>NC_136065.1:2060918591-2062244841 GCF_964261635.1 Lissotriton helveticus
AATCTGACTTGCCCCTTCCATTGGATAGCCACAATTATTGGTCAACCAAAACACTACTTTGTTCATAAGTGAACCATGTTCTTCTACCTGGCCAGGTTGGAGTTTGTGTACATTAACCAAAATTGCGACATAAGCACTACATTCGGGGGGCAAGTTTGCAGCCGTGGCGATTTTTCTATCCCCATAAGCTGATGTTCTTGGGCCGTCAGAATTTACAGGATCAGATCTGATAGATTTATCTGACTTGGGGCCATAGTGTAGGAAGAGGTGTGGCGCCGCGGCCAGGGCGACTGACTCCGGAAGCTGGGGATCACGGTTCGATCCCCGGCTCCGGCGGCAGATTAGTCCAGCACCATGTGACTCTGGGCAATAGCTTGCTTAATCTTCCCGACGGCCCCCAGCGCCTAGAGACCCTAACGGGTGATTGTGCGCTTTACAAATGTGGATTATTATTATTATTAATATTATGTATCAAGATACCCATTTGCGATTCTCAAATAGCGATTTTTACGAAATCGCTATTTGAGAATCGCAAATGGGTATGTATGTACAAAATCGCATTTTTTTTTGCGATTCCTTAGAATTCCCTAATTGCGATTAGCAAATTGCGAATCACAATTAAGGAATACTTTCCCATTCATTTCTATGGGCCAGGAGGCCCATAGGAATGAATTGGAAGTTATTCTCAATTTGCGATTCGCAATTTGCTAATCGCAAATTGAGAATAATTTCAAGGGTGCAGGGGTGTCCAAAGGACACCCTGTTGCACCCCTGAAATATGCATGGGTGCACATGTGGCGTACATACATGCCCTATGGGCATGTATGTGCGTCACATGGCACTTTGAAAAACGCAAAAATGTGCATTTTTCAAGGAATTCGCAACTTACCACCAACTAGAAGTTGGTGGTAATTTGCGATTCCTTAAGGGCATTTTGCTAATTTTTTTTGCTACATACATTGCATTTAAGGAATCGCAAAATTTGCAATTCCTTAAATGCAATTGCAAAATAAGGAATCGCACATTTTGCTATTCCTTATTTTGCACCAGTTTTGTTTCATACATTCCATTTAGCAAATTCGCATTCGCAAAGGCCGAAATTCTACGAATTCTGGTCTTTGCGATTGCGAATTTGCATGATACATATGGCCCCTAGTCTCTATTTTCTCCTTCTGGGGTGGTTCTGGTCTATAGTTATTGGTTAACTTTCCTGTTACTGTATTTCCATCTTTTTGCCTTTTTGCCACCTCTGTGATAGGGATCCGCTCCTTAGAATTATTACTGGGTTCACCAACCGGGGCAGTGATCGAATTAATGGGGCCGATAATGGCATCTTTTTGTTGGATCCTAATCAACTCATTTTGGAGTTTACCATTAACTTTGTCCAGCGATCTGCTGATCTTATGGATTTCTCTGGCTAAAATATCGAGTTTGTCATAAAGCGGCCTTAAGAGCTCTATCCCTTTATCAGAAATAGTCGCTAAAGTTAAGCCATACTGTATAGGGTCTATTCTAGTCAAATGATCGGCAGGCAGACCTGGTTTCCCAATATGAGTACTCTTTTTATCGTTTTTTGTCTTGGGGTTAGAGTTGTAATTCCCCTGTTTTAAGGTATTCTTTTTGCGTCCCGTGGTCTTTTTCAGAGGCGGGGGGCTTTCAGGAATGGTCAAAGTAGGGGTCAAAGATATTCGGGTATGGTCCCCACTGATCCCTCCCGCATTAAATGGCCTCCGGGCCAAACTCCTCTACTAGCAATGAATTATTGATCGATTTATTAGATCTAGTCTCGCTACGGGGACTAATAGGAACCCTGACCTCATTCCCCTGTTCTCCCCCCATATAGCTAGAACCCATGGACAGACGCCTCTCAGTGCGGTCTATTTCTTCTGAGAGGACATTAACCGCTTTGACCAGATATGAGTCAATCGTAGTGCATGATTTGTCAGTGAATGGCTTGACGGTCTTCGTCCTTGCCATGATATTACAAACAGATAGAACTGTACAAAGGGATGATAAGTAATTGGCCCTATAAGAGCGCCAGCAGGAACGTGAATGGCGGCTACCCAAGGGTAATGTAGCAACTACGGGTGGGGCTGGGAGGGGGCTAGCACAGAACAGTAGAAGTTAACCACGTAGGGTCTTAGGACCTTAAGTCCTTGCTTGGCAAAAAAAATTGCCCTTACTATAAAGAGTCACCACTCAGAATAAAGTGCAATGTGGATTGGCTTTAAAGTGACACGTGCTGCACAGTATAAATTAATCTGCCGCAGAAGCGGACTCGTTACGCTAGAACTGGGTGTTTAGAGTGACCCACTAGTAATAAAGGGCAAGGTAATTAGGCCTTAAATAAAGTGGCATGTCCTAAAACAGTACAATTATATCGCACCGTTATTC
Source organism: Lissotriton helveticus (assembly GCF_964261635.1). Classification (NCBI taxonomy): domain Eukaryota; kingdom Metazoa; phylum Chordata; class Amphibia; order Caudata; family Salamandridae; genus Lissotriton; species Lissotriton helveticus. The sequence continues at coordinate 2,060,920,986 of NC_136065.1, forward strand.
ATAATCCCACATTATCAAAACATACAATATGTTAAAGTGTCACCATTAAGAATAGAGTACAGTATAGATTGACTTTAAAGTGACACGTGCTACATGATGTAAATTAAACTGCCGCCAAAGGAAAAGCGGACTCGCTACACTAGAACTTGATGTTTTGAGCTACCCACTGGTGATAAAGTGCAAGGTAATTAGGCCTTAAATAAAGTGACATGTGCTAAAACAGTACAATTATATCGCACAGTTATTCGTAATCCCACAGTATCAAAAATACAATATTAAAAGAGGTACAAAAATGTTTTAAAAAAACAGTAAAATGTATAAAAAGGTGATAAAACCAGGGATGATAGCAGCAGAAATGGTATTAACGTGCAAAATGCAGTTAGGGAGAACAGTCACCAAGGTCAGGGGTGAGTCAATAATTATCTGGGTCTCCAGTCACTCACAGTTCAGGATAGACACAGGACTGTTAAACGCAATACCTTTCCCCTGGTTCTGTATTCCGATTGGGGTCCTGGTTGTTAAAGGGGGGCCCTGCCCTACCTCTTCCTGGCTATGATGGGCTAGGACGGGCCCGCCCTTGGCCCGGGCTTCGCCCATGCGCCGCCCGCACACGTCCCGCGTTGCGGTGGGGCACCTGGAATTTGAATGGCCCGGCCGGTACCGCGTCACAGCTACGGCACTGGGGGCTGCTGGGGGATGCGGTTTACCCAGCAGGGAGCTAATGGAGCCGTTCCCCTCACGGCGTTGCCCCGGAGTGTCCAGCCGCCTCCTCACGGCAGTCAGCAACCAGCGATTAGAAAACGGACAGCAAAGAAGGTAGGAATGAGCCGTTCCCCTCACGGCGTTTCATGGGACCCGCGTTGCGGTGGGGCACCTGGAATGTGAATGGCGCGGCCTGTACCGCGTTACAGCTGCGGCACTAGGGGCTGCTGGGGGATGTGGTTTACCCGGCAGGGAGCCAATGGAGCCGTCCCCCTCACGGCATTGCCCCGGAGTGTCCAGCCGCCTCCTCACGGCAGTCAGCAACCAGCGATAAGAAAACAGGCAGCAAAACAGGCAGGAATGAGCCGTTTCCCTCACGGCGTTTCATGGGACCCATTAACATGTTATTAAACACATTTTGTGAATAACTAATGTGCACCGCATTAACACGCGGGTTAGTGAAGCTTGCTTATGTGTTTACTAACAATATTAGCATGAACCGAGAACTAAACTGCTTTAAATGGGGAAATCTCTACTGTGCATGCGTCAACTGCATCTGTGTAGTATGACGAGCTGTCGCTTGGAAGGAAATTCTTGCGCATGAGCAGAAGGCACTAAAATGGAGTCTTGAAGACTCGCGTGTCTGCAATTTGCTTGCTTGAAACTAAATTGAGTGATCTTACTAATGTTAATGCGGGGATAGGTCCAATAAATAAACTGGGATAGGGTAGAGGTGGGTGGTATACAGTGAAACCATTTATTTTTTAAAGTAACGTCTATCTTTCTGACTTTATCACTAGTGCTAATTTGGGCCTCTCATGTGTGTCTGGAGTTGGCTCAGCCATGTTATATTCGTGCATGGGCACTGAAAGCTAATCTGGAATGATGACATAGACGTTAGAAGGAGGACAAGGTCGCAGAATGCCTGATCCTGAGAACGGATGGTGAAAAGTTCAACTGAATGGACCTGCATGTTAGAGTTTGAACAAATGTTGTAAATGAAACATGAATGCGGGTGGGAAATAAAAGTTGTGAATAAAAATTAAGAGGATGGGTTTGCAAACAATGGGATTACTGAATTAAATGACATGTAAACATGGTGTGATGATCTTCCCTTTTGCCTGACCAATCAGATTTAGTATTTTCACAACATTGAAACATTAATGGGTGGAACATGCAGAACGAAAGGTATAATTGAGATAGCTTTAGTTAGTCAGTTTGCGTGCAATTCGGGATGCTGTTGCTGCGGGAGGTGCTGTTGCTGGCAGAGATGCTGTGAGATGCTGATGAAGAACCGAATGCAGAACCTACTATCCTAATTTAGTTAGGGTTAGACAGAAGATTGCAGAAGAATCTCGAGGAGGAAGAGAGTGTCAGAGAGGGGTGCGACGCTATCGTCGCTATTCTAGAGAGGTCATCTATCCTGTCCTGAAGTCTTTGTTGTCTGATCTATCCCGGGGGACCCTTAACAGCCCTTTGGCCAGGGGGCTGGTCTTCACATCATTCTTGGTAATTATAATTTCGTTCTGTTTGCAGATGCTCTTTTCTCTCTGTCCCTTTCTGAGCACTGATCATTGCATGAGTCCAAAGTATATGTTTGATGATTTAATTGAATTTTCTCTCCTAAGAATGGTGGTGACGGCACTGTGTATTTGAGATGTTTCACATGTGTTTGAAATTTAGATAAAGATTTCAAAACTTTCCAGAGTCTGTGGTTATTTACATTAGTTAAAAGAATAAGTTAGCTTATGTCATTTTCACCATCAACTAGTTTAACCAATGGTCCATTGACCAGAGGAAAGAACTTTTTGATCAGTGAAAGGTTAGTTAGGAATACGAATTAACTAATCTTGAAACTGTGAAAGAAATTGATAAAACGTTGACCCCAGTGGTTTACTCAACAAAGTCTGTGTGTTTATTGGCCCAGGTGAGTATATGGTAGTGGAGTATCTGTTGGTGGAACGACACTGGATCACAGGCACAATGAAAACTCATTTCCACGTTGTTCAATCTATCGTTTTAAATGATGCTTATGCTTTTAAAATCCAGGCATTTGCATGAACATCCTTTCTCTGTCTCTAGGGGCCATATGTATGAAGCGAAAATCCCGTCGCAAACGCTGCGAATCGCTAAAAATAGCGTTTGCGACATAACAAATCGCTAATCCCAATGTATGAAGGCCAAAATGGATGCAAAAGAAGGAATCGCTATTTAGAGTTCCAAACCATGCGAAAGTGCTAAATAGCGATTTCCATAGCGAAATCCAAATTTGCGCTGAAACCTGTTAGCGAAATTCGCAAATCTGGAAATCGCTATTAAGAATTCGCAATGGTATGTATCAACCATTCGCAAATAGCGATTTAAGCAAAATCGCAAATTAAGGAATCGCAATTACCATCAAGTGGGAGCAGGTGGTAACCATGTGCAAAGTATAAAATGAATCCCAGAATGCAACACACTCTTTTCCACAATGTCTGGGCTCTACATGATACTGAGGAGGCGAAAACTGAGAGCTGTGGCGCAGAGGAGGAGGCGGCAGGAGAGGATATTCCGTTTGCGCACCACCATCTTCCAGCGCACTGAGGAGGACATATACACCCATTACAGACTGGAGGAAGAGAGCATACTTGATTTGATTGAGGAACTCAGGCCCCACCTAGAACACCCCACCCGCAGGACACAAGCCATACCCACACACATCCAGGTCCTGTGTTCACTACACCTGCTGGCCTCAGGTAGTTTTCAGGGGGTCATAGCCTCAGCAGGAGGGGTGTCACAAAGTGCCCTGTCGCGCTTCTTTCATGCGTTCCTCGGCGCCATGACACATAGGATGCAACACCACATCCACTTCCCCAGCACCCCACAGGAACTAGCACAGACCAAGCAGGATTTTTACAACATTGCCCAATTCCCCCACGTAATAGGATGTATAGATGGGACACATGTTGCCATTTCACCCCCCTCAAACATAGAGTATGTATTCCGTAACAGGAAATGCTACCACTCGCTCAACATACAGATGGTGTGTGATGCCAAAAACATAATCACCGACATAGTGGCAAAGTATCCTGGAAGCACACATGACGCCTTTATATTCCGTCACAGTGGGCTATACCGTAGACTCTCAAGAGGTGATTTTGGAGAGGGATACCTACTAGGTAAAAGCACACAATGACAGGCCACATTTCTAATGACTAGCATGGGCATTACAGTGACTGACCTTTAAACATTTTCACCCACAGGGGACAGTGCCTATGCAGTCCGGGATATCATCCTGACACCCTACCTAAATCCTGCCACTGCTGGGGAGCGGCGCTACAACCGGGCACACCTTTCTACAAGAGGAACCATCGAGAGAACATTCGGCATACTGAAGAGCCGCTTCAGATGCATACATAAAAGCGGAGGAGCCCTCCAATACAGCCCTGAAACGTGCTGCAAAATTGTAGTAGCTTGTGCCATGCTGCACAACATTGCAACCAGGAAAGGGACACCAATGGAGCTGAGTGATGCAGAATTCTATTACAGGACCGGAGGCTTCAGATTATGCTTCTCAATCTTTACTGCATAAAACACAGCAGCCAATGAAAATGTATATTTTCAGTAAACAGTAACAATAAAACGTCATTACCCATGAACACCCATGAGTATAGGCACGCCCCCACAGTCCATAAGAACCCCTTGCGTGCTCCCATCATCCTCTTTCTTTGCTGCTCACAAGCCAGAGTTAAGTGCACCTTCCCTGTCCCCTCACTCTGCTTGTTGCTTTGGGGGTGCCTTGGGAGATGTTTATGCTTATTCATTGATTAATGCGGGTGGTTCCGCTTATGGATTGAGGACTTGGGTGCTCTCTGGTGTATTTTGTTTGCTTTGTGTGTTGCTCTGTTCGCGAGCGCTCACCTTGCGCTGCAGTAGCTAGGGCCGTCTCTTACAGGGGCTGCTCCCGTGGTGGGGCGCGCGCCTGTCAGCGCGCGGCTTCCGCTGTGGAGGGCGCGACTTTCAGCGCGTGTTTGTACGGTCTTTGACCGGCGAGGGGCAATCCGCGAGCGTCACTGGGGCCCGGTACCGGCTGCCTGAAGGCGCGCAGAGGCTTCCTAGTGCGCCCTGCGTTCAGGCCGGGTGGCTCACGGCCGACGCGCGCGCCCAAAAACGCTGACCAATTGGGCTGGTTTTAGTAGGATTTTGGTAGCGTTTTGGGCGGCGCGCCTCGGCACGTCTCCTTGGCTTCCTGGAACGCGCGTTTTGCACGTTCCACACACCGGCTTGCCTCTTGTTCGATCGCCTACAAGGTTGTAATAATTTGAGAGTCCAGAGTGGGCACACGCTCTATATATTTCAGGACCTAGGTCTCTGGCCTTACAGACTACAGCTTTGCTGAGGGGGTTTGGGTACAGTTGTGTAATTGTTAGCTGTTGTGTGCAGTGGGCTGACCCCCCCCACCACCCCCAAGACCTGCCAGGGTTAATCCCTTGACTTTCAGTGCAATTTCAACACCATGGAAAATTGGGTTAAGTACCCTGAGGAGGAAGAGGCAGATGGGGAGGAGACTAATGAAGGGCAGCAGGAGGCTGTTCTAGAAGATAACATTGTAGAAGCTTTGGATGCCTCGGTCCAAGCTTCAGTTGACAGAGCCATGGAGACGAAGGTCCCTCAGACTGTGCAGCAAGCACTCGCAGTGGCCCTGCGCCCCATTCGTAAGCAGTTGGAAGGCTTTGCTAAGCGTCATGGCTATGATAAGCGCAAGAAGCAGAAGCGCGATGCTCCATCTACCTCTACTTCACTTTCTGAGGAGCGCCAATTGTGGCCGCATGCGCAGTCCTTGGCTTCTCTACCGGTTAAAGACCTCCCTAGTCAGCCACGTTCTGGCGGCAAGGCGAAAAGTAAGCGTCACATTGTGGTGGACACGGATTCCACCACGACTAACACTGATACCAATACTGATACTGATACTTCGGAGGAGCAACCTCCGCCCCCTAAGAAGGCCAGACCGGCTTCTAAGACAGTGGAGGACAAGGCCCCTAAGGCCTTCCACTTCGATGCTTCGGACATCGTTCACCCTCGGTCTTCGGACTGGGTTCCGCCAGCGGACATCTCTGATTATATTCACGACCACCTCCGCAAGAGCTTCACTCGAGAGGTGCGCAACCGGCTGCGGTCGGAATGCCCGCGTCCAGACATTCCGGACTGTGTCGCTGACACACCGGAAATAGACACCAGTATGCTCACATTCCTAAAGAAATTTTCAAAGGATCCTAAAAGGGGGCTTGACAGGGCCTGGCGGGGCTGTCAAGACAAGATGCTTGATGTTATTGGGCCCCTAGCGAAGATCCTGGAGATGGCCTTGGCGGCCAAGGAGGGGGCGACTCCTGTGGATCCGGACATATTGGCTGAGTGGACTCAGCGCGCCATTTGCTTTCTTGGAAACGCGAACTGCGCTGTATCTTCGGAGAGGCGCAAGTCCTTACTGATGCGCATGGACAGCAATTTGACGGAGCTGGCGGAGGCAGAACCGGGCCCTCTGGCCGGTGGGTGTCTCTTTGGAGACAGGTTCATGAAGGATGTCACCAAGTATGTCGGCACCTTCACCGCTTTGGATAAGGCCCAGAGTGGTATCAAGCGCGCCCTCACGCAGGGTGTTTTCAACAGGGCCGGGCGAGGCGGGGGTCGCTCGTCAGGCCGAGGGTTCCAGAGAGGCTCCCAGAGAGGTGATTTTGGCCGCGGCCGCGGTGAGTGGGACTCTACCCGCGGTGGAACCTTCTACCCGTCAAGGAGAGGCTTCAACAAAGGACGTTTCCAGTCGGGAAACAACAGGGCGAATTTCAAGGCCCATCAGAGTTCCGGTGAGTCTTACAGATGTGTCTCTCCTTCCTTTGGGGGGTCGCACGCAGCATTGTCTGCCACAGTGGCAAGTGTTGACTCAAGATGTTTGGGTATTGCAGACTGTTCAGGGGTTCCGGCTGGAATTCTATTCCCCTCCTGCGCAAACGTTTCCCCCGCCACCTCTCCATTTTTCCCAACTAGATCACAGTTTTATAGAGGAAGTGGTGGCAGACTTGCTGAGGAAGGGCGCGATCGCTTTTTGCCAGAAGAGTCCTCGCGGCTTCGCCAGCAATGTCTTCCTGGTCCAAAAGAAGGGAGGTGGCAACAGGCTTGTACTCAACCTCAGAGATTTCAACCAGCATCTGGTGTACAACCATTTCAAAATGGAGGGTATCCACATGTTAGCGGATTTGTTACAAGAAGGAGATTGGTTAGTGCGGTTAGATCTGAAAGATGCATATCTTTCTATTCCAATTTTTCCTCCACACCGCAGATTCCTGCAGTTTCAGTGGAACGGCCGGTGGTACGAGTATTTAGCTCTTCCTTTCGGTCTCTCCTCGGCTCCCTGGTGTTTCACCAAGGTAATGAAACCAGTGGTAGCCTTCCTCAGAGAGAGGGGAGTGCGCATGATCATTTACCTAGACGACATTCTGATCATGGCGCAGGACTGGTCAGTGTTGCAGCAACACTTGACCATGACTATTTCCTTGTTGCAAAGCCTGGGGTTTGTGATAAATCTAGCGAAATCAGTGGTGACCCCGGCTCAGGTGATAGATTTTCTGGGGTTCACGGTCAACTCCCTCACGGCGCAGCTGCTTCTTCCACAGGCGAAGTTGAGGGACCTGAAGAAGGAGATCAGGAAACTACTGGACAGTCAATTGGTCTCGCTCAGAACCCTGGCCAGGATTGTAGGAGTCCTGGCGTCTTCTATCCAGGCGATATTTCCAGGTCCTTTGCACTACAGAGCCCTCCAACGTCTGAAGATCAGACACCTTCAGAGGGGTCTCTCGTATACGGACTCGGTTCCGCTTACGGACGAGGTTCGGCACGAACTCCAATGGTGGCTAGGCCACGTGGATGCCTGGAACGGCAGAGCGATCTTCGGGTCGCGACCAGATGTGGTAATCGAGTCGGACGCCAGCAGATGGGGCTGGGGCGCGCGCTGTGGAGAGGTTTCCACAGGCGGCAGATGGTCATCTCAGGATCTGGAACTTCACATAAACTGTTTGGAATTACTGGCAGGATCGTTCGCGGTCCGCACGTTATCCCCGAAGCAGACATCATGTTGCATCCTCCTGCGCCTGGACAATGTGTCCGCAGTGAGGTATATCAACAAGTTGGGCGGCACGAGGTCGTCTCTTCTTGTCCAGATAGCCAAAGAGTTTTGGCATTACTGTCTACAAAACCAGATATCAGTCATAGCGGAGTACATTCCGGGTCAGGCCAACCAAGTGGCAGACTGGCATTCCAGACACTTGAGGGATTACAGCGATTGGAAGCTGCTTCCCCAGGTCTTTCTCTGGTTACAGGCGATTTGGGGTCCTTTTCAGACGGACCTGTTCGCATCCAGGTTGACGTATCAACTTCCCCGGTTCTTCAGCTGGAGACCGGATCCGATGGCAACGGCGACGGACGCATTTCTCCAGGATTGGTCGGTGGGGACCCAGTATGCATTTCCCCCCTTCCTGTTGATTCCCAGAGTAATGACTCATGTGATACGGCAAGCGGCGGAAATTGTCATGGTGACTCCGTGGTGGACATCACAAGCGTGGTTTCCCAAGTTGTTGCAGTGGAGCTGCGACCGCCCCCGGCTACTGCCGGATTTGAAGTGGTTGTTGCAGGGCCCTCGTCAGGAACAGCACCCGTTGCTGTTGGAGGGCAGGTTATCCCTGATGGCATGGAGGCTTTCAGGGAACAGTGGCAAATGCCAGGAATTTCGGACAAGGCTGCTGACTTTATCAAGCAGGCTTGGGCACCTTCCACCAGGAAGCGATACTCCGCTGCCTGGAAGAACTGGGTGGATTGGTGCATGGGACGACGTCTGGATCCCGTGGGGGCAGGATTACCCCAAGTGTTGAACTTTCTATCCGAGAAGGCGGCAGGAGGCCTAGCGTATCGTTCGGTCAACAACTTTCGCTCAGCCATCTCGGCGGGGCATGCCCTGGTGGATGGTAAACCAGTAGGCATGCACCCGGTTGTTTGTAAGTTGTTGAAAGGCATCAGGGTGGCCAACCCTCCCAAACCCAAGTATACGGGTTTGTGGGATGTCTCGGTGGTGATTTCTTTGCTCGACAGATGGCCGGTTAATTCTCTCCTGTCTAGGAAGCAATTGTGGGCTAAATTAGCCATGTTGCTTTGTCTATCCTCTTGCAGAAGATCTTCAGATGTTAGAGCGCTCGACGTAACAGGTAGAGTGTTTACCCCGGAAGGGGTTTCTTTTCATATTACAGGTCGTACTAAAACAATGTCTCGACATATATCTTATAATGCTTTTCCTGACAATGAAAAACTATGTGTGGTCCATTGTTTGAAGACCTACGAGGAATGTACAAAGGCCTTGCGGCCGCAGGGCTGTTCACAATTATTGATTTCTATTCAAAAGCCCTTTAAACCAGTGGCGGCTGCCACTATTGCTAGATGGCTTCGGTTCATTATGAAGGAAGCTGGTGTTGATACAAATATTTTTGGTGCTCATTCAGTTAGGGGCGCGATGGCGTCCAAGTCATATGGTTTAGGATCTAGTATCCAAGATATTATGCATTGTGCAGATTGGTCCTCTGATTCAACGTTTAAGACGTTTTATTACAAGCCGGTGGGAGATATTACTTCTGTGGTATTTAATCAGCGTTAAACTAGCATAATCTGAAGCCTCCGGTCCTGTAATAGAATCAAAAATTTGCTAGCATTCGCGACAAGAATTTTCAATTCTATTAAGGACACGGAGGCGAGGATTATCCCACCCGGCTTAATGTACTGTATGTATTAAGCTTACCCACCCTTTTATGCAAGGATTACGGTGGTGTTGTTTCCTTTATTTCAGGATCTGATAAGAAGTCGGATTAATCGACTCCGGAGGTCAGGATGTTCCGCCTGAAGATGTTCTTCCACGTTGGAGGATTGTGACTGTTCAAGTTTTGTTGGACTTGTTTCGCCTCAAAGAAAGAGGATGATGGGAGCACGCAAGGGGTTCTTATGGGCTGTGGGGGCGTGCCTATACTCATGGGTGTTCATGGGTAATGAAGTTTTATTGTTACTGTTTACTGAAAATATACATTTTCATTGGCTGCTGTGTTTTATGCAGTAAAGATTGAGAAGCATAATCCTCGCCTCCGTGTCCTTAATAGAATTGAAAATTCTTGTCGCGAATGCTAGCAAATTTTTGATCCTCTGACGTGGAGGGACCTGTACCTGTACACATGGAAGCTGGTGTAGCTGTTGCTGCAGCAGGGCGACAGAGGCGTGATGAGATCATGCGCAACTACTTCTAGGTAAGTAATAATGATACAATGACAACTTAAGCCTTTGCTAATGTGTTTAATTCCCAATAGCAACAATGTCACACATCCAAATAAACAAAAATGAACTCTCCCAATCCAATGCACATGTTGAATTCACAGTGCAACAATTTTAGTGTACTAACAGCAAATGCTACACTGTTGCTGCCCCTCTTTCTCCCCTGTGAGTTATCGTCATTTGGCAGCAGTGCCTATTGGTGTGTGGCAGGCCTGTTGCTCCTGCCACTACGGCGCCTCTCAACAGTGGGTGGTGGGGTGTTGGAGCTCCGCACTGACTGGGAGTCCTCCTCACTGGGGGTCAGCACCCCTGGACCAGCAGTACGCAGGGCGTGCAGTTCATCCAGGGCAGCAGTTGACTGCACTACCACAGTGGCGATATCCTGAATTCCGTGAGAGAACTCACGCTGGGTCTCTATGGTACGCCTTGCCAGCATATTGGTGGAGGAGGCCAGCCGGTTAATTGCGCGAGTGTAGTGGTCAATGAGGGCAATCTCTTTGCGCCTGGCTGCGCGTTCTGCACGCAACTCTGCAGTTAGCTCCTGCACAGCCCCCCTGATTTCTTGGCGAATTGCCCTGTTCCCTGCCCTAATCTCTCGCTGAATTGCCTTCATTTTTTTTGCTTGTAGGCGGTGTACCTGAAGCATGTGAAGTTCGAGCCCTGCAAAAACAGATGCATCCTGATGCTCCCTGGAGCTGAAGCCCGTGCGGGCTCTACGCCTGCCTGTGCCTTGTGGTCTTAACTCCTACTGCTGGGAAACTGGTGCTTCAGACTGCACTGACTCATTGTTGTCCCCATCCTCTTCATCCATGATTCTCAATGGCCTCACGATCCTCCTTCTGTGTCCCTGTGATGGGATGAAAGACTGTCCTCCCCATCTGTGTCCTGGCCCTGGCTAGCTGCTCCAGAGGCTTGGGGTCCTGTGTGATTTGCACTGGCTGTTGCATTTCCACTTGCAGGTGCTGTGGAGAGAACAGCACACATCAATTCTTTGTTCCTGTCATATGATGTTAAAACACATTTTTTCACAGTTTTCCCTAACTTTACTTGTGTCATTCACCTTCCCTGACCTGCACATGTGAAATTGCATTTGATGGATGCTACTTCCAACATTACTAACTATTGTGACTACATGTCCCATGATGCATTGCTGTGACTGCCTGTGTACTTGCTCTAGGCTGACATGTGTTACCCCTTATCCCTAGGTTGCTGCAGGGGGTTGCTGGGGGTGGTTTAGGGTGGGAAGGCATGCTTCTTACCTGGTCTTGCAGCAGGTTGGGCTGAGCTGTCTAGCACGGACATGCCCGCAACACTCTGTGGGGGCAGTGTGCCCTCTACCAGTTCCTCCAGTGGTGTTGAGTCTGTGACATTGGAGGTTCCCCCACCGGTGAGCTGGGACTGCTCCAGCCTGGCAGCCAATTTCTCCTTGGAGTGCAGGCGCAGGTCGTACCAGCGCTTGCGCAACACATCTACAGTCCTGTTACTTTGGCTTGAATGCCTTCCCAGATCCGTCTCTTCCTGGTTTCTGGCACCTTGTGTGAGCTCTTCCCAAATAAAATGTCATGGTTTGGCACCATCTCTGTAATGAGGGTTTCAAGTTCTGCCTCAGTGAACTTCAGCTTTCTCTTCCTGGCTGCTTCCCCATCTTGCTGCTCCTGCTGGGTTGCTGGAACATCCTTATTTCCACCTTCTGCCATGGCTCCTGAGTAGCAAACAACACTCACACACTCTCTCCCAGGCAACACTGCTGCACCATGGGAAATCACTCACTTCCTGGATGGTGATGTCATCATAAAGCATCAGGATTGCGATTGGAAGGTTCCAGAAAATCGCTAATTAGCGAATTTTCCTGTGGGAAAATCGCAATATTGCGATCTTCTTGGTGCGATCGTGCAAATTTGCGATTTTCTTGGTGCGAACTCGCAATTTTGCGAGGTTTTACCGATTAGGGAATCGCTATTGCCCATCGCGCAAATATTTAGCGATTCTGGGCGAATCGCTAATTATTTGCGAATGTATTGATACATGCCGATTTGCGATTCTGAATTAGCGATTCGGTAAAATTCGCAAATTCAGAATCGCAAATCGTGTTCTTGATACATATGGCCCTAAGCTCTTAGACTTTGCAAGGGCAATATCAAAATCTCACCAGTGACCACCTGGGTTCAGAAGAGGCAGAAGACTTTCACATGCTCAGTGTATTGCCAGTTGTTTCACTTAGACCTTGCTAACTGCCCTCGCTACTTTAGTTGTTTGACCACTTGTTTGATCACAAGGTCGCGGTGACACGGAGCAAATTTATGCAAGCCACGTGGAGCACAGAGCCTGAAGGGCAGCACAGGGCCTCCAGATTTTTGTGCAACACAAAGTATGCCAAACTTGGTATTTTTCTTTACATTATAATCATGGACATTGATTCACCAAAATGCCAAGGGTAGCAGAAGTGTCATAATAAACCCTTTGACCTTAATGATGTCACAGGAAGTGGCATCATATGACCTTTGACCCTACATCATCCCAATAAGTGATGCCACATAACCTTAATCCTGATGACATGCAATAATTAATATTACTTAAGTTACGTAATTGCACAATTAATATTATATATTCTTCTAGGGGAGAACAAAGGGTAGGGGCTTCTCTTCCCCGAGAAACATTTGAGAAAAATGGGCTTTACTAGTGCATTATAATGCACAATTTTCACATAAATTTGTTAAAAAGGCATATGCTCTAGAAAAAGGACTCACTCAATATTCAAGTGCTTTCGTGGTGTGTCAAGCTTTTGAAATCTGACAGTTCCCATGTGTTCACCCAATTATGTTTTTAAAATGTCTTATAGGTGCCCTCTTATGTAAAAAATTACCTTCATTGCTAGGACCCGCATTTTGCCATGGTGGCCCTATTGCTCAAACATTACATACTCTATGCCAGTGTCAGACTTCTGAATACTGTTTCTCTTGCAGTATGGAGGTCCCTAATGTAAAAGGTCATGTCTAATGGAGAGATTGGAGTTTTGTCTAGTAGCATTTTTTACTCATCATAAAGTAGACAAGAGGTTATCATGTCTGCTGCAGAGAGCATGTACCATGCATTTCACAGAACAGTATTTTATGTGGATGCCTCAGTGGGTTACTGCTTTTGTCACAAACACGCTTTTGTCACTTGCAGTTTGTAAGTTACAATCTTAACATAGCAAAGTGTCCTATGAACTATCAGCAAAGAGCTGTATGAAAACTTTGTGGTATAGGTTAAAATGTTATGTTTTTCCCAGCCTCCATTATTCTAATGTTGCTGAAATGGGTTCATTTGGGTAGAAATACATTCCTATTAGTAAAGCCAACCACAGTGGTACATTTTAAATCCTGAGTTTGTGCTTCTCCAGACCAAACACTCTTAAAATTTCCTGCCTGATAATATGGATGATGTGTGATTCCTACACCTTGTAGCCCTCATTGTCTTATGTAACGTTTCCTATACACTGATTTACAGATTTATGATTCATTGTCTGTATAATGTGTGTGTGATGTAAAGTGTTCTGACACCTGATACTGGAGGGGTTGTATAGAGGTGAGGGGCACTGTTGGAAGGTGGTAGGGAGGGACCCCGTGAAGAAGGAGGTCATGGGTGGAAGGGGCCAAGAAAGATTGTCGCACCGGGCGCCACAGGCATTAAAGCCGGCCCTGCTTTCAGGGTTAACAAGAGGATAAGTTGGATGTTCTATAACCAATATATACTAGGTCTGGGTGAAACTCTTATCACATGAACGGCATTTGTGTAACTTTGGAAATGTTGTATTCTTATTTCTCAAAATACTGGAAACTACGCCCTTATACTAGTCACGTAATTATGGTGTCATTCATGGTAAAAATATAGAGTGGAAGCAACTCAAACAAAAGGCTGTCATTCGCGGTACTTGTGTTTCTTGCACTTTTTTTAAAGCACAAAATTACATACTCACATCAATAGTTGACACAAGGATGCATTTCATGCTAAAATACAATGCTAAATGGCAGATTTGCAATTTGCACAATTTTGCATAATTTTCCTGAAAGTTTATGGATGGATGTGAAATCAAGTTACACTAATTTTGCACACCACTAGTGAATAATGGGAAAGCATTGGCACGGTCGAAGACAAACACATAATAGAAAAATATGTAAAGTACACAAAAGGCAATAATTAAGAATTCGGTAACACTTAGCTTGCGTAATAATATTGTTATACACCAGACAATCCTTCACAGTCCCACTCACAGTTCACCACAGCATATTCTAATGGATTTATTCAAGCCATTCACCATCACAGATCTAGCTGGTGCTCTTTATTGGGGCAGGAGTGTCTTCTGCATTGCACTGGAACACATGTGCTTCTGCTCTGCATTAGACTGCTGGGAAGTCACAGTTTGCCTATGCAAGCTTTACATCCCAGTGGACACAACAATCACATATTCACTGAAGGCCTCGCGCATTAAGATGTGAGATGCCAAACTGTGGCTATGAAGACAGGAGGAGTACACAAAGTACACTCATCTTAAGAGGGACTACCCTACCTCCCCTGGGCTGATGGTGACTTGCAGTGGTGGCAGCAAATGAATATAATGGGAGGGACAGGCACTTTCTGCTGTTGGCTCCACTGGAGAGATGCCCACTAACCTGTCCCAGTGAAAGGTCTCCTCACTGGACCCTTCACTCTGTGAGAGGCGTGGATGGTTAGAGCATGTTCCTTCTCATGAAGGTCTTAGCGTGAGTGTGGAATGGGTATACTTCACCGCATGAGCACAGAAATCTATTTTGGAACTCCTGTGTATAGATCAGTCTCAATAGCAGAGATTGAATGTGATCCTTTTTGGGTTATTTTGTCCATTTGGGGAATCCATAGAACATTCAACAGTCTGACTTAGAAGAGAGCCAGGGTGTAGTTGCTAAGGTTGCGGATGATCTTCATTTGAGGTACAAAGGCCAATATTACACACTCCCTGATAGTGCCACCAAAGACAGGTTTGTATGGTGCAGAGTGAGAATCCTCTCATTTAGTTCTTTGGTTCCCACCTTCTCCAGTGCACTCCCAACTACACCTCCTCTTCCTACTGATTTTTTCAGGTTTAAGGACTATGGTCAGAAAGACCCGTGTCTAACTCTCCAACCCATCTAAAAAATATGTAACCCCGAACCCCAGGTCAGAGTTCCAGAAAAGTGTCTCTGACCAGTGTCCAGGCTCCTCAATCTGGAGTGTGGGGGAGAAGATGTCCTGAGTTACAGGGATAGGGTATTTGACAGTCACCGCCCCTGGCCGTTTGGGAGCAAAACCCAAAACATTATCCAGCAAGCAGAGCTGCAGAAGGAGGATTTACCTGTTGGGTACAGGGGCCTGCAGGCCTGCACCCCCAGAGGTGCTTCTGCCCTGTGGAGTTTTCAACCCAGCTACCTGGAGATTGGGATCTGTGAGTGGGATTTGGGTTCTTACTCTGCTGTAAGTTCTAGATATGTATTGATGGAAGAGGCCACCTTGCTGTGAGAGTGGTGGCGGGCGTGTACCCCTGAAGGATGACACTATGTGGGAGAGGAGGAGGAGCTTGAGGATCCTCGACCCTACTCCCTGACTTTGGAGTGTTTGATGATGGAGCTACTGAGGTGGTAGACTTCCAAACGCAAACCACCCAGAGAACAGCTCAGTGGCTGTGGAGAAATTTGATGGTTTGACTTTGGCTCTTTGTGTGCCAGATTGTTTGCATCGTTTCAGGAAAGTCAGTGGTTTATTGATTATGATTAGACCCTTTGGGTAGCGATATATTGATTGGTACAGCCTTTTGTCAAAGTCTATAGGCAGCAGTTTATTAATTGTGAAAAGCTTTTGTCAAAGGCATAGAGCTCTATTTATTGTGGAGAACGTTTGTTGTTTCTCAATGTTCAATTACATGTTCTTGTGCAGCATGTAGTTGTGTTTAAGAGTGGATTGAGTGTTATCATTGTTTCTGCTGAGTTCTGAGTCTCTAGCCTGCGCCACCTCCCTGAGAAAGTCCTGGATTGCTATTGCCTCACTCTCTAGGATCAGGAGTCTGAGGAGTGTAGTTGCTGCTCTGTTCTGGGTCCAATTTCAAGAAAACACAGTATACTGGAGTTGAAAGACTAAAAAACACGATAGAAGTCCTGCAATTCCTGAGTTCCTGGGGATGTAGCTAACCAGTTCCCACAGATCAGTGCCCTCAAGCCACCCCATATTAAAATGACGCCCATCCATAGACCGCCTCTCGCTAGAGATGTACTCAAGCCTCTCAAACATGCACCGATTGTCTCCTTCGCAAAAGGAATCTTCTCTGACTTATAGAACCACACATTTAGAAACGCCAGCTTAGGCGTGTATGACCGCAACAGGTACCGACTCATATTTCACCTTCTTTCCCTCAGGAAAATCCTGGAGAAAACAGTGCCTACCTACATGCAAAAAGAAGTCTAAAAACACCTGCGTAATGACTAACAAACTATCTTGAGGTCAAAATACTGCACAAAAACCATCATGTACAAGGTTACTACAACACAGGATGCAAGGGCAGTGACAGTCTTGAAGTTAAGCAGTGCACAAAAGAAATAACAATAAGGCAAACACCTGGAATTCCATCACTCCTCACATCAGGTGAATTCTGTCACTCCTGTTTTATGAAAAGAATAGAACGCTCACCTCTCCAGGCACCACCTGAGTGATCTTTAATAACAGCCCCAGACCCTAAGGTATATTGTACCGCAGCACCAGCCATTAATTCCCCTATGTGCACAATACAGAATTATTCTCTATTGGGTTGTATATCACTTGTTTGTGTGATGCCAGGGCAGCAGGAATGACACAGCAGATGAAATTGTCAAATTATTTATTCTGTAACAAGGGCGGTGTTTGCTTGATGCCATCAATTCTGGAACTGTGTCCTAAGCCGCTCCTGGGGCCTTGCCCGGCATCTGGGCTGTGGTAGTTTGGCGGCTGTGTTTATACACGTGGGCTTAGAACTGGAGAAAAGGGTGTTAGTGAATTATGAGGTGCTAGTTGATGATGGTCAACCTGCTGATGATTTTCCGCTAGTACACATTGGAGTACTAGCTGATGCTGGAGCTGTAAATGATGATAGAATGATAGCTGATGATTGGTGTGTATCTCAGGATGGATACCTCTTAATGATGGGTTACTAGCTGAGAGTTGGGCTCTAGTTAAAAGCTTGGTGTTAGTTGATGATGGTCTCAAGTCAATGATGGGGCACTAGCGATGTGGTCTTCTATGATGATGACTCAACAGTTGATGATGGGGTGCTATAGGATGCTGGGTTTCTGTTGCAGTAACCCCCCCCACACACTTTTTGCCAGACTACTGATGCATTTTGACTTGATGTGCCCTGGGTCCCTGCCAAACAGGTTCCAGCGTCTGTGTTCTTTCCCCAAAACTGTACTTTGTACCCCCAATTGGCACCTCTCTGGCCACATGTCAGTCGCTTGTAAAAGGCACGGTACCATGGGTACCAAGGGCACTGTGGCCAGGGAAGGCCTCTAAGGGCAGCAGCACTTATTGTGCCACCCACCTGTAGAGGCCCTGTACTTTTACGCATACACACTGCCATTGCAGGCTGTGTATTTTGGTGCAGAACAAAGTGAAGAGTCGGCATGGCACACATCCCTGTGTGCCATGCCTACAACCCACTGCCCTGGCATAGATCAGTCACCCGTCTAGCTGGGTGCACTATACAAGTGGTGAGGGTACAGGTGCATGAGCCCTGTACCCCTACAGTTTCTAAGTCAATTCTTAGACATTGTAAGTGCAGTAGTGCCATTAAGAGCATATGGTGCTGGGAGCTTGTCACTATGAACACCACAGCACCATAATGGCTTTACTGAAAGCTGGTGAGTTTGGTATCAAACATCTCAGCACATTAAATCCACGCTGATGCCAGTGTGGGAGTTAATCAAACATTCACTAAGAGGATACCTTAGAGATGCACCCTGAAAAACTACCAGCCTCTGATGGGGTCACTGACTGGTACACACCAGCCTGCCACCACAAGACATGTTTCTGGACCCATGTGGTGGGAGCCTTCGTACCCTGAGCCCAGAAACAAAGCCATTTCTGGGTGGAGGTGTTCACAGCTCCCCAGGCCAGGAAGAGCCATCTGTGGCAGGGGAGCTTCAAAGACCTTGCTGTCTTCGTAATGCGACCCCCAGCCTCTCCTGCTATCAGGAGTAGGCCCCCTTCAAGTCTCCCCTCCTTTTCGGCAGGAAGATAGGCGAGAAAAATTAGCCCGCCCGGAAGGTGTACCCTCCTCTGCCAACCCCACCCCTCATGTAGGGGAGGTAAGGTGAAGTCCACTCTTCAGTGGCAGCCATCTTGCAGATGGCAGGCACTCCCCAATCAGGATTAGGGATTGTGCTCACTCCTCCACGTTGGGTGAGCACACCAAGGGTGTAGTCACCCTAAGGTCAGTAGCCTAGTGGCTACTGACCTCGAGACCCCTAAAACGCCCCTAAATACAGTATTTAGGGGCAGCCCTGAACCAAGAAGGCAGACAAGAAACTACAAGATGAAAAGAAGAAGAAGGACTGAACAGCCGTGCCGAAGCTAAGAAGAGAAGGACGCCCACTGACTTGGCCCCAGCCCTACCAGCCTGTCCCCACCTCGAACCTGCAGAAGCAATACTCCGGTGTGTCCTGCAGCCAAGAACGCAGAGGACCTGCCCTGCCTTCAAAAGAAAAGACTCTGTCTCCTGTGAACACCGGATTTGTTCACCAACAGACTCCAGCTCCTGCAAGATCCGCAAGTCTGCACCACTCTGCACCCAACGCCCACGGCCAAAGTTTGAGTGGCCCAACGCCACAAGGACGTCTCCCAGGTGATCCTGGCCTGAGATCCAGTGATCCCTGACCTGCCACAAGCCTCCTGTTGACGCCTGCTGACTCAAACCGGATGGTCCCTCCAACTGCGACCAGGAGCTGGTAAGAAGATCCGACCCTAAAAGGTACCCCTGTACCCAACGCCCCACGCCCTTGGGTGGCCCAACTGACGGTGCCTAACAAACCCCCAGCATCCCAACGTACCTCTTCAAGTGGTGGTCTCACCCAGAAGACCTTCTGTAGTAACCACGCTTACAGTGGTATGTGGTAGAAGCGTATTTATTCACAAGTACATCTAAACAGCTTCACAGTAACCTCCAGCTTTTCAAACTGACTCCAGTCTTAGAACTCCCTACGATGTCATCCCATTACATCATTGAGTGCCATAACAGAGGAAAGACATTTCCACACATCTCCCCCCTTACAAATGTTTCCTTACAAGTGATAAAGAGAACATACATGAATAGTCCAAATATGAATACAATTAAATCATTACAATTGATACAGAAAAAAATTACGAATATTGCAACATAAATATAATGAAAATAGAATCACTATTCCATAAGATATGGAATATGAACCTTACACAAATTACCCTTACTCCATTCTCTTCCATCATCCAACTTCACTACAGATCCCATCACTTAAACCACTCTCTGAGGCTGAGAATACTTGCTCTCTCCTTTTCTGACAAATCCCATCTTTCTCGCAACAACTCAATCACCACATCTCATCTGAACATCTTTCACACTCTTCCTCCTATCGTAACTCGCTTTGTTGCACTCATGCGACTCCTTAACTCTTTCATCAATACACTCACGATCCACCTAAACTTGACTTTTCTTCTGCAACCATACATGAGACTCTGTGGTTGCAGGTTCGCTGCCTTTCAGAGCAATGAACTGGGAAACTCCAGTGATGGAATGGGGAGCCGCCCTATAGGCCCACATCATCTTGTTCAATTCCTCTCTCCACATCAATCCATTTGCCAGGGATAACTGGACGTTGTCTACAATTATTCTGTTAACTCTTTCAACCAGTCCATTGGCCTGCGGCCTAAACAATGCTACCTTAACATGTTTAATTCGCAAATAATCAAGAAATTTAGACATTACATTAGACACCAATTGCACTCCATTATCAGTGACTAATGTTCTAGGAATACCTTCTTCTAAGAATGCTTCCTTAAGAAATTCAATCACTTTCACAGATGTGATATTCTCAACAGGTTTGACAGTAAACCATGTACTATGGTAATCTACCAGAACAATTAAAAATCTGATCCTAACATCTAGCCTTTCAATTGGATCTAAAAAATCCAAAGCTAATTTCTCCCATTGTCGATCACTGCCCTTTATACACCCCAACGGTGCTTCACGAACAACCTTACACTTATCACTGTTGCTACAAGCATAACAATCTTTAACAATCTCCCCCACTTCCCTATCCATTTCAGGCCAGAGAAATAGTAAGAGTACGATTAAGAGGGTAAGAGTAAAAGAGTACGAGAGTAAGAGTTAGAGTAGGAGCATAAGAGTAAGAGAGTAAGAGAAAGAGTAAGAGTAAGAGTAAGAGAGTGAGAGTAAGAGAGTAAGAGTAAGAGAGTAGTAAGAGAGTAAGAGTAAAAGAGTAAGAGTAAGAGAGTAAGAGGGTATGACTTAGAGTAAGAGAGTAAGAGAGCAAGAGTAAGAGAGTAAGAGTAAAAGAGTAAAAACACGAGTAAGAGAGTAAGAGTTAGAGTAAGAGAGTAGGAGTAAGAGAGTAAGAGTAAAAGAGTAAGAGTAAGAGTAAGAGAGTAAGAGTAAGAGCAAGAGTAAGAGAGTGGGAGTTCGAGTAAGAGAGTAAAAGTAAGAGAGTACAATAAAGAGTAAGAGTAAGAGAGGAAGAGTAATAGTAAGAGAGTAAGGGTAAGAGTAAGAGAGTAAGAGTAAGAAAAGAGTAAGAGTAAGAGAATAAGCATAATAGTAAGAGAGAATGTGTAAGAATAAGAGTAAGAGTAAGAGTAAGCAACTAAGAGTAAGAGGTTGAGGGGCATTTTGCAGAAATGGTTGCTGCTGTGCTGGAGTAAGAGCGTAAGAGTAAGAGAGTAAGTGTAAGCATAAGAGCAAGAGCGTAAGAGCAAGGCAGGGATGGGGGTGGGCCACTTGCCCCTGGAGGGGGAGGGAACAGCAGGGCTCAAGTCGGGGTGGATGAGCACCCCAACTAAGTGTAGAGTAGGGGCAGCGGCAGAGAGAGTTTCATATGTATCAATTTTAGCTGAACCTGGAACTGAGGGTGCCACCTTTCTGGTACCCGCCACTTTGTTCAGTAGCTCCTTGATCGTTTTGATAGCACCTAAATACACCTCAGAGAACAAGCTATCACCTTGTGCAGCGGGTGATTTCGGGATTCACGAAAGACTGACAGAGTCAATGATCACTTTATTGGATTTGAATTAAACAAATCATAAAAGAACATGAAAACTGAGGCATATTATAAATAGCGGGCCTTTAGATGCCCATCCATTAACACAGGTTGAGGGTGGTGTTACGGATGAGCATTTGGCGCGAGTGGACACTACCCCCGAGATTAGGTCCACTGTGGACCAGATTGCCCCATCGGGGTTACAGATTTTGAATTAGAATTATGCCAGGGAAAATGTACATCCTAGTAGCATGACGATAGCTGTTGCTACCATAAAGACCAGTGAGTTTTTTAATGCCAGGGAAAATGAACACCCTTGTAGCATGACGATAGCTGTTTCTACCATAAAGACAAGTGAGTTTTTTAATATCATGACATGGAATGTGGCTGGGATTAAAAACAAGATCAATGACGAGGAATGGCTGAAAACACTAGAGGGGTGTGTGGTTATATTAATTCAAGAAACCTGGTGTTTAGAGCCTTTCTTTGTTAATGGTTACCAAACCATATGCACAAATACTAGGCCTTCTAGGATGGGTAAAGCAGAGGGTGGTTTAGCCAGACTAATTACGGTCACCCCGCCCTTGCTCTTAAAGGATACATATACTTCATCACCTCATTATCAATTTTTTTAATTTTTATTCAAAAGGCAAACAGGCCATAGTCATAATTAATTTTAATAATAATATTTTTGATAAAACAAGGGGAATGGTTATTAAAGCACTTGAAAATGATTTGGATAAATTCCTGAAGGGAGTTTTCGGGGATTTTATTCTAGTTTGGCCGGACGATTGTAATTGCGTCAAGTGCACCTATGACGCTGGAGAACCCTGGGGTACTGTGATGATTTTGGAGGCAGGATCCTGCATTATGTTATTTGTTATTTTAAATTTATATCTAGGCGCAACAGCTACCCAAAAGGCTTACCTTGCACCCGGCAGAAACAACAGCAGAAAAGAGGAATGGAACTTACTGATCGAAAAGCCAGGTTTTGAGGGATTTACGAAAGAGTGTGACATTCATCTGAGTTCGAAGGGACAGCAGAAGATTATTCCATAAAACATGGCTCAAATAAGAGAATGAACGGCCACCCATACGGGATAGTCTGATCCTTGGCACCTGAAATTTAGCTTGAGTAGGAGATCTAAGAGTACGGGAAGGTATGTAGAGGTGGACCAAATTTTGCACATACATAGGAGCCATGCCGTGCTTAATTCTGAACATATAGTTCAGAGCTTGTATGTATGGGGAGACAATTAACAACGCTGTACATGAATATGACCTAGCTGTTCTAGAGCCCACCGGTTTAGCTGGTGACACAATAGTGCAAATGTATGAAGGGAGAAGGCCATCTTCAATCATAGATCATTTTATTGTCTCATCCAATTTTTGTGACAAGGTAGAAATAACACAAATCAATACAAGTCTTTTTAGTGATCATAACCCCATAATCTTGTCGCTGAGACTTAATTTAACTCCTAAAGCACGGGGGA
This sequence comes from Lissotriton helveticus, assembly GCF_964261635.1. NCBI lineage: Eukaryota > Metazoa > Chordata > Amphibia > Caudata > Salamandridae > Lissotriton > Lissotriton helveticus. Next base: position 2,060,943,778 of record NC_136065.1, read on the forward strand.
ATACTATGGATGCAGAAATAAATACACAAGTCAATAATGGTATCTCAATAAAGTGGACTGGAGTGAATCCAACTACATTCATGGAAAATGATATAGATATCTGTCTAGACGGTTCTACTTCTAATCGGGAAACTGTAAATGCCTTCTGTAACATTACTAATACCATTGCTGGTCAATTAACAATTAAAAGGAGAAAGAAACCTTGTGACTTAGGGCCATATGTATCAAAGTACCGTTTTGCGAATTCCAAATAGCGATTTTTAAGGAATCGCTATTTAGAATTCGCAAAACGGTATGTATGTACAAAATCGCTTTTTTATAGCGATTCCTTACCATTCCTAATTTGCGATTAGCAAATTGCTCATCGCAAATTACCCATTCATTTCTATATTCCAGGAGGCCCATAGGAATGAAGGGGCAATTTGCGATTAGCAATTTGCTAAACGCAAATTAGGAATATTTTCAAGGGTGCAGGGGTGTCTCAAGAACACCCTACTGCACCCCTGAAAACGACATGTGGGGGCATATGGCGCACATACATGCCCTAAGGGCATGTATGAGCGTCATATGGCACCTTTGGAATTTAAATAAATTGCTTATTTACAAGAATTCGCAATTTACCACCAACTTGAAGTTGGTGGTAATCTGCGAATCCTTATGGGCATTTTTGCATAAATATTTCTTTGATAAATTGCATTTAAGGAATCGCAGATTTTGCGATTCCTTAAGTGCAATCGCAAAATAAGGAATGGCAAAATTTGCGATTCCTTATGTTGCTGAGAAAATGTTTCATACATACCATTTAGCTAATTAGCATTTGCAAAGGCCGAAATTCGCCGAATTTCGGCCTTTGCGAATGCTAATTAGCCTGATACATATGGCCCTAAAACCCTAGATGGTTTAACCATGAATGCACTAGGTTAAATAGGGAACTCAAAATCACACTGAAATAAAAACCTGGGGATAGTGAAAGGATTTTTCTGGTGAGGAAAGACTATAAAAAAAGTTGTGAAAGATAGGAAAAGGGAAATATGTGAGGGGGCATGGGAGAAATTAACTCAAGCAGCAGAGCTGAATGAACAAACCCTCTTTTGGAAAATAATTAATCATCCATACTTTAGCGGGAAAAATGCAGTTAAAATCGAAACCGTGGTGACCCCGGAAGACTGGGTATCCCATTATGAGAGAATTTCTAACCCAGACGCTCTGAAAATAGTTGATTGAAATAGGGATAATTTGCGAATAATAGAACCAGTCAGTTGCAGATGCACCTAAAGTAGGTAGACGCCCCACGCCAGTATTACTATATTCAGACAATGCTCTCCTAATTTCTAGGACAGCAAATGGGCTGCAACTCCTAATAGATAATTTTACATCGTACATGACAGAAAAAGATTTACAGTTAAACCTAAAGAAAACATTTGTCTAAACAAGTGGGAGTAATACAATTAAAACAAGGCAACATTATGTGAGTGTAACTATAATTAATAGAGTTTTATCTTTCTCATATTTGGGGATGCTTTTTAATAATAACGGTTCATGGAATACACACATCGAAAAGTTCAAAAATAAATTTTTAAGAATCACAGAGTTCATCCTTGGATTTTCTGCGAAATTCGGTAATAAACCCACTCGTGAACTTCTAATCCTGTACCGAAGCAAATGCGTCCCAGGGGTCTGCTGTGGGGCTGCTATCTGGGGGAGAGCAAATACAGCCTCCCCTACAAACCCAGGAAAATAAATTTTTTTTTAAAGATTATGGCAGTCCCTAAGGCTTCAGCTAATTATATAATCCATAAAGAATTGTCGGCCCCTTATCTCAGTGATACAATAAATATGGCTGGCCTGACATTCTGGAGAGGGATATGGGAAAAGGATGAAACAAAGTTCATTTAAGAAATAATAATGGATTGCCTAACACTAGACGGTAGCTGGAAAATACCGTGGCTGGAGCATATTTTTAATTTGCTAACACGGTGTAAAATAGATTTGGATAAAAGGAACCCTACATCCATCCTAGAGCTCGGTAAAAGCGAGCTGAAGCTCAAATACCTGAATGGCTTGGAAAATGAAAGGAAAAGGGTTGCCATTAAAAAACCTATTGTTGCTCTTTATTGCAAAGGATCACCTACGATGACACTACAGCCCTGCTTAATGCTGGTTAGAAATACACAACACAGATTTTACCTGACCAGATTAAGTCCTGGGACATTACATTACCTGTTCGCATTCCCAAAAATGGAAAAGTTGGGCCTTAAACTACCGAATTGCCAGTGCGAAGGAAAAAAAATGCAATCCACGCTGCATTTTGTTTTGTTCTGTAGTTTTTACAGGGACATCCGAAAAAATATTTTAAAGCCCTTTTTTTTATCGAATGGACTTTTTAATTATAAACAAGCTTTTAATTTCACTTGTAGTCTAGGACATTTGAAAATTATAAACTCTCTGACTAGATATGTGCAACTCGCTGTTAGAAAAAGAAAGGATTATGCTCATTTAGATGCACTATCATATGAAATTATGGATGAAAATTATTAGACTCTTCCACCTTAGTATTTAAATGGAAACGAAAATGTATTTGTATTTTATGTAACTTCGTGTTTGCATTTTCCCCTATATTGTCTAGCTGATGCTTTCAAGATGAGACAAGACACTTTGCACTTTATATATGCATTTCCATCAACATATGCATTAATATTATAAATTAATATGAACCTTTTGTTTGCATTGCTTTGTGTAATATGAGCTGGTTATACGCTAAAGTTTGTTTTACAATAGCTCGATGCCTCCTTTTGCATGAATATTAGTATTAAATGTCATGAAATGTTGCTACTTTTTATTCTGTATAAATATAATGTGATATTTTAATGATCTTAATTGTGATGTAATATGCTTTTATGGTAATGTCCATTTGCACCGAATAAAGCTTATTTTGATTTGATTTGATTTGAAAACGGAGATACAGAGGTAACAAAAGAACAGTCTGAACAGATAGACACATGTCCATCATGACTGCTCATACATATGAATGAAACCAAGAGGCGTAAATCTAAACATTGAAGACACAATAAGGCAGGTCTAACTTGTGTAAAATACATTGACAGAAGCAGCGGACGAATATAATTAAAACATAATCTAGAAAATTTGGGGCACATGAAAAGGATGTATGACATTACAACGCACGGTTTTACCACGAATGCCTTTACATCGCAGTTTTTACAACGCATGCTGTTACAACGCATAGCGTTAAGGGGTGCTGGATAGTGAATAGTTTAATTTACTATTCCAACTCCAGTCCCCGTGGATAGTAGGGAAGGTTTTGGATAGTAAATTAAATCTATTCCCTATCCTAGAGCGCCCCGCAGCGCTATGCGTTGTAATAACATGCGTTGTAATAGTTGCGTCGTAAAGGCACTGCGTGGTAAAAGTTGCGTTGTAAAGGATGTTCCCCATATGAAAACAATGTGCAAGGTATCAAATTTAGCAGCAAGGTCACAAGTGCGAAGCACAGACGAACAGAGTCATTTTTAACGTGTTTGGACTCTCTCACCTGCGTTTTGATTGCCCTGGACAGCTTGGCTCATCAGAAGTCCCAGGAATAGACCAAGTCCCAGAATCCTCATGGCTGCTTCCCTGCAGTGCCCTCGCGCCCCCGGAGCAGTGCACCAACTACAGCTCGCAGGGTAAGATGTAACCCGCTCCTCACAGCTGCAAGTCCTCGCCTCTCGATGAGGAAGTCAACTTTTTTCACAAGACACATTTAGAACTCGGAAGGTGTCTGAGCCCTCGCGTGCCATGCAGGGCTGGATTGGCCATAGCGGGCACCGGGCGCCTTTGTGAGCACACAGCTTTCCTCACCACTCTTTAAGCAGACATGTGATGTTATCCTTTTTTGGATGGATGCCTATGTCAGTGACGTAATGAAACTTGAGGGAGGGACCCACACTCTGGACCAAGTGGGGGGTGCAGGGGGCTCTGGTTACGCCACCGGCCCAAGTTTGTCAGGTAACAGAACTTAGGCACATGCATCAAGGTAAATTGCATTCGCAAACGGTGCGAATCGCAAATTTCAGCCGTTTGCGAATGCAATTTCCTTTTTTGGGATGCATCATGTTTTTTTATATTTTCGCAATTTAAGGAATCGCAATTATGTTGCGATTTCTTAAATTGCGATTGCATTTAAGAAATCCCAATTTGCGATTTCTTAAATGCAATGCATCACACTTTAGAAATTGCGAATTCGCAAATAGGGAGAGGTAAATTACCATGAAGTTTACCTTCATGGTAATTTGCGAAAACCTTGAAAAATGCACAAAAGTGCATTTTTCAAAGTTTCATTTTACACACACACATGCCCTTGGGGCATGTATGTGTGAAAAATGTTCTTAAAGTTAAATTTCAGGGGTGCAATTAAGGAAAATTAAGAATTCGCAAAAAAAATTGCGATTTCTCGATGCATTGCCGTTTGCGATTTCTTAATTGCGATTCCTTAATTTTCGCAATTAAGAAATCACAAACGGGAACAATGATGCATGTGGCCGTTAGACCCTGGGAGATACAAGCATTGGCAATGCTGATAAATCTGACAGAAACTGATACATTCTCTTCAGTCACTGGTGAGTTTAGACACCCAATAACTTATCATACATACAGTTCGTCACACATGCTTGAACTCATGCTGCCATTCATCCACCCAAGGGCTCTTTCTGGTATTCACCCACTCGCCTAACCAATAACCATACTCAGAAAATATTTGCTAGAAAAATTTAAATAATTAAAGAAAAATACAAAAAGAAGAACACCGCATAAACGTGACCGGCAACTGTTTGCAACATAGTTGGTTTCCCTCAGTTCATCCACCCCCCCAACTCTCCTGTCAATCATCCAGCTATATTGCCTCTTGGTCTTGTCCAGGTATATCTACCGGTCTGCACAGCATCCCTCGATATTCGTTCCAGTTCCCCCAAACCTTAGTCCATTTTTGTGGGCAGCCTTTACTCTCATAGACCGCTCTCTCCGCAAGCATACACCAGTCCATATCTGCCTTTCTTATATTATTTATTATTATTATTTAGCATTTATAGAGAGTGTAGCTACCCGAGGGCATCCCAGCGCTAGCGGCTAAACAAAGGGAGTGGTTAATAAGTGTAGCAGGTGAATATTAGATTATACGACAGAGTGTTGGAAAAGCCAGGTCTTCAGACATTGTCGGAAGGGGAGATGGCGGGTTTCCGAGTGAAGTTCTAAGGACAGACGTTCCAGAGTCTGGCAACATTGTACAAAAAAGACCTTTCTTAAAAAATACCACTTCTTACCCTTCTGATTTTGGGGTTGACTGTGTGCTTGAGGTGAGCTGAGCTTAGGCATTTCCTAGGGCAGTAGGGGGGGGATAAGAGCGCTGTTAATAGCTGGACCCTTTCCCCACATGGTCTTATGGGCTATGCACAGCGCCTTAAACTTTACTCTTTCCAGGACAGGTAACCAGTGTAGGGTCTTCAGAGCTGGTTTGACTGACTGGTTTTTTTAAACTCCCAGTAGCAGTTTGGCAGCGCAGTTTTGTGCAATTTGGAGCTTCCTTATTGTTGCCTTGCGAGCTCCTAGGTAAAGGGAGTTTCCATAATCCAGGCACGATAAAATTAAGGTTTGTATCAGGGGCCTCCTTGCATTCATTGGGATAAGAGGGAGAACCTTTTGGAGAAGTATGATGATATCAAAGCAAGCCCCTGTTACTTTTACTGCTTTGACTACCAGCTTAAGGGAGATATCGAACCAAACGCCCAGGTTTTTTATCCTGGTCTTGGAGGTTGGAGGAGGACCCAGGCAAGTGGGCCATATCTGTTTGAGATCCATGTTGGAAGTGTTACCCAGAAACATTAGTTCTGTTTTTCCTCCATTTAACTTGAGGCAGGATTGCTCCTTCCAGAATACCACTTTCTCCATACAGACTTCGAAGTCGGAGGGAAAGTTTCAGGGTCCATTAAGGGTAATTACCAGCTATGTATCGTCTGCATAGATGACGATTTTTATCCCATGTGGCGAGATAACATCTGCAAGTGGCCACATGTATGCATTAACCAATGTGGGGCTGAGGGAGGATCCCTGTGGAACTCCGCACCTGAGCTCTAGGCTTCTTGAGGCTGACTTCCCTGAGAAGACCTGAAAAGTTCTGCACTCTAGGTAGGAATGGATTCAGGTTGCCGCTTCCTCTGTGACACCAACCTTCTAATTCTCTCCAGTAAGATGTTAAGATTAACTGTGTCGAAGGCTGTGCTAAGGTCCAGTAGAATAATGGCCACTGCTCAAGGATCTGCTTAGATTCCTTCAACCACTGTGAGTAGGGCTGTTTCAGTTCCATGGTCGGGGTGAAAGCCTGTTTGGTAGGGTGCAGGAGGTCATGCGTTTCCACGAAGGCCGAGAGGGATGAGTTCACATGTTTTTCCAGGACCTGAACTATAAAAGGAAGCAGTGATATTGGTCGATAGTTGCCTAAATCATCCGGGTCCAAACTAGGTTTTTTAAGTAAGGCCCTCACCAGGGCCTGTTTCCATGGTGCAGGGATTACACCCTTGGTGATGGAGATATTTACCACTTCCAGCATAGAGGGAAGTATCACATTTCCGGCTTTGAGTAGAACATGGGGGAGCTGGATCAAAAGGTGATCCTGATTTTATTTAAGAAAGGATGTTTGTTAACTTCATCAGATCTAAGGTGGGTATTCCCTGAGTTTGTGTTCTGTGTGGAGAGGAGACTTATCCATCAAAAGGAGATCACTAGGGCAGGTTGGGCTGGGGAAGGACGTGTATATGTTTTTAATTTTGCCTTGGAAGAAAGCTGCCAGTTCATTACACCTCTCTGAAGAGGCCTCAGAGGATAGTCCAGGTTTCGGTAGTTCTAAGAGCTCCTTTGACACACAGGAAATTTCCCTTGGGATGTTGGCCGCTGAATTAATGATATCTTCCTAATAGGAAGCCTGTGCAATTTTTATTTTGGTTTGATAATGTTTTATAGATTCTCTGTATTTATGTTTGCTCGGACTGTTATAGTCTATCTTCCATTTTCTATCCAGTCTTTTACACGCCTGTTTAAGTGAACATAGTTTGGGGGAGTACCAAGGTGACTGTTTCTCTCTCACACTATGGCAACATTTAGCCGGGGCGATCATATCCAGTGCGGCCTCAATCCAGCTAGTGAAGTTTTCTGATTCTAAGGTGAGGTTTTGATCTCTTTTTGGTTTAATATTTTCAAGGACTGTGGTCCAGGCGTCTATAGGGAGTTTGGTCCAGGACCGGACTCTCTTATTGACAATTTTTGTGATCGGGGATTAGGGAGGAGAACTGATACAAATGGGGATCAGGAAGTGGTCTGAACAGGGTTTTAAAGTTCTGAAAATTGCACCACACTTAGAAGCAACTTGTTAGCCATCATGGATCGGTAAAACATTGACGGATAATGCACAATTCCATTCCAAGATGGCTACACAGTCAACATTGCACTTGTTGGCCATTTCGGACAAGTATTTTGCATTGTGTATCACTGCAGCACGAGTACTTCTTGTAATGGGGAAACAAAGACAAGCTTTGTCCAGTTCTCATGTGTGTCCTCTCTGGTCTGACCCCACTCCATGAAGAGGAGAAGAAGATGGAAAAGCATCTGCAGAGTTTGAGCCCTGGAGAGCCTGGAAGCTGACTATTGAGTGCGCAGGAGTCCTGGGCATCAGTGCTTATTATGTAAATTAATAAGTGCCAGGGCCCAAGATATTTCTCAGGAGACCACTGCAGATTGCACCACTGACAGTCCCTGCCAGTCATGTGAATTCTTGTCTCAACAACACCTAGGTACCATTACAGTTCTACGAATGTGCAGCCACGGCCAGTGCATTTAAAGAGCAGTGGGGCAGCGAGATGGGTGCGGGGTGATTTCGACAGACAACGACAAGGTGACATTTTTTATTTAATTTCCCCTCGTGGACGTCTGTTGAATTCCCCCCAACCCAGTCCCACCTCTCTACCTGCACGGGCCACAGCTGCAATTGTGACAGTTTGGGTGACACAAAGCTGTAAGAATTGCCTTAGCTACCTTAGCTACCTGGTATTAGTATTATTTTTCAATCATATCTTAAATTGCTAAACACTTTGGCCCAGATTTAGTAATAAATCATGTTGCTGCGCTGTGTTTCGTGAATGGTAAAGCACAAAACAGCTCCATCTCTACAAAGATGAGGCTCTGTTCTGCTGTCTCTCTGCGCTGGTGCGCTTTATGTTGCTATGCGCCAGCACAGACACAACTGCACCTGTCTACCTTGTGGTTAGCATTGTTTTTGTGCAGGAAAGAGTCGCTTCCTGCAAAAAACTGGTCTGAAAGGCAATTGCCTCTTGGTATGTGTGCTGCAGAATACAGCATGCATGCTAAAAGAAAAAAAGGAGAAATAAAAACCATTTCTCCTCATTACGCTGCAAGAGTTTGGTGCAAACCTACGTCAACAAGTCTTTGTAGATATGGATTTGCATCAAAATGCATGGATAGATGCACGGGCTGATTTGCATTAGACTGGGTTTAAACTGAGATGCCATCACTTTTTTTGTACACGTCAATGTAGCACCCTAAGTGGGGCATGTATGCCAAGACGTGGGTCCTGTGCACACTGTGCTATTGGAACCGAGTGCACTCGAATGATGAGCGCTAAGAAGGTCAAAACCGGCCTTGGGTTGCGTGTGTTCCAGTTCAGGGAGGACCAGGACCGGCCGTTTGGGCTGGAGCGTTCCCATTGCATCAAGACTGATTTACATATGTCTGGGTCCAAACTCGGGTGGCATGGTGAGCAAAATATTGAAGGACTGGGACGCTGCCCAAGTAATTATCAGTGACTGAGATTGATTCAAGCATTCCCTCCATTACTTTTTTGTTTACTTCACTGCACGGGAGCGCCCATGCACCACCCATGTAACGTCTCCTTGATGCAGAGTAATGCAAGGCAGCACATTGCACTGATTTGCGTTAATTTGGGTTAAACTCTAACCTAAAAATAATTTGAGTTGGATTGTAAATCCCATCCCAACACTTTGCATCGGGTCTCCATTGAAAAAGTAACACAAACCTGACAAAAAGTGTTTGTAAATATGAGCCTTTGTTCAAATGCTTTTCAAAAAATAGTCTGACAGCCAATCCGTATGGCGGGCTCTCGTAACTATGGGTCCTATTAGGATGGCAGACGGACCTGCATCCGTCCGCCACCCCAGAGGAGGAGGGACCGTCCGCAGGGGCAGCGGCGGCCCCTCCGTGCCAATTAGGATGTGACCCCCACCCTGGCGGTCACATCCTGTATTCCTAACATTGCGGCGGGTGCTGCTTGAAGCAGCACACGCCGTAATGTTAAAAAAATGCATGTTTACCTTTGCATGCACGAAACTGCAGGCACCTCGTGGTGCCTGCCGCTTCGTGCACGCAAAGGCAGGGGCGGTACCATAGGTACCCCCCATGTGCACCCCCCACCACCCCTTCACAAGACAACACCGTATGCCTTTCCACAGCGGAATTGCCGCCGTGGAAAGGCATATGACCGCAGCCATCCTAATATGGCTGGCGGTGTCTGATAGACACCGCCAGCCATGTTAGTGCTTTTCCGCCGCGGTCGGAAGGCGACCGCGGCGGAAAAGCGGCGGACGGAAAATAGATCCCCCAGCCATCCTAATCTGGCGGGGGTCTTTTTCCAGTCCGCAGCGGATAATCCGCATCCTCCGGGCCGGCGGAGGATTCCGCCGGCCCGGAGGATGCGGATTATCTGCAATCATAATCGGCCCCTATGTGCTGAGCGCCATCGAACACGGCACAAATTAAGCACCTTATGCCCTCCCTACTCAGAAGGCAGCCCCCGCTCACTCAGTGTCACCTACATGCAATGCAAGCACTGACAGGCAGGATGCCACACACTCTGGCAGCTAGAATAACTCATTCACCAACTCCAAACTCAAGGACACACACCAGTCTCAACAAACCACTCTGTGATAGTGCAGTCAGGCCTCATTTCCATGAACTGTTTTTTTAAGCCTGTATTTTATCTCTTATTCAACATTTATTATGCATCTAGCATACAAAAATCTATCTGCGACCCCCAAACTGTATATGATGGTTTTTTTTCTGTGTTTCTTTTGCCATGTGCTGCATTTCTTGTTGAAATGGTTATTTCTTTTTGACATTTCTAATCTTTAAATAACACAGGGACAGGGAGATGAGGAAACAGTTTCCTGAAACAGAGGCACTAACATTGGGACAAGAGATACTGGGAGTGATAGCACACTCTGCCACATTTGTATAGGGGAGAAATACACCTGGGCCAGTAAGAAAAAACACAGGGACACAGAGATCCAGTGCTTAATTTGTAAAACAATTACGAACCGGGCCCTCGTCAAAGGGTAACTGCAAGTTGCACTACTCATTGCCCCTATACGCCAGTGACAGAATCAAAACAACTACTAATCAACACACCCTACGAGTATGACATTTCAAGCTAATACAGACACCCAAAGCTATTATAATGGCTCCAGCAGCAGATATTAGTCATTTTTAATGTTCATTGAAATAATAAACAACTGTTGTTGTGTTAACCCCTAGGCCGCGGCGGTAATGCGTAATCAATCCGTCATGAGCCACGGGCGCTCTGTGCTTGTGACGGAGGCAGCGCATTATTTGGTAATAGGGCGGACTGTCCCTGTTTGTGCCATGCACACCTTTTCAAAGGTGCGCCGTGGCGCAAACAGGAAAAGTACGCCATCTGCATAATGCAGCTACTGGAGGACTACTATCTATACTCAAATATGCCTCTTTGAACAGGCCACACTGCATTTAGTTTTAAGTGAAATGTATTCACAATCAAATTAAGTTCAGGATAGTACCAAACAGATCCAGAAAACCATAACAATTCTGAACAAGGAGCCTACAACCATCATTATATAAATGAACCATATTCAATAATGCTCAGTAAGGTTTACTACATCTCCCCTGCACCATCCCTTTTTAATAATATGAGAGTCTTATTAAAAAAGGCAGCAAACTGCATACAGTCAGCAAACATTTTAAGATAAGCCAGGGTATTATCAATGAATTTCCTAAAAGCATTTTTGAGACTCTTTCCAAAGAGCAGATAGAGGAGAGAAAGAGGCATTATTTCTTCTATGCCACTTGCAAAGGTATGTATTTAAGATTTGTGACCGGAAATGTAGATCGGAAACTATTTGTCATGAGTTGGGGTGATAGCGGATTCGCAAAGGGGAAGCTGTCCAAGTGGAGCAATGTGCAGCCTCGGTGAAAGCACAGCAGTCTTCACAGAATGTGAACACTTGTCTTTTAAAAGCGTCTCCTCTGCCTTTAAGGGATGAGGGCTAGGTGTTAAAGAAAATATTTGCATCCTTGTGATGCAGACAAAGGGACAGAGCCTCTCATCCCTCACAAACCTCAATCCCAAAGGTTGAAGCTCTTCATAAGGGGCCCCCAATTGCATTAGGCCTCTTTAATATTAATGAGGCAGGAGGTTTTGCAACCTCCTGTGAATATCCATTTTGCAATACAACTAATTAGTACATTAGTCACATAGCAATATGCTGAGCTTTGCACAATCTCAGAGTGCAGTTTGCACCTACTGTTTGGGCCCTCCCAGTAGTATCAATTAAAAGCAAATTAAGTGCAGCTGCAAGCAAAAACGTTAGCAGCAAGATCAAGAATTTAAATGAGCAGAAAAGGGAAGCAAAGAGTGTGCCAGTGAGGATGTTGAAAAAGCCTGCTGGGCTAAGAACTCTCAGTGCTGGCAGTCAAGTCCTCTCTTACCTAAAGAAGGACACCACATCCGGGTACCATGATCCATGCTGATGTCTCAGAGATACAGCTTGTAATTCCAAGACCATGCACTATACCTGTAGTCCACTGCAGTGCCATGCTAGTATATAGTGCAAGGTGAGTTGGTGGAAAGCCTTCTTGTTGCACTGAATTATATTGCATTGTATTGTGTTTACATTTGTATAGAACCTCATGCCCAAGGTGAGATGCCAAAGCATATCAGTGAATGGATAGCACGCTGTACCATTGGTTGTGCTTGCTTAGATTTTGGACTGTGGTGTGGCCCAGTGTGGGAATTATCTTGGCCTTGGGTCTGATGACCAGGTTGGTTCCCTTATCCTGTCTGCTGTCCTCTGCTTTATGCTACTATTGTGTGATCTTTGACTGTTGCCTGTGTGGCCAGGCTGCTGCTGTCCAACCACCTGCTATACGGCTGTCGACCCTCTACTGCCACGTGGATTTACTTGCTACAGACTTACCATGGTCTCGAACTGAAAATAATTGAAGGTGCGGGGCAGTTACTCTAACTGCAGGAAAAGAGGGCTTCCACACTGATTATCACCGTGTCACTACACGGCAATACATTCCGACCTACAAGGTATGCACTAGAAATGGATAGAGAATTCCTATAATAAGATTGGTCGTATATGTCACCTAACATATATACCATTTAGGATATGATCGTTTCTGATCGTGACATCGTTTGGGGCCTATGAGGTGATTTGTGTACTATTTGGCGATGAGGTGTACTACTGATACTCAGTGGCAACTTGTGTGCCTACACACTTATGGAGTGTTTGTTACCAAGGGTGATATACGACTGTTCCTTGCTCGCACTAGTATTAACTTATTGGTTGATTGACCTCATCCCATTACTACAAAGAGGGATTCTAATATTTCCCATGCCTTGAAAAAGTCTCAGGATTGAGACGAAACACGTGTCGGCGTTGTGAGCTGAGAAGTATTTGTGTAGAATGAACTTTTGAATAAAGAACTTGAAGATTACCACGTGCTTTGGATCTCTATATTTACAGAGTGAGTAACTACTGATATGGACATTGTGAAAGTGGGCGCGTGCCTCCTCATTTAACAGTGAACATTTTGTATCACGGTAAGGAGGTCTAGGACTACCTAGAAAATTATATTTGGTTTCATTTTCGGTGTGCTGATCGAGCCCTTTCTTTGGGATTATTTGCTGCTGTCCAACCACCTCTTAACGGGCTGCCCAGGACTTCAGCTGTGTCTGGTGGGGTAGACTCTGGTACCAAGGGGCATGGATGGCAGCCACCTGTACATGGAAATGTCGGATGTTTCTACCCCCAGGTTATTACTAAGCCATGCCTGGGAATGCCCATGGTGATATTCCTTTCTCTCTGGAAGCCCAGTCTTCTCTGCCCAAGGCAGAGTTTTGTGTCTCTTATTTGGCAAATCCCAACAGGATGAGTGTGGAATTGGCATTGTGACTGTAACTTATGGTGTGAACAATAACATCAGAAATTGTAGTGAAAATACAGTCACATATAGGGCATATTGGTTGCCTTTATTAGTTATATAAGATGAAAATATGAAGTACTGCAACATTCATAACACAAGGCATTTCAGAACACATTGAATCATGCTCACACTATTATATGAAAACAGAAGTAGAACAGTAATGTTTTATTGAGTTATGTATAACAGAGATTTACATGAAGAGGTGGTGGGTATAGGTCATAGCCAGCAGACACACGCTTGGCATAATAGAAAGTTAGGGTGGGGGGCGACACTACACTAAAAGAGCAGTGATTGAGTAATGCCAGCATCTGTGCTAAGGATGAAGGATGGGGCAGGGCAAGGGAGAGGAGGTGGTAACAATAAAGAAACGAGGTGCACATAGGAGCATCAGTGCCAGGGAGGAGGACTGAGCATGGAAGACAATGTCTAGATTGTGGGTCATGGAGCAGGTGGGAGATAATTGTGAGGACTGAGGTTTGTGATGCAAGACACAGAAAGAGGGGACAGAGAGTGGCTTCCCAAACCAAGGGGCCCATTAGGATGGCGGGCGGATTGCCCCCACCAGGCTGGCGGTAGCCACCGCCAGCCTGGCGGGGGCAATCCTCCCGCCATTCTCTCCTGAATCCCCTCCTGCCATATTAGTATGGTGGGGGGACCGCGGCGGACGGAAAGACCGTCCGCCGCTTTTCCGCCCCGGTTGCCTTGCGGGGCGGAAAAGGTTTAATATGGTGGCGGTGTCTATTAGACACCGCCAGCCATATTACGATGGGCCAGGACAGATGCCTTTCCGTGGCGGCATCGGCATGCGGTCTTCACTTTGGAGGCCCCCTGCGGACCCCCAAAGTGAAGGAGGGGTGAGGGGTGCACACGGGGGAGTACCTGTGGTACCCCCCTGCATTTGCATATACAATGCGGTAGGCACCGCGCGGTGCCTGCTGCTTTGTGTATGCAAATGCATACATGCATTTATAGCATTGTGGCGGGCAGTGCCGAGAGCACCGCCCGCCACAATGTTATAAATGCAGTATGCGCCCGCCACTGTGGCGGACGCATCCTAATACCCCCCACAGGACCCCAGCCCATATGGCAGGCATCCCATATTCTGATATCCTAATGGCCCCCTAACTTTGTGATCTAAGGTACGCGTTCACACTCATTTTATGCAGCAAAAAAACACCAAAAATGGACTATTGTAGAAAAGTGTGAATGGCTAGTTTTCAAAATGCAGACAGCGCGAGCCATTTTCACTGAAGTGAACAAGATGAGAAAAAGGCTGTAGGAGAGCTCTTACAGAAGTTTGAAATATTCCAAATATGTTTGATTTGATGCACCTTAATTGTATTGCCCTCCATGCACTGTTTGCAAAGTAAGTACAGCATTATAAGGGTAACCATGACAACATAAGCAGGAACTGTTACGTAAACAAACCAACTGGATCCAATCAGAGTCAGCAAGCTTTGCTGGAGGCGGGGCAGCATTTAATTTCTTCCATTTCAATGTGATGAAGGCTGTCAGCCTAATTACCGTGTGCTCCGTATAATGGTAGGAAATCTAATTGGGTCCGGTGCACAGACGTGATCGAATTTGGCGTTTGGTAGGATCCTCATTTTGCTGCACTCAAAAACAACCAGTCAGCAGACTAAAGACAAATTGAGAATGGTGGAGATACACTTTTAATGTACTGTAATTACACAACTCTTTACTGGAACTGCCCTATCTATGGGTATGATCTAACCTCACAATGGCTCAGATGATTGAATCACCGCAAATATAGGAACACGTCAAATCTATTCTTTATTGGGCCTCCTTTTAAAGCCCTGAAGTACGGTTACAATGACAATGTTTTTCTTTTAGCCGTAAAAATCAATAACCAACTATACAAAACTTTGCATAGTATGTTTTTTTACAATAGTGCTGATGACGCTGGGATTCTCTGATAGGAATTTCACTTTACCAATCCTTAGAATACCTGGCCGACTAGATCTCTTTTGTCTGCAAAGAAGTGTAAAGGAAGTTCTCTAGTTTCACACTTATGACAATTTATCAATCAGCAAGTTCATCCCTAACCAAAGGACCACTGACTACGAAGCAAAGTTTAAATATTTATTACAAAGCCAAAAACAACTGAACATACAAGCACCTCAGCAAGAGGTTCAAGAAATAAACTGGCACTAAAACAAACATAATCCTACGCAGGAGTCTCAAGCGACTCAAAATGAAAAGCAACGTAAGTTCAAGAACCATTA
Source organism: Lissotriton helveticus (assembly GCF_964261635.1). NCBI lineage: Eukaryota > Metazoa > Chordata > Amphibia > Caudata > Salamandridae > Lissotriton > Lissotriton helveticus. The sequence goes on from NC_136065.1 coordinate 2,060,959,344, forward strand.
GACAAGCAATAACAGTTCCCACTGAAAGTCTCGACTGCATCTGTTCCAAGGGAAAGACATTGATTAGTCTGTCCCTACACTAACTCTAAAGTGTCATCCCTACTTAGCATACCTCCTGAGTAAGAGAAATAGGTGTCAGCTGTGAAGGCTCCCTACGAAGCACATTCACTCTTTCCAGGTAAGTGGCCCCAGCTACCGAGCTCGTTCTAAGATGCTCCTTAATGTCTCCTACCTAATTCCCACTGAGACCACTGTCTAACTGCATATCCAATTGGACTGCCTTAGACAGGACCCAGTCTAACCCTAACTCCAATCGCGACTGACTAGCACCAACAGCTGACTCTTCTTCTTCTGACTAACACGACTGACTCTCCACCCTCGGGGCACTTTCCCTAATACAACATCAGCACATCCTCTTCCTGCGGGTGTAGCCCCTCGTACTTTTCCAGCACAGGCCCATCTTCTTCCAAAAACCGTTGCAGTGTCCTTGGGTCCCAGGCACCTTCTCCGCCAAATGTTGCAGTTTACATACCAGTAGACTCCCTTCGTTCTCACTCCTACCGATCTAACTCCTAAACAATGGATCATTATACCTAACGAGCTACATGGCCTTGCACCTGCAAAAGAAATGCATGAGAAACAATCCTGTATACACCCTAAGTTACAATTCGAAATCCAACTGCGAACTGGAGCCTTTTCCCAAGGAAACATAATTCAGCCTGCAAGGTTTAACAAAACTAAGGAAAATCCAGTTATGCCTCTGTTGGCGTTTTCATGTTCCAGGCCTTTACACATTTAAATGCATTTCTAATACAACAACATAAGCATTGCATTAATCAGACCTAACATTACATTTCATCATTTGCAAATCATTATTCTATTCATGTTAGAACATCACATTTTCTTAATAGGCCACCTACACGTGCAACTTTAATATGGAACATTCGAAACCTAATACACTTTACACACGAAGCATTAATCTCTGCAGTACTTAAGGCACTTTTCGATTTAAGCCCCACATTAGTCTTCAAATGATATGAGCAACCCTCTACATTTTGCAATGCTCTCGATTAGTTCTACATTTTCTAAAATCACATGTTAATACAGTCCTCTAAATATGCGGGTGCTGACTACAGGTGACTATGATGCACCCCTACATTTTTCAAACAACATGGCGCTCTATCAGTCCCCATATTTACACACTTTTCCAAATTTTCTTTTTGTCTATATTCTGTCAAATTAGAACATAGCGGATTCTGAATCCATGCACATTTACAGCGAACGAAGAACAAAGTTAAAAACTTTTAAAATCACATACATGCTTTACTGTGTTTTGGTAAGTAACACCAGAAATTTTGTAGTCTATAAATTGAAAGTGTACAGCTAACCATAGGGTAATCGAATAGTTATTTATAGCTTAAGTAATAGTTAACAGCGGGGTGGCAGTCAAAATATTTTGGCATTTTAAAGAGCAAATCTTGAATTTGTGCTCCCCGAATGACTCCGAGTCATATGAAGGACTTACAGAAACAATGTAAGTGGGGTATCTGTCACAAATGCAATTCAAAACTTTGGAAAAAAATGGCACAGCGAGAAGGTTTGATTTGCCCTTGGCAAGAGACGTGGGTCAATACTGAGGACAGTATTCTGCCCTAGGGTGGGTGTCCTGGCTTCTCTGTCGGTACACCTACTTTCCATGTTCAGCCTGCTTCAGAGTCAGATATCACATGGTTCCTCTGTGCAGGAATTCCGTCTTTGGTAAAACCCTGATGCAGACTACGGGCCTCATTTATGAGGCCCCTTGCGCCATCTGAACGTCACTTTTTGCGACGTTCCCTGGCACAGAAGCCTGCGTGATATTTATCAGGCAGCACTAAGCCACTTTTTTGGGCCTAATGCTGCCTGATAAATATCAGTCCCTTTAACACAGTTTTCTGCGTTAAAGGGGAATGCAATGGGTGTTGCTGGGGGCGTTCCCAGAAACATCTACGGCCTATTGACACTGCCCCAGATTTACAGGAAATCGTAAATCTGAGGCAGTGCCAAAAGCTTATGCCTCTCCTGGGGAGGCGTAAGTGAGGCGCAACGGGGAGAAATATAGTTATTTCTCCTCGTTTTTTACGTAGAAAGAAGAAAAGCCTCTTGTGATTATTTTTGTACAGAAAGGTTTCCCTTTCTGTACAGAAATAATCATCCCCACAATGCTGGCACCCTTGCACTATGGTGCAAAGGTGCCTGCGTTGGCGCATGGCAGCCCATTGTACGCCGGCGCATGGGAAAAGGACAGGAATGCGCCGTATCTTAAGGATACCTTTTTTTTGCCGTAGAAAATCGCAGCAGTGAGGCCTGCTGCGCTTCCCTACGGCAAAACCTCATAATTGAGGCCCTGCGTCCTTCTTGTGTGGCAGAGAGGGAGCGCCAACGGAATGAAAGTGTGTCAGTCTCACTGAAGCTGTTTCCCTGCATCTCATTATGCATGTGTTACGGCATTTGCTTTGCATCGAACCCAACCTTTGAGCAGATTAGACATTTTTCAACTTAGCAAATACTGTAGGGTGCCTATTGGATGTAGAGAGTATTGAAAATGAATATTACCCTATTTCAAACTCCATCTCGGGCACACCTTCTTTGCAAAATGTATGGTAACCTTTTCAAGTGATTTTTATTATGCACTGCCCTCTTATCTCTCGGCATGGGTTTTAAAACCGACTTCTAAACTTTGCAATAACTGATCATTTTTTATTTTGGGTCATCTAATTCCGAAATATTCATAACTTCCCACTTTTAACACTCCGATTGGAGGAAATTAATAAATCAAGACCTAAACATACCAGAAAGTCCTATGGCTTTTGTAACCGTAGGCTACAAATAAACACACATCCATATAGGGTTCTATGATAATGTCTCATTATTTTGTAGCATATATTTTCAGTTTCATTCATCGGTTGATCTGGTTTTGCTCTTGGTCCCTCAGAATACAATAATGCTGCCAGAGTCCCATAGTTACAGATGAGTTGTCTGTGCTCACGAGCGCTCTAGGATCAGTGTAGTACATACGGACCCTTTTAACCATATTTCCATTCAACTTTAATCTCAAAGGCCTGCAGCTTTGGACCCTACCTTGGTACAAGATATCCCCAGATTCATCATTGTCCTCTTTTGCGAGTCCTTAATAGCGATTATTAAGGTATCGCTATTAAAGACTAGCAAAACGGGATGCATGTAGAAATCGCAATTTATTTAGCGATTTCTACTGCTTCCTTATTTGCGATTCGCTAATTGCTAATCGCAAATAAGGAATGGCTTTCCCATTCATTCCTATGGGCCTCAAGACCCATAGGAATGAATGGGGAGTCATTCCTTATTTGCGATTAGCAATTAGCGAATCGCAAATAAGGAAACGATTTCAAGGGTGCCAGGGTGTCCAAGGGACACCCTGTAGCACCCCTGAAATGCAAATGTACACTGGTGTTGCGCACACACATGTCCAAATGACATGTGTGTGTGTAACATACAACTTAGAAAAATTCACTAAAGTGCATTTTTCTAAGTTTTCGCTATTTACCACGAAGTTACATTTCGCGGTAAATAGCTGCCCCATATTGCGGAATCGCAATTTTAAAAAGATTCATGAATAGCATTTAAAGAATCTCTAATTGAGATTCCTTAAATGCGATTCTTCGCAATATAGCGATTTCTAGTATAGCGATTTTTGCATTTGGGATGATGAATCCCAAATGCAAAAATAGCGCTCGCAAAGGGCCAGATCCTCAGAATCTGGCCCTTTGCGAGCCGATTTCAGTATGATGAATCTGGCTGATGTCTTTAAGGGTGCATTACTTTTCTTCGAATTGAACATGTGATTTAAATTAAGCTGATACACATACACCCAGATTCATGAAGGTGCCATTCTGCGAATAGCAATTTGCAAGAAAATGCGATTCGCAATTTGAAATTCGCAGAATGGCATTCATGTAGAAATGCGATTGAAAAAAGCGAATCGCAACCGGCCGCAATTGCCGATTGCGATTTTGCTACAATCGCTTAAATTTCGCAGAATCTGCATTTTTCCATGTAGAAATTGCGATCTCGCAAATAGAGAAATCGCTATTTGCGATCTCGCTAACTGCCAGATCGCAAAAACGAGAAGTCGCATTTCGAGCCCATTGATGACATCACAACCAGGAAGTAGGCTTTTCCCACCCACAAACAGAACACAGAGCCAGAGAGTGGAAGCAGCATTCTGAGGAGCTCCAAACCTTTGACTGTGCAGCACCCCAGCAGGACACAAAACCTCAACATGTCCCAGGATGCAGCAGGGAGCAGTGGGCAGGAGAGGAAGCGAAAACTCAAGTTCTCAGAACTAGAACTGGAGCATTTTATTGAGGGGGTCACCAAGGACCATGCACATCTCTTCGGCAAAGATTCCCGGAGGGTTCCAGAGGCAGACAAGCGCAGGATCTGGCAGCGCATCCGCGCTAAAGTAAATTCGGTCGGGGTGACCCAGCGGTCAATTGATGACCTCAAAAAGCGCTGGTACGACCTGAGAGGTCGTTCAAAGGAGCGTATTGCTGAGAGGCTTGGTGAGCGACTGGCCACCGGTGGAGGGGAACCTATAGCCACACCAAACACTCCATTGGAGGACCTCATTGAGGACACCATTGCACCAGAAGCCTGCGTGGGGGTGATCCAGCTGGACTCGTCCCGACCCAGCCAACAATCAGACGGTAAGTGCCATGCGACTGCGACCCTGTCCCCCAACAATGCCCATGACTCCTGAGCTAGCAATAGGACATCCCCAACAATGCAGGCCATGCACACCTGAAATGCCCCATTGCATTATGGTAGTTGTAGTGAAATCGTATATCCCCAGTTAGCTCAACACAGCCAGACCTGCCAAATCACAGTTAATCCAAAAGCCAGTCAGGGTAAGCAAGCCTGCATGCATGTATCAACATTGCATGAGCAAGATACATAACATTAATCATGCACCCTTTCACATTACAGGTGCTGTTGAGCAACCCAGCACAGATAGCGAGGCCCTGCACATCGCAGAGACCCAGGAGGACACTGAGGGTGAGGGCCAGTCCAACCAACGACCCGGTCCATCACAGCCACCTGCAGTGCTTCCACCACCACCACCACCCCGTGTGGACAGGGCCACCCCTGCAGTCACAGGTGTCCAGCCAACACCCCAACATACACCCTCAGCAGTGGTACAGGCCCCACCACCAGCGCCTACGAGGCAGACGAGGTGCACAGCTGGAGCACGAACACATTCCAGCGCACTGAGGCGCCAGCAGCGTCAGGCCTCAACAGGCACGGGCAGGGCACTCCTACTTCCATATCCTGGACTGGCCATTGAACGCTGCATGCTGGCGGTGCACCGTACCCGGGCGCGTCACCTGGCAGCTATACACTTCCAGCTGCAGGCGACTGGCCAAAACATCGCCCAGATGACCGCTGCTGTCAGAGAGAACAGCCAGCTACTGGTAGCCCAGCAGGACATGACCCGCCGCCGCCACTGGCAACTACTGGCCCGCCTGTCGGCCTACACCAGGTCGAACCACGTTGTTGGTAATGCAACGTCACAGCTGGCACGTAGGTCACTTGCCATGCAGGCCCAGATGGTACAGTGTTGCCAGGATGTGGCCAGGTCACTAGACCTGCTGACAGCAGCATTGCTGGGCAGCCAGCCCACTGCCCATGGAGAACCAGGGGGGCCTGACGATGTGAGCGAGGTAGCGTCGACAAACAGCAGCGCATCCTTGCCACCTGTGCCTGTACGTCGTGGCAGCAGCAGGCCAACAGCATCAACTCGGGCCGACATCGTCCCTCAGGACCCAGAGAGACGGCCTGGTGCATCTCGTCGCAACCGACAGTGAGAACTTGGACACTCTCGGGGAGGCCATGCTGGACACCCCTGCAAGCCCTCTACTCCTGCATGGGGAGGTATGAAGTAATACTCTCTTCATCTGAGACCAAAGTTACAAGAGGCCAATTTATTGTGCATTAACAATAAAGATTAATGGTCTGACTTGAATCCAACTCATGTCATTATTTCATTAGTCATGCATGAGTGCAGTGTCTTGTGAGGGGAATTGGTGCACTAGAAACAGTTATTAGTGATGTGGTTGCTGCGCCTGTGTCCTTCTGCAGGATTTTCTCCGCGTGCATGACGCACATGTGGAGGTGGGCAGTTGTCACCTTCCGACTCACTGCCAGATATCTCCACTGGTATCCTGCGCTTGGTAGCAATGTTATGGAGTATTGCACACACGGCCACGATGCGGCAGCAGACCACAGGTGTGTATTTGATGGCCCCACCAGTCTTGTGCAGTATGCGGAAACGGCTCTTCAATAGTCCAAATGTCCTCTCAATGCAATTTCTTGTGCGTATGTGTGCAGCATTGTAACGCCGTTGCTGTGGTGTGGCAGGGTTGAGGTATGGAGTGAGGAGGTACTCACGTAGACCGTAGGCGCTGTCACCTGAAGGTAAGAAGCACAGGGTGAGTGCCTGTTCTGCGCAGATACATGATCACAGTGTAATATTTGGGGGCATGTGTACTTACCTAGTAGGTGTCCTTCGCCAAAGTCTCCCTTGGCCAGTCGTGTGTGCATGCCGCTGTGCCGGAAGATGAAGGAGTCATGTGTGCTCCCCGGATATTGTGCCACTATGTCCGTGATGATAGTCGTGGCATTGCACACCATCTGGATATCGAGGGAGTGGTAGGACTTGCGGTTGCGGTACATGTATTCCGTTTGTGCTGGTGGGCAGATGTGGATGTGGGTACAGTCAATGCATCCAATTACATGTGGGAATTGTGCAATGTTGTAGAATTTCAGCTTGGTGTCATTCAAGTCCTGTTGGGTAGTGGGGAATGAGATGTAGTGGTGTAGCCGGGTCAGCATTGCATCCAGGAAACTCCTGAGGCAGCGGGACTAGGTGGGCTGGGATATCCCCCCTGCAACAGCAACTATCCCCTGGAAGCTTCCGGAGGCCAGTAGGTGCAGGCTGCACAATACCTGGACATGGGTGGGCACGGCATTTGTCCTCCTTGTTGGGTGCTGCATCAAGGGGTCTAGGTCCCGCATCAGCTTGATGATCATTGCCCCATTCAAGCGGTACTTCGAGTAAATTTGCTCATCAGTTTGGCCCGGGAGGGTGATCCGCTGGCAGAATATTCGCTCCTGGATCCTGCGTCTGTTCTGTGCTGCTCGCTGTAGCCTTCGCCGCCTGACCACCATGTAGAGTCCTGGCATTGTGAGAGTCCTCATGCTCCAGCTGCGTCCCCTTAAGTGTGTTTGGTCAGAGCTGCACCTGTTGGTAGTTTTGTAAAGTTACATTTTTTTTTCCTTAATGGTTACCACCTGGTTTGGGTTCTCCTTAAATTGCGCCTCGCAAATAGCGATTTTTGGGTTTTCCGCTTTTTGCGATTTTTCTTGAATAGCGATAGCAAATATTTTGCGAAATCGCAAATTGATTCGCAGAATCCATGGTATCTCGCATATTCCGAATCGCTAATGGGCTTCTTCCAGGATTCTGCTAATTTATTTCCGATTTTCGCAAAATTTCTTTAGCGAATTTGCATTTTTTGAGTTTTCACTTTCATGTATTCCTTTTCTTCAAATTGCCTTCGCAATTGCGAATTCGCAGCCATTGCGAGCACAATTTGGCTTCATGAATCTATCTGTTACTCTTTTGCCACGGACACCCTGGAAAACACCCATTTGCTCTGCAATATTTCTTCCTGTAAGTTCTGTCATATGATACTTTCCTAATATGGAACCTGACTAGGACAAGGCTTTCAGTATGGCCTAAAGGAGGAAACAGAGAGAGCTGGGATAGGGATTTTGATAGAGAATGTTAACTATGAGGCTAGACTAAGCATCAATGCCTCATTTACAAAATACCTAATACTTACATTTACAGATTTTTTAACTGAAGTTACTCAAGTGACCACAATAAATGCCGGGGCCAGAGTCTCCCAGCAGATAGTTCAAGGCTCTAGAAATCCTTTTGACAAATTCTTCACAGAGCACAGCTCAACCAATCAATCAAACATTTGTAAAGCATGTTACTCACCTGTGAGGGTCTCAAGGCGCTACAGGGATTGGAGGATGGCACTGCTACTGATCGAACAGCCAGGTCTTGAGAAGTCTCCTGACGGTCAGCAGGTCCTGGGAGTGTAGCAGGTGGATGGGGAGGGTGTTCAATGTCTTGGCGGCGAGGTGGGAGAATAACCTGTCTCCAATGGTAGTTCGGCGGATGCGTGGGACGGTGGTAAGGGTGAGGTCAGTGGAGCGAAGCTGTCGGTTTGGGGTGTAGAAGGTGAGTTGTTCGTTGAGGTAGGCTGGTCCGGCGTTGTGGAGAGCTTTGTGAGCGTGGGTGAGGAGCTTGAAGGTGATCCTCTTGTTGACCGGGAGCCAGTGCAGGTCTCTCAGGTGGGCGTTGATGTGGCTGTGGCAAGGGATTCCGAGGATGAGGCGTGCTGAGGCGTTTTCTATCGTTGGAGTCGTTTCTGGAGTTTGGCTGTGGTTCCCGCATAGAAGGCGTTGCCATAGTCCAGCCTGCTGCTGACGAGGGCTTGAGTGACCGTCCTTCTGGTTTCGGTGGGGATCCATCTGTAGATCTTGCGGATTAGTGGGTATCAGGGAAGCTCCCAACGTGGTCGGCCACCAGGAGTTGTCCCATGCATGGGGGGTGGAGCCGAGGATGAGGACCTCCGTTTTGTCAGAGTTCAGTTTCAGATGGCTGGTCTTCATCCACTCTGCTACGGCCTCCATTCCCTCGTGAAGGTTAGATTTGGCAGTGGCTGGTTCCTTGGTGAGGAGAGGATCAGCTGGATGTTGTCGGCGTAAGAGATTATTTTGAGGTGGTGCTCTCGGAAAATGTCAGCGAGCGGTGCCATGTAGATGTTGAAAAGGGTCGCGCTGAGGGATGATCCTTGGGGTACGCCGCCGGTGATTGTGGTGGCTTCGGATCGGAATGGGGGAGGCGGACTCTCTGGGTTTTGCCGGTGAGGCAGGAGGTGATCCAGTTCAGGGTTTTGTCACGGATCCCTGCCTCGTGGAGACCTGTGCGCAGGGTGTGGTGGCAGATAGTGTCTAAGGTGGCCGAGAGGTCCAGGAGGATGAGGGCCGCTGTCTTGTCATTGTCCAGCAGGGTCCTGATGTCTTCGTTTGTGGTGATCAGGGCGGTTTCGGTGCTGTGGTTGCTGCGGAAACCGGATTAGGAGGAGTCCAGGATGTTATTCTCCTCCAGGAAGTGGGTCAGTTGTCGGTTTAAGGTCTTCTCAATGACTTTTGCCGAGAACGGGAGATGGGTCGAAAGTTGTTGAGGTCCTTTAGATCCGCTTTGGGCTTTTTGAGTAGGGCGTTGATTTCGGCATGTTTCCAGCTCTCTGAGAAGGTGGCGGTTTCAAAGGAGCTGTTGATGATCTTACGGAGTTGGGGTGCGATGATGGAGCTTGCTTCGTTGAATATGTAGTGGAGGCAGGGGTCAGAGGGTGAGCCGGAGTGGATGGTGTTTATGATTTTGATGGTGTCCTTGTCATTGACGTTGTTCCAGGAGAGCAGGAGGTCGGTGTGTTTGGAGGGCATTGAGGGAGTGTTGGCAACTGTCATCGGTGTCTGGGTGTCGAAGCTTGCGTGGATGTCTGCGATCTTGCGGTGGAAGAAGGTGGCCAGGGAGTTGCAGAGTTCTTGCGACCGCAGGATGTCATTGGAGCTGGAGTGGGGGAGGCGAGTTTTTTCACAATGCTGAAGAGCTCTTTGCTGTTGTGTGCGTTGTTGTCGATGCGTTCCTTGAAGAAGGTCCTGTTGGAGGATCAGATGAGTTGGTGGTGCTTGCGTCTGGCATCCTTGAGGTCCGCGTGGTTGTCTGATGTCTGGTCCTGGCGCCACTGCTTCTCGAGTCTTCGGCAGGTTTGCTTGGAAGTCTGGAGGTCAGCGTTGAACCAGATGGCTTTTGTGTCGGTGCTCCTTGTTGAGGGTCTCCTGAACGGGGAAAGGGTGTTGGCGCAGTTGTTGATCCATTGTCTGAAGTTGTGGGCTGCTGCGTTGGTGTCTGTGGGCTCAGATGGAGGTTCTTGGGCGAGGCTGGTGAGGTGCTGGTCTTCAGTGACTTTGTTCCAGTTGCAGTGTGGGATTCATTGCGGTTGGCTGTGCACTGTGTGTTTCCCGAGAACTGGATGCAGTGTTGGTCGGACCAGTGGAGTTCGGTGGTGTGGCAGAAGGTGACGTGATTACTGGCTAAGAAGATGGGGTCGAGCGTGTGTCCGGCAGAGTGGGTGGGAGTTGTGACGAGCTGTTTGAGCCTGAGGTTGGCGAGGTTGTCGATCAAAGTTGTGGAGTTGCTGTTGTTGGCGTTCTCGAGGTGGAAGTTCATGTCTCCGAGGAGGAAGTAGTCTGTGGAGGTGAGGGCGTGGGTGCTGATGAGGTTGGCGATGGAGTTGCTGAACTGTAGTCGGGGGGCCAGGGTTCTGTAGACAACGGTTCCTCTGAGGGTGGTGATGTGATCGGCGTGGATCTGGAAGTGTAGGTGTTTGGCCATGTTGATGGAGTCTTCGGTGTTGGTCAAAATTCTGATGACGTTTCTGTGGGCGATGGCGATGGCGATTCCTCCTCCCAGTTGGTTGTTGTTTCGATCCCTGTGGGTGATCTTTTAGCCATCCGGGATAGCTATGGCTATGTCAGGTGCCATGGAGGCGTTCATCCAGGTCTCCATCAGGAAGGCGATGTCCGGGGAGGAAGAATCGAGAAGGTCCCAGAGTTCGAAGGCATGCTTGTGGACTGAGCGTGTGTTGAGTAGCATGCATCTGACATTGGTGTGGCCTGCTTTGTTGGGATGGGCAGAACCCTTGGTTCTGATCCAGCAGAGACTAAAGTGAGATTCAGGATTTGTATGCTAGAAATAAAGGGCTGGATGACCAACAATTTCCTAATGCTCAATGCAGGCAAATCCGAAATAATGCTTTTCGGTGCGGCCAAATCCATCTGGTCCCAAGAGTGGTGGCCACCGGAACTTGGACCCTGCCCTTCCCCAAAAGACATTGTTCGGAACCTGGGCTTCACCCTTGATGACAAACTGTCCATGGTCCCTCATACGAATAAATTGGTACACACCTGCATAGGTCTTATGAGGAGCCTAAGGAAAATATTCAAATGGCTGCCCCTGCTCTATCGTAAACCATTGATTCAAGGCTTAATTACTAGCCGCCTCGATTATGGGAACGCACTCCTCGCTGATGCAAACGAGGGCACACTAAGTAAACTGCAGACACTCCAAAATGCCGCGGCCAGACTGACCCTCGACCTACCCCCACGCACCCCCTCTGCCCCGTGCCTGAAGAAACTGCACTGGCTTCCAGTCAGAAAGCGCATAAGGTTAAAGATCTGTTGCCTAGTGCACAAATCACTAAATGGACAAGGCCCGAAATATCTAAAAAACAAACTTCAGGAATATTGCCCGGAAAGAACATTACGATCCTCAAACAAATATCTTTTAAAGATACCAAGAGTTCGTACTGTCAGATATGGAGATAGGAGTTTCTCGAAAGTGGGCCCTATGGCATGGAACTCCCAGCCTACGGCCTTAAGATCCAATTAGAATCACAATATCTTCCGGAGAGAACTCAAAACACTACTATTCAAGGCAACAGTATAACAACTCCCCTCTTTCGCATCTCCTATATCCTCTGCCAGCGCTGTGAGACCTAATGGTGAAATGTGCGCTTTATAAAAAACAAATACAAATACATACATACAACGCACTGGAGTGCGCTGGCTGGTGTAGCTGCAGTTTTGGCAGGTGAAGGGTCCGTGGGTGAGCTTCGGAGCAGCCTGGAAGCAGGTGGAGTTTCGGCCGGTGTTGAGTGCGTGGAGGGAGTTGGCGTCGTATCGGCATCGGGTGTTGTGTTGTTCGCAGGAGCCAGGGGGTCTGGCGCTGGGCGCGGTCCAGGCACGGACGGGCGCAGATGGGCTTGCCTTAGGAGCGCCTTCGGCGCGTCCACTGTGCAACTGCGCAGCAGTCTCCATTAAGTAAGGGTGGGGGGAGCAGCTGGAAGGCGGGAGCGGCGTGGGCGGAAAGCATGGGTGAAATGGACGTCGGGGGACTCAAAGAGTAGTCAGACAAGCCAAAGACAAACAAATACAATGCAGACAATCCAAAAAATAGTGTCACAATGCAAGCAGAAATGCGGGGGAGAAAAAAAATCACAGTACCGGTGACAGGCACCAGCTGGGTGCAGCCTCAAACCCTGCCTGGGAGGACCGCAGGTAGGAAACAACACAGAGGAGCTGCGGGGGAAGAGCTAATATCTGGCCGAGGGTCAGGGGTCTAGCTGTTAATCACTGTGTTACTCTAAAACAGGACAGGCATTCTCTAAAACAACAGTGCCTGTCTCAGTAAAGAAAATGTAACTGGCATATTTAGGCACAGTGAACAGCAACTGAATACAGGCAATCCCAAAACATCTTCAAAAGGCTTGACAATGTCAAGTTCTGGTATTCTCAGCGAATGTTGGCGATGGTTTCTTCTTGTGAAGATAAGGCAGGCTATCTCCAAAGGCAGGTCAGCACACCGATTTGTATCTAGTGCCCGACGCTGCTCTAGAAAACAACCAGCAAGAAGCAACAAGCATTGGCATAGCCAATAGGTCTCGCCTTTGGGACCTTATAAGTGTTTATCCATGCAACAGTTGATGTTGTTGCACGAAGGATATTGTGCTTCATAACTAAATACTTATGAGGTCCCAAAAGCTATGCCAATGCTTGTTTTAACTAAGAGTAGCAGTTAACAGTTGCTAAACCAGGGATCTCTAACGAGTTACTGGTGGCTCTTGAGCACCCTACAAGTAGCTCTCAGCATGGAAGGCAACCCCACATAGCTCATTCAGAGGATATGTGCTGATTAAAGAAGGCAGCACATCTCCTCTCAAGACCCTTAGAGGAGAAGGCAGGCAAACCAAGAAAGGGTCTCCTGATAACATTCAAATACACAATGTGCTTGACTATGGTGTCTGCCACATGACCATCTGTCTCCACTCTCAATGTAGCAATAGCAAAAGGAGTTTATCCATGTTGTAATCACTGCTCTCTCAGTCACAATCTGTGTGAACAGGGAAAAAAGAGTGCCAGCAGTAACAAGTGAAGACTCAAAGTGTTGGACTGAAGGAGTCACAGTGAAAATGTGAGAGCTGGGTGCATGATCAGCCCAGGAGCTGAAGGGAGCATTGTCCAGGTCCAGAGTTGAAACCAGCCACAAGTGTGTGTGTGAATCTGCGGGTGTGTGTGTGCTATTGTGTCGTTCCCTAATACTCATGTAAACAAAAAATCGTGTGGAAGTATTGTTTCTCCAAATGTAATGGAACTACCCTTTTAATTCATAAAGAGGGTTTAGTGTATTTATTTCACTTATTACTTTCAACATTAGTTCGAAAACATGCATCCAAAACCGTAACTCATGTCATAAGAAAAAGACATACATTATAATTTAGCATTTCATTAAATTATGAATACCCAACAAATAGGCATTTAACAAATACATAACTAACAATTCAACATGAATGACCAGTCCTTGAATAAGCAAAGAAACAATAGCGGTGCAGTCTTATTCTAAATTTATAATATTGCAACCTTCTAAAAACAACTAGTCGACAATGATCTAGCAACAGGCTGAATGCCTTGTTTGCACTCTGTATCATTCAGTGAGGTCGGGGTGATTGCGACTAGCTTTATGTGGTTAATGCATTTCTGAACCCTAAATTCGTTTTGGGGTTCTCATCAGGACCAGGACCAGGTCGATCTCTTTTGGAATAGAGAGGGCTGGCAGTGAATGACCTAGGAGAGAGCACTGTTCACTGTATTAATCTTGTGTCTTTTTTTCTTTTCCACAAGCCAGAAAATCCTATTGTTTGCAATCTAAAATTGTTTTAAAAAGGGTTCTTCAAACGTGTTCATGTAGACGCACATATGAGGTTGATGTACATAATTATACACTAACAACCTCTCACTGCACCCCTTTTTAACGATACCAGCCGGGGGCTTAATAAAAGTCTATTTTTCACCCCACGAGCCAGGTATTTTTTAACCATCACTTACAACCCACCTCTCACATACATTCATTACCCCACACACATCCACACATAGTCCAAAAATAGTGCTCCCACGTAGTCATCGGTCGCAGCACGCCGCATCCCGGAGAGGGGTGCGAAGACCTCGATGATGAAGCATGACACCAAGGGGCCTGTTGGTGTGTGAGGGGCATTTAAGTTTGAGTTTGAGTTTAAATCATTTCTAAAGCGCGCGTACACCTGGCGGTTTCATGGCGCTGTGGTTTACTGAGCCTCAAGGGCGAAACATCAGGGAGGAATTTATTTTGGGAAAGCTTGTAGAAAGAGAAAGGTTTTTAGTGCCTTTCGGAAGAGAGAGTATTGGGTGGAGGAACCGAGTTGGGCCAGAAGAGAGTTCCAAAAGGTGGGGGCCAGTGTGGAGAATTTAGAGCCCCCCCACTTTTTGCGCCGAAAGCGGGGGACTGTCAACAGGTGCTGGGAGGAAGAACGCAGTTCCCTAACGGGGGCATAGGCTTTAATCTCCGAGGAGATGAAGGCAGGGGCGGAGCCTAGCCGGGCCTGAAAGGTGATACAGCCCATCTTAAACTGGGAACGTTCGCGGATGGGGAGCCAGTGCAGGGATTTCAGGAGAGGGGTGACATGATGAAATTTGGCGAGGTTGTGGACTAGACGGGCGGCCTGGTTCTGAACCAGCTGTAGACGTCGTACGTTGTATGCGGGCATGCCGCAGTATAGGGCGTTGCCGTAGTCTAATCGAGACATGACCATAGCAAGAACAATTCGTTTTAGGGCAGAGAAAGAGAAGAAGAGGGAAACTTTACGGATGGTGCGGAGTGAAAGAAAAGAAGAGGATACCGCTGAGCTCACCTGGGAGTGCAGAGTGAGTTGATCGTTAAGCTTGATCCCAAGCGTTTTAACGGAGGAGGAAGGGGACGGAGGGGGACCAATGGAAGGGGGCCAAAAGAGGGGGGACCAGGGACTGGAGAAACCACCTGTTAAAACCAGTTCAGTTTTGTCTGGGTTTAATTTCAGGTGGTTGTGGTTCATCCAGTCCCGGATGAAGATCATGGTAGATTGGAAGTTTGACATGGCGTCAGAGGATTGTGATAGGGAGAAAATGAGCTGGAGGTCATCCGCATAATTGTATACGGAGACCTCCATTTGCTGAAGAGCAAAAATGAGGGGGGCTATGTACAGATTGAACAGTAGTGGGGAGAGGGAGGAACCCTGAGGGACCCCACATTGTACCTTCCGGGGATCCGGGTCGATCCCTAAGGAAGGAGGACAGCCAGACCAGGGCCGAACCGCCGTCCCCGGCCGCCCTGACACGGGAAAGTAAGATGGAGTGATCCACCGTGTCAAAGGCGGCGGAGAGGTCGAGGAGGACCAAGGCCTGGGAAAGATTGGCGTCCATGCCTTCTCTAAGGTTGTCGAGGACCGATAACACCACCGACTCAGTGGAGTGAGCGGGGCGGAACCCGGCCCGACGGGGGGCTAATACTCGGTTTACTTCCACATAGGCAGTGAGTGCTCTGGTCACGTGTCGCTCCAGTACTTTCCCTAAAAAGGGTAGTAATGAAATGGGGCGAAAGTTGGCGGGAGCAGAGGGGTCAGCGCCCGGTTTTTTGAGGATGGGAAGAATTATGGCTGTTTTTAGGGTTGGAGTAACGACGCCCTGAGACAGGGAGCTATTGAGAAAGGTAAGAGGGGGTTGGACACAGGTCGTGTACATGTGCCTGAGGATGTGAGCGGGACACGGGTCTACGGGTGATCCAGATTTAACCAAGGGCAGAAGGGAGAGGAAGGACTCTTCCGTTAGGAGGGGGAAAGAATCAAGGCAAGCCTCTGCCACAGGGCAGCAGGGGTTGATAAACAAGGGGGAGGAGGGGGGGATATTTGCTTTAATTTTTGCGATTTTGTTAAACAACACTGAGTGCTCCCCAACACAGTAGGGATCACCACCACTATCCAAGTGGATTCCACTTTGTTTATGAAACATACCCGGGGAGACTGAATCCACTTTTCTCTCCATCCCTCCTTTGTTATAATTATGTTTTTTTCTTATGACATGAGTTAAGGTTTTGTATGTATGTTTTCTAACTAATGTTGAAAGTAATAAGTGAAATAAATACACTAAACCCTCTTTATGAGTTAAAAGGGTAGTTCTAAAGACATTTGGAGAAACAGTACGTCCACACGATTTTTTGTTTACCTGTTTTTTCAGTGGCCCAGTTTGGACGTAAAGATAGGCCCAACCCCCTATTGTTTTCCCTAATACACAGCATGTAACTATGCCTAGTGTTGAGGACCACCAAAAGTATATGTTGACCCATGGGGGTTCACCTCTGGCATAACTGTATCTGTTCAAGGAGTAACAGAGGTAATGAAATAAGAATGACCATTCCGGAGGTATAATGGGCATTCTTGGCCTGTGTTTGACACGCACACTTCAGACATTAAAAACACGCCATGCCTAATTTTCAGACATACTTGTCATGATAGTGGCCACTCCTCGCATTATAATGGCCATCACAGGCATACTATGGGCATCGTGATGTCCAGCCTTGGAATAATGCTGGGCACTATTGGTATACTACAGGCACCCACAGTGTTAGGATTTAGAAGCCATGGCCTTGGACTGTACTGCATAGACAAGTGTAGCAGAATCATTCCGTGTAAGATTCCAGATTCAAAGATGGCATGACGGCAGTTGCAGATGGGATGGCTTCTAACTGTCTACAGCTCAATGCCGGGAAAACTGAGGTTTTGTTGGTGAGTAAGAATGTCAATCTGTGGAATGAGCTGAGGTGGCCGTCAGCCCTAGGATCAATACCATCTCCTAAAAATGTAGTAAAGAACCTTGGTGCCCTGATGGACTTCCAGGCCCACACTAAGCAGCTAGCCGCCTCCTGTTTTGGGACCCTACGAGGCCTTAGATCCATCCTAAAATACTTCGACCCCTCAGTTCGCCAACTCATTATACAATCCACCATCCTCTCCCGCCTTGATTATGCGAGCTCCCTCCTTTTGGGGGCGAACAAGGCTGAAATACAGAGAATGCAGCGCATTCAAAATGCTGCTGCTAGAGCCTTGGTGGGCCTGCCGCGCTTTTGCTCTGTCTTCAGCACTATTCGAAAGCTGCTCTGGCTTCCTATTGAAAGACGTATCCATTTCATGACACTCTGTCTTTCTTTTAAAATCCTGAAATACGCGAGCCCTGCCCTGTTGGGCAACCTGATTACCCACTATGTTCCTTCTCGCCCTCTTCGCTCGGCAGAACTTCACTTGACGATTGAGCCCAAAATTAGGCTCTCCAGGACAGGTGGGCGTTCTTTCAGGTATCTCGCGCCCAAGCTGTAGAACTCCCTTCCCGTACATATCCGTGCCATTGACTGTCTGTCTGCTTTCAGGAAGGCCATCAAGACCTTCCTGTTCCCTTCACTTTAGTCTCTACTAGTTTCGTTTTTCCTCTCAGGCTGGTATATTCCTGTAGTGTCCTCTCGTGGGCAGTGCCGGGACGCCCCTTCGCTGGGGCAGCTGTGCAATCTACAAAACGGCCAACATAACAAAAACGGCTAACATAAGGCATTTGTACACCCGAGGACGGCAAGCCAACTGGGGACTGCACTTCTAAAAGTTAAAACTGATACTTTGAAAAGAGAAAAAAAAAGTGTTTCTCCTGGAAAAGGGTTTTCTGCTGAAAATTGCTTTTCATCTGGAATATGTACTTTGCTTGTTCCCAACGAGGGAAATTGCATTGGATCGAAAAAATTGCATTTTCCATATACTTTCCAAAAACTAATAGTCTGGCGAAAACAAAAGGTAGTGTTTGCTAAATACGTTTGAAGCGCTTGGTCACCTGAGCAGCTTGAGTGGTCACTGCTGTAAATACTCCTTAAACTGATAACTAGATTAACGTAAAAAGATGCTACTATTTTACAGCCATTAAATTAGCTATTCACGCTACAGGATTTTTCTTGAGCAGTAGCTGCTCGCACTACAGAAAAGATTGGAGACCCAGTGACTATATAGACCGCAGATGCACATAGTTGGTTATAACAAAATTATTTTAGGAGTCCATCTTCTATCAACTTTAGCGCTGGGACCAGCTGTACTAGTGCTTCCTCCAAAATTTGACTTGGCCATTAGTTGTAACAAATTACATCAAAAGTGTTACCTTTCATTTAGGTTGGTAGTAGGAGACTAGGCCTGAAATTTAAAAGGACCAACAGATCCCTACATTTATCACCCATGGTGAGCATGCACCATCGAAATGAATATTAAGGTCTCCAAGTAATACTAAGTGTGTCAGAACTACTAGCTGTTGTCAACATTACGGAAAGATTACTGGATTCACTGGTGACTGAAGTGGGTCTATTAACTAAAATTATTGAATAAAGACCCTGCAGATGTTCTGTTTTGTTTGAGGAGTCTCAAGGTCAGATGTTTAACACGATCTCAGTCACACACTTCAAAGAATTTTCGCCAATAACGCCACACCTATGTATTTTGTAAGCTGCCAGAGACTAATAAAAAAGGTGAACCCCCTCAAATAGGTTTTTCGGTAGTATGCTGGAATATTTTTACACAGGAGCCACAAAAAGTTGCCTTCGTGTCTCTGTGCAAGCTGAAGTCTCTGCCAGAAGATGGTGCGTTATTTGGAAATCACCGATATTCCAAATGGGAAGCGTTAAAAAGGTGTTTGCTTTGTCTTTGCTTTATTTAAATAAGGCTATGGTAAAACAGCAGTTGGCTCTCTGAGCTCATGCAAAGGGTAATAAAACACAGAGGGCAGTGAGCACAGATCTGCCGGAAGAGGAAGCAAGAAAAATAAAGGGTGATAAAACACAGAGGGGCATATTATCAAGGGGGTTTATCTCCGCTTTTTTGGCTTTAAAAGCCAAGAAAGCGGAGGTAAAATTATCTCCCTATTACCTAGCTGTCGCTAACACCAGTTAGCGACAGCTAGTAGGAGATAGCGACCATCTTGGGCCCCACTTTGCATGTCAGACAAATGTATCACTAATGACATGCAAAGTGGGCTTGCCAAGATGTTAGCGACTGGAAACAGTCGCTAACATCGCTATCTCCTATTACCAACTTTTGGAGATATTCGCGCATATCTCCAAAAGCTAACACCTGCCCTGAGCAGTTCTTAGCCATGTTATCCAATGGGAGGTGGATAACATGGCTAAGAGCACTAGCTCGGTAATGCCTGAATATCGCTGACTTTTCAGCGATATTCATGCATTGCGGCCGATTTTTATCGCATTTGCGATAAACCTTGGTAATACCAAGGTTTATCTGCGATAAAAATCGCCGCAGGTCGGTGATACATTTTTGTCTCTAACCAAGCAATAGCGATAATTATCGCTATTGCTTGGTAATATGCCCCAGAGAGTGGTGAGCACAGATCTGCCGGTAGAGGAAGCAAGAAAATTGATGCACTTCCAGGAGTCAGAGAGAGTAATTGGGAAAAGGGAGGTGGGGAAAGAAGCAACTGAGCACGACAGCGAAACCCCCACCATACCAACCACCTTCCCCATGGGTGAGCGAAAAAATATCCAAACTGCTCCCCACATGCAGACAAACCCACTTTGGACATGTTGTGAACAACAACTGAGAAGGTCCAGAAAATGACAAAAATTATGCACTTCCAGGAGGCGGAGAGTCAGTGGGAAAAGAGAGGTGGGGAAAGAAGCAACTGAGCACGACAGCGAAACCACCACCATACCAACCACCTTCCCCATGGGTGAGCGAAAAAATATTCAAACTGCTCCCACATGCAGACAAAACCATTTTGGACATGTTGTGAACAACAACTGAGAAGGTCCGGAAAACAACAAAAATAAAACACGCAGCACAAACAGACAGAGCTCAGGATGGCAAAAGAAGAGTAGAAAGGGAATGTTGATGCAGGAAGAAGCGCGCGTTTTTCTTAAAAGATTTCCTACTCCATCCCTGAAAGTCCACAAATATCGTCTACGGTTTAACAGGCTTTTGCAAAGCAGGCCTTCTAGAATCATAGCTTATTTTATGCGGCTTACCTCAGCTGGTGGGGAGCCTTTCCCCTCCTCTCCTACGGATACTGATGTGGCTTTTAAATGTCTACGGCTGCCTCGAATTCAAGTTATGCAAATGGTGACCGTGAAGAGGCGCCATACTGATTAAATAAAAAAAAAAACATGCAACCAGGCGACGTGGTGAGCCGCACAAACACAAAGGTTAACAAGCATTGGCCGCGAGTTGCGATCTGTGGTGGGGGGGGAGAGAAGCGATAGTTCTGTGCGCGCACTAAAAGCAAAACAAGCACGCGAGTGGTGCGTGCGTGGAAAGAAGCAGCAAAAAAAGTGATCACAATGCACTTAATGACCCGTGACGGCAGCTGCGTGCGTGCACGCATGCGTAACCGCAAGCTGGTGGCCAAAGCCTGTGGTAGCTGGTAGCACTTTGGAAACCCGCTTTTAAATGTCTCGCAGTGCAGCGCATGCACTGGCTCTAGCAAGATCTAAAAACTTCAGACTGGTCCAACTAGATTCAAGGGGATAGAAAGACTGGAAACAGCACAGATCCACGGAAATCAACAGCAACCAATGGCAAGGAACAATTGCGACGCAACTGGACTTTTCAATGGACTTACTATATATAGTGGAGAAGCAGGAAGTGACCGAATTCAAGACATGGGTTGGCCATCTTAGATTTGGATAAAAAACATAAGGTTACAGAAACCTCTATAACAAAAAAATAAAACACGATAAGACATTCCATATGACTATATATATACATAACAGCTATACCCAGCCACATTTCTCTACGCGTTTCGGTCTCACAGAGACCTTGCTCACGAGACTAGTTTCAACTGTTCAAACATCTCGCCATTTTTAAATAAAGTGAAAAAATAAAAAAACAACATAAGTGACATCATTTCCTTAGTGGGTAGCAGCAAGGCATTCTGGTACTCGTAGTAATGTTATTTGATACATTATTTACATTGCAATTTCATTACGTTAGGCATGTAACACAATTTTTGATCAAATCATATGATTGGATTATATCGACTTTTCTCATTTCAACCCTCTAGTGGGTCTTCGTGATTTTAAACTAAATTATTTTTCTCACAAATGTGTTCCCTCTAGTGGGACATAATTTCTAAAACAAACCTCTACACTCATGAAAATTGCTTCTCTCGTTTTCCTATCTATGAGTGCCGCATTTTCCCAACTGGAATTTAAACAAGCTTGAGAGCTTGTAAACATTTCCTGTCAGAAAGAAATATACAATACACCAACCATAATAAAATGATATTGGAAAAAAAAAAAAAAAAATAATAATAATAATAAACCATTTTTAAAGCGCCTGGCTACACAGAAAACAATGTGTCCCCGCGCTGAATACTGCTAATTCGCAAGAGGCAGATGTAAAAAGAAAAAGCCATGAGAGGTGAAAAAGGCATGAAGGTTACACAGGAGGGAACAAAAGCGTTTTAAGTTTTCCACGGAACCTAATTTCAGAGGGTTCCATTCGGAGATTGAGCGGAAATTCGTTCCAGTGTTTGGAAGCCAAGTATCTAAAAGGACAGCCACCCATCCTGGCTCTGGTGATTCTAGGGGGTTTAAACAGCATCGCGCCGGATGATCTCAAATTCCGGATAGGGCGATGCATGGTGAGAAGATTTTTCAGGTAATCTGGGCCTTGGCCCTGGGCAATTCGATGCGCGAAACAAAGGGCTTTAAATTTAATCCGCTCCTTGACAGGGAGCCAGTGGAGTTTGGCTAAAGCGGTCTTCCCCGATGCTCTGCGAGGAAGTTTGAGCACAAGGCAGGCAGCAGCGTTCTGAACGCACTGAAGTTGGTGTAGGCCTTTTTTACTCAAACCTAAAAGCAGAGCATTCCCATAATCAAGATGGGGGGTCACCAGGGCATGGACAATAGTCTTTCTGGCATCAATAGGGAGGAGATCCAAAACCTTACGAAGAACTTTCAGTAAGCTGAAGCACCTAGCTGTCACTTTACTGACATGAGATTTATAGGAGAGATCTGAGTCAAGCATTACGCCCAGATTTCGTACCTAATCCACAGGACGAGGAGGGCTATCCAGTTCCGTAGGCCACCACATGTGTGACCATACTGAAACTGATTTCCCTACCACCAGTAATTCTGTTTTTTCGCCATTAAGGCGCAGGCAATTGCTGTTCATCCATGTTGCCACTGATGACAAACAGTTAGAAAAATTAGTGGCATCTTCTCTGTGGTCGGGCGTAAGCTTGAACATCAGTTGGGTGTCATCAGTGTAACTGACAATGCCCACCCCAAATGCTTCCACTATGCGAGCCAGGGGTTCCATGTAGATATTAAATAGAGTGGGGCTCAGACTCGAGCCCTGGGGAACCCCATGGCTCACCTTCCTGAGGGAAGATTTGAAAGGGGGCAGTGCATCTGAAAGCTCCTATTGGCCAGGAAAGATCTTATCCAGGCATGGGCCCGTCCCGCCACTCCCATATCAGAGAGCCGAAACAGCAGCGTTGTGTGCAGCACGGTGTCCAAAGCTGCACTAAGATCTAATAAAACCAACGCTGCTGTCTCTCCTTCATCCACTATTTGTCTAAGGCACTCAGTGGAATAGAGAACGGCTGACTCAGTCGAGTAGCCGGCTCTGAATCCCGATTGTGTGGGGTGTGGGAGGTATTCCTCCTCCAGATATCTCATGAGCTGCCCTTTTACCACCTTTTCCACGATTTTCGCACAAAAGGGAAGAAGGGAGATGGGGCGAAGATTCTGGAATTGGGAAACGTGGATATTAGATTTCTTTTTTAAAGGGATGACCTGGGCTGTTTTCCACGCGTCAAGTACGCGGCATTCTTGGAAAGACAGCGTCACAATGTGACTAATCTGATCGATAATCATGCTCTCCATGATTCCTTTACAGCGTGCAGGCGGACAAACGTCGCAGGGCGAGCCAGATTGTATGCTATTGACGATGCTTAATAATTCCTGAATATATTAATAATTCCAAAGATCCAATTATGTTTGGAACAAAATGCCTTTATGTTTGGGGATCAAATCTTCCGTCAAGTGAAAGGGACAGCCATGGGCTTTACCTTTAGTCCATCGTATGCAAGTCTAACCATGGGCCTGTGGGAAAAAACATGGGCTTGGAGCAATGAAAATGAACGGTTCCAGAACAAAACAATAGCATGGTTGAGATACATAGACGATTTACTATTGGTGTGGGATTTATCCAAGGAGGAATTTGCCGAATACTTCAACATACTCAACGAATCTGACTTCAAATTAAAATTCACGTATGACATCAATTATCAGAAAGTGGTTTTTCTGGATACAACTATATATATTGACAAAAATGAAGTACAGACAACGCTACACCGCAAAACCACTGCAACAAATGCGGTGTTACATGCACAGAGTTTCCACCAGTCCAGTCTGATCAAAAACATCCCATAAGGGGAATTTTTAAGGATTAAAAGAATATGCTCAAATGAAGAAGAATGGTACAAACATCAAAAACAAGCAGGATTGAGATTCAAGAAAAGAATGTATAATTCAGGTGCAATTGAAACGGCACTCAAAAGAACAGAATCAAAAAATAGAACAGACCTACTGAAAGAGAAAGTTCCAAACGAAAATGAAGAGAACACAATAAGACTGATAACCACGTACTCCACTGGTAACAAACAAATCATGAAATCCTCAGAAAAAACTGGCATATTTTACAATTGGATCCGACAGTAGCCAATAGAATAGGAGATCATCCCAACATCACCTATAGAAGAGCAAAAAACCTCTGTGACAAATTAGGACACAGTCCCTTCCAATTGCCAAAATAACCGGAAACCTGGCTGAAACCGAAAGGTTTTTATAAATGCACAGGATCCAAAATATGTGAAATTGCGGAAAACAAAAAAGAATACACGATGGCTAATAAACGTACATGGACAATCCAACGACTCATAAAATGTAAAAGTGAATATGCCATATACATCATTGAGTGCCCATGTGCCTTGAAATATGTGGGCAGCACAAAGTGCGAGCTTAAAAAACGAATCCTGGAGCATTTGAGAGCTACGGTGAATAATGATCGCAGCAATGCCGTTGCAAAACACATGGAAAAGACACATGGAGGAAACTGGAAAGCCTTGAAGTTTTATGCAGTGAAAACAGTGGGTACCAATCCACGCGGCGGTGGCCGCGCAAAAATTCTCAGACAGAAAGAGTCCCAGCACATCCTGAACTTTCAGTCATTAACCCCGCAAGGACTTAACCAGGATGAGGAACTGCATTACCACCTGTAAACCATCCCCTATGAACCATTCTTAACCCTGACTATAAAGGAACCCTTTTTTTGGCCTCCCCAGGACCTGAGTTGACTTTTTAAAAAATTTTTATCCATTTTTCACTTTTGTCAAGTTTTTTTAAATTCCAGTTGGGAAAATGCATCACTCATAGATAGGAAAACGAGAGTATCAATTTTCATGAGTGTAGAGGTTTGTTTTAGAAATTATGTCCCACTAGAGGGAACACATTTGTGAGAAAAATAATTTAGTTTAAAATCACGAAGACCCACTAGAGGGTTGAAATGAGAAAAGTCGACATAATCCAATCATATGGTTCGATCAAAAATTGCGTTACATGCCTAACGTAATGAAATTGCAATGTAAATAATGTATCAAATAACATTACTACGAGTACCAGAATGCCTTGCTGCTACCCACTAAGGAAATTATGTCACTTCTGTCGTTTTTTTATTTTTTCACTTTATTAGGGAGAGGTGTGGCGCCGCGGCCAGGGCGACTGACGCTGGAATCTGGGGATCAGGATTTGATCCCCGGCTCCGGCGGCAGGTTAGCCCCGACTCTGGGCAATAGCTTGCTTAATCTTCCCGACGGCCCCCAGCGCCTAGAGACCCTAACGGGTGATTGTGCGCTATACAAATGTGGATTATTATTATTATTATTATTTAAAAATGGCGACATGTTTGAACAGTTTAAACTAGTCTCGTGACCGAAACGCGTGGAGAAATGTGGCTGGGTATAGCTGTTCTGAAATAAAATAGCACATAACGCATGGAGTTGTTGACCGTCATTTGAGAGGGCCGAGAGTGCACGAGTAATTGCCTTGGCAAACTGGAAAAGTGAGTAACTGCAGCGAGGCTCTGCTGCACTCAGAACGCACTGCCCAAGAGCGCTCGAGAGTCCTAACAGGGGCCACGCTGGAATAATATATATATAATTCATCTACGTCCTCCAAACCACCAAACCAGATGCATCGGATTATTGCATGCTGGGAGTTGGAGTCCCGGCATTTACCGCGGCAAGCAACAGGTGTGAACAATCAGCAAGGGGGAGGTGCTTTGCAGGACTACTTATTGTGAAATGCTGGTATGGAACTATTTTGGCGAGGGACTCTGTACAAAATGGGGCACTGAAGAAGGCCAGGAGCCGAAATGCATTTGCCAGTATTGTTTTTGCTGCCAATTAAAACGTGGTTTTTCCCTGGATTCCCCCTCTGGCCTCTGTTCCTTCTATGTGTGGTGGGAAGTTTATTCATATTTTCTGCATCTACCAGCAATGCAGTCCAGATGGCCCTGCCGCAGCAAGTGACCCGGACTACAGCTGGTGACACATCGCTGCTCTGCAGTGATTCTGCAAGCTCGGGATACCGAGAAGCCCGGTGACCACCATTCGCTTCGGGAAAGCTCTGGCGGAGCGATGTATTTTACCTCCACTAGGACGCTGTGCCGTAGTATGGCTGTCCCTGCCTTTACTGCTTACCTAACTCGAGTGGTAGCGGCAGAACGAGGGACCCAGGGAGAACCATGGTGATGGTGGGAGCACTCGGGGAACACCGCGCCACCTACCAGCAAAGCCCCAGCAAACCCGTTGTGAATTCATCTACATCCTCCAAACCACCAACCCAGATGCATCGGATTATTGCATGCTGGGAGTTGGAGTCCCGGCATTTACCGCGGCAAGCAACATGTGTGAACAATCAGCAAGGGGGAGGTGCTTTGCGGGACTACTTATTGTGAAATGCTGGTATGGAACTATTTTGGCGAGGGACTCTGTACAATATGGGGCACTGAAGAAGGCCAGGAGCCGAAATGCATTTGCCAGTATTGTTTTTGCTGCCAATTAAAACGTGGTTTTTCCCTGGATTCCCCCTCTGGCCTCTGTTCCTTCTTCGTGTGGTGGGAAGTTTCTTCATATATATCTATATATATATATATAGATATATATGTGTATATATATATATAGATACATACATATACACACATATATATATATATATATTCACTGAAAAAACCATAGGTTTTACACACGTTATAGTTAGGAAGTAGCATTTACAAAACCTATGAAATTCACAAAAAAAACCTTAGGTTTTACACACGTTATAGTTAGGAAGTAGCATTTACAAAACCTATGAAATTCACTGAAAAAACCATAGGTTTGACACCAGTTATAGTTAGCTGGAAATTTTACTGATATAAAACCAATGAAATTCCACGTTATAGTTAGTTGGACTCACTATAACTTGCGCGTGCAATGCACTGCTGATGACGTCACATATTACATCACTCATGACATGGTCAGTGACATCACTCATGACATCACTGATGACACCATCCAGTGAATGTGTGTCTTTTTGATAAATAAATATTAGTGAGTAAATATTTAAATATATGTATTAGTGTTTCACTTTGAGTATAAGTGGCTGCATGGGTTGCTTGAGTAGCTACATGTGTATGTATATGGGTTATTAGATGTTTTTTTAGTATCAGTATGAGTGTCTGTATGGTTTGGTGGGGGTATTACTTAACACATAAATGCATGAATGACTAACTCTCTCTTTGTATCTGTTTTGAAGACAGCATATGTGCAGGACTGTATGGGTGGATGAGTGTGTATATGTGTGTGTAAGTGAGTGAATGACTGTCTCACTAGTGTCTTTGTCAATAACTACATATGTTTTAATTTAATTTAATCTAGTATATGTGAATATTGATGTATATAAGTGAGTATATGTGAGAGTGAGGGATTGTAAGAGTTCCTGTTTAAGTTAGTATGTGTTTCTATAAGTGATTATTTAAGAGAGTAAGTATGTGTAAGTTTCCTCAGAAGAAAAGTGGTAGTATGTGTATAGCTGTATATGCAAATAAATGGATGTTCAATAGTTTATTTGCATGTGTGAGTATGTGTGTCTATAACTTTTGAATGACTGTCAGTGTGTAACAGGATGTATAGATATATCACTACATATGATGAGTAAGTATATGTATGAGTGACTGTATAGAACTGTTGGTGAATGAGTGGATGTGTATATTGATGGTGGTATTACTGAATTGGTTGTTGTAACTGGTATGGGTATCTTTATTTTTTTGAAAATTTTTACTTCTATTTTTGAATATGTGTTTCAAGGGTTACATTCCAGTGAAAGGAGGTCTCTCACTCTGTCACAATGATGATGTCATCAGTGATGTCATGAGTGATGTCACTGACCATGTCATGAGTGATGTAATATGTGACGTCATCAGCAGTGCATTGCACGCGCAAGTTATAGTGAGTCCAACTAACTATAACGTGGAATTTCATTGGTTTTATATCAGTAAAATTTCCAGCTAACTATAACTGGTGTCAAACCTATGGTTTTTTCAGTGAATTTCATAGGTTTTGTAAATGCTACTTCCTAACTATAACGTGTGTAAAACCTATGGTTTTTTCAGTGAATTTCATTGGTTTTTAAAATGCTAATTCTGAAATATCTCGTGTATGCAACCTATACTTTGTCAATAAAGTTCTGGCAATATTTTTTTCGGAAACAAGCCGTTTTCTTCACTGTTCAAGTTGCATAGAGACTCCTTGTAAAGCGATACAGAATTAGAAAGTCTGTACCTTGCCTTTTTTTGAACGCATTAAAATTTGTCTGTAAATAAAAATAACCTTTCTAAACTTTCGTGCACGACCCGGTGTGCGCACTCTCGGCAACAGTTCTCAATAAAATGCATAGCGCATTTCCAGGCTTTCGTGCGCGACCGACTGCGCGCACCCGCCTATATATTTCGTGAAAACTTTGCAATCTGAACTTATTGAATTTCTTCATAGACCCATCAAAGAACTTATAATACGTCAAAGAGACTAAACCTAGGCTTCTTTTTTAATATTATGAAAATTTTCATTAAATGGAGCCGAATGTCTTTTTAAACTTTCGTGAGTGACCGAATGTACACACCTTGGTATTTAAAAAAAATATATAAAAGGTTTTATACTTTAACAATTGTATGCTTGAATCGAGCTCAGAAGATATATTAAATCCGGATATGTTTGGATTTACTCCTTTTCACGTTTTGAAACTTCGCTGAATTAGACCGCTACTTCCAAATGGCGTACGTGACCAGATACGATCACCGCGTACACGTCCTGAGACGCGCATGTGAAGTCATGTGACTTGAAAACAACACTTCCAATTGGTTCTTAGTAGTTTCTATTCTGCAATTTACACGGAGCACTCCACCCACTTCTCTCACTATCTTTTCTACTCTCAAAAGAGAACAACGTTCAACACCCTTCGGAAGACTTTGCTGAAATGGCTGCCGCCCCGCATTCATCTTCCGAATCTGAAGGAAATGAGCGACTACCTTTAAAAAGAAAAAAGGAATCTTTTATTTGGCAATTTTTCACTTATCCTGAAGAACAAAAGAAAGTAAATGCGCCAAAAGTTACCTGCACAATATGCAATTCGGTTCTCTCAAGAGGAAATCCAAGAAAAAAATATTCATTTTCCATACATACCATGGTGCGGCATGTCAAACAAGTGCACCCTGTGGAATTTGCACAGGCATCGACAAGAGCCCTGGCCATGCTATTACCATCAGAGGTGGCCAGCACATCTTCTGGTGGACGACCTGTATCTCCATCGAGTGCTGTGATGGACTTGAGACCATATCTTGCAAAGGTGCACATGAAATGCAACGAGTGTGGAGAAATTCTTCTGTACGGAGAGCAGAGCCTCATTCTTACTAAACTAAAAATTGAGAGTCATAAATGCCCATAGAAAAGATAAATTTCTTCATTTCATTTTGATCCTGTGTCACACATGAAAATGTTGTTGCAAGTTAAAAAAATCAAAAACAACATAACACTTGTTTTAAAAAAAAAAAAAAAAAAAAAAGTTCTTTTCAGAACTAACTCATTCTACCAAAAAGAGCTCCAGGAGCATATTATAAAAGGGGTTTATCTCCGCTTTTTTGGCTTTCGTTCGTGCGCGACCGTGTGCGCGCACCCGCCTATATATTTTGTGAAAACTTTGCAATTGCAACTTATTAAATTTCTTCATAGACCCATCAAAGAACTTATACTACGTCAAAGAAACTAAACCTAGGCTTCTTTTTTATTATTATGAAAATTTTCATTAAATGGAGCCGAATGTCTTTTTAAACTTTCGTGCGTGACCGAATGTACACACCTTGGTATTTAAAAAAAAAAAATATAAAAGGTTTTATACTTTAACAATTGTATGCTTGAATCGAGCTCAGAAGATATATTAAATCCGGATGTGTTTCGATTTACTCCTTTTCACGTTTTGAAACTTCGCTGAATTAGACCGCTACTTCCAAATGGCGTACGTGACCAGATACTATCACCGCGTACAAGTCCTGAGACGCGCATGTGAAGTCATGTGACTTGAAAACAACACTTCCAATTGGTTCTTAGTAGTTTCTATTCTGCAATTTACACGGAGCACTCCACCCACTTCTCTGACTATCTTTTCTACTCTCAAAAGAGAACAACGTTCAACATCTTTCGAAAGACTTTCTTTTCACGCGATAATGTGAAATACTGAGATTGTTACAGGATTTTCTATCAGATATGTGTTCCCATTTCTGTTGAAGCACTAACACCGTGGAAAATTCCACCGATAGCAGTGATATTTTTAACGCCGAGCACCGGCGATTTTTATCACTTAGAAGCCTTCCTATTATGAAGGTTTATCTCCTAAGTCTCTGATTCTCAAACTGTGCAACGCGGCTCCCCTGTGTGCCGTAATAAGGTGCTAGGGGCGCCGCGCACACTCTAGTGTGACTAACCATCCATAAATTCCACGGACATCTCTACCCTGTTATCTGCAATTGTGAACATCAAAAGGAGCTGCGCTACGCCCCTGTAAGAGGCCTCACTCCCACTGCTGCAACGGCTTGGCAGTCCTCCAGATGCACAGGAACAGCCCCTCCGATCCATTGAAGTTCTGTGTCGGTGTCAATACCACTTACGAAATGAAAATAAGCACTGAAGAATATTTATGCTGTAGCAGGAGGAGTACTACATGCTTGCAGAATGCATTCTATTACCTATAAAAAAGTGAAACACCCACACTACAATCATATAGAATACTTCCTCTAAAGAAGCCTGTGAATAACTTTAAAACATCAGGTTAACCTTTTTTTACTCTCTCATCATTGTTAAAGATAAGTTTTTACAATACTATATTAAACAATGCCATGGTTGTTGCTTTTTAATTTTAAAAATCTTGCAATCTTTCACAAACCCAATACTCATGGCTTCTTTTTCGTGACAAAAATATTGCAATATTACATACCTACATAGAATAACAGAAAAAACATAAAACTACAAAGGCCAAACAGTCTACTAAACGCGGATTTGTAACCTATGGGGCAGATTTATGTTAACTACTTCATACCCAGATATGCACCAGTTAATGTGCACCACAGTATGCTAGTGCTCCGTTACCCATGGTGTGCCACATTTGAAATGTGGCGCACCATGGTACAAAAACACCATACATGCGTAACACATCTGTGCTGAAAAAGTAATACATTGCTAGAGTTGCATCGCAACTGTGATGCAGCTCCAGCAAGGCTCACCAATGCACTATATTCACAATGCTGCGTCAATACCTACGCCTGCTTCAAGCACATGCACAGTTTTGAAACAGCATGGGCCTGAAAGTCACTGAGTGAAATATCATACATTACAGTCAGCCACTTTCAAGACGCATTCCTTCAGAGGAACACTTACCGTTTATTAGAGGTAGATCGTCCGACTCCACTGGAGGACACCCCTAATAAAAAAGACATATATATAAAATGCGGACTAGCCGCTGTATCGTGCTAGCAAACTTTAACTTAAAAATCGTTAGAAAAAACAAAAGGAATCGAGCAAAATCAGTAGGCCACTGATAGGATCTCTTTTTGACCTCGCTAAAATAGAAACATTAGGAACAACCCCTCATGAGAAATATGAAACTAGTGAGAGAAACCGAGCTCGACGCCATGATGGCTGCAAGATAGCTCGGCTCCGCCGCCCACCCCGCCCAAAATAACGACAAACCCTATGCAAATATTATAAATAAATACAACACACCAGCAAAGTAACAGGGTAAAACGTTTTATTAAATAACTATTTACATGGCAGCCTGCTGCAACATGAAAACAACACTTCCAATTGGTTCTTACTAGTTTCTATTCTGGAATTTACACGTAGCACTCCACCCACTTCCCTCACTATCTTTTGTACTCTCAAGAGAGGACAACGTCCTACATTTTTCGGAAGACTTTGGTGAAATGGCTACCGTATCTCATTCATCTTCCGAATCTGAACAAAATGATCGACTACCTTTAAGAAGAAAAAAAGAATCTTTCATCTGGCAATTTTTCACTTATCCTGAAGATCAAAAGAAAGTAAATGCACCAAAAGTAACCTGCACGATATGTGACTCGTTTCTCTCAAGAGGACATCCAACAAAAAAATATTCCTTTTCCATACATACCATGGTGCGGCATGTCAAACAAGTGCACCCTGTGCAATTTGCAGAGGCATCGACAAAAGCCCTGGCCACGCTATTACCATTAGAGGTGGCCAGCACATTTTCGGATCGACGACCTGTATCTCCATCGAGTGCAGAGATGGACTTGAGATATTTAACTATATATGGTCTATAACCTATGGTTTTTTCGGTGAATTTTCAAGGTTTTGTAAATGCTAATTCCTAACTATATATGGTCTATAACCTATGGTTTTTTCAGTGAATTTGCTCCGCCGCCCACCCCGCCCAAAATAACGACAAACCCTATGCAAATATTATAAATATATACAACACACCAACAAAGTAACAGAGTAAAACGTTTCATTAAATAACTATTTACATGGCAGCCTGCTGCAACATCGATCCAAATGCATGACACTGTTCCTGTCAAGGTAGCATAGCTGGCGGCCTAGGGGTGGAGGACCGTGTGCAAATACCCCGGGGAGGACTCTGGATATGCTTGGTCCCTGAGATTCTTCGATGTCACTGCCTTCCACAAATGGCATAAGTCCTGGATGTTCGGTGCCATACTTGAGGGTTTGACCTAAAGACACGTCCTGCGGTGCCCTGGTCCAACCATCACATATACCTCCGCCAGGAGACGGCGTGGGGTGCACTGGAAGGGAGAGGCGGCGCGAACGAGCCTCCCCCACCTCCCCAGGTGGAGGTTTCTCAGCTACACCCCTAAAGACACGTCCTGCGGTGCCCTGGTCCAACCATCACATATACCTGCGCCAGGAGACGGCGTGGGGTGCACTGGAAGGGAGAGGCGGCGCGAACGAGCCTCCCCCACCTCCCCAGGTGGAGGTTTCTCAGCTACACCCCAGCGCTTCACTGATCTCCTTGTCCTCAGTCAAGCATCAATAGTAAGATTTTCATAGGTGAGTGTAGGTTCATAGTTTGCCATCCACAGACTAAAAGCCTGGAGTGGGAGTGAAAAAACCATAACTAGGTAAGAAGGAACGCAGAGGCTGTAGGAAGGACTCTGGATATGCTTGGTCCCTGAGATGCTTCGATGTCACTGCCTTCCACAAATGGCATAAGTCCTGGATGTTGGGTGCCATAGTTGAGGGTTTGATCTAAAGACACGTCCTGCGGTGCCCTGGTCCAACCATCACATATACCTGCACCAGGAGACGGCGTGGGGTGCACTGGAAGGGAGAGGCGGCGCGAACAAGCCTCCCCCACCTCCCCAGGTGGAGGTTTCTCAGCTGCACCCCAGCGCTTCACTCGACAAGATGAGTTGCGCCCGCTCCTGCGGCACATTGCCTCGCTCGGCCAGCTGAATTACGCCTGCTCTTGCTATTACAGCATCTCACCCGCCATCCGGCTGAATTGCACCCACTCTTGCGGTACAGCGACAGGCGGCTGCCACGGAGCTCAGGAAATGGCGGTCGGCTCCACAGACTTGGGCCTGGCCTGCAAGGATGGCTCTGGACAACCCTGGAACTCGGACGCTTGACTGCTACGGCATGGGCCCATTCCCAAAAGCGTCCCATCAGCCTTGAAGATTCTACAAGAGTCACCGGGGCCCCCGACTCCCGCAGAGTTCCGGTGGGGAGCTTCTGCCATGATTGCTCGCAGAATGGCCACGACGTAGCCACGGGGTGCTCTCATGCTGATGCCAGCTTCAGTCTGAAACTTCCAGAAACACTGTAGACTACCA
Source organism: Lissotriton helveticus (assembly GCF_964261635.1). Lineage (NCBI taxonomy): Eukaryota > Metazoa > Chordata > Amphibia > Caudata > Salamandridae > Lissotriton > Lissotriton helveticus. The sequence continues at coordinate 2,060,992,919 of NC_136065.1, forward strand.
ATTCGATCAGTTCCGGTGGAGCCCCAACGACGTATCGCGTTGTTGCATAATGCGTCATATGACACGCCGCGTTAGCGCACCCGGAAGTGCTCCGGTGCGCGAGGCGCGAAGCGCAGCTTCCCGGAAGCAATCCGGGGCGCGGCGCGGAGCGCGTAACGTAAGCATAACAGGTCATGTGACTTGTTAATAAAACTTTTCATTGGTTTAGAAATATTTTTTGTCCCAAATGATGAAAACCCCTCCTTGTTTCCTCTTGGCTCCTGCCCCCTCCCCAAGTCTTGCTCGGCCAGCTGAGTTTCGCCTACTCTTGCGGCCTACGACATGGATACGCCGGGGCGTTATGGATCAGTATGAGCAAATATACACTTGGGGATTGACAAGCAACAACAAGCCTTTGTATTTGGGGCTCTAAATCAACAACAGTGACAGAGAACAGAACCGAACTAAGCACTCAGGGGCTACGTTTAAACGTAACATCATCTCCCCAGAGGTACATCACCTTACACACACATGCACTCTGATCTCCTTGGCCTCAGTCAAGCATCAATAGTATGATTTTCATAGGTGAGTCTAGGTTCATGGATTTCCATCCACAGACTAAAAGCCTGGAGTGGGAGTGAAAAAACCATAACTAAGTAAGAAGGAAGGCAGAAACAGAATCTTCCTCTGCAACATCCGGCTCTGCATCGCTACTTACTTATAAATGCAGAAAAAACTCAATTAACACAAGGGCTCTTTTCAGAGCCACCTTATATCAAAGCACTCAAACTTCTGATTTATCTCCATTTTCACACTCTTGTAAATAGGTGTGCGCGCCCGAGTGCGCGCACCCCGCATCTTTAAAAAAAATATATATATATATTTTCGCCTTTAAGGACCTTACTGCACACCCTGAGAAAACCTACGCAGCAAAACAATCTCTACCTTCTCCCCTTTCCATGTTCCAACGCTTTGAAATGAACAATATATTTACTCGCAGTGACAAAATGGCGGTCAACACTTCCTGATTTCCTTCGAATCGAACGTTAACAGACATCACGCAGCAAAAAAATAAAATTCCGCTTGCGCGCAGCCGCTTGAGTGCGCGCACCCGTCCGCGCTTATAGATATATAATTGACTTTAACTTTAATTTTCTCAGCAACTACTGAACGGATTTACACCATTCCAAAAAAAGCGTAATCTGCGAGCCGGACTCTACAGTTTTGCCAAATTTCTTATAAATCCATTCAGCCGTTCCACCTGTAGCCGTGTCTAAACGTCCTATGGAAAATAACATGGAGAAAACACGTTTTGGGACCCCCCTTTTATCTCAGCCCCCACTTCACCAATCCCCCCCAAACTTTCAGGGAAGGAGCGCAGCGGACCGAGCCATCTTCTTTGAGAAATTTGCAAAGATTCATCCACCAGGGCCAAAGTTAATCCAAATAGAATGTTGAGGATTTCCTATGGAAACTAGGTCCTAACTATAACTACCTACTGGCGACCGCCAGTAGGTAATATATATATATATATATATATATATATACATATATATATATATATATATATATATCGTTACACCCGTAACAACAGTGGATTCCCTCCAAACAAACGGGTCCGGACCACGGTATTGTGCCAAATTCAATCCTTTATTTCGTGCTTGGCGGCATGACGCGTTTCAGCTACCACCGGAGCCTTGATCACATGACAAAGTTCGCCAGTACCTTTGTTTTATTTAAAGTGCTCAGTGCATTTCAAAATAGTCACATGTGCAAAGTACGCATAAACATAGAAAAAATGCTTCATTGATGATGCATAAAGTCATTTCTCTTTTTCTTGCAGTGATTGTCATTAAAAGCAAGGATAAAATGCTATTGTTAAAAAAAATATATATATAAATATAGTTGATTAAATGAATACATGTATGCATTTACGATTTTTAAGCTGTAACAGGTTAAATCCCATGACATCGTCATCTCAAATGTTACTCTCTTATGTTTGCTATAATCATCCTGTGCAGATTCCATGCTTACACTTAACATATATTATCCTTAGATCTTTTCAACCCCTATTCTATATATGCGTACTTGAATGTTTGTTGATTATTATTTCCATATCTAGTTTTTTTATTTATTTATTTGTTGTTTTTTGTGGTTTACCTAATAACTAAAGTGCTTGATTGTGCAAAAAAGTGCTGTATGCTGAATCTCCCATGGCTGTAACACCTGTGATTAAATGTACATAAAATCATCGTTATAATCGATGTCCTTACATCTCGATTAGTCTCTCTTGCGGTCTGAGCAATATCCTTTCTTCTTTCCTTTAACTTAGTGTTTGGATTGTATGGGTGTTCTCTCAGAGTGTCTGCAGTTGGCATTCATATTCCTGAGTATTTGACTATACAGAAGCATTACTCTATGATACCTGTCAACATGGATCTTAATTATGGCAAAACAGTTATGGAGGCTATCTCACTTATGTTGTGTCTCCACGGCACCTAAAAAAAAAATATATATATATATATATATATATATATATATATATATATATACATATATTCATATATAGTAAAGAACCTTATTTCGGCACAAAGGCCATAAAAGTACTTGATACATACTCTTTACGACAAGTGAAAGAACAGGCCATGAAATCATGAAATGCAATAGCAGAAGTATTTAAACACAAAATGTACATATAAAGTGCATTAAGTAGACAAGAATAGTCAGCAATCCGGTAAAGAGCATAGTGACAAGGAATCATAAATCAATTAGGTTCTGTGAGCCATAAGCTTGCTGGAAAAAGTATTAAAAAACACCATAAATAAATCGAGAGTCCCGGGGGAGGTTCCTTGCTCTAGTCGAGCATTTATATATAGTAATTTAGACATAGAAAATATTAGAATTGTCCTAGCTCGATGGGCAAAAAAGGAGGACAGTTAACAATCAGATAAAGTGCATAATAATGAAACTTCATAATTCAATTGGTTTATGTGTGCCTCAGGCTTCCTGAAAAGATTTTTCAAAACGAATAATAGTTTGGGATTCCCTATTTATTAGGGGTGAACGGAACTCGTGGAGTTTCATTCTGAAGAATTCCACAGAGTTAACTAAAAACTGCAGCATGTAGGCACATCGCCCTGATTTGTAGCACTGGGATCTGCTTCCACACTCTAAAATTAGTACAAACAGTACTACGCAGTACTTCCAGTTAAGGACTAAAGTGCATTGTGCTAACAACAGATTTGTCCATTTGTCAATAACAGTCAACAATGACGGAATAAAGTGCGATGTGCTCACAACACCGAATTTAAAGTGCGTTGTGCTAGCAGCAAATATTAGTAATTTTTCAATGCCAATTAGCAGAAAAAAGAGAAACAAACAATTAATGAAATTTTTTACAAATTGTCTGTAACTATTAGCAGCAAGATATAAAGTGCATTAGCTTGTCAACTACAAGACTAAAGTGTCTTATGTAATTAGCAGCAAGATATAAAGTGCATTAGATTATCAGCAACAAAGCTAAAGTGACTTCTGCTATTAGCAGCAAGTTATAAAGCGACAAACTGAAAGTGCCTTATGCTAGCAGCAAAAAGATATAATTTGATGTTGTTACATTACAAAATAATGAATAATACACAACTTCTATCAGGGATAAAGTGCACCTGCTCTAATCTTTAAAATCATAGAAAATAGCTGTACATGAAGTGCCAACCATAGTTCTAAAACTTACACAGTTCAAAAATGAATTAAAAATACAATAAAACAGCCCACCTAAAAACATTCAAAATCATTATATCAATACCCTAACGAATATATCATTTACTTAAGTTCTCAGCATTATGTAATTTCTTTTCCACTTTGAAGATGAACTGAACAAATTGATATATGGAATGAATATTAACACCACGTAAGCAGAAAATGAATGCCGTTCTACACGTTCTGACTCCCATTTCTTTAAAGATGGGCTTTAAAACTGTCTTCCACTCCTGTAGCATATTTGGACATAGCGTTACTACATGCAGCAAAGTTTCCTCATATAGCCCACAAAGCCTACAAATGTTCGATGACCATTTATACTCCCATTTTGGGATTCCATCTTTAGTTGGGTAATTGCCAACCCTTAATAGCATAAATTTCCTTTTAATCAGGGGTTTCAAATGAAAAAGCAGGTAAGGTTGGACTAACATTTTATCAAGGGAGTTAGCTATAGTCCAGAAGTGTTTTTTTTCCTCAGTTCATCTTTATCCATTATTTCTGAAAGCAGAGCAACGGTTAAATTAATTTATTTTTTATAAACCATTTTACTCCTCACTTCATCTTCAAATTTTGGGCATTCAAAATTAAATAGACACTTAGATAAATAATCCAGCCAACTTCTCGAATAATCGCCCTTCAGAATTTCACACCAACACATATTTGCTAACGAGCCCTCATCAGATCGAGAAAGTGCCAATAAGGTTTTTAAGAATGTTGCTTGTCGGACCAGTAACTGTTTCCTTAAACCGAATTCCAGTCTTAAATTGGCACGAGGAATCTGTCTAGGAATCCTGAAAACTGATTTATACGTCCTTGCTTCTATGTCATCAAGCAGTTTCGCATCCTTACCTTGAAAGATTATTGAACCATAGTTCAAGGATGGGATGAGTTTTGCTCTCATGACCTTCAGCAAGTGGTCGTAATTAGGGCATAATAAATCATCTCTCAGTTTCCTAAAGGCAAAGGCAAGTGAAGTACATTTAGCCTCTAAATTATTAAAATGCTTCATCAAAAGTGATTCCCAAATATGTATATGATTTTACGCAATCTATAGTCAAACCTTTAATATACCAATCCTTAACCCCCGGTTTGCCTTTCCCTATAGTCATTATTTTTGTTTTTTTTATATTAATTGTCTAACCATTTTGAGTAACATATATATTAAAGGAGTTTATTAGTCTTTTTAACCCTATAACAGTTTAACTAAGTAAAATAGTGTCATCTGCGTACTGTAAGTATTTAACCTCTTTACCCATCACAGAAGCAGAGTGTGAAATAACGTCATTAAAATGGGCTGGAAGATCAGACATAAATAAATTAAAAAGGCAAGGACCCAGAACACATCCTTGTTTCAAGCCGACATTAGTTTCAAGGCGACGGGTAGTATGTCTACCATCGCCAATTTTGATCTGTACCCAAGTATCGGAATATAAAAGTTTAGGTGTACTAGTACTCGAACATCGCAGTAGGGGACACAAATTCTCCTCGCCAACTTACGGTTGGTGAGTCACGCACCAGGAAAAACTCCAGAAAGTTGTGGTTGACAGGGTTTTGCCAAACTCTACGCTCTAAGAGGAGCGCAGAGAGGGCAACACTCTGCGAATTGCACCAGTGGAGCAGAATTTAATATTATTCTTTTGTATTTAATATGCCGCCATGCAGGACTCGCCCCAGATTTTCCTGCACTCCTTGTGACGCATGTGAAACACACCAATCTATTTCAATGTGCGCTGAAAACAGTCTCTATTGACTCCAATTTACAAACCTCCAGGTGATACTGTCATGGGCTGAGACCAAAGGTTCAACTTGGACAGAGATCATCAGAACAGGCACTAATCACCCCATATAGGATCGCCCATCATCTGCCCTCACCCTTGTTGTACCTCACATTTCTCGTATGACAATCTTTTCTAGGTCACCAACACATTTAAATTTCATTACCATGGCAGGGAGTACGCTCTGCTAACACAAAGATGAAGGTCTCTAATGAGTGGGTTAGAAAATCATTCTGAACCTGTCTCATCAGGAGAGACATCTAGCTTTCTCTACCCCTGCTGCAACATAGTTAATGTTACTACCCAGACTGGAATATTGAGGTATTTCTGTGTGCCCTGAGACAGAGAATGAGGCAGAACAGTCCCTCAGTCGGGGGGGAGAGATGCTTAATAGCTGTCATCCTTTGATTAGGTCGTTCTTTGTCATTGACCTAAAGTGCGAACATTATAGCACCGTTAAGGTGCAGAAAGCAGTCTTTCACCCAGGGCATTTGGACATACACCCTGCATCTCTGAAGAGAAGGAGATGGTCTGTCACTGGCCTTTGTGGTTCGCTGTCAAGATGTGTAAGGAAGCCCAAGAGTCTTCACAGCCAGTTATGATGACAAAGATGCGCTGGATCTTGAGGACGATATCGAAGACCTTGGGCTGTTTGTGGCCATCCTTAGCCAGAATGACAAAAAAGCCAACTAAGATGTGTCAGAAAAATTAATAAAGCAAACATTGAAGTTATTGTGAACACTGGATCCTGGATCACCATAATATCAGTTGAAGCTTATAGAGACTTGCAAGTGAAGGAAAAAACTACAGTTGCACCATGCCACGTGCGTATAGCGAGCACAAAATCAAGCTGGAAGGTGTCTTCAAGGGTGAACTGTGCTTCAAGAGAAGATCAACCTCTGAGAAAGTTTACATAGTGGACAAAGATGTAAACATTCGTGGGTTGTCTTATAAAAATAATCTAAGAATTCTGATCAACTCATGTAATGCTACATATGAATTTAGTGTGACTGAATGTACTGTGAGGTGGGAAAAGGTCTTTACGCATCACCTTTCTTACCTCAAAGGGTTCCAACACCACATCCAACTATAAGATGGGGCACAGCTGGTGAAACAAAGGGTCACAACATACAGTTGTCACCAAGTGTCAGACCGAGGACATATTTGAACTGGTATTAAATAAAGTGCCCTGGGGGCACAACAGGCATTTGTGCCCGCTTTGCGTGCATCAAGGTCTTTTTGGTATTATAGAAGGGGCCTCAGATGCTTGTGCGGACGCCTCTGTAATACCAATAGCGCTGGCACACATAAAGTGCCAGAGTCAAAAAAGCCCTCAGGAGGAGCACTGAGAGTGCACCATCTAAAGGTGGTGCACTGTCAGTGTGCCTCCTGATGGCAGCGCTCTGTAGGGGGCAAAGGGGGTCCCATGGAGCCCCCAGACATCCCGCTGCAGGCTGGAGCAGTGATTGACTGTACCTGCCAGAAAGGGGATCTCTAATTCCGTTCAAAAGTAACAGACCGGAAACCACGATAGTGACTATGGATGTGGTGTCCCTGTACACCAGCATCAATCCCGAATTAGGAATGCAAGCAATGGAGAAAATACTTTCCAATCGACCAGCTTCACTGTGGGCTCACACGAAGATGTTATTACGCATGATGGAAATCATTCTTGATAATAACTACTTTATTTTTGACCGCAAATGGTTTAGGCAAATCAAGGGGGTAGCTATGGGTTCGAAATTCTCCCCTTCCTTTGCTAATCTGTTCATGGGGGCTCTAGAATCGGACCTTATTTGGGGCCCTAAAGGCGCAACATATATCGACTCCATTTTATTTTGGGGACGTTACATTGATGATTGCTTTCTGCTTTGGTCTGGCACAATAGACTCTTTGACTGCTTTCTATGAACATCTAAATAACAATACATGGGGCATACAATTTACTATGCAATCTAGCAAAGAAAAGATGGAATTCCTTGACTTGGAATTTTACATTAAAGATAATGAACTTCACAGCAAACTATATAGGAAACCTACTTCCTGTAACTCTGTTCTCCACGCTTGCAGCTCCCATCCCACACACCAAATACAGGCTATACCCTATGGTGAATACCTGAGAGCGAAACGTAACTGCAGTGAGCCTAGAGAATTTGATAACTGTCTAAGCAACATGAGAAACAGATTTCTTAATAGAGGTTATCCCCTCCAAACCCTGAAATCAGCAGAAAATAGGGTTCGTCGCGCCTCAAGACCAGATTGTCTAAAGAAACGTGCCGCCAGTGAATCCTCCACCCAAAAAATTAGACTCATTACTGAATACAATGCGCTACATCACGCAGTCTCCAAGAGTTTCAACAAACATTGGAAACTGCTGACTGCAGACCAAACCCTAAGGGAGTGGCTACCGGAGAGACCCGCCATCACATACAGAAAGGGATGTACACTGAAAAATAAGCTTAGTCCTACGGTCCCACACAATACTTCAGCCTCAGATTGGCTGACCACACATGGCCTGGGTTTCTTCAAGTGTGGCTTCTGTTCCTTGTGTGTTTGGGCCAAACATGGCACCAAAACGTTCAGAGGTCATGACGGTGTTTTATACACCATCAGACATAACATCACATGTCTAACCAGATACGTGGTGTACATTATTGAATGCCTGTGTGGAAAAATTTATGTGGGCAGCACAATCAGACCCCTTAAAGAGAGACTAGCTGAACATATACGGGCGATTCAAAAGAGGGATCCCAAATACCCGGTTGCACTGCATGTTGCGGCATGCCAACCACTTGAGGATGAAGTGAAGGTACGTTTCTTTGGCATTGATGTAATCCCCCAAAATATTAGGGGGGGCAACAGAGAACTTACTCTGAGACGTAGGGAAGCTACGTGGATCATGCGTTTGCAATGCGTGGAACACGGGCTAAACTATGACCCGGAGCTTCAATTCTTTTTAGGGAACTAATGCCCTATCATCCTAATTAAATGCTGTACATGATTGATGAATATGTCATTGTTTTATACAACTGCTAACAGACATGAAATCGTGGAGTTTGAAATGAGAACTGCAATAACTACTGCATTTGGAGATATGGTCATTTAATTTCTGGTGAGGTATGACTTGTTTACGATCCTTCAGGGATTGTGACTTACCGCATGTTTTTAATGTGCTGTTTTTTAATACTGGAATGTAATGTATTATTACAAGGTACCAAACTGCAGCCTTAAATTGGCTTTCACGAAATGTAATCTTATGAATTTGTATTAAGAAGGCTAGAAATTTGATATACAGATTGTGAAGTCACCAATTCACTATGCCACTTTTACCTTTCACGTATGGGTGCTTTAGTTGAGGGTTTCTATGTTTAAATAACAATTTTGGAGCATCTTTCTGGATCACCATACAACTCTCTCACGTGATCACGGAACTTATGGCTCTAATTAAGGTATGGACTGACTTTTGGTGCTTTATTAGAAGACTGAGCTCTTTATTTTCACTCTGAACCCCCCTTCATGATACATTGAAAGTCGTAAATAGTTGACTCCACTAGACAAGCGAGGTACTCTCCGCTTTTCTTTTTTTGAACTGATACTAGCCACGTACCAGATGGATGGCCAATGGTTCTACATGGATCTATTACTTTATTTAAAATACCGATTAGACACACTTAACGAGAAGCATAATTAGAGCACCTCGTAATACTACTGGGACTTGATTTCCCTGGAGGACGCACATTGTCCTGATAGCGATTCTTAATATCAAGTTAACGGTGACTTGCGTTATATGTTTGCTGTGCAGGTGACTTACAGCGAACATTTTCACTACTAAGATGGCGTCCTTGTTGTGGCGCTTGAGCTGACGAGCTCTTTGCGAGACTATATCTCCCTATCTTGTTTCCGGTCACGTGTCCGTCTTTGGAACACGGCGACCGGGAACACACAGAGGAGGGATACCGCGCGGCAGGTAAGAGAAATGCAATTCTCCCTTCTTTTAGGTTAACTCCGACATTAGGGTTCAAGGCGGATAGAACTAAACACCACCGCCCCCGTATTTGTGTTTCCTCTTTTAGTACATCTGACTCACGGAGAATTGCACCCAATTCCTATCCGGATCACATTACAGACATTCGGATCCCCTCCCGGTATGGCTAAACACATACTGGTGTTTAGGTATGTACTCTTTAGTTCACTATTACGAGATAGTACTTCTGCTTTTAAAAATCGCGATTAAAACATGCACTCTGGATATTCTCATTGATTGTTGGATTTTTTTGTTTTCTCTTGTGCAGTCTCATTTCGGAATAAACGAGCAGCATTTTACAAATCCAATACAGCTTTGTGACTACTTAGACCTCTCACCCGTTACCAGGGTTGTTTAAGCCAATTTTAGATTGACATACCCGTCAATCTTCCCTTCAGGGTAAGCGACAGCTAACACTGCTCTACTGCACCCTGTGGTCTTTTCCACTTGCTTCCTTAATTAAGTTCTCCCCTTTTTTAACTGTAATTTTATTTACCTGTCTTAATTTTTAGATAGATCGTTCTACTTGCTCAAAACAATTCCCCATCGATGAAACAATACCTGGAATTTTTACCAGGTAGGCTATTAGATAAAAGACTTTGGGATTCATTTAGTCGTATAAAATTGTTCCTTCGTACATGCACCTACCTGGGGATTGAGCATGACATACCCACTGCATGCCAAATGGAATGGATCAAGCAACACTTTGTGGACCCTGAACCTTCACGGAACGCAGTTTCCACGTGAGCGTGAGACTAGACACTTTGTGACTGTGTTTTTACACCAATAGTGAATGAACTGATGTAACACAGGGGGTTGGTACTATTGCCACCCACGCACTTTACCACCACTAATAATGGGCGAGTGTGGATGTGCACGGCACATGATCACTAAACGGCCACCAGGTACGTAAGGTTAGGTCACTTTCCACTATAGTGCACGTCTTTTTCACTGTGATGTGTACCAGATGTACTACAGTGAAATGTATTATACATGTGTTTATTTTATTTCATCAGCCCTGAAGAGTCGTGTTGACTCCACTTCAACACGATGAAACAAGTGTCGGCTGATTGAGGCTGATTGCGGATTCAAATAAACATCCCTTTGAAAATAGAACACGAACACAAAGATCTGCTGTTTTCTGTTACTTGTTTTTGGTCACATTGATCTTTATTGTCACACTGTTTTGTGGTTGCGAGAGCTTAGCTATTTAAAGTCTCCTCTACACTTGGCTTCACAGATACACATCATCAAGTAAGTCTACTTAGGGACTCGCGAAACCTCATTACATCCACCATGCCCTACAGAGCATTTCAATTCTTCAGAATGCTCTTTGGCCTGGACTCTGCCTCTGTGGTGTTCTGAAAACTAAGGAATAAGCTATTAGAAGTGATGGAAGGTGTGTGTATGTTCCAAGTGGGTCCTGTGCTTATGATAGCACTGCATACAGGCTATCCTGGCCTGATGATAGGACAAAAACGGTCCTAGGAAGCTTGTTTCCAGTCTAGAGAGGACCTGGCCTGGCAGTTCAGTGTGGACTGTTCCCACAGGGAGCAGGATCAAGACTGATTTGCATATGTCTGGGTCTGAACTATAATGGTGTGGTGACCAAAAGAACAATGGATTTAGGCCCAGATCTCTGTACTTGCGGTGAGTGTTTGACATTTTTCAGCATTCTGTCCATCAAATGTTCTTTTTTAATCCAAGTTGGCATATTAATTCACTGCTTCACTGAGAAGAAACAAATCTCTAAACTTCTTGAGGTAGTATAGAGAGAACAGGATAGTGATCTAACACTGAAAAAGGATAAATGCAAGTTCATAAAGTCCAGTGTGTAATATGTAGACCATGGAAGACTGAGGGGCTTATCCCCAAACCATCCTTGGTGTCTGCTGTGAGAATACAGTGTTTTTTGCAGATGCCCCCCAACTTTTTGCCCCCATTCAGACTACTAGATGCTGGTTTTCGACTATGATAATGCACTGAAGCCAGATCACTAGTCCCCAGTGCCAGTGCTCTCTTCCTAAAACCAATACATGTGAATTGGCAACCCTAAATGGCAAGGACTTTGGCCCCCTTATAAGTCCTGAGTATATGGTATCAATGGTAGCCAAAGAATGGGAGTTAAATGGGCCACCAGGGCCTGAAGCACTGTTTGTGTCACACTGAGGGCCCCTAGCAAATTGATGACAGCGTCCTGCCATTGCAGACTGGAGGAGCAATGCAAACTGCTCCAATTTGACTTTGCCCTCACCTTGAGTGGTAAGGTCACTGCACTATTTTTAAAATATATATATATGTCAGTCACCCCTAAGGAAGGCCTCCTTAGCCCAGGAGGTAGGGTGTATTATATTAAAGGTCAGGACATCTAAGTGCAAGCTTATATGTCCCTATAATAGCCTTTGTTTCTATTGAAGGCTACTTTAAGTGATCCGTGCTCCCAAGGATAACGTGGGCTGGTGCCCAGGCAACCTCAGGGTTGCCAACTCCACTCAAGTTTCTTGTACAGTATATGAAGTGATATTATGTGTCTTTTCACATCTTCTATCTATATGATGTCGGTGGAAGGTCACTTAGCAGGCCTGATCTCTTGAACTCACTGTACCGAAGATTGTCAAATGTGTGACAGTCAGAACTCGTTTTCCACACACGCACAAGGTGTTTTTCTACTTCTTTAAAGTCACATTCTGCTTCTGTCCCAGCAAATCTTTTTAGAAACTTCACTGGTTAAGCAGCTAAAGCACCAAGCTTTGTTCCAAAAAAGTGTCATCACTAATAAAAATATATGTCTTGATAAGTACACTGGGCATCTCTGCACCAAGTTTCTTGTACAGAATATGAAGTTGATTAAGTGTCTTTTTTCGCCTGTTCTATAACGTTTCCATAACTCTGACAATCCTTGATTTATGTGCATTGCAACAAATCTAAGTTGTACAATAATAGCATCTGTGTCATTTGACAGTACAATGACTCAATTGGGACCATTTCGAACAGCCCCTCAACATGTGGCACAAAACGTAGGTCAGCTTCCTCCAATTTGCTGTTAAGTTCTTAATCAATATGTCCCGTACCTTTTGAAGATATCTCCACAGGCAACAAGTCCTCAATGACAATTGTTTCACTTGCAATACTTTAAAATTCAATGTTCACTGAAGAATCAGAAATGTTTTGGGTAGTTAACATCTCCCAGTGTATCTTGTTCGATGTTGATGACCAGAATTTTTCAAGTTGCACAAGCATAGGTGTTTTTTTTTGTCCTCATTTACTGCCCATCTCACCTTGAGTGTACATTCTGATCGTCCGTACCCACACTCAGCGAACTGAGAGGCATAGGATGTTAACTTCGCCCACCTACCAGCACTAAGACTTACTGGTATGCGCACTCAAAGGACAGCTGAGATGACTCTATTTTGCAAGCTTCCAGAGCTAGGTGGTCTTTGTCTGAGAAGCTCCTTGATTGTACTGGGGATGATCCTGACCATGGCCTTAGAGTGTTCAGGCAGCATAATCATCGGCATACAGGGCTATCTTCCTCTCCCACTCTCCATACCTAAATGGCTGAATATTAATATCCTCCAGTTGGACTTGGGCCTTTTTGGCAGGTTCACCCCTAAACTTTTTGCCTTTAGTCTCTGGCATGGTGATAGTGATTTTAGGCCGCTGCGCACTTTAGCACTGTGGGCCAGTGTAAAGTGCGTGCGCACTCTGAGTTTGTGTGCTGAGTTGGTCTGCCCTCCCATAGGAATGCATGGGGAATATGTGTGTCCATGATAGTTCCTGATGCGTGGGGAGTGCAAGGTCAAGTTTGGTATGTGTGAACTCATGAGATTAAATGCTGCGCGATGTTATGTGCGGATTTATTGTAGCTCGTGTGGAAGTGCCACTTCTAGAAGTTGGCAGGTTTGTGTAATTTGTGTCTGGCTTGTGATTGGCTGGAGCTGGCTGGTGAGCCTGGCTCCATGAGTCATGATGGGTCTGCCCCGGTGGTGGGTGTTGAGATTAGCATGAGTGATGTGAGGTAGGAGTACACCTGGGACCTGAATAGGGCTGGGCTTTCCCCACACAATGCTGGCTCCGCCCCCTGTGGTGCGTCTAATGACCCTAGCCTGCCTAGTGAATGGAAAGGGTGGCTGAGGAAAACAAAGTGCTCAAGAACCAGTTGCATCTGGTTCTCCCCTTGCCTACACTGCTACATCAAAGGATTTCTGTGTATAAAAGAGGAGCTGTGACCCCAAGTAAATGTTCTTGTCTTGGACTGGAATCTGCCAGGGGCGTGCTGCTGCTGGAGCTCAGGGGAAGGCTTGCCTCCCTGGGCTCTGCCCAGCCCCTGGATGCCTGGGGGACTTCTTTCTGGGGCCCCTCTGCCTTGCCCTGGAACCCTTTTGGACTTTACCTTTCTCCCTAGCCTCCAGGACCTTTAGCTTTATTTTCCTTGCCCCAGGACCTTTTGCAGCCCTTTGAGTGCCCTGGGAGCGCTGTGCTCTTTCCCTTGTGGCCCTGTAAGAGGGAATCCCCAGCGCAGGGATTCCCCCCTGTGGCCCCTTCATTGCAGGTGCCTAGCCTGCATTTTGCTCGGTATTTTTATGCCCTTAGAGCAGGTGCCTACCCTGCCTTATGGCCGCCGTGCTGCCGTTTATTTCGGTTGCATGGGTGCCCACCCCACGACTTTGCCCGTGTGCTTATCTAAATTTCCACGGGTGCCACCCCGCTCCTTTAATACATTATCCAAACGAGTGCCCACCCCGCATTTCACCGCCGCCGCCCGAGCCACGCTCCAAATTGCTGCCGGTGCTGGCGCCGGGCCGACCTGGAAGCCAGGTGTCCTTGCATGCCTCGGGGCGGGCCCAGGGCACGTCACTTCCGCTTCTCCCGGGCCGGAGAGAAGCCGCGTTGAGCCTCGCGGGCTCCATTTTCTAAAGTCCCGGTCCCGAGATGGGGGACCGGGTGAAACCAGGCACATTACAAAGGTGGGGCTCTCGTGAGGAGAGAGCCCGCGATTGCCGCCACATAGATGCTCCAGCGCTGACCGGGCAGGGCCTGAGATCGCTGCCACCAGGAGAGGCTGGTAAGTTGGGTCTCTCCGCTGTGTTGGTGTCTGTGGGAGGCACGAGCTTGAGCTTGAGTGGCCCTGTATGGCAGTGGGCTGCTCCACCGTGTACCAGGCATTATTCCAGAGCCCCGGGTGGCTCCATGAGGGCAGCTTTATTTCCTACGGCCAGTGCTCGCCCTCGGGCAGAATTGTTTTAGAACCAGGGGCACAGTATTGATTTACAGAGCCTAGAGGGCTTTTCTAACATTGGGACATATTTACTTTAACGTCCCTGTCCTTTCCCCCATTTCTGCCGCATGATTTTTAGAGCCGGATGGCTCCACCTTTGGGGGCATATTTCATTTTTTAAGCGCTAGTGCGCTCCCTGAGGGCACATGTCATTTCTAGAGCCTAGTTGGCTCCACCATTTTGCGCAATTCATTTAAAGGTCTACTGAGAGCCCATGCCGCATTTTGCATATTCCCAGCTGCCCAGCAATTAGGGGCAGCTGCACCGTTTAGGTTCTTTCTTCTAGGGGGGACATGTACTTTTATCTAGGAGTAGACGCACTCCTTTCTCCCTACCCTGGCCTGCACTGCTGTGCAGCACTTAGTGCCAGCTGCAATGTTTAGGCCCTCATTGAACTTCCCAGCTGCCCAGCAAGTAGTGGGCAGCTGCCACGTTTAGGTTTGCACCAAGTGCGCCCCTGTGACTGTCGCTGTTTAGACAGCAGCCCTGACTTTATGGACAAAGGGCACTTGAGCCCCTTAGAGATGGCCAGTTGGCCCAGGGGACTTTTAGGTTTTGTAGGGCGCAAGGCCCTAAGGTCAATTATATAGGTGCTAGGAAATGTTTGTTGAATGATTTATGCACCTTGATTTATGCTCATAGATGTGCTTTTATACTTGATATGTTTTACCTACTGTTTTACTTCTACTGTGGTCTAGGTTTGATTTATTCCCTACTGCAGGTTATGTGATTAAGTGTATTTCCTGATGTTTAGGAGATTATGGTTTATCCTACTTTTGCTTATGAGGTTGGCGCAGATTAGAGTTCTCGCCTTATGTGTTACTGTGCCTGTTCTGATTTATATTACAGGTTAATGCTGAGTATAGTGTCTGCCAGTGATTACTGGCTGTGTTCTAAATTCATATGTATTCTTACTTTTTACTATTTCTTTACCAAGTGCTAATTCTGACAGTGGCCCACGTGGCCCTGTCATGTGTAAATAGTCTCTTGTAAATATCGCCCGTGCAAGTTGGCACAGTGTATATTGTGTGATTACTATCTGATGTGTTTTTATTATAACACAAAGGCTATTTCTATATACCTTGTGTGGAGTTCCTTTTGTGGTGTGCCTAGTGTGTTGTTACTGTGTGTGTTGTGCAAATGCTTTACACACCGCCACCGAGATTAGCCTAACTGCTCGTGCCAAGCTACCAAGGGGGTGAGCAGGGGTTATCTTAGGCGTGTAACTCCCTTTCCCTGACTAGAGTGGTGGTCTCTGCCTGGCTTTGGCGCAAGCCTTCGCCAAACAGAGATCCCCATTTCTAACACCTCCCTTAACCGTTGAGCAAAAGGTTCGATGTACAGATCGAAAAGGAGCCCTGTCTAGTGCCCCCAGATATTTCAAAGGGTGCCGTAAGACCACCGTTTACCAATAACCTAGCTGAAGGGCTCCTGTAAATAGATCGTACAACGCGACAAAACTTCTCGCCAAGATTGCATTTTTTCAAGGCCTCCGACAGGTATAACCAATTTACCTTGTCGAAGGTCTTGGTTGCAACTAGAGTAATCGCTGCCAATGGTAGGGCGTAAGTAGATGCCAGGTCTATTGCCCCGGTAAGGTCGTAAGTTAGGTGTGATAACTGGCGGTCCTTCACAAAGCCCTTCTGATCAAGATGCAGGATATCCCCCACCACTGTGCCCAGTCGTGCTGCCATAATAGATGTAAAGATTTTATAATCGGCATTTAACAGAGATGTGGGTCTATAAGACCCACAATTAGATCCCGCTTTCCCTGGTTTCAGTATTAATACTATAATGGCCTCATTCCAAGAATCTGGTGGGATCAGGCCTTCTTGCAAGATCTGATTGAAGAGTTTGGTCATAATAGGAATAACCTGATCCCCTATTACCTTGTAGATCTTGGAAGTTAAGCCGTCTGGCCCTGCGGCCTTACCCCTCTTAGTTTTTTACAATTGCCTACCTTACTTCCAGGCAGGAGATTTCCCTATCCAGATATCTTTGTTGCTCAGGGCTAAGAGAGGGAAGCGACATGCTGTCAAGCTAACTCTGGGCACTCTGGCTATCAACTTTGCCATCCTCAAGGTAGATATTCTGGAAAAAGGAACGAAAATCATCACAGATTTCCTCATCCGTTGAGGAAGTACCCCTTTCCTCTCTGATCTCTTGGATATAGCTCCTTGCACTGTCAGATTTACTCTTCCAAGCGAGGAGCTTGCCTGCTCCTTCCCCATATTCAAAGTGTGAGATTTTACTGGCTTCCCACCTTCGGAGAAGCCTGGTGTTTAGAATGCTTTCAAGCTGGGATTTCAGATCCCTGATCTTATACTATTTCTCCTGTAGGATTTCGGGAGGCATTGGAGTAGACAGATCTAACTCTGCATCCTTTAACATATGCTCAATATCTGAGATCTCCTCCTTATATATTCTGTTCTTATAACAGGACCTGTTAGTAATTTGTCCCCGTAAAAAGGCTTTCAGAGAATCCCAGACTGAAGTGATTAGAGCAGTGCCCACATTCACCTCTAAAAACCAGGACACTTCTTGCGAGAGATAAAGTTCTTCCTTCTCCCTAAGTATAGCACGATTGAAAGACCAAGTCCTGATTGAACCAGGTGCTTGGCTTTTGAGAGTCAAGAGAACATCAGAATGGTCCGAGAGGTGGGGTGCCAAATATGCTACACTGTCAACCAAGCTTCTTAGTGAGTAGCTTACCAACACAAAGTCCATACGTGACTGATGTCTATATTTAAAGTTCCGATACAAAACCCCCTGCTGCTGCCCAGTTCTGTCTCTCCAGATGTCGCTAAAGTGTACTGTTTCATAGCCCCCAACAGATACTCTCACACTGCCCTGTTAGATGTGAATTTGTCCAATACAGGATCTAGAACAATATTAAAGTCACCTGCAAGGACCATTGGTTCAGGAAAATCCAGTAAATGTGAAAATATGGTCTTTAAACTAAAGTGGTCATCTTGGTTAGGGCCGTAGTATCCGGTTAAAATTAAAAGGGTATCCATAATTAAAGTTTTAACAATCACCCACCTACCATTTGGATCTTTCAAATGGGAGAAAACATGGACCCCAGCTGACTTCTTAAAAATAATTGATACCCCTTGGATATTTGCTGTTTGGTTTGTATTTACATGAGCGCCCACCCAAGAATGGAGCTTTAACAGGCCAGCCATCTCCTCTTCCAGTAGATGAGTTTCCTTGAGGACAATGACCTGCGCCGTGGAGTCTCGTAAATATTGTACAATCTTATCTCTCCTTGGCCTTGTGCGCAGGCCATTGACGTTCCAGGAAAGAATCTGCAAAGAAGTCAAGGTGGCTTCCCCTTCTCTACCCTAACCAAGTGAGGCATGTTAATTATTAACGCCCTCAGCACCTTACCTACACCATTTATTTTAATTCCAAGTCTGGACAAATCTAAAATAGCGGAAATTAGGATTGTATTAAGAGTTTTAACCCTCCCTCCTCCCCCCTTTCTATCCTGCCCCCCACCCATGGAGAACCCTACCCCCAGTCATCTGGACAAAATAGTCCAGATAATGCAACCTAAGATTTCCCCCCAGAATCCCTTCCTAAAGAAATATTCCCACCCTAAAGTGTTAAACATAAAACCTCTACCTAGGCAACCCGCCTACCTACACCTATCCATTATGTCCCTCTAAATCCCCTAACCCTTAAATACAACTATAATTATAAACCTATCATTCTCTAAAGGGAATCGAGGGGGGGATGCAAAGTAGAATCAGAACTAGGTAAGAGGAAGGTAGGGAAGAGGAAGACCTGATCAAAAATAACCTGATCTCACTTATCTCATCACCCTCCCCCTTTCTTCCCCCGTTTTCTGAGGAACGCCTAGCTATCCTCCCCCAACCCTTTCCTAGATAAAAATAAATACAAATATTTAAACTATTTATGAATGTTCATCCTCGTAAATCTAGGAGCAAATCTAAAACTAACATTACAGACGGTGATGTATGCTTAGGACGACTGTAAGTTTACAAGTAGGTCCTCAGCCTCCTGTACTGATCTTACATTGTACATTTTATTTTTAAACATAATCCTCAGGGATGCGGGAAATTTGAGTTGGGCCACTGCTCCCAGTTTTTTTAATTCGTCCAGCTTCCTCCCCATTTCCCATTGTCGATCTAAGGTGGCTCTAGCCAAATCTGAACGGATCTGGAAAGGAAAATCCTCACCCCTCAGCGATTTAAGTTTGAGAGAAAGATTCAAAATAGTATAGGTGTTGAATATTTGATGCAACCAGGTAATTTGTTCTACTTGTAGATATTTGTCTGATTCTCTCACATTCTTTGGCAGATAGTTCAAGATACCTGTCAAAGACAATGTGCATTTCTTGCAAGGTGAACACTGATTTTGATATCTGTAGAACAGTCTGAACCACCTCTCCGAAGTTTTACATGGATGAAGATTTGACCATTAGCAACAACAGCAGTTTTAAATGAGGACACCTTTTCGAATTAAAATCCTTCAGGCTTTTTTCAAGCTCTTGTATGAGTTTGTGTTTCACTTGTTTGGTTGCAGTATCTCCATCAAATAATTTTTTCAAACTTATTTTACAGAGTTTTATATAGCGCGAACTTGACCTGTATCGGGTATCAGAATGCTTCACATAGCACCAGTTGCATTACATGAGGACACATTCATTTTTGTTAGGCACGGGGAAATTACGTGATTTGCCCACAATCACAGGATGTTCAGCGTCTTTGCCGAGACTCGAACCCAGTTCCCCAGATTTGAGGTCGACTGCCCTAGCCGTTAGGCCAACTCCTCTCCCCATGTAATGTGTTTGTTGGAAGAAGATCATGCAACAGAATGTCCTTGATAAATTCACCCCTTTCTTTTGCTACATCCATCTCTCTATGTGCTTGCGAAAGCTGTTTTTTCGTAACCTATTTTGTACTGGCTGGTTGGAGGAAACTCTTTCTATGGCAATTAAAGCGTGGAAGTTTAGCTTTATTGATTACATCAAATAGCTTTTTCTCTTTCAATACACATCTCTCCTGCTTCACTTCTGTTCCAGGACATTTAGTGGATATGTCTTAATATCATTATCCACATATTGCTTGCTCACAAAGTTGTGTAGTCGCACACACTCAGTCATTTCAAAAGGGTTTCCTTGCTGCTGTATGAAATGACGAAGGCTGTCAACATGTTATTAAAACATTTCCTACTATTTACCACAAAATCATGGTGAGGAAGAGTTTCACAATGGTCCATTAATTTAGAATTTTTCATCTCTCTGAAAACATTTCAAATAGAAAGGACTACATGGTAAACTAGCTGCCATTGAGCAGCATATTCACTTTCACGTGTCTGACCAACAAGTCCCTTGGAGCTTTTACTGTGATCTCTGGATCGGCTGTTCCAGTTTTATATCTGGAGCCACAGGATTGAAACCTTACCTCTCTGTCTTTCACCACAGAATGTCTTTGGATGAATGTTCTGTCGAGGTATGGGGTTTCCACCTCTAGCTTCTTCACTCTTTTCCAGGACCCATATCACAGGTAGTTTATGCAAGTGAATTTGCAAAACACAGTAATCAGTGACTCTGCAGCCTTCACATGCAACTCCCAATCACCTTCCCAATCCACATGTATCAAGTTTTTCACTAGAGCTACCATGTGTGAAACATTACCCCAGTACTTGCAAAGTTCTGATTTTTTTTCACATTTTTGACAAACTCTACAAACTCGTTTTCAGGTTTTCTGATTTTGAACTGAGTGTATTGAGCATTGCCTGGCTTTATGTCTTTTGAATTAAGTGCAACCTGTGCCTTGTTAACTTCTTAGATAAGATATGCAAACCCTAATTTGTCATTCTTGTCCCAGAAATCATTCCAACGCAATGTTTCTATAGCCTCAGATAAGATGAGCATACCTTGTAACAAACTAACATAAAGAGTTCTGCTTAGTACTGTCTGGACAGTTTTGCTTCCAAAGATTTCTGACTCAAAAAGTGCACGTCTATGCCACAATCACTGAGATAATTTGCTGCACATCGCAACACAGCTTTTGTCACGTGGAAAATGCTCATCATTGGATAAAGGTTATCAATTTCTACTGGATTTCTCATAAAAATGTCAGCTACAATAAAGAAAACACCTTAATTGCAGAAAAGTGGCAGGATAGGCTGGTCTTCAAGCTGAGCATGCACATTTTGGAACTTTTCTAGAGCTGTTGTGTAGCTTGTGACTGGAGATGGTATTGCTGGTATTGCTGGTAAAAAGCCAACCTTCTATAGTGGGGTGGTATTCTGGAAGATCAGAGCATGAATTCATGCCCACGGAGGAACTGACTTTTCTGCATCCATAAGTCTACCATATAAGCGATATGATAAATTCAGTAAAATCATCTTTGCGGACTGCAGCATCAGAAAGAAGAAGATCCATGTACTCAACCACTTTGAAACTTTCTGGTAGACTGGGACATGTTGATGGCTTGTAGAGATTTGGCACACATTGGCAAGGCAGTTGGGTTATAAGTTTGCAGCTTCGTTTGTTTATGCCTACAGCTGACACAGCTTATTTGCTAGCAGCCACTTCATTGGTACAGGCTTGAAACAGCACCATGGCAGGATCATGTGTTCTGGATGTGCCAGACAAAGAAGGGCTGTCTTCAAAATTATCAAGAACAGCAATTGTAAATCCTTTCCTGGTAAAGTGACTTCGACGTGGTGTGCTGTTAGATTTATACAATTTTACAGCACGAACTGCTAACAAGTTCCTGCTCCATACTATTTCATTATAACTTGTTGATACACCCATACTATTCATTGAAGTAATTAGTTCTCCACTTTTGCACTTGTTATAAACTCCATAGGCAGTCATAATATGCAGGAGGGTTTTCTTTTTGCCGTTATGTAATTCATAGAACATGATTTGTAAAAGACAGTACATTTTCACAGCATAAGCCTGCTGGTTCATGAGATTATCTTCCACTTCACGTATATCTTCAAAGATATCATCAATGTTGTCGGCTTCTGTTCTGAACTCAGGAAATTTCGCTTGTAACAGTTTTGCTTTGCTGATATTAAACAATGACGTAAAAAAATGTTAAGACAACATCAGTCATTCTTGTTGACTCCCTTGATTGTCGGATCTCTGGGGAATCACAAAATATATAATTAAGTGCAAAATCTAAATCTTACAGGATGTTTCTTAAAATGGTTCCTGCTGATTTTACTACATTCTGTGATCTTAATTAGGCAGCAAAAACATCTGGAGTCAAATCAACTGAGAACACGATAAGTGGCTCATTCTTTTGCTAGACTGACAAAAACTAATTCTGTCATTGTACATTCTCACCAGAAAAATATTAATGTAATCATTATGGATCAATACAGTTTCATCAATATTGACCATTATTTCTCTGATCTCACTCAATGTGAACCCGTAGATAGCACTCAAGAGTGGCTTTAAAACTTAATTCGCTTTTTCAAAGAGTGCAAACTTAACTGAAGGGTGGTGGTTACGTTGCTCCTGGGAGCTCATTGAACATTCATATTTTCGAATGTATGCATGCATGCAATTCGGGTGGGCATATAAATCTGCAGCAAATACATTCACCATGCTATTTAGATCAGTAACTTGACTGAAAACTTAATCTTGGAAGAAACTGGCTGCAAATAAAAACATGTTTGCCCTTTGAGACTCACATACACTGTACTTTGTTCTTTAGTGAATCCCTTTGGCCCTTGTCCCAGCTATACCACAGATAATACATTGAAGATCCTCTGCTTTCTGATCAGTTGTTGGAGGTATACGGGGGATAGCCATCGATCTTCTAGGTGAATGGGCACTGGGACTGATTGCTGTTACTTTCTCAGAAGAATTGGATTGTTGTGATTCTGGTTCTGCTCTTTTTTGACACATTTTTACTAGTTTTTTTTCATTGTTATGACTTGTGCCCTTGTTGTTATAATGATAAAATATCTCATGCTCTTCACCCATCAGTTTAAATATTTTGTGAACTTTGTCTTGCTCTATTTCTACAGCATCTCAAACTCTCTTCTGTCCGGCCACAGTTGATGTTAGCTTTTCCTTTGGATTAGTTTGGCATATGACACATTTGCTTTTTCAAAGAGTGCAAACTTAACTGAAGGGTGGTGGTTACGTTGCTGCTGGAAGCTCATTGAACATTCATATTTTCGAATGTATGCATGCATGCAATTCGGGTGGGCATATAAACCCGCAGCAAAATACATTCACCATGCTATTTAGATCAGTAACTTGGCTGAAAACGTAATCTTGGAAGAAACTGGCTGCGAAAATAAAAATATGTTTGCCGTTTGAGACTCACATATGCTGTACCTTGTTCTTTAGTCAATCTCTTTGGCCCTTGTCCTGGCTAAACCACAGATAATACATTGAAGATCTTCTGCTTTCTGATCAGTTGTTGGGGGTGTACGAGGGGTAACCATCGATCTTCTAAGTGAATGGGCACTGGGATTGGTTGTCGTTACTTGCTCGGAAGAATTAGATTGTTGTTGTGATTCTGGTTCTGCTCTTTTTTGACACATTTTTTCCAGGTTTTTTCATTGTTTATGACTTGTAGCCCTTGTTGTAACAATGATAAAATATCTGATGCTCTTCACCCATCAGTTTAAATATTTTGTGAACTTCGTCTTGCTCTATTTCTACAGCATCTCAAACTCTCTTCTGTCCGGCCACAGTTGATGTTAG
This sequence comes from Lissotriton helveticus, assembly GCF_964261635.1. Taxonomy (NCBI): domain Eukaryota; kingdom Metazoa; phylum Chordata; class Amphibia; order Caudata; family Salamandridae; genus Lissotriton; species Lissotriton helveticus. The sequence goes on from NC_136065.1 coordinate 2,061,016,440, forward strand.
CTTTTCTTTTGGATTAGTTTGGCATATGACACATTTTTCTTTGTTGAAGGATTCCTCAGAATTTACAGTTAGCAACACACTGTCAGGAGGTAAAGATCCTGTGCTGCCACCTGCTTCTCTCAAGTTTATGAAACTTGAATAAACAGAAAACCTGAAACAAAAACAAAATTAAAATAAATGACCAATATGATGGCTAAAACACATCAATATAGAGATGGATTATCAATGTCTACCCAAGCTAAGTTACTTCTCTAATGATACAAAAACACAAATTAAAAATAAACATTCCTGGACAACAATTTGTTTATGGAGATATATCAAGGGTCCAGGACTAAGACCAGCGGTGGGAGGGATAGCAGTGGCCGTCCTGGCATACTACCCTCCAAGTGAGAAACTAAAGAAGGTCCAGTTAGGGGATATCACAAATTTCTGGGGGTATGAGAGCAAGGCAAACGAGTATCCCTTACCCGAGTCCAGCACCATGAATAGAGAAGGGCGGGAGGCAGACTGAGGCAGGGCATTGCAGGCGGAGATAGACAGCAGGAGAATGCTGAGTGGTGGCAGGTGGGGCCAAGTGCACAATAAAAACATTGCTGTGCATAAGGACAACTTTGCCCTGCGACGGTTGCAGTATGAGGACATGGTGAACCACAGAGGGGCACCTGAGGCACTGTGCTTGTTGACGCCGCTGAGTAGCCATAAGATGACACTGCAAAAGAAGAGCCAGGTCAAAGTGCAGGCAAAATAATATTTCCCCCTCATATAGGCAAGCAAAAAGGGGGTAAGAGGGTGACCTCAGTGCACGTCTTGGCAATAGATGGTCCAGGTGACAGGTCTATGGAGCACAGCACTAAGGAGGATAAAAAAAAGAAAGGCTTGGTGCAACAGCCGAACAGATGGGGCCAATGGTGTCTTTAGCTTAGGGAGGGATTATTTCTCCTAGAAGAATAACCATATGTTGAGGGCAAAGAGCACAGAGGGTTCTGGGCTGGAGCATGAGAGAGACATGGCTGGGCAATGGATTTGGATTCCTGATGCAAACAATTACAGACAGAATAATAAGGACACATTAGAGCCAGGGAACAGTACCACACCCACCTCAGGCTGTGGTGACTTGAGGGGCAAAGAGAGAGATGACCAAATAGGAGAATCCCACCCAGTGAGTTAACAATAGCCCCTGCCACCCCCACTATGCGGGGGCATGAGCCACTGGTCCAGGCAATGTTTGGGAGTGACCTGCATGTGCCGATCTGAGAGGGAGAAGTTTGGCGTGATCATTCTGACATCGCGAGAGGAGCAGATGGATACAAATTGTGACTGATTGAATAGAGAACGCTTCATGGTGGTGTGGTGGATGGTGAGTGTTCAGGAGTAAGTGGTGGTAGAAATGGGGGGGAACCGTTGTGACTAAACTGGGTTATGAGGAGAAAGTGGAAGAACAGAAGACGGTGAAATTGGCAAGAAAATTTCAGGGGGGAGATGGGAGCACCTGCATCAGGAAGGGGCTCTTAGCCTTCCTGTCAGTGCACTATATCACAGGGGGCAGACGGGCAAGGTAAAACGCTGCAAAAAATGGAAAGAGCTGGCGGGCATGCACGGATGGAGAAAAGCAAAAACATAAAGAACAAGGAAGCAATGCAACTAAAATTGCGAGCAGGCGAGTCTGGTTGTTGACAGTGTTGGAAGACAGGGGAAGGACAAACACTTCCAAAGATGGTATAAAAAGGGGTAAACACCAATACAGTAGCTAAAGTGTGGGCATGGAAGAGATTGGGGACAAGGTAATTGAGGTCCCACCCGAGAAAACAGGGGACAGCCATGGGGCTGAAAAAGGAGACATGGCGCTGGCCATTGGAGGAGGAGAAGGGAACAATAAGGGAGAAGGCAAGCCTACAGAATCAGAAGGGCTGAAACAATTCCCATATATGGGCATATCAATGCCCCTTGGGGCACATTTGGCCAGTAAAACTAAAGATAAAATATGGAAGGGGAGCTTGTTGATGTATATAAACTATTACACAGAGAAGTACAGTCTAAAGAAAGGTCGAAAGAGGAAGCCTGGGAACTGGCATGGAGACCAAGGGTCCCTACTAATGTTGAAACATGGACGTCAGTTTATCTTATTTATAAAAGTGTATACTGCAAAACATTCCTGGAGTGCTCAGTCTCTAATCTATAGAATATATAGATAAAATTAGGAGGTCCAAATGGATTTTAGAGGCATCGCATTGCTACACTATGATGAGGAATTTAGTGCCAGGTTAGGGATGAAACCAGATAAACTTTGGGGAGAGGTAGATAATGAGTTGTGACTACAATAGATGACTACTGCAAGGCCATCGCCTGACTTGCACAAAGCATGTGGTTTAGCATTTCAATCCCTCCCTTGGGAGGGTAGGAAGGTGGCCACTTGGGGATGGTGACAGGGATTTAATCTATGGGCATGTATGGGCTTTAATAAAGGATACTGAGCACAAAAACCCTTGTAAGTATAAGCACAAATGTGTAAAATATGAATGAAAGCATGCAGTACTACAATGCTTTGGGGAGCAAGCAAGGGCTCTCATAAATATACCCCGAGGAGTATTGTCTTTTTGGAATTTTTTCCTTTGTTGGTGGCCATTGCTTTATGGGGGCAAGAGCTAGCGAACAAGACTTTAACATTAAATGTGGATATTGAAACTGTAATGGCATTCGTCAATAGATAAAAGGCGAAGGACAGGAGGATTCTGAAACTTTTACAGTGCTTTATGCTTGATTGCCTGATGCACAATATTGTATTTAAGGCTAGACATGTGCCAGGTATGATTAATAACATCGCATTGTCTCATTCACAGTAGCAGAGATTCTGTGGTTTGGCATCCGGAACGTATGAACTGAAGACCGAGGTACCAGAAGAGATAAGGGAGTTGGGAGACTGAATGTGCCAAGTGTGGTATAAAACGCAATTGCACAATTTACCAGGTTAGCTTACAGGCAAGCTTCGGAGGAGTTCCAGTTCAGTGGAGCGTTCAGGAGAGGACTTGATGCGGAAGACATGGAGAGAGGATGTCATTTCTTTCAATATGGCAGACATTAACAGAGGAGTTTCAGCATCAACAATTGCTGGGAAGCTGTCTGGGATATGTTTTTATTGGAAACGTTTTTGGGGTTATTAACCCACTGAAGAGGAACTGGTTAGGAGAATTCTGCCTGGCTGGGTGAAAGACAAATGAACAGTAGGGAAAAGAAGGGATCTCATCACAATGCCATGTTTGGTGTTTTTAGTGAGAGGGTTTTTTATTTATGAAATTGATCATGTTATCGTTATTTTTCAGAGCATTCCAGATTTCTGATTTGTTGGGTGTACGGAAAGAAAAGGGTCTACAGGCTGATAATACGGTGTTACATGGGACCATGCTAGTTTTAAGATTGCAAAGATCAAAGAAGGATTAGTGAAGAAAATGGAGAAAGATTGTGCTGGACAGCATAGGAGGCTTGGTGTGCCCTGTAGGGTTCTATCAGGGTTCAGACAGGCAGGTGAAGCTAGAGGTGTCAGGGTCTTTAGTCATAAAGATAGGACGGCAAACATCCTTTACCCCGCATGCGTTACTCTGAAGTGCCATCACCCCGCAGTTTTTACACCGCAAAATCTTTTACAAGGCGGGGCTTTACACCGCAAACTATTACAACGCATTCCCCAAAGTAACACCAAGGTGGAGTTAGGATAGTAAATTGCGTTGTAATGGGGAATGCGTTGTAATAGTTTGCTGTGTAAAGCCCTGTGATGTAAAAGATTTTGCGGTGTAAAAACTGCGGGGCAATGGCACTGCGGAGTAACGCATGGGGGGTAAAGTGTCCTATTCAGATGGGATACCTTTAAAGGCAGCACATGTGCTAGGCATCATGAAGGAGATACTGGTAAGAAGGGGAGAGGCGGTGGAAGCTTACGGTACACATTCATTCAGAATTATAGAGTCGTCAGACGCCAATAGATTGGGTTTTCCTCTCAAAGAGATTATGAGGTCCTCTGACTGCTGTTTGTGATACATTAGGCATAGCGAGTGCATGTAAGCATACTCCACTGACATGGCTTTTTGTTTTTCAGGATGCATTACAGGACCCATGGCAGGGTTTTTTTCCACATGGATTATCGGGCATTCATTCATCAAACGGGCAGCGAAGCAGACAGGGGCGCGCACCCGAAGAAGGAATTTTGCTCTCCATTCAACTGAGTTTAGAATTGATTGGTGGAGAAGAGGGGGGCTGAAATGCTGCCATGCCTTTCAAATCTTTTGGAAGTGAGACACTGCCTAGATGTGTTGATTACCCACCTAGGCGAGATTGATTTGGTGCAGATGTCGGGCCTTGGTTTAATCAAAGCTATGGAGACAGATGTGGAGGTGATAAATCAGTCATGGTTGGGCACCTATGTGTCTGGATGGCATTGGTTGCTAGGAGAGTTTGGCGTGGAGCTGTTAAGTATAATGTAGTTGAGAATGCTAGACACAAACTTAACAGAGAAATGAAACGTTTTTGCCAGCTAAGACATATAGGTCTGATTGAACATGAAGACATCAAAAAAGAGATTGTAATGTTGTTTCATTGGGACAGGGCACATCTCTCCTTTCTTGGCAATGAGTTCTACTTGGTAGAAATAATGAAGCTACAAGCTAGCAGGTAGGAGGTGGTAGTAGTCCAGAGATCGGGTTAGGTGACAGCATACATGTTTTGGTGTATTGGCTGTTGGGTGACAGCCAGCAGACTGGATAATGCAAGGTTGTTGGGAGTGGCGTAACGGACACCCCCGCAGCCCCCGCAGTGCGTGGGGGCACCCACTTTTCTACAAATGAAGGGCCCCCCTAAGCTTCTTTGTCCAGGGTGTGTGTCTCCTATAAAGCAGATGCAGTTTGCAGCCTGCTTTGACCTGCTCTGCGAAGACACCAGCTGACTCAGAAGTGAAGAGAAGCAACAACTTTTGTTTCTCTTTCACTCCAAACATGCCAGACCCCTTATAAGAGCAGATACGCCCCTCCCATTTACTCCTCACAGAAAGCGTATGCCTTAGAGCACTGCTTGTATGTGAGAAGAGGCTGCACATAACTTATTGGGGCAGAAATAAGGTTGCTACCTTTAATTGAAACAGGCAAATATAGCCATCTGTTCATAATTTAACATTCTACAAAAAGGCCCCAATATGGTTGTGAAATATAACTCTAAAAGAAATCTTTATTATTAATTTTAATATGCCCTTTCTGTCTTGTCGGTCAGGGGTCACCAGGGCAGTTGAAGAGCACACTTAAAGTGTTTTCTTCTTACATTGCCTGTTTAAACTATGAACTAATAAGGGGAAAAATACCAATCTGATTGTTCTAATTGTTGTACTGGTTGGGACATTAAAATACAGCAGCTCATGCCCATATCAAACCAGTTAGGTGGCAACCATAGGAAGATGAGGTGTGCAACTGCAGAAGCATAACTAGGACTCTACTTAGGGGCAATGGAGGGACACAATATAGCTGGAATCTTGAATGAGTGGTGAAGGATGTGAAGGGTTGATTGCAAATGAGTGATTTTGGTAGGTGAGCAATAAGGAAGTGGACCCCCTCCCCCAAAAGGCTCTCCTACAACACCAGCCTTTTTTTCTCATTGACCAGCACAGTTGTGCCTTGCACAGGGATCTTGTTTTGTTAATGGTCTGCTGTAAGGGGACAGGGATAGCATTGTTTAAAATAGTTAAATGCAGGCATGGTGTCCTCTGCACCCAAGAGGAATAGTGGTGTGCAGTGCTTAATTTGTAAAATATTAACTGACAGGGCCCGGACCACTGCAACTTGCACCAACCATCGCTCCTGTCATCGCTGCCAAAACAACTAATAGCCATCTGTCTCGCCAGCAAGTGCTATAGTTCTGATTATTCGAGGTCCCCAAAGCTAAAAGAATGACTATGGTGGCAGATATTAGTAATTTTAAATGTATATTGTATTTATAAAACAACCATTGTTCTGCTCATCTCTAAATTAAATGAGCAGCGCCACCATGTGGCAGACTGTCCTAAGTGTGGTGTTAGCAATTAAGTGCTGGTGCGGAGCACCAGAAACCAATTAAGATCCAGTGTTGAGTACCTGAAACCACCTGCTCAAATTAAGCACTTGTGTGGGAATGTAATAAATTTCAATCCAAGCAAGTAAATTGAAAAGGTAATTCAATTACAAGTGTTTTAAATGTATTACCCAAATCAGCAATTACCCATGCCTGCGTGGGCTATCACAGACATCTGCATTATTTTCTCTATGCCTTTTTTATTGTATGCATTGTCTAGAATATCATTAGTGGAACTATCTGTAGTGTCCTTAAAAGCAAATGGTGGTGGGGGGCATACATTAGGCCAAAGTTAAACTGGTGGCTGCACTTTATGAGATAAAGTAGCCCCTGACGTACATTATAAGGATATTGCAACTCACTGAGGAGTTCCATGACCATATAGCAGAACGAGGCCGAAGGTGACTTACAATATCATTATCATCTACGGCAGCAGGTACTTTATTCCATGTAATACATGGTCACACCAGCACCTTTCCCACAATCCACTTAAATCCTTGGTGTGTAGCTAGTGGGGTAACAATAGCTCCCGCAGCACCCATGGTGCAGAGGACCCCCAGGCTCCAGGGTGCCCCCTCCTCCACTGTGCACGGGCGGTGAGGTCCCTGTCCTTAAAGGTCCTGACTGGGTCCAGGGCATGGGGGGTCCCCTCTGTGAAATTTGCAGGGGGCCCACTTAGGTTTCATTACACCACTGGTTGTTGGGACAACAACCATTTCATAAGTAAGGCAAAAAGGGGGCAAGGGAGATACCTATACAGAGTTTTCCTGGGTGATGACTCACACACTAGGCTGGATGAGTTGGAGCCTTGCCAGAGGGCCATTTTGCAGAAGAAGGACAGGTGAGCACAACGGGGATCAGGTGTGAAAGGACGGTGAATGGAAAGAAAGGGGAGCGGGTTGATTGTTGGGAGTTTTGCAGGTTGGGGTAGGTTTATGGGTGGGGGGACAATTTATTGTATTAGTGAGGTGGACTAGTTGTCACAATGTTTGTAATGTTATGAAAGTTTGAGCTACATACCTGTCCTAATAAAGCAGCCTTTTGCTCTTACTTCTGGCCTTTTTATTCCGCGCAGTCTCACCCGAATTTGTCTCTTGTTTTCAGACATGCTATATACAGTATATGGATTTATTTTCCCCAAATATAGACCCTGGAACTTGATACCTGGGGTTACGGGAAGCATAATATGGTTAGTGCACCTCGGTAATCGAGTTCTAAGGACACCCGGTCCCCTGCGCTCACAGGCGATGTCATCAGCGCACGCCGCTGAGAGCAGACGGGCTGCAGCATGTCGGGAATCTTTACAAACAAGCATTTGCAATGCAATAGGTCTCGCATTAGGATAAGTTTGAGCTTTTAGTATTGTAAATGGCATTGGCTATTTTTTTTTGCAGTAGTTACGTTTTGTTTTTAGAACGCTGGATGTGGTTTCCTGCTGTTAATGTCTATTGTGATAGCAACTGGGTAAAATAATTAGCAATATTTGCCTGCTATTAACAGGGGAGGCATCTTTCTAGAAAACAAAATAGAGATCAGGGATGTCCTAGCCACAGTGGCGATGTGGGACTTCACCTGTGGGCTGCTACAGTGCGATCTTCAGAGTTGCTGCGGGTCCGCCGTTTTACTGTAAACTGCACCTGAGTGTGAGCATCACTCGCGTTACTATAACCCCAGCTACCCAGCGCACTTTTAAAACAGGTACACAGCGTGCACTATAAATAAAACAGTGATCATTTTTTGAAGAAAAGCTCTTTTTTTCTGAGGACAAACATGAAATACACTTCAGATCCAACAACAGCTATTGAAATGCAGCAGATAGCATGAACTTTTCTTGCAGCTTTGAACAAAAGCCTCCTAAGGTTTGCGGCCAATGTGGAAATTCAGTGCAGTGCTCTGTCTCGTCAAACTTTAAAATGCGTCAGCGCGTCTTTGAGGTATTGTACGGCTGCAAAATGTGATCCGGCAGGACCGTCTGTGAACTGCTCCCTGTACCTTTGAAGAGCAGCAGCCGCATTATTATACAGACATGCATTAGTGTTTGAAAGAGAGGCTTCAAACAGATGCTGTAGTAGCTCATAGTGATGTTGTGGTGCCCCTGAGTGATGTTGTGGTGCCCCTGAGTGATGTTGTGGTGGTGCTGAGTGATGCTGTGGTGATGCGATAGATAGAGTTAGTGTAATAGATAGATAGAGTGAGTGCAATAGATAGATAGAGTTAGTGCAATAGATGGATAGAGGGAGGGCGATAGATAGAGGGAGGGCGATAGATAGAGGGAGGGCGATAGATGGAGGGAGGGCGATAGATAGAGGGAGGGCGATAGATAGAGGGAGGGCGATAGATAGAGGGAGGGCGATAGATCGATAGAAAGAGTGAGGGCGATAGATTGATAGAAAGAGTGAGGGCGATAGATAGATAGTGTAATTATATGGCTTGTAATTATGTGGCACTGAGTGGTATTTGGAGTGTATGTTGCGTTGAGTGCAGTGTAAATATGTAGCATATAATTATGTGGCACTGAGTGGTATTTGGAGTGTATGTTGCGTTGAGTGCAGTGTAAATATGTAGCATATAATTATGTGGCACTGAGTGGTATTTGGAGTGTATGTTGCATTGAGTGCAGTGTAATTATGTGGCGTGTAATTGTGTGCACTGAGTGGTATTTGGAGTGTATGTTGCATTGAGTGGCGTGTAATTATGTGGTACTGAGTGGTATTTGGAGTGTATGTTGCATTGAGTGCAGTGTAATTATGTGGCGTATAATTATGTGGCACTGAGTGGTATTTGGAGTGTATGTTGCATTGAGTGCAGTGTAATTATGTGGCGTGTAATTATGTGGCACTGAGTGGTATTTGGAGTGTATGTTGCATTGAGTGTAGTGTAATTATGTGGCGTGTAATTATGTGGCACTGAGTGGTATTTGGAGTGTATGTTGCATTGAGTGCAGTGTAATTATGTGGAGTGTAATTATGCGGCACTGAGTGGTATTTGGAGCGTATGTTGCGTTGATCGCAGTGTAATTATGTAGCATATAATTATGTGGCACTGAGTGGTATTGTCTGGAGTGTATGTTGTATTCAGTAGAGTGTAATTATGTGGTGTGTAATTATGTGGCACTGAATGGTATTTGGAGCGTATGTTGCGTTGAGCGCTATGTAATTAGGTAGCATATAATTATGTGGCACTTAGTGGTATTATGAGGAGTGTATGTTGTATTCAGTAGAGTGTAATTGTGTGGAGTGTAATTATGTGGCACTGAGTGGTATTGTTTGAAGTGTATGTTGCATTGTAATTATGTCGCATATAATTATGTGGCACTGAGTTGTATTGTGTGGAGTGTGTGTTGCATTTAGTAGAGTGTAATTATGTGGTGTGTAATTATGTGGCACTGAGTGGTGTTTGGAGTGTATGTTGCGTTGAGCGCAGTGGGAATTATGTAGCATATAATTATGTGGCACTGAGTGGTATGGTTTGGAGTGTATGTTGCATTGAGTGCAGTGTAATTATGTAGCATATAATTATGTGGCAATGAGTTTGTGAGGGTGCAGTGTGTGTGAGGGTGCAGAGTGTGTGAGGGTGCAGTGTGTGTGAGGGTGCAGTGTGTGTGAGGGTGCAGAGTGAGTGAGGGTGCAGAGTGTGTGAGGGTGCAGAGTGTGTGAGGGTGCAGAGTGTGTGAGGGTGCAGAGTGTGTGAGGGTGCAGAGTGTGTGGAGTAAAGTAGTGTGAGGGCGCAGTGTATGTGGCCTAAAGTAGTATGTGGGCTCAGTGTGTCTGGCCTAAAGAAGTGTGAGTGCGCAGTGTGTAAGTGCGCATTGTGTGAGTGTGCAGTGTGTGTGGCCTAAAGTAGTGTGAGGGTACAGTGTGTATGTCCTAAAGTAGTGTGAGGGCACAGTGTGCGAGTGCGCAGTGTGTGAGTGCGCAGTGTGTGAGTGCGCAGTGTGTGAGTGTGAAGTGTGTGTGGCCTAAAGTAGGGTGAGGGCACAGTGTGTGAGTGTGCAGCGTGTGTGGCCTAAAGTAGTGTGAGGGCACAGTGTGTGAGTGCGCAGTTTGTGAGTGCGCAGTGTGTGAGTGCGCAGTGTGTGTGGCCTAAAGTAGTGTGAGGGCACAGTGTGTGAGTGTGCAGTGTATGTGACCTAAAGTAGTGTGAGGGCACAGTGTGTGAGTGCGCAGTGGGTGTGAGGGTGAGGGGGGAGAGGGTGAGGGGGAGAGGGTGAGGGGGAGAGGGCGAGGGGGGGAGAGGGTGAGGGTGTAAGGGTGTGTGGGGTTGTAAGGGGGTGTGGGAGGGTGAGGGTTGTGAGGGTAAAAGGGGGTGGTGAGGGTGAGAGGGGTGTGAGGGTGAGAGGGGGTGTGAGGGTGAGAGGGGGTGTGAGGGTGAGAGGGTGAGAGGGGGTGTGAGGGTGAGAGGGGTGAGAGGGGGTGTGAGGGTGAGAGGGGGTGTGAGGGTGAGAGGGGGTGTGAGGGTGAGAGGGGGTGTGAGAGTGAGAGGGGGTGTGAGGCTGTCAGGGTGTGTGGGGGTGAGAGGATGTGTGGGGGTGAGAGGGTGTGTGGGGATGAGAGGGTGTGTGGGGATGAGAGGGTGTGTGGGGGTGAGAGGGTGTGTGGGGGTGTGAGGGTGAGAGGGTGCTTTGTTTAGTTTTAACTAATTATTTACGGATCATTAATGCAGTTTTAGACCACATTTTATGGGTGCGGTGTTCTGGGCGGCTCTCGGAAGGGGGGGCACACACTGCTTTTCAGAGCGCGTGGCCGTTATGTGCCCGTCGCATAATGACGCGCTTTCCAAAAATTTGTCATCCATGGCAAAGCTGGACGCTAGGGTGGCCCACAGCCGCTACGAAAGTAGTGAGGCCACCACGGGACACACAGCCCATCGTCGATACAAAGGTGGCACAGAAACCCCCTTCAGAGGGAAGGGTGGTTCACAGCCCCCCTCATGTGACGCATAGTAAGGAACCCAGACCAGCTGGTATCAAGAGGGGTGTGAGGACCACAGACCAGCTGGAAGCAAGAGACTCACAGACCAGCTGGGCTCAAAAGGGGGGAGGGGGCACCGAACAGCTATGCTCAAAGGGGGGGGGCAGATACCAGCTGGGCGGAAAGGGGGGCTATAGGCCAGCTGTGAGCAAGGAAGCTTACAGATCAGTTGGAGTCAAATAGGGGGCCCACATACCAAGCTGGAGTCAAAGGGAGACCCACACGCCCACCATTATTACCTTATGTACTCTACAAGAGTTGCATTTAAAATGCTGCGTATTTACGTTATTATGAAATCTCGAAACGCAAAACCGGCCACCAGCAATGGACAATTCTGGCAAAGTGCCCTGCTGCCATCCCTTGACCCATCACCTGGCGCTGCCCACACAGGCTGCCGGTCACTGACCCAGTGTCCCAAGGGAGGCTACAAGTGTAGAAATATTGAAACCCCTCCAAGTAAAGTACACAATATCGCGGCACTGAGCGGACGCGACTATGGCTCTCCGCAATGAGAACTATTTCAACTCTAATTAGCCAATACCTCCATTTCACTCCTTGAACGAGCCCGCTTGAGGAATTCACCCCTAGAACATTCTACATAAGCATTTCTCTTTGCGTCTTAAAAAAATATCCAATGTAAACATGCAGATATGTGTATATAGAGTCATTGCTTCTCTGTTCTCAGCTCATTCTCGGCGGTAAGTGGTATATATGATGACCTTTCAGACCGTACGCCACATTCTGCTTCTGCGATATAAAGCGCTCCGGCGTCCACTCGATGTAGTCGGCGCTATGCAACATTCCCTACAAATGGATTGAACGGTGGCAGAGCAGGGGGCACGAGTATTTATTAACATTATAATAACCGCATTTCAAAAAAATATCAGCTGCAATAAATAACAAGGTTTACAATCCCGGGCGGAAGTCAGGCAGGCCGGGGGCGGGACGTGAAGACACACCGGAAGCCCGGGCGGGCTCCCGTGAGGTGAGAGAGCCTCGCACGCACAGAAGGATGAGACCGCCGCCGCCTGCAACGAGCCCTCGCCTGGAGACGAGTACCGGTGAGTGGGGGCCTTTGCTGATCTGCGAGGGCGGGGGGCATGTGTGTGTGCGTGGGGCGGCGGGGGGCTCTGTATGTGTGTGAGCGTGCGTGTGTGTATGTGTCTTGGAGTCTGTGTGTATGCGTGCGTGTGTGTATGCGTGTGTGATGACTGGGGGGGGAGGGAGAGAGTGTGTGCGAGCGAGTGTCTGTGTGTGTGTATGCGCATGCATGCATGTGTGTATGTGTGGGGATGTGCACGGCGCGGGAATTGCTGTGAATGTGGACGGAGCCGACGTGCGCGTGCAAGCAGCTGAATCCAGCCGGGGAGAAGCGCGTGCACCTTCTCGTCCGTCCTTCCCTCCAGCCAGCTGACTATACGTCTCCGTCCCTGGAATGCATCCTTTGGATGCTTATTCCAGGGCGAGACCTAAAAATTAGGTTAGTGGGGTTTTTAACATGGACATTTGGCTTCATTTGTTTCACTGTTCTTTGTTGTCACCATTGAAAGCTTTTTTCAGCAGAATTTCTGTGTGTTTCAGATATTAGTGAGACCAGGTCAGGTAGCACTTGTGTGGTGCATCTGTCCAAAATGAAGCTTTTAAGGAATGAGCCAGCATATATCATCTTTATTTCTTGTTTTTCTACATGACAGGAAATGGAGTATAGATTTTAGGTTTTCCATAGCATGACACTAATCAAGCTTGTCATTCTTTTGCCTTTCACTCATTAGTTTAGAATTAGAACCCCGCCAGGTAAAAAAATACCAATGAATATATATATGTATAGAAAGAGAGGAGAGTCAGAGAGAGAAACTCCTTGCAAGTTGGACATGTTGGGCTTTTCTGGCGCAGAGTTGACCACCAATTGTATGCGCTTGCAGGGTATAAAGTGAATGTCTTTAATATTCTTGTGAGTTAGTGCTTTATTTTCAGACTGCACAGCTCAGAAACAGAAAAGACGTGGGCCCTTATGCTGCAGTTGCATAATTTTTTGTGGCATAAAAATTGTGCCACACTGCACCATATTTACAAAGCAACGCATCTAGGCAGATTTGTCACTTTGTAAACCCCTGCGCTACATTATACCTGCTACAGGTATAATTCATTTGCGGCCTGTTGAGGGAGTTCCGTGGGGCAGAAAGGCGGGGCGGGGGAGGGGTAGGGTGGGGGTAGTAAACACCGGAATATGGATGATCGGAGGTAAGTAAACAATTAAATAAATAAAATGAATTTCATTGCAAAATGGGATGCAGGGCGCACAACGAAATTTGTTTTATTTATTTAATTGTTTTCTTACCTCTGATCATCCATATTCCGGTGTTTACTACCCCCACCCTTCTCCTCCCACGCCCCGCCTTTCCGCCCCACGGAACTCTCTCCACAGTTCTCAACTGGTATAATGTATACAGGGTGGGCGTTCCGGAGTAGAAAAGGCTTGTAGAAGTGTTGCAGTGAAATCTATGAGATTTCACTGCAACACTTCTACAGCCTCACTGCGTCAAATCCATACACCTGCTTGAAGCAAGCATAAGGGGTGACGCAGGCCTTTTCACATGGGGCCTGCCCCATGTGAAATGACTTATTGCTGGAGTTGCGTCTCTTTCCAGAAGCACTCCGGCAATACGCCAGTTGTGCGGCGACAGATACTTCAGGATTCCTGACATATCTGTCAAGCCTTGCGACATGGAGCATTATGCAGTAAATACGGAGCTTCCATGGTGTCGCAAGAAGGGCGCACTGAAAAGTGTCGCATTACTGTTTTACCACAGCGATACAATACCTTTCATAAATGAGGTCTGTTAGAAATAGTATTTCTGGTTGGCTAGGGCAAGCGCTTAAACCAGGCAGAAACCACCACTCTAGTCAGGGCAAGGGAGTTACATGCTGAAAATAACCCCTGCTCACCCCCTTGGTAGCTTGGCACGAGCAGTCAGGCTTATCCCAGAGGCAATGTGTAAAGCATTTGCGCAACACACTCACACAGCAGCAACACACTAGGCACACAGCACAAGAAACTCCACACAAGGTTATATAAAAAATAGCCTTTGTATTACTCATAAAACACATTAGAATGCAATCACATATATTCACTGTACCACCTGGCACTAGGTATTACTTTACAGGTATTATATACACTACAGGGCCAATCGGGCCACTGTCATAACATCATCACTCACAGTTAGTGAAAACAACCAGTAACTACTGGTAAAGGTACACTTAGCATAAACATATTAGGCCAACATCCTAATTAGCAACAGTGCACTAAATCATTAGCACAACTCAGTCACTACTGGCATAGACTGTGCCTAACAGGCCACATTATGCACACATATCTTGATCAGCAGTGTACCTTAGTAACCCCTAATAGCGAGCAACCATCAATTACTGGGAATACAATCCACAGCACCATCACATCAGGATTACTAAGATTAGCACCTTAGGTATACAGAATTATTAGGGCCTTGCACAGGGGGATATCATGCACACAGACTCTCTGGAGCAAATCTAATCACAGTATGCCCACCTCAGGCATCTGCAGGTCACCCTTACTGACTATCTAGGTGTAGTCCAGCTTTGTAATCCAAACGACATGAGCTCCTCACCGGCAACGTGCCCTTACATCAGGACAACATCTGCCCATTAGACAACTTCCAATTATTGGCACCGAAGTGCGTGCAGCTCTATCTCATCTCCGCTACCACACCGCTTCAGCATTTACCGTAAGGGTTGCATGGGCCACTCTTTTAACTACTTGCACCCTCATTTGGGAGAGATATCTCCCTTGGTCTCCCCGAGGATGACTGGTACCCTCACCGGACCTGTTGCGCCAAGGGAGAAAGACGGCGGCTCCCTGCGTCCATGTAAGGCTGCTATGCACCAACCTTGCTTATTGGTGCTTTGTCCCAGACAACTCGCTCGACCAGCACTCCCGTTTGGGCGGTCTACCAGCTTGCGGTGCCGTCCCTGTTGCTCGCCTTCCCCTCCAGTCGGGCCTCGCAGGCCAAACCCAAGGCACTGAGCGACTTCTCTCCACTCGTGAAGACTCCGGTCAGGTCTCGCCGGCTGGGGCCAAGTGTAGAGCGTAGTCTCTAACCCTGGTGCTGGCTGGGGGATAGAAGTAGTGCAGCTTCCTCCAGTCAGGAGCACACACCGAGCTAAGCCTCGGTCGACCCTTGCTCTTCTCTGCGTTGTAGGACCGCCAACAACCAGGCATGGAATTGCCTGACTTCCGGTGGCCTCAAGGACTTCTCCTTCATTTTGGCAACCCGCAGGGCTCGCCCTTTTCTCACAAGAGCCCCCCCCCCCTCCATGGTCAAGCTGAAGTTGCCTGACTTCCGGTTCGTGGTACACTGCTCTCACCGTCTTTACCGCAAGAGCCCTCTCCTCAGGCTCACTTAGCAGCGTGTGCAGCGCCCGCTACGCAACTCGGTGGGGGCACAGCGATGTGGGGCAAATAGCAGCCCCCCTTTCTTGCCCTTGGTTCCTGGGTCCAGCCAAAGCGTGCCACTACACCGTAATTAGTGAGGGGAGGCAGAAGCACAGTGCTCCCCTTGTGAGATCTCTTCTCCAGCCCAGAGGCCAGAAACTGAAGTGGGGAAATGAATCAAGCGATACTCAGATGCTGGATTTTAGGCCACACAGCGCAGTGCTGGGCGCAGGCAGGCCAGCTCACAGCGCCCTCCACCATTGAGGGTAGTCCTTCGTGGTGGTTCCTCCTGGTGCCCAGCAGTCCTTTCTTCACAGGTACAACCCAACATGGGGTCACAGCCCCAATACCTATACCATATGTCTTCTTTGTTCTGCTTTGGCACAGGGCTTGGGACCCAGTTCAAACCAGTTCTGGGGGGCACTTAACAAGTGCACAATAGTCCCCATTGACAGTGTAGGTCCTGGCCCCGGGACACACCACAGGGGGGCAGAGCCAGCATTGTGTAAGGCAGGCACAGATTTATTCAGGCCCAGGTGCCACTCCTCCCACTACTCTGAATGCAGATGGGCCTATTCAGCGTAGCGCTGACTCACCCAGCCCCTCTGGAGCTACTGCACCTCCTCAGCCCCTCTCATCCAGAGCCAGAAATGCAATACACAACAGGCAGGCAAAAAGACACATAGCACACAGAAAGGCCCACTTCTAAACGTGGTATTTCTAAAATAGTGACAATACATACCAAACTTGATCATGCTGCTCCTCTCATATCAGGAATTACCACTGACACATATAACAGGGAATCCCCAATGCATTTCTATGAGAGTGTAGCCTCACAGAAGTGAGAAACCAAAATTGCTGTTTGTCACTACCAGGACATGCCACACAGTTAAGGCACTTGTCCTACCTTTTAACTACAGCGCACCCTGCCCATCGGGCTAGCTAGGGCCTACCCTAGGGGTGACTGATATGTAGTAAATGGAGAGTAACAGATGTGGCACCCACTTATATGCCACAAGATAGCGGCAGTAAACTGCTCGCGCAGGCCCTGCAATGGCAGAGGCCTGAAACATCCTTGAAAGTCTACCTTGGTGGATGAGCACAAGCAGTGCTGCAAGCCCACCAGTAGCATTTAATTTACTAGCCCTGGGTACCTGAGATACCACTTTACAAGGGACTGATAGGTAAATTTAATACGCCAAACAGGTGTAGACCAATCTTACCACGTTTACCATAGAGAGCAGTGATAAAGTGCCTAGAAACCTAATACCACCAACACCAGGTCAGAAAAAATACCAGGAGGAAGGCAAAAAGTTCAGGGATGACCCTGCCAAAAGTGCCAAGTCTAACAAGGCCCTCCATCTAATGTACTGCAGGGGTATTAAAGAGGTGTTTGGCTCTGTGTTAGAAAAGCCCATCATGATACGGACTCAGGACGTTCAGGTGTAATGACCTGTCATACCATGCTATTGGCTGTTTAGTGTATCAATCCTCATCATAAGGAGTGCCTGCATTCCTATGCACAAGGGACTATTTTGCATCTCAAATGTACACTGAGTCATGACACATTAAACTCTTTATCTCATAGATGCATTGCTTATCTACATCTGTTTTCCTGTTTGTGTGTTCCTCACAGTATTCTTTATAAAATATTTTAATTATTGCTCAGAATATAAGCCACATCTGTTGGCTTTGCAAATGCTTGTTTTAACTGCTCAGACAGTTGGAAGTAAGTACATTAAAAATATTCCTTACTGTTTGGTGTCCCTCTCCTAATTTCATGACACCTATTTGTAGGAAAGTGCACATTTTGTTTGGTCACCCCCACACTTTTCACCAATGTTGATAGCTTTTGACTCTGAAATATCACCGGAACCTTCTGCCCAGGTATCAGTGCTCTCTTCCTAAAATATGATGCATGTGAATTGGTAGCCCCAATTGGAAAGGACTTTAAACCCCTTGTAAGTCCCTGGTAAGTGGTACCAGTGGTACACAGGGCATGGGAGCTAAAGGGGTCACCAGGGCCTGCAGCACTGATTATGCCACCCTGAGTGACACACGTAAAAAGATGACAGCAGGCATGCCAACATTTTTAATATATGTCAGTCACCCCTACGGTAAACCTCCTGATACAGAAGATAGGGTGCAATACATTGAAAATGTGGACATATAAGTTCAAGCTTATATGTCCCTTTAATAGTCTCCTTTGATTAAGGGCTACTATAAGTGTTCAAGAGGGCCATTGGATATCATGGGCTGACACCTGGGCACCCCAAGATTGCCAGCTCCATTATAGTCCCACAAAAAATTGTCGTAGGTTGGTATCAAATAACTTGTCTCATCAAACCCAACTTTTTCCTAAAGTCTGATTTGATGTGGCATGTACTAAGGTGGGTACCTTAGAGGTTGCCCACCTGGTTGCCCCAGCCTTACATGTGCCAGGGCGGACAGCCTGCAGCTTCTGCTGCCAAGACAGGAATTTGATCCCCTGCCTTGAGATGTGGACACTCCCAGGAGTAAGAAACAAAAGACTGCCTGGGTGAGAGGTGTCACCTCTCTCCCTGACAGAATGACTAGTGAAGTGGCACATAAAAGTGGTGAGCTTCAAAGTTCCCACGACATCTGATATGCAACTAGTCTTCACCCCAGAGCTGGAAAAAGCCAATCCCCTGTCCCAGGTACATTTACAACCTGACAGGTAGGAAAATTAGATAGCCAGGTGGTGTGCACCCCCAGATGGCTAACCATACCCTTAAGTTGGGCCACATAGTTGGACAATCGAAGAAGGGTTTTGTCATTTTTTAAAGTGACAGAATAGAGATTTCTGGGTAGGAAAGGTGCCACACTCCCCAGGAAGTGGTAACCTCAGGGGTTGATGAGCAGCTGGGGCTAGTAGCCCATTGGTTTCTACATCCTACAGCCCTAACGCCCCTAAATGTACGATTTAAGGGGCTACTTTGGCACCAGAATATAAGATATGATTGACTTACAACCAAAGAAACAAAGAAGAGGCACATGTCTGTGACTTCAGAACCTGCATGAAGAAAACGCGCCAAAGCCTGCACCTGTGGCAACCTCCCTTCAACTGCACAACTATGACTCATCCTGGACCAGGAACCAGTTGCCAACTAGGGGTGGGTGGAACTCGCAGAGTTTCACTATGTGTGAGTTACGTCATAAAAACTCTAAGAGATTCAGCAGAGTTCCGTGAGCGGGCAGAATTTGGTACATAGTGCTGATTTTTTTGCGCCAGAGGCTTGTTCTGCGCAATAAAATAATCGTGAATAGCACCATGCAGCACCCCAGACAGCGCTGCTTCTTTCTGCAGCTGGAGTATATGAGTAGATTTTCTACTTGAGCAGCAGCTTTCTTAACGTGAACAACTGCGTCCTGCCATCACCGCCGGCATTGCAAAATCTCGTTAGGAGGCGTTCTAGCACCAGCAAATCACGCTAGGGGATGCAAATTCTTGGTCACGCTCACCTACTTAACAATGCCAAGCTGCGCGCAAGATCAAACCCCCCCATGTGGAGGTTGATGCAGTTTTGCTGGAACTCCAAGTGGGCAAAACTCCGGCATGAGCAAAATTATTTGCCATCCCCTAGTTCCAAAGGAAAGAGGAACCCTTCTGCAAGCCAAAGGCAACTCCAGAACTCCCCTTGACTAGAGGTGCTAGTCCCCTGCAGCCTGCAGGCAAGAACTGTTCCTGATTCCAAAGAATCACTGGCCATTGGGCCTGCAGAGGGAATCGCCCAAAAGTAAATGGTCTAGTGCATTGTGAGAAATGTAGTCCTGACATTCAGCAAGTTTCAGGTGGCTACCATTTTCGCCCAGACTCCAGGAGATCAAAGTAACTGAAGGCTGAGATTGCTGCTGCCAAGGTTTGTTAGGGGCAAGTCAGTCTACCACTACCTTTGTTTGATGCTGTGCCTTGAGAAAACCCTGTAGCATCTTCAATCCAACATTTGTGTGGTCCTGTTGTCGAGATTTTGCACCCCCTTCTTCACTGTCTAGGCAGTAAAACAGCAACCTGCTGCGCCTCGCTTCAGCCCCAGGGACAGCCAGGACAACTCTATACCAGGACCCTAGGAGCCAGGTAAAAATCAACTGACTGTCCGAGCCAAGTCCAGGGACCCGCCTCCGCTTCACCCTTAGTGGTTTCCAATGAACTTGACCTGCAAGTTACCGATTGTCACTAGTACATTACCCCATTTCCTGCCACGTTAAAGTTTCACAGGTGTGAAATGCACTGATTTATTTTTCCTTTATAAATCTATAACTCGGTTATATTCATCCGATTGTGTTTGTTTCGGTGTCTACATTTATGTTAAAATCTGATTTATTTTTATAAATTGGTGTTGGATTTTTATCAAGTTATGTCAATTACTTGTCATCTATGTTGGTACTCTGAAATACCTAACACATGTTCCTCTAGTAAAGCCTGACTGCTCTTCGCCGCTCTACAGGGACTGAGCTAGGGATTTATTAGTGTGAATTTACTGCACTCTAGAATCTCGCCCCATAATGCTTTACTGGGCCTTTGGTTAGCATTGTATTTTTGCAAATAACTTTGCTTGGGGTGGTCCTAGGAGGATGGGACCGCCACCAAATCATTGAGTATGATATACTCTTTGTGTTCAATGCATCAACTTGGTCCTCCCTCTAGGTTAGGGGGGAACCCCAAAATCATCACCTCTCTCATTGCCTGATATTTTACAAAGTTCCTTTTGGTGAATTGGTTACATGCTTTTTAGCATGTAAGGTAAAGTTGTTATATCAGAGGGTTCTGGGTGCAGTAGCTAACTTAGTAGCACCGGGATGAGCATGCTCTGTCTATAAGTTCTTTCAGTGTAGGGGGGAAAGTAGATGTTGGACCAGACTCTAGCACTGAGAGAGCTTCCCATTTTCCACATGTCCTTTTATCAAGCTTTTATATTATGTTGTATCCATTATTAAGGCAACCTCAATTTTTAGGATGATCTTATCATTTTAAACGTAATCATTTGGCTCAGCATCGTGTGCTTCTGGACAAATCACTTAGAGGCAGATGTATCAAGATTCCATTTTGCGATTCCTAAATAGCGATTTTTAAGGAATCGCTATTTAGAAATTGCAAAATGGAATGTGTGAAAAAAATCGCTATTTTTTTGCGATTCCTTAATCTTCCTTATTTGCGAATTCACATTTTGCAAATTCGCAAATAAGGAATAATTTCCCATGCATTCCTATGGGCCAGGAGGCCCATAGGAATGATTGTGAAATAATTCTCAAAATGCGAATTCGCAATTTGCTAATCGTAATTTGAGAATTATTTCAAGGGTGCAGGGGTGTCTGAAAGACACCCTGCTGCATCCCTGAAATTTACATGTGTGTACATATGGCGCACATACATGCCCTATGGCATGTGTGTGCGTCACATGCCACCATCAAAAATGCCAAATTGTGCATTTTTTAAAGACTTCGCAAATTACCATCAACTACAAGTTGGTGGTAATTTGCGAATTCTTAAACAAAAATCGCATTTCAAAAATACTACATACATAGCATTTAAGGAATCGCAAAATTGCGATTCCTTAAATGCTATGGCAAAATAAGGAATCGCAAATTTTTGCTATTTCTTATTTTGCGAATTTTTGATGCATGCCAAAACATGCAAAAAGGCCTTTTGCGATTCGCAAAGGCCGAAATTCTGCGAATTTCGGCCTTTGCGAGTCGCAAAAGGCTTGATACATCTGCACCTTAATCTACTGTGCCTACAAATGTGAAATGTATTTGTGTAATCCCCACTTGATATACACGAACATGTAGCTCGTCTTCCAACCTCCTGGTAATATACAGCGCTCCTTTGCTTCCTGGCAAGGTTTGTGCTATATAATTACTAATACATGCATCCAGGCATTTCCTTTGTACTGTAGAGTACCTCCAGATTACTTAAAGGTAGCAATACTTTGTGACATGGCTATATATGACAGTTGGAAACGGCTGTATTACTTCAAGGCATGATCGTATTACTTCAGGGCATCGCCATAGCGATTGGGTGAATCACCACTCTACTCTGGGGTATGGAGGAGTACACCACGCACAGCTACCTTGTACTTTCAGAATCCCTCCAGGCGCAGTGATTGCTCTATCGACAAGTTCCCAGAATTCCAGCGCTCTTTTAGCAAGTGTGTTGGCTGAGATGGGGACAGGTAGTAAACCGGAACCAGTCACGTGACCCATCTGAAGCTTCCGCCCGCTTGCTGCAGAGGACTTCCCACTGCTGCTCTAGGGTGGGTCTCTGCTGGTTTCCTCTCTTGTCTCTAGGGAGCTTCCTCTCTCTCCGCCCTGGTGAGCCGGAAGTGGCCAACAGCAGGAAGTCACGCTTACTTTGAGAACTCTCTGTGTATCTGAAGGGGCACAGGTGTGACTCTAAGCTATCAACACTGCCATACATGTAATGTAATGTAAATCCGTATTTGTAAGGCGCAAACTACTCACCCTTACGGGTCTCAAGGCGCTGGGGGCTGTCGTGGAAATTAAGTGAGCTATTGCCCAGAGTCACATGGTGCTGAGCTGAGCTGCCGCCGGAGCCGGGGATCGAACCGTGAACCCTGTGCTCTGAAGACAGCTGCCCTGGCCGCTGCACCACACTTCTCCACATACATGGAGATTTAGATGGCAACATTATTAACCATTTTCAGGAAGAAGCCACTGTTTTTACGAAAATAGTTGCCACCTGCATGCTGGTCTGCAGTGCTGTCCAGAGTACTTAATTGCGCAGAGGATTCAGGCCCTGGCCTGTGGCACCCATTATAGTATTGTAAAAGAAAAGTGTAATAAATGAATGATGCAGAGTCCACTTGTTATGTTAAGATCCTTTATTGCTAGTTCCTTCCAGGTTAGATAGACAGGTTAAGATTGTAAGGACAACCCCACCAGGAGCTCGCTGTTGGCAGCTCAGCCTCAGATGACCAACTGCCACAGTAAGTAATAGAAAGGCACAGTGAGCTAGAGGGACACCCTGGCATTCTATGATGTCATATACATCATGGTACAGTCTAGCCAGAGAAGAACAGTGAAGAGGACATTTACTACAAAAAAGGCTTACAACCCTGAGAAAGGGTGTGCAAAGTTATTTTAGAGCAACAACGTCTTGCAAAATTCTGAAGTTTCAAGTTCACCTGATAGAGCCTGCTCTGTTTTGCAGAGTCTTGCCCTGATGATCTTAAATAATCTTTGAAGAGATTGTTGCAAATAGCATTTTCCTTTTATTTATTTTTCATGTTGATGTGTGACTAGTCTATTACAGATATTTTGCAGACAAATGTTGTGTTTATGTTTAATGCAACATCCATTAAAAAAAGTTTCTTAGATCCAAACAGGATCTCACATATGAGAAATGTGAGGGTGTCAGAGGTTATTTGCAGTAATATTAGCAAACACTCATCACTATCCCTTAATATTAGACATAAACACAGTTAGAAGTTGGACGAGTGTTCCTGTGCACTGTCAGTGACCCGGCCAAAGAGGGCATGAAAGAGATGAAACTGGATCATAAATTCAAAGCTGTTCCGACTAGGGGCCCCTAAATACATTTAGCCAATGGCCCCCACAATCCTTAAAATGTCCCGGATTGTGAAATTATTTCACCGGATTGTGAACCAATTTTCTCAAGAATCAAACCCAGGCACAATGGAAAGTGTCCGCAGACTTTCCTTTGCAAGTTAACATTTGTGTACAGTCCTCCCTAAGTGTATGTATTTTCACAAATAAGTAGAGAACGCAGAAACTTCACGGGGTTGTAACATCTTCCAAAGAACTCCACGCAGGGTGAAAAATCACAACTGCACACTTTTGCGCAATGCTAGTGCGTGGTACCTCGACTCGAGCCCTGCTTATACCCAACTAGCAGCCCGCCCCAGCGTGGCCTGGGGCAGAAAGGGGCTGGGTGCAGCATTTGATGCTTGTGTACACCCGCTCCCGCCCGACCCCCTCCCGCCCGACTCCCTCCCGCCCCGACTCGCTCCCACCCCGACTCCTCCTGCCCGTCCCTCTGTGCACACCCGCTCCCGCCCCGACCCCCTCCCGCACCGAATCCCTCCCGCACCGACTCCCTCCCGCCCTGACACCAATACCTTACCTGAGCTGCCACTCCTTCCCCCGCTCCTCACTTCTCCGCCGCTCCTCTTCGCCATGACGCACCTGAGCCGCCGCTTCGCCCCGCGCTCCTCACTTCATCGCCGCTCCATGTCTCGTCATCACGCATGTTGCGGCCAGCGCAGCGTCGCGGCCGGCGCTACTTTTAGGGCACTACTTTTTTTTTAAAGTTATATTTTTAAATGTACGTTTAAAAAAAATATATATAGCCTATGTCCATCTGCACACCCTGACAATTTCTACAATGTATCGGGTGTGTGGATTGGCGCTGTGGTTCCCGAGTTTACCTGGCTCAAAGGTGTGTGTTCTCTCTTTATAATAGTAGTATAGATAAGTTCAAACAAGCAGGACATTAATGAGAACTCTGTGGTCTGCACCTCCTATAGGGACGTGAGATGTCAGAGAAGCGCTGGGCGTGCACCAGGCCGCCCCCTTGTGCAGTGGGGGGTCTTCCAGGGCCAGACTGGGAAGCGAGAGCAGCTCTGGCAAAACTCTTCAAGCCAGCCTGCTTCCTGCATCCCTTCTCGCGCTCTTTCCCGTCAATTCATACCCCCTCTTGTTCGTTCTTTCTCCTGCTGGGTGAGCCTGGGTGTGGTGGCCCAGAAGTCAGCCGCCCTGGAGGACTGAGTGGAGGGTGAAAAGCTAGCAGGGTGTCTGGTGATTTATAAGGCTGCAATGAATGAACCACCAGCTAAATGCATTGAGCACTTTGGCAGGATCAAATGGCCCTTCCTAGATGGCATGGATGAGTTTGCAATATGTTTTCAAGTTATTCGGTTGTCACTTGTTTTATACCAGAATATTATATGGATCCACTGAAGTAAACTTATTTTTGATGTTTTAATGTATTGAGCTGTGTATTTTATTGTTTTTATATTGTTACGCGTATATTTATAAGCTGACACAATAAATAAACTAAACTTGCAGATGGGTCTCCTCTGAAGTTGTTGAGTTATTTACCTCTGGGCTGCTGAATGTTCTGTTTGAGTGTGGGCTCCACACATGCCAACATTTAAGACCAGGAAATTGGGAGGTTTAGAACAAACACAAATCTGGCAAATGTATATCCCCATTGACTGTCTATTGAAAAAGAGGGAATTTCAGATGGGAGACGCCTAAAATAAAACCTTTGCCTGAATCAGGTCTGTTTGCATGCATGTTCTGGAGGTGGAAGGAATGGTGAGTGATGGCGGTGTGACCTGACACTCCAGGCCAGTGCTTAATTTGTGCCGTTCTTTGCAGTACTGGCACCTATTTCTCAACACTGATATTTGTTTCCGAGACTCCACCAAATGGTGGCACTGTTGTCTGTCTAATTTTGAGTAGAGAATAATAGGCAGCTAGTTTAAAAATGCAATATACATTTAAATTAAAATAACAATACTCCGTCCATGCCATTCTTAAATCTTGGTGACAAATGTCGTATTTATTAAAGTAGACCGGTAATTAGGCAATGGTGGCACTGGCATTTGGCATTGCTGGGAGAGTTCGCAAGCTGCAGGGGACCTCATAAAATACATTGGGCCCTGGCACTTAGTTTTTCACAAATTAAGCACTGCTCCAGATCCAGACACGCTGCTTGGACTGGCCTTCACTGCATGCTCCTCTGATGAAGTTGCAGTTGACCCGTGGTCCTGGTGATCGGATTCTGGGTGGGGGATCAGCCTGGATGGGTGTGGGCTGCAATGAGCTGCACCAGACCGGAGGCAGGTGGATAGCTGCGGGACCCTGAGTGGTGTGCCCATATCTTCTGGGTGATCACGTGAGCAGGTGATCTGGAGGTGAGGTGAACTAGGTGCACTGAGCAACCAGGACCAAAGGCAGGCCCAATGCACCAATCCAGGTAAGGCGAACCTTAGTGAAGAAGTGTACAGGTGACAATTGAAGAGATGGGAACGGATTACAGTCAAGGAATATAATCATTGGCAAGGGCACCCTGGTCTGTTTGTGTTTCCCCAGCCTGCCTCTCCTAGCTCCTTCAGCACAACAACCTAAAAGCAGTGCTTAATTTGTAAAAAAAACACCAAGGGGCATATTTATGAGATTTATGACGCAGGGCAGCGCAGCCAGTTGCGTTGCTGTGACTGCTTGTGTCACACATAAAAGGCAAGAATGCACCGTATTTATCCAATATGCCGCTTTGGCAGCCAAGCACCAATGCAGGCACCCTTGCACAGTAATGCAAGGGTGCCAGTGTTGTAGCCAGGATTGTTTTTGTGCAAGAAGGAACACCTTCCTGCACAAAAGCAACCCTGAGATGCTTTTTCCTCTTTCTACAGCACAAAAAGAAAGAAGAAAAAACAAGGAGAAATAAAGATGTTTCTCCTCATTATGCCTCACCTGGGAAGGCGTATCTTTTTGGTGCATTGGCAGGTTTACCAGGTTTGGCAAATGCATCAAAAACCAGAGGATTTGTGTGGGAACACCCACTGCAATGCCCATGGAATGACTCCCTTGCGCAGAGTAATGCAACGCAGCGATTTGCACTGCGTTGCATGACTTCATATTTTTGAAGCCATTCAAAGCCACGCAAAGTGGCTTTGGGTGTTTTCATAAATATGACGTAGAGGTTTGTGTCACGCATGTACCACGTTGCATGGTGCAAGCATGATGCAAAGTTCTCATGAATATGCCACTAAGTGCCAGGACCCAATGTATTTTATGCAAGGCCACTGCAGCTTGCAGACCCTTCCAGTGGTGCCAAATACCAGGCCCAGCAGTGCCTAATAACCAGCATACTTATAAATGTGGCATATGTAACCAAAGATTTAACGGTATTGGTATTTTAATTTAAATGTATATTGTGGGCCTCATTTATGAGTTTTTGCTGTAGGGCAGCACCGCAGGCCTTCCGTTTTGAACCAACGAGACCAATAACCAGGTGTAGTGGAACATTTATTCTTCTAGCACAACACCACCATTTCACTTTTTAATCTTTCCCTATCATTGGAAAATAAAAAATAAAACTGAGGACAAGAGGCAATTTTCTCCCATATCGCACCGTTCACTGCACATTATCGCACTCCTATCACCATTGTTAACAACCAGCCGGCCTACATCCTGGTGGAAGGTGAAGGAGATCACTTAGAGAACCATCTACTCAAGGGATAAAAGACCCAATGATAATGCTATTCACATAAATAATAGAGCGGAGAATCAAGATGTACCACACCGTATATTTAATGTGAATGAGGGTCTTCACAACACTGGAACTCTAGACCCTGGCAATAACAGGATACATGAGTCATTCTCCTTTGATTTATGAGTATATTACACGGAAGCTTAATGAATCTCTGCTTCTTCCTCTTCGATTAAGCTTAGTTTGTTCACGATAGTTTCATCTTTACTCTTTTTTTAAATTTCTTCCCTTTTGCAAGTCCCTCATTTTCTGACTGTAGCCTAATGCGAATATAGCATGCTACCACGCATGCAATCACATCGCGTTCCTTAACAACGCGTCGTTACAACGACCCTGTTGTTAGAACGAGATGCCATTACAACGCAAGTCATTACATTGACTTGCAGTAGATGGCGGTCTAACATTAGGAATAGTATAATTTACTATTCCAACTCCAGCCTATGCAACAGTAGGGAAAGTGTTGGAATAGTAAATTATACTATTCCTTATGTTAGAGCGCCATCTACTGCAAGTCAATGTAATGACTTATGTAGTAAAGGCATTGCGTTGTAAAGGTATCGCGGTCTAATGACCGCGTTGTAAAGGTTGTTTCCCGTCTAATGCACATGGAATTGTTTAAATTTGTCATTTTGCTTTCTCCTGATCCCCTACAATGCGATGCAGTGCGCGCTACGAAATTCGTTTTATTAATTAAATTGTTTACTTACCTGTAATTATCCATGTGCCGGTTTTTAGCCCTCTCCACCCTGCCCCTCCCCCTCCCCGCCTCCCTGCCCCACCGTAACACCCTCCACGGCCCGCGGCTGCCGAAGACATGGGTGAATGTGCGCCATACACATGCATGTTCAGTTATTGTTATGTTATGTTATGTTATGTTAATTGTTTATTTCTATAGCGCACGGCTACTCAAAAAGAGTGTCCCGGCGCTTTATTGGAGAAAGAGACAAAACTGCAACATACTAACATAACACCAGATAAAAAAAACTAACAGAAAAGTGGGCCAAAGAATTCACGGAAAACCGGCTACTGAGTGAAAAGCCAAGTTTTAAGGCCTTTCCTAAAAGCCAGTAGGCTAGTGGCTCCCCGCAGGGCCAGTGGTAAAGAGTTCCATAACTGGGATGCCAACAGTCCAAAGGAGCGGCCTCCGAGGCGCGCTTTCTTTACCCGGGGGACAACAGCAAAGTGCAGGGCTTCCGACCTCAGAGACCTGGCCGGATGATAAAAGACCAGCCTCTTTTGGAGGTACTTGGCTCCCTCCTTGTGAAGAGCTTTGTAGGCCAAGGTCAACGCCTTAAAGGCGATCCTCTTGCGGATAGGAAGCCAATGTAAAGTTGCCAGCAAGCCCGAGGCCCTGGAGCGCCTACTAAGGCCAAAGATTGCCCTGGCAGCGGCGTTCTGTACCGCTTGAAGCCGCTGCAGCAAGTACTCTGGAAGGCCCAGGTAAAGAACGTTGGAATAATCCAACCTGGACCCAATCAGAGCCTGGACTGTCAGCGTCCTATGTTCCACAGATAACAAAGGAAGGAACCTCCGCAGCATCCTAAGGATGCCAAAGCAAATGCCCGACACCCCCAAGA
This sequence comes from Lissotriton helveticus, assembly GCF_964261635.1. Taxonomy (NCBI): domain Eukaryota; kingdom Metazoa; phylum Chordata; class Amphibia; order Caudata; family Salamandridae; genus Lissotriton; species Lissotriton helveticus. The sequence continues at coordinate 2,061,044,814 of NC_136065.1, forward strand.
TCTGGGATTTCAAGGTAAGCCTGTTATCCATCTTCACCCCCAGATTCTTAGCAACCTGAGAGGAGCAGGACGGAGGGAACATATCCAGTGGCCACCAGGTCTGCCAATCAGGCTCTGTATCGCACCCAAAGAAAAGTACTTCGGACTTGTCGGAATTGCACTTAAGGCTGTTTAGATGGAACCAATGAAAAACAGCCCCAAGGCAATTCCGAATACTCTCCCCATCAAAGTCGCCTCCTCTCTTACAAGAGAAGAGGAGCTGGGTGTCGTCCGCGTAGGATACGATCTGGGCACCATGCGACTCCACCAACGCCGCCAATGGGGTCATAATGATGTTAAAGAGGGTCGGGCTCAAAATAGAGCCCTGAGGGACCCCGACTCCCAGAGGCGGCATCACGGCGGAATCAGGCGGGGCCCAGATCGATTGCCGGCGGCCGGCTAGGAAAGAGGAAAACCAGTCGAACACCGTCCCCCGTAAGCCTATCTCGAAAAGTCTCGCGAGAAGACCGTCATGGGGAACGGTGTCGAACGCCGCCGACAGGTCTAACATCACCAGCAAGACTTTGCCCCCAGAGTCCAGAACCCCTTTAATGGTTTCCGAGACCTCCAGGAGCGCTGTCTCAGTACTGAGATGGGGACGAAGGCCCGATTGGGTAGCGTGCAGGATCTCATTAGATTCCAGAAAGTTGGAGAGCACGCCATGGACGTGCTTTTCCAGAATCTTCGTGAGGGCCGGCAGCAGAGAGATGGGCCTATAATTAACCGGGGCCTTCGGGTCTAGACCAGGTTTTTTGAGCAAGGGAATCACCATCGCCTGCTTCCAGGTTTGCGGGACCGCACCGAGCCTCAGCGAAAGATTTAAGAGTGGATTAGCCAGCGGGTTGATCACCTCCGCGACTTTCGCTAAAAATTTAGCAGGGCATGGGTCAAGGGGAGAACCCGATTTTAAATTGCCCATGAGAGCCAGGGAGTCCGGAGCAGAGATTGGAGGAAACACACTCAACGTCGCCCCTGGCCCGGCCTGTGGCAGTGTGGTAAAGTCGGGTTCAGTGTGGCCCGCAGACGCTGGTGCCAGGAATGACTCCTGAATGCGTTGGATCTTGCTAGTAAAGAAGTCAGCAAGGTCCGTGGCCCAGGTATCAGATGGTTTTTGGTCCGAGGTGTTAGACCAAGATGAGGTGAATTCTCTCACAATGGAGAAAATCTCCTTGCAGGAGTTGGAAGCAGCATCAATTCTCCTGGCTAGAAAAGCCTTTTTTTCCAGGCGAATGTCCCGGTGATAAGCCTTAACCACCGTTTTGTATGTCAACTTGGCAACAGTGTCATATTGTGCCCGCCAGGCTCTTTCGGCTACCTTGCACTGCTGCCGCGTAGCCGACAGTGCAGCGGTAAACCAAGGCGCAGAGACCCGTTTCGGTGTCGGGCGAGATGTTACTTCCGGGGCAAGATCGTTAAGCCTGTCCAATAACCAGTCTTGCATGGTCAGCAGATCCCTGTCTAGATCACCTGAAAGAAGGCAGGGGTGGGCCTCAGCTGCCTGGGCCAGCATCTCCGGAGTTACTCGATGGAAAGCCCTATGGACACGACCCTGTTGATATGCCGGAATAGGCACTGATTTAACTATGCCCTTGATCACAAATTTGGCAAGAAAGTGGTCAGACCATAGGACAGGAGTGATCTCTATACCCTCGAGAGGGACAGACGAGAAGACCTGGTCAAGGGTATGCCCCTTCTCATGCGTAGGCTCCTGAAAGTAGGGGAGGAGCCCCAGCGGGGTCAGCGCCTCCGAGAGTTTGGCGGCAGCCGGGTCGGATGAATCATCCATCCGGAAGTTGAAATCGCCAGCCACGATGAAATGTTCGGCTTTCAGGGCCAGCTCCACCAGCACCATATCCAGATCTTCAAAGAAGGTGCCGGGAGTACCAGGTGGCCTATATACGAGCAGTCCCTTGAAGGATTGGTGGGGCGAAAGAGTGATAGAGAAGGCTAGGGTCTCCGAGCCTCGGATGTCAATAGCTGGCAGGATCTCGCAAGGGGTTCCTTTCCGGACCACTAGCGCTACTCCACCTCCCCTTCCCTTGGCTCTATCCTTTCTGAAGATGTTGTAGTCAGGCGGGATTGCCAAAACGACGTCAGGGTTAGAAGAGTCACCCCACCATGTCTCAGTAAGCATGAGGCATAGTGGTTTATCGATATCGAGAAGCTCATAGATGTCCTGCGCATGTTTGCAAGCTGACCTGGTGTTCAATAGCATGCACCCGAAGCCCATACTAGAGATGTTATTGCTCGGCCGTAAAAAGAGCGAGCGGGTCGGGTGCCAGCCACAGACCGGGCAACGGGATTTCCCATGGTAGCGACCAGGGAAAACAGTGCGACAACCAGAGCCATAAGAATAGAATGAGCGAAGTTCGCTAGGGGAATAGCGCAAAACGGGGGTCCCAGGGGGACACATCCCTGTGGGAAGAATCCCACACGCCGCTCCGCCCGCCTCCGGGACGCTGACGGGCGCAGACGGGCAGGACTCTGGCTTGACTCCGGCGAGAGTCCGGCGCTCCCGCTGCGCGTCACCGATGCGCGCAGGAGGCGAGCATTAAGTAGGGCTCACCTGTGTTGCAGATGAGCGCTAGAGCGCTCACACAAGTGGCACACTCGCTCCACACCACCCCCAAGATGGCGCCCAGCGCCAAACACGAAGGCTAGAAAGAAAATGAAATAGATCCGCGAAAAGCGCGGTGGGGGGCCCAATTTAGGGTGCAAGTGAGAGGGCACACAGAAAATGTTCTAAAAACAAGGTAAATGCAATTTACCACACAAAATGCAAAAACGATATTTTAAAAGTTACAGCAGTGCTGAGAATGACAATTCAGCAGAATAGCGCGCGTGCGTGCTACTACCTTTCTTATTGTGGCTCAAGTTCCAGGTGGCCCACCATTTGAAAGGCTGTAGGCACATTCTATTGTTATATCCTCTTAATGGGCCTAGGTCTTTGCTACTTTTTGGTATTCACAAAGTTAAGGTACTTCAAGTAACTTTAGTACTGGTAATTTTACTAGAAGTAACTTTATTAGTAGTTAGTTTACTAGCAGTAAAGTTACTAGTAGTAAATGACCTTTGTGAATACCGAAAAGTAGTAAAGCTAGACGTTTGGTCTAATATTACGTTTGTGAATCGGGACCATAGTGTCTGCATTTATGTCTGTTCATAGTGCCGAAAGTATCTATTCTTTGTTTACAGTACATTGTGAGTCTAAGCTACTTGATACAACCAGGCAGTTCATATTCCGTGTATTAGCAAAACCAGGTTCTGGGAGCAGACTCTGATTTGATTTGATTTGCCAAATTATAAAGCGCAAACAAATTCCTGAAGGCGTGAAAGCCCTAAAGTGGTTAGTCTACTGTGGAAAGAGAATTATTGCTGGTCCCAGCCCTACAGGAGGCATTACGAGGAAAAGAGCCAGGCCTTCAAAGCATTACCAAAAAGGAAGGTGAGCTTCCAGGCAAGAAATGGTGGAAGGAAGAGTGTTCCAGAGCTTGGATGTCATTCAAGATTATTGGGGTAGCCTAGTGTCTTACAGAACCTGGGGAACTAGAACAGTGTTGATATGTTGATGGTGGGTTCGGGCCAGAAAGGCAGAATTGCTTTAAAACTTTTTCTTTGTCCTGACCACTAAGAAAACTAATCAATGTTATACAGTCAACACTGAATACCATAGACATTCAAGAAATATTAAAACTGATGTTCTAGATGCCTGATCTGTATGTCAAAGTTTCAACCTCTGTTCAAAAAGTGCAAATGATAAACATCACCCGGGGTCTTCTTTTGGACTATGACTATATTTCAGAGTTGCCTGCGTGGGGGCCTTGTGATTGCTAAAAGTAGTAGGGGATCCTTAAAGTTTCAGAAACTCTTCCAATTTTACCTCTATGAGAATTCAAAATAGGTCAACTTTTCTGTGTGGCCTCGTGAGGGTAACTTATTTTTTTGGTAATCCGTGACTCTGGTTCATCACCCCTTGAATTCCTGTCTATCTGGGGATGATAGGAAAAATGCGCTGAAAGTGCTTCAAACGTCCTCGTAATGTTTCTTCAGTAGACTTGAGTCGGGCAGTGCTGACAGACAGATGCAGACGCACCATCTTTTGCGTCTGCATCTTTTTGCCTTTAGGCCCATAGGAACCAATGTCAATTACCGAATCGGTAAATACCGATTCTGTAAAATTACCGAATTTACAAGGGGGACAGGGTGTCACTTTGACACCCTGTTGCACCCCTGATACTGGCATGGGTGCCATGTGACACACATACATGCCCTTAGGGCATGTGTGACACACATACATGCCCTTAGGGCATGTATGTGTGTCACATGGCACAGGTGTACATGCACAGATGTGCATGTACACAGGAATTAGTTATTTACCATGACATAGTATGTCATGGTAAATAACGAATTCTTAATTCAATGATAATTACAGCCATATCATGGGATGCTGTTAGAAGGATGATGGGGTGATTAAGCAGCAAGGACTTTAGTTGTGCCTGAGATGTACAAAAGCGCAAATAGCTATGCTACAGAAGACCCACCTCACAGCTCTCAAACACAAGAAACTAAGTAAAAAATGGGGCCATTGGTGTAGCATACAGACTTCAGTTCCTCGTCCAGGAAAGTACTGCTTGGGTTGATCCGGATCACCTGCATTGGCTTGTCTGGATTCCCGTATTGCCTTTGATACAATGAACGTGTGTTTTTGGTTTGAGGCGTCAAACAGCTATGATCTGGTGGCGTAACACAAATGATGGGCCCTCATTGCAGAATGTGATGAGGAGCCCCTGAGTCTCACATGTTCCACAGATATTCATTGACCTTGGGTTGAATGGGGCACCCTTGAAGGGTTCCCCCCAGTAGCGTAGCAAGGGGGGGCAGAGGAGGTGGTCCATGGCAGGAGTTTTGGGGGCAGCGACCCCCCCTGGCTCTTACTTCAGTTTGCAAACACAGGAAATCTCGCCAGCACCCCCCCTCCACTCTTCAGCGCGGCTGCTGTGCAGCCAATGCCTAGCTACGCCACTGTTGCCCCCACGCTACGCTACACGAACTGCAGGGGCCTGCGTTATGCCCCTGCTGGGCAAAACATCCATATAGTTGATGTTACTTTGGTACGGCACTGTTTCAGCTGGATTTGAGAATTAACCTGACCATATCTCACAGGTTGTGTGTGTTGCAAGGACCGCGACAGGGCTGTTCCCTTCTCCCGCTGGTCTTAGCGCTTGTCATTGATCCCTATGCACAAATAGTGATATTTTGACCTGCAGGAGGAGTAGCCATGGGTGCTACACATCACATAATCTCTTTATATACTGAGGTCTATGTCCTGTTGACCATGCAGAGCCTGGCTGAGACATTGCCGAGCATCAGGGATGTGCTTAGAGGTACTGGGTCTACCTCTGCATTTCATTTGAACCTGACTGAATCCATATTGTGCCTTCTTCCAGGGACAGACCCACAAAACTAACATGCCACCAGATAACTACACAAGTGACGCTTTAAGTATTTAGGGATAAATATGAGTCAAGTCTGCAAAGAAACATGAGTGCCATGTGGAGACCTTGCTTAGCGACATGGACATTGTATTAATAGATGTCTGGAGTTCCAGTGTCGTTAATGAGACCAATGTCGTTGAGTAAAATGATAGTGACTCTGCGGTTGTTGTATATAGTACCGGACCGCTGGTGAAGGGCCCTGAATGATGCTTCATATGAGTAGACGCGATGTTGAGGCAGCTGCATTGGCAGGGAGCACCGCCTGCATATCCTTGAGCAACTCAGGTCACCATGGGGAGAGAGGTTCCACGCAGCCACCCAGTTTTAGAACACAACGCCAAGCCACACCGTTACAGCCCATGGCTCCTTGGGCTGTGGAAGGCCCCACTGATCCTATCAGTGAATAGAACATCCAGTTGCACTGGGTGCACTGCTGCCACCCTTGGGGATAGTCTAAAGACCCTGCCTCCAAGTGGACTAGAGGTTTCTATCCATATGCACATGCCTCATCTGGTGATCCGAAGACCAGCCCTGTGCTCAGACATGCCACATTGGGAAAGGACCACAAACCATTAGGGGACCTCTATGGAGAGGGGTGATTCCTGGGGTTTGCAGCGGTCTGCTCCGCGTGGACATCTGTGATGCTAGTTTTTTCACATTTGCACCTTAAGCAACTGGGATTTGGAAAACCAGCGCCCGATTACCCAAAAGAAGCAGAAGTGGATACAATCTCCTAGTTAATACTGGCACTATGTGAGGGTGTAAGCTTATCACAACATTATACAAAGCATGTCTACCCATGGATAGTAAAAACACCTCACAACTGGAGGAAGCATGGAACACAGACCAGGGTCAGGACTGTCATATGATGTATGTGAACTGGAGCACATAGAACAGAATACCAGGGGGGCTTATTTATGAGCCTTTGCGTCGCTTTTGCGCTGCCGATGTGTCACTTTTTGTGACGCACCAGCGGCGTAAAAAATGAGCCTTGTTGCACCATATTTACAAAGTGACGCCTCTAGGTAGAGGCGTCACTTTGTAAACCCCTGCGCCATATTATACCTGCGCCAGGTATTATGTATGTAGGGTGGGCGTTAGGACACAAGTAAGCCTCGTAGAAGTGATGCTGTGAAATCTATGAGATTTCAGTGTGCCACTTATAGGACACAAATGCGTCAATATCTTGCGCCTACCTCATGGCAGGCGTAAGTCAGACGTAGGCACATTTCACATGGGACATGCCCATATGTAATGACCCATTGCTGGAGTTGCGTCACTTTTGTGACACACTCCAGCAATGCTTCATTTTTGCGGCTACAGATATGTCATAATTACTGACGTATCTGTAACTCCTTGCGACATGATGCGTCATACTGTAATTACGCATCATTGGTGTTGCAAGGAGGGCGTAATGAGAAGTGAGGCATCGCTGTTTTCTCGCAGCGATGCGTCACTTTTCATAAATGAGACCTCAGGTTTAAAGTGATTATTTGACCATGCATAGGACGAGTGTTTAAACTTCAACTGTTGCACAGACTCAATGCCGAGTGTACTGCCAACTGCCCCTAATATAAAGCATTCGTAGTCACGTTTGTGTACGTTTGGGGGGATTGCAGAGTAACTCAGAGTTTTTGGCAGAGGGTGGTAAGCAAATTGTCACATTCACAAGTGTCGCAATGGTGCTGAGCATACACTTTTACTGCTTAGATTGATCCCACACAGGACGAGTGATGCGGGGATGGACAAGGTGGTGGAGCTGGGAATGGTGTTGGCCAAACAGAGGGTCATGGGCACTTTGGTATTAAAGAAGCAGTCACAGATGATTGTGCAAATCTTTCTGAAAGTCATAGTATGTCATCGCTACATTTGCCCCAATGCTATGTCAAGGGGGCATTTCCTCATTTGTATGGAGGGAGATCTCATGCAAATGAGGAACTACTTTGCCTCTGTGCCCGCATCGTATTACACATTTCGGTTCAAAGGCAAAGGAAGTGTCAAGGGGTGCAGAGCCAATGGGCTTCCAGAAGGGGCTGCCAGGAAGCAAGGTGTTAGGCCTTCTTCAGGACCTGCGGATCTCTACAACCACTTTACCTACTATATTGATATACAAGTGCAAAGTGTGGGTGTGTCTATCAGTGCGACAGTGTGTAAACATAAACGCAAAATAAGATTGCCAGTACTTGCATTTGAGTCTAACCATCAATGGTTGTCACTTGTCGAATGAATGGCACATGCCAGGCAATGGAGAAGGTTAGCAAGGGCACAATATCATCACCTGTATCTGCCCAGGTTGTGTGTGATACTGTCATTAATTACAATAGCAACGCACTGCACTGCATGCTAAGAACCCACAACCACTGGGTAGTCAGGGCTGAGCAGGTATTAAATGACACGCTTGCGTCGAAAGTGGGGTCTTGTTCTATAGTAGATGAGGAGCTAGTCCCATGTGTGGGGAGCCACAGTAACCTTCTACAGACAAACTCTATTAGGAAATAAAAAAATTATTATAAATTTTACCATCAGATATTATATCATATTTGGCATTAATATGAAAGATAGGACTTGTGATTTCAAGAGGTGGTCCAGGATTATTAAACTATGGTCAAAGAAATCTATCCTCCAAATGGGTGATCCTTGCCACTTCGATATTTGCTTTTAAATGGAGACATCTTATTGGAGCGGCGTCCGTAATGTCACAAACGTGCACTGATGCATGCATCTCCATGCTACTGGGGTGCAGTCACTCACTGCACCAGCCTGCATGGGGTCTCTGTTCATTTTTCAGATGCAAGCTGTGTTGCCTCCTACAAGCTGAAATGTGAAACGGTGGATTCCAGTATTCATGTTTTGTACCATTTAAAAGTCACGCACCCTCGTTGTTACCTTCACTCTGAAAAAGTGACTTACATTTGCTATTCACCTTTTTTCAAGAGCACTATGTGTCCACTTTATATCGATTGCGCACACACAGCGTAATAATATTAATGCGGTCTGAATTTATTTTGATGCATATTTATGAATACAGACCACGGTAATGTCTTGATGTTTCTTTTCTTTTCTTATGTATTTACTTTGCCTTGGACAAATAATTTCTATATTAATACCTGTTGAACATTGTCATAAGCTATTACTAGTGGGCCTGCAACACTGATTGTGCAACTCACTTAAGCAGCCCTTTAAAACATGTCTCAGGCCTGCCAATGCAGGCTGTGTGTGCAGTTTAAACAGCCAATTCGACCTGGTAAAATAAACCTTTTGTCAGGCCCAAACCTTCCCTTTTAATACATATATGTCACCCCCAGGGTAGGCCCTAAACAGCCCACAGAAGCTTCACCCACTTTAAAGGGAGAACTGGGTATAAATATTAAACCTCAGACACCAACTCTTCAGTGTGTTTCTGGACCGGTGGATACCCTGCTACGAAGAAGGACTGCTCTGCTGCTGAAAGTACTGTCGCTCTGCTGGACTGCTGCTCTGAAGGACTGCTGCGCTTCTGTGCTGACCTGGTGCCTGCTGCCCTCCTGCGTGAGTGAGAAGACTGGACCTGCATTTGTTGAAACCAGGACTAGCAGAGTGCTTCCAATTTGGCTGCCCTCTTAACTTGAGCCTCAGGAACAGAAGGCTTGACCAGCCTGGACCCCAGCACCTGGACTCTGCTATCTGTGAATCCTACCCTTCCAAGTGTTGCCACCCCGGTCCTGGACCGTTGGAAGTGGGCCTGAAGGTGCCCTGCCAGCCCATTGTGGACCCAGCAGAACCGCCTCTGCTTGATGGCGCAACCCTGAGCAGAACCAATGCCTCGCCTGTACTGCCTTGACCTTCCTGTCACAAAGACTCAACATTGGTCTTGCAGCCCGCAGCCTCATCAGAACTGCCGATTCGTGACTCAGGCCCTCGTATCTCTCATCGACACCAACCTCGATGATGAGGTCAGACTCCTCAATGCAGCCTTCCAGCTCCTTTGAACCAGAATTCAAATCGCATGCTCCTCGTCTACAGGGATTCTCAATGAGGATGGAGGACTTCGCACTTTAGCCGTGAAACTCTTCGGAACCAACGCATCGCTCTGGCTGCGCAACGCATCCTTGGCATGAAACTTTACAATACTCCGCAGCCAGCATTTAAGGTACTCTTGGTCAGCTGGCCTGACTTGACCCTGTAGCCGGCCTGCGCTCCATTGCAGTCAGACTGAACATGTGACATTGTCCTGGTAGGGCGCAACCATATATCCACAGTTGGGGCTTTGTGCTTTTTTGCACTTTTTTCACTAAAATCTTTAAAATTCCATATCTCCTGTTCTACTGACTGGATTTTTGTCATTTTGGTCTTGCTCTTTTTGGGTTGTGTTTTCAATGTATTATTGTTTGAAGTATTGCACAAATGCTTTACACATTACCTCTAAGCACAGCCTGTCTGCTGTGTGCCAAGCTACCAGGAGGCTCAGCACAGGTAAATTTGAGCTTGCTTGTGCCTTACCCTAACAAAGATTGTGGTTGCTGCTTCAGTAGGGTTTCACCCCCTCAACCAATAGCCCAGTTTCTTACAGTAGTGCATCCTACCTTTGATATGGGCCCTGGAAAGCACAGCTGATGATGACGCTTGAGGGGTTCTACTGAAACTAGGGCAAGCCGACGTTAATGATGCAAAGTGCAACCCACTAATACTCATTTCCCTTGAACTCTGTGGCTAATTGGTTGCATATATAATATGATGCTGATTGACTTATTCCACATACCTAATTTAACTCATAATGATGTCGTGTTTGAAGCTCCGTGGTAATGTTTACCTCTGATGTGAATTTTTTTATTAACTGTACAATTAATTAAAATCTTTACAGTAAAAGAAAAGAATACAGAAAACTGTGTTTGTAAGCTTCTTTGCTTGATAAAAGATGCACTGGTGTGCGAATTAAAAAGGAAAAAGCGGAAAAAAAAGCAGAGTAAAGTGAAGGCGTGCGACGCCCCTATCTGAGTCCCATGTAGATGGCCTTTGTCCAATCATGTGTGCCTTGATGTTGGTCTTGACAGCGGACGTTTCTGTCATGGGAGGGCGATGACAATGCTACGACGTGGCAATGTTACTTCAGCCATCGTTCGCTGCTTTCGGGCATTGAATTCCCAGGTGTTAAAATGTTTTCGTTATTGGCTTTTAGGGCTAGCCTAATTAGGTGGACAAATTTCGCCAATCTCGCTAGGGTCATTGTGTTGGTAGTTGAGAAACACAAGGCTGATGCTTCGGAGCAACATTTTATGCTCTGAGTGAGGCAAATCGGGCTCAACAGTCTGATGTGAGAATGTCATTTATCTCTTTTTCTGTTTTTGTTATTTGATGAAACTGAAAAACACATTTTTAAGTATCCCAAAATTATGGACTGGTGAAGTTCGATTGCCTTCAGCAGGAAAGAAAATCTAAGTACTTAAAGGAAATTCAAACAGGTTGGAAAAAACATTTGTCCTTTTTAATGGAAATGTTCTATTTCACTATCCACAAATATTCATGGTTACATTAAGACGCTGTTGTCCTTGCAGCTGTTATTGGAAGAAGACACAGACTTTTGAAGAGCAATAAACAAATTATGTCTCTTTGTGTGGTGCAATGTTTTTATTTCTTAAGTGTCTCTTAGTGAGACACATGTATAATATATATGTCCGAATTTTACTCTCCTGGAGGGCTGTTTTGTAATGAAAAGACGGTCGTCCAGTGACGTAAAGTCCCTAAGGTCCGACTCATTCCTTGAGGCCACAACTCCATCTTTGCTATTGGAGATCGCCATCTTCTCGCTCTCAATCAATGGAGGTTGCCATCTTTTTCAATGTATGCAGGAAAATTGTCATGTCTGCCATTAGACATAGATGTTGGTTGACCTTATCTTTACAAGAATTGTGAAAGTGTCAAGTAATTTGCATGATGACATTGATCCACACTTAACGCGACATTCGTCTGGGTCAAGTATCTACTCTTCAGCATGCCAAGGTTAAATAAGAACAAATTTAGATATATAACCAGAAATGCAGTCTGAATAGATTTCCTTTAACCTTTTATGTTCATAAGGAAACATCTACAATGCACACCTTGATGCACACAATCTATGTCGGACATTTCCAAACTTTTGCCAGAATTTCCAATTTATGATAAGATTTAGTATATAAGGACTGCCATTTGACCACTTGTCGGGGGATGTTCCTTTGCCCAGATTATCGCCCGAGATTGTGCCAGAGGCAGTCTCATCTACTTCCAGCTCACTATGCACTTCGCAGATGCTACATCTTGCCTGAGGCCTGAAACTGATAAAGCTGAGTCCCGGGGGAAGACCAATTGACTACTACTCCAGCATGTGTTTGTCTTTTGCAGGGAACACTGTCTTCATGCCTCCACTGGTAAAGACACCCTTTGTTGTCAACAAGATATGCAGGGTGTCTCTTCTCCCTAAGAAACTCAAGATTGCAAGTTGCTTTACCTTCCATGTTCTCTTAAGTGTAGCGCATAGAAACAGGCAGTACGGTGTTAAGTTTTAAGATGCCATTTTAAAACATGCGAGAAATGTTCATTTTATTTTCGTTTTTTATAACCTGTATTCTTGCCGTTTTTATAGTATTCTGTCTAGGTTTTTTTAGATGTACTGACAAATTGTTCCTGTAGTTATAAATACTTTTACCTAAAAGTGTTCATTCTTCTTAGTACACTGTGTATGTATGATGTTGCGAATAACAAAATAGGTTACTGTGCCCCTGATCCATTTATGGAATTGTTAGTAACCCAAAAGCAACACTTCCATGTCAATTACAGATTGAACAGTGTTTGGCGGGCTGCCATAATTTGTCTTTCACATTCATAATTGGTGCATTGAATCAAGTTCCCTGTGTCACCTGTGGGTGGGAAAGCACACCTTGTAAACTTACACAAAAGTCGTAACTTACGCAACACCAGAAGACCTGTTCTGAGAACACACATTAAACCACAACTGAAGCCATGTTAAAGACATAACAGAAATGTGCCCTATGAGGTACATCCTTTATTAAAACAAGTGTGTACACAAATGTTAGTTTTCTGCAGTGCCCAAAACTGTGGGCCTTATTTATGAAGGCCTTGCGCCGCCGGTGCGTCACTTTTTCCCATTTTAAAAGTGGCGCACCGGCGGCGCAAGGCCTTCATAAATAAGGCCCTGTATGTTTACACAATCCATTTCATTTGGGAATTAGTAGTAGACTGCTTGCAAAAATTTGATTGCAATTTGCAACCAGTACTTTTGGGGAAGTAGAGAAACTGACACACTAACCCATGTACTAGTGAGCCAGCTAATTCTCGATTACGAGTGGGTCACAATCTGGCCCAATTTGCGAGCATTAATGAAGTAGGTCACAAACTGTGACTTAATCTGATTGGTGGTCATCACTGGAATGTTTTAAAAATATATATTTTTATTTGCTTTTAAACATTGACACAAAAGAACAATAAAATCTTGAGTGCACGAGATCAAGGAATCGACGGATATTGGCAATCGATAAGAGACAGAGAATAATACAGCATTTCCCCTAAGAGAGAACACAATCTGAGTTTAATAAGGGTCAACCCAGAGGCAGTCATCATTTTCCACAATAGGTCAAGTATTGCAGGTTTCAAGAGTCACTTCCCGGTTCTCCCAGTACTGGGTCAAAGTCTTCCCCTTCATCACTGGAATGTTGACCGCTAGGGGCAGCAGACCATGTCTGTAATCACATTGGTTAGGTTAATTGTTTTTGTTCTGTTTTTTAGATGTAGCCTGTTTCCCTTGAAGGAAACAGTACTGCATTAAAAAGAGGCTTTTTGTGAAAATTTTGTTTGAGTTGGAGGTGCGCTCCTTGGAACATCGCCAATTCTTCAGCAAACTAAGGGGCATATTATCAAGACAGGAGATAAAATTATCGCCACTTTATCGGCAGAGAACTGCAGATAAAGTGGCAATAATGGGCTTGATAATATGCTCTATGGAATTCCAATCGAAGCCCATGTTAGATGTCTTCACATCTAACATGGGCTTCGACTGGAATTCCATAGAGCATATTATCAAGCCCATTATCGCCACTTTATCGGCAGTTTTCTGCCGATAAAGCGGCGATAATTTTATCTCCTGTCTTTATAATATGCCCCTTTATTATACATTCCCAAAGGGGAAAAGATACCGGACTCCTTCCTTTTTTTGCAAGTGCATTCATAAAGTGACTTTAGTACATAGTTAAAAAAGTTTCCCAGTCGCAAACAGCGACTAGGACTGTTCCCAAAGGTAACAATATTTAGTGCTTTTGATCCACTGCTTCTAAAATGGTGGCTGTATGGTTCCATTCACCATTTTGAATAAGATCTGCTGAATGTTTTTAGTTTTTTTTTCTGAAGAAATGTGGTATGTAGGTCAAAATAGGAATATAGTAGATATATGGTTTGAATGTGCTGCATGTTATGCCTTTATATCCATCTTATGCTGCCCTAGTTGCCTTTCCTTGACACTTAATTTGTCTTGTTACATAATTAATTCAACACTGACATATATGGTTCTCAGCTGCTGACCACAACCTATGAGATTCACTGTGATCTCCCTGCCAGGCAGCCTGACCTCATTTGAGTGGCTCATGGACATTAAAACCTATAGAAAGGCTGACGAGGCCCGACTTGACGTAAAGTCCTCTGAGGTCTTCATGATAAAATGGCTCTTGCACAGTCCCTTGCACAGACCTATGATGCACCAATTTATGAATTTGCCGCATTTGCCAAATATACCATCATCTGCAGCATTATTTGCAGGTTTTAACTAAAACAAATGTTTTTAGCTCAAACGGATCAAAAGTTACTAAAACATGGCGATATATGTTCCAGCGCAGTGGAAAGCCCTTCGCAAAGGTTGTCTGGACAGTTTCCTATTGCTATATTTGGTTGCTAAACTGGTTCAAATGAGGTTAAATCTATCCCTGGGCAGTGTTATCACGTGTAAAAATAAAACAATAATGAAGTAATACTATACAAAATGTACTGTGTTACGCAGCATAATTTGCCTTTTCCTGCTGCATGATTTATTCAATTCTGCTTCATATTTTGGTTCATAATTTGGCCCTCTTCTGCCACCTAATTCCAGAATCCCAGACCTATATACATGCTACTATTCCGGCATTACGCCCATATACTGCATTTCATGATCCCTCGCCTATAAACCAGTGCTTGCACCCAATCTGCAAACCAGTGCCTGCATCTGTCAGTGCTTTAGTGCCTGTACATCCCAGTACCTCAATATGTTATCTGGATTTATAAAGCGCATGGCTGCCCCAACAACGAGGCGGCGCTAAAGCTAGCAGAAGCAGAGAGAACAGGGGAGCTAGTAACTTTAGAATTGCCACGTCTTGATCCTTTTCCTAAAGATCCAGTGGTCCTGCGTGCTACGGACAGCCAGAGGGATGGAATTCCAGAGGGCAGGTGCCAGTGCCCGGAACTAATGCCGCCCTGATCTTGTCCTGCGCACCCGTGCTACACGAGCCAGGTTCAAATCCGGAGAGCGCAAGGCTCGAGCTGGAACATACATAGAGCACAGCGTGCTCAAGATTTGAGGCCATAGAGGACCTTTTGAGTAGTGCATAGAGCTTTGAAGTAGACTCTCTTCCCTATAGGTAGTCAGTGAAGCCAGGGAAGAAGGTCTGAAGCATGGCAATACTTGGGTAGTGGAAAGAGCGCAGAGGCAGCCGCGTCCTGTGACCGTTGAAGTCTTTTGGAAACAGAGTTATTAACGCCCAATAGCAACCCATTACAATAATCTAACCTTGACAGTACGGTGGATTGGACAATCATCTGTCAAATAGGTGCATCAATAAGTCCTAGGATGGGCTTCAGGAAGCGTAGAAGGCCAAAACAGGTACCAGACACTGCCTTAGCGTGCCCCTCAAACAAGTGGGCATCCTACACCAGCTCTCCCAGGTTCTTGACCACAGATTTGGGTTAGCAGTGGGGTTCCAAGGGCCGCGGGCCACCTTTGACTGCCCCACAGATGGGTGCTCGACCTACCAAAAGCACCTCTGACTTGGTGGAATTTAGTTGTAGATATGTGTTCGCCATCCGTTCCGAAATGGCAATGAGGTCTTCTTGGAATTTCATCTTGTCCTGGTTAGAATTGCTGGAGAAGGTGAACACCAATCAGCGTATGATACCAGGGCAATGTTTTGAGTTTTGGCCATAAGGGCCAGAGGGCGTGTGTAAATATGAAGTAGAGTGGGGCTCAGGGCCGATCCCTGAGGCACACCACACTGAAGAGGGTGAGCACAAGAGGTAAACGGGGAGCAGAGACCTGGAAAGACCGAACGGCCAAAAAGGACGAGAGCCAGGCAAGGGCCTTGCCATTGGCACCGATCTCCTCCAGCCAGCGCAGCAGGCTCTTATGGGAAACCGTGTCAAAGGCTGTGCTCAGATCCAGCAGGATCAGAGTCGAGATTCTGCCCTCATCCAAGGCGGACCGTAACTGCTCCGTCACCGCGAGTAGTGTGGATTCGGTGCTGTGCCTGGCGCGAAAACTGTTTTGTGACATCTCTAGGATTGAATTTACTTCCAGAGATGGAGTCAAGATGTTGTTGACATAGGACTCCATCATTTTTGCAAAATATGGAGGCAGAGATATTGGGTGGAAGTTTTCCAGCTGAGATAAATCCAGTGTAATTTGTTTAGCCAGGGATTTACTTTAGCATGTTATATGAGTAGCATGCCTGTGCAGCAGTGGCTGAACGGCCCTGTGCTGTAGCGATGCCCTGATGATGCCACAGTTTTGGACCTGCTTGTGCCACTGGGATGAAGTGCCTTTACACTCTAGAGCCTTTTATGGGGTGTCTGGTGCACGGTTTGCGCTACAGAGGTTTCACCCTGCCTGTGCTCCATTGTCAGTATCCTGCTTATGTTGCCTGCCCACACACTAGCATATTCACTGCACTTCTTCCATGATGCCTGCTTTAGCGCTTGACCGCTGCCTGTACTGTATTGTCTGTACCGTGCTTGTGCTGCAGTGTTTGCATATTGCCTGTGCCACAGTGCACACACTCTGTCTGTGATATATACCACTGTGCTTGCACCCTGCCCCTCTGTGGTGCCCTTCTACAGTATCCTATGCTGTCTTTAAAGTAGTGCCTGTACCCTCTATGTCTTGCATAGCCTCTGGCTGTACCGTGTCCATATTGTGGAGCACACACTACAGTGTCTGTACTCTGCCAGTGTTGCAGTGCCTTCACCCTGCTTGCGTTGTAGTGCCTGCTACTGCCTGTGTGGTAGTATTTGCATCCTACCCCTGCTGCAGTGTATGTATTCTACTCATTCCACAGTGCCTGTACACTGTCTCCATTCTGTACACTTTTCTAAGGCAGAGTCTCTTCCCTGCCTGTGCTGTAGTGTTTGCATCCTACCTCTGTGGCAGGGCCTGAACCCTACTGTCAGAACCCCGTTCAGAGGGCCACGGGCACGCAGGGGCTACAGGGCCCAGTCGCGGTGGTTGAGACCTTTTACTCAGTGCTTAATTTGTAATATAAATATGTCAGGGCTCTCGCCATGACGCCACTGCAGCTTGCACCACCCATTGCCCCTGCCAGCGCAGCCAATGACAGTAGAAACACAAATACTAACCATCGTACAAGTATAAGTGTGACAATTCTGACTATTTTAGGCCCCCCAAGCTATAAAAATGACTTCAGTGGCAGGTAATAATTATTTTTTATGTATGTTGAATTAATAATTAACTGTTATTGTATTCATCTCTAAATTAGCCAAACATCACCACCTTGTGGCAGACTGTCACAAGCATCAGTGTTGACAATTAAATACTGGTTCCGAGCACTGGAAACCACTGGTTCAAATTAAGAATTACTTTTACTCCTGATGTCTGGGCCCGGCCTACTATGGATCCTGCTCAGCTGTGCCAAGTACCCTTTCTGCACTTGAGTCACAGTGACAGCTGTGGTTGCGCAGTCAAGGCTCCCTAAGGGGATGTAGATACAGGTCAGTGAACACCAATCATAGCTCTACGTGCAGTCACTACGAACAATAAATCAATGTCCAGTCAAACGTGCTTTATAAGAAAAAGTCATATTTTACGTCAATGCTGAAGAGCCAATTTTACCGTGCCTGCACCCTGTCTGTGCCCATGCTGCTTTGCCAGCTCACGACATGTGTTGCAGTGCCTGCATCCTGCCCCTGTGCCTGCACCTACTCCATACCGCAGTGCCTGTACTTTGCTGATGCTCCAGTACCTGTACCCTACCAGTGCTGTGATGTCTGTTTCGTGCCTGGTGCCTGGTGCCTGCATCCAGCCCCTGTGCTTGCACCTACCTCAAACCACCGTGGCTGCACCTTGCCCATGCCGCAGTGCCTGTACCCTGCCCATGCCGCAGTGCCTCTACCAACTCATGCTGCAGTGCCTATACCCTGCCCATGCCGCAGTACTTGTTCCTTGCCCATGTTGCTGTGCCTGTACATTGCCCATGCCTGTACCTTACCAGTGTTGCAGTGCCTGTACCCAGCCGATGCTGCCGTGCCTGCACCCCCAAGCAGCAGTGCCTGTTCCCTGCCTGTGCTGCAGTGCCAGTTCTTTGCCCATGCTGCAGTCCCTGTGCCCTGCCCATGCCACAGTGCCTGTTCCCTGCCCATGTTGTAGTGCCTGTACCTTGCCCATGCCTGTACCCTACCAATACTGCAGTGCCTGTACCCTGCCCATGCTGCAGTGCTTGTACCCTGCCCAAGCTGCAGTGCCTTACCTTGCCCATGCCGCAGTGCCTGTACCCTGCTGCAGTGCCTGTACCTTGCTCATGCCTGTACCCTGCCCATGCTGCAGTGCCTGTACCCTGCCCATGCTGCAGTGCCTGTACCTTGCTCATGCCTGTACCCTGCCCATCCTGCAGTGCCTGTACCCTGCCCATGCCGCAGTGCCTGTACCCTGCCCATGCTGCAGTGCCTGTACCCTGCCCATGCTGCAGTGCCTGTACCCTGCCAATGCTGCAGTGCCTGTACCCTGCCCATGATGCAGTGCCTGTACCTTACCAATGCAGCAGTGCCTGTACCCTGCCCATGCTGTAGTGCCTGTACCCTGCCCATGCTGCAGTGCCTGTACCTTGCACATGCCTGTAGCCTGCCAATGCAGCAGTGCTTGTACCCTGCCCATGCCGCAGTGCCTGTACCCTGCCCATGCCGCAGTGCCTGTACCTTGCCCATGCTTGTACCCTGCCCATGCTGCAGTGCCTGTACCTTGCCTGTACCCTACCCATGTTGAAGTGCCTGTACCCTGCCGATGCCGCAGTGCCTGTACCCTGCAGATGCCGCAGTGCCTGTACCCTGGCGATTCTGCAGTGCCTGTACCCTGCCCATGCCACAGTGCCTGTACCCTGGCCATTACGCAGTGCCTGTATCCTGCCCATGCCGCAGTGCCTGTACCCTGCCCATGCCGCAGTGCCTGTACCCTGCCTATGCCGCAGTGCCTGTGCCCTGCTCATGTTGAAGTGCCTGTACCCTGCCCATGTCGTAGTGCCTGTACCCTCCCCATGCCGCAGTGCCTGTACCCTCCCATGCAACAGTGCCTGTACCCTACTCATGCTGCAGTGCCTGTGCCCTGCCCATGCGCAGTGCCTGTACAATGCCCATGCGCAGTGCCTGTACCCTGTCCTTGCGCAGTGCCTGTGCCCTGCCCATGCGCAGTGCCTGTACCCTCCCCATGCCGCAGTGCCTGTGTCCTGCCCCTGTCTGCACCCTGCCCATGCCGCAGGTCCCGTATCCTGCCCACGCCGCAGTGCCTGTACCCTGCCCATGCTGCAGTGCCTGTACCCTGCCCATGCTGCAGTGCCTGTACCCTGCCAATGTCGCAGTGCCTGTACCCTGCCCATGATGCAGTGCCTGTACCTTACCAATGCAGCAGTGCCTGTACCCTGCCCATGCTGTAGTGCCTGTACCCTGCCCATGCTGCAGTGCCTGTACCTTGCCCATGCCTGTACCCTGCCAATGCAGCAGTGCTTGTACCCTGCCCATGCCGCAGTGCCTGTACCCTGCCCATGCCGCAGTGCCTGTACCTTGCCCATGCTTGTACCCTGCCCATGCTGCAGTGCCTGTACCTTGCCCATGCCTGTACCCTACCCATGTTGAAGTGCCTGTACCCTGCCGATGCCGCAGTGCCTGTACCCTGCAGATGCCGCAGTGCCTGTACCCTGGCCATTCTGCAGTGCCTGTACCCTGCCCATGCCACAGTGCCTGTACCCTGGCCATGCCGCAGTGCCTGTATCCTGCCCATGCCACAGTGCCTGTACCCTGCCCATGCCGCAGTGCCTGTACCCTGCCTATGCCGCAGTGCCTGTGCCCTGCTCACGTTGAAGTGCCTGTACCCTGCCCATGTCGTAGTGCCTGTACCCTCCCCATGCCGCAGTGCCTGTACCCTCCCCATGCAACAGTGCCTGTACCCTACTCATGCTGCAGTGCCTGTACCCTGCCCAAGCGCAGTGCCTGTACCCTGTCCTTGCGCAGTGCCTGTGCCCTGCCCATGCGCAGTGCCTGTGCCCTGCCCATGCGCAGTGCCTGTACCCTCCCCATGCCGCAGTGCCTGTGTCCTGCCCCTGTCTGCACCCTGTCCATGCCGCAGTGCCCGTACCCTGCCCACGCCGCAGTGCCTATCCCCTGCCCGTGCCGCAGTGCCTATCCCCTGCCCGTGCCGCAGTGCCTGTACCCTGTCCATGCCACAGTGCCTGTACCCTCCCCATGCCGCAGTGCCTGTACCCTGCCTATGCCGCAGTGCCTGTACCCTCCCCATGCCGTAGTGCCTGTACCCTGCCTATGCTGCAGTGCCTGTGCACTGCTCCTGCACCCCTCCATCAGGCCCTCTGATGCCACACCGGGCGCTCTGCGCATTATCTCGTCAAGTGACATCGATTTTTGCTGTTGTTCTCCCGCAGCCTGCATTGGAAATGAGGCACCCAGGGAGGGATGAGGGGGTGGGGGCAGGGAGAGGAGGCTGCGACACACCCTCTGCGTCACGAGCGAGCAGGGCGAGGGAGACAGGGGAACAAGAAGAAGGGATCGAAGGGAGAGGGGAAAAGGGAAGGCGAAGCAGGGGTGGAAAGGGCAAGAGAAGAGGGGTTGGAGGCGAGAGATAAGAAGGGGTGGAAGGGAGAGATGAGAAGGAAGGGTAGAGAGAGGAGTGAGAACAGGGGTGAAAGAAGAAGATGAAAAGAGAGGTGTGGGAAGAGAGAGGGGAAAAGAAATGCGACGAGATGCAGGATGGAAGGGAGAGATAGGAAAGAAAAGACTGGGTAAGCAGCGAGAAAAGGCCAAATTAGCGCGAGATGGCAGAGGAGGCCACAAGGGGGAAAAGAAAATAGAGAGGAAAGTAGAGGAAGAAAGAAGAGATGAGTAGAAAGAGGTAGAAAGAGCATGACTAGAGAGGAAGAAAATGAGAGCGGAAGCCAAAGGGAAACCGAGAGGCAGCAGCCGAGGAAAAAGACAGAAGAAAGAAAGATAAATCTAGAGTCCGCATGCGGGTGGAGAGAGAATGGAAAGTTTAGTGGGAGGGGAAGAAGGAAACAGAGGCCCACGTGTATCAGCCATTTAAGGATCGCTTACCGAACCGCTAATTGGCTTTGGGAATAAATAACAATTTGGTATTTGGATGTTTACCTGATTCAAACAGGTAAGGTTAGAAAAAAAGTCTATCTTTAGACCTGAAGTCTATCTTTAGACTTGAGGTTAAGGGCTCGATTCACAAAGGTAAACTGAGATGAATATATATATATATGTATATATCTGTGTTGTATATACACATGTATTTATTTTATTTATTCATTTATTTATTTATTTATATATAACATTTTATATAACGCGAACAAGATCCCGAAGGATATCAGAGCGCTTTACAAAAGGATGGAAGGAAGGACATAAATGCAATATCGACAAGTAAGAATACAAAACAGGAATAATCGCATAATTACAAGACAAATGAATTAAGGATGGTAATACAATAAACGGGCTACGAAGGGGGGTCACACAAAGTGGTAAAGAAGAGCAGCATCATTTGATGGTACAATGGTTGTAGGATCAATGACTTCGAGCAAGTGAACCTAGCCCAATTAAGGTAAGAATTTGTTAATTAGGGAATCTTTTGGCTTCCAGTTTGAAAGCAGCCGTTGAGGATATTCTGCGTACTTCCGGTGGAAGAGAGTTCCATATCTTCAGGGCAGCGCCGAAGAAGGCTAGGTGACAAGTTCTCTTTTTGCTAAGGATGAGTGGTTTCAAGAGGAAAGTGTTGGTACTTCTTGAGGCTCTACCACCACAGGAGAGTTCAAGCTTTTGCCCTAGGTACCTGGGAGTTTTGAAATGCAGGGCTTTGTGCACCAGAGCGGCAATCTTTAACTGAATTCGAGGGCAACCATTTAAGGGATTTTGTTTGGTACCTGTGACCAGTCTAGTCGCAGCGTTCAGTGATGCCCTTAGTGGAGCCAGGGTGTATTTGGGAAGGTCACAAAGCGTAGCGCTGCTGTAGTCTAGCCTCGGCAGGACAAGTGCTTGGACCGCCTTCTTGAAATCATTTTGTGGGAGGAATGATTTGATATTTCTTAGTGTCCTCATCAAGTGATTAGCTCCCTTACACACATTGCCGATATGATTTTTCATATTCAGGTGCTTGTCCAGGGTGATTCCGAGAGATTTGGCTGAGTCTAGGATGCAGTTGAAAGCAGTGAGGTGATTCAGCCAAAGGTCTCGCTTGGGGATGTGGTTCGGAGGAGAGAAAGAAGGAATTTGGTTTTGGAGGTGTTGAGGAGGAGATGGTTCTCAGTTGACCAATTTTGAGTAGACATTAGGGTAGTGTTGAGTGAGATAATGTTATCCGGGGATGAGATTTTCAAATAAAGTTGCATGTTGTCCGCATACATATGGAAGAGAATGTTCGAGGAATTTAGTGAATTAGCTAATGGTTCCAAGAAAAGGTTGAAGAGGATAGGAGATAGGGCAGACCCATGAGTACCGGAGAGGGCTGGGAGAGAGAATGGCTTGCCTTGACTCTTTGTGATCTGTGATGGAGGAAGGACGAGAACCATTGTAACACCTGACCTGAGAAACCCATCCTATTCTTCAGAGTGGATAAGAGTGTGTCGTGTTTAACTGTGTTAAATGCGTAGGAAAGGTTAGGAGGATTAGGAGACAGGAATAATTTTGGTCAAGCATTTTTAAAATGTCATCCATAACGTGCGTGAGAGCCGATTCAAAACTGTGCCCCTTCTGAAAGCCGGATTGATGCTGGTCTAGGAGTTGGATTTTCTCTATGTAAGCACAAAGTTGGGATTGTACGCATTTTTCTAGTAGTTTGACTAGGGTGGGGATGTTGGAGATAGGGCGGAAATTATTGAGGTCAGCTTTATCTATATATATATATATTCACTGAAAAAACCATAGGTTATAGACCATATATAGTTAGGAATTAGCATTTACAAAACCTTGAAAATTCACTGAAAAAACCATAGGTTATAGACCATATATCGTTAGGAATTAGCATTTAAAAAACCTTATTTTACCCACACAAAACCATTGAAATTCCATATATAGTTAGTTGCACTAACTATATATCGCGCACCCGCAATCCACTGCTGATGATGTCACATATTACATCATTCATGACATGGTCAGTGACATCACTGATGACATCACTGATGACATCTCAAATGACATCACTGATGACATGACTGATAACAACATCCAGTGATTTTTTGTTTCTGTAAAGTTTAAATATGTCTTACATATTGAAGAATGAGTGGATGTGTAAGTGTCTGGACGAAGGATTTAGTAGGTGCATGACTGACTGTATGACTGAGTGATTAAATGTGTCTCACTGAGTGCATGGGTTAGTGACTAAACTGTCTTAATTTGTGCATCATTATGTCTGTTGTTCTGTAAACTGCTGCATGTGTTGATCAGTAGCTATATGAGTAACTATATGGGTTATTGATTGATTGCCCAAGTATTTGTATGGGAGACTGAGTGTGTGTGTGGCTGGCTGGGAGGTGTGTGACTCTGTGCAGATCAATGTGTACTTGTATCAATGATTGTATAAGAAGGTAAGTATGTGTTAGTATATGTTTGAAAATGTAAGGTGCTCTATGTTTAACTGTATAGACAAGAAAATGGAAGTGTCATTGATTCTTTACAGGACTGACTAGGTGTGTGAGTAACTCCATGGATGAGTGGCAGACTGTGAGTGTCTGTATAGGTGTATGAGTGCATATGATAGTGTTGTAAAGATGAGTGATTGTATGTATGAATGATTGTATGGGTGAATGAGTGAAGGTGTGTGTAGACGTAGGAATCAGTGAGTGCGTATGTAGTAACTAGTATTGGTGTGTCAATAGTTTCAAAAATTATACTCTGTATTTAACACTGGGTGAAACAGAGGTTATATTAAAATGTGAGGAGATGCATTGTATTGTCACATGAATTATATCATCAGTGATGTGGTCATTGATATCAAATGAGATGTCATCAGTGATGTCATCAGTGATGTCATTTGAGATGTCATCAGTGATGTCATCAGTGATGTCACTGACCATGTCATGAATGATGTAATATGTGACATCATCAGCAGTGGATTGCGGGTGCGCGATATATAGTTAGTGCAACTAACTATATATGGAATTTCAATGGTTTTGTGTGGGTAAAATAAGGTTTTTTAAATGCTAATTCCTAACGATATATGGTCTATAACCTATGGTTTTTTCAGTGAATTTTCAAGGTTTTGTAAATGCTAATTCCTAACTATATATGGTCTTTAACCTATGGTTTTTTCAGTGAATTTTCAAGGTTTTGTAAATGCTAATTCCTAACTATATATGGTCTATAACCTATGGTTTTTTCAGTGAATTTCAATGGTTTTTTAATAGCAAATAACATAAGCTGTCGAATGTCAAGTACGTGGTAAGTAAAAACATTTTCGTGTTTATGCACACTGATCTGCTTTGAATGCTGCCCCCCCCCTCATTTCTATTAGGAGTACTCTCTCTTTGCAGATAGTGAAAGGTAGTTAACGCAGGCCTTTGCCCCCGTTGTAATACGTCGTGCCTGCTTCTCTCTCCATTTGATTGATTGTTATCCAAGCATTTACTGTTTTAGAATTGGTTCTCTTTGGTTCATTCTCTATTTACAAACAAACACAGAGTCGCAATACTCTGTTTAGTCTTTGCAGATAACGAAAAATCGTGTAAAAAAACAAAAGGAATCGAGCAAAATCAGTAGGCCACTAATGGGATCTCTTTTTGACCTCGCTAAAATAGAAACATTAGGAACAACCCCTCATGACAAATACGAAACTAGTGAGATGAACTGAACTCCACACCATGATGGCTGCAATACAGCTCGGCTCCGCCACCCACCCCGCCCAAAATAACGATAAAGAGCGGCTGCCATGATTGCTCGCGGAATGGCCACGACGGAGCTACGAAATGGTGGTGCTCTCATGCTAACCCCAGCTTCAGTCTGAAACATCCAGAAACACTGTAGACTACCAATTCGATCAGTTCCGGTAGCGCCCCAATGTAACCCGGTAGAGAAGAACTAGCCCTCCCCTCTTTGACTGATGGTTCTTGTTGCCTGTCCCTTCTGTTGTCATTTAACAGTACTATTTAGCCTGCTGAAAGGGGTTGTGTTCCGACCGCTGGTTGGTGGAGACATTTTGACTATATTCTGGACCTGCGTTGTCGCGTAATGCGTCATATGACGCGCCGCGTTAGCGCATCCGGAAGTCATCCGGGGCGCGACGCGCAGCGCGTAACGTAAGCATAACAGGTCATGTGACTTGTTAATAAAACTTTTCATTGGTTCATTTTACTTTTCTTATTCTAATGATGAAAGGCTTGGTCATATGACCTAAAAATTACGCTTTTTATTACTTCCGAACATTATTTTTTCTTAAATATATGTTATAATGTTCCAGGCTAATGTACTTTCCCGGAACATTTACAACTGTCCTGCAAGTAAAATATATTCTTTTTTCGAGAAAAAGGGCGTTTCTTCGTCCCATGACGGAGCCGTTGAGCAAAAGAGGGTCGACCTGCTGTCTTAGTCGCCAATACGCCTGAATATGAGATTCTTATCGATCACTTTATGTTGCAGGAGTAGAAAACACAACAGCCCTTGACCATTTATCTTTACTGCGTTCCTGCGTATTATACCTTTTACCCTTCATGTAATTGGTCTGCTTTATTTCACTTGCCTTTTAATGATTCTAAAACAGTGACTATAATTAAAAACTTTACCAATGTATATACTACTACCATGTTTTCTTTTAAAAACCTTTATTGTGAAAATTTCATTATACAAATACGAGCCTATAACCACGTGGGCCGGCCACGGAGCAAACTGTAATCGTATATGATGAGTAGACATTTACACTGTAGAGGAACGTAACGGGCGGGCCATTAGGTTGCAAGAACTAAGGTGTCTAACAGTTGCGGAATCGGTGGACGTACATTTTATAATTAAAATACGACAGGGCCAGTTACAATAAAATTATCTAGATATACATTTGCGGGCAAGTACCATGGGTGACGTTAATTCGAACTTTCAATAGTACAGTAATCAATAACACATCAGAACTTAATATCAATAGGGATGTCGAAATATTCAATCAATTCTCGTCCCCGCCCGCCATGTGCTTCAAAACTGCATACGTATCTCGTGATTTCAAGGTTCTGCAACCAGTACACAACAAGGAGTTACGAGTCCCATTTATTCCGGCGCCATTTTGGGCGAGGACGGGCAGGTCCAGGATATAGTCAAAATGTCTCTACCAACCATCGACTATGATGATGTTCATATCCTGTATTTATTAGAGTAACACTCATCTGTCCACATGAAATTAATTTGCCACAATCTAAACATGTCATTTTAATCTTTCCAAAGTTCTTCTAAATATTTGGGACCGTTTCCCTTGCCTCTGATGCTGTCAGTGCCACTTCTATGATGAATGTACTGGCAGGTTGGGGGTTCTCCTCCAAATCTCTCTTTTATGCAGCACTATAATTAATTGGTGCCACCTCTTCATATGACGATGCATGGTATAGTTACCATAACTATATTTTTTTTCGGTTCCTCTGGAGAGTACATCGTGGCAGATGAAGCGTGTAACGTACCGGGCATTTACCTTTTTTTGCATGTAGAGGAAAGGAAAAAAAAATCGAGCATCCGAGTTCTAAGGTGTCCCAGGGCCATTTTAGTGGACCAGGCCCAAATCCAAAGAACAGGCCGCCATTTTGAGAGTCCTGTTGCAGCCGCCTGTCGCTGTAGCATCAAGAGCGGCCGAAACTCAGCTGAATGGCAACTGAAACGGTAAAGGGGCGCCCCACTACAGCAGACGAGCCTCCACCTAGGAAGGCCCGTTCACGCTGCCTCCCCCCCCCCCTTCGGGCACCCCACGCCGTTATTCGGAGCAGTATTGTAGGATGGCCACACCAGTGCGGCAACTTGCTAGACATCACCTCGGTGGTAACCGAATCTCAGCGCCTTGTGGTGTCTTCTATTCAGAAAATATTGTTGCGCTGCCTTTGGCCCCATTCGCACATCGGTCCGCTACTGACGCCATCTCACAGGCTAATGGGGCGCCCCACGCCGAGTTTCAGCATTGTAGGATGGCCACACCAGTACAGCAACTTGCTAGACATCACCTCGGTGCCATCCGGATCTTGGCATCTCAGCGCCTTGTGGTGTCTTCTAGTCAGAAAATATTGTTGCGCTGCCTTTCGCCCCATTCGCACATCGGTCCGCTACTGACACCATCTCGCAGGCCAACAGGGCGCCCCACGCCGACTTTTACCATTGTAGGATGGCCACACCAGTGCCACAACTTGCTAGACACCACCTCGGTGCCATCCGGATCTTGGCATCTCAGCGCCTTGTGGTGTCTTCTATTCAGAAAATATTGTTGCGCTGCCTTTGGCCCCATTCGCACATCGGTCCGCTACTGACGCCATCTCACAGGCCAACGGGGCGCCCCACGCCGACTTTCAACATTGTAGGATGGCCACACCAGTGCGGCAACTTACTAGACACCACCTCGGTGCCATCCGGATCTTGGCGCGTTGTGCTGCCTTCGGCCTATTCGCACATCGGTCCGCTACTGACGCGAACTCACAGGCCAACGGGGCGCCCCACGCCGACTTTCAGCATTGTAGGATGGCCACACCTGTGCTGCAACTTGCTGGACACTACCTCGGTGCCATCCGGATCTTGGCGCGTTGTGTTGCCTTCGGCCTATTCGCACATCGGTCCGCTACTGACGCCGCCTCACGTGCCAACGTATTTTCTCCGCATTTTATACCCTATGCCGCATAACAGGTCATGTGACTTGTTTATAAAACTTTTCATTGGTTCATTTTACTTTTGGTTTCCTAATGATGGAAGGCTTGATCATATGACCTAAAAATAACACTTTTCATTGGATGAAAACTTTTTTTTTTTTCCCAAACGATGAAAGCCCCACCTTGTTTCTGGATGTTTCAGACTGAAGCTGGCATCACCATGAAAGCACCACCATCTCGTGGCTCCGTCGTGGTCATTCCGCGAGCAATCATGGCAGCCGCTCCCCACCAGAAGCCTGCAGGAGTCGGGGGCCCCCAAAACTTTTGTTGAATCCTCAAGGCGGAGGGGACGCTTTCGAGAATGGGGTCCAAGACCTAGCAGACAAGCGTCCGATTTCCAAGGTGTCCCAGGGCCATTTCAGTGGACCAGGCCCAAAAAGGAAAGAGCCTGCCACCATTTTGAGAGTCCTGTGACAGCCGCCTATCGCTGCACCGCAAGAGTGGGCGCAACTCAGCTGAATTGCGGCTTTTGACACAGTGGACCAAAAGCGGACGGAATGGCAACTGAAACGGTAAAGGGGCGCCCCACTACAACAGACGAGACTCCACCTGGAGAGGCCCGTTCACGCCGCCTCCCCCCCCCCGGGGCGCCCCACGCCGTTATTCGGAGCAGCATTGTAGGATACCAAAACCAGTGCAGCAACTTACTGGACATCACCTTGGTGCCATCGTTCTGCTGCCTTGGAACTATTCGCACAACAGTTTGCTACTGATGACCCACCCCCCGCGACGCCCCACGCCGGATGCCGAAATCAGTGCGGCACCCAGGCAACATCACCTGGGTGCCGTCCAGAAATCTGGACGTTGTGCTGCGTTGGGACTATTCGCACAGCCGACCGCTACTTCGTTGTTTTTCCCTAAAAATGTTTAAATGTTTTTACTGTTTTTGTTTTGTTGTATATATTTATAAGTTATTAAAGTTTTATAATCTTACTACTTTGTTGGAGTGCTATATATTTTTAATGTGACACATAATTGTAAAAACTTTGATGTACAAAGAGTCATCCCTGGAATCTTCCGCTTCAGGCTCGGTCCCCTCCCCAATCACAATACAGGATGGTTTTCAGATAGTAGGAACGCGTGTGCTGTGACGGATCTCATCGAGTGTGGGCCTTGATCTACTATAACTCCTTTGAAGAGGGGTGATTCTTTACAGCTGGGGCCATAAACTACATCTGCAGGGCTAGCTGATAGCCTAGGACCGGCCTGGACAATCGGACACAGAGGAAAAGGAGTGTCAGAGGGTGCGGTAGTGAATAGGGCGAAAGGGAGGTGTCGGGCGGGCACAGGGTGTGATTCTCAGGGAAGAGCAGCGCAGATGGGGGGAGGTTTATTACCCATGCATAAGACAGAGAGCGGGGGTGACCAGTGCCTGGGGGAGATGCTTGCGAGGGTGGGGAGCCATGCTAAGGATCGACAGCGTGCAGAGAGTGGGTCTGGTCAAGGCATCTAAAATGACTGCCGTGCACGACAAAAGTGTGGCATTTGAAAAAAGGCAAGATGGCGCAGACAATGTTTTTCAACACTTCCTGATTTCCTTCGAATCGAACGTTAACAGACGTTGGGGCATATTACCAAAGTTAAGCGATATTTATCCCTAACGATGCTTAGCAACGAATTTTTTACCGCTAAGCATCGTCAGAAATTATCGCAGATAAACCTTGCTATTATCAAGGTTTATCGCAAATGCGATAAAAAACGACCGCAATGCATTAATATCGCTGAAAACTCAGCGATATTCATGCATTACCGAGCTAATGCTCTTAGCCATGTTATCCACCTCCCATTGGATAACATGGCTAAGAACTGCTCAGGGCAGGTGGTAGCTTTTGGAGATATTCGCGCTTAGCGCGAATATCTCCAAAAGTTGGTAATAGGAGATAGCGATGTTAGCGACTGTTTCCAGTCGCTAACATCTTGGCATGCCCACTTTGCATGTCATTAGTGATAAATATCACTGACATGCAAAGTGGGCCCCAAGATGGTCGCTATCTCCTACTAGCGGTCGCTAACTGGTGTTAGCAACAGCTAGGTAATACAGAGATAATTTTATCTCCGCGAAGCGGAGCGCTGTTACAGATATATATCTTTTTTTGATTGTTAATTTCTCAAAATCCACTGGAGCACATATATTGAGACCTAGCAAAGGCACATCGGGCTACCAGTGCCTACAATTTTGCCAAGTTTCGTGCAAATCCATTCAGCCGTTCGATTATTATTATTATTTTTTTTTTTGCCCCGCGGGGCCCTTTTAAAACCTCCACATCAAACCTAGAGGGTCAGGGAGGATCTACTATGCCCCCTTATGGTCATTTGCCCCTTCGCTTTGGCCTCCTCTTGTCTCTCGATCCTAACGAGAGACAAGATGGCGGCCGCTACGGACTGTTTGGAATGTTTACAGACGCCGGAGAACCAATCAGCTTCGCTTCACAAAGCTCCGTAACGCGTAAAGTCCGCGAACCGGAGCGCTGCCTGGTCCGCTGTTACATATATATATCTTTTTTTGAACGTTAATTTCTCAAAATCCACTGGAGCACATATATTGAGACCTAGCAAAGGCACATCGGGCTACCAGTCCCTACAATTTTGCCAAGTTTCGTGCAAATCCATTCAGCCGTTCGGGCTAAAAGTGAGGCCAACCGCCCTATGGAAAACTCAATGTTAAAAACATGTTTTGGGACCCCCCTTTTTTCTCGGCCCCCCCTTGACGAACCCCCCCCCCAAATTTTCAGGGGCTGCTCAGAAACAGAATGTTCCATTTTCCTGAAAATTTCAGCCAATTCCGTCCACAAACGCCAAAGTTATTAGACATAGAATTTTCAAAAATCCCATAGAGAAAAAATCCTAACTATATATACCTACTGGCGACCGCCAGTAGGTAATATGTATGTATATATATATATATATATATATATATATATATATATATATATATATATATATATATATATATATATATATATATGGCGTACATTTCTCAGGAGAAGAAATCAGAGGTCAGAGGGGGTGACAGGGTTCATAGCATGCTTTATTCACTCGATCCCAACGGCAGCGAATGCATTTGGGCCATGACAGCCTTCCTCAGCGCTTTGCCCTCGAATGAGTCCTGCACCAATGAACTCCATCCTGTTTAAAATACTGGCTCACAACGTAGACTCCACCCCTTAATGCAATAGGCACACCTGTGGAAGTTCGTGGTGTGTTGAAGAACTCCAACTCCCAGACTGCACTGTGGCGGCAAGACTTGGTAGGTGGCGTGAGGGGTGAGTGAAGACAATAGGTCTGTGCTAGCCTCCAGGTGAGTGGTGTAGGGAACCTCTGGATCACACAAAGTCCACAGCCGCTGCCCTGAATCCCCTCAAGCCGCTGCTACAAGATCGCACAGGCCTGCGATTGAGCAGGGGTTGCCAAGTGGAGACAATATGCCCTATCGAGATGAAATATCTCAGTCCGCCCATGCCGGTTTGTGGATTCTGGTGATCTCCGGATTAATCGATACCTCGACCTCCAAGAGCTGCAAGCAGCCGGGCGCCAGTGTAAATCAGTGATTCTTGATGCAGCGGGACCTTCTGTGCTGCGCCCCTGGCCGGCACAGAAAATATGGCGCAACATTTCTTAGGAGAAGAAATCAGAGGTCAGAGGGGGTGACAGGGTTCACAGCATGCTTTATTCACTTGATCCCAACGGCAGCGAATGCATTTCGGCCATGACAGCCTTCCTCAGCGCTTTGCCCTCGAACGAGTCCAGCACCAATGAACTCCATCCTGTTTAAAATACTGGCTCACAACGTAGACTCCACCCCTTAATGCAATAGGCACACCTATATATGTTATATATATATATATATATATATATATATATATATATATATATATATATATATGTATATATATATTACCTACTGGCGGTCGCCAGTAGATAGTTATAGTTAGGATCGTTTTCCATAGGAAATCCGAAACGTTCTATTGGGAATAACTTTGGCGCCGAATGAGGGATCTGTCTGTAATTTTCCTTAACTTTGCCTCGCTGCGCTACGCTCCTTCCCTGAAAGTTTCGGGGGGATCCGTCAAGCGGGGGCTGAGATAAAAGGGGGGTCCCAAAACGTGTTTTTGCCATGTTAATTTCCATAGGGCGGTTGGACTCACTTTTAGCCCGAACGGCTGAATGGATTTCCACCAAACTTGGCAAAATTGTAGGGACTGGTACCCCGATGTGCCTTTGCTATGTCTCAAGATATATGCTCCAGTGGTTTTTACGAAAATTAACTTTGAAAAAATATATATTGGGCTACATTGGGCTATATATATGTTAGAGCCCAAATGTAGCCCAATGTAGCCCAATGTAGCCCAATGTAGCCCAAAGATGGCCACCAGAGACAAAAAAAAACAAATGTAGCCCAAATATCAGCCAGATGTAGCCCAACTACAGCCCAATGACAGAAAGTCCCAGAGTGTTCTAAAGAACAACTAGAGCGCTAACAGTCTTACTTATGACAAAAGTATGGCACACCTGAAGTCATCTTGATTGGAATAAAGTGTTAACACTTAAAACATTTAATTTGCAAAGGAACAAAATGAGGGGGTTCATTTTGCCATAGAAATTATGATTAGTGCTGAAGAAAGAAAAATTAGGGCACATTTTGAGTGACTTCTCAAACCCTCTTATATTTCATTAAAAAAATTCTGATATGCAGTCTCCCAAGATGGCCACCAGAGACAAAAGAGCGCAAATGTAGCCCAAATATCAGCCAGATGTAGCCCAACTATAGCCCAATGACAGAATGTCCCAGAGTGTTCTAAAGAACAAAAAAGACCATAACCCACAACCATCCTCAACCTACTCTGCAAAGAAACTGGAACAAAATCACCATCGACCAGATCTCCTCATCGCTTCTTCAAAACCCCCCTGCCCACTCTTCGAACGCCAACCAAGCAGCCATCAACCTCACTCAGTGGCTAACCAACAGCGCCGACAACCTAGCACCCTTGAAAAAACGTCAAATCAAACTAGGCAGCAAAAACGCCCCCTGGTTCAACGATGATCTTAAGAAATCCAAGAAACTCTGTCGCTCCCTTGTGAAGGCCTGGAAAAAAGACCCAAACACCAGCACCAGGGACGCCTTCAAAAACGCCAACCGCATACACCACCAAATGATCCGAACTGCCAAGAAAGCCGCATTCAAAGACCGACTAGACAACAACGCCCACAACAGCAAGGAATTATTCAACATCGTCAAAGAGTTTACCAACCCCACTGCCAACTCTAACGACATCACTCCTTCTCAAACCCTTTGCGACTCCCTAGCTTCGTTCTTCCACGACAAAATCGCAGACATCCACAACAGCTTCCACAACCAACCCAGAAACCAACCCACCCAACCTTCTGCCGTACCTTCACCCCCCTTGAACATCCTTAATGACTGGAACCCAATCTCCACTGAGGACACCATCCGCCTGATGAACTCCATCCACTCAGGATCCCCCACAGACCCATGCCCTCACCACATCTTCAACAAAGTAGATTCCATCATAGCACCACACCTCCAAGACGTCATCAACTGCTCCCTCAACTCCGCCACCTTCCCGGAAAGCTGGAAACACGCCGAACTCAGCGCCCTTCTGAAAAAACCTATAGCAGACCCCACCAAACTCAAAAACTACCGCCCCATCTCGCTCCTTCCATTCCCGGCCAAAGTCATCGAGAAAGCTGTCAACAACCAGCTCGCCGCCTTCCTCGAAACCAACAAATCCCTTGACTCCTCACAGTCCGGCTTCCGAGCCACACAGCACTGAGACCGGGAAACATCACTTACAACGAGACTTTTACAACGCACTACCATTACAACGCGGTCATTACAATGCAAACCATTACAACGCATTGCACTGGGGGGCGCTCTAGGATAGGGAATAGGTTAATTTACTATCCAATAATCTTCCCTAGTGTCCACGGGGACTGGAGTTGGAATAGTAAATTAAACTATTCACTATCCAACACCCAAAAGCGCTATGCGTTGTAATGGTATGCGATGTAAAAACCACGTTGTAACAGCATGCGTGGTAAAAGCATGCGTTGTAACGTCATACATCCCTGAGACCGCACTCATCGCAGCAACAGACGACATTCGAACTCTACTGGACAATGGAGACACAGTCGCCCTCATCCTCCTCGACCTCTCCCCAGCCTTCGACACAGTCTGCCATAGCACCTTGTTACAACGCCTCAGAAACATCGGAATCCAAGGAAAAGCACTGGAATGGATCACCTCGTTCCTTGCCGGAAGAACTCAGAGAGTCCGCCTCCCACCATTCAAGTCAGAGGCCACTGAAGTCATTTGCGGCGTGCCACAAGGATCTTCACTCAGCCCCACCCTCTTCAACGTATACATGAGCCCCCTCGCGGCCATCGCACGCCAACACAACCTCAACATCATCTCCTACGCTGATGACACTCAACTGATCCTCTCACTCACCAAAGACCCTAACACCGCCAAAACAAACCTACATGAAGGAATGAAAGATGTAGCCGAGTGGCTGAAGCACAGCCGTCTGAAACTGAATTCAGACAAAACAGAAGTCCTTATCTTAGGTACCTCCCCCTCCGCCTGGGACGACTCTTGGTGGCCAGAGGCCCCTGGAAAAGCACCCATCCCGACGGACCACGCACGGAACCTGGGCGTCATACTGGACTCCTCACTATCGATGACCAGACAAGTCAACGCCGTCTCCTCATCCTGCTTCAACATTCTCCGCATGCTCAAAAAAACATTTCGCTGGATCCCCACCGAAACTAGAAAAACGGTCACCCACGCACTGGTTACAAGCCGCCTGGACTACGGAAACACCCTATACGCCGGTACCACCGCAAAACTTCAGAAAAAACTCCAACGCATCCAGAACGCATCAGCCAGACTCATACTAGACATCCCGTGTAAAGACCACATTTCTGGCCACCTGAAAAACCTCCACTGGCTCCCCGTCAATAAGAGGATAACATTCCGCCTCCTAACCCACGCACACAAAGCACTTTACGAACTTGGAGCCGAATGCCTCAACACACGACTTTCCTTCTACACCCCCTCCCGCCAGCTACGTTCTTCCAACCAAGCCCTTGCTGTTGTACCTCGCATCAACAAAACCACCATGGGGGGAAGATCCTTCTCCTACCTGGCGGCTAAAACCTGGAACTCACTTCCCATTCACCTTCGCCTCACTCAGAACCACCTAGACTTCAGAAAGCAACTTAAAACATGGATATTCGACAAGTAGTTCCCCACCCCTCCTCAAGTGCCTTGAGACCCTCTGGGTATGTAGCGCGCTATATAAATTAATTGAATTGAATTGAATTGAAAAAGAACAACTAGAACGCTAACAGTCTTACTTATGACAAAAGTATGGCACACCTGAAGTCATCTTGATTGGAATAAAGTGGTAACACTTAATACATTTAATTTGAAAAGGAACAAAATGAGGGGTTTCATTTTGCCATAGAAATTATATATATATATTCACTGGAAAAACCATAGGTTTCACACCAGTTATAGTTAGGAATTAGCATTTAAAAAACCTATTAAATTCACTGAAAAAACCATAGGTTTCACACCAGTTATAGTTAGGTGGAAATTTTACTCGCATAAAACCATTGAAATTCCCACGTTATAGTTAGTTGGACTCACTATAACTTGCGCGTGCAATGCACTGCTGATGACGTCACATATTACATCACTCATGACATGGTCAGTGACATCACTCATGACATCACTGATGACATCTCAAATGACATCACTGATGACATCATCCAGTGAATGTGTATCTTTCTGAAAAATAAATATTTTTTATATATGTTTATCTAAAGGTTGATGGAAGAATAAATGGGTAAATAAATGTCTAAATTGATGTTTTTTTTGTGTAAAATTGATTGGTTAACTGACTTATTAATTGTATCTTAGTGAATACATATATTAGCGAGTAATGTTTAAATATTTAAATATCTGTATCTGTGTCTCACTTTGTGTATAAGTGGCTGCATGGGTTGGTGAGTAGCTACATGAGTGTGTATATGGGTTATTAGTTGTTTTTTTGAGTATCAGTATCAGTGTCTGTATGGTTCGGTGGGGGATATTACTTAGAGCACAGATGCATGAATGAGTGACTCACTATTTGTATGTATTTTGAAGACAGCATGTGTGCAAGACTGTATGGGTGGATGATTGTGTGTATGGGTGGGTTAGTGAGTATGTGTTTTTATAATTGATTGTTTAAGAGAGTAAATATGTTTCCGTTTCTGTAGAAGTATGTGTAGTGGTGTGTATATAGCAGTATAATCAAGTAAATGGTTTTTTGATAGTTTATTTGCACGTGTGAATTTGTGTGTGAGTAACTATATGGATGAGTATTAGTGTGTAAGAGGATGTATAGGTGTATGAGTACATATGATGAGTAAGTACATGCATGAGTGACTATATAGAACTGTTGGTGAATGAGTGGATGTGTATGTAGATGTTGGAATTACCTAATAAGTTGTTGTAATTGGTATTGGTTTCTCCTTTTTTAAGAAAATGTTAGTTTCTTTTTTTGAATGTGTGTGTCAAAGGTTATTTTATGCTGATAGGAGATCTGCCACTTTGTCACAAGGATGTTGTCATCAGTGATGTCATTTGAGATGTCATCAGTGATGTCATCAGTGATGTCACTGACCATGTCATGAGTGATGTAATATGTGACGTCATCAGCAGTGCATTGCACGCGCAAGTTATAGTGAGTCCAACTAACTATAACGTGGGAATTTCAATGGTTTTATGCGAGTAAAATTTCCACCTAACTATAACTGGTGTGAAACCTATGGTTTTTTTCAGTGAATTTAATAGGT
Organism: Lissotriton helveticus; assembly: GCF_964261635.1. Lineage (NCBI taxonomy): Eukaryota > Metazoa > Chordata > Amphibia > Caudata > Salamandridae > Lissotriton > Lissotriton helveticus. The sequence goes on from NC_136065.1 coordinate 2,061,081,577, forward strand.
TTTATATATATATATATAAGTGTGCAAAGAAAAAAGGGGGGACCCAAAGCATGCTTTGGCTCCAATTTGTTTTCAGTGGACTTTGTACCAGGGACAGCGTAAGGATTTTGGGGCCCTGGGCCAAATGTATTTGGGTGGCACTTGATCGGATAAGCTTTGAATTTATAATCCATTTACAGCTCTCTCATGCCATCTTTGGCCTGGTCACCGACAATACACTTGGACAAATTCAAATGTGTTTACATCTAATATTCAGGGCTAGTGAGATGTGTTTGCTAATATGACTGCAAATAATCTGCGTGACACCCACCTATTTCTCATGTGTAAGATCCTGTTTGGATCTAAAATAAACTTGTTATGGATGTTGCATGAATATAAACACAACATGTGTCTGTCAAATGTCTGTAATAGACTCTCACACATAACCCACATGAAAATTAATTAAAGAAAAATGCTAGTTGCAATAATCTGTTTAAGAATTATTCAAGGTCATCGGGGCAACACTCTGCAGAACAGAGCTGGCTCTATCAGGGCACCTAAACACAAAACCCTTGAAATTATACGAGGGAGGAACTAGAGGCTATGGGATTTTCAGGGTTAGCAGGCCCAAAATCTATCAAATTCACACACATTAGAATCTACCCTAAAGTAATGTTCACTTACGTAATTTAACCATATCTTTACAAAGCACTAAATGGGTTGAATGCTGGGCATCTCAAAAAATGACAAGGACTGTCCTCACACACCACCAGGTGTCATGCTTCATTGTAGACATTCCTCGCTCTTACCACTCCAGGCAACATCACTCTACTCGACGTCACTCCACTTTACATTACTGCACTCTGCGCTATACCACTGTACGATACTTCACTTTACGCTATTCCACTGTATGCCACTCAACTGTATGTCATCAAACTGTATGCCACTCCACGCTATTCAACTCTATGCCACTCCACTGTGAGCCTCTCCACTCTACGCCACTCTATGGTATGCTATTCCACTCTATGGCACTCCAATCTATGCTACTCAACTGTAAGCCACTCTATGCAACTTCACTGTATGCTATTTCACTCTACCGCATTCCACCGTACGTCATTACCATCTACACCACTCTACTCTAAGATACTCCACTCTACGCTTTAACACTCTATGCCACTCCACTGTATGTCACTCCACTCTATGCTATTCCACTATATGTCACTCAAATATACTCCACACAACGCTATTCTACTGTATGTGACTCCATACTATGCCACTCCACTCTACGCTATTCCAGAGTATTCCACTTCACTGTATGAAAGTCCACTCTACGCCACTCCACTCTACGCCATTCCACTACACACCACTCCACTCTATGCCACTCCACTCTATGCCACTTTACTCTGCACTATTACACTCTACGCCACTCAGCTGTACCAGTGGTGGCTGGTGGAATTTGAAACTGGTGGGGCGTATGCAGAACTAATCAACGTATGCGAGCGAGAGCAGCGAGCGAGCCCACGGCAATAAAGGGGGTTCGGGGGGGTTCTCCGCTGTGAAGACATTTTTTTAAAATTGGCATTTTTGGGTGCAATTTTCAGCACTATTTCTGTGATAAATGCATTCATAAAAGAAAACTCATACATTATTTCAGAGAATTTCTGGATTGCCAAGCAAGTCTGACTTCTGGAGAGGGCTAGGGTACTACGCAAGACTGCTTTGGCTCTACCCTTTCCAATAGAAAACCCTACTAGTTAGCGATGTGAACAAGTTCAATGGACAACCCTGGGGTCTAGGGAGAGTCCCTCTCCTGAGAAAGAAATTTAAAAAAGATTGGTAAATGGTGCTTTTTAAAGCAAATGAATTCAGCGATAAACCTCCATGCGTGAGCCCAATGCTGGTTACAGTGTTAGAGACCCTTGATGCTCCCAGGTCACAAAATGAGAAATCTCCTGGCCTTCTAGAATTAATTTCCAAACAATTTCCACGTTCCACTATTAGCATGAAAGGATATTTCAGAGTAAAGAAAAGAAGCGGATGTGGTGAAAGGACACTTGCCCGGTGTCTGTTGTATTTGCCAGCAGTATGGCACACATTTGCTGGCTCTCTTTTAGTTCAGTGCCTGCCTTGCTGTTTTGTAAGTTGTGTGCTTTTAAGTAGATCTTCACAAGTTCATTTTTCTTCATTCTCTTCTGCCTATCCCCTTCTGACTCTCCCTCGCCCTGGTAACATGCACACTGCAAAGGGGACGTATAAACTGGCACACGAGAGAGGTAAGATGCTAAACCTCCTTGTAGCTGTAGAGTTAAGATGTGAGAGGTCCAGGCACTGTTACCCTAAGGCTTTACAGGAGTAAATGTAAGATTCTGTAGCCAGCACGGGGAGCAGTCACCTACGAGAAGAGGCACAAGCAGTGGTAAGATGATGCTAGATTTAGCACACCTAGTGGTAAAAGTACAGTAGCTGAACCAGCACAGGTAGGGGTATGATGCTTGACCTTCTATGGGTAGACGCAAGAACGGGCACAAGGATAAAATGCTGGGATTAACACATCATCAAGGTACAACCCAGCACTCTGTGGATGGAAAAGGCAAGAACTGTTGCCACAATACAGTGGCTAAATGCTCTAAAGCATTGTGACACCTCTTAGAAACAGCACCTTGTGAACATCCTCAGCGCCCCATGGCGCTGTATTGATCAGGTAGGTACTCAGTTTTTTTCCCTTCCTGAATCAGCCTCATCTGCTGCAGGCCAGGTAAATCCATGGACCCAGTTCTTATTACCACATCACAGCTGTACTAAGGCCCTACACTGACCTTGCTGGAGTCTAAAACTTAAACCAGGTTAACTGCTTATTGGATGCAGCTGCTACCCTAATGCACCTTTCATCATTTTACCTGCTGGAGGCTGATCACTTACGCTTTCAACTTTTTTACAACTGAGTTGACTGACTGCACAATAAAAGACACTGGAGACATGATCAATAAAGTTGAAAATATGAAATTTGATCCTCGGAATGATATATTAGTGACTCTGGATGTAGTATCACTTTATAGTAATATTTCCCTGAAGGAGGCTATGGAAGCAATGGACTGGTTTATCGAAGAACACAATATACCATGTCCTAAAACATTTATACTTGCATGTTTAAACATAGTATTGACTGAAAACATCTTTGAATTCGGAAATACGCTCTATCGTCAAGTAAACGGCGTAAGCATGGGCGCATTAGTTGCGCCCTCCATAGCTAATATATACATGGCAGCCTTCAAACAAAAATGTATATATATAAAGATCACACCATTTTTTGAGTCAGTCTCCCATTGGTCCAGATACATTGACAATATCTTTTTTATCTGGACCAATGGGAGTGACCCTTTGTCTGAATTCTTGTGTTGGCTGAATGTTACTGATCAGAACCTCAAATTCACAGCCCATACTAGTACTGATAAGGTAGAATTTTTGGATATTCTCATCCTACATGACCAAGGAAGACTAAAAGTAGATTTATATACAAAACCCACAGCGAGGAACACTCTATTACATTTTCAGAGTTTTCATCCTCGCAATCAAAAGCAGAGTATCCCTTTCTCTCAATTTTTGAGCTAGAAGAAATTGTTCAGATTTAGTAGACTTTGATAGACCAGCAGCCCTTATGAGAAGAAAATTTATGGAGAGAGGATATCCCCACCGGCTGGTGAGGGACTCCTATAAAAGAGCGAGATTTTTTGATAGGGACCATCTTTTAAAATCAAAAGTTGTGAAAGAAAAGACACAACTCGTATGTGTCACTAGACATTCTACCCTAAACGCCAAAATTAAACAAATTATTAATGCAAAGTGGCACATTCTGAACAGTAATCCGACACAAGGACAGAAGTTACCAAAACCTTTGTTTGCCCACCGGCGTAACAGAAATATTAAAGATCTGATTGTTCACTCTCGCTTTGAGAAAAAATCGAGCAACGGTGTCTTTGTGCAAAAATCATAGATATGATCATAGAAGGAGAAATGTTTTCCCACAACTGCTACACCACCAGAGCCACGCAAATGTGGAACTGTAAGACACAGAACGTCATCTATTTTATTCTATGCCCATGTGCATTAGGATATGTTTGTGAAACTTCAAGACCTATTCAGACGAGACTAACTGAACATCGTTCAGGTATCAGAACAAAGAAAATTCTGTCACTCATGGTTAAACATTTTATTGATAATGATCACAAACCAGAGGATTTTCAATGGAGAATTCTAGAGAAAATCAAGACCCCTGACAATAAAGGAGGTTTGAAAATAAGAAAAAAAGGGGAGGTTTTTTGGATCTTCTCATTGGACACATTCAGAAATGGATTAAATTGTGAAATTCCATGGGAGAATGCTATCACTTAATATCTCGCACCCTAAATACATGAATATCAACAGGAATAGTTACTGAGGGAACAGAACAGATAATTAGGACTGAGCTTCAATATGCCTATTCACTGGTATATAGATATGTAATTAGAGCAATAAAACCACCTTGGAAAGATATGACAATATATATGAATAGGAATGGACTCTTATTAGACCCTTCTATTCCTACGCATATATATAAGTAGAATTTATGGGCATCGGACCATTGTTGTCCTTTTTATATTTCTACTTAAGAGACTATCCGGTTTTAGAATAGATGCAACTTAGGGATATATACACACCTCTATATATCTCCTAATTTATATGAAAATCTAATTTAGCATCTGCTCGATGTATGTACCTTTTATTTAGGAAAACAAAAAATTACGATCGGACTCGCTAGTCCTATTTCTATCTCGCATGTCTAGTAACATTAGACATTAACCTGTGTCATGCCGTCACTGCGGTATATTCATGGCCGCTACGGTGGAGTTCCACGCCTCCACGTAGCACCTGTGCACCTTGCTCCTTGCTCCCCCCCCCACGAGGTTGATGGCAGTGGCAGGCAGCGGCGTTTTCGGCCGAGCTCCCTCTGACGGATTTCGGGCTCCCTAAACGTGGATTCCTGAAGGCGGCGGGCAGTCCTTCATTTTGAGCGCTGTGTCAGCGTTGTGTCAGCGGAACACAGCGAAAGCAGCGAAGGCAACAAAGCGGTGATTCTGGGTTTGCCGTGCTTGCAGACCTACAGATTGACCTGCAGACAGAGACACGGACTGCAGACTAGCAGGGCTGCTCCCTGCTTTGAACAGACTCTCTATTTTCCCGTGATGGAAGTGGCGCTGGGTGAGTGACACACATCTTCGCACAGTCTGTGCTCAGCGGTAGCAGTGGCAGGCTCAAGCTTAAGGCACAGGCATCACTGAAGTAACTTTTTTTTGCTGGTGACTGTAGGCTCTCTGCTCTGGACTTCAGTGACCAGAATCCTCTGCTTCTCTCCACGCATTTATTTTCAGCTAACTGTGGGAAAGTTAAAAAGATGGGTAAACTTTTGAACGCCCGAATTAGGGCGAAAGCATGCCAACAGCAGGCTAAAGAGGCCGCTGCTAAATTAACCGATAAAGATGATGGTAAGGGGGAGACATCCTCTGAGAGTTCGGATGAGCCAGAGGGGTCCCTTACAGATATACGCACTCAAACTAGCCCAGGGGGCAATCTGGCACCAGTCGAGATAGGGGATACAGGGGAAAGATACACCAGCTTGGAAGTGGTCCAGACAGGGTAACCTATTCAAGAGGATATGAAGGATGATAAAAAAGTTAAGGCATCGGGGGCCCTCAAAATTCCAAAGCAATTTCCTCTGTTCGAGTGAACGCCTACTTCGACCTCTGCTGGCAGTCCAGCCCAGCCTGTGGTTCAGCCTGTGGTTCAGTCCATTGGTTTCCGAGTACGTTTTGGTTTAAGCCATTCTCTGGAAGCTTCAGCTGCTACAATTTTGGATCCATTTTTAAATATGGCAGCCAATACAATGTCTGGTTCTATTTCTGGTTCTATTTCTCCGCATGGCAAAAAAAGCCAGCCCTTGGTAGGTCAAAGAGGGGATGAATTGGTAAATGCCGCAGTGTCATCCGGTGATCTTAGATCGGCAGGCTCTGCAGGCTCTTTCAGCCCTATTCTTGATATGGACACCGAGACTGTGGGGGAGTTGCAGATGTCAGTCAAAGACATGCTTAATTTGATTTTAGACGAGATCCGGGAAATAAAAAGGTTCCAAAAAGTTGAGTTGGCTGCAATACATCAGCGGTTGGATAAGATTGAAGATTTAGTATCCTCTTTCCCTGCTCGTCTTCAAGAGGCTGAGGGTAGAATTTCTAATTTGGAAGACCAAATGACAGAGGTCAAGAAAGATGTTAAAATTATGTTTAAAACCTCAAAGACACTGGAAACAAAACTGGATGATTTAGAAAACTACAATCGAAGATCTAATCTCAGAATAGTGGGAGTTCCAGAAGGAATGGAGGGATCCAATATGGTCCATTGGGTCACCACTTTTTTACAGCAGAAAGTGGTCCCAGAGTTTAAGGGTGACTTAATGATTACTCGTGCCCATAGGGTCCCAGCCCAGCCGTTTCTAAATTCCACACTTCCCCGCACAATCCTTCTGAACTTCTCTGATGTCCGAATCAAAGAGACAATTCTGTCCAAGGCCATACAACAGAGACAGTTCGCACTTAATGAAACCATTAAATGTCGAATCTTTACCGACATTTCTGCAGCCGCAGCCCGCAGAAGGAAAGAGTTTGTGAAAATGTTACACCTGTTCAAAGCCAAGGGGGCTCAAGCCACTATCGCTCAGCAGTCGAAACTAAAAGTTTTGGTTAAGGGCAAATTCTATATCTTGTCAGATGTAGATGAAGCGCAGGAGCTGCTTAGGGAAATTTCGCATGGCGAGAAGGGCTAGATATTCTTATGCCATCTCAATTTTTTCTTCACAACTAGAATTACTTAAGATGTGTTCTTAGAGGCTCGGGGGGTAGAAGGTGCGAGGGGCGAGGGGTTCAGGGGGTTACGGGGTGTAATAACACGACACCTCATGGTACAGGTTAAGGCTCTGTGGCCAGCGTGGGGTAAGGGATCAGGAGTAGGAGGAGGGCCACAGGATGGGGGGGGTGTTGGGGGTTCAGAGCACGGGTGGGAAGGGTGGAAAAAAAAACAAAAAATGAAGTCCTTTGTGCTACTGTTTACTAACTTTCCAATTTTATGCTATGGGCTTTTCAAGATGAGTGTAACTGATATAGGGAAAAAAGGGGCAGTCAGACAGAGATTGTGCAATGTTTTTGAGATGCTTTTCTTTCAGGTTTTCGATTTTGACTCTTTATTAGAATGGGTCTGAAAATTATTTCTTTTAATGTTAATGGTTTAAATAATAAGAAAAAAATGCGATCCATAGAAATGTGGATCAAGACTGAAAATCCTGCTGTAATCTTGTTACAAGAGACTCATATTTCAGCTATAAAAATTGAGGAGTTTTCTATGTTCAAATCATGGTCTTCGTATCGAGGTTTTTCCTCGTTCTCTGAGTCCCAGCGGGGGTCGCGCTTTTTCTAAATAAGAATTTATATGCTGAAATTATACAGACAGAACAGGGTGGTTCAGGCCGTTGGTGCTGGGACATATGTAAAATCAATAATAGACAAAGACCCATCACTTTTGTTAGTTTTTATGCCCCAGTTGATGTTAATTCTGTGATTTATGAGGATCTATTTCAATCTTTATTGATGGTAGGAGGGGATATTGTTATTGGAGGCGATTTTCATATTCTGATGAATTTAAAGTTGGATTCAACCACTTACATGAAAAAACTGCTTAAACCTAAATCATTCAGATCCATTTTCAATACCATGGCAATGCTTGATCTTTGCGACCCCTGGCGTACACAAAACCTAATAAAAAAAGAATATACTTGCTGGTCCGGCAGATTCAGGACTTCCTCCTGTATCGATTTTTTTCTTGTCTCCCGACAGCTTAATTTTTGCTATAAGAATATTTTGCATAACGGGTTCTCTGATCATGCAATGCTAGTTATTGAATTAGCATTGGCGGATAATACAAGAGCCCCCAAGCGATGGGTGTTCAATAAAACGTATTTGCATGATGAAGCATGGGTGGCATCACTCAAACTAGAAATTTCTGATTTTATTGCTCGCAACATTGAAACGGCTCCCCTTAATTTTGTCTGGGACTCCTTGAAGGCTTTTATTCGGGGCATAATTATTGGTAAAGATGCAGCAGAATTGTCTGCTGCCAGGAATATAAAGAATTTGCTTCAACAAAAGATACAGGTTCTAACTGAACTAAGGCAGCAGAATCCCGCTAGAAGTGTGCAAGATCAATTAAACGAAGCCAAGAGGGAACTTAGCCAAAGAAATTTCACTCAAAGTGAAGAGATTTTTCTCAAGCAATCGCAAAAAATTTACGAAGAAAGCAATTTTACCGGGAAATTCTTGGCCTGGCAGGCTAGAGAACAAGCTGCTGCAAATCTGATTTGTTCCCTAAAATGCCCCGTTACTCATACAGAGACATCTGAGTCGGCTGAGATAGGGAGGATAATGCTTTCTCACTGCAATAAGATCTATAGTAGACAACTTAATATAGATCAACAAAAGCTATTTGATTTTTTAGGTAAATATGCATTGCGTACTCTTTCCCCAATAGATCAACTCATAATGGCCAATCCATTTACTACGGAATACGTAGAGCTGGTGGTGAAAGATCTTCCAATAGGTAAGGCTTGTGGGCCTGATGGGCTCCCTGCTGAGTTTTTCAAGGTATTCTTTAGCTCCTTTTCCGATCTTTTTTTGCAACTATTAAATTCTGTTGGATGGCGGTGCAATCCCAGACTCGTTCCGGGAAGGAACTGTGGTGAGATTTTTGAAGAGGGGAAAAGAAGCTAAAGACCCGAATTCATACAGACCCATTACATTATTAAATTCGGACTATAAAATTACTACAAAATTATTATCCACACGTTTTAATTCTATTTCTGCAGTCTTGATTCATCCCGATCAAAATGGTTTTATAGCCGGTCGACAATTGATAACTAATACACATTTTTTGATCGAGGCCTTAGATTATTTTGAAACACGAGGGGTACCTGCGTTAATTTTGTTACTAGACGCGGAAAAGGCTTTTGATTTGGTGGTTTGGGAGACACTTTTTATTATTTTACAACATTTTGGGATCCCAGAGAAAATCACAAATCTGATTCAGAATCTTTACACGGGTGCCCAAGCCAACTTTATTATTAATGCAGCTACGGTGGGATCAGTGTTAGTTAAGCGGGGCACCAGGCAGGGCTGCCCATTGTCACCTGTTCTTTTTGCATTTTTCATTGAACCTTTAGCAACCGCAATTAGGAACTGTGTAAATATTTCTCCCCCCATCACCTCCATGGCCAAGATTAAATTATATGCTGACGACATTATGTTGTTAATCAAACCTGATATACAATCTCAAACACATGCTTTGAAGATTTTTGAAGAATTTGAGGCTCTCGGGGGATATCGGATTAATAAAAAGAAAACGGAAATTCTGGTCTGTGGGGGTATAGACCCAGAACTTCATTCCGATATAGGAAGCTGCATCAATAATAGACCTAAAAGATATCTAGGGTTTTTTTTTCTGCCTCAGTTAAAGATCTGTATATGCTTAATTTTGACCCTCCTCTTCAGAAGGTTCCTACAATGTTCGCACGATGGAATCCATTGCCATTATCTATTCTTGGCCGGGTTGCGCTAATAAAAATGTCTGTCCTTCCCTTATTCAATTTTTTGTTTTCTACTATCTCTTGTTTTTTGCCCGGGTCGTTTTTTTCTAAAGCCGAATCTTTGTTTTCAGCCTTTGTCTGGGATAAAAAGACACCTCTAATCGCAATAGGAATTCTTTATGAGGATACGGAGCAAGGTGGCCTTCCCTACCAAATCTTAGGGATTATTATAATGCATACTTTGCACAGTATTTGGAAAGAATTAAAAATCTAATTTATGTTCAGAAGTTATTTATAAATGTCTTCTTTGATTTAATTTGTCTTGAGATTCAGATACCCTCCCCGCTTCAGGTACTTAAATCACCCAAATTTGTTCGTTATAAGACATTGAATTGGAAGAGACGCTCTGCAATGCTTAAAAGATACTCCCTTCCCTTTTTTAATTTAACAACTCCCCTGAAGAGTGTATTTCCACTCATAGGGATTGAAATAAGCCCTGAGACAGTGGAAAACTGGCAGCGGGCAGAGTTTACTATGTTAAGGGATTTTGTCAGGAATGAATCATGGATAACCCTGACAGAGATGGCATGTCTAATCCATGGGAATTTTTTATTGATAGGTTCGTATAATTTGATTTATAGAATTCTGGGGCAAATGGACCCTACACAGATTAGTCCACCTACCCAATTGACTAATGATCTTTTTGTGGATTCACGGGTGAGGAAACCTGGGGAGTGGAAACGCTGCTTAGTTCTGAGCAAGGAGGGGGATTTAAGCTTAAAAGCAATTAGTAAATGGCAGAGAAACGAAAATCATGCGTTATCCATGACTATTTGGAAGACCATCAATAAATTCAATTTTACTGTATTAAGGGGAGCTAACTGGCGTAGAATGCTATTTTTTAGTAAATGGCTTCTGTATCGTACACCGGTGGTTATAGCCAAAATGTATATTAATAATTCATCCAATTGTTTTAGGTGTTTACATTACGCTCCTGCCAATTGGTCCCATATAATGGCTTACTGTTCAAAAATTAAGGCATTTTGGGATGGAATTTTTGGGTTTTTTCAAAATCATTATAATATTATGATTCTCTCGAATGTTAAATTAATGTTGTATGGCTTTGATCCAGACCTCAAGCTTTCTGGCAAAACTTATTTATATTGCAATGGCGGTGGCTAGATCGCTGCTATTACAGAACTGGCGCTTAGAGCAGTGCCCCCTGGTACAGGAATGGCTCCATAAAATGGAAAGAGTCAGAAAAAGCGAACAAATCTATGCTCAGAGGATTGGAGGGGTGAGAAAATTTGAAAAAATATGGGGATCTTACTTTGATTAATTGTTTCTCAAGATTTGGTAGAGAAAAATCAATGCTTATGTATTTTTTGCATTTATGTCCTGATTATGCTTTACGATATGATTATCCTGTTTTTATGTTATGATTTATGTAGATTTATGGTGTCACTAAAGGACTTCAATTGAAAATTATACAAATTATTAAAAAAAAAATATCTATTTTATTCTATGCCCATGTGCATTAGGATATGTTGGTGAAACTTCAAGACCTATTCAGACGAGACTAACTGAACATCGTTCAACTATCAGAACAAAGAAAATTCTGTCACCCATGGTTAAACATTTTATAGATAATGATCACAAACCAGAGGTTTTTCAATGGAGAATTCTAGAGAAAATCAAGACCCCTGACAATAAAGGAGGTTTGAAAATAAGAAAAAAAGGGGAGGTTTTTTGGATCTTCTCATTGGACACATTCAGAAATGGATTAAATTGCGAAATTCCATGGGAGAATGGTATCACTTAATATCTCGCACCCTGAATACATGAATATCAATAGGAATAGTTTCTGAGGGAACAGAACAGATAAATAGGACTGAGCTTCAATATGCCTATTCACTGGTATATAGATATGTAATTAGAGCAATAAATCCACCTTGGAAAGATATGACAATATATATGAATAGGGATGGAGTCTTATTAGACCCTTCTATTCCTACGCATACATATAAGTAGAATTTATGGGCATCGGACCATTGTTGTCCTTTTATATTTCTACTTAAGAGACTATCCGGTTTTAGAATAGATGCAATTTAGGGATATATACACACCTCTATATATCTCCTAATTTATATGAAAACCTAATTTAGCATCTGCTCGATGTATGTACCTTTTATTTAGGAAAACAAAAAATTACGATCGGACTCGCTAGTCCTATTTCTATCTCGCATGTCTAGTAACATTAGACATTAACCTGTGTCATACCGTCACTGCGGTATATTCATGCCTACCCCCGGTTTCTCATGATACGGGAATTTAGCTATTAATCTACAAGGATACTTAAAATCTAGGGACATTTTAGCTTCAATATGTATTAAAGCCATACAATATTTATTTTTACGCTGTTACTATCGGCATGAGATCACGTGATAGATTATGTTTCTTTAAAACTACGTGCGTAGCTCAATGTCTGTCTTCAGAGAGATCACGTGAGAGATTATGTGAGAGATCACGTTCTTTCTGAACTACGTGCATAGCTCAAAGACTACTTAAAAGCCCAGAAGAGAGAACAAGGTAGGACATTCTTCCTCTTCCTATGTGACGTCAGACGCCGGAGGCCATTGTTTGCCCCGAATCCATGCGTGAAGAACAGCTAGCAAGGTAACTTAATCGAGGATAGTTAACACACGATGACATTCGTCTAGCTGTTGCTATTCTTCACTATTTAAGATATAAACTTTGATTCTTCTTTTTTGTATTTCCCTTGTTTTTGAATAGCTTACTGTCGTCTTTTTAAATATCGGAAGGCTGAAAATCTCGAAATATTGCCTCGCCTTGTCTGTATTCTAAGTATTTTACAGGTAATTGAACGACGGTAGCTTCATAGTGGCAATGCATGTCTGAATATGAGGCATTAGTTTACATCGATCGTGTTTTGTCTCTATCTACCCTTTAGATTATATATCTTCACAAAAGCGTCATATCTGGATGCATGTGGATTACGGGGAGATACAAGCTCTGTGTAGTTCTTCTTTTTTTTAAAAAGTAGGTAATCTTATCATGCTTGTTTTTCGATAGCCTTATATTTTTTAATACAGTTGAAAGGAACAACCGTTTCATTTCTAACTATCACAATATGTAAGTTAACTATCCAACCAACATCATGGATCTTATCTAGAGATAATTTACATTCCATGTTCCTCAATATACTGTCTTTGTTACAGAAATTGAGAGTTGGATCTAATAGGAATTCATTCACCGTTTAAACAACTTTGAATTGTGTTGACATCTGAAGATAGTGAAGTAAGTCCCTACATCTATAAAAACATCGTAGATTGATGCAATTTGTTTCTCTTACTTCCTTAGTCTCTCTATTCCATATAGAATAATACGGCCTTTAGATGTATAGGAGCACTCAAATATTAAAATTGATTTACATGTTTTGTAACCATGATTGTTCATAAAGGGAGAGTATGGTAACTTTGAACTGAAGCATGTTTATTTATTTATTATGTTTTTATTGTGTAATGAAGGGCGCTTGAGTCAATATCATATATTATTGTTTGTAATACTTTGTATAGATAATGTAAAAATGACAAAAAGTAAGGAAGTGTCATTTTCTCTTTGTTTGTCATTCTCTCCAGGCAATTTGTGGCTATTCCTGAAGAAGGCGTCGAGTACGCGCGTCAATAGAAATTATACATTTTTGCCAGTTTTTTATATATGTATTCTTCTTCTTGATTCTTGACCAAATTAAATGTTATATGACTGTTTGATTTACACCACGTATTGTGTTGTTACACAATTTTTATTGAATTGTTTTATAATATTATTAAAATGAATGCTTTTTTATAAAATCATCATCCTTGGTTTCATTAAGTTGCTCTCCCTTACTTGTTTGTTTTGATAATTATTTAAGATTGCCTAGGAATTGTTTCTTACTTCATTCAGTTGTGTGCAATGCCTGTCCTAACAAATTCCTTAAAAAAAAGACTGGACTTTGGCTCCACTCAGGAGTATTTCTCCAGCCCCTTCCTGTTATTGGTTCTTTAATGTTTCACTCCGCTTTCAGTGTTTGCATTACAAAGTCTGGTAAACAATTTTGATATGGCGGAACTTGCCAGAATCATCACACAAAAATTATTGAACTCCTAGGTGTATTATGTACCCAAAGCAGTCATTTTTTTCTTTCACTGCAACAGGCTTTTTTTAATTGTTTTCCACAGGACTCAATACAAGCCAGAACTACAGACTTTGCCAATGCTTGCTAATGTTTGCATTCAACATATGTTTTTGTGTTTCTCGTTTCCACTAATTTTGTTGGGGCCATGGGCGTCCCCTCTACCATTGCCATTGGATTCTTTAGACATGCAATTGTTGACAATTGCCGTGAAAATTGTCCTTACGGAATGGAAATCATTTAGGTCCATATCCTATCATACATGGTGGGCTTGGGTATCTTTCCCACGAGGGGCTCATACCTCTGTAGAAGAGTCTCACCTTTCCCCTTTTCTAGTGGGGTATGGAGATCTCTGGATAGATATGTGGACTTGGCCTCGAAGGGGTTGGTGGAACAATATCCCTTTGTGTCGTCTCTTTAATTTCTTTCTTTCTTTCTTTCTTTTTGTCGTGCTGCAGGAGACCCCCCCTCACTCTTACTCTTCTTTCACTCTTCTCTCTTCTCTTTTGCTCTCTTCCTTTCTTTTTCCTCTTTCTCTCTATCTCCTTCTTACCTACTTTCTTTCCTTTCTTATTTTCTCTCGTTTAAATTCTTATCAAAGCGATACATCTGATTTTTTAATATGGTTCCTCTATGATATTGTTTTTCTTTTGCAACATGCTTTTTACATTGATTGTAGGAACTATATATGTATACATCTGAGTTCTTGTATTACTCTTGGTCAGTGTATCACTTTTTATTGTATTTAACTATTTATATGTCCTTTTTAAAAAAAATGTAATAAAGATATTAGAACAAAAATAAAGATATGTTTTTGTGTGGTAGTGGAGCACAGGTGCTTTGCTGCCATGTTCATGCATTGGAAACCAAAATAACCCAGAATAGTACATTCCATTGGGCTGAGAGCTCACCGCAGAGATTACTAGGTGCTCCTATTAGCGGTCTCAGGAGGATGAATGGGTGAGTTGACCACCCAGTTTGAAATACATGATCTACAGTAAATATGGAGATCTCGCCAATGCTTCCGTCAACCCACTGAGCTAGCTTACACCATCTACATATGAGTAATGGAAGCTGGCGGGAAGTGGCAGTAAAGAAAATGCATCGACTCAGAAAAGTAAACAAATGACAAAGATAATAAAAATACAACGCACTCAAAGGGCAAAGAAAGACAGGGGCGGGGCAAGGGGTGTTAGTGGAACAATGGCACCCCCCACCTCGCACTAGCAGGTATGTGAGGAGGGAGTAAAATGAAATTAAAGGCGTTCACAGGAACTCTTATCACCATCATGGTCACCGGTTTAATCTGTGCCAAGCTGAAACTGCCGTTGAGGCACGAAAAACCAACCCTCACAAACAGCGGAAACATCCTTGTGCACACTGCAACACACACAACACCCACAGCATCTTTACCAGGGTCAGCATTCTCAAAGTTTGGGAAATTCTAAGGAGTGAGAAGGAATTCACATATCACTGCTCGCATTCTATTCATTTGCTTAATTTACGCGTGTTCTTGCTAAATTTTTGCCGCTAACGAAGCATAATTCATTCGCCATTTCAGTAATTTTGTGTAACAAGCATAACACAAAATCACCAAAATGATGCCTGAGTAATTACAATTTTGCCTTGGACTATCGCTCTCTCTTTCTGAAAGTGAGGCGTCAGCATACAGTCTTGTAAGCAAGACAGTTCATAAAAAAACACATTCCTAGGCTGGCTTTGCCTTTCTTTTAACTCAGGATAGTTCTGGTCAGAGCTGACTCATGGCGGTCCTTCCCTCACATCTCACGTATCGGAGAAATGCCTGGCTCCTCGACGAAGAGCCATCGCGAGAGGTGGGGTTTGGTTGTGCATTCCTCCACCAGGGATCATTCCTGAAAACTCACCTCCACTTTGTTCGCTTCTGTCAATACAACTCACTCTATCAGTTACTGTAAAAATACTCTTGTCAGTCCTAAATTTATTTTTTGATGGTCTACTTTACAACAATCAACTATACAAAATTCTTTTACATTTTAAAAAATAAATGAATTTTGTATAGTTGATTGTTGTAAAGTGTTGTGTTGTGTAACTGCCCTGGTTGTGAGTCTATTGTAGGCCATCAGAAAAGAAATGTAGGTCTGACAAGAGTACTTTTTACAGTAACTGTGTTTCTTCCACCTCACTCTTGGACCTTAAAGTACATGTAGGGGGTACCTTCCTTGATTTGCAACTCACTCCATCATCCAACTCTGTGGTATCAGTCAACACAGCAGACACAATAGGTAGAAGGTGAAGTAGCTATTTATTCAGATAAAACAGCGAGGGGAAATAACAGCGACCCCAGCCACAGCAACAGCGGCAACCTGGTGACCTCTTCGCTCTGTCCTTCCGGCGCTCGCCCTGGAATGCTGGTCGCGGTGACATTCTAAATGATGTCACCGCGAGCAGCTCCATTACATGCGGAGCTGCCGGGGGGGGGGAAAGGAGTGGAGGATACCACACATCCCCCTTCCCTGCGGAATGAAACATAAGAATTAGACATAAGGGTCAAAGGTACGACAGAAATTTACATCATCACATACTGCTCCAAATGTCTGGGTGGTCTGGTCGTTCTCCGGCTAGTCCTTCCACCCCCGTGGAGGACCGGCCACTGTTCCCTGGGGAGGGGGCCCTTGCTCCCTCCAGAATTGACTTCGCCCTCACTCTCTGTACAGGAATCCTGCCCGGGGGGGTGATACCTCACTACCCTTCCTAGGTTCCATATCTTCCCTTCCTTGGTCTTGACAGCATTCCTGAATAATTTAGTGATCTTGGTGGGCCTACTATATCCTGACCAACTCGCCCTGCCAGTGGGTGTCCTGATCTTAATGTAATCCCCTACCTTGAACCTGGCCTCCTGTGTAGAGTGGAGCCTGTCGAACTTTTCTTTCCTCCTAACCATAGCTTCTTCCTGCCTCTCTAATCCCTTCACTTCTTTGGAGTGGTCCGACCATCCTTTATGCCACCCCATCCAACCTGGCGATAGTTTGGTGTTGGGTATTCTTGCACGGAGCAACTCGAAAGGGGTGACACCTTTCGTCTGGTGCGGGGTGAACCTGTACGCTTCTATCCGCCTCCATACTTCTTCCTTCCAATCCATGCCGCTGATCTTGGCTAACTGAATGCTCTGAGGGTTTTGTTAAAGCGCTCGACCATGCCATTGGTCTCAGGGTGATACAGGGCACAACGCTTGTGTGTGATTCCCCTTTCCTCAAGGAAATCTTCCTTCTCTTTCGAACACAATTGCACCCCATTGTCCGTGAGTAGACTGCTGGGCAACCCTTCCCTAATGAACAAACTTTTGAGGAACTCAATGACGGCCTTTGTCGTGATTTCACTCACCAACTTCACTTCCGGCCACCTGGAGTACAGATCCATGAGCACCAGGATGTACGGCGTGCGTACTTCTCCCGTCAATGGGCTAACGATGTCCAAAGCCAACTCTTCCCAGGGTCCTGCTGGTGATGGCCTTCATACCATTGGAGGCGTCAGTTGTCTCAGTACCTTATTGCTGATGCTGCACGGGATACAGTCTCTTACTTTCCTTTCGATGGCAAGGTCCATGCTCGGCCACCAATAGTCTTCTCTCAACCTTTGTTTGGTCTTGGTGATGCCTAGGTGGCCATCGTGAGCCATGTCCACCAGATTCTCTCTCACTGTTGCGGGAGGTACCAACCTCGTCCCCCTAAACAGACACTCTTCGACAAAGGACAGCTCATCCTTGACAATCCAGAATGGCCGCAGAGCATCATTCCGTTTATCTTCATGTTTCCATCTGTCCTTTACTCTTCTTCACACCTCGTCCAAGACTTTGTCTTCCTTTAATGCCCTCTTCCACGTTTCTTCGCCTATACCCTTTACTTTTATAGACGTGTTGAGGTCACTGTCCCCGGTCCTCGTCGCCAGTGTGGTATCAGTCAATGCAGCAGACACGATAGGTAGAAGGTGAAGTAGCTATTTATTCAGATAAAACAGTGAGGGGAAATAACAGCGACGCCAGCCACAGCAACAGCCGCAACCTGGTGACCTCTTCGCTCTGTCCTCCCGGCGCTCGCCCTGGAACGCTGGTCACGGTGACATTCTAAATGATGTCACCGCGAGCAGCTCCATTACATGTGGAGCTGCCGGGGGGGTTAAGGAGTGGAGGATACCACAAACTCCTTTTTGGAGATCAAGAGATTCTACATTCGGTCATAACCCATACAACAGAAAGTCACACTCCACCAGAACGCGCCCATGCTTATGGTCAAAGGCCCTTGCATTATTGCAAGTACATACCTGGCTTCTAACCGCTGCTTACTCCCAGTAGGTTCCTTTGCTGGCAAGCATGAAAACACACACACACACGCACTTGCACACGCACACACACACATACAAGCATGAACGCACATCTTTCTCATGCAAGTGATCCATGATTCACACAAATGTCATGATTTGATTACTACTAGAGCTAGTATTCTATGACGTTTTCTGCATATGGGTTGTCACTTTAAAATCAGAACCTTTACGTCCCTTTAAGTCAGTTAGAGAAAAAGAGTGACAGCATCAATGCACTTCAAAGTCGTGAGGAAAAGTGTTTCTAAATTAACTTATGACACGGCTGCAAATCCACTTTCATCACCACCTTGCACTCAAGCGGAAATATTCACACAGTTTGTTTGGAAAAAAACACACTACTGCATTAGACGCAGGTAAAACAGGAAGCTCTGTGAAGTGTGCGTAAAGCAATACTTGGGATCCAGCTGCCACTGGGCTGTACACATCTCGACTCTGCACTATTCCACTATATGCCACTCCACTCTATGCCACTCCAGTGTTTGCCACTCCACTCTACGCCACTCAAGTCAATGCCGTTCATTTGGATGGCACTCCACTCTATGCTGTTTCACTATATGCCACTCCACACTATTCCACTCGACTGTACGCCATTCCACTATACACTATTCCAGTTTGTGCCACTCCACTGTATGGCACTCCATTCTATGACACTCGATTCTACACTATTCCACTTTACTCCACTCAACTCTACACCACTCCACTGTGCATTACGACATTCTACGAAATAACACTCTAAACAATGAGACTCCATGTCACGATACTCTACGATACAACACTCTATGGCACTAGACTGAATGACACTGCACTCTGCACTCAGGGAAGAGGTGTGGCACCGCAGCCAGGGCGACTGACGCTGGACGCTGGGGATCACGGTTCGATCCCCGGCTCCGGTGGCAGGGGTCTGCCCAGCACCATGGTACTCTGGGCAATAGCTTGCTTAATCTTTCCGATGACCCTCGAGCACCGGGATACCTGATGGGTGAGCCATGCGCTGTACAAGTACTGGATTTATATTTTACATTTACACAAACCCAGTCTATGCCAGTCAATTCTACTCCACTCTATGACCTTCTACTCCAATCTACAACACTCTACCCTCCTCTACTCTATTAATCACTATTCCACTCTGTGTTATTCCACAGTATAACACTCTACTCCAGTCTATGTCACTATATATAACACTGTAGTCCACTCTATGCCACTCTACCAGACTCTAGTTCACTACTCCATGCCACTACACTCAGCGCCAATGTATGCCACTCAACTCTACAACACTCTATCCCACTCCATTCTATCACACTGTATCACAATCCCTACTGCTGTCACGGACCAACGATTCCTCAGGATCGATGAGATGCTATAAAGGGGTCCACCTCCAGCTGTCCCCGTGCTCCAACTCAACAGAGATACAGAGCACCGTGGTCAGCAGGCGAGGGAAATAAAAGAAGCCGGGGCGGGAACCGTCATGAAAAGGATAATCTGTAAAGGCACAAGAGAACAAGTATTAGAGGTGTTCTCGACCTTTCCCCCCCCTACTTCTCTACCACCCGTGAGACAGTTGCCCACCTGATACGTCTCAGATACTGCTAGGCCCTTCTCTCTTCTACTCAAGGATATGAGATGCGTCTCTCACTGCTTAAGGATAGGTGTCTGTAAAGAGATAAACAACATAAACAATACTCCAAGAGTCTCTCTGGGATAACACACAATGTAACTCCTGTCACACTCAAAACCACATACATACCCTACGTTCTCGCCCCGTTGCAGAAAGGAACTCCTAGGGTACCCACTTGAAGATTCAGCAAGTAATCCCAAAATAGAAAACAAAAGATAGCAACCGAGGAAACCACCGTTAAGGCCACAGTGGTTCAGCAGTTAATTCACTGTCATATAGTTATAGTTGGAGGTCTTACCAGCAACCGTGATGCCAGCCGCTTCCTAGAGAGCGTTCCAAAACATCCAAGCACACCTATGAGTCTTCCGGATCCGAGAGGGGGAAATCCAGCGTCTCTCTACCGGGGTTAAGGTGTTGTGACTCGAGAGGGGGCAAATCCGGCGTCTCTCGGAGTTTGCACAAAACAAAAGCACTATAACGCTAGGGGGGGAAATCCAGCGTCCCTAGCGCTACCAATGGGCACTCACCCGATGCAAGCAGAAGCAGAGGAAACCCGCGTCTCTGCTCTGTGCAAACAGGCACCCAACAAGTACAAAACACAAGCCTCCGCTGCAGTTGAGCCGGCTCAGGACATCAACCGGCAAGGCACAGCAGCGAGGTAAACAGAACGTCAAGAACAGCGTTCTATGACCGGCACCAAGGGAACAGGCATCCACTGCTTCGCTCAGCAGGACGAACATCAGACAAAATCACGTGCACCGCCCCCAGCGTCTCACACAGTTTTGAAGCCTCTCCCTTTCCTGGCGCCCCTAAGGATTCTGGGAGTTGTAGTCCTCACAATTGGGCAGGCACCCGTCAGACCCTGACAGTACGCCCCCCTCCCCGGTGCCTCCTAGCCCCAGGCTTCCCCGGATGTAGCAGAAAGAACTTACGGACAGCCTCCGGAGCGTGAACTCCCGTGCTCGGCTCCCAGGAATCGTCCTCCGCCTGATACCCTTTCCAGGAGACCAGGAACCACAGCTTCCCCTGCCGATACCGGGAGTCTAGGATCTTACGAACCTCGTACTCCAGTTGACCGTCCCTCAATACCGGAGGCGACGCCACAACCCTGGCCCGGCCAGCCGGTTTCAACAGACTGCAGTGGAATACCGGATGGATTCGCAAAGAGGCTGGCAACTTGAGTTTGTACGCCACCGGATTGACTCGACGTACCACCACATAAGGACCGATGAAGCGAGGGTGAAAGATGCTACGGTACCGGAAACGAATGTTCCGAGTGGAGAGCCAGACCCGATCCCCTGTGTTGTATTCCGGTCCCACCTGCCGATGGACATCTGCCCATTTCTTGTAGGAGATCTTGGCCTGATCCAATGACTTTCGTACCACACGATGGAGTCTTTGGAGAGTCTTCATGTGTGCTGCCACCGAGGGGTGGTTCTGGATTTCCCCCGGGATCACCACTGGCAGAGTATTGGCGTGGTACCCCGTGTTGGCCCTAAAAGGAGTCTCGTTGATCGAACTATGCCAAGTGTTGTTATATGACAACTCCGCCAACCACAACATAGAAACCCAGGACTGATCCGCCTCCTTCGCATAACACCTTAGATATTTCTTCAAGGTTTGATTCATTCGCTCTGTTTGGCCGTCTGTCTGTGGATGAAAGCTCGTGGAAAGAGCATCCTCCGTGTGCATGGCCTTACACCACATGTGCCAAAACCGGGCCACAAACTGAGGCCCTCGATCGGAGATGATAACTCGAGGTATTCCGTGTATTCTCACCACATGTGTGAGAAGCAGCTGGGCGGTCTGACTGGCTGTGGGTAGGTTACGGCAGGGAACAAAGTGACCCATTTTCGTGAGGCTGTCTACAACTACCAGGATAGCATTACAACCCTGGTCTGTTGGTAAACCCACGATGAAATCGATACTGATGGTATGCCATGGATGAGCAGGAGTGGGTAGAGTGATCAACTTCCCCTTCATCTTGTTTTGTTCACCTTTGGCACGAACACACGTGTCACACTGCTGTACCCATTCGTTCACCTCTTTCGCCATTCCGTCCCACCAGAACTGACGCTGTAGTAATAGCAGCGTCTTCCTCCTACCCGGATGGCCGGCCATGACGGCATTGTGACACCAATTGAACGCCTGCAACCTGAGTGAATGCGAAGGGAGATACAGTTTACCTTGACACAGGGGAATACCATGTTTCAGAGTCCGAAAGACTCCCTGCTCTGCCCACGCCTTCCACTGTTCCGGGCTACGGAAATCCACAACCTGTTGCACAAATCTGTCTGCCGAGACCGCACACAGCACTTTCTCAGGTGGTATGATAGCTTGTGGTTTCTCTTGAATGGAAGCACTGCCTTCCTCCTGTCTCGATAGAGAGTCAGCCTTTCTATTGTCGGACCCCGGACGGAATGTGATGACAAAGTCATACCCTGCAAAGAACTGTGTCCATCTCATCTGTCTTTGTGAGAGATGACGAGCAGTCCTCATATACACCAGGTTCCTGTGGTCTGAGTACACTGTTACTGTGTGTCTAGCACCCCACAGATAGTGCCTCCATTCCATGAAAGCCTTTTTTATGGCGAACAGCTCCTTCTCCGCCACAGTATAATTCAGTTCCGCCGAGGAGAGTTTTTGTGACAAGAACGCCACTGGATGCAGCTGCCCTGTTGCCTTGTCCCTCTGAGATAGAATTGCCCCAACCGCCGTATCGGAAGCATCCGCCTCTACCACAAACGGAACATCCATTTGTGGGTGTCGCAGTATTGGAGCTGTGCTAAACAGGGTTTTCAACAGATCGAAAGCGTTGTTGGCTTCCACGGTCCATTGAAACGGAACACCTTTCCTCAGCAAACGAGTGATCGGAGCTGCCACCAAGGAGAACTGGGCTATGAATCTCCTATAATAATTCGCAAAACCGAGAAAGCTCTGTACCTCTTTCACGGTCTTAGGAATAGGCCATACCTCGTTTTAAAGGCCGTCTTCCACTCATCCCCGCTACGGACTCTCACCAGGTGGTAGGCGCCTCTGAGATCCAGTCGGGTGTATATGTGGGCCTCCCTCACCTGGTCCAATAGCACGGGGATCAGTGGAAGAGGGTACCTGTTCCTTACTGTTTGTTTGTTTAACATGCGGTAATCGATGCACGTACGCAATTCGCCATTAGCTTTCGAAATGAAAAACAGAGGCGATGCCGCAGGGGACCTAGATGGACGGATGTATCCCATGGCACAAAACCGTTTCAAATACCCTTGCAGGTGCTCAGTCTCGGGTTCCGAAAGGGCGTACACTCTACAAGATGGCATTACTGCCCCATCAATGAGGTCAATGCGGCAGTCGTATTCACGATGGGGAGGCAGCTCCGCCGCCTTGACCTCACTGAACACCTCACTGTATTCACTGTAAACTGAAGGTAACGTTACATCTTTTTCTGCGGCCGTAGACACTTGCAACCCTTGTGCCAAAGCAGCCAAAGGACTGTTCGTCTCTCGTAAACATGTCGCCTGACACTCCTCTGACAGAAACTTAACCGTCCTACTTCTCCAATCCATTGTAGGATTGTGCAACCCTAGCCAGGGCATACCCAGGATCACCTCATATTGAGGAGCCTCAATGATGTTCAGGGTAATGACCTCTACATGGTCCAAGGGAAGCCCTGGTAGCCTCAATTCTACGCTTTCCGTCCTTTCCGTGACCGGACCAGATTTCAACAGAGTGCCATCCACGGCCAACACTTTTTCGGGTTTCAACATGGCGACTCGAACCAATCCCAACCGACTAACTAACCCCACATCAATGAAGTTACCGGTGGCCCCTGAATCTATCATACTGTGGACGACATGTTGTTCTCCTCTTATCCGTAAGAACATTGAGAGTACTATGTGTGACACCACACCCTCTGACCCCGCTCCTGCTAAAGACGGCAATTGCCATCCAGCACCTTCCAGGGCTACAGGCATTCCTTCAGTGGACTCGCTCTCCTCTGTATGTACTGCCGGTAAAGAATAGTTTTTTCCCGGTAAAAAAGGGCGCGTTCTTTTTGGTTTCGTTGGGCGGTCCTTAACATAATGGCCCTTTTTACCGCAGTACATACAGAGCCCTTGTGACCGACGTGCTTCCCTTTCTGTTCTAGACAAAGGCGCCCGCACCGCTCCGACTTCCATGGGTTCAGGCGACCCACCTTTGTCGGCTGGTCCAACGACCTCACTAACTCCCATCCCTCCATGGGGACGGTTCCCTCTTCTCCTATCTCCCATTCTGTCTGAGAGACGATGATCCAGACGTAACGTTAAGTTAATCAAGGCTGTACATGTCGTGGGTTGCGGGTCAATTTGTGCTAACACATCCTTGATGTCGTCCGACAACCCCTGATAGTACAACGCCATCCTTTTTTCTTCTGGCCACCCAGTCTCTGCAACCAATCTATTAAATGATGTCATATACGTCACCAAATCATTCCTGCCCTGTTTCAAAGTAAGAAGGTCCCGATCCGCACTCAAAGTGGTGGCCCTCCTATCGAAAACACGCTCAAACTCTCTTTTGAACGCGTTCCAATCAGACAAAAGCGGATCGTCGTTCCGAACCAACGGCCCTGCCCAATTCGCCGCATCACCTGACAAATACGAAATGGCAAAAGCCACTCTAGATAGGTTTGTGGGAAAAGAAGCAGGACGACAGGAAAAATGTAATGACACCTGCGTCAAAAAGGCCTGAATAGCGCGAGGGTCACCCGAGTACCTCTCAGGGCTGGCTAAAGGGATGGGCGGGGGAACAGTGACTTGGATTTGCTGAGCACCTGCCGAGGCACTGAAAGGGTTCCTGTTCTGTCTCTCTACCTGTTCCTTTAAAGCCGCGGTTTCGGCTCGGGAGGTAGCCAACTCTTGTTGGACCAATACCAGAGCCGCCATCACGTCTTCCATAGTAGCCATAGCTCACACCGATCAGGAGGAATAATTCTTGGGCACGTGATTCTGTCACGGACCAACGATTCCTCAGGATCGATGAGATGCTATAAAGGGGTCCACCTCCAGCTGTCCCCGTGCTCCAACTCAACAGAGATACAGAGCACCGTGGTCAGCAGGCGAGGGAAATAAAAGAAGCCGGGGCGGGAACCGTCATGAAAAGGATAATCTGTAAAGGCACAAGAGAACAAGTATTAGAGGTGTTCTCGACCTTTCCCCCCCCTACTTCTCTACCACCCGTGAGACAGTTGCCCACCTGATACGTCTCAGATACTGCTAGGCCCTTCTCTCTTCTACTCAAGGATATGAGATGCGTCTCTCACTGCTTAAGGATAGGTGTCTGTAAAGAGATAAACAACATAAACAATACTCCAAGAGTCTCTCTGGGATAACACACAATGTAACTCCTGTCACACTCAAAACCACATACATACCCTACGTTCTCGCCCCGTTGCAGAAAGGAACTCCTAGGGTACCCACTTGAAGATTCAGCAAGTAATCCCAAAATAGAAAACAAAAGATAGCAACCGAGGAAACCACCGTTAAGGCCACAGTGGTTCAGCAGTTAATTCACTGTCATATAGTTATAGTTGGAGGTCTTACCAGCAACCGTGATGCCAGCCGCTTCCTAGAGAGCGTTCCAAAACATCCAAGCACACCTATGAGTCTTCCGGATCCGAGAGGGGGAAATCCAGCGTCTCTCTACCGGGGTTAAGGTGTTGTGACTCGAGAGGGGGCAAATCCGGCGTCTCTCGGAGTTTGCACAAAACAAAAGCACTATAACGCTAGGGGGGGAAATCCAGCGTCCCTAGCGCTACCAATGGGCACTCACCCGATGCCAGCAGAAGCAGAGGAAACCCGCGTCTCTGCTCTGTGCAAACAGGCACCCAACAAGTACAAAACACAAGCCTCCGCTGCAGTTGAGCCGGCTCAGGACCTCAACCGGCAAGGCACAGCAGCGAGGTAAACAGAACGTCAAGAACAGCGTTCTATGACCGGCACCAAGGGAACAGGCATCCACTGCTTCGCTCAGCAGGACGCACATCAGACAAAATCACGTGCACCGCCCCCAGCGTCTCACACAGTTTTGAAGCCTCTCCCTTTCCTGGCGCCCCTAAGGATTCTGGGAGTTGTAGTCCTCACAATTGGGCAGGCACCCGTCAGACCCTGACAACTGCACTCTAACTCACTCCATTCTACAATGCTATACTCCTCTCTATGACAGTTTCCCACACTCTACGACACACCATACCACTCCACTGTTTGACACGTCACTCCACTACAATCTATGACAGTTTAATCCACTTTATGCTACACCACTTCAATCCACTGTGCGACATTCAACTCTATGTCGCTCCACTCTACTCTACCATATACAACTTCACTCTACAACACTCTACTACACTTTATGCCACTACATGATACTGTACTAGACTCTATGCTTTTACACTTCACTGTATAACACTGTACCCCACTTTATGCCACTATATGGCACTCTACTCAACTCTGTGCAACTGTAAAACACTCTACTTCACTCTAGGACACACTACACAACTCCCTCTATGCCAGTCTACCCCACTTTACTCCACTCTACTCTATGACATACTAGTCCACTCTAATCCACTCGACTCTAATCCACTGTACCCTACTCCATTCTATACCACTCGACTCTACAACACTCTATACCACTACACTCTGCCACACACTGCAATCCACACCACTCCTCACTAAAACACTCTACTCCACTCTACAATATTTTCAAACACTCTACGACATGCTACTCCAGTGTACACCACTAAACTGTATGCTATTCCACTGTGCTGCACTTCACTCTAAAACACTCTACTCCTCTCTACTCCACCCTACAACACTTTCAAACACTCTATGGCACACTACTCCAGTGTACACCACTGTATGCTATTGCACTGTATGCCACTCCAATCTATGCCACTCAACTCTATGCCACTACACTGTACGCCACTCCACTCTACGCCACTCCATTGTATGCCGCTCCACTCTACCCAACTCTACTCCACACCACTCCATTCTACTCTGCTCTAAGACATTCTATTCAACTCAATGACACTCTAGGACCCCCCACTTTATCACACAATACTTCACTCTATAGCACTCCACTATACAACAGTGCACTCGTCTATCCGTGTGAGCGCCACTCCACTTTAGTTCTGCCACCGTATGACACTCTACGACACTCTACGCAACTCCCCCTATATCACTCCACCCCACTTTACTGCACTTTACTCTATGACACACTACACCACTCTACTCTACTCTACTGCAGTACTCCACTCTATACTACTACACTCTCTGCTACTCTATGCCATTCCACTGCACGAGACTGTATGCCACTACACTCTACCACTCTATACCACGTTCTACTCTACTCCACGTCATTCCACTGTAAAACGCTCTAATCTACTCTGTAGCACTCCACTGTACTCCACCTAGGACATTTTTCAAGACTCTACGACATGCCAGTCCACTCCACTGTACGACACAGCACTCAACTCAATGAGACTTTACTCCACTGTATAATACGTCAAACCACTCTTTTCCACTCCATGCCACTCTACTCTACAAAATTACACTCCACTCTATTACACTTTACTCACCACTATCCTATGAGACTCCACTCTAGACCACTGTCCAATACTTTATCCCACTCTATACCACTGTTCAACACTCCAATGTATGCCTCTCCACTCTACAGCACTCTACTCCACTGTATATAGCTCTACTCTACAAAAAGTCTACTGCACTGTATGTCACTCTATGACGATCTTCTCCAGTGTATCCCTATACACTCCGCTGAATAACACTCAACACTACAATTTGAAACAAATTTTAATTAAAAAATAAAAAACATTTAGATTCAATGAAAAATACAAAGTTAAAGGCTAAGTTATAGTTGGGACAAGTTTCATTAGTCTTTCTATACATACCCAACTTAAAATATACAAACATCAGAAATTCTAAAGTTATAGTTATAACTTACGTTCAGAATTTACGTACCACTTTAAAACTACAATAAGTCGCGCACCTCCTTTCATAGTCTTGTTGCCTCGCTCACCAAACTACATTTCATGGTACAGATCCATAGCAAATCCACCGTGGATCATACACTAATCCTGTTGCTCTGTAATTGGCTGACTGCAACTAAGCACAATAGATCCACCAGGTCAACCACACATTGTGATTGATTGGCCGCAACAAGAAGGAAAGATTGTGGCTATCATCTTAGGACTTGGGGCCACAGTCCCCGAGTCCTAGAAAATAACAAAATATGATACAATGGGACAGGGTAGGGGTACTCTGATGCCTGTGTCGAGAGTCTCAAAGGAACCCCTTTTTGGGATCCACAAATCCACCTGTGAGGCTTGACGTGGTTCCTGAAGAATTTTGGTGGATCCGTAGATCATCTGTGCTACTTTCAAAAAAGGAGGTTGGGTGCTGAAGGCGGTGTGCGATGAGCAGTAGGTGCCTACGGTAGTTTAGGTGCCCTGCCCAGGCACATGCCAGACCCTGTGCCCAGCTCTACGCCGCACATGGCTGATGGCCATGCATGGCTGGAAGTAGGTCACCTGCAGTGGGTCGGGCACCTATGAAGGACTAAGCGCAGGGCTTGGCCTGTGGCCAGGCTCTGCACCCAACTCTACGCTGCACAGGGCTGAAGGACATACATGGTGGGGGGTTGGGTGCCCGAAGGGATTTGTGAGCAGGGCCTGGTCGCAGGCCAAGTCCTGTGTCCAACCCCACACTGTGCACAGCCTTCGACATCTTACTTTACCTTAAAAAAAATAGTATTTACTTAAAAAAAAGTTAAAGTGCTGTTACAGTGAGGAATATTAACTTACTTTGCATTACAAAAACGTAGAAATTAACTGAAATTTAACGTTATAGTTAGGTGAAACTTAACTATAACTCTTGCTCTAATATAACTACCACTCATGCCCGCGTCATGCTCCCTCAGATTTACATCATGGTTAATGACTGCATTAATAAAATCCTTAATCACATCTGAAATACCATCATTGATAACAACACTGTGCATGGTGGGGTGTGAGGAATAGTCACATTAGGGCATGTGTAATAGTTACTTGAAATAAATATAACTGGTGACTTTCTGCGATTTTGTTAGATTAAAACATTTTGTTCTAATTGACATTTTACTTAACTATAAGATCCTTTCAATCTATATATATTTATTGCTACTGTGTAGTTATAGGGTAAACAACCCTTACAACGAATCCTTCACTCCACATGCAATTACAACGCGGTCGTTACAACACATACCATTACCCCCCAAGTCGCAACAACAACTTGTGGAGGGGGAGAAGGTATTGGACTTTTTCCCTACTGTTGCACAAACTGGAGTTGGAATAGTAAATTATACTATTCCAACATCCAGCGCCCCCCCTCCTAACAACTGGCGGGCTAATGGTATGCATTGTTACAACGTGATCGTTGTAAAGACCGGGTTGGAATTGCATGCATAGTGAAGGCATGCGTTATAAGGAGGCATATTCTAGTTATAGTTCCAGACAAATTTCACTTGAAATTGATTTTTTATTTTGCTTACTGAGCTGCACAAAGTATTGCCCTCACTTAGCATATGCATCTATGGTGTACCATGTCAATTTTCATGCAGAGTTTTGTGAATAGTTCCGGCCCGGGTGGATTGAAAGGATTAACACATTTGTATATCTTGACTGTAGAAAAGGTATATGGCAGTGTGTGACAAATAGGCACAACCTTTAGCAGAAGTTTAGAATGATTAGTTTTCTATTGCTATGACAAGGTTTGTGCCGGATCTATCAAGGGGAGCAAAGATAAAAGGAGAGAGCAGTCAAAGGGCCTTATTTATGAAGGCCTTGCGCTACCGGTGCGTCACTTTTTCCCATTTTAAAAGTGACGCACCGGCGGCGCAAGGCCTTCATAAATCTGCCCCAAAGTTTCTTTGCTATGTTTGGTGATCTGTATGACGTGATCGCAGATATGACGTTGCACTCAGTGCAGATTCAATAAGGGAGATGCAAAGCTAAAACTAATGACATTTGGCATCGTTTAACTGTCTGCATGAAATTTGGCTGCGACTTAGCATGTTCAGTTTCATGTAGGTCCATCAAGAGAACATGTGCAGGATAGAGTCACAAAGAGTTCATTCACAAATTTGTTTGCCACTACATCATGAATCTGCATGTTAATTGGCAGACATTTAACATGTTTAGCTTCTGTTTCTGTGGTATGTCACAATTTGAATATATCTAGTAATAACTAGGCACTGTTTGATCGATACATATGAGACGTGGCAAACCTTAGCCCGGCAGAAGAATACCAGGGGGCAGATTTATGAAGCCCTTGCGCCACGTTTACGCAGCTGTTGCGTCACGCAAGGCGGCGTAAACGTGGCGCATCCCTACGACCGATTTACAACGTGACGCATCTAGGCAGATGCGTCACGTTGTAAAGCCCTGCGCCGCTTGTGGGCGTTCCGGCGCAGGGTGGGCGTTCCGGGGCAGGTGCGCCTCGCAAAAGTGGGTGAGTGAAATCTATAAGATTTCACTCAGTCACTTTCAGGACAATGCTGCGTCAAAAGCCTGCGTCTGCTTGAAGCAGGCGTAGGTCTTGATGCAGCATTGTGGAGATGGGGCACCCCCGAGCCTTGCTGGAGCTGCGTCGCGCTTGCGACACAGCTCCAGCACTGCGCCACCTTTTCGGCACAGATGCGTCACGCATCTGTGCCGTTTTTGCCCCATGGTGCGCCGCATTGTAAATGCGGCGCACCATGGGTGGCGGAGGAGCGGCGCAGGATGACTGGCGCATCCCTGGGGATGCGCCAGTCATCATAAATCTGCCCCCAGGTGTCATGGAGAACTCTCAAGCAGGGTGCAGTTAAAAGCAAAGGTTTCAAAGGTGTTCCTTGCCTAAACATTTTGGCACCACCACTTCCTTATATGCACATCGTCATGGGCAACACACCCACCATCACACACCCAAAGAGCCAGCATCAAATTACTCATGAAAATGTTCCTTTAAAAACCTCTGAGATTCACTGAAAAAACATATAAAAATATGTTATGGCCCGTGTTTTCATTTTTCACTTTCCATAGCAGACCAAGACATTCACGTACAAAACCACAAAGTGGTGTTAAACTTCAATTGCAAACCCTTAAGCTCCTGAAATTCACTAGTTAAGGCACAGTGTGAGAACCTTATCTTGCACCCCCACATGGACTGCGCATGACCTTACACATGGCATCACCGCTGGCAGCTCAAATTTAATCACTGATGACATCACTAACAACACCTCAAACGACATCATCATACAACCACACACCAACATTAGGGTTTACAGCCACTATTACTCACTCACCACAATATACAATCACGCAACTACCAAAATATGCCCAAACACCCATCATCACACGATCACACACCACCAGATGGCCATACACCTATATCATACCACCACACAACCGCAATCAATTAACAACACATCTACCATTGTTTATCAGAACCCAAGCAACAACATACGCTCATTTACCTACTTTCTTACACAACCACACAAGCTACAGCATGTACTCAGAAAACCACCCTAAGATGGCCACACATCCACCATACAGTCACTATGGCACACCTACTGTCATATTTGACCACACAGCTAACAACATACGCCGACAAGTGCATCATCATATGTCCACAAGTCCACAAGCAAAAACACACCCATCATCATATGGCTACACACACTCACCATAAAATGGCCACACAACCACCTTCACATACAACCACACACCCATCAAACAGTTATAATCACATACCCACCAACATAAATAACCATCAAACAAGCAACACATGCCCGCAAACCCATAATAATACTACCAAATACTCATCATCAATTAGCTAGACCAAGACCACCATACGACCAAACCACTGCCATCTTACAGTCAGGTACCAACTATCTTCACAACTGTAGTTTTTGTGACATTTGTGTCATAAGCCTGGTAGTTAACACAAACAAGGAACACATAAGTTTGTTTGTGTGTTTGTTTGAGACTTGTATTTGTGATATCTGTATTATGTGTATTTGTGTACGTATGCTTCTGCAGGTGTTGTATGCATGCTTATATGTTGGTGTACATGCATGTTAATATATCTGTATATGTTGTCTGCGTCTCAATGTGTATTCTATTTTTTTGTGCTTATGTGTGTGTTTGGATGTATATTTGTGTGTGTGTGTGTATGGGTGTGTGCACACACCGTACCAGTGCTTAATTTGTAAAATAAAAAGTGCCAGAGCCATAGCAAGGAGGCCACTGCAGCTTGCACCACCCATTGCCTCATCATTGCTGCCAATGACAGTACCAAACAACTACTAACCCTCTCTCTCGTCTACAAGTGCGACAGTTTAGATTATTCCAGAACCCCAAAGCTAGAAGAATGGCAGCGCAAGCAGGTATTAGTATTTTTTATGTATATTGTATTCATGAACAACCGTTGTTCTGCTTATCTCTATTTTAGATGAGCAGCGCCACCATGTGGCAGAGTGTCTTAAGTGTGGTGCTGACAATTAAGTGCTGGTGCTGAACACTGGAACACACCAGCTCAAATTAAGAACTGCACAGTACTGATTTAAGTATTTTCAAAGTCACCTGTATAAAGAATGGTCCTCATTGCAAGGGCAGTTCTTTTTTGATGTCTGTTGAATCGACTGTGTGCACAGTATTTGGAATTACAAATTGTGTGGTAATAACCACATCTAGTACAATCATCCTCAGGTAAATTTTGGCAGGTGAAACCTTCCTGCGGAAAATGCCCTGTATATTGTCATATGTGGACTTTGATGAGCAATTTTCAAAAGTCTGGATGGTATGCCCCATTTTAAAGACCACAACTTGCAGTAGGCGATCATTTCCCCACCTTTTAAACTCAGACCCCAGTGGCATCGGATTTTAAAAGGTGCAATAATGATGACATCCCCAGCTGGAACACTCTTGAGGATAAATGAATTCCCTTTTGATATGGCGCCCAGAGGCAGCTGCCTACCGTGGCCTGCTGTGGCCCTTTGTGTGCCATTGAAGATTACTCAGATCAAAGAGCCTGCCACTTCCAAACTTAAGCAGTTCCGGATACACAGCCGGGCCTGGCTTTCTTGTTGAGATCGATGCTTACTGCTGGGGCGCCAATGTGTTGTCGAGCGACACTCATGAGGGAATTGCAGCTTTTGCTGCGATCAATCCACCTCATGAGGAATAATGGGAAGATCAGAGTCATAGGGCAACAGGGGCTCTCATCAGAGGTAGAGTCTGATGTGAGCCTTGTGCTGCCATTTGCACAGCCTGTGACCTGTGTTTCTCCCATGTCTCATTATTTGCTGTGCAGTGCTTCATTCTGAGTTATGTTTACAGTACGTGCAAATATATGGGACTATTTTTACTTTGCAAACTGTCAATGTCTGTTCCAAAGATGGTTGTCTTATGTGCTGTTTGTGAATTGATGGAAAAATGAAAGCTGAGAGATTGCATTGGAGGAAATCAAATCATGGAAAACAGATATTAAAGAAAGGTATTTTTAAGGAAATACTAAAAATCGAAAATTAAAGAAAACATTTAAAGGAAAGATATTTTTAAGGAATTCAAAATCACATTAAACTGGGGTGGAGTTTAGGGCTAGTGAGGGTCTTTTTGGTTCTTTTTGGTTCAGGGATGGGTGATGTTTAGAAGTAATCAGGGGCTTTTAGGGGTCAGGAATGAGTGGAGTTCAAGCATAGAGAAGGGGTTTGGTTTTTAGGGTTCAGGGATAAGTGGAGTTTAGGGGAGGCGAAGGTTTCTTTAGGTATGAGGAATGGGTGGAGTTTAGGAGTGTTGAGGGGTTTTTAGGGTTCATAGATGAGTTTAGTTTAGGGGTTTGAGATGTTTTTAGATTTCAGAAATGGGTGGAGAGTAGGGGTTATGAACTGTTTTAGGGTCATGGATGGGCAAACTTTAGGGCTGGTGAGGGGTTTTAAGGTTCAGTGATAGGTAGAGGTTATGGGTGGTGAAGAGTTTTTTGGGTTCAGGATTTGGTGTAGTTTAGTGTGGTGAGGGGTTTTAAGAATTCAGGAATGGATGTAGTTTAGATAGAGAAAGTGTTTTTTAGGGTTCAGGGATTAGTAGAGTGTAGAGGTGGTGAGGGCTTTTAGGGGTCATGGGTGGGTGGTGTTTAGATGCAGAAAGTGTTTTTTAGAGTTCAGTAATCGGTGGAGCCTATCGGTAGTGAGGGGATTTACGGTTCAGGAATGGAGTGTAGAGATAGAATGGGCTTTTAGGGTTCAGGGATTGGTGTAGTTTAGGTGTAGTGAGGGGTTTTATGTTTTTGGAATGGGTGGAGTTTAGCAGTAGAAAAGCCTTTAGGGTTCAGTGATGAATGTAGCTTAGGTGTGGTGAGGGGTTTTTAGGGGCAGAGATTGATATGTTTACGGGTTGTGGGGGTGGCGAAGGTTTAGCACATTTGTTTGACAATGTCAAACATATACATCTGAAATCATATGCCCCTAAAGGACTGCAACTGTTTCTGAAAGTAAGATCGGCAGCCATTGTATTTACACCTTAAAAACACAAGCATGCAAAAGCCAAAGTCGAATAAAAAGTAATTCTATGAATTGGTTTCTATGAAAAGAGTCCTGTAATTCATTCTGAAAATGTCCATTAAATAGTTTAGGTGAAATGGTTTCTCAGTAATGGTATTCCATTAAATTGTATTTCTAGGAAATCACATACAACCATAAGACACACGCACTGGAACAGGGAGACATGGACAGCAGGCCAGGGATGCAAACAACAAGACACAGAGAGACCCACTGAGAGACAATAAGATTGTCATTGAGAGACATGGAGAAAAAATAGAGACAGACTCCTATGAATGGCACCCCAGACTGCAGGTAACCATACATCCACATGTCATGTGTCATGTGAGGCCCCATAGCACCAGACACAGAATCAAGCACATAAGGTACCACAGTATTACATATGTTGGGTGCCACAGTGCCAGGCCTTGTACCAGGTATATAATGTACTACAGACATGGTACAAAATCACAGGACCAGGCACGGTACCAGGCATGTAAGCTACTTTAGTGCCAGACACAGTATCAAGAGTGTAAGATATCACAAAATCACTGATGGAAGATACCACAATACCAGTACCAGGCACAGAACAATTCAAATAATGTAGCACAGTACTGGGCACAGATGCCGGCATATAAAATACAAAAATAGCACATTATGAGGCATGAAGCTAGGCATGTTAGATACCACAGTGCTGGGCATGCAGGGTATCACATTAACAGACACAGTACCAGGCATGTAAGGTACACAATCCCAGGCACAGTACTAAGCATGTAAAAAACTTCAATGCCAGATACAATACTAGGAATTCACAGTACCTCTGTATGAAGCACAGTACCAGGCATGTGAGCTTCCACAGTAACAGAGACAGTACCGAGTGTGTTCGATACTACTGTGCCAGATACATTACAAATCATGAACCCTTTGTCTGCACCAATCACAGTACCAAGTGTGTAGGGTAGTACAGTAACAGACATAGTACTATGCATGTAAGATAGTGTAGTGCCAGGCACAGCACCAGGAATGTAAAATAGACACATGTTTATATCACACATTGGTGAAATGGATGTTCTGTTAACCTACCCATTAAAGAGATCTGCTTCTGCTCTGAAGGCATGCTTGAGAGCAGTGTGGTGACTGGAACTAGTAACTCTGATCACTTTTCGTCTATACTGGTCTCTTTACATTGGCCCCTGGAGAGTTTGCTTCTTCCTAAAATCCACTTGCAACATTTATAGGACCATTTTGTAGCCTGTTATTTTAGTCGCAGGTGACTGCTTGTGGGGTGTGATGTCCACTGTAGACCACTTGAGGCCTTAGTTTGCTTGTTTCAGGAATACTCTTTTGGCTGTATGGAGAGTTCTGCAAGAGACAGTTATATAGGCAAAATACAGCCTGTGTTGAAGGCAGAGGACAGGTTACCACAACAAGTGCTCTTCTTGGCTGTTGATGGAAAGCTGGTTGGGCTTTTGTGAGTGTGCCATTTGTGAAGAATGGCTCATGACACACTTGCTGTTTGTGAAAGAGGCACTTTTTTCGGAAGGTAGTACAGCTCACAGCCCATCAGTCTTCGGCGTAGCCGCTCTCTCTACATGCCCCTACCACCGTGTTAACAATGAACTGTGGCTCTTCACCCTCCCCTAAACATTAACCACCCTTAAATTAGTTCTAAATGACCCTCGGGCTCTGTCCCAACTTATATTCAGGAGGATATGGTTCAAAATATATGGGATACAGTTCCCCCTGCATGTACTATAAGGATATTGCCAGTCACCAATAAATTCAGTGACCGTATAGCAGAATTTGGCGAACCGTTGAGTTCCTTTATAAGGTTATGGAACTCAGAGGTAACTTTCAATATTGTTATCATATACAGCAAGGGGTACTTTATATCTTATAATACATGATCACACCATCATCTTTCCCACAAACTACTTAAATCCTTGGTACATAGCTCTTTCATAGGATTTCATATGTTTGCAAACATGAAGAATAAAAAAAGAATCTCTAGTGCAGAATTAAATACATTGAAAAAGCTCTGCACACATTGGGAACAACATGTTGCGGACCTGGAGGATGAAGAGCGGCAGGAAGCCTTGGAATTTATTTATTTATTTATTTATTTTATATTCTTATAAAGCGCCAGACTAGACTCCCGAAGGGGTATCTCTGCGCTATTGCTGTACCACGAGATTGTGCTAGTTACGAGAGCATGACTAATATCGGGTGCAGAAACTGAAAAGTAATTTATTTATCGGGATACAAATAAGTCTTTAAATTCTTCCGGAAACACAGATGACTGGAAATTGATCTGAGTTCTGGAGGCAAGGAATTCCAGAGTGTTGGGCCGGCATAGGCTAATGCACGGCCACCTTGTCTGGTCTTTTTTACTCTTGGTATCTGCAGGAACTGCTGATGACTGGAGCGCAGAAATCGCCCCGGGATGTAGGGCTGAAAGATCTTAATCATGTACTTCGGGCCCTCCCCTATCATGCTCTTATGAATAGTGCATAGAGTCTTAAATTGGACTCGCTTCCTTACTGGAAGCCAGTGGAGTCTTTTCAGCAGGGGACTGGAAGGAGTCCTAGCTGGAACATTCAGGACAATCCTTGCTGCAGTGTTTTGGATTACTTGCAATTTACTGAGCTGCTCCTCGTTAGCTCCGAGGAGCAGCCCATTGCAGTAATCCACCCTGCTGATGACCAAAGCCTGCACGAGCGTCTTTCTATGATGGTCTGGTATATAGGGGAAGACTCGTCTCAACATCCCGATAGCCCGGAAGCAGGTACCAGCAACCTGATTGACATGTCCCCTGAAAGTAAGTTGCTGATCAAAGAGCACTCCCAGGTTCCTAACAGAACTCTTGGGAGTGGGGACAGGGCCAAGCTCCACGGGCCACCAGTCAGATGACCAATATGTTGCCGCTTGTCCAAAACACATGACCTCCGTTTTCCCCACATTGCACTGCAGACAGTTAGTTGACATCCAGTCTGCAATGGCTCTCATGCCATCTGCAAAAGATCTTTTTATGGCAGATGTGAGAGTTTTAAAAGGGAAAAGGAGTTGGGTGTCGTCAGCATACGACACCGGGGTGAACCCGAAAGATCTGGCTAAGTTGGCTAGGGGTGCCACATACACATTGAAAAGTGTAGGGCTAAGGCATGAGCCTTGTGGCACTCCCTTATTGAGCTCCCTTAGCGTGGATTTGTGGGAGCCCAGCCTAACTTCTTGGACACGGCCAGTCAGAAAGCTCTTCAACCAAGTCAGAGCCTCTCCCTCCACACCCACCTCACCTAGGCGGTCAAGGAGCACCGTGTGAGACACCGTATCGAAAGCGGCGGAAAGGTCCAACAGCACCAGAATCAGGGAGCTGCCCTCATCCAGTGCCATTCTGATGTTATTGGTCACTGTTTGAAGGGCTGATTCTGTGCTGTGGTTAGGCCTGAAACCAGATTGTGAGTAGTCCAGGCCTTCCGTCGCTTCCAGATGAATCCCCCAGAGAAGTCGTGATTTACTCCAGGCTTAGACTGGTGCAACTAAAAGTCCTGCACAGAACATACCTATCTGGTCCAGCATTGGTGAACATGGGGTACAGAGACGACCCGGGGTGCGGTAGGCTATGTGGATGAGAGGGCACATAAGTCAAGTGAGGACATTTGTAATGCGCAAATATCATGTCCAAAGAGTCTGATGGCGCTTGCAGACGGCTCTGACGGGGGATGGACAGCTGAGTTAGCAAAAGAGCCAAGTCTTGAGTTTCTTGCGGAAACAGATGTTTTCTGAAGTCGTACACAGTCTCAAGAGCATTTTGTTCCAGAGGGTAGGTGCCAGAAAGGAGAAAGCACGACCCCGGTTCGTGGTAGTTTGAATTCTCAGCGGGGTGAGCAGTGACTCGGAGCTGGATCTAAGTTGCCTACTCTGCACATACCAGGTGAGTTTACGGGACCAGTATTTAGGGCCATTCCCATACATCTGTTTGTGCGCCAAACACAATGTTTTGAACATGATTCGCTTTTTTACAGGAAGCCAGTGTAGGCTTCTAAGGCACGGGGCAGATGGCGACCTTCGTGGTAAATCTAAAACAAGTCACGCTGCAGTGTTCTGCAGGACCTGTAACTTTTTCAGGTGGTGCTCATTTATTGCAAGTAATAGTGAGTTCCCGTAGTCCAGCCTATTTATAATGAGACCATGTACCAAGGGTTTTCGTGCTTCGGCTGGTATCCACTTGAAAACTTTGCGCAGGCTGCGCATGATTCCAAAACAGGTTCCTACAATGTGGTTTATTTGGGTTTTCATGGAGAATTTGTCATCCATATGAAAACCCAAATTGCGCACCGATTCCTTGGGGGCTGGACAGTCGCCCAACTGTACAGGCCACCAGTCCTGGGTCCAATGTTCAGCGGCCTTGCCAAACAACAAGACTTCTGATTTGTTGCCATTTAGCAGCAGGTGGTTCCTGCCCATCCAGTTCTTAACCTCAATCATACAGTTTTTAAAGCGAACTTTTGTTTCGTTAATATCAGGGCCAAGAGTGACCAGAATTCACATTCATTCATATCATCTGGGAATGTTCACACATTAGCAGATACTGGTCAGCATTAACTCAACGCATGGAGGAAGTTATGGGGTCGAACTTAGAATCTGGGCTGGGGCTGTGTCTGTTGAATGTATGGGGGCACACAGATCTAAATAGCAAAGAGAGGATATGGGTGACGTTAGGAATCTGTATAGCAACACATAACATCGCCAGACTGTGGGGGGCACAGGAGGCACCAATGACCACTGCATGGAAGAGGGATATGGACTGGTGCATGCTAATGGAACGTTCAATATACGAATCACAGGGCTGTCCCAGAAAGTGGTCACAAATATGGGGCAAACGGAACAATTATAGAGGGGG
Organism: Lissotriton helveticus; assembly: GCF_964261635.1. NCBI lineage: Eukaryota > Metazoa > Chordata > Amphibia > Caudata > Salamandridae > Lissotriton > Lissotriton helveticus. Next base: position 2,061,120,872 of record NC_136065.1, read on the forward strand.
TATTTGGGAGCCTACAAGGGGGGAACAATGCCATATCACTTCACACGACGAGTAAACCGGGAGTATGTTCGTAATAACAAACATAAAATGTTAGACCTGAATAGAATGGTGCATTTCTCACGTAATAGTAACACGCATTGTACTGACTTGCTCTATGTTTGTAAAGTGCTGAAGCTGTCATCAATAAAAGGAATTATATATAAAAAAGTTGTTAGATATTTATTGCAAAAATGTATTAGAATCAGTTTAATACAAGTCAGTTTTATTCTAAGAAAAATACAGTACAGACCAGCAGAAAGATTCTAACTTTTGCATGATTACCTAAGGAGTGCAAACAATAAACCTGTTGCCATAACTATCTAGGTTCTTCTTGTCACAGTGCAGCTAGAAAAAGAGAACAGAAGAAAGAGAAGCAAGGTTGTGTTTCCATTCTTTAATTATGCATTGTAACACAGGCTTGCCTTTCCACTGACTGCTTTGTGAAGTCAGAACTCAACTGTAATAATGTATTACAGTCAGGGCTGGACTGGGAACCCAAAGCAGCCCTGGCAGTTTTGTCAGACCGGCCCCCACCCTGGGGGAGGGGAGGATTGCAAGTGTGAAGCACTGCTGTTGACAAAAAAACGGCCCCTAGCACTACTGCTTTGTTAGTGGGGGGCAATATTGCTGCATTGCTGCAAAACTGGCCCCCTATTAACAAAACTGGCCCTCAGCCTTCCAGCCTCCAGGCTAAATGCCGATGGCAGCTTCGGCCAGTCCGGGCTTGATTACATTTAAGTTCTGAGTCTTTTCTTTATAATAGGTGACTGTGTGTGTCACGAGTCGCCTGGCAGAAATCGGAGACACGTTTTTATACAGGGATTGCAGAATCCCATGTATTATAATGATCTAATAGCTTTGTTATTACTTTGTCTAAGTTGATTTCCAGTTTCATGGCCGTATGTAGCTCCCTAGCTTTATAACTTCTTCTCTGTTGTTTGCAGCCTTCACAGCCTGGAGATCAGTCTCTGTCCCAGAATACATATAGACTGCAGCAACTAAGGGCCTGATGTAGGTAATCCTCATTTACCGACTCTAAAATACCGAATTTTACCGATTTGGTATTCTAGATTCGGTAAATGAGATGTAGCTAAAAATTCGGTATTTTTTACCGAATCGGTAGGATTCGGTAATTGGTAAAAATACTGAATTGTCATGGGGAACAGGGTGTCACTTTGACACCCTGTTGCACCCTTGATTTTGGCTTGTGTGCCATGTGGCACACATACATGCCCTAAGGCAGTGTTCTTCAATCTGTGGGGCGCGCCCCCCTGGGGGGGCGCGACACCTTCCCAGGGGGGCGCCACTCCACTTCAATCTGACCTTTGTGCCCTATAATCGTCCGTCTCTACCCGTGCAAGTCTTCTTGAAGCACTCCGGTATGTGGAAGGGGGAGGGAGGGGAGATCCATGGGGCAGGAGGTGCCCGTTCTTTTGTTATGTTTACTCTCCCAGGAGGGGGTTAATCACAGAGCTGACAGCTTCATCTGCAGTGGGACACGCTTTTGGTTTTAGCAGAGGAGACCCTTCGCCTCCCACTGCACCTGAAGCATGTCAGCTCTGTGAATGAACCCCCTCCTGGGAGAGTTAGCTCTTCCCAGAACGGAGACAAAGTTTCCAGGGACATAATGCTCCGTTTGCTACCTCTTGTATTTGTTTGCTCATGATTGGCACTTTTGCCTCATGTAATTTAGCGTTTGCTTTTGTAATTTGTTCACTTGTAATGTTCTCATGTATCAGTTCTGTTCCTATTGTGAAGCGCTCTGACCCCTTCGGGTAAAGTCTGTGCTATATAAAAACGCATAAATAAATAAATGGGTTGGGTGGGGGGACTGAAAGAGGCAGCTCTATTCTACAGAGTCTTGCCCTCATGACCTTGAATCCTTTTTAAACACAATGTTGTAAATATCGTTTTTCAATCATTCATTTTTAATGTGTTAAAGTCTATTACATACATTTTGCAGACAAAATGTGTTTATGCGTCATGCGACTTCCATATAAAAAGTTTATTTTAGATCAATACATGACCTCACATATGAGAAATAGAAGGGTGTGACACATTATTTACAGTAATATTAGTGAACTGCTGTTGTGTTACATACTGAAAACACACATCACTGTCCCTGAATATCCGATGTACACACATTTAGTATTTGACCAAAGAAGGCATGAAAGAGCTGAGACTAGATCATGAAATCAAAGCTGGTCCGAACAGGGGCCCCAAAAATACATTTGGCCCACAGGCCCCAAAATCCTTAAAACGTCTCTGAAAGTTTATTTTAAAATTACACAGGCAGGCGTGCAAAATGCCAGCCAGCCATGTGTTTAAACAGCTTTCAAATTGCTGAATATGATTATAAATAAGAAGTATGTATTCATTTGTAATGTTAACGAGCTCCCGGTCCCCCTCCTTTTTGTTGATTCATTTGTAATGTGCCTGTTCTATCTTTGTTCCCTTTTATTATCAGTCATGGATCATTCATGCAGCTCTAGAAATCAATTAAAAGTTCTTTCTATTTATATTTGCTGTTCAAAGTATGCACAGACAAGTGCTGAAAATACAGCTTTAGGTGACTGCTTATTTGTATACCATCTGGGACATCAAAATTATGAGCTGGCAACCGTAATCATAAGACTGGAAGTTTGTTGAGGGATCAGCACATTATTTATTTCCTCCACCCTGATTCCTGGTTACTGCCATAATATCAATAGTTAAACACATTTGAAACCCTACGCTGCCGTCAATAATATGCTGAGTTACTTCAAGTGTCTGGGAATGCACTCACACCATTCACCCGCTCACCCTGCACTCACACTGATCACCATGTTCTCACACCATTCACCCACTTACCCTCCACTCACAGTGATCACTCTGCACTCACAATGCACTTGCGCTTTTCACCCTGTACCTCAGCCTGCAGTCACACAAGCACACTACTTAACCTGCAATCATGACACTTCACTCACCTGTCCCCCTCACTGTTCAATCTGCAATCTCACTCCAGTAAGCCCACTACTAACCATACATTCATTCGTCCCACTCTGCACTAACATGCGCCCCCAATTTTATCTTGGAAAGTGGTGTATTGAGCTGTGTAATAAGCCTCTGTCATTTCACCACACCCACCTATTCACAAACCTGCAGTTTACTAAGTAAACTTATTGTATTGAATGTTATTCGCTGAATATGCCCGGAATGTGCGCGTCGCGGTCGAGTCCAGAAATTTCTGTCAGGTGGTGGGGGGGCCCAACATCTAAAAAAAAATCAGCTGGGGGGGCTCAACCTACAAAAGTTTGAAGACCTCTGCCCTAAGGGCATGTATGCAGGTACACAAGTATTCGTTATTTACCACCAAATAGTATTTGGTGGTAAATAACGAATCAGTAATGGCCTATGGCACTGTTTAAAGTGCCACCTACATCTGGATTTACCGATTCGGTAAATTTACCGACTTACCGAATCGGTAAAATTAAGGCCACCTACATGTCAAAACTCAAATACCGGTCGGTAACGGCCGAAATCGGCCGTTACCGACCGGGATTTGGTGACCTACACCTGGCCCTAAGGGCTCTCTTGACTCATTGTTTTACCGACTCAGTACATGTGCTCCACTTTAGTGCTTCTCTCTCATGTACTCCTTACTGCTCTGAAAATGGTGTTCTACTGTAATGGCCCATAAACCCCGGTGCAGAGACGTTTGAAGGCAAGATCAAAGCAGGCTATTGCCCAGGCTCCCGCCTTCCAAAGGGCCCCTTGATGATGCGACCTTTCGATCACTCGAGCTCACCTTTGTCAATTTTTTCTAGTTTTATTCCTTCATGCAGGCTTGACTTGGCAGAAAACAGGCAGTAAGATTCAAGGTTGTTCTGAATGGGCCCAGGAATATGTTAAGCCCAGGGCCCCAACAAGTCTTAAAACAACACTGCCCCAGTGTCCCCTTTAATCGCCCCCACCAGGTCCTTAGGACTTCATGAGACTGTGGTCCTCTTCCAGGATTGTGACTTGTGGTAACCCACCGTCCCCAATCTGAGGGTAACTGAATTTGAGCATAAAATGATTGGTGCTCCTTCTCGACCTATGGATTGTGAGTCTTCTCCCCACAGCTTCTCCAGCTCTCATTGCTGCTTCACATTGAGTAATGTCTGCCTTGTCTTCTCCACCAGCCATTTCACTATGTCCAGGTTCTGCTGTTCAGCTCCTTTTTGTGGTTTTTTTGCAGTTTATGTAACACAAACTCGACCCAAAGGTATTGGAGCGGGGAAACATCCTTTACAATGAAACTTTTACAACGCAGTGCTATTACAACGCAGGTTTTACAACGAAAACCATTACAACGCATTGCACTGGGGGCGCTCTAGGATAGGGAATAGATTTAATTTACTATCCAACACCTTCCCTACTATCCACGGGGACTGGAGTTGGAACACCCCCGCGCCGCACGGCCACCAGCTGCTGCGTGTGCCCCCCTGCTGTGCCCTCTGCCTCGCTGCCAGCCGCGCTGCCGGCCGACCCTGCTCTCGTTGCTCTGTCCTGTTTTTAAAATCATTTGTGCTTGTTTTTTTCCCTCGTTATTTTTGCCCGTATTAAGTGTTTTTTGTCCAGCATTTGTGCTTGTATTGCATAGTTCTGCCCGTGTTAGCGTGTTTTTTGATTCTCATTTGTGCTTGTTCTCCTCGTAGTCGCTGCCCGCTCTCCTTCGTGTTTCCCGCCTCCCTCGCCGCCCCCCGCTTCCCGCCACCACCGCCGACCCCGCCCCTTTTTTCCTTCTGTTCCCTCCCCGCTCCCGCCTCCCAGCTGCTCCGCCCACCCGCGCACTTGGCCTTAAAAGGCGACCGTGCGACACAGGTGAGTGTGACCCACTTGTGGGACACCCCCGCGCCGCACGGCCACCAGCTGCTGCGTGTGCTCCCCTGCTGTGCCCTCTGCCTCGCTGCCAGCCACGCTGCCGGCCGACCCTGCTCTCGTTGCTCTGTCCTGTTTTTAAAATCATTTGTGCTTGTTTTTTTCCCTCGTTATTTTTGCCCGTATTAAGTGTTTTTTGTCCAGCATTTGTGCTTGTATTGCATAGTTCTGCCCGTGTTAGCGTGTTTTTTGATTCTCATTTGTGCTTGTTCTCCTCGTAGTCCCTGCCCGCTCTCCTTCGTGTTTCCCGCCTCCCTCGCCGCCCCCCGCTTCCCGCCACCTCCGCCGCCCCCGCCCCTTTTTTCCTTCTGTTCCCTCCCCGCTCCCGCCTCCCAGCTGCTCCGCCCACCCGCGCACTTCGCCTTAAATGGCGACCGTGCGAACGCGCAGCGTTGACGCGCAGCGGGCGCGCCGATTGTGCGCCGAAGGTAAGCCCGTCTGCGCCCGTCCGCGACCGGATCGCGACCAGCGCCAGGACCCCTGGCCCCCACCGACGGAAGCCGACCCGACGAACCTACAACGCCGCCGATCTCATCGCACTCAACACCGGCCGCATCCCAGGATGTCATCGAGCCGCCCCGAAGCACACCCACGGACCCTTCAGCTGCCACGCCTGCAAGTTCACCTGCATCCGGACTCACCCTGCACCAGCACTCGCCAAGCCGAACATCAGCAGCAACCACCTCAAGTGCATCCTGCTCAACACCCGGTCCGTCCACAGACACGCCGTAGAACTCTGGAACCTCCTCGACACCACCGCCCCTGACGTTGCCTTCCTCACCGAGACCTGGATGAACGCCTCCTCAGCCCCAGACATCGCCATCGCCATCCCGGAGGGCTACAAGATCATCCGGAGGGACCGCACCGCCAACCTGACGGGAGGAGGCATTGCCATCATCCACAGAGACACCATCCACATCACGACCAACACCGACGACACCCTGACCACCGCTGAACACCTGCACTTCCAGATCCACACCAACCCGAAGACCACCCTCAGAGGCACCCTGATCTACCGACCCCCGGGTCCACGCACACGATTCAGCGAGGACATCGCCGACTTCGTCAGCCTGCATGCCCTCCCCTCCGCCGACTACATCCTCCTGGGGGACCTCAACTTCCACCTGGAGAACAACAGCGACCGCAACACCATCAGCCTGCTCGACAACCTCGCCAACCTCGGACTCAAGCAACTGGTGACCACCCCCACCCACCTCACCGGACACACACTCGACGCCGTCTTCTCATCCAGCAAAGACGTCACCTTCAGCCACGCAACAGGACTCCACTGGACGGACCACAGCTGCGTCCACTTCAGCTTCAAAAGAACGACGATCCACCACCACCAGCAACAGGTTGCCCGAAGAAGCTGGAACAAGATCACAGCCGACCAGCTCACCGCTTCCCTGAGCCAGCACCCCCCCGCCAGCTCAGCGAACCCCAGCCAGGCCGCCGACAACCTCACGAAGTGGATCAACAACGGCGCGGACGAACTCGCCCCTCTGAGAACCCCGCCCAGCAGACCCTGCAGCAGAAAAACACCATGGTTCACCGACGAACTCAAGAGCTCCAAGAAGAAGTGTCGAGCCCTCGAGAAAGTCTGGAGAAGGGAACCAACGACGGACAACATGACCACCCTCAAGCTCGCCACCCGGAAACACCACCAACTGATCCGCGCCACCAAGAAAAATACATACAAGGACCGGCTGGACAACAACGCACACAACTGCAAGGAACTCTTCAACATCGTGAAAGAGCTCTCCAACCCCAACGCCGGAAACAATGACATCACCCCGTCGCAAGACCTCTGCAACTCCCTCGCGTCCTACTTCCACAACAAGATCGCGGACATACACAACAGCTTCAGCAACCAACCAACGCAAGCCACAACCGCAACAACGCCACCCACCACCACCCTCCGCACCTGGACTCCGATCAGCACCGAAGACACCATCCGCACAATGAACTCCATCCATTCCGGATCTCCGACTGACCCCTGCCCTCACCACGTCTTCAACAAGGCCGACGCTGTCATCGCACCCCACCTGCGGGACATCATCAACACCTCCTTCGACACCGCCACCTTCCCTGAGAGCTGGAAGCACGCCGAACTCAGCGCTCTTCTCAAGAAACCCACAGCAGACCCCACCGACCTCAAGAACTACCGTCCCATCTCGCTCCTCCCGTTCCCGGCCAAAGTCATCGAGAAGACCGTCAACAAACAGCTGGCCGCCTTCCTCGAGACGAATGGATCCCTCGACCCCTCACAGTCTGGCTTCCGAGCGAACCACAGCACCGAGACCGCCCTCATCGCTGCCACCGATGACATACGAACTCTGATGGACAACGGAGAAACAGCAGCCCTCATCCTCCTGGACCTCTCCGCGGCTTTCGACACTGTCTGCCACCGCACCCTAGTACAGCGCCTCGGCAACATCGGAATCCAGGACAAGGCACTGGAATGGATCACCTCCTTCCTCGGCAGAAGAACACAGAGAGTCCGCCTACCACCGTACAAGTCAGAGGCCACCAAAGTCATCTGCGGCGTCCCTCAAGGATCCTCACTGAGCCCCACCCTCTTCAACGTCTACATGAGCCCCCTCGCGGCCATCGCACGCCAACACAACCTCAACATAATCTCCTACGCCGACGACACTCAGCTGATCCTCTCCCTGACCAACGACCCCGCCACCGCCAGAGCCAACCTGCACGAAGGGATGAGAGAGGTAGCCGAATGGATGACGACCAGCCGCCTGAAACTGAACTCGGACAAGACGGAGGTCCTCATCCTGGGCTCCTCGCCCTCCGCCTGGGACGCCTCCTGGTGGCCCCCGCCCTGGGCACCGCACCCAAACCGACGGACCACGCACGCAACCTGGGCTTCATCCTGGACTCCTCCCTCTCCATGACCAGACAAGTAAACGCCGTCTCCTCGTCTTGCTTCAACATCCTGCGCATGCTACGTAAGATCTTCCGGTGGATCCCCACCGAGACGAGGAAGACGGTCACCCAGGCCCTCGTCACCAGCCGACTGGACTACGGCAACGCCCTCTACGCCGGAACCACCGCCAAGCTCCAGAAGAGACTCCAGCGGATCCAGAACGCCTCGGCCAGACTCATCCTCGACATCCCCAGACGCAGCCACATCTCCGGACACCTGAGAGATCTGCATTGGCTCCCGGTCAACAAGAGAATCACCTTCCGTCTCCTCACCCACGCGCACAAAGCCCTACACGACCAAGGCCCGAGCTACCTCAACAACCGGATCAACTTCTACACTCCCAAGCGCCTCCTCAGATCAACCAGCCACGCCCTCGCCGCCGTCCCCCGCATCCGAAGAGCGACAACAGGAGGAAGGTCCTTCTCCTACCTGGCCGCCAAGACCTGGAACTCACTCCCAACCGACCTGCGCCTGACCCAAGACCACCTCTCCTTCAGGAAGAAGCTCAAGACCTGGCTGTTCGAGCAGTAACGGCACCCCCCCCCCAACCCAGCGCCTTGAGACCCTACGGGTGAGTAGCGCGCTCTATAAATGACCTGATTGATTGATTGATTGAATAGTAAATTAAACTATTCACTATACAGCACCCCAAAGCGCTATGCGCCGTAACAGCATGCGTTGTAAAAACTGCATTGTAACAGCATGCGTGGTAAAAGCCTGCGTTGTAGTGTCATACATCCATTGGAGCGCTTTGCATGAGCACCAGTTACATTACACAATGGCACATTCATTTTTAGGCACGGGGGATTAAGGGCCAGATGTACGACCCTTTACTGCGCTCGCAAACAGGAGTTCAGCCCGTTTGCGACCGCAAATAATGGTTGTGGCATGTACAAACACTATTTTGTGAGTCACTGACTCTCAAAATAGCATTTGCGACTTTCACTATTAGGAAGGGGCGTGCCTTCCTAATATCGAGACACACTGCCATGTACTATTGTTTTGAAACTGCATTTGCGGCCACAAAACACTCGGGCATGTGTACAAGCCCCTATCGCCACCACAATGTCACTTTTATCGACGTTAGGGTGGAGATAGAGGCTGCACCTTATTTACAAGGCAGCGTTGAGCCACTTAATGTGTCTTAACACTGCCTTGTAAATAAAGCTCCCTTTCACGCTATGCTTAGCGGGAAAGGGGTGGGCAGTGGGTGTTGTAGTGGGTGTTCCACCACAACACCCATTGTTTTTGATGCTGCCCCCTATGTACAAGGGTGGTGTACACAGGAGGCAGCGTCAACATTAAGACCAGGAAAAACCTGGTCTTAAGTTGGCAAAATGAGGAGAAATGCATTATTTCTCCTCATTTTTGCTTTTTTCATGTGTTCTGCCTTGTGCAGCACACATGGAAAAAGCAAAATGCCATGGATTGTTAATGTACAGGAAGGTCCCCCTTCCTGAACAGAAACAATCTTCAAATAAACATTCCATTTTGTGACTTTCATGTGTGCTGCGCTAAGCAGCACACATGAAAGTGAGAAAATGACATTTCAGTTTTGTTTATATGCAGGAAGGGACACCGTCCTACATATAAACAATCCTCCCCTGCATGCAGACACCCATGCACTATGGTGCAAGGGTGTCTGCGTTGGCGCGACACTGCTAAGGGGGGAACGCAAGGCTACACCATATTCTTGTAAATATGGTGCAACCTTGCATTTCGGAAGTGGCAGAGAGAGGCGTTAAGCCAGGAAGGCTAACGCCTCGTTCCCCCACTTCATTGTGCATATGGCCCTGCAGTTTACCACCTACTTCAAGTAGGTGGTAATCCACTCACAATCGGGAAGGGGTCCCTTGGAGACCCCTTCACCTTTGTGAATGTGTGGGGAAAAAAATAGTTTTTAACGGCAGGCAGTGGTCAATGAAACTGAAAAGTTTCATTTTTCTTTTTTAAATGCATCCCGTTTTCCTTTAAGGAAAATGGGATGCATTTTTTTAAAAAAACTGCTTTATTTAAAAAGCAGTCACAGACATGGTGGTCTGCTGATCCCAGCTGGCCACCATCCCTAGGCGTGCTAGCCATTCCCAATGGGGTTGCAAATTGCACTTGCCTCATGAATATTGATGCAATTTGCGACCCTATTGAGAATTGCTAACAATGTCTGTGACACTGTTGTAAATTGCATTTTGCGAGTCGCAAATTGTGAGTCACAAAACAACGCAATTTGCTAGTCACAAAATGTAAGGGTCGTACATCTGGTCCTCAGTGATTTGCCTAGAATCACGGGATGTTGAGCCGACATCTAGGTTTGAACCCGGTTCCCTAGTTCCAAAGTTGGCATCTCTGGCCGTAAAGCAACATCCTCTCCTCAAAACTACCTACATCCTTAATTCCCAACCTGCCATGGCTGTGATTGTCTCTTCTCCTTGCTCTGCTCCTTCTTTGACGACCTCCGACACAGACCTCCACCACCTCACCTCCTGACACGCCATTCTCTGGGCACGTTTTCTTCACTATCCAACCAGAGAGTGGTTGTTGCATTTATGGCCTCTTTCCTTCTTCGCCAAACAGTTGATGACACTCTTTCTCCAGCAGCAGCTGCTCATGGTGCTCAATGCAAGAATCAATCATTAAATTGTAGTGAAACACAAGATGTCATTAATGGAGACAGTATTAATTACTTGCACTCTAATTCTGCCAAAGGTAAGCAGGAAAAGAAAAAATAAACTATTGTATTGTCACTTAGTGAATAATAATAATACACCAAAAGGGATCCACAGAGTTTTTACAAATAATACGTCATTTTATTAGATTGCTCAAAAAAAATTATTAAAATCTTGACAAAATAAACGTGCATTATTTTTAAGCAGATAAGACAATTAATGTCATAGGGGCACATGCATCAACCTATTTAGGAAGTGCAAACGGTGCGAATCGGTAAATTCGGCCGTTTGCGCTTCCTAAATACGTTTTTGGGATGCATGAAACAATTTTCCAAAATTTGCTTTTTTTTGCATTTCCTAAAAATGCGAATGCATTTAAGGAATCCCATTTGTGCGATTCCTTAAATGCAATGCATCAATTTAAAAAAAAATGCGGATTTTGAAATAGGAAGGGCAAATTATCACGAGGTTGACTCTCGTGTTAATTTGCGAAAATCTTTAAAAAAGCACAAAAATGCATTTTGGAAAGTGTCATGTTACACACACACATGTCCTTAGGACATGTGTGTGTGAAACATGCACTTTAAAATACATTTCAGGGGTGCAGGGGGGGGTCCTTTGGACCCCCCTCTGCACCCTTGCAATGCATCAAACAAATGGGATTCGCAAAATAAAAAAGTGCAAAACGGCATTGATTCCTATGGGCCTCTAGGCCCATAGGAATCAATGTAATGCCATTCCTTAATTGCGATTCGCAATTAAGGAATCGCAATTTCCGAAAATTAAGAAATCCTAAAAACTTTAAGGATTTCTTGATGCATAGGATTTTGCATTTCCTAAATTGCGATTCCTTAATTTTCGCAATTTAGGAAATGCTAAATCCAACATTGATGCATGTGCCCCATAGTACATTAACTATTGGCCACATAAGTATTTTCTGGGCCTCATTTATGAGAAATGACGCATCGCTGCGTGAAAGCAACGATGCGTCACTTCTCAGTGCGCACTCCTTGCGACATACCTGATGTGTCATATTTAATGTATGATGCATCATGTCGCAAGGAGTTACAGATACGTCAGTATTTCTGACGTATCTGTAAGCGCAAAAGTGACGCATTGCTGGAGTGTGTCACAAAAGTGACGCAACTCCAGCAATGCGTCCTTTCACATGGGGCAAGCCCCATGTGAAAGGGCCCATGTCAGTCTTACGCCTGCTGTGAGGCAGGCGCAAGATTTTGACGCAACGGCGTCCTAGAAGTGACGCAGTGAAATCTCATAGATTTCACTGCGTCACTTCTACGAAGCTTTTTGCGGGGGAATGCCCCCTCTGCATACATTATACCTGACGCAGGTATAATGTAGCGCAGGGGTTTACAAAGTGACGCATCTGCTTAGATGCGTCACTTTGTAAATAGTGCGCAACAGGAGGCATGTTTTACGCCGCCAATGCGTCACAAAAAGTGACGCATCGGAAGCGCAAAACTGACTCAAGGCTTCATAAATGAGGCCCTCTATGTCTGATGGCAGAAGAACTGCAGCCTTTCGGCAATGTCTGCCCGTTTTATTCCATGACCAGCCTCCTTTAAATATCAAACAGTTGACAGATCATTCTAATATCTACTTATTTCCTACTCCTAAATCTCCATCCATCTGACTCCACTTTGTTTCGAGTCTGCCCGCATCAGGACCAGGCTGTCTCCCGCTGTTACTCGTGGTTCCTCTTCTTTCCCCTACTTCTCTGCTCCTAGCTCTGCCTCCTCCAGCCTGCGGAAATGCGACCTCTGACCCTGATCTACATAGACCCGCTGTACTCGCCTTGGCCACCATGGACAGCTCTCAGTAGTAGTACATTGGAGCCTGCTAGGAAGCACTTCGGGTATTCCTGGGAGATACCTGGGGGAATGATTATGTCCAGAACATTTATGAATAGGCCCTTTTGTGCTTTGTCTAGCTCCGCCCCCCACGGCTTTCTCAGAGCACTGCTGTGTCTCCATATTATGTGTGCGTAAGGCACATTGACTACGTCATAGCGTAAAGCCCTCACATATCATCAAAATACTTCCTGTCGTCTGGAGAAGGTTTCATAACAATCACATCCGCGGTGACAGGCGGCTGCTCACTCCTGGCTTCTGCTTTTCAACCACATGTTGAGAACTTCGGAAACAAACCTGCTTCATGTCTCCAGCTGTTTCCCGTCCTTCACTGGTAAATGATTTACCACCGTACAGTTGCCAAATGATATGTTTTTGCGAATTTTGCCAGACTTCGCTTTTGTCTGCCTTTTGGGAAATAACTGTTTACTCCTATTTAAGGGGCTTTAGGAAAATGTCCATCACCTCCCACCTTTAAATGAGCCCTTTCAAATTTTTAGAACTTTTTAACCATTCCACGTTGGAAAACATTGGTTTTCATTGGCTGCTTGCATTATAACCCCTCACACTGACGAATATTGAGCTGGGTAAACCCTTATTCCTTTTGCCACTGTTCCTGAAGTGTTTCCTGGTAGTTAGCTAGCACATTTTGCCTTTATCCCACCTTGAAGACATACCTTTTTCTCTTGACTGTATTTCCTATTTCATTTGCATATTCCCTCAGGTGCAAATCTTAAACTCAACCCATACTATTGAAAGATAAAACAACAACACTTTAAGGTATCTTTTTGTTTGGCCTTATACGGCCTGTCTGGGCTTGCGAGGCAGGTGCATTGCTACAGTATCGAATACAGAGATTGGCCACTCCCTTCACCCTGCATTCCAGTTTGATTTCTTGTACCAAACCATTGCTTTTTGTCCAGTGGCCTTTGAACCAACATATCTGTCTTGCCAAAAGGTCACAGGGCTCAGCATAGGTGAAGTGATGGCTCTCCCATGTAATGCTAATTTCAAGAAGAAAAACTGGATAACTTTCAGAGTATGGGACAAGGCAGGCGAGACAAGGTCCAGGTGCCCAATGGAATAACTCATAGAAAGGAAGCTTCAAACTGAAGAGTGACGGGGGGGAGGGGGTGAAGGGGGAAGCACCCATCCTCATGACCTCTGAGATCACTTCCAGATCCAACTTGCTGCCCTCTTCCAAAAGCTCCACTAGGATAAAGGTTAGAGTGGGAGATATTCCTGATTTGGGAAAGAAAATGACCAGTGGAAGAGCAAAGTCAGGGTTACCCACTCAGGGTGACCCACATTGACACCGAACACCAAAGAATGGAAAGGGGAAAGCACTGGTTCTAGAGAAAATGGTCACTAGAAAGAGAATTAAGAAGTAGTTCTAGCAGTGCAAACAGTGAAAATGCGGTGAGTGATAACCCCAGCTCAGCCCAGTGAACTGTGAAGATTTGACTCCATTCTGTAGGATGACATCCCAGCAAGGCTCCACAGAGAGGACAAGAATAACATTAGAGTCAAGATACAACACCCAGCTTAACAAAATTTAGGCCTCAAATTCCTAAGGATTTGGAGACTCCTGAACCTGATCAGAGGTGGAGGCCTTGGTTCCTTTGCTGGGTGGATACATGAGTCAGTGACACGAACGAAGACTCACGTGGGCCATAAACAGCCTGTGGGGACACAGACACAGTGAAATGCGGGGTTGTGAGAGAGTGACACTAGAGACAGCCCCTTGGGGAGATGTACAGAGAGTGAGAGACAGCTTGTGAAAGCAAGTGAGGCTCTAACGACAGATGGGCTGGCACATGCAGTAACTTGCTACGAGAAGGGTACGTGCACAGGCAGTCTGTATTCGGTGGATGAGGGGCCATGAGAGGTCCCTATAGACTGCTGGTAGGGGGGGCACACTAAGGGAATGTGGGAAGGGCCAACTGAGAAATATGCATTGAGACGGACTCTGGGGGTTGGAAGCACTTGCAAAGACATGCTGTGAGAGGGTCACAGACAGATTGTAAGAGGTACCAAGAGGAGAAGGTGAGGTACGAACACACAGAAGTTCAGTGGGAGAGGCACACACAGAAATAGAGTGGCATATTATCAAGAAACGGCATAAACATTATCGCCGCTTTGGCGGCAATAATGGGCTTGATAATAGGCTCTTGTGAATTCCCATAGAAGCCCATGTTCTGGTGTGAACATGGACTTCTATGGAAATTCTCTACGCCGTATTATCAAGCCCATTATTGCCACTTTAGCGGCAGTTTTCTGCCGCTCAAAAAACCCAAGGCAGATCCGAGCAACCTCAAGAACTTCCAGCCCATCTCACTGCTCCCGTTCCCGGCTAAGGTCATTGAGAAAACCGTCAACAAACAACTGACCTGCTAACTCGAGGAGAACAACATCCTGGACTCATCCCAATCTGGGTTCTGCTGCAACCACAGCACCAAAGCTGCCCTAATCGCCCCCACTGATGACATCAGGACCATTCTGGACAACGGCAAAACCGCGGCCCTCATCCTCCTGGACCAATCAGCTGCCTTCGACACGGTCTGCCACCGCACCCTAAGCACACGCCTGCACAATTCAGGAATCTGAGACAAGGCTCTGGAATGGACCACCTCATTCCTCTCCGGGAGAACCCAGAGCGTCAACCTCCCCCCCTTCCGGTCCGAAGCATCCAAGATCATCTGCGGCGTACCCCATGGATCATCCCTCAGCCAGAGATTGTTCAACATCTACATGGCCCTGCTTGCCCACGTCGCCAGACCGCACAACCTCACCATCATTTCCTACGCCGACAACACACAGCTGATTCTCTCCCTCACCAAGGGCCACCTCAACGCCAAAACCAATCTCCACGAAGGAATGAAAGCCGTCGCCAAATGGATGAAGAACAGCCGTCTGAAACTGAACTCAGACAAGACGGAGGTCCTCATCCTCTGCGCCCACCACCTCAGCCTGGAATGGCTCTTGGTGGCCAACCACCCTGGGAGCAGCACCAACACCCACCGGCCACGCACACAACCTGGGTTTCATCCTCAACTCAACGCTCTCCATGACCAAGCAAGTCAACGCTGCCTCATCCTCCGGCTTCAACACCCTCCGTATGCTCTGGAAAATCTACAGGTGGATCCCCACAGACAAAAGAAGAACGGTCACCCAGGTGCTCGTCAACAGCAGGCTGGACTACGGTAACGCCCTGCCCGCCTGATCCTCGACATCCCACGACACAGCCACATCACACCCCACCTGAGAGACCTGCACTGGCTTCCCATCAACAAGAGGATCACCTTCAAGCTCCTCACCCACGCACACAAAGCACTCCACGACACCGGACCAGCATACCTCAACAGACGACTCACCTTCTACAACCCGAACCGCCAGCTCCGCTCCGCCGACCGCGCCCTCGCTACCATTCCCCGCATCCGAAGAGTAACCTCTGGCAGCAGATCATTCTCCCACTTTGCCGCCAAGACATGGAACACCCTCCCCATCCTCCTACGGTAGACCCGGGACTTACTAACTTTCAAGAGGCTACTCAAGATCTGGCTTTTCGAGCAGTAGCAGCTAACACCCCCGGCGCCTTGAGACTCTCACGGGTGAATAGTGTGCATTACAAATTTCATGATTGATTGATTGAATTCGAGTGGGGGTGGGGGAGGTGGCAGAGAGTTTCACTGGAGACCACAGTAGCGGGCCTGGGTCAGAGTAAAGGTACCAGGTGAATCACCAGTTTGGACGGGAACCATCTTCAAACACAGCTTTTGGATCCAATTGTAATGAACCAAAACCCCCACTCCCAAAATGCATTTGTTGTGCACCCGGGCTTCAAATGTCATTCTTGATGACGTGACATTATCTGGTGACTCCCCCCTTTGTACCGTGCACATGGATTCTTATTGCTTGCGGCAGCCAAGTGTTGTCTGTCAAGGACTTATGTGTCATACAGGTCCACAGCCTCCACTGCTTTGTACTCCTTCTTTGCCTAATGTTGGAGAGTAGAACTATAAATACCAGAATGCAAATTGAAGTGGATGGAAAAGCAGAGGCTGATTGAACAATTTACACCTGACAAGGAAATCTGGTATTTTTTTTACTTTACATGCAATTGTCTTTCTCCCAGACCTTGCAGTCTTCTGGAGACACCTATTTGATATGCAGCCAATAATTTCCCAGCTTGCCAGCCCCGTAGCTTCTTGTGCAATCCTCACAGGCGACGGAGTGGTCCTTGCCCTCTTGACCATTCAGTCATGTAGGTTGGCATGAAATCTCCCGGTGTTCTTTTTAAACAGTCTAGCAACTAGCGGCCTACGTGTAATGCAGCTCCATGTCATGTGTGATACCTTCACCTGAACCTAGCTTTTTAATAAGCAGTGGCGTGCATTTGTGCACCTGTAGGCACATGCGTACAATATAAAAACCAAAACTCCATATTATCAAGAAACGGCGTTAACATTATCGCCGCTTTAGCAGCAGAAAACTGCAGCTAGAGCGGCGATAATGGGCTTGATAATACGCCCTTGTGAATTCCCATAGAAGCCCATGTTCTGGTGCCAACATGGGCTTCTATGGGAATTCTCGACGGCGTATTATCAAGCCCATTATTGCCGCTTTAGCCGGCAGTTTTCTGTCGCTAAAGCGGCGATTATGTTAACGCCGTGCTTGATAATATGCCCTCAAATTCTAAATGACTGTGTGGCCTAGGTTGGAATGTGAGCTATCGTTAAAAGTGTGACACATAGGGCCCGCTTGGCAGAGACCTTTGGCAACCTACTGTGTGATACCCTTTCTGTCAAATCAATCTGTTTGAGGTGGTTCGAACATCATAACTATTTTTGACAAACGGAAACCAACGTTATTTCATCTCCGGTCCACAATAGGGCAGTGAGTACCATTGAGTTGGGTAACAATAAACATCTGTTATTCCGCGCCAAGATACCTCCGGGTGAACGTGCGCTTTACAAATCCACATGTTATGTTATGTTGTTAGAGTATGCATCTGCACCAGCCGCAGAACAAGAGGGTCCTGCTCTCACATCAGAGCCCCAGTGCATGATATTTCTTTCACTGTTTTACAAAGAAGCAGAACCAGAATTCCACCCACCGCGGAACTCCGCGGAATAGCACAGACCTTTTTTACATAACTCCACGGCATTACTCAGCTTTAGTAACGACTTGCGTGGTAAAGGAATGCATTGTTTGTTAGTTTTGTAGATTTACATTGTAAAGACACATTTGTGGGTCAGACAACGTTATTAAGGCACAGCGTGGTTCGATCCCCGATGTTCAGGCTGTTTCCTGTCTGCAAGATGTTTAAAAAGGCATGAGGTGGATTTAAGAACATACAACCGTGGGGCATATTCTCAAGAACAGAGTTAAAAATTATCGCCGGTTTAGCGGCAGAATACTGCTGCTGAAGCGGGGATAATGGGCTTCATAATATGCCGTAGAGAATTCCAATAGAAGTCCATGTTCTGGTGTGAACCTGGGCTTCTATTGGAATTCTCCAGGGCATTATCGCTGCTTTAGCACCAGTTTTCTGCCGCTAAAGCGGTGATAATTTTAACACAGTCCGTGATAATATGCCCCCTTGATGTTTGATGCTCTAGCAGCAGGCTTCTGAGCAGAGCGTTGGGCACTGGTACTCATTATCTTACAAATTAAGCACTGCGCTCATTAAAAAGTGTATGCACAACCCCAACACCACTTATACTGAGACGTCACTAACAAACCACTTGTGCCACCAGGCGGGCCACTGCTACTTGACAGTACAGAGCGTCTGAAAGCCTCCAGGGGTCTCAATGTGGGGGTGCTCAGCCTCATGGGACATGCAGTACACTGTGTCTTGCTCTTAACCAGCAACCATTCAAATGACATCGAAAGAGGTAATTTCAACAATGATCAAAAGAGTTCCAGGACAGTAGCTCACACACTTACTTCATCCTCCACTCTTGTTCAGTGATTAAAAACAATGTAACAGAAAAACGGTTTTACAGAGCACAGTCATATCTACTTGTAAACCTAGAACAGTGATGTGTATTACAGAGAGATTAAACGTTTAGAAAACTAAGGAGAATATGTCCAGATTGCAGGCTAAAGCAGCCTCATGACAAATAAAATAAACATTCTCTTTCTGTTCAGGGTAAAATGTGTTGCACAGCAATGTAAGGAAATGTACTTTACTTTTACAATAGTGATAAATAAGACATGAGAGGAACTCAAATATGCCAGCACTAGAGAATACCAGTACCTGTCGTAGGACTTTCGAGAGTGGAAAAGGAAAGTGGAATTTAAACCTTTACCAAGTAATACGTCTGACCTTATGTTACACATGTCGAATCTCTAGGAACATGCACATTAGCATGTTCTTAAGTTTTCATGGGCACACAAATATAGCAACACACAGAGCACTAATTCAAAGATGAACTACCTAAGTACATATAGTAATCAAAATATTGAACAAAAAGGAGAAAAAAAAGCAAAAAAAACAAACAAAAACAGCGCAATACCTACAATACGGTTTACAGTAACACCCACAAAAAGAAAACAGGAAAGAAACGGGAGCCCCATACAACAAATTGTCGCAGCATACCAAAACAAAACAGTTTCTTACGGGGATAACTCAACTACGACTTTCTATTGTCCTCTCTTTCCATTGATGGACTGGTTCCCATATTTTCCTTCCCAGCCTCCTTGCCCTTCTACCTTTCCTAGCATAAATACCTTTTTCTAAATTAAAAGTTCCCAGAAGCAGGGCAATCCATTGTTGTAGTACTGGGGGTGCTTTATCTAACCAAGCTCTGGCGATCGTCAGTCTATAAACCGCCATTGCTATAAACAGAAATTCGCAATGTGCCTCGCCATCAAACCCCCTAACCCCTAACATAATTACTGTTGGTGTTAACGACACATCCAGCCCAAGTGTTCGGCCCAGAAAGTCTTCCATCCCTTTGAGCAGAATTCGTAATTGAGGGCAAGGAGCGAATATATGTATGCTATCCGCTGCTGGCGCACCACAACGTGGACAGGTAATCCCTGTAGTTCAATGCGAGCCGGGGTGTAGTATAATTGATATAATGTTTTGTAATGTTGGGATTGGAGCGGGGCTGAGCAAAGGACTGTGCATCCTAATTCTAATGAATCCGAGAAGTGTCTACCTTGAATTCCTAACTTTACTGCCCATTTATTTTCGTACTTTCCAATATCATCCACCTTCAACTCCGCCAAAATTGCGTAGAAACTACGAATAGAGCACTCCCCTCCACGTTCTATATTTTCCATAATGCTATCTTTAGCGAAGCCAGCCTCCCCACCTTTCTTCCTACTCAGGAAACTCCTTACCTGCAGATATTTAAAAAAACTCCGTCTGCCGATATTGAACCTTGCCTCAAGGTCGGAGAATTGCAATATCTTCTCGTCTAAGCCCAGCAAATCTCCTATCTTAGTAATTCCTTTACTAGCCCACTCTGCCATAGTAGCATCAGCTAAGATTGAGGTGGCAGGGTCTTATTCAAATACAGTCTTGTGTACCTATGAAATCTCCCCAGCCCGCATTTTTTTGCCACTGCCGTCCAGATGTTATGCGCTGCCAAGACAGTCTTAAACCGCGTGCGTTTGTAGTATGAGGAGTCGGCACAGCCTAAAAAGGCATTCTCTGCTTCTGAGCCTAAAACCATAGAGTATACCTTAGTTGAAGAGGCAGTGACATTTGGGTCTGCCCCACTCGCGCCAATCAAACCCTGCATGGACCCCCCATCCCCCCCTTACCCTGGGTAGCGTCATAAATTTATAGGCCCTCCTGGTCTTTCCATGTGCCCAAATAAATTTATTCAGAATGGATTCCACCTTGTTAAACCAGGAAACCTCGAACATTAGGGGTATTGTTCTAAAATAATAAAGAAACTTAGGTAGTTTCAGCATTTTTATTACGTTGGTACGGCCCACCAAAGAAAGTCTAAGATTGTTAAACCTGATCAAATCCATTCTGACTTTTGCCAATAAGGGAGTCATGTTTCGTTCTACCACCGTCTCAAGTTTGGCCGATATTTCAACCCCCAAATATGCTGCCGCTGGGACCACCCTAACATCATCACAGCAAGCAAATGAGTTGGGTTTTGCTACTGTTGAGCCTATAGCCTGAGATCTCACCAAATTTTAGGGCCTCCTGTTCTATTTCTCCAATTGCCAGTGATGGGTCCGGAGTTATTATAGCGACATCGTCTGCATATGCCAACACATTGATCTGCAGTCCGTTCAGGCAGAGGGGGGGAATTCTAGGATTAGAAATGAGACTCCGCAAATAAGGGTCCATATAAAGTGCGAAAAGGAGAGGGGAGGTCGGGCAGCCCTGCCTTGTCCCCCTTTTAATCTGTACCGCAGAAGTAAGCTCTCTGTTAATCTTAATTCTAGCAGTTGGTGCTTTATAAAGTACCTGGATCGCTCTAATATATCCTTCGCCAAACCCAAAGTGTCTCAGTAAGCCCCATAGATATCCCCAGGCGACCCTGTCAAAGGCCTTCTCCGCATCCAAAAAAAGAGCAGCGACAGGGCCGCCCGATATCTCCATGGCATCAAATGAGGTAATTACCGTTCTGACATGTTCTGTAGTGCCTTTTCCCGGGATGAAGCCATGTTGAACTGAGGAAACCAATTTCTCAATAACTACTGCTAATCTTGTTGCCAGAATTTTAGAATATAGCTTAACATCTGAGTTCATTAGTGCGATAGGTCTGTAGGACCCAGGGGCTGTGGGAGGTTTACCTTTTTTCAAGATGACTATAACTTCGGTACCCCCCCAGGAGTCTGGAATCGAAACCCCCCTCTGTGCTTGAGTAAGTGTATCCAGTAACTCCACTTTCAAGACTCCCAGAAAAGTTTTATAAAATTCTACAGGGATCTGGTCTGGACCTGCAGCCTTTGCTGATGGGAGATCTGATAGAGCTGTTGTTAATTCCTCAAGTGTTATAATAGATTCAAGATTTTCTCTTTCAGCTACTTCTAACTCAGCCATTTGAAGGTTTCCTAAGTAATCCATAATACTCCTATTCCCAGCCTCCTCTGAATCATACAACTCTGTGCATAATTTCCTGAACACTTCTCTTATTCCTGCAGGATCAGAGATCAAATTACCTTGCCCATCACTTATACTCTTAATATCACCCGCAGCAACTTTCTGCCTCGTTCTAACAGCGAGAATATGTCCCACTCTTTCACTCAGCTCACATGCCTGCTCCCGCCTTGCCAAATATTTCGCTGCTGTTTTATTAGCGATACTTTCTGCTATTTCAGCTTTTAATACCACAATTTCCAGCAGCTGTTGATCCAATGAGCATCCACCCTCAATTAGGCGACCCAATGCTTCCTCTGCAACCAAAAGGATATTAACTTGCTGCTAGTTCAAGTTCAAGTTCAGGAATTTGTATAGCGCACTACTCATCCAGAGGGTCTCAAGGCGCTTGAGGGAGGGTGGGTGCATTACTTATCGAATAGCCAGGTTTTTAGTTGCTTTCTGAAGGATAGGTGGTTCTGTGTAAGTCGGAGGTGGGTGGGGAGGGAATTCCAGGTTTTGGCCGCTAAGTAGGAGAAGGATCTTCCTCCCATGGTGGATCTGTGGATGCGCGGAATTACGGCGAGGGCATGATTGGATGATCGTAGTTGGCGGGTGGGTGTGTAGAAGGACATTCGTGTGTTGCGGCATTCGGGTCCTAGGTCGTAGAGGGCTTTGTGTGCGTGGGTGAGGAGACGGAAAGTTATTCTCTTGTTGACGGGGAGCCAGTGGAGATCCTTCAGGTGACCGGAAATGTGAGCATGACGGGGAATGTCCAGTATGAGTCTGGCTGAGGCGTTTTGGATTCTTTGGAGTTTTTTCTGTAGTTTGGCTGTGGTCCCGGCGTAGAGGGTATTTCCATAGTCCAGTCGGCTGGTGACAAGTGCGTGGGTTACTGTCTTTCTTGTTTCGGTGGGGATCCAGCGGAAGATTTTTTTAAGCATGCGTAGGATGTTGAAGCATGAAGATGAGAGGGCGTTGACTTGCCTGGTCATCGAGAGGGAGGAGTCTAGGATGAAGCCCAGGTTACGTGCGTGATCTGTAGGTATGGGTGCTGTACCCAGGGCCGGTGGCCACCATGAGTCGTCCCAGGTCGAAGGGGATGATCCTAGGATGAGGACTTCCGTTTTGTCCGAGTTAAGTTTTAAACGGCTGTTCTTCATCCATTCGGCTACTTCTTTCATTCCTTCGTGTAGATTGGTTTTGGCGGTTTTTGGGTCTTTGGTGAGGGAGAGGATCAGCTGGGTGTCGTCTGCGTAGGAGATGATGTTGAGGTTGTGTTGGCGTGCGATGGATGCGAGGGGACTCATGTATACGTTGAAGAGGGTGGGGCTGAGTTAAGAGCCTTGTGGTACACCACAGATGACTTCGGTGGCTTCTGATTTGAATGGGGGAAGGTGGACTCTCTGTGTTCTTCCGGCGAGGAACGAGATAATCCAATCCAAAGCTTTTCCTTGTATTCCAACGTTGTTGAGGCGTTGTATGAGTGTGCTATGGCATACTGTGTCGAAGGCGGCGGAGAGGTCGAGTAGGATGAGGGCCACTGTTTCTCCGTTGTCCAGTAGTGTTCGGATGTCGTCTGTTGCTGCGATGAGGGCGGTTTCGGTGCTGTGTTTGGCTCGAAAGCCGGACTGTGAGGGATCGAGGGAGTTGTTGGATTCGAGGAAGGCGGCGAGTTGGCTATTGACGGCTTTCTCGGTGACTTTGGCCGGGAAAGGGAGGAGGGATATGGGGCGGTAGTTTTTAAGTTCAGATGGGTCTGCTGTGGGTTTCTTCAGGAGGGCGCTGACTTCGGCATGTTTCCAGCTTTCTGGGAAGGTGGCAGAGATGAAGGAGCTGTTGATGATATCACGGAGATGGGGTGCGATGATGGAGTCTGCTTTATTGAAGATGTGGTGGGGACATGGGTCGGTTGGCGATCCAGAGTGGATGGAGTTCATGAGGCGGATGGTGTCTTCAGTAGTCATTGGGTTCCAGGCGCTGAGGTAGTTAGAGGTCGGTTTAGGTTCTGAGGGGGGTGGAGAGGGTTGTCTGTTGGAGCTGTTTTCGAAGCTGTTGTGTATGTCGGCAATTTTGTTGTAGAAGAAGGAGGATAACGAATCGCAGAGGTCTTGGGAGGGAGTGATGTCGTTTGAGGTTGCAGTGGGGTTGGTGAATTCTTTGACGATGCTGAATAGTTCCTTGCTGTTGTGGGCATTGTTGTCAAGTCGGTTCTTGAATGCTGATTTCTTCGTGGATCGGTTTAGCTGGTGGTGTTTGCGGGTGGCTGCCTTGAGGGTGGTCATGTTGTCGGCGGTTGGGTTTTTTCTCCATGTCTTCTCAAGCGTGCGGCATAGCTTTTTGGATTTCTTAAGGTCATCATTGAACCATGGGGCCTTTTTATTGTTTTGATTGGTGAGATGCTTTTTCAAGGGTGCTAGTTCGTCAGCGCTATGAGTGATCCATTATTTGAAATTGATGGCAGCTTGGTTTGGGTCCGATGAAATGGCGGGTGGGCTTTCGTTGAGCGAAGTGAGGAGTCGGTCGGTGGTGATTTTGTTCCATTTTCTTCGGGGGATAGGTTGTGGGCGGTTGTGGGTCGATGTTGTTTTGTAGCTGAAGTGAACACAGCTGTGGTCTGTCCAGTGGAGAGCTGTGGTGTGGTCAAAGGAGATGTGTTTGCTGGAGGTGAATATTGGGTCGAGCGTGTGTCCGGCTACATGGGTGGAGGTGTCAACAAGTTGTTTGAGGCCGAGATTGGTCAGGTTGTCAAGAAGGGTGGTGGTGTTGTAGTCGCTTTTCTTGTCCAGGTGGAAGTTGAGGTCTCCTAATAGAATGTAGTTCTCGGATGCGAGGGCATGTGGACTGATGAAGTCGGTGATGTCTTCGTTGAATTGTTTACGGGTTCCTGGAGGCCTGTAGATGAGGGTGCCTCTAAGTGTGGTTCTAGGATCGGTGTGGACCTGGAAGTGGAGGTGTTCGGCGGTTGTAAGGTAATCGTCGGAGCGGGTCGTGATTTTGATGGTGTTCTTATGGACAATGGCGATGACTCCTCCCGTGTGGACGGTGCGGTCTTTCCGGATAATCTTGTAATTGTTTGGGATGGCTACGGCGATGTCGGGTGCTGATGATGCGTTCATCCATGTTTCAGTAAGGAAGGCGACGTCCGGTGATGTAGTGTCGAGTAGATTACAGAGTTCGGTGGCGTGTCTGTGGACCGAGCGGGTGTTCAGCAGGATGCACTTCAGGTGGTTAGAGTCGGAGCTGTGTTTGGGGTTAGTGGTATGGGTCTTGATGCTGGTAAATTTGCAGGAGTGGCAGGCAAAGGGTCCGTGGGTGTGTCCGGGGGCAGCTACGCAACAGTGAGGGATGCGTCCGGGGTTGAGGGCTAGGAGGGTGGCGGTGTCATACTTGATGTGGGTTGAGGGCGCTGCGCGTGGGCCAGGGGGTCTGGCGCTGGGCGCGGTCCAGGCGCGGACAGGCGTAGACGGGCTTACCTTTGGCGCACCTTCGGCGCGCATGGGGCGCTTCCGCTGCGCGCAAAATCATTTGTCATATGTGGATAGTGGAAGGGGAGGGGTGAGGGAGGGTCAGCTGGGAGGCGGGGGGCGGGGTGGAGATCAGGGCAGGGAGGCTCAGACAACAACAAACCAAACAAAATGGCTGCAAGCCAATAATCAATTCGGGCTGGGGTACGATAGGCGAGTGCACGAGGCTGATGGTGGTGGCTTCGGCAATTTAAATCAGCAGGCAGCAATTTAAAGCAGCAGGCAGCTGGACTAGCGCACCCTGGCAAAAAGCGCTGCTATCATGTAAATCTTAGCGGAAAGCAGATAAATTATGCAGGCTATCAAGTCGGTTCCGATAATTATGCAGGCAATCGTATTCTATTCAATAAGTTCTGCAGGCTTAGTTAGTGCAGTGCAAGATCGCTACTGTACCCGGGCAGGTGAGGGCGTGGAGCAGCTTGTGGAGCGACCGCTTCTCCTGGGAGCAGGACGGTCACCTGGCTACACCCTGGCTCTCTCTGCTTTCTGCGTATAAGTTGTAAAACTGAGTGTCTCTCCCCTCACCCCCGCTTTAAACGCATCCCATGCATTTCCTGAGCTAGTACTTCCCTTATTGATTCTCCAAAATTCCTTGATCCAAGCATCCATATGTCTACAATAACCTTCATCTTTAAGGAGAGCTCTCTCAAACGTCCAGCTATATGGTTTCCTTGTTATACCATTTAAACTAAATGACAAAATTAGGGGGTTGTGATCTGAGACCAACCGAGGTAGTTTCCTAATTTGTGAGTTTGCTATTAGTGCATTGGAAATTAAAAAGTAATCAAGTCTTACCATAATTCTATGTGGAGCTGAAAAAAATGTAGTACCATCCGCCTGAGGATAGAGATTGGCCCAGGCATCAGACAGAGCATTGTGCAGTGCCATATCTGCCGCAGCCCTATGCATTCTCTTCTTCCTCCCTTTATATCCCTGTCTATCTTGTATCTCAACACTGGAAGGACAGCCAATATTAAAGTCCCCGCAGCATATAACTGGTTCGGGCCAGGTTGATTATTCTTGATCCAAATATTCAAATATATCAGGGTCATCCCCTGTCGAGCCATACACAGAAACCAAGGAGAACTTACCCCCCCTAAAGCCTACTTCAATCATAACCCACCTCCTCCATTGATCCTCTTTTTTCCGATGTACTATACAGTCCCTTCCTTTCCCTAACACAGCAACACCTCGAGTCTTTGAACCTTGTTTAGTATATGCTAGTACAGTAAAACCTAGCTGTTCCAACAAATAGCCCTTTCCTCCCTCCACATGGGTTTCTTGCATGCAAATTAAATCTGGATTCATTGATTTCAAAAATGCTGATACTCGCAGTCTCTTCTGTAAATCGTTTAGTCCACAGAGGTTCACTGTCATGATTCGGCAAGTCATCAAAAAACATCAAAGGTTGGTACCAGGTCTCTATTCCACTTTTCAAATTCTCCCCTTTTTTCTCCCCGATACCAAATATATGTAGTTTTAACCTTCATGTTACAGATCTGTGCGTGCAATGTGTGCCCTGTTTCCACCCCCATACCCCTCCACCTCCTCCTCAAATACCACCCTCACTACCCCTCCCCCCCTCACTTACAGGCAAATAGGTCACCCGTGACCTATGTGTGGACACTAGGGATGCAGCAGTCGCCTCCCCCTCCCTACCGCTATTCATGCCTCCCGAGAGAACTCTTCCCTTACTTCTCCTTAAACCCCAGAGCCTCCACCATGTATGCCTTTGCTTTAATCTCGGAAAAGAACATTTTAGCCTGACCTTTAGTAACTATTTTCAGCTTTGCGGGGAACAGCAAAAAGGCCTCTGAACCCAGGGCCTGGATGGGAGAAATCAGCTGCCTCAATCTCCATCTGCGCTCAACTGTAGTATGGCAGAAGTCCGGCCTAGCAAAAAAAGTAACATTGTTAAATGTACGTTTGGACTCTGGTTTGGCTTTATCTAGGATAAGCTGTCTAAGTAAAAAATTCCCTACGTATATCAACAATGCTCTAGGTCTCCCCTCCTGGTTCCCCGCTTGACCCCTTTTAACCACAAACGGGAAACGGTGGGCCCTCTGGATTTCTGTTTCCCATTGCCAGGTCGTCAGCTCGGGGAAGGCCCCTTTTAGAAGATTCACCACAAACATTCTAGGATCTTCCCCTTCAAGACCTTATGCCACCCCTAGAAGTCTGACGTTATTTCTGCGCTGTCTATTTTCATATTCCTCCAACTTCCAATTGACATCTTCTGCCACTTTTTGGTGCTCCTGTTTATAAGACTTTATTTAGGTCTCTCAAATCGTCCTCTAGTCTGCCTGTACGTTCCTCCACATGGGAAACTTTCTCCACCACCTCATCATGCCTTTTACTCATTTTCCTTAGCGTATTCTGAATCTTCCTTGATTCCTGTCTTGCCCTCCTACTTTCACCCCTCGCCTCAGATTGCATTGACTTAAGGGTATTCAATAGTAAATCCAACGTAACCGGTGGCGGGGGCATTTGTGATGAGTCTTGATCACCGGCCAGCGAGGCGGACCCTTCTTGTTCCATGAATGATAAGGGGGTAGCGGAGTAGTCCCAGGCTAACTTTCTTGTGGGGTCAGTAGTACTGCCTGTTGTAGAGGGCTTTCTTTTAGCCAGTCGTTTCTTCTGCGTACTTCACTGAGCCGGGGAGCTACTTCCTGTATCAGTACCAGTGGGCTCATCTGAGCTTACTTCATCGGAGGCCACAGACTGTGATTGAGAATCTATATTTACAGAATAGAATTTTTCAGCGGAGGCAGAGCCGCTACCTGTACCGGCTTCAACCAAGGTCTCACCCTCCAGCTTAGCAAAGCCATTCGCCAATTCCGTGATCTCTGCCCAGTCTGAGGTGCTCGGGCCAGGCACAGTCCCTCTAGATAACTCCTCTAGCCGTGGCGCCCCCAAGCCTCCCTTCAGTAGCGTTTGGTCTTGCTTCCGAGCCCTTTCATCAGATCCAGCATAACCAGCAGTATTCCTGCATTCAATATACGGCCCAGTATGCGGAACCTGACTATCTGAAAGCCCCCCGGTCTCACTTGCCTTCTTACTTTGAGTCTCATCAGTCTCGGCGGGTCTGCGCCGCAGCTCCTCCAAGCCCGGCGCCAAGCTCTGAACCATAGCCGGCAGCTTCGCTTTCGTCGGCTCTTCCGCTTGTGCTGGTTGCCTAGCAACCACGGCTCCAGTCACAGCGTCCACGAGGGCGTTTCGAGTGGTACCTTCCACCGTCAGGCTCCCGGCGCCGGTACTACCCACTCCGCTGCCTGCAGGTATGTTGGCAAAACTCTCTGTCACAGTGGGTTGCCGCAGGGTACTTTCTTTTACTTGTTTGACTTTGTAGCGGCCCCATGTTCCTTCGGGGTACCGACATCGGGCCGTTTTTCTTGCTCATTGTTTTTTTGAAACCAACAGCTCCTTTCTGCAAAACACTTGGAGGTGGGTTTTTTGAGTCCATTCTATTCCTCTCTCTGGAGGGCGGCTCTTTCTGGGCATGAGCGTCTTTCGTCCCTCCTTTGCCGTCTTTCTGCTCAACTCCTTTTGTTGTACGAGTAGGGGGCATCTTAAACCAATTGCAAAGTACGAACTCAGCAATGCCGGTAATTTTACCCCATACGCGAAGGTAGGCTCGGCTGAGGATTCTTCTGAAGCACCTTTCGAGTAGTCTGCCTGCCCTCTGGTCCCACGAAACTTGGGATTCGCGGCAGCAACCGGACTCAGCGCTATACAGGGGGGATTCCAACATCGGATCAGCGCTGTAGGGAGGAGGAGAGTGGTGCGACTCACTCACTGCATACCGCTAGCGGCCATCTTGCCCCTTCCTGACCCTTCCGGGAAACCCTTCTTTCTTTCTTTTAGCATGTTCTTAATCCTCAAATGCATTTACAATCTGTTGTGTGCACACAACAGAGACCAGACTGTATGTATACATGTTAATGTTAGCCCTAGTGAAGATTCAAAGTGTTTACGTATGGCAGAATAGATTCATTGGTTTGCCATATCAAGGCTGTGGATGAGTTACTTTCCAAATTGTACATACATGGACATGCTACTCTCCACGCTACGCGAATCCTTAAGGATTAAGGTGATCGGTGATCCAGGCACAAGCTCCCCCTTCCTAGGTGATGGGAAAAAAATCGACAAACCATGGGTTATAATAGTCTGCTTGTAGGAAAGTGGGTTAAAGTGCATCTACCACTGGCAATAAGGCCACTAACACAGTCTAGGGCTCAGAAGAGGTCTCAATAAATTATTCCCATTCTCAACGCTGAGTAGCTTGGCTGTGAGCAGGGAGGCTTAACTTAGGATACAGGCATGGAAAGTATTTAAAAATACCAATTCAGTAAATAATTAAGGCACAACACACAATGAGATCCAACACCAATATATAAAAATTGGAAATATTTGTATCTTTAAAATGACACCAAAATGACAAAATCCAATGGAGGGAACTAGAATAGGATTTAGAATTTTTTTTAACACTATATAGCACTTAGAAACCTATAGTGCCACTCTGGGACATCTGGGCACGCTTGACTGGGACAAACTCAAAGTTTCAGGCCAACCACGATGGAGCCCTGCTTGGATACCCCCGTGATAGGTCTCTGACTTAGAACCTTTTCTGGAGCTTTTTCTGCAGGGGTCTCTTGAGGCTCTTCACCGGTCCGAATTCGGTGAGGGTTTGCCGGCTTGCTTTTCAGGGAACTCCCGGCCAAACTTTGGAAGTCAGACCTCCGGAGCTTTTTAGTTGGACGAACCAGCAGGACAGGCCAGCTCGCGGTTGAAGATGGTCGGGTTTGCTCACACGGTTGAGTCTGTTCCCTTATGGAGCTTTTTTTCAAAGTTGCTCCAAACTTCTCCAAACTTCTGGAACTTCTTCCTGGAGTTCCTTTTGAGAGTCTAAAGTGTCCAAAACACAACCCAAGGGTCTGGAATCTCCAAGATGGTACTTCAAAGGTTTGGGAACACAATTCCCATAATACACCTCGACAAAATCCTTACAAATCCTCTTGACGCACTCCATGCAGGGAGGTATGGATCAGGTGAGCTCTGTTAAATAACCAAGCAAGGTACATCCAAAGGTCTGTTGTTCCAGATAATGCAGCATGCACAGTCAGTCAGAATGCAGGGCCTGATGGTGCAAATCAAGGTTCCAGCTTGAAAAGCCTTCTTATTCTCTGAATTTTAAGCAGCAGGTCTGAGAAGCGCAGCACCTCTCACATATTTATTCAGTGTTCTCTGGAATCAAGCAGGAGAGTACTCTGTCCAATGAGGTGTAGAGCAACACCCTAGAGCATGCCACTTCCAATAAAGAGTGGCATAATCTTCTCCCAGAAATCACTATTCCTCTAAAATTAAATATGGCTGAAATCTCAGCAGCAGAGCAAGAACTAGGTAGACCAACCTCCAGTATGGCTCATTTCCATAGCTCTCCTACCCTACCATCTACAAATTGATGTCTTAAGCAGGGCCGGCTTTAGCGCTGGTGGCGCCCAGTGTGACAATGTTAGTTGGCGCCCCCCTAATGACCACCTCCACCATGGATTATCTAACTAGCACCCTTTAACAGTGACCAAGTCTCTATAACCACTCTCTCTCAGATGCATTGAATTAGTTGAATAACGCAACTCATACCAGTAAAGGATGTCACAGCACTTTGCATCACACACACATTACACAGAGACAATCAAACATACATGTGTAAATCAGCTTATAGGAAATGTTCCAAAGGACTAAAAGTGTAGGAGTCACATGTCATCCATACTCGTAGACCGTAAAGTGTAAGAGTGCTAGGTGCGGAGAAGCACAAACTCAGAGTATAAAAAGAAAAAGAAACAGCAAAGTTGGGAGTTTTCTTTAATAATAAGAATTGATTTCTACCCAAATTAACCCGTTTGCAACATTAATTTATGCTCTAATGAATACTTTGCAGTGTGTATGCAGTTCTATGATGAAAGTTGACACGTCACTGTTCTATATTAGGAATTTAAGTTATAAATTGCAAGTAACAAAAGGATGTCTCTTTTAAAAGCAGTAACCTGCAGATCTATTTACATTATATGCACTCTGTAATCTACATGGTACACATTCTTTGCAGCAGGCATATTAACCCTCTGCACTACCTTCACATAAGTCAAAACATCAACTATACACAACTCCAAACTCTCAACAGGAAGAACATTAGTCACAGGAGTTAACTTGACATTTTTGTGAGGCCTGGTAATTGTTGAAGGAAAGGAACATGGCAGCAGGTGCTTTAAAAACATAATAAACTTGCAAACACGACACCCCCAGGAAGCCGGCACCCGGTGCGGTGGCACCGGTCGCACCTCCCTAGAGCTGGCCCAGGTCTTATGCATGCCATTTGACTTGGTCAGAGGCGATGGGTGTAGATGGACCTGGCATTCCCTACCTGTCCCATACCTCCTTTGAAGCTCATGCTTTATGCCCCACCCCCCTGTTCTGGCATTCCTGTGCAGAAGAACTCTCTCCAACAGACAGCCTCTCTCTGGGTGAGCCACTTATCACTTTAACAAAGCTGCCTGGCTAATCTTGTTATCTCTGACCAATCAGTGGAGACCAGAAGAAGGCAGAATGTTGGTTTACAGACAAGAAAGTCTTAGAATTATTTTCTGTATATGTTAGGATAAATTCAACAATAGCATATAAAACATATTTTATAAGGGCCCTGCTTATAGTTACATGACCCCCACCCCACCCCTGGGACACCTAGGGGAGACTTTAGGGCTCCTGAATATGCAAAATTAGTGTAGATCCTCACTCCACAGTGCTCATAGCAGCAAAGTCGATTGTGGGAGGCACTTTACTACAAAAGTGAAATGTGCAATTTCTCTATCCCCAGGGCATATAAAATGTCTCTGGGGATACCAAAAATGCGGACATATTGAAATGTATCACTTTATTAAGTGCCCCTACCACCAAAGTCGAGTTTAGGCACAATGTACATTTAAATGCAGTGCTGCAACATAGGGCTGCTTTTAAAACGACCTAAGGCTCACAGCATTGCACACATGCAAGTGCAGAAAGGGCTGCCCTATTTTTTACTAGGGACGTATAGGGTAGGTCATGCCAATTATAAGTGTACCCTAATATATAGTGTACCCACATGTATGTGTGTGTTTTCACTGTGCTTTCAACATAGCACTGGCCCAGGGCCTGGTTAGACAGAGCCCAGAGACAGTCAGAATCAGTTACCACCAGTACTAGTCAACTACAAAATGGGGATGGACAGGGCACACAGGATGACCTTCCAATACTGCTCATCACTGCCTACTTTCAACCCAGGAGCACCTTGGGAAGGCCGGGGGATGGATGTGCAGAAACTCAAGACACAACTTTACAGGAGGCATAAAGATGGGATTAGAGTGGTTGACACACAGAGGTCAAGAGGCAAGAAGACAGATATCCTGATTAAACACAAAAGAAAAAGGTCTGTCGGGGTGTGTGCAATTGCTAAGAACATTGTTTGTAAATACAAAGGTAAATTACTTTTTTTTAGAAGAATATAGGACAATGAGTCCCACAGGAAATTACTTCACACACAGAGAAGAACACACACAGTAGAATATAATGATCAATAGTATATTCTGAATAAGTATTAAATACTCAAGGTTGTCACAGTTGCACAATCAATTGCATCAGAAAAACAATGAGTGACTATAGTGAACAAAGTGACATGTAGTGAAATAGACAGTACACTATATACAAAAAAATACATGTGAAAATAAATTAGGGGGAGGGGGAATTTTTGGCAAAGGTTTCGTGCTTTCTCTTTTTGCACATGAACTACAAGATCCAAAAATCAATTAAATTGTGATCATGATCAGCCAAAGAAGCAGACGTCTCATAGAGTGGAATTATAAATTCGTTTTTAGGTAATGTATCACGTTTTAGACAAAGAAATCCTCCACCAGCCAGTTGGAGCCTTACTTAAAACTTCAAAGGACCTCCACCAGCAGGTTGGAGTCTCAAGAAGCAGCCTAGCAATTCAATGTCTACTACCTCATCGTTTCTAACATAACCAGTAGTATCTGACACCTTTTTCACAAAAATATATGGGCAAAGTAACAATTTAGCCATATATTAACATTAATTATTAGTATACATGCAGTTCAAACACATTCACTGGTAATTGTATGCACAAAAGAAGTGTTGTTGCGTTGACGTTTCGGTCTCACAAACTGTAAATCCTCAAGACCATCCTCCTCAGAACATGTGTTGCACCATGAATAGGGACGCTAGGTAATTAAAACCTCAACCGTAGTGTCCTTCCGCCACTTTATTAGTAGGTACAAGAAGACTGCACTTTAATCTGCCAGTGTTTATTTGGGGAACGCTATATTAATCTGTCCCATGCTCGCCAAACTAATCGAGTGCACTACTGAATATACACAGTTCCTTGGGGAATAGTGGGTTGCCCTATTGTTGTGTTGGCCTAGCAATTCAGGCTTGCTGAACTGATCGGAACTGCTGCCGTACGGACGCGATTCATTTATGCTAAGCAAGCCTGAATTGCTGGGCTTCTTCTGGAGACTCCAACTGGAGTGTCAACCCTTCTAACCTTCCTTAATTTAGGAATGAGTGAGTTAACAAATTTAGGAGTTTTTCACTTCTAGGACATGTAAAAGTTAAAGAACATGTCTACCTTGTTGCATAAAATATGACTTGGGCATAGTTCTACAAGATTTGCTTTCCCACCCACTGGTGAAAAGTGAAACTGATTAAATGCACCAATGTTGAATGTGAAAGACAGGTTATTGCAGCCCACAAACCCCCACCCAGTATATTGTAGATTTATTGCTTTTGGGTTAATAACAATCCCTGCAAAAGGATCAGGGGCACCGTGGTCACAGAAATAAACTTACTTTGTTATTCACAATATCACACAGAATTTGCACTAAGAAAAATAGAGACTAAACCTGTTTCTCAGTTCATCTAAAATAATTACCTATGATATTATAAAACAGTTAGAAGGCACACTGTAAGCAACAAGAATAAAATGAACATGTTTAACATGGTTAAAATGTCATTTAGAACCTAACCCCATGACCTACTTCTATATGCTACACTAGGAGAGCATGATAAACAGAGCAACTCACCGGATAGAGTCTCTTAGGGAGAAGCTATGTTCTGTGTACCTTGTTGACAGGAAGAGCTGTTGTTAATAGTGAAGGCATGAAGGCAGTGTTCCCCTTGATGGGCAAACAGATGCTGGAGAAGTGGCTTTCTTATGGGATCCAGGCCCCAGCCATATGCAATTCAGTCTTGACCCTGCTCCTCATGGGAATAGTCCAGCCTGAACTGCCAAGCTAGGTCCTCTCTGGACCAGAAACAAGCAGCCTGGGACTGGGTTTGGGGTATCACCCGTCATCAGCCAGGCTATCTTGAATCTAGTGGCACAGTGAGCACAGGACCATAGTGGGCATATCCTTCCCACTTAAGGCAAGAAAAGCAAAACGAAAACGAAATCAAAAACAACAAATGATGGATGGAATGCTAAACAATGAAAACATTCATCCCTTGCTATAGATCTGGGTTTGATCCATCACTTTTTTGCTCACCACGCCACCACAATTTTGACCCAGCCATATGCAAATCAGACTTGACCTTGCTCCTCATGGGAACAGTTCAGCCCAAACCGGCAAGCCAAGTCTTTCCTAGAACAGAAATAAGCATCCTGGGACCGGTTTAAGGGAATCGCTCCTCATTAGCCAAGCTAGCTTGAATCCAGAGGCACAGTGGGCATAGGACCTATTCCTGGGCATAATCTTCCCACATAGGGCAACAAAGCAAAAAGAGCAGAGGATGGAGGGAATGATGATCAATGCAATCATTCACCCCCAGTCACAGATCTTGGTTTAATCCATCGTTTTTTTTGCTTACCACAGCACCCCTGTTTGGTTCCAGCAATATGCAAATCAGTCTTGACTCTGCTCCTCATGGGACCAGTCCAGCCCCAACTGCCAAGCGAAGTCCTCCTTGGAAAGGAAACAAACATCCTGTGACCGGTTTCAGGGTATCACCCCTCATCAGGCAGGCTGGCTTGAATCCAGTGGCACAGTGAGCACATGACTCACATCCCATGGGGAACAGGGTCAAGACTCATTTGCATAGGGGTGATGTGGTGTGCAAAATAACAATGGATTAAACCCTGTGACGGGGGTTAGTGAGTGAGTGAAAAATGTCAGCACTTCATCTATCATTTTATTTTATAATGCTGCTTTGTTTTTATTTGACCTTGACATGGTGATAAGTAGACACTTGTCCCAGACTGATGTCATATCAGGTGTTATATCTATGGCATTACGGTTCTGAGAAAGATGTGGTCAGATGACATCTGCGTCAAATCGCAGCCATGATGATGATTCTGCATAAATTGGGAAAGATGGCGACTCCCATTTTCTAAAATTGAAAAAACAATGACTCTTTTTACCTAAGATGGAATCGGGGCCTTCTTAAAATGAAGTCAGACCTTGGGGGCTTTACGTCAAACCTTTCAAACACACTGCACTGTGCCCTATGGTCTGTTTAGGCTTTACCCTCTGGGTGACTTATATGTATTTCAAAGGAAGGTTTAGGCCTGGCAAAAGGTTTGTTTTGCCAGGTTGAAATAGCAGTTTCAAATTGCACGCACAGGCAACAATGACAGGCCTAAGACATGATTAAAAAGCTACATGAGTGAGTGGCACAATCTGTGCAGAAGGCCCACTAATAAAATGCTATTTGCAGGCCCAGGTAGTTCCATTTTATTAAAGAAATTACAAGTAAATTAGATGTGCCAAATAGATGCAAGCCAATTTTACCATGTTTAAAGGAACAAGCACAATGACTTTAGCACTGGTTAGCACTGGTAAAGTGCACAGAGTCCTTAAGCCAGCAAAAACAAAGTCAGCAAAAACAGGAGGATGAAATGCAAAACTGTCTGGAGGTAACCCTACAGAAAGGGTCGAGTCCAACAACATCCAAAAGTATCAGTGACTTTTTAATATGAAGAGCCCTAGGCAGGGTCGGACTGGGACAGAAAATAGGCCCAGGCACCAAAATAATAGTGGCACCATTAGCGAACCAGACAGCTAAAAAAGAGGCCCACATTTTTAAATCTGACCAGTTTTGAAGAAACAATGTATGGGTATTTTGCTAGATATGGGAGGCTGCATGCATTTGAGCTTGCTGCAGGCAATGTCGTAATATTAGAGAAATCAACAGGAAAAACTGGTTGCTTGGCCATAAAATAGGCTCACAAACTGCTACAAAACCAACCCACGCACTGCTCTATTACACCATCCCAACCAGCACTGCCTGATTTCCCTAATGACGATTCGGACCGTGGCCCTGAGTACAATAGTAGCATGAAAGCTCCTCAACCTCTTCTCAAGGGAACCTCTTTCACTGCAGTTTAAGTCAGGTATTACACCTGGTTTCAGCACAGGCAGTGGCGGAAGTGGGTAGAGCCAAGTTGCACCAGGTTTGGGCACCTGCACTTATGTGGGGGTTTTTTGGGACAAATTAAGCACTGGAAAAGCCTAAACCTACTGTACAAAAACAACAGTTGATGGACATAATGCAGAACAATGTCATACATTCACCCAAGACAGAGATCTGGGCCTAAATCCATCGTTTTTTTGCTCACCATGCCATTCCTGTTTGAACCCAGCCATATGCAAATCAGTCTTGACCCTGTGCCCCTTGGGAACAGTCCAGCCCGACCTGCCAAGCCAGGTCCTCCCTGGACTGGAAACAAGCATCCTAGGACTGATTTCGGGCTTTTAGCCCTCATCAGCCAGAATAGCTTGATTCCAGTGGCATGGAGAGTACGGGACTCATGTCTGAGCATACCCGTCCCACTCAGGGTGACAAATGCAAAAACAACAGAATGCAGAACAATGTCATACATTCAGCCCAGTACAGAGATCTGGGCCTAAATCCATTGTTTTTTTGCTCACCATACCATTCCAGTTTGAACCCAGCCATATGCAAATCAGTCTTGACCCTGTGCCCCATGGGAACAGTCCAGCCAAACTGCCAAGCCAGGTCCTCCCTGGACTGGAAACAAGCATCCTAGGACCCCCTTTGGTATCGCTTTGTTCGCCCTAAGTTGGCAGGGTATGCCCAGACGTGGGTCCCTTGCTCACTCTACCACTGGATTCAAGATAGCCTGGCTGATGAGGATTATGAATCCGAAACCGGTCCCAGGATGCTTGTTTCCGGTCCAGGGAAGACATGGCTCGGCAGTTCGGGCTGGACTGTTCCCATGAGGCACAGGATCAAACTGATTTGCATATGGCCATGTCTGAACTGGGGTGGAGGAGTGAGCTAAAGAATGGTGATGGATTAAACCCAGATCAGTTGACTGGGGAGAGTGTTTGATTTGCTCAAACGGATCCGTCCATCATCCCCTTTGGTATCGCTTTAAATTTACTGTACGGCAGGATTATAACTATCAATGGTGCAAAAGGGGCAGTCACCTGAAGGCTAGCAGAACCATGTTATCGCTGTATTATTAAGACGACCCTGCCACCCGGTGGCAATATTAAAGAAATAATCTTCCAAGCTTTAGTTCTCAACAGACTTTTTTTTTTTTGTAGACTTTTTTATTTTGATTTGTTGCACATATTGTCAGAACTGTGTGGAGTCAAAAAAAAACAGCACCAGGGCGGACATCCGCCTCCCAGAAACTTTTGGATCACTGACAATGTAGGTTAGCCATGTGTCAAATTTATACGACACAGCGAAAGTAAATAGGATTCATTTTTAAACAGAAATAAACTAAATCAGTTCAGCCAGAAACGACGTTCTAAAAAGCACATAAGCAATGGAAAAAACAGCCCCTTCCAACTTTTCACAGTTGATGGTGGAAACGACAGACTTTTTTTTTTACTGAAGAGGTTGCTAAAATAGAAGAGATGTTAAATGTTACAGTACAATCTTCAACAAATGTGAACAAAAGGCTGCTTGTTGTGTTTCCAACCCTTTCTTGAGGAGCCATCAAGAATCCAGAAATAAGGTCCTATTTACTGATCTCACTTCCCCATTTTGGGAGGTTTCCAACCAAGGAAAGATGGGGACAAACACTATTTTCCTAGCATAATTTCCGTGAAAAATTCGATTATGACAAATTGGTTTTCTAATTGACAAAGGATGGTGCTAATTTTTTCACTGTTCAAAGTATTCACTTAAATCGTTCACATCCTTTTACGATTTACTAATAGGCCTGCTGATTTGTAGTTTAGTGTCATAATCAAGGGCCAGATGTAGGAGACCAAATACCGGTCGGTAACGGCCGATTTCGGCCGTTACCGACCGGTATTTGGTTTTTGACATGTAGGGGGCCTTAAAGTTACAGAATCGGTAAATTTACCTGATCTGTAAATCCAGATGTAGGTGGCACTGAAAACAGTGCCACAGACCATTACCGATTCGTTATTTACCATGTAATACAATTGCATGGTAAATAACGAATTCCTGTGTACATGCACATCTGTGCATGTACACCTGTGCATAAGGGCATGTATGTGTGTCACATGGCACAACATACATGCCCTAAGGGCATGTATGTGTGTCACATGGCACACAAGCCAAAATCAGGGATGCAACAGGGTGTCAAAGTGACACCCTGTTCCCCTTGCAAAATCGGCCTGTAGGCCCATAGGAATCAATGGCAATTACCGAATCGGTAAATACCAATTCGGTAATTACGGAATCATACAGATTCGGTAAAAATTACTGAATTTTCACCTACATCTGATTTACCGAATCTAGAATACCGAATCGGTAAAATTTGGTATTCTAGAGTCGGTAAATCAGATTTACCTACATCTGGGCCAAAGTGCTTACAACTGAGGCTGCAGTTAGGTCCCCCCATCTTTCATTTACTGGTAAGTACTTAACAGGTTGTTCAATTTGTAATGTGTGAAATTGATTTGTTTTGTTTTCTGACATAGCATTTTGTGTATCATTCTTTAAAACAGGTATTTGTAAATCCGGGTTCTTCTTCATTAATAAAAACTTCAAGAAATATGCAAAATTATTTTAGGCAACTTGCTTTTTTTAAATCTGGTGTAAAATCACCTACATTATAGACAGTGAAACAAAATCTGTCGGCTCGAGTCAGTATCATATGAGCAGTAAAGACTGCAAAGTGACAATCACTCATTTGCAGCACTGGGGCACAGAATCTGTAACCCTTTCATGTAATAGGATTAAACAGCGTAAGTCAGGCTGGGCGCTGTCTGACATATCATTTTTGTCCCCCCTTCTGCATTTTTACTATATAATTTTATTGAAAAATCACAGACGGGTAAAACAGCAGAGGCACTAACCCAACTACCTGAGAGGAGATCGACTGATCCCTCAATTCCACCTGAGGCCGCATATTTGTGTTAACTTCTCCCCTTCGATGCGGTGTAAATTTTAACATTTTTACCTATTTCCTCACTCCAACCTTGGGTTGTTGGATACCACATGTTCATTTGTTCGAAACAAGCTTTATAGAAGTCTCAGGGGCATATTACCAACGATTATCGATATTTATCGCTAACTAGGCTTAGCAACGAATTTTTTAACGCTAAGCATCGCCGGAAATTATCGCTGAGATAACATGCTATTAGCAACGTTTATCTCCAAAGCGATAAATTTTCCAGCGATAGCGTGAATATCGCTGAGAATACAGCGATATTCACGCATTAGCGACAAAATGCTCTTAGCCATGTTATCCACCTCCCATTGGATAACTTGGCTAAGAACTGGTCTGAGCAGGCGTTAGTTTTTAGCGCAAATATTTCCAACCCTACGCCTGCCTTGTTAATAGGCGATAGCGATGTTATCGACTGCTTACAGTCGCTAACGGGTTGGATACGCCCACTTTGCATGTCATTAGCGATGAACATCGCTGACATGCAAAGAGGGCCCCAAACCGCTCGCTATCGCCTAAAAGCTGTCGCTAACCTCAGTTAGCGACAGCTTGCTAATGGGGCGATAGAATTATTGCCGCTTAGCGGCCGAAAACGGCCGCTAAATCGGCGATAATTGTCTATCGCCCCCTTGGTAAAATACCCCTCAATTCTTTGCTGGTGTTGTTATTCTTGTACACACTTTATTTCGTTACTGTACACTGTTCGGTGTTCTTCTTATGGTGTATAAAGGTGTCTTAATCATCTCTCTATTCAGTACATCTCACTGCTTGATGTTCTGTTTTTGGCACGAGATGGCTTGGAGTGTGAGGTTCTGAAATGTCTCCTAATGGAGTTTATAAATTCACTCGCCATTATTTAGTACAACACGTACATGAATTGTGTAATGGTTTAATAATATTCTAGAGATGATTCTTATACATATATGTTACTTTGCAGGTTTTTTGTTCCTTTTGTCCATGTCCTGAGGAAGCCCGAACTAGTGGGCTGAAACGCGTTGACCGTACAGAACAGAGGAGTCCGACAGATCACTATTGCTACACAAGAAAATTAGATACACAGTCTTTGGGCTGTGTGGAGGCTTCAGTGTGTATTGAGCTACCTCTCATTCGGATTGCCTAGGAAGTGTTTAGCAATCGTCCTTTAGAAATGTGTTTGTGTTAGCTTTGTGTAGTAGAAAAACAATAAAGAATCGCTTTAATAGTCCTTTTTGGAGTTGGTATGTGATTGCAGAAATAGGGAAAAAAGAGTATCTAGGGACCAAGTACCCACATGTAGGGACTGATTTATTTCTTCCTTAAAGGAATCTCTACATTATTTATTCCTCCACATCATTTTGTTGTTTGTCTGGCGTCAGCTACAAAAAACAACAAGGCGATGGATGGAATGCTTGAATTACCCTCCTTTGGAGCAGCATTCCAGTCCATCATTTTTCATTCGACAAATTGAAGAAGGCTGCCAGTGCAAAGAA
Organism: Lissotriton helveticus; assembly: GCF_964261635.1. Taxonomy (NCBI): domain Eukaryota; kingdom Metazoa; phylum Chordata; class Amphibia; order Caudata; family Salamandridae; genus Lissotriton; species Lissotriton helveticus. Next base: position 2,061,161,779 of record NC_136065.1, read on the forward strand.
AACACAGGGGCATATTATCAAGGGATTTATCTCCGCTTTTTTGGCTTTAAAAGCCAAGAAAGCGGAGATAAAATCATCTCCCTATCAGCAACAGGGTGCTAACACGCAAATTCGCATGTGAGCACCCTTTTTCTCTACGCTTCCCCTTGCATCTCTAATGAGATGCAAAGGGGGCGTTCCAGAGAAAAATAATAGGAGAAATATTGTTAAGCGACATTTCTCCTATTATCAAGGAAGTCGCTAACCCTGTTAGTGATTAAAAAAGCAGCGCTAACCGCGGTTAGCGCTGCTTTTTTTACACCTGGTATTTTCCTGACTTAGCCATGATATCCTATGGAAGGTGGATATCATGGCTAAGTTTGTGAGCCCCTATCATCAAGCTAACGCCAAACTTCGAGAGATTATCGTTCTTTTTCCAGTGATAATCTCTCATTTGGCAGTTAGCGCGAGGATTTTTATCACTTCTGAGATAAGCGTTGCTGATAGCACGCTATCTCAGTGATAAAAATCCACGCTACCCGGCGATAATTATCCTAGCGCTAAGTGCGCTTTGCGATAATTATCGCTGGGGCTTGGTAATATGCCCCTCAATTCTCTTCACCCAGTCCTTCATCTCTAACAGTCAGCAATCAGCATTCTACAACGTTGTGTAGTTTGGTGATGTCACCAGGGCTTTTGAGACCTATGGAGATGTCATTCCCTTGAGGGCATCTTTACCGTCTTTCCTCCCTCACTGTAGAGTTCTCTCTACCTTTCCCATCTTTAGCTCTTGTTCAGAATCTGCCTCTCAAAGCACAAGGTTTGCAGATCACACCTTCTGACTGAACCTCCACCATTTTCACACTTGTGTGCACATTTTGACCTTGTTTCACAATATCTGCCGTAGCAGCACTCCCTGTGACAGGTGCAGAAACCACACATAGCACAACCCCCCTAGGCGCTACAGAACATGCTGACCTCAAATTAGCCTAACTCTGTGGTTAGATGGTTTCCCCAGGCCTACTTAGGAGAAATCTGCCTCAGGAACCTGCTGACTCTTGCAAAGAGGATTTTAAAAAACAATATTTACTTCGTGGTCTTCCTTTAAGATTAACTCTAAACTGAACATCTGTAAAATGTCGAGAACAGATTAAAAACACTTTGCCATCTTATTTGGAGCACAATATTATAAAGTATTTCCAGTGAGTATGATTGGTGGATCCTTGGTGACTTCTTAATTTGTAACTATTATTTACACTTTTTTGATAAAATAAGTGATTATGGCTGTGCTTGAAAGACATGTACGTGATAAGTAGAACTAAGGTTGTTGTAGTTAAAAAGTTGTGCTCATCACCCGAAAATCCTTTCCTGCATGAAAGTGTGTACTCACTCGTCCATCCTTCTAAGCGCCTCTTCCGTGAGTCGTTGAGCTGGCGTGTCAACCTTGCACCAATGCCGAAGACCACTGCTGACCGGGACAGGTCCAACCAACCTCCACTCTACAGAGAACTCCCTCAGCCGTTCAAGAGACAGGCTTACTGAAAAAACACAAGACTCAAGAAGTTATGAGGTGTAAACAGTAAAACCAAGGAGGGTTTAAGAAACTGCAAGAGCTGACATGTCCACATTGCTACCATATCGAGATGATATGGTAGCCTTTTGGCGACCATAGCCAGGATGAGAGTTGGGTTCCTGTACTGGAGCTGCCTGCAGGCGCCCTTTGCTGTAACTCTAGATTCACCCCAGCTGAAGCGCACTTCATAGTCATTTCGCCCATGCACTTTAAGATGCACCTAACAGCTGAAGCCAAGGGAATGAGCGACCACCTGAAGGTGATGTCAACTCTTGACATGCTGCCCACCTGTGGAACAAACTAACCACACAAGACATATGGCACAAACCAAACCGGTATGACTTGTTTGGGATGAATAAACAGAAATACTGTCTCCACCCATGAAGAGGCAAATGTTAGCCTGACAGTGATGAAAGCTATGCAGATGAGGATGATTATGACAACTACCCTACGAGAGCATCCGGGCGCTGTAGTTGAAACCAGTCTACTTAGTTGAATAGCCAGGTTTACAGACTCTTACTCAATCCCTCTACTTAAAACACGGCACAGGCGAAGGAAGTGGCGGGGCCTATTGTGACATGTCTACTTGAATCCTGAGGGTCCCTGTGGTGAACTAGCCCACAAGGTACCTCCAGTAAGTGCCACAGAGTTGCGTTGCAGAGAGGTGTAAAAAGTGGCGTGGTCTCAGACCACCTCTTTCAACGCAGCCCTTTGGCACTTACTGGAAGTTCCTGGTGCGCTAGTTGGCCCCCATGGACCCTCGGGATTCAAGGGGACTTAATCCCCCAACTTAAAACTTGCCACGAACAAGGAGGCTTCCTCCGAAACGCGTTGAGTGACTTGGCTGAATAAAACACGCTGAAAAAGATTGTTGTGGCCCTGGCATAATTTTGTTGTACACGGTATAAACAATTGTTGTGGAGATATATATGTATGTATGTATATATATATATATATATATATATATATATATATATATATATATATATATTTATATATATACTTATACATATATATATATATATTAGTGTATAGAAAGGACTATAAATAACAGGCGCAGGTTGGATTTATCCAAAAAGAAATGTTAAAGTATAAACTTTAATTTAAAAATAGCGTTTTTGCACATAACATCTTTTTGTTTATATTTATATGTATATAAAATGAAAATGTGCAGAATCATTTAAATATGCCTGTACAATGCGTTTGTTGTTTACTGAGTAACAAACGCAGAACATCTAGTCTTTTGTTCATGCATACTATCATGTGACCTGCGATGTCAAGCAATGGGTGTGGTTACTTTTAACTTTAAAAGTTAGATGGCGTATGCACTGATTTGCACATGAAAAAGGGCTTTAGGGCTTGAAACGCGTTGTGTGTTTGGGTCATTAAATAAAAGAAGATTTCTTGCCCAGAAGACTGTGAGGTCTGTGTCTCTTTCCTCGCCAAAACCGCCGTCGGCGGGAGTTGGAAGTGGTTAGAGTGTCCAGGATATATAAATTCACTTTGAATTCCGGTGAACAAGGCGACAGGGTCGCCGAAACGCGTCCGGTCCATGACACTCCCGCTGCACATGAAAGAATTACAATAAAATAGAAGACACTGCACTTGATACCTGAGTTTGTGTCCGTTTTTCTCTGCGAGGGTGCTGCAGTTTGTGGCACTCTTTGGAGCGTTTCTACATATATATATATATATGTATATATATATACATATATATATATATATATTCCATCAGCAATACCTGTCCCAAACGCTGCAACGTCAATTAGCACCATAGCTGGACTTCACAAGTGCAGCAGGGCAGCTCAGGCTGTGCCGCATACATCTCAACAAACAAGTTGCCTGCTAAGATAGTGCCTCATACAGGTACATTTCTTATGCCAAATCTTTAATGGATGATAGCATAATTCAAACAGCAGGCGTGCCTCACTGAATTTTAAAGTCCTGCCCAACGCGTTTCATGCTCAACAGCACTTCCTCATGGGCTAAGGGCATCATACTGAGTGAAGGCTCAGCAGTTTTTTACAGCAGCAGTTAAAAGTGTATTTACCCCCACCCAGGGGGGCGTGGCCACCCGCGTGGCTGGTTGGCAACTGTAGTGCCTCTTTTATCCTCATGTGAGTCACGGTGCATTCTCTCATAAAACCATTTCACTTCCATAGTGGGTTGCGGTAACACAAACTGCCATTTGTTATGTTCGTGACATCTTCCATCGGCGATGCCTGCCCCAAATGCTGCGGCGTTGACTGGTTCCTCTCGCGGCTCAGGCTGTGCGGCATGCATCCCAACAAACAAGTTGTCTGCTAAGAGAGTGCCTCACACAGGCACATTTTTACACCAAACCTTTAATGGATGATAGCATAATTCAAACAGTAGAAGTGCCTCGCTTAATTTTAAAGTCCTGCCCAACGCGCTTCGTGCTCAACAGCACTTCCTCATGGGCTAAGGGCATCGAGCTGAGTGAAGGCTCGGCAGTTTCATACAGCAGCAGCATGGGCATCCGCAGAAATTTTTCCAGGGGGGGGCGCTAACCTGGCAAATGAAGGGGCGTGGCTAATGTTAATCAATAGGGGCGGGGCTAAAATGGCAGACAATCAGGATCAGGTAAAGCTCAGGCCAAGCTGAGAAAAAAAAGTGGTGAATTCTGCATTTGAAACTGGACAACAATTAGAGCACACATATGAACCCTAATATTACACCCTGGCACCTTAAAACTCATACATTCCCTAATCCCTGAAATTAGCACCCTGGTACCCCAAAACCCATAACCCATACCCGCCCTGACCCCTAAAATTATCCCCCTGGTACCCCAAAACCCATACACGCCCTGAACCCTAAAATGTCCCCCCTTGCAACCCAAAACCCATACCCCCCTGAACCTTAAAATTACCCCCTGGTACCACAAAACCCATACCCACCCTGAACCCTAAAGTTACCCATGCCCCCCAAAACTCATACCCGCCCTGAACCCTAACATTACCCCTGGCACCCCAAAACCCATATCCACCCTGAACCCTAACATTTCCCCTAGCACCCCAAACCCCATACTTGCCCTGAACCCTCAAATTACCCCTGGCACCACAAAACTCATACCCACCCTAAACCCTAAAATTACCCCACTGGCATGCCAAAAGCTGAACGCTATGGGGCAGATTTACAAGCCCCTGCGCCACTTTTGCGTCACTATTAACATGAAAAAAGTGTCGCAAAAGTGGCCCAAGGGGCTTGTAAATCTACCGCTACAAGCTTACACTACATTCGCATATTCGGAGGGGACTGTCCTCCTTGAGGTTTCCATGCATGTAAGTCTAAAACACTGTAACCTAGATATGCAGCCAGTAGGTAATGCTGGTGATGCTGCAGAACACATTAAAGTTACTGGAACTTACTTAAAAACTGCTGCCTGCTCTTCTGATACTATTCGGTGGAGTCGGGCTGATCAACAGCACTGTCGTCCTGGCATCCAGCCCCTCCCGAAGGTCTCACTTTCTAGATAGGTGTTGGTCAAATGTCTCCTGGATTCTCCTTGCCTGGGCCTCCTCTGCTTCTTCATCTGTGCCCTTGGATGGAAAAAGAGACAGATCCATGGCCCTGTTCACCATTTATCTGGTGAGCAGCGCCATGGATGTGTATTCCATACTAGTGCACAGACAGCAAGGTGAAAGGGATGGCAGTGCAGGTGACGCTTTTCCTTTGTAAAGTCATTCCTGCTGGCGTCATAGCCCATGGTTTGCTGTCTGTGCACTTGTATGGCTACACACCTATACAAGTGCACAGACAGCAAACCCTGGGCTATGATGCCAGCAAATTCCTATACAAAAGAAAAGCGTCACCATCCCTTTCCCCTTGCTGTGCACATCTTCCCACTCCCACGCCATGACCAGGCTGCTAGAAGTGGTTATTTGTCATTCTGAGGGGTGTGAATGTTATAAAAATGTGTGTGCCCGGCTGAGACAGCTTCCCCGCACACCACACACACACACAGCTGCACCCGAGTACTTCACACAGGTCTTTAAAAGACCATTTACTTGGTAATGAGGCTTTGTTGTGTTTTCACCCCTACTTAGAGCCCCTACATCTCCACTCTGCACATGGCTTTGGCTGGATGAATTAGCCCCCCCTCCCGAAATTTGAGGGAGAGGAGTTGACGTGAGGTTTAAAAGAGGGGTGAACAAGGGATTGAAGACACTGAGTGGTGACCGTGATGGGGCAGACATTTAATGCAGTTTCCTTTACAAATAGGTTTATTGTACAAATCTAATTTGACATACTCGCAGACAGCAAATGCTGCTGCCTTTCCATGGTGTCTGAAAGTTTTTTTCAGGAAGTTGGGTCGACGAGCTGATCCGGTTATTTCCTTCCTTCATGTGGTGGTGATGAGTGGGTTGCAGGGTGCCTGCACTTGTCGCCTCTGTCATTGGTAGCCTCCTCCATCTGAACGCCAAGGATCACCGACCCCAACCACTGGTACCTGGAGGGGTCGCTGTGATGCCTAGAGTGACCAACTGGCATTAGTGCAAATTCAGGAGAGTGAGTGTAAAAATTCAGGACAAAGGGTCAAAATTCAGGACAATAATTCAAGACAGTAGGTCAAAATTCAGGACAAAAGTTAAGGTTTAAAGACACATCAGAGAAGGTTGCGCAATAGTATATAAGTAAGTAAATAGACAACCACTAAAGTACAAGTGAAAATAAGTTTATATTAGGTTGAGACAATTGTGCACTTCATGGTTTGTCAGTATACGTGCAGATTTAAGCAAATGTGCAGGTCTTTTTATGGTAACAAAACCGCCCCACCTTTCCAGCTCCCAGAGAAAACGCCTGATGCCCGTTCCGGCCAGTCTGGCCTTGCTACCACTCTCCAATGGCGCCTCTCATCTTCACATAGACCCTCTCTCATGTGTATTTAATTTCTTGTATAGTGCTACTCATCCCAAATATGTGGGGCAGAGTTTTGGAGTGCGTTACAACACACACATATTATATAGAGACAATCACTCATATAAATGAGAAAGTCAATATATAGAAAATGTTGCTTAAGATAAGAGGGCTTACAATGTGTAATCATACTTTCCACTCTTCCACACATCCATCCATTAACTCATCCATCCAGCCATTCACCTGTTCAGTCATCAATTTACACATCCCCCTTCCTCTTTCAATTCCCCTTTCACTTAGCCATCCATCCTTCCATCCACCCACCCATCCATCTACTCATCCACTCATGAATCCATCCATTGAACCAATCATTCATCTATCCTTTCTCTCATCCATCCACCCTTTCTCTTATCCATCCACCCTTTCACTCCTTCACTCATCGATCCATCCTTTTGTCCATCTACCCGCCCTTTCACTCACTCATCCAGCCTTACATCCACCCTTTCACTCATCCGTCCATCTATTCACCCTTTCACTTATCAATTAATTAATCCACCCTTTCACTTATCAATTCATCAATCCATCCATTATTTCACTCATCCATCCACCCATTCACTCGCCCGTCATCCACCCTTTCACTCATCCATCCATCCTTCATTTCACTCATCTATCCAGCCATCCATCCATCCACTCATCCCTTAACTTACTTACTCACCTTTTCACAATAATTATGAGACCCATCAAGGACTCCACCCTCGCTGTAGTTCCTAAAGTAAGGGGTGGGGTGGAGCAGGGTTCACTATGCCCCTGCACATAGGCAATCTGAAAAAGTGGAAGGCATGAGTCATGCATGATGCGCAGGGCCTTGACGTGGGGCGACTGTGACATGGTGTTGTTTCCAGAGCTTTAAGTGGGATGAGTGGGTGTTTGATGTAACAAAATGCGTGCCTTAAAACACATAAGCTAAAATTCTGTGCTTAATATAATGTGCCACCTGACTGGTATTTTTGTTGCTTCTGTCATTGCATCCAGATATATAATACAAGTAACGTTACACTTAGACCAAGTAACGTTACACCTACAACAAGCCAGAACTATTGGCTTTGTCAATGGTTGTTAGTTGAATAAAATAAAAAAGCAGCAATCATGGTTGCTGTACTAAAACTATAATCCTTTCCTTTCAACTTCTTTATCGCCTTCCTTTGGCTAACTGGATTCTCACCTAGCAGCAGCAGGGCGTTTTTGCACTTCCAGGTGACAGAATGCCCTGCCCTGGACAGAGGCTGGATGAGGCCACCACATGCTGTGCCAGCCCAGACTGACCCATTGTCATTCTGTATGGGGCAATCAGCCCCACACCGAATGATAATGGGCGGGGTGGGGCTGCTCTTGTGCTCAGAGGAGTGCAAGGCGCCCCATCAGGGAGCGGAGGCCTTTTGCAGGGGAACAGCTCTGTTCCCTGCAATGCTTAAAAGCCCCAGCGTCAGACCTCACTCCTGGATGCATTGGTACAGATGGGCTTGCGCAGGGGGGGCAAGGAGAGGCGCTCCAGGGGGGGGCAAGCGCCCCTCCTTGCCCCCCCCTGCAGACGCCCATGAGCAGCAGTGAAAAGTGTATTCACCCCCGCCCAGGGGGGTGGCAACCCAAGTGGCCTTTTAGTAACTGTAGTGCCTCTGTTATCCTCATGTGAGTCACCGTGCATACTCTCAAAATAAAAACATTTAAAGTCCCAAGTGGCTTGCGGTAACACAAACTGCCGTTTGTTATGCTCGTGACATCTTCCATTGGTGATACCTGTCCCAAACGCTGCAACGTCGATTAGCGCCATAGCTGGACTGCACAAGTGCAGCGGAGCGCCTCTCGTGGCTTAGGCTGTGCCACATACATCCCAACAAATAAGTTGCCTGCTAAGATAGTGCCTCACACAGGTACATTTTTTACGGCAAATCTTTAATGGATGATAGCATAGTTCAAACAGCAGACGTGCCTCGCTGAATTTTAAAGTCTTGCCCAGTGCGTTTCGTGCTCAACAGCACTTCCTCATGGGCTAAGGGCATTATGCTGAGTGAAGACTTGGCAGTTTCGTACAGCAGCAGTTAAAAGTGCATGGCCAACTGCGTGGCCTGTTGGTAAATATAGTGCCTCTGTTATCCTCATGTGAGTCACTGTGCATTCTCTCAAAATAAAACCATTTTATATATATTTGGTGCCGTTTCGATGAATCTTCACAAAATTTTTCAAAACAAGTGCCCTACTTTGCCTAGTTTTGCAGGAAAGTTTCCCACATGCAATGTCTATGGGGATTTTGCAGTTTTTAAACATGGCTACAGCCCGAAAGGCTGAACAGAATTACACCAAATTTGGAAGGAAGCTAGATCTTGGTGCACAAAGAGCCCTTTTTGTGAGTTTGTGTACATCTGTTCAGTAGTTTGGGATTTATTAAATAAAGAAATTTATAGATATCTAGGGACGCAGATCCTACACTAATCTACCCATTGGGGATTCACTGTTAGGATCCAGGGGAAAAGCAAGGCCCTCATGGGTTGGCTGCAACCTGAAAGAAAAGTTGCACCTGCCATTTTGTTTGTCCCTTGGCCAGGGGGAGAGAAAAATAAAGTGTATCTTGACCCCATAGAAAATATGGGCAAGAAATTGCTTTTTTTTTTTAACTGTATCGAAGATCCGCGGCTACTAGCAGATTTCATGGGTACCTGCGGGGAACCACAGATCTGAAGCCCAGTGGGAAAAAAACCTTACCCACTCACATACCATCCCCCTGCCATGTATTGCCAATGACTTTGCGCAGCATGGGGTTGGGTGCATTTGAGTGCATTTGGGCCATGTGAGGGGGGGTAATTATAATAATGTACAGTAATTATATATTACTTTACGTTAAAAAAAGCATAGATATTAAACGAAAAAACAAAGGTTACAAGGACGTTATAGTTAGGTTTACATTTTACCCACACAAAACAATAGAAATTCAGCAGTTATAGTTAAGTAACTTTAGCAAAAAGAACAATTGATGGACAGAATGCAGAACAATGTCATACATTCACCCCAGTACAGCCAGTCATCAGTGATGTAATTTGAGATGTCATCAGTGATGTCACTGACCATGTCATGAATGATGTAATATGTGACATCATCAGCAGTGGATCGGCGTGTGAGTTATAGTTCGTACAACTAACTATCACAGAGGAATTTTAATGGTTTTGTATGAGTGAAATGTTCTAAGGTTTTTTAAATGCTAATCCCTAACTATAACATTTCTGAAATTTATGGGTTTTTTTCAGTGAATTTCAAAGGTTTTTTAAATGATAATTCCTAAATATGACAGGCCTGAAACCTATGGTTTTTTTCAGTGAATTTCAAAGTTTTTTTCAATGAATTTCAAAGTTTGTTTCAATGATCATTTTTAACTGTATTAATTGTTATATATTTTTTCACATTGTTTTAACACAATTTTTTGAATCTATTTATTTTTAGATATCTTATTTTTTAAATTACACTGCACATATTTAATACAAATATATTTTTTACAAATTAAAAAAATATATTTTTTTATTATTTTATATTCTTTTAAATATATGTACAATATTTTCTTTATTGTTCTTTTTTTGTGGAGCCCGCACCCAAAGCGCACCTTTCTCGAACCTGCGCGGAACCTAGCTGCCATTTTAGGATTCGCGTAGGGTGTGCGACGGCTACAAATTTTCCTACGCGATTGGTACGTGACTTGTGGCGCATACGCGACATGTACATATTACACGACAGTCGCGCGGTTCCGCGTGACGTCGTCGTATGCGTGTTGGGTGTAGTGGGTGCGCGACTCCAGCAACATTTTTTTATGTCCAAAAACATATATATATATTTAATATAAATATTAAGGCAAGACATTATCTGAGCTAATCATAAAACTAATATTCTTTTACTTTTAATAAAGTTACATTACTTTTAAATGAAATTTCGCAAAGTCACGTTGGATGCGAGCTGCGTGTGCGCACCCTACGCGGAGCCCATGTGACCAGAAAGACAGAGAATTGATTGGTTCATAACTTTCCCATTGTAACTATTGAAGGGTCCCAACCATTTCCCTCATTCTTCTTAGAGCTTCTTTTGGAAACCGATCTCTGACCTGAAAAGAACTTCTTTTGGCTTATTTCTTTTCTGATATTTTCCAATTTGAGGACAAAATGGCTTCAGGACAACAGTCACCACAAGAATCAGACCATTCTTCGGACGAAGAATTTGTTGTGGAACCTCCACCTCCAAAAAAGACCTTGTTCAGTGGTTTGGAAGTTTTTTACCTACCCTGAAGGACAAAAGAAGGTGAATGCCACAAAAGTCACCTGTAAAATCAGTGGTAATGTTCTTTCAAGAGGCAGTGCCGATAAAAAGTACTCTTGCTGAACTGCAAGTATGTACAAACATCTAAAGAGACTGCATCCTGTGAATCTGTCTCGGAGGAGTGCAGGAGACTTCGAGACAACCCTCAAGTTGCAGTCCCAAGTACTTCTGCCAGTTCCTCTTCGCCAGCACGTCCGGACATACGTTCCGAATTTGCACAGATAAAAATACACTGCATCAAGTGCAACCAACTTCTGTGGACTCAGTCTGTACAGCACAACGAAACCACCGCTGTTAGACTTTTTTTTCTGGTTTGTTAGTTCGTGAAGTTCACTGTTTTTTTCCTCCTGTTTTCTTTTGAAAAACCAACAAAAAAAATTTGAAAAAAACTACAAAAAAATATATAAAACAAAATAACAAAAAAAAAGTTCTTCTCAGAACTAACTTCTCTGGTTAAAGAAAGAGCTATATTTGTATGATAGTGTATGAAAGTTTATTTGAATGTATACATAGTGCATGCAAGAATGCATTAGTACTGTTTGGTGTATGTATGAGTGCAGAACTATAAGGAAGTACTGTAGCATGACACTTTTAGCTCTTTAACTGCAGTGTGCTGTAGTACTCCTGTAGCACAGAGATGCAACATATGTACATAAATATGTTGCAAGTCTATGCTCCCCTCTGCACTGCTGCTTAACCTGCAGCCATGCGATGACACAGGCACCCTTGCACCACGGCGCAAGGATATCTGTGTCATGCAAAATTTGTTTTTTGTGCAGGAAGACACAACGTCCTCCACAAAAACAATCTGTAAAGGCATTTTTCTCCTTCAATGTATGCTGTGCATTTTAGCACACATTCAAAAAGAAAAAATGAGGAGAATTGAACATAATTCTCCTTGTTGTGCCTTGTTACACCAATTGCAGGACGGTGCAGCATTCACACATATGTTCTAATAAATCTGGAGATGTGTCTTGTTCTATGAGTGTTCTGTGCAAACACGCACACCTATGGAACGCCCCGTCAACATAGGAGTTTGAAGCACTCCGTGCCCGAAAGCCTGGCTCACAGCATGTATACATGAATACTGACTGAATGATATCAGTTCTATAAGGAGAGACACTGGGTGAATTCATAATTGGTTGAGTTTTACTCTAGTGAATGGATTAGTACATGGTACTGAAAGATTCACTATGGGATTGCAAGAGCATAATGACTGTTGAATTGTAGGCCTGAAACACAATTGTGTACTTAGTTAGTCAGAGTCCTGCACCCTACACGTAGAAGTCGTGCACCAAACGCGTTGCAGTGGCACACCCTATATGATAGGAGTCGTGAATCCAACGCGTGCACACCAGGGGGGCACACTGAGCTCCGCGCTGGGTACGCGACTCCTAATTTTACCGTAAAAAAAACAAAACCCTATCACTAATTTCTATTATCCCCGGGGGTTATATAAAACGTTGGTGACCATGGGGGGAGCCCCAATGCCCCCATGGTCCCAGCCGTCTCCCCGCATCCTACGGGAGCCGGCATTGCTTTTCCACATGGGGAGCTGCTAACATGCAGCTTCCTGTGTGGAAAAGCAATCTGGTTTGGATTTTAAAAGAGAGAGCAGGCTTCTTGCTCTCTCTTTCAAAATCCAAACCAAGTTTGCTATGGGAGGGCGGGAGCCGCGAGACTCCTGCCCTCGCATAGCAAACTGCAGTGTCCTGGGGTGGGCACCCTGGGACACTGCAGGAGCCGGCCCTGGGGGTGGCGGTACCCAGGGCCACAACAAGGCTCCAGGAGGGGGGCCACGCTGCTCCCCTCCAACAATACACAGAGCCCCGGGGGTGGTGTTCCCTGGGGCTTGGGGAGCCATTGTGGCCACCCACCTATTTTGCTTGGGGGGGTCTTGGAGCCCCCCCAACTATTTATTTTGTAGCCCCGGGGGTGGTGCTCCCCGGGGCTGCGGTTCCCTCTGGGCCCCCCATTAAATTTAATAATTTTTCTCCCAGGATTTGGCCCCCCGGGGGCTAATTATTAAAGAAGCTCTGTTTTATTTTTATTTTTTTTACGGCAGAATCCGCGCACCCTTTGGTTTAAAAAAAAAGAATGATAATTGTTTTGGGCCTGGGAGTCCTTGTGGGACCCCCTAAGCATGTCTAGAGGGTCAGGGTATTTCTACCCTGCCCCCTTTATACGGTTTGCACACTTATTCCACTAATTTCTTCAGCCTCGCATCTACCGAGGCACAAAATGGCTGCCAACACTTCCTGGTTTCAAATGTTGACAACCACTTGACAGCCAATTCGCATTCAGAGCGTGATCGGGACGGTGTGCTTAGGGTGCGCACAGGATGCACGGATCCACCGCGGCCATAGATATATATGTACTTTTAAATGTAATTTTCTCAGGAATTACTGAACGGATTTACACCATTTAAGCAAAAGGCATGAGTCTGAACTAAGGACTACCTCTTTGCCAAATTTGGTGTAATTTCGTTCAGCAGTTCGGGCTGTAGCCGCGGTGAATGGTTCCTATGGAAAATTGCATGCGTAAAACACATTTTGGGACCCCCCTTTTGTCTCGGCCCCCGCTTGATGAATCACCCCGAGACTTTAAGGATAGAAGCGGAGCTGGCCATTAGTTTTGAAAATTTCACAAAGATTCGTCAACCAGCGCCAAAGTTATTCCAAATAGAATGTTGACGATTTCCTTTGGAAAATAGGTCCTAACTATAACTACCTACTTGCGACCACCAGTAGGTAATATATATATATATATATATATATATATATATATATATATATATATATATATATATATATATACATTTAGAATGCTATCGTGATCAAGAACGAGATGTTCGAAACGCGTAGGTCTTTACAGCCATTTAAATAAATACTGCTGAAAGTAATCCCTGAGTGGAGTGCCATCAATCTGAACTTTGTGTTAATAATATACGGGACACTGCCTTGGTCCCGTTGGTGGCACCAGCCTGTGAGTGCTCCCCCTGCGACGAGGCAAGTTGCGAGTGTATATATATATACACATACATATATATATATATATATATATATATATATATATACATATACATATACATATACATATACATATACATATACATATATAGATATACATATCTCCATAATGTTTAGTTCATATTATTAATTCAAACTGTATTTGTATTGTATTTTTTAAATTAAGGGCCAAATGTACGACGTGCAAAATAGCGCCTCCAGATTGCGAGTCATTTGGGACTCGCAATTGTCTAGGCGCTATTTGGCATGTGCAACAGTGTGTTTAATACTGTTTGCGATTCCCAATGGGGTCGCAAATAGTGAGGCTCATGAATTTTAATAAGCCTCTCGCAATTTGCGAGCCCATTGGGAATGACAGGCCCCCTCAGGAATGATAGACTGCTGGGCTCAGCAGACCACCATGTCTGGGATTGCTCTTAAATAGAGCAGTTTAAAAAAAAAAATGCAGCCCGTTTTCCTTAAAGGAAAACGGGATGCATTTAAAAAAATTTAAATTAAACGTTTCGTTTCAGTTTTTTAAGGCCATGTAGTCGTCCCTGGGACCACTGCCTACCCTTAAAAAATATCTTTGGAGACAGTCACAAAGTGGAAGGGGTCCCCTGGGGACCTCTTCCAAAATGTGACTGCATTACCACCCACTTGAAGAGAGAGGTAATTTTTGAGTGTTTTGCGACCGCAATTGCGGTCACAAAACATTCATACATTGCTTTATGGACGCTATTAGGAAGGGAATGCACCTTCCTAATAGCGAGTTGCAATTCCTAAATAGCGAGTCACAATTAAATTGCGACTTGCTATTTAGGAATTGTACATGACCGTGGGCAGTTTTGCATGCGCAAACGGGTCGTAAACCCGTTTGCACATGCAAATTAGAGTCGTACATCTGGCCCTAAGTTTCATATATGTTTTTATCATAAATACGTTTGCTAATTTGTTCATTTTTACTTTTACGTTATTGGTAATATTTTATGTCAGTTTTTAAAACAACTTGTTTCATTATGGTTTTTATATTTTTCTGAGAAATATACATATTAATTTATAATCCAAATTAAAAGTATTTACTTTAATTATATCATTTTTTGTTTTTTAATATTTTAAATAACTAAATGACATATAATAGTATATGTATGAATATTTCAATAAACTTACCTTTATTCCACAGTATTTTTAACTCTGCATTTTTGTAGACGACAGTTTTGATATTATTATTGGTGTCACCATATTGATACTCTGTCATAGGGCCATGTGGTATGTGTGTCTGTCAATGTATATGTGTGAATCTGTCTTTGTTTGTGTGTGTGAGACTGTGCATGTATGTGTGTTGTCTGTGTGTGTATGATGGATGCAGCAGTTCATCCCCTTAATACCTGTTGATCTGGAGTAAGCACAGGGCTGCTGACTTAAATTGGTCATATTTTAACAAACTGTGTAATTGCAGGTTTCTGACTCAATGGGGACCTCTACTAATCATCTGTACTACTGCAGTCTTCTGTGGACTTTACTGGGACTTCTGGTGTGTTATTGCAGCCTTTATCTGACTTGACAGAGACCTCTACTGATCACCTGTGTTACTACGGCCTTCTTCTTACTTTACGGGGACCTCTACTAACCACCTGTGTTACTACAGCTTTTCTCACACTCTACAGGGACTAGTAGTAATGACTTGTGTTAGTACTGCCTACTTCTGACTCTATGTGGACTCTAGTACTCATATGTGTTACTACAGCTGCTGTATGACTTCAAGTGGACCTCTAGTAACCACCAGTGTATCTGCAGCTTTCCTCTGACTCTACTAGGACTTCTGGTGTGTTACTACAGCCTTCTTCTAAATTGACAGGGACCTCTGCTAATCGCCTGTGTTACTTTAGTCTTTTTTTGACTCAACGGAAGCCTCTACTAATCAGTCGTGTGGAGTAAGAAGAAGGCTGCAGAAACACAGGTGATTAGTAGAGTAGGACAGGACCCTCTTCTAATCACCTGTGTTACTGCAGCCTTCTTCTGACTTGACAAGGGTCTCTACTAATTAGTTGTGTACCTCAACCTTCTGCTGGCTCGACGGGGGCATCTTCTAATCGGCTGTTTTACTGCAATTTTCTCTGACCCTACCTGGGTATCTAGTGATCACATGTGTTACGCCTTTGGCTGGCTCTGTGTGGACGTCTAGTAATCACTTGTCTTACTCCAGCCTTCTTCTGACTTAACTAGGGCTACTACTAATCAGTAAGCCTGGGCAAAGCACTAAGCTACGCTTCTGTAGTTTGCAAAGTTTGCGCTACTTCGTACTACGTGAATTGCACATAGCACAATGCAAACACGTGTAGTGTAGCGTAGTGCAGCGGTCATTTTTTGCTTGCTCGTAGTCCTCAATGTCAAATTGGCGACCGTGAGCAAGCAGAATGACATCCCGGCTGTACTTTTTCCACGTTCGCGATCAGATCCCGGCGAGCTTCTGAACTCGGGGAGGTCAGGTTTCTCATTACGAGTGGTCGCGTATGCTTGCGACCGCTCGCAATGCGAAACTACCAGTTCGCGTTGAGAAAGCTTCAGCTCCTGTAAAAATCTACTCGAGCGGCAGTAAAAGACAGCTCGCACTGTGCAAGATGCCGTTTTCAATGATTGCACAGTTCGGACAAGCATCCGGCACTGTGCAATCATCGCGAACAGCGCACTATGCAATTTGCGTAGCGCTATGCGTAGCTCTCATAGTGCGAAGTGCACTTCACGTAGCTACGTGTAGCGCCACTTCGCAAACTACGCCCAGGGTTACTAATCAGCTGTGTTACGGCAGCGCTCATATGACTCAACAGTGACCTCTTCTAATCACCTGTGTTAAAACAGCCTTCTTGTGGCTCTATTAATCACTTGTGATAGCAGCCTTCTTCTGACTCTACGGGTCCTCTGGTAAGCACCTGTTTTACTGTAATCTTCTACAGACTCTACTGGGATTTCTGGGGTGTTACTGAAATGAAATGAAAAGAAAATGAATGAAATGAAAAGACCATTTGTTAAGCGTGATAGCTACCCTGAGGTATCCCAGCACTGCAGACAAACGCGTGTATGAAGATAGTTAGGAACTATACAGGTTTGTTGAAGAGCAGAGTTTTTAAAAGCTTATGAAATGGGAGCAAATTGGGCTTTGCCCACAAGTGGAGGTGGAGAGAGTTCCAGACTTTGGCCGAGTTGTAAGCAAAGGAGCAGCCACCACATCTAGTTCTTTTGATCCTAGGCACTAGGGCTGGGAAGGAAGAAGCTGATCTAAGCTGTCTATTCGGGTGGTAGGGGGTAATCAGCGATTGGCTAATGGCAGGGCCCGTCTTCCAGAAGGCCCTATGGGTGATGCACAGAGCCTTGAATTCAATTCTTTCCCTGACTGGGAGCCAATGAAGGCTCTTTAATCCAGGATTGATTGGAAGTCGACGGGGATCTGAAGTGTTCGGGCTACGCAGTTTTGGATGACCTGAAGTTTGCATAAGGTGGACTGAGGGGCCCCTAGATAGAGGGTGTGCCCAAAGACCAGGCATGATAGAATGAGACCTTGGACCATGATCTGTTTCGCCTGGAATGGAAGTAGGGGAAGGATTTTTCGAAGTAGCCTAAGTAGACCATAGCAGGTGGCTGAGAGTTTAGTTGCTTGATGGTGAAAGTTGAGGGAGTCATCCAGCCAGATGCCTAAGCTCTTGATTGTGTACTTTGCGGCTGGGGCAGGGCCGAGGCAGATGGGCCATAGTGAGTTCTTATTGAGCTTGGGAGTATTACCTATGAGCATGAGCTCAGTTTTGTCCCCGTTCAACTTTAGACAGGAGAGTGTCATCCATTTGGCCACCTCCTCCAAGCATCCACTCAGGTTGTGAGGGGAGGTATTTGACTGGTTAAGGGTCACCACTAGTTTAGTGTCATCGGCATAAGTGATGATTTTTATGCCGAAGGGACGGACAATCTCAGCTAAGGGGCTCATATATACATTAAATAGTGTGGGGCTCAGGGAGGAGCCCTGAGGCACACCACAGATGAGTGGCTTGCTGGGGGAGGTGATTTCACCCTAAAAAACCTGGAAAGAATGGTCAGCCAGGAAGGATTTAAACCAGGTGATAGCATTTCCTGAGACTCCTAAGTTGGTAAAGCGGTGTATTAGTATGTCATGATTTACAGTGTTGAATGTGCTCTTAGGTCAAGTAGGATGATTGCTGCAGAGCCTCCTTGATCAAGGACCTTCCTGGTCTCCTCAGTTACTGTGAGAAGGGCGGTTTCTGTCCCGAGCATGGGAGGGAATCCTGTCGGGAGAGATCAAGCAAATGATTGTTCTCCAGGAACTCTATCAGTAACGAATTGACGTACTTCTCCAGCATCTTGCTCAGCCATGGTAACAGGGATATTGGATGATAGTTATTGGGGTTATCTTGGTCTAAGTTAGGTTATTTCAAGAGGGCCTTAACCATGGCACGCTTCCAGGGGGAGGGACAATGCAGGAGCACATGGGGGCATTGAGTAGACCGAATGTGGTAGGAAGAATGGTGCCGGTAGCTGGCAGCAAGTCGCGTCGGGGTGCTGGGTCTTGGGGGGGAACCAGATTTCACCTGGTGCATAATGGGTTTGAGAGCATTTCATGAGAGCACAGAGTCTAAGAAGTTATAGATCCAGCTAGTGTATTCCTTGTTGGCTATGATGGGATTGGGGTTATTGGGTGGTCTTGAGGTTTCAAGGGATGTCAACCAGCAATCCAGGGGGAGTTTCGACCAGTCCTGTTCCCTACGAGTGGTTGTGTTGATGGGGAGGTGGGGGTTGGGGAATGACCAGGGAGAGAGGGATCAGGAAGTGGTCTGTCCACGAGAGCGGGGAAGGGATTCCCGCTGTGAGATTTGCACAGTTGCTAAAAACGGGAGCGAGTAAGTATCCTTTGGTGTGGGTGGGTTTGAACAATAATTATTTAAGTTGTAATGCGGAGAGGCTCATAGTAAGTTCTATGGCGGTGTTGTCCGAGGCGTTGTCAAAGTGGATATTAAGATCCCCTAATAGTGTAAACTTAGATGGCCTACATGCCAGATCGGCTGTGATAGGAGGGAGAGTGTTAAGAAATTGTGCCAGGGCCCCGGGTGGATGATATATAAGCAGCCCAGAGAAGGTACTTAAAGGGGAGAAATCAATAGCAAAGGAGAGTGTTGGGATTTCTTCTTCCTAGAATGGTGGGACGTTGCTAGGTGATTAGAATGTTGTGATGTGAATTACAGACAGTACCGAGGAGGCTGTGGAAGGAGCTGGAGGTCTCTTCACTTCTGACCAATAAAGGTTTACTTCAACTATATATCCTGCATTGGAGTCATCTTCTTTACATTGGCGACGAGGGAACCCTATTTACTCTGGCAGGGGCAGAGATTGAAATTGACCTCCACCCCTGGATGATACTACAACTGGATTAGACTGTAGTATACAAATTGCTCCTCCAACTTTGCTTCTTACTTTTCTTCTCAAGACAGCAACCCTGTGGTATGTACATTTTTCAATCAGCATATTACTCTCTATCTAAATCTTAGAAGTAGATAGATAGATTGAGTTTTATCTAAATTCTTTTGACTGGCAACTGTGCGACAAGATTTTTAAATTCATCATCTTGCCACCTTAACCTTCAATTTTGGACAATTATTGAAGCGTTTTTATCCCTATGTTGCTGACGCTGAATGCTTGAAGAAGATTTTAAAGATTTTTACACTTTTCTCAAAATTGCATTATTCAACTTGTACCTGCTTACTTGCTCGCGTGATTCAAAACCGCCGCCTTCAGAAGCCTAGGAACTCGGCCCCCGCCTCCGAACCTGTGGATGTCACCATCTTGATTGCGTACCTCCGACAAGCCGCAGAACCCGCTCCAGCCTCCGAACTTGCTGTTGTCACCGGATTGATTGCGCACCTCTGTACTGCGCACCTCCGTACTTGAAAGACGTCAATTACGTAACCCTACGTGGCGGCCATTTCGCTTTGGGTTACTTTGGAAGCGCCGGTGCAGGAGCGTCATTCAATGATCCATCCAGCGTGGCGGCCATCTTAGTTGCCCAGGAAGCTTCTTTGGTGTTTATAAGCTGTCTAGTGTTTGAAGCTATTTTTCTTTTAGCACGTTATCGTCCTACTTACCGGTTGAACACAGCTGAACTGCCGATTTATTCCCCGGTTGAATTGAGATCCAGCTGAAACTGCTCCTTCTTCCCTGATGAGACAGTAACTTGAATATTGAATATTTGAATTTAAATATTTATTTATTTACTGTTTTAATCTTCTTTAATTTAAAAGAAAAGAGGAGTCAAGGTACAGTTAATTATTTACAAAGGTGCTATTGATTATTTACAAAAGTATTATTAATTACTTACAAAGGTGTTTTTGACCACGTACCATGGGGGATCAAACCTTTTCTACTCCCCCTTCCTTCCTCCCTACTCCTGGTGAACCCCCAATACCTTGGAAAGAATGGAAGAAATTGTTCCTCACGTATATTTTAGCGTCTGGTGCGGACAAGTATGGTCCAGTTCGCAAACAAGCCATTCTTCTTCACAATTTAGGGGTGGAAGGTAGAAGACGATATGAAGATTTGCCCGAGATATCTTTGGGTGTGGGAGATGGTCATGCTGCTAATGTCTATGACATGAGTATGTTGATGTTAGAGAAAAGGTTCATTGCAAAAATCAATACTCTCTTAGAAAGACACAAGTTCTTTTGTCGTGCTCAAAGAGTAGATGAAGATGTTGCAACTTATGTGGCAGCCTTACGGGGATTGTCACTTAATTGTCAATTCAAAGATTTGACAGATTCCTTGATCCGTGATCAAATTGTTAGGTGCACTAATAATAAAAGAGTGCGAGAGAAGTTACTAAGTAAAAATTGTAACTTAGAAGAAGTTATTGAAATTGTTAAAGCTATAGAAAATACTGACTTATGGATAAAGGAAATGGATAAATGTTCTAGTTCTGTAATATCGAAAGATAATATGACAAAAGAGTCTGATTCCAGTGTGAAGTCTCAAACTCAAGCATTTGTTAATGAAACTAAAATTATTAAGAATGTTGGGAAGTTTGACTCTTAAAAACAATAAGCTATCAAATTACCATTCCCCAAATTATCGTCCTCCTAATTTTGCTCAGCAAGGTAATTCGCGTCTTGTGAAATGTTATAGATGCGGATCTCCAGGACATATTGCATCAAGTTCTCGTTGCACAGCTAGAAATGCCATTTGCAGAGGATGTGGAAAGAGGGGTCATGTAGTTAAAGCTTGTAATGCTAAAACTCAATATGTAAATGAAATTGATGACTCTTGCGATATTATTGAAAATTTGATGTTATGTGTGGATGGGCTGGTTTTGAAGGAAAGTTATCCTTGCGCACAAGACCCCATTTGTCTTGTTGATGTGGCTACTGAGAGTACTGATAAGCTTGAGAAGCCGCATTGTTTAATCAATTTTGATTCTAGAGATCCTATACATTCTCAAACTAGAAATGTTAACATGCTAGTAGATTCTGGAAGTCTTTACACTTTGTTGTCCAAAGATATGTATATCCAAATTTGGGACTGTGATGTGGATCTCAACTCTTGGACCCTTCCTGATATAAGAGCTGTAGGATATGGTGGAAAGACCATTGATATCTTAGGTCTTAAATGGATGGTAATCACATTTTAAAACAAAAAAGTATTTGGGAGAGTGTATCTCACTAAGCAAGGGTCTAACTTACTTGGCTGGCGTCACCAGAAGGATCTGGGAATTGTGCTAAACCCCAATGCTCCTGAACCTGTATCCTCATTCTCTGTTCTTAGCGTTGATACTTTTGAAACAGATGTAATGAAGAAATTTCCTAATGTTTTTACAGAAAAGTTAGGAAAACTGAAGGGATTCTCTCATAAGATTATTCTTAAGAAAAATGCAGTGGCTGTGGTCCATAAAATAAGAAATGTACCACACCTGATGAGGGAACCCCTTAAAGTAGAATTGGACAAATTGTTAGACTTGAAGATTATAGAGCCTATTGAGGCATCTGAGTGGCTCGCCCCCATTGTGGTCGCGCCCAAGAATGGTGGAACCAAAATTCGTCTATGTGTAGACTTACGCGATCTGAATAGGAATATATGGGTTGATAGGCAACCATTGCCTAACATTTCCGAAATGTTGAGTGCCATGGGTGGTGGTGTGATATTTAGCGTAATTGACATGTCTGCAGCCTACCACCAAATTGATTTGGATGAGAAATCTAGACACCTTACCTCATTTGTAACACCACTGGGAGCATTTCGCTTTTGCAGGATGCCGTTTGGCTTAGCTTCGGCGTCAGCGGTGTTTCAAAGAGTGATGGAAAGAGTATTGGGGGGTATCGAGAATGTATTATGTTTCCAGGATGACGTATTAGTAGTTGGGAAATATTGTCAACATCATGATAGAATTTTAACACAAGTTTTAGAGCGTATGGAAGTCAATGGTCTGACCATAAAGAAGGAGAAATGCCAATTGAAGAGAGATTGTGTAACATATCTAGGTCATGAAATATCAGGTTTAGGTATTAAACCAAAAAAAAGTATAATCTCTGCGATTAACGATGCTCCTACACCAACGACCAAAGATCAGTTAAGATGTTTCTTAGGGTTAGCTGAATACTGTTCTAAATTTATTAGAAATTTTTCGGATGTGGTTGAGCCTTTAAGGCATTTGATGAAGAATGGTGTGGTTTTTGAATGGAACCAAGTATGTGAGGATGCTTTCAAGCGTGTGAAAGAAGGTATTATTCATGCTCCTACTTTAGGTCATTTTGACGTTAAAGCCAAGACTTTGCTTACCACTGATGCCAGTGCTGTGGGACTTGGAGCTGTGCTTTCTCAGTTATCTGATGGTGTAGAAAGAATTATAGGCTTTGCCTCTAGAAGATTACAGGGTGCTGAAGTATCTTACTCGGTGATAGAGAGGGAAGCTCTTGCTTGCACTTGGGGAATTAAACACTTTAGATATTTTCTTTGGGGATTGCCCTTCAGAATGCGTACAGATCATAAGCCTCTAGTGCATTTATTTAAAGGAGGTAGAGGATTGGAGGGTAATGTCACCCCTAGAATATCGAAATGGATTTTATCAGTGCTAGATTACAATTTTCAGATGGAATATGTGAAAGGAGAGAAAAATGTTATTGCGGATTGTCTATCCAGGATGCCTGTGGACTTACTAGACCTGGTTGAAGTTGAAGACCCTGTAATTAGTTGTGATGAGATTCTTGCTTTTGATAAAAGTCATTGGGAGTCTGCCATGGCTGATGATCAAGTAATTCCTTTGGTTATGAAACATGTTTCCGAGGAGTGGTCTAGAGAATCTTTTAATGACACTCGCTTGAAGGGTTTTTCTAATGTAGAAGCTGAAATGAGTGTGTCTGAGGGGAAATTGTGGAGAAGAAATCGTTTGGTGCCACTGTACAATCTCAGATCAAAGATCATGAACATAGCTCATGAAGGTCACTTGGGGAGAAACATGACCAAAAGGAGAATTCGTGAATCATATTGGTGGCCAAGGATGGACGGTGAGATTGATGAGTTAGTTAGAAATTGTCATGCGTGTGCTGCTAGCGATAAAACGAAAATCATTAGACAGCCTTCACTTTCCTGCGTTGAGTTTCCAGTACGGCCTTGGGAGAAATTAGCCATTGATTTTTTGGGACCAATTTCCAAATTGGGCACTCGGAATAGATTCATAATGGTTCTTGTGGATTATCATTCTAAGTGGTTCGTAATGGAGTCCACTGAAAGTATTGACACAAAGAGAGTAATACATTTTTTAGAAAGAACATTTTTAAATGAAGGTATTCCAAAAACTTTGGTGTCAGACAACGGTGTGCAGCTGGTGTCGAGGCAAATGAAGGAATTTTTGGATGGTATGGGGATTTGCCATGAGAAGGTTGCATTATTTAGACCACAAGCCAATGGGCTTGTGGAAAGGATCAATAGGTTGTTGATGGAGAATATTCAGTTGTCATTAACGAATGGCTTAGTGTGGGCTGAGGAACTTAAGAAGATGGTTTGGTCCTACAGGATAACTCCACATTCGGTCACTGGCATCTCTCCTTTTGTTTCTCTAAAAGGACGTGAGCCTGGTTTGAAAGAAGTTCCAGGTTGGCTGAAGAACAAAGAATGTGTGTGGGTTGACCAATCAAGTGTGAGAGATTGTGTTGTCAATAGGCAGCGTGATTCTGCTCATTTGTACAATCTCAGGATGAGGGTGAAAGATCCAAATATATGTGTTGGTGATTGGGTGGTGTCAAAGAAATGCGGTATTGTAACTAAGGGAGAAAGTAAATATTCTCAACCTAAACAAGTTAAGTTGGTTAAGAAAAATGTTCTCATCTTAGATGATGGTTCTACTTGGAGCTGTGGCAACGTTGCAAGGTGTAATGCTCCATAAACTTTTCTTATTTGTATTGTATGCTATATTTTCTCTTTATATTAATTGGTTTGTGCATTTCTTCTGATATTGCAATGGGGGGAGATGTGTTGGGATTTCTTCTTCCTAGAATGGTGGGACGTTGCTAGGTGATTAGAATGTTGTGATGTGAATTACAGACAGTACAGAGGAGGCTGTGGAAGGAGCTGGAGGTCTCTTCACTTCTGACCAATAAAGGTTTACTTCAACTATATATCCTGCATTGGAGTCATCTTCTTTACAGAGAGGCTTTAGCAGTCTGGTATTAAGTTGGGAGAGCTGCGGCACTCATAACAATCCTTAAAGATGACCGCTAGGCCTCCTCCTCTGCCCTCTTTACAGTCTTCTCGTTGTATGTGATATCCATGGTGGAGGGTTTGGATGAGATCCAGTTCTGACTCTGCGTTGAGCCAGGTCTCTGTCAGGAAAAGAGCGTCTGTTTTGAGTTCTTCCAAGAGCATGGCAATTTCAGTGGAGTGTTTAGGGAGTGACCTACAGTTTAGGAGGTACATACTTTGCTGGGCGTTTTTGGTATGCAGGGTTGGAAGTGGAACCCACAATGTGCGCAGGTGGAGTGTTCATCTGCTATGTTCCAAGAATGTTGGCAGCTAACAGGAGTTGCTCCTCTCAAATTAAGGAGGGAGTGGGGAGAAGGCTATAGCTTCTGTGATGCGAGGAGAAACGGGCAGGGGTTGTGGCACCTGGCCCCATCCGGCCGCGGACGGGCGCAGACAGGCTTGCGTTTGGCATTGGAATTTATGCAACTGATCAGTTGATCTGCAGCCAGTGACACTCCGCCCCCCTCACCTCTAGCCCGGAAGTAGCAGGATCTGCCACGCCTCCCTCCACACAATTGCGAAATAAATCCCGTGGTGGACCGGGGAGAAAGCCTTTATCGTTACTACAGGCACCCCTAGTAAGCAACTGTGTTACTGCAGCCTTCTTCTGAGTCAACAGGGACCTCTACTAATCACCTCTATTACTACATCCTTCTTCTGACTCTACAAGGACAGCTACGAACGATGTGTTACTGCAGCCTTCTTTTGACTCTACAGAGACCCCTAGTTATCACTTGTTTTACTGCAGCCTTCTTCTGACTCTGTGGAGCCTCTAGTAATCAATTGTGTAACTGCAGCTTTCGTCTGACTCTACAGAGACCTCAAGGAACAACTTGTCTTACCACAGTCTCCTCTAATTGTCTTTGTTACTGCAGCCTTCTTCTGAATCAACTGGGGACTCCACTAATCGCTGTATTACTACGGCCATCTTCTTAATATATCATACAGGTTTAGCTTGGTTCCAGTGACACAGTGTCCTGGATGAAACCGGTCCTTGAATGCTTGTGTTCAGGGTCAGGGAGGACATGGCCTGGCAGTTCGGGCTGGACTGTTCCCTTTGGAGCAGGGTCGAGACTAATTTGCACATGGCTGGGTCCAAACTGAGGTGACATGGTGAGCAAAATAACGATGGACTGGGATGGGGGCCACACTAATTACCAGTGGCTGAGATTAATTGAAGCATTGCATCCATCACTGTTTTGCATAGTTCAAAGTATTCTACACCAGCCAACTGATGGGTTTCACCAGCAAAAGCAAAATAGAGGACCCAGGACCTGCTCACCTTCAGGAAGCTTCTCAAGACCTGGCTCTTCGAGCAGTAGCAGCCGCCACCTCCCCCCCTCACCTCCCCTCGCAGCGCCTTGAGACCCTCACGGGTCACGCGCTTTATAAGTTCTGTGATTGATTGATTTTTGCTAATTAGATCTCACTTACCAGAGATCTATGATACAGCTCAGGCTTTCTGGCTGTGAAATACCTATTGTGAGCATACAGGGTATTTACAACTCGCCCATTGCTTACCATTGCTTCTCTTCTTGTGTTTGTTTCCACCTTGCAGAGGTTCCTGAGTGAAAGGTAGCTGATATATAATCCATGAGATTTACAAAGATTGAAAATGTTGAACTCAATGTCTAGTTTTAAGATATCAAAACATATATTTGCCTTTTCTCTTGAAATGTTTTTTCTTTGACATTTTTTAATGGGCTTGGCATTCACATTATAAAGTTGAGACCTATTGGCTTTCCCAATACTTGCCTTTCATATTTGCAAATCAGTATTGCCACTGCACATCCCTGCATTAACACCTTTATTGAAAGTCCCTGCTACAACATTCCTTGTTCGGGTCTCAGTGAGGGTTTCTCTGTATTCCACAGGACCATCTTTGAGTGTTTTTGTGTAGGGTCAATTTTCCTTCAGTTGTTATATTGAAACTGTGCAAATAAATTAAATGAACAAGCACAATAAACTAACATAACATAAAGGTAACATACTGCATTGTGCTAACCCTCTTATTGATGCTTATCTTGAATGACATTGCATCAAAGTCAAAACAGATTTCACTCCATCCAAGGTTGAGGACATGTGCAGAGCTCTGTCACCTAATGTGCCAAAGGCTCCAGATCAAAGGGTGCTGACCACACAGAACACCTGGTGTTTTTGGCTGTTATCTGGTTGACAGGAGGAGGAACTGCAGCTACAAAAGACATCAGACAGGTACCCTCTGCTTAGCCAGTGACATTGTGTGTAAACTATGGAGTTGTGCATTATAAGATTACAGAAAGTGATACAGTACTGGTATACGGTGACATGTTCGCCACGAGTATCATGTGAAAGCTGTCAATATGTTACCGGCAACATTGTAATAATACTGCATTATTAGTCCTGCTGTGTGCTGTATAATTTCGTTTCGGATCTCCAAGTGACTAAAAAAAATTGAAAACCAAAGACTAGTTGTGCTTTCAGATTGATGAACAAATCTTCACACAGTCTTCATAAAATTTCCAATCAATAACTTTATATGTGTTTAGTTGTCATACATAATATTTTTTAATATCCTGAAAACTGGATAACACATTACTTTTCCAATATTTGCCAATCAGGGCATGTCAGGGCCGGTCTTGCAGGGGAGGAAGTGTCAAAGTCCAGCTCTAGAGAAAATCAAATATTGCGCATGCGCAAGCATTGGAAGGCTCCTCCCAGAGGTGGAGGGGCGATGCCCCAACTCTTCCATCATTAGAGTTCTCTGTTTCAAATCCCAAGGTAGGACAAGCATTCCTGGGCCCACTGCTGCTCAGACATCCGCCTCAGACAGGGTGACATCTGATAGGGAGGTGGGTCTGAATGAATTGTCATCTCTCCCAGTGATGAACCTCAGGAGCATCAACCACCCTGCTCACTTGAACTTCACGATGAGGAAGCCGGCCAGGGAGATCAGGACCAGCAGCAGAACGATGCGGAGGATTTGGAGAGCCGTGTGCAGAATACCAGGCTGCAGCTGTGCTTGGATTCCTGTAATGAAGGTATTACATCAGTACCAGTAATGCAGGTAAAATATTCACTCTTCACAGTGATCCACTGGTATTGCAGATCAATGAAACAGGAAAAGATGTAAATCCGTATTTGTAAAGCGCAAACTACTCACCCTTACGGGTCTCAAGTCACTGTCGTGGAAATTAAGTGAGCTACTGCCCAAAGTCACATGGTGCTGAGCTGAGCTGCCACCAGCGCCAGGGATTGAACCATGAAACCTGTGCTCTGAAGGCAGCTGCCCTGTCCATTGCACCAAACAGGAAATGTTTGATTCCTGACAGAGATTGTATGTCAGAATATCGAGGACAAAAATATCGACTACCAGAATATCATGAAGGTAAGCATGTATAGATAAGTATAGGATTACTGCACCTAGAGCCATATCTGCAGACACTGACAATATATACATCTTTGAGGTATAGAGATGTGGAGTTAAAAGTAAATTAATCAATTAATACAAATGTATCGAACACAACTAGTCACCCGTGAGGGTATCCAGGCGCTATCCAGATCCAGGGTATCTGGAGTAATAATATTTTGGCAGGTGGGTGTAAAAGCCCCTCTAATTCTAGTAGTAAACTCTGGCAGATAAGGTACAGCTGCAACCCGTGAGACTGCCACCTTTAGCACTACTGGCAGCAGAATTACCACTGACATGGTGTAGTGTAGCAGTGCCAACCCCGCGTCAGCCAAGGTGACACTGGTAACCAAAAGCATCCATGACAAGTTTTGTCACACTTACCCCTACACTGTGATACTGTGAGGAGTGAGTGTGCAGACTGATCTCTGCAGGGGTGTGGTGGGCTCTCCATCTACTGCCCTTGTAACTGCTTTCTCCCTCACTGCTCGTCTTAATCACTCTCCTCCTTTCTCTAACCATAACACCCCTACAACTTCCTCTTTACAGCCCCTTTCTTGTATCTCTCACTCTTTACTGCCAAGCCCCTTCTCCCCCTCATTTTTGTTTTCCCTTTTCCTTTCCCCTCCTCTCTCTCTCCCTATCACCATTTCCTAGATTCCCCTCCCTTTCTTCTGACATTTCATACCCATTGTCAGCCTCTGTAGAACTTCCCTTATGTCTCATCGCCGCTCCATGTTCTTACTTTCTCCCTCTTTTTCTTTGCACTTACCCTTTTCTTCCTTCCTTCCTGCCTGCTTCACTTCTCACCTTGTCCCCTTTTTTCACCCTACTTCGTCTTTGTCTCATTTATGTTCCCCTCTAATTCTTGCCACGACTTGTATTTCTCCCAATTTCACAGGAAAATAACAATAGAGGTACAATGCCTGTCAGGGCTGTACTTGAATGAGGAAGGATGAAGCTGGAGACCTTATAGGGCTAGCAGCATGGCACATGGTTCATCAAATCAATGGTTGGTCCCGGTACGCTCAACGAGTTTTGAATATAAGTTGGAAAGTATTACAAAGGATGGCAGTACAGTAGGGGTCATATTCTCAATGAGCTATCGCCGAGTGAATGGTAATTTATCGCAGCCAAAGTAGCGATAAAGTTATCACCCCCTTCACAAGCGGGTGCTAACAGCCCATAGCACCAGTTTGCCTGAGATAGCAGCCACAAAAAACACCGCCACTGACGACCCTGGCAACTATTGCTAATGAGATGCTGAGTAGGCGTTCCCGTGCAAAAAGCAATGTCAACACAACTCCACAACAGTCTCAATGACCAGTCAGGTCGGCGATACGACCACAAAACATGCGATAAGGTGCGTTAGCAGCAGGAAACTAACACCTGCTCTGACCTGGTGCAAAGTCGGACCACAGCCTGCATCACAAAAGGGAGCACAGCCCACAGCCACACCTGAAGGGCAACAGATGCCATGGAGCCACTGATCATGCATCTCAGAGCTCCAACAGGACCACAACACCCACCGCCACCATCCCCGGACCAACAATGAGGCAGCGCAGACAAACACAGCGACCCCAGAAAATGCACCAACCTCACAGCCCCAACACCAGAGAATGTCATTGCCCACTACAGGCCCAAAGGGACAACCCACCTCCACATCATGACCACCATTGGCCACCGGTGGACGGTACCAACACAGCGGACAAACAACATCCCACCTCAGACACAGCTGCTGCCCGTGATGCACCTGTTGGCCTCTGGTTCCCTCCAACCAACAACCGCCTGAGTTGGAGGAGTCACACAGCCAGGCCAATCCAAGTTCCTCACAACGGACATGGATGACACCATCAGCTTGGAACCCCAGGACCAATACTTCCCCCACACTGCACAGGAACAGCCAGAGACCAAGCAAGGCATCTACGCCACAGCTGGCTTTCCGCACATGTCAGGAGGCAATTGACTGCACACATGTCTCACTTGTGCTCCCTGGCAACACTGCACACAATAACTGCAACAGAAAGCGCACGTATCCCACCAATGTGCATGCACTAGTGGACCAGCGGGGATTCTCCGCCAACGTCGCCGCCAACCACCCATCCAGTGTGCATGATGCATACACCTCCGACAGGCATCATCAATCTGCGCTACCAGGATGGCACCTACGGAAATGCATAGCTCGTTGGCCAATACCAAATGCACACACCACACACCTCAACCCCACAATCATGTAACTCACAATCATGTAACTCACAACACAGGAAATTCACACGTCACAAGCTCACATACAACATGCACACCCATCAGACACCACAGCACAACTCACTGTGGGAACGTGGCCCAGCCATGTACATTAGAAATCAATGGCATGGCACCTCAGCCATAGAATAGCAGAATGTCGGAAGAAGTGGGGACCAGGCATGTGCTAAGGAGGCAAGCGACCGATGAAGAAGAATGTACACAATGCCAAGTGTGGCATGAATGTGAGGGCCAGACCGCAGTATGCAGACCACAGACAGATCCATGTCGAAATATGCTGTTGGTGTTTGGAGTATACTGGACAGTGGATGCAACCATGTCACCCCAGCCAGTGGGGAAGAACGTGGAAATGTATCTTGTTAGTTCCCCCCCGTAAGCGTGACAGAGTGGGCTGGCCCAGTGCACGCAAGGCCAGCATAGAGGTGTGAATAAAAGCATGTCACTCTGGGCGTGGTCCTCTTCCAGAGTGGCCAACCCCTCTGCCAGGGCAGCGCCTCTCACCCTGCCATGAGGCCGACACCGTGTGCGTTGGGGCCTGTGATCCTGTGTGCCTGCTGCACCCGGGCTGCTGGTCCCTGAAGCAGTCTTTCCCGCCCCTGTGCACCCAGGCCTCAATGCCCACCTGTGTCAAAGAGGGCCCACCACGTGCCGGTGCAAGCTCCAAGGCCGAGGCCCATGAACTTGGCATCCTCTTCAGACCATCACGGCCTCCGCAAAACAGGCCCGCAGTACTCCTTTCTCGATGACATCCTTCACCGGCAGACACTGCGGACAAGTAGGTCACTCATTTGGAACTGAGTCTTGATTACACCATGTCAGAGAACATTATTTAAGGCTGAGGTTAAATCACTGTACTCCCTTTGATGTGGTGCCACCAAGTCTGTGTATAGCATTCCAACCACACGTGCATGTCGGCCCACCCAGACTACTGCCCGCGACCTACGCTGTGCTTGAGTATGCTACAGAATTGGATCTGGACATCGATAATTCAAAAGCAGAGTACATATCATTTTACTAAAAGGAGAGGCGTAAGAGGAAGACGCGTTGCATGTGGAAGGACACAAAGGATCATCATTACGGAGGTGATCAAACACTTCCCACAACTGCCCTGGTGTCACTGACTGTGCATCGCGAGCCCACAACACATGGCTGTGGTCCACTGCTGACCGCTGCCTCCAGCCCACACTGCAATCCAGTAGATCACAGAGTCTTGATTTAGCAATGGCGGAGTTCAAATCAGTGAACTGACATCATTGCAGGCTGTTTCCTCCTCAGCCCTGGTGCCACTAAGTCTGTTCCCTGACAGTCATGGACACTCTCTGATCGTACATTGGTGTCGTCTGAGTCTATGGACTAGGGGTAGTTTTCATCCTCATGTAGCTGATACTGACCTGGTGTTAAGAATAAGTTTGTAGCATTCATCTCCTCCATATTGCCTGTTTCTGCTTTTTTCTGCCCCCTGCATCATGGACTCCTCCACTGTCCCCCACAATCACCTTTGACCTCAACGAGGACCCGCTCAGTCCACGTGGCCCCACCCCAGTGGACCGCAAGTCACCGTTCCATGGCGGGGTGCCTGTGCCGGCCACTGTGCATCCGAGGACACTAAATCTGTGCTAGTCAGGTCCAGGACCCCTTCTTCTGAGATATTTGATATTGGATGGCCTCCAAGGTGATGGTCTTGGGGTTATCAACACCATTTGTCTGTGGCCCTGCGCTGTCCACTGCCTCCAGCCACAAATGCAGCCCACCAGGGCTCACACATCAAATTGAGTACAGACCGGGCCGGACGTGGCATCACAGCAGGAGGCACACGCCACCACTGCCAGGACCACCTCCAACCGCCATCTGCCAGAGTCAAAACGGTGGTACTGGCAGACTGACAGAGTTGCTCACACCTGTCATAGATGTCATCATCTGCCTGATCCTCTGCTCAGCACTCCTGGTGCCACTAACTCAGTGCATCACAAATCATCTTCCATTACTGGTTTTTTTGTGTGCTGTGGAGAGTTCACCCAGCAATGTCACCTCAGGCAGTGTGGGAGACCTGGGACAACGATAGTGAAGATGATGCAGGTGTGACACCCCCCCCCCCCCCCCGCAGCTGCATCAGGAATGTCCAACAGGGACACTATCCTAGACATTTTCTTCCCATGTGCGCGCTCAGCTGTAGTGCCCCAACCTCAGCGCACGGACACTCACGGACACTTTTGTTTGTATGTTGGGTGTCCTCTGTACTTGCTCTGGATCCCTCCATGTTGCTCAGGAGTTGACTCTGTTATGCAGGTGTCTTCTATTCCCATTCACTGTTGTCCACTGTTCAAGTTGTTGCCAGCACCAAGCACTGTGTGCGGGCTGGCTCATACTCACCCCACACATATCCAGCACAGGCGTCACTGTACATGTGGCCCTGCCAATAAAAGGCCGGGCGCACTTGCCCATAGCCAGTTCAACATCATATCTAAGTGTGTTCCTGTGGTCTTGTTGTATGCATGAGGGCCCTGGGCCCTACGACATTACATTGTGCTGTGTACAGCGGACACAGACATGTCACTGCAGGCAGCGGGTTAGTGCTTGGACATGTAGATTTGTCGTCACCCACTCAATTCGTAAGGGGATTGGACTGGGCAGTCGTATGCAGAGCTAACGTGGGTGTGAGACTGATATGTGTGTGCCCCTGGGTGTGGTTCTGTACTGGAAATGTGCATCTGCATGTGTCGCTATGGCAGTGTGGGTCTCCTTTGTGGGGTGTAGGTGGTCCCTGAAGGGTGATGGACGCCCAAGTATGTGATCTTGTTGGCCTTCCATGGGTTCGGACCACACCCTCCACCTGTTTGTCCACCTCCTGTTGGCGTTCTGACACCTGGCATTGGGGGTCGGTGAAGTGTTGTGGGCCTGCCGTGCTTGCGGGTGCTTTATGCTGTGTGGTCTGTTGCAGGGGCTGGGTTCTCCCCTGAGTAATTTGGCTGCCCTGGTCCTGGTGGTGGGTTGCGTGGGATGTCCATGGGATGTTGTATGGCATCGGTGTCGAAGGTGTGGTGGTCCTCTCCGGCATCACTGATGTGTGGTCTTCTGTGCTCTGCTGGAGGTGTTGTATGTCCCTTTGCATTGTGAAGGGGAGATGCATGTTGACATTGTGTTGACATGTATTTTGGTACATTGTTCTTGTTTACATGCAGACTGTTTTGGAGGTGCAGGATTTAGATGCGGGACAGGGTACATTCGGACTACATGACGAATGGGAGGTTGTACACGTACATTTCCATTTCACAGTTTCCATCACTGTCAGATGTAGTATGTCTGTTTCTGCGCGTGTGCAGAGCCAGTTGTGTCCTCTGTTCTGCAATGCCGGGGTTGCACATTGTACCACATTGTCGTCAATGTGGATGCGCTGTTCTTGCTATGTGTGTGTTCTGCAGTGTGCCACGGAGATGAGGGACATGATCCAGGGTCATTGTGGGTGTGCAGTGTGCTACACATCATTATGCACGTGTGCCATTGTGACCATGTCCCCCAGTCCCTGGTCGTTACTCACCCTGTTGCTGTTGTGTCAGGTCCTCCAGAGCTGTGTCCGTACTCCGACTCCTTGCACCCTCTCCACACTATTGACTGTGCCCTCCGTTTCCTCCATCTCCTCCTGTGGCGCAGAACTCCCACCTTCTGTCCCCATTGCTGCCTTCCTATTGGCAGCGCCTTTGTGCCTGGTTTTGATTTTGACATCATGACAGCGCCTCTTAGCCTCCTCCATTGGCCTCCTCGACACTCCGACTGCATTCCCAGTGGTCTAATTGTGGGTCAGTGGATGGTTTTGTTCTGTCCCCTCCGTGACGCTGATCTTGTTTTGCTGCGGACTGCACCCCGTCTTCCTCTGCCTCTTCTCCTTGGCCTTCCCCGACCCCGTTGTTCCTTGCTGGTGGTCTGTGGGGCTTGTGGGGTTGGCATTGGCCTCTGTGCTCGGTCAGGGTGCATCCGTGTCGCTACGCACTTTTGATTGTTTCTGGTGTGTTGTTTTTGTAGCTGTGAAAGTACATTTTCCCACCAGACGTGTGGGATTTGCAGGCCTGTTGCTGGTTTTTGCTGATTTTTGTACCGTAATTGGCCTCATTGCATAATTTTTTGCGTTTGCGTTTCGCATTCTTGCAGCGTGGCGTTGGTTTTAAAGAGTACATTTGATGCGTTATCTGGTGACTATCGCATGGTACCGCCATGTTGAGAATGATTGGTTAACACGGCGTAATTTTTCTGCGATAGAATGCGATATGCAAAGTTGCGTTAAGATAGATTTGCGAGGGTTATCAAACGTTCTTGTGAATATGCTCTTAGGTTTCTCCACTTCTGAAATCTAAACAATTGCAGCCATTTTAGGACTGGACAATGCTGTTCAATCTCTGCTCCTGCCCTCTCTGTACACTCACTGCTGCCAATGGTCATACATTGTCTTTTCTGCTCCCCATACTTCTGTTCACCACAGGTGGCTGCTGGGGCATTTAGTTACCCGGACATCCTACAAGCAAAAGGATTGAGTCAGATTTCTTTTAGGAGAGGTCACAGAGTTCTTTCCCAAGATCATTTTGGAAAAAAGGAAGGCAAACAGCACCATTTCGACAAAAAATTCTAAAAAACGCAGTAAGCTCTGTGATGATACTCATGAAATATTCGAGTACTTTCAAGGCATGCCAAGAAAGCCAGATCTTCACAATGAACTGCTGCAGTCTTTATGTCTGGCCTACAGGCAGCTTTAGCTGCCTCCCTGGGCACCATATGTAGCTCCTCATGGCTTCTCTTTGAATCCAACTCTATTCTCATCTCGGTGACCCCTTCTGCTGAGACAATCTGATCCATGAGCTGTGATATGGTCCTAAGTGGACGACATGCAGTTGAGTGTCTCCAATGCAGAGAATGTAGGGGAAACACAAAAAAACTTCTGTGCTTGTCTGTCCGAAATTGCACTCTGGATGAAGGTAAATTGCCTCCAGCGCATAGACCCAAAACAGAAGTACTCCTCTTTTGGCGAAGCCATGGTCTTTAGTTCCGAGAGCTGATGACCCTAAGAGTTGGGAGCTCTACTGCAACCTTTTCAACCAGGAATCTTGGCATTGTCTTGGATAAAAATCTCTGTCTAGCATATTAGGTTAATACTGTATCTTCACCCTGCCTTGGTGTTGTAACGTGGTATTTCCCTATCCTTGTTCCCCCTCCCTTTCCACACCTATTGGTACACTCTGTGATAGAACATTGGAGTGAAGCTCACCTTAGAATGTTGGTGAGGCCACTCTGGTAGTTGGCACTGAAGGATCTGGATGCTAATAAACTTCTTCGTGCCTCACTCCCTGTGTACGTGGCATCTTTACAAATTGGCGACGATTACCGTGCTGGCGACGGTCGGATCCTTTCCCCAGTTTATATTGCCTTCTACAGCAGCGGACAGCGGTGGCTGTCATTGATGGTGCTTTTTGAATTCTCCGACGGAAGTTTACTTGCCTGAACTCTCTGTTCCAGAGTACGGCACTGTTGTGCTTTGCCTTCTCCTCGGAAAAGCATCATTGTGTGTCCCGCCTCCTGTACCTCACGCAGCCGATTACTGGCTTTTGGGGTGTTGTCGAAGCGGCGGTTGACACGATTCGAGCACCGTTTGTCTGACCTCTTCTCTGAAGCGGCGTCATCGAGGTAGGAGCGCCTGATTCTTTCTCCGCCCCCCTCGTAACGTCAGTTTTCTTCTGAGGATTTTCCACGTTTCCTCAACTCCGGTGTTAATTACTGACTGACATTTGTTTATTTAACTCAGCCAGGTTAACTCAACACTGGCGTCAGTTTCTGACTGACATTTACCAATTATTTCTGTGAAGCTTGTAACTGTTGTTCTTCGCACGACCTACCCCACTATCTCCTCACGTCATCTCTTCACTCTCAGCTCTCATCTGCGGGAAGTTAGTGGTGGAAGCAGAGTGCTTACTTCAAGCTAGAGGAAACACCATTTACTTCAGGAGACATTGTTATCTTGTCGTTTTCGCTGACAGGCACAGCATATTTTGGTGCTTACTTCAAGCTACGGGGAAGCATCATTTTTTTTCTTCAGGTGACATCATTTGCTTGTCGTTTTTCGCTGACGGGCACAGCATTATTTTGGTACAATCTGTAACAATTATTTTGTGGGATAATTTCTCCTGACCCTTCTTTATTTCATGTTATTTTCTCTGCCATCTCCTTTGGTTTATTGATGAAGATTATTTCAACCGCTGCCTACAGTTTCTTCCTTCGCTTATTGGCACATTTGGACGCCTACTCTCAGTAACACTACTATCTTGGTATATCCACACTGCCAATCTCTTCATGTTTTTTTTATTAATTTTGCCAGCAGTTTAATTCTTCGCTGATTGGCACAGCTATTGACATTTATTTGAGGTGCAGATTTTGATTGTCTTTTACAAAGTAATTCCTCTTGATTGTATCTTTCTATTCAACATTTTTTTCTGCTCCCTCTATTCTTTTTCTGTCTTCCACCCTATCGTATTTTTTTATCTTCATTCTTCTCCTTCTGCATTTTTTTTTCTTTCTCATTTTCCGCTGAACTTTTCTTTTCTTCTGGCTATTCCTTCTTTCTATCATGTCTGCATGTTCATGTCCCAACCACCACCATTTCTTGATGATGCAGGTGACCCCCTTATTCCCTGGAAGAAATGGTTGCAATTATTTGAATCCTACTTGATTGCAATTGGCGGAGATAGATTCTCTGCAGTACGCAAACAACACATTTTACTTCACAATCTTGGTAAACAAGGGAGAAATGTGTTTGAAGATTTGCCTGAGGTGGTTGAAGGTGTTGTAAATCCTGATGCGGGTGGTGAGGGAGCTGTTCAACTTGATGTTTATGAAAAGACTGTAAAGAAATTAGAAGAACAATTTGGAGAAAGAAGTAATATAGTTCTTGAGCGCCATAAGCTTTTTTTACGCACTCAAGGAAAGAATGAAAAAGTAAAAAATTATATTGCTGTGTTAAGAGGGTTAGCGTCTACCTGTGAATTTGGTTTACTTACTGAATCTCTTATCAGGGATCAATTAGTCAGGTGTACGTGTGAAAAGAAAATTCAAGAGAGGCTTTTAGCTGAAGCTCCTGACTTGCAGAAGGCTATTGATATTGCTATTAGTATAGAGCACATAAACTACTGTATGAATGAAATTAAGGAAGCTACTGATGTTAAGCAGGTTTCTGATAGTGGTGTGTATAAAGTATTTAACAAAGACACCAGACCTAAACCATTTCCACTAGACTCAGACAGGCAGTGTGCTCAAAATAGCAAACCGAGATGTTTTAGATGTGGCAACCCAAACCACCTAGCCAACAATGTCAAGTGTCCTGCAAGATCTGTCATTTGCAGTAATTGTAAAAAAAGGGGCCATTTTTCAAAGGTTTGCCATGAAAAGAAAAACACTACTCACATGGTAATCCAAGATCCTATACCACAACATAGAGAAGACATTGTTTTCCAAGTTCTGAATGTAGGGGAGAATGACACTAATTCTTATCCTAGCTGTGAAGTCTTTCTGGACAATGTTTCTTATGAAGTTTTTGCTGACTCATGTTCCCCCTACACCCTTATAAATGAGGCCTCTTTTCATGCCAATTCCGGTCACAAAGGTTACAATCTTTTACCTCCTGATGTTAAACAAGGTGGATACAATCGGGATTTAATACCCCTGGTAGGCATGTTATTGATGCACATCAACTTTAAGGACAGGTCTACTCTGGGGAAAGTATATATTACTAAATCAGGGTCTAACCTGTTAGGGTAGAAGCACCAAAAAGACCTTGGTATTAAATTGGACCCCAATGCTCCTGAACCGGTGTTACTCATTGACAAACCATGTGTGGGTAAAGAGGTGTGTGACAAATTTCCTGAGGTTTTCACAGATAAGTTGGGGAAGCTTAATGGGTTCCTCCATAAATTCAAACTAAAATCCAATTGCAAACCCGTTGTACACAACGCTAGATCGGTTCCCTTACTATTAAGAGAACCTCCACGAAAAGAATTAGACAGTCTGGAAGACAATAAGATCATAGAGCGCATTGAAAGCTCAGAATGGTTGGCCCCCATTGTGGTAGCTGCAAAAGGGGGGGAAGAGGCATCCATCTCTGTGTTGATCTCAGGGATTTAAACGCGAATATATGGGTGGATAGACAGTTTAGACACCCCCTCCCAAACATCAACAAAATGCTGACGGTCTTTCAAGGAGCCAAATATTTCACAGTTTTAGACCTATCCTCGGTTTACCACCAGGTGGTCCTCCATCTTGATTCAAAGCACCTGACTTCCTTTATAACTCCTTTTGGGGCGTATCAATTCTCAAGACTACCTTTTGGGCTTGCTTCTGCTGCCGCTGTGTTTCAGCGTATAATGCAACACATCCTTCCAGGTCTTGAAAAAGTAATTTGTTTCCAAGACGATATACTTTTGTATGGAGCATCGGAAGATGAACACAACATGATCCTGGAAAAGGTGTTGACTAAACTCAGCAAAGCTGGTTTCACGACCCAAAAAGAGAAGTGTAAAGTAGGTGTGGAGTCTGTGGTGTATCTAGGACACATGATATCCAGTGAAGGCATTAGACCCAAAGAAAGTTTAGTGGATGCTGTCAAATTGGCGCCACCTCCTGCAAATAAAGATGAATTGAAATCCTTTTTGGGCTTGGTGGAGTATATGTCGAAATTTGTCAAGAATTTCGCTGATCAAGTACAACCCCTCAGGGAGCTACTCAAGTTAGGATCTAAATTTGAATGGAACTCAGAACATCAACAGGCATTCCAACACAATGATCTTGCACACTTTTGATCCCAATGCCAAGACTACTCTCTCAACTGATGCCAGTAACAAAGGTCTAGGCGCTTCTTTAACCCAAATAGTGAATGGTGAAGAAAAGGTGATAGGTTTTGCCTCCAGGACCCTGAAAGCTGCGGAGATCAATTATTCCACGATCGAGAAAGAAGCCCTAGCCTGTTATTGGGCTATTCATCATTTCAAGTTTTTCCTATGGGGGATTCCCTTTCTTTTGATAACGGATCACAAACCTCTACTCCCCTTATTTTCCTCCAAGCTTCTAGAAAATACCACACCACGCATTGCTAAATGGATTCTAGGGCTCCAAGGATTCAATTATTCCATGGTGCATATGTCTGGGTCAAAAAATTCAGTGGCAGATTGCATGTCGAGATTGCCTTTGATGGATGTTGATCCCAGTATGGATTCTTTGGAAGAAACCATTCTCTCGATTGAAATTCCTGCTATCAAAAAAGACGAGTCACTGTTGGAAGATAACACACTCACCAATTTTAAAAGAGGTTATATCCAGTGGTTGGCCTAAAACCAGAAATGAGGTACCTGAAGACATCCAGAATTTTTGGATTGTGAAGGATGAATTATCAGTGGTGGATGACCTGGTTTGCAGAGGCAACAAAATAGTTCCCCCTGTGGGAATGAGAGATCGTATCATCCAAATCGGCCATGAAGGTCACCCAGGACGAAACCTGACCAAGAGCAAGATCCAGCAAAGTTATTGGTTCGCAAATATGGATTCTATGATTGAAAACCAAGTCAAGAATTGTTTGGCATGTGGAGCTAGTGATAAATCCAAGGTTGTCCGCAAAGCCCCCCTCATTCCTATCTCCATACCCTCCAAACCTTTGGACAAACTTGGGATGGATATAATAGGGCCATTAAATCACTTACAGTTTTCCCAAAGATTTATGTTTGTTCTCATCGATTACCACTCGCGTTAGATAACAACGAAAATGGTTTCCACCATCACCACCACTTCTTTGATTGAATTCCTTAAAGAGATTTTTTCTAGAGAAGGTATTCCCAGTGAAGTTATTACAGACAATGGTTTACAATTCATTTCTGATGAGATGAGAGAATTCCTGACTGATTTGTCCATTGTTCACATCAAATCCCCACTTTACTCCCCGAAATCTAATGGGTTAGTTAAAAGAGCAAACAGAATGCTTAAATAGACTATCCAACTTGCACCGTTGGCTCAAGAGCCGGTTGAAGAGAGCATCAGGAAAATGTTGTGGTCATATCACATTACCCCTAATTCAGTGTCTAGAGTTTCCCCATTCATTTCACTCAAGGGGAGGAACCCTGGTTCTAAACTTACGCCCAATTGGTTGAATGGAGGATCCCCGGTTTGGGTAGACAGAAACACTGTGCCAGAAAAGGTAGAAGAACATCAAGTGAAATACAAAGACAGCTATGATGCGAAATGGGGCACTTCTGACAGAGATTGGAGGGTAGGGGATTGGGTGGTAGTCAAAAAACCCACACTGCTCAAGTCCAAAGCTTCATCCTTCTCGAGACCCCTTAGAATTAGGAAGGTTCATAATAACTCTGTGGTGTTGGAAGATGGAAATTTATGGAGCATGGATAACTTGGCTCGCTGCACTAAGGTTCATGCCTCAGAGCCACCTGACAATGGTGAATTTGGGGACATGCCCAGAGCCCAATGTGAAGAGAGATGCACACGCCAACACAGATGCCCTGTATGGCAAGCCGATTACAGTATGTAATGTATATATTGTAACTCCTCTCTTCGCTTTTTTCCTACAGGTTCTGGAACATTTGTAATCACTATATGCTTTTCACTTTTGCTCCCCTATAAAGGGAGGTGTGTTGTAACGTGGTATTTCCCTCTCCTTGTTCCCCCTCCCTTTCCCCACATATTGGTACATGCTGTGATAGTGATGAAGCAAAGCTTCGCATATTTTGCGGCTTGCCGAAATCAAGAACCTCATTTATGTGTAATAAGGTAACAAAAATGTATGTTTTACTAACCTTTATTTTGTTTAGGCAAAGTTCCCGAAGCTTGCCTATGTGTATTTCTAATGAATTAATCCGTGTCCCTAAAAATATGGCCGCCGCTTGTATTTTAGTTACTGCGCATGCGTCAGCTACACTCACGTGTCCTGACGCGTCTGCAGAAGTGGAGGGAAAGTTATGCGCATGCGTAATTCATAGCTGTGCTTATCATGTGGTACTGCTCGTGCCACTGCTCTTGTGTCCGTGTCAATGTAGCTAACATTTTATGCAATAAGTTTATTTCTTGATGATGATTTAAAAGTACAAACCCTGTGATGTGTTTTCATAATGACATTATTATGTATTAATTTGTTTTCGCTTACTTTTCATGTACCGCGGGAAATGGGGGTCTGAGTGAGAGGAGAGCCATATTGGAGGTCCCTTCTGCGCCTGTGCGACATTCGGCAGCACGAGGGACCTTGGCTGATGGAACATAGCCAGTTGGCAGTGATGGGCGAGATGCTCCTGAGAAAGTCACCTCTGCCCTGCAAGAACAGCGAATGTGGCTCCTTATATGATACATTGTAATGTTGCGCTACTGTTTGCCGTGTAACTTCTCATGGGAACCCCAAACCTGCTAGGCGGTACCCAAATATGTTAATGAAGGCTTCAATTCGTGTATTGTGATTGGTGTGTTACCCAAACCCTACCTTAGGACCAATCGAAATTGAGGGATTCTGACACTTTGCAACATTGGGGGGTGGTACACTGTCCCCAAACTGTATATCTACCCTGGGTTCACCTAGTGAACCGTCCGACTTGTCTGGTTTAGCTGACCTGTCACTGACCCAACGCACTCAATAGGTGACTGAAGATACAGAGCGCTGCGGAGCACTCTGTCCGAATTTGACCATAGACTAGGGTTCTACTGAACCTTAAAGTGCTGGCAAGGCACTTAGCTGGGAGTTCGCTAACCCAATCGGGGTCTTGATCGATAGCTGCAGAGCGGGTGGAGCGCAGGCGTTGCTTCCGAACTGTGGGTTCCGGTCCTGTCCTGAAGAGGGTCATGTCCTGAAGAGGGTCCTGTCCTGAGGGTTTGCTGTTCTGTCCTGAGGGTCCTGTCCTGATTCCTATTCCGAGGGTATCCTGTCCTGTCCTGGGTGTCCATTCTGCAACTGCTGTCCTTTGAGGGGTATCCTTCCTTGAGGGTTTCCTGTCCTTAACTGACCCGTGGCCAGGGTTTGGTTTCCACACCTTTCTAGGTAAATATTGCTCTGAACCTCTTGAAATTCTTGCACCTTCTGAATTTCTAACTTTTGCTTTAATAAAGTTCAACATTGCATATGTGATATTTTCCATGCCTTTCTGCAACTATTGAAAGTCATTTATAATTTTTGCAAAGTTATTCCTATGCCTTCTCATTTGTTAGAAATTATATTTTGCATAGCAGTGTGTCATTTCCTGATATGGTCTAGAACTTCGTTGCCTAGATTGTTCAAAGGCCCCTTCACCTTAAGTGAAGCGTGTTATTCATTATAAACTCTCCTATAGTCACCCACACTTAGTCTATCCCTGTCTAGATAATACTGACTTGCATAGTATTTTCTCGCTACATTTTATTTAGTACCTTGATGATTACTCTGTCATTATTTCTTCATGCTTATGTGATTTACGTTATCTTGGTTATTGATTGCCTTGTTTTATTGTACCTCATGCAAGAAAATATTGAACTTTAGATAAACATTTTAAAACTTCCAGTTGTCCGTGGTCATTCTAAACAGTATTTGAATGTTATTGGTTGGGTTTGTATTTTGCTGCCTTTCTTTTACAGCTAGCTCCCTGATTCATTGTGGTCATTAGGCACCCGCATCGGTGGATGGTAAGTCGGGTGCACCGAAAATTGGTAGCAGGGAACACACACACACTCAACCTGGTAGAGCTCGTGAAGTCACCCGATCGATGTATATGGTGATTTGGAAAGTATATGGGCCCTGAAGCCGGAAACGGCGGAAACTATTGGCCGGGTGGCCTCGCGCGCTCTATCAGTTTTCTGGTAGCTAGAGGATGGTTAGGGACTAGTTGAGAGTAAGGCAGGGATTAGTTGGACTAGTTAAGTCGGAAGCTGCTATTATATTAATGCTGCTATAAGAGCGGCTGTTCTGAGGGAACTGATCACTCTCTTGTGAATACGCTGCTGAAACTCATGAATTACTGTATTGCCATTATTCTTGTTCTTATATTGTTATATGTACTAATCCATGCAATTGTCAATCGTCTAGTTGTATGTTGTCCGAACTCCCCGGGGAATTGAAAGGGCAAGTGGTGAATAGAATCCATTGTCCTGAGGTCACAGGTTCGAGGAAAGTTAGGTGCAGGTTAGGATAACCGGGAAGCACTAACTAGGGTTTTCTGAATACATGTGTGAATAAATGACAGTAACGGGGTTCATTGGCAAAATTCCCATAGTGGCGTAACCTAGTAAGGGTCACATCGGAAAAGTAGCAGGTTCCTCGGAGCTAGCGTGAAAGCAGAGGGGTCCGCTGAGAAACCTTAAACTCGGAATATATCCCGGAAAGAAGTGGATGAGTTTAGGGGAATAACAGGTTCACCGATGCTAGAGTGAAGGGTAGGCGGAAGAGATCTGCTCGCAGCGAGTGAAAAGTAAATGGAAGTAGTTTACTTGCAGTAAAAGAATTCTTTCTCTGTCTAGACACTTGAGCACTGTGGCGAATGTGTATTTGTTGTAAAATAACCAAGCACTGAGCACTTTAAAAGAAAGAAAGTTTCCGTTACCTTGTGAAGGGAGGGAGTCAGTCGCGAAGCGCCTCTGACGTCACTCTGTGCCGCGCTGGGATTGGTAGAAGCAGCGGGCGGGTAGCGGAGCTGAAATTGTAAAGGAGGGGTGAGCGCCGGAGCGTGGGAACTGTCTCACGAAGGGGCCGCGCACCCATTGGCGGAGCTTATTTTGTGTCGCGCACCCATTGGTTGCACGAATTTTCTGAAGCGCGTTTTTGATTG
This sequence comes from Lissotriton helveticus, assembly GCF_964261635.1. NCBI lineage: Eukaryota > Metazoa > Chordata > Amphibia > Caudata > Salamandridae > Lissotriton > Lissotriton helveticus. The sequence continues at coordinate 2,061,205,807 of NC_136065.1, forward strand.
GAGGTAGTTTGTAAACAAAGTTAGCGCAGAAGTCGTATGTGGCACTCGCAGACTACAGAGACTCGACCTGATCCAAGGCATCTAGGGTTTGAAAGGGATCAGTGGAAGGCTAATAGATACGATATTATGTACGGAACCAAGAGAAAAATGTCCCTTGTAAGTAAGGTGAAAAATTATTTTAAAACGGACAAACCGATTAAATCTAGAGAAGGTGTTCTTGTCCCAGCACCCAATACTCCCGCCTCATTCATGATGTTTGACCGAGGGTACAATACCTGTGTGTGGTTGGAGAATTGGGTGAAGTATACAAAGGATGACGGAGTATTGGCTTTTCCGTTAGATGGTACTTTCAATGGTAGGATCTTATTTAATTTAAGAACCCGAATGAATGAACTGCATCCCAGACCGAGACTAACGCAGTATGAGGCATTAGAGGAATGGGAGATTGAGGCTTTTGAAAGAGAAAGACCCCGAATGGACAAGGGTTTGACCAAGTGGTACCCCAGGCAGAAACAGGAGTCCAGGGATAAAAGGATGAAACAGTGGAGGCAGAGCATGATTGTTGAGGGTCTGTTTCCCATGATGCCGGCATGTCATAACATTGGAGCGGGTGAGAAAAGTACTGAAAAATGTAAGCATTGGGGGGCCCTGGGGGATTCAGATGATGAATTAATAGATGACATCTGTACCAGAAGTCCGCCACCTTACAATGAGGGAACCCGACCTTCCAGTGTAGGAGATGTTCCCCGACGCCACTTCCTAAAAGAAGAAGACAGGTCCCTGGGACTGGGAGGGGGTGGTCAAGTATTGCCCTATCCTGAAAAACCCGAACCGACGGAAACAAGGGATATATATCCCAAAATGCCCGCAAGCCAGGAAGAAAAATATTCACGTACGAAAACCTTTTTTCCCCGACCCTTGTATGAAAGCGAAGAGAAACCATCGAATTCAGGACTGCCTTTTGTTCAACCTCCATATGGGGAAGAGCGCAGGTCCTTTAATACTGGAACTTTATTCCCGAAACCAAATTATGGGGGAGGACCAAGTGAAACGCATCCTACTGCCCCGAGTTTTACTCCTCCATTGACCCCCCAGATATTACATGACACAACTTTAAGAAGGGTACTAGTGGAAAAGGAGCAAGAGGCTCTAGCTAGACAAAGAACAGAAATAATTCAGAAAATTTCTCAGTTAAATACCAGTCCTGAGGCATTGACTATTCCAGTAACTATTGGACCGGTGGTCCCGTTATACGGAAATGGTCAGGGAAATCCGATTACTCCAGTTATGACCCCAGTCATGGCAACCCCGAGACAGGAACCGATCATCATAGATGATCAGTCCAGTGAGTGCGAGTCTGAAGTTGCGTTTTTGGAATTACCAAACAAACAGACTGGAAAGGGAATACAGCAGAGGTATAACCCTTTTAATACAAAAGAAATTAAATTAGAGACAGCAACAGGTACCAGGAATGTCTCTCTGGTAACTCCGGATGAAATTGAGAGTTGGAGTCGTGAATTAGAGAAGCAGACTCCGCAAACAAAGCCTTTAGATCTCTACAAGCTGAGGGTCGAAATAGAAGAATTAATGGCAGGAAATGTGGGGTTGGATCGATTGAATACCTACTCTGAAGAAGAATTGTCGTTCATATGCAAAAGCTTTACAAGGAACACCAGAGTGCTCCACGAAAAACTGACCGAAACAGCAGTTAGTATGGGGGTAGATATCTCAAAATCCAAGCCCTTACAGAAACCGTACAGAGCAGACTTCTCAGACAAAGATATAGAACACCTGAATGTGGCAGGGAAGAAGTTGCAGATTAAAGAATTGATGGGGGTACTGCAGAAATGGGGAGATGTGGAAAAATGGAGAAGCAGGTGGGCGAAAAAGAGGGAAGAGGTTCGCTCCCGACAAGTGACTCCTGAGTTTGCTTTAAGAGAGGTAGAAAAACCTGAGCAGTTATGCCCCATGCGCGAAGTTCCAGGAGGTAAATATGTGCATGTCCCCTGGTCTAGGCAGGATATTGTGTCCTTCACGAACGATTTTCCAAAATTACGAGAGAAACCAGTTGACTGGTACAGGCAAGTGGAGAGGTTCGTGAAGGTACAGAAATGTCTGTGGAAAGACCTGGATGGGTTTTTCGACATTGTGGTTCCAGTAGATTTATGGACCCAGTGTAAAATAAACATAGACTGGCCGAGTGAGGAGTAGCCCAGAAACAAGGAAACTGGAGAGCCATCAAAGGATGTCATGCGAAAATATGAGCAGGTAATTCAGCATTTGAAAGAAAAGGTGCCCGCAAAGGAAACTGATTGGACAAAAATAGATAGGACAACACAGGAAAGGGACGAGACAGTGCACTCCTTCTATGAGAGGTTATTGCAGGTATTTAAAACATACAGCGGTATTGATAACATCGACCTGAAGGATATGACGCACTTCATTTACAGGTTTGTAAATGGTTTAAGGCCTGAAATTTGTCAGTGGATAAAAGATAATAAAATCTGTTGGCATACTAAGAAAATGGATGAGGTCCTGCGGTACGCTAAGTACTGCGAGGACGAGATGGCAGAAAAGAAAAAGGCCCTTAAGGAGAAGGTTATGTGGGCTCAGGTGAAGCTCGCAGAACAACAGGAAAAACAATTGAGTAACATGGTTAAAAATGCTGAGAACAAAGGTCCTGGGGGAGAGGGTGGAGGAAAGCCCCGGCCCAAATTTAGCAGGGAAGAGGCTATGAAAAAATTTCCCTGCCATCAGTGCGGCGAAATTGGACACTGGCGAAACGAGTGTCCCCAATTAGTCGATGTTAATGAGAAAACTCCTGATTTAACTCCACAGACGCAGAAAGAAAGACCAAGAAAGACTCAACCCCAGGTAAAAACAGTTCAGGTGCCTCGAGCACCCAAGCAGGTATACAGGGGAAGACAGGCAGAAAATGAAGAGATAGAGGTTTGGGAAAGCGGGGAGAACAGAAATACAGCAACTTCGCAGTATCTGCTAAATGATACCTTCCTTTGTAACGATCAGGACTGACGGGGCCTGAGAGGGGAGGACGAGGAGTGCGTACTTGGCGCTTCCTTGCCGGTAGACCAGTCTGGACCATACATTGAAGGAAAGGTTGACGGAAATGATGTCACCTTCCTGTTGGACACTGGCGCTACCCGTTCTACTGTAAGAACAGTGGACGTTCCAAACCTACCCCTCTCGGGAGAAAATATCCAAGTAGTAGGTGTATCTAATCAATTGATTAGTACTCCTGTTACCGAACCAATGGAGATTTCAATTGGAAATTTTAAACAGATGCATAGATTTGTCGTCTGTGACACCAGTCCAGTGAATCTACTGGGACGTGATTTGCTGTGCAAAATGAACTGTACCATCTTTTGCACACCAAAAGGTGTTGAAATACAGACCCCAGATGAAGACGGCATTTATAAATTATTGTTGCTTAGACCTGACTCAGAAATTAAAAGATTGACCCTGCAGGACTTGCCCCAAGAACTACAGGAAGCTGTAAAGCCAGAGGTGTGGGATTTCACTGGAAAGGATGTGGGGTTGATGAAAGATGTGGACCCCATACAAATAGCCATCAAGGACAATGCAGTATATCCTAACACTAGGCCCTACCGAATGAATGCTGAAGTGAAAGCAGGTGTCACTCTGGAAATACAAAAATTATTAGAAGGAGACATCATACAGGAAGTGATGAGCAGCCCATGCAACTCACCGATTATGGGCATCAAAAAGCCTAGTGGCAAGTATAGGGTAGTGCAGGACCTGAGAAAGGTTAACAAAATTGTAGTTCCTTGCTGCCCTATTGTCCCGAACCCTGCAGTGATATTGTACCAGATTCCTTGGGATGCTGAGTGGTTCACTGTGATTGATTTGTGTCATGCATTCTTTTCGATACCCCTGCACCCCGACAGCAAATTTCTTTTCTCATTTGCTTTCGAGGGTCACGTGTATTGTTGGAACAGGGTCCCTCAGGGGTATACAGAGAGCCCCTCTATCTTTAATCAGATCTTGAAAAAATGTCTAGAGACTTTGATCTTACCTGGGAACTCTGTGTTAGTGCAGTACATAGACGACCTTCTACTGGCGTCTAAAAGTCACCGGGACTGTGTAGCTGACACCATTGCCCTCCTAAATCATCTGTGTGAGAAAGGGCATAAAGTAGCCCCTGACAAACTACAGTTCTGTGCGAAATCTGTAAAATATCTGGGACACCAAATAGAAAAGGGTGTCAGAAAAGTCACATCAGAAAGAGTGAGAATAATTCAAAAAATGCAGTTGCCCCGTACACAAAAAGATGTCAGAATGTTCCTGGGTGTATTAGGGTACTGCAGGCAGTGGATTCTGGGATTTGCAGCCTTAGCCAGGCCCTTGATAAAAATGACCACGAGAGGAATGCCAGATGTTGTCTGGTATTTCAACAGACTTGGTACAGTAAAAAGTTCAGGAAGGTAGCAGAGTCCCTCTGCCAGAGGTGCCTGTCATGTCAACAGATGAACCCAGGCAAGAGGACAATGGTTGAACTGAGCAAGATTGGGAGATCAGGGGGTCCCTTTATAAGGATACAGGTTGATTTCATCACCATGCCCCGTTGTGAAGGGAAACGATATGTCCTTGTCATTGTTTGCGTATTTTCAAAATGGGTAGAAGCTTACCCTACTCCTCAAAGTGACGCACTGACAGTAGCGAAGTGTTTACTAAAAGAACTGATACCTAGGTTCGGAATACCATGCATTATTGAATCAGATAAGGGTGGACATTTCCAGAATGACATACTGGCTGAACTCTGTAAGGCCTTTGGAATAAGGCAGAAACTCCATTGTGCATACCACCCAGAGGCTTCTGGAATAGTGGAACAAGTAAATGGAACTATCAAAAACAGACTAGCAAAGCTGACAGATGCTACTGGCATGACCTGGGTGAAGGCCCTGCCCCTGGTCCTGATGGGACTGAGAAGTGTTCCAGACCGCAAGACAGGCCTAAGTCCCCATGAAATCATTATGGGAAGAGTGATGAGACAAGCATGGGTGCCAGGAAGCAAACTGTTGAGTATTACTGATGATTTGGTGCTTGAATACTGCAGAAGATTGGGTGACCAAGTGCGTTCTATCTCTCGCCAGATTGGAGACGACGGCATCCTCAATCCAACGACTCCTCTCCACAGCTTGGTTCCAGGAGATTGGGTCAAAATAAAGAAGCACACTCGATCAAGCTGTCTGGCACCAAGGTGGGGAAAGAAACGCCAAGTAATCCTGGTGACAACCACTGCAGTGAAGGTCGCAGGTGTTCCTCAGTGGATCCACGCTGGACACACCCAGAAGGTATTGCCAGACAGAGGATTTGAAGAAGAAGGGCAACCAGCAGAGGACCCTGAAGGAGCCAGACCAGAAGCAACTGACAACGAGCAGCCCAGCACCAGTCAGGTTGCAGGAACAGCAGACGTTGGCCCAGGAGTAGTTGACTACGAACTGCCAAGAATCCAGCCTGCTGAAGAGGTCCAGGAAACTGAGCCAGGAGTAGCTGAAGACGAGCTGCCAAGCATATGGCCAGAAGAATGGATACCGATGATTGATCTGACTGAAGATCCTATCAGAACAAGAGAACGACTTAGTGAAGGTAGAGAGTGGACTAGTCAGGAAAAGCAAGGCACAGGCGAAGAACCTCAGCCGCTTGAGATTCAAATCAAAACTGAGGAAGGAGAAGGTCAGACAGGGACAGAGCAGGTATTTGATACACCACCGCGCACACCTGATGCAGATAAGGGAGAGACTAGAAAAAGAGTGATAATTCGAGCAGAAGAAAATCAAGAGATCGAAGTGCTTGAACAGGATCAGAGAGGGTTAGAAGAACGGGTTCAGGAAACAGAAACAGAAATAAAGACAATCGAAAGCCAAAAACAAAATATTCCTGAACAAGGCCAGATTAGCAACCAGGCAGAAGAATTTGATGCTAGCCCTGGAACTAGTCAGATAAGGGAAGTAGGAGAAGAAAGTGGAGAAGAATTACCACAAGATAAAGAGAACAAGAGAATAAGAAAAGAAAGTGAAGTCCAAGTACCGACTAAGAGACTAAAGAAAAGAAACAACCTTGAGCCTAGGTTTGTAAAAAGATTGAGACTTAGGATAAAGACAGTGGAAGAAAAACGTGCAGAGGCAAGAAGAAGTGCTCGGATAGCAGAGCAAGAAGAAGACTCTTCCAAAAGAAGGAGTGAGCGAATAAAAAGACAAAACAAAAAGTACAAGTCTCCTGAATGGACACTGGTTTTGGAAGAACTTGAAGATCTTGATATAACTGACGTGAGCGACGGGGAGCCTGTCCCAGAGTACTCAGCTGAAGAGGAAGACGAACCACCGTGAATTTAAATAAAAAGTAAGCTAGTTGTGTAAAAAGCCAAAAAGAGGGGTGGGAACACTCCTTCTGAGCCAAAATGTCTGATTCAACAGTGAATGGTAGACCTAGTTGCAGCCGTTTTAAGACGTGTTGCAAGGTGTGTATATGTAGTGTAGTAGTACTGATAGTTATCTGGATAGGATTAACAATTTTCATTCCCTTTGCTGTAAGTAAAGATACTAACATTGTCCCTGCTGAAACTGTAAATACTGACAGTGAGGAGTTGACAACACAGAGTGTAGAAAGACATGAAAGAGCTTTGAGACAAACAAAACAGAACTTAGAAGCATCAGATGAGGGAGGACTACATTATCATGGAGTTAAGAACAAGACACACTTAAATGTTTTCGCAAACTTGTTAATACACTATGTAGAGACTATGGAAATTGAAGATTGCTATGTCTGCATGAAGCTACCTACTTCTGTGGCTGAAGGCGTGACATACCATCATCTGCCATTGACATATGGAATTTCCTGTAGCATTTTAGCTAGTTTATTTTACAAAAGGGGACCGTTACAGTATTATTACTCTAACAATGACGTGATTTTTTCTGAACTTCCTATACGTGGGAACTTGAATCCTGTACATACCAAAACTGACACCATAAGATATATGGGAGACTACTTTCTGACTATAGGGAACATTGACATAGCAGACGCACACAGAGATAACTTGACTTGTTCTTTGCGTGAGCAGGAAAAGATGTTCCTGAACATGGCAGAGAAAAGGAGAATTAAAATTCAGAAGAAGGCTAATGACGAAAGTCAGAAAAAGCCAAAGTGGGCAGAAAACATGGAAGGCACCTCATCTGGTGGAGCGGGTCCTGCTCTGTTGCTGGATTTTGAAAAGAAAGGCAAGCTATGTCTTCACCGCGAGAAGACTAGCTATTATAATAATGTTTTCATTGGTTCCAGTGAATGCGAACATAATTACAAGGTAATTGGAGGTTGGGGTTTCAAAAATGGGTCAGAGCCTGTGTTTCCTGGAATTTATTACATTTGTGGGGACAAGGCTTATTTCAAATTGCCGGATCACTGGTATGGGAGCTGCTACTTTGGCATTGTTTTCCCGAAAATATACCATGTGAATGGAAAAGCTGGAAGCAATGAAGATACTAATGGCTTAGTGCGTAGTAAAAGAGAAAGTATAGGTGAAATTATGGGTAGTATTTTCAGTGCACTGATACCTGGAGTGGGAGTGGTTCTGAATACTCACAGAATTTGCAAATTGTCTACTATAGTAGATGTGCTGTCTACTGAAACAGCTCATGGATTTCTGCTGGTCAATACCGAAATGGTTGCGATCAGATCAATGGTTTTACAAAATCGACTTGCTCTTGACACCTTATTAGCGAAAGAGGGCGGAGTCTGCCGGATGTTGAAGGCGCAACATTGTTGCACTTATATTCCGGATAAAAGTGTGCAGATCAAAAGATATGTGAAAAACATTACTAATTTGGCAAAGGAACTCAAACCACTCGAGGTTGATAGTGCCTGGAAGAGACTGGTAGATGGTCTCTCAAATGTAGGTCATTGGCTTGCTAGCATAGGTAAAAGCTTATTATTCAAAATTCTGATGCCAATTGGTATTATAGGTCTTATTATACTTTCCATTTTCTTATGCTGTAAATACCGCAAGCGCACCAAAAAGCACGAGGTAAATGCAAGAGGAGTGAAACGAAGTGTGGATGAGATTGAATTAGAGGAAGTGAATGATCAGATATACAAAAAGGTGAAGACTTCTCACCCTGCTAAAACTGAAAGAGAAAAGTTAGAACGGTTGCTGGAAGAAATAGAACTTTATAAAGTGTGAAAGAAAGTTGGCATCTGGTTCCATTATAATTTGTGATGATAGTAGATATCATCAAAGAGGGGATTGATGAAGCAAAGCTTCGCATATTTTGCGGCTTGCCGAAATCAAGAACCTCGTTTATGTGTAATAAGGTAACAAAAATGTATGTTTTACTAACCTTTATTTTGTTTAGGCAAAGTTCCCGAAGCTTGCCTATGTGTATTTCTAATGAATTAATCCGTGTCCCTAAAAATATGGCCGCCGCTTGTATTTTAGTTACTGCGCATGCGTCAGCTACACTCACGTGTCCTGACGCGTCTGCAGAAGTGGAGGGAAAGTTATGCGCATGCGTAATTCATAGCTGTGCTTATCATGTGGTACTGCTCGTGCCACTGCTCTTGTGTCCGTGTCAATGTAGCTAACATTTTATGCAATAAGTTTATTTCTTGATGATGATTTAAAAGTACAAACCCTGTGATGTGTTTTCATAATGACATTATTATGTATTAATTTGTTTTCGCTTACTTTTCATGTACCGCGGGAAATGGGGGTCTGAGTGAGAGGAGAGCCATATTGGAGGTCCCTTCTGCGCCTGTGCGACATTCGGCAGCACGAGGGACCTTGGCTGATGGAACATAGCCAGTTGGCAGTGATGGGCGAGATGCTCCTGAGAAAGTCACCTCTGCCCTGCAAGAACAGCGAATGTGGCTCCTTATATGATACATTGTAATGTTGCGCTACTGTTTGCCGTGTAACTTCTCATGGGAACCCCAAACCTGCTAGGCGGTACCCAAATATGTTAATGAAGGCTTCAATTCGTGTATTGTGATTGGTGTGTTACCCAAACCCTACCTTAGGACCAATCGAAATTGAGGGATTCTGACACTTTGCAACATTGGGGGGTGGTACACTGTCCCCAAACTGTATATCTACCCTGGGTTCACCTAGTGAACCGTCCGACTTGTCTGGTTTAGCTGACCTGTCACTGACCCAACGCACTCAATAGGTGACTGAAGATACAGAGCGCTGCGGAGCACTCTGTCCGAATTTGACCATAGACTAGGGTTCTACTGAACCTTAAAGTGCTGGCAAGGCACTTAGCTGGGAGTTCGCTAACCCAATCGGGGTCTTGATCGATAGCTGCAGAGCGGGTGGAGCGCAGGCGTTGCTTCCGAACTGTGGGTTCCGGTCCTGTCCTGAAGAGGGTCATGTCCTGAAGAGGGTCCTGTCCTGAGGGTTTGCTGTTCTGTCCTGAGGGTCCTGTCCTGATTCCTATTCCGAGGGTATCCTGTCCTGTCCTGGGTGTCCATTCTGCAACTGCTGTCCTTTGAGGGGTATCCTTCCTTGAGGGTTTCCTGTCCTTAACTGACCCGTGGCCAGGGTTTGGTTTCCACACCTTTCTAGGTAAATATTGCTCTGAACCTCTTGAAATTCTTGCACCTTCTGAATTTCTAACTTTTGCTTTAATAAAGTTCAACATTGCATATGTGATATTTTCCATGCCTTTCTGCAACTATTGAAAGTCATTTATAATTTTTGCAAAGTTATTCCTATGCCTTCTCATTTGTTAGAAATTATATTTTGCATAGCAGTGTGTCATTTCCTGATATGGTCTAGAACTTCGTTGCCTAGATTGTTCAAAGGCCCCTTCACCTTAAGTGAAGCGTGTTATTCATTATAAACTCTCCTATAGTCACCCACACTTAGTCTATCCCTGTCTAGATAATACTGACTTGCATAGTATTTTCTCGCTACATTTTATTTAGTACCTTGATGATTACTCTGTCATTATTTCTTCATGCTTATGTGATTTACGTTATCTTGGTTATTGATTGCCTTGTTTTATTGTACCTCATGCAAGAAAATATTGAACTTTAGATAAACATTTTAAAACTTCCAGTTGTCCGTGGTCATTCTAAACAGTATTTGAATGTTATTGGTTGGGTTTGTATTTTGCTGCCTTTCTTTTACAGCTAGCTCCCTGATTCATTGTGGTCATTAGGCACCCGCATCGGTGGATGGTAAGTCGGGTGCACCGAAAATTGGTAGCAGGGAACACACACACACTCAACCTGGTAGAGCTCGTGAAGTCACCCGATCGATGTATATGGTGATTTGGAAAGTATATGGGCCCTGAAGCCGGAAACGGCGGAAACTATTGGCCGGGTGGCCTCGCGCGCTCTATCAATAGAACGTTGGAGTGAAGCTCACCTTAGAATGTTGGTGAGCCCACTCTGGTAGTTGGCACTTAAGGATCTGGATGCTAATAAACTTCTTTGTGCCTCACTCCCTGTGTACGTGGCATCTTTACACTTGGTATCCTTAAAACACTTCACAAAATATATTGAAATGGTTTTCCAGCAGCACCTGCATATTGCCACATAGGCTAGGGTCACCAGCCCTCTTAACTATGTTAAAGTCAACTATGTTGGTGTACCCAACTACCTTATGAAGAGACTGCAAAGTGTTCAAAACACAGCACCCGATGGCTCTCGATCTCCATGCATACACCTCAGTACCCTCTTTAAACTTCTTTGTCATACCCACAAAGCTCTCCAGCTTCTCTCTATTTTAACAGAAAATTGCCTTCTGCGAGTTTTCCCGTATGCTCCGCGCACCGACCTTACAACTGGCTGAGGTTCCATTTATTTGCCTTATAAGACTTGGAGGACACTCTTTCTAACTGCCACCCCTTGCCCCTTTCTATCTGGCTAACGTAAAGTTTTGAAAACTTTAAAAAGAAGCTTTAAACCTGACCCTTTTACTGCTTCCTGGTTCCCTTTTTCTCGCCCTCCCTGCTCCAATCTAGTTCAGTAAATACCTTAGCGCACGGATACCCCACTGGGAGTAAGTGGACACTCTACACATCAAGATAACATGACAAGACATGACAAAAAATGACTAGGTATGAAATGGTATGACTAGACATAACGTAACATCAATAAATATAACAAAACTAAACACTACATAAGTAAGCATAGCATAACTAGGCGTAGCATAGCTAGATAATCTGGGTTTTTTGACTCTGTGAACTAATGCGTCCACTGTAGGGGCCTGTTTTCAACCTCAAGGTCACAGGTTCAAATCCCAATGGGTCCCCTCAGCTTTCATCCACCTGAGGTTGATAAAATGAGTACCTTAGAGTTGGGTAACAATAAACCTCTGTTATTCAGTGCCAAGATGCCCACGGGTGAATGTGTGCGCTATAAATACACATGTAATATAGAAATAATTAAACTAGAAATAATATAACTAGACATTACATGATATAAGTAGACGTGACATAACTAGACATGCAGAAGCTTTCCGTCAGCCTGCTTCATTCTTTGGTCTGTACAAGGCTCATTTACGTTTTGATTCTGATCCCCGCCTCCTCCACCTGCCCTCCAGAGCGTAGCTAATGGGCATGAGTGAGTGCACTTGAGCCATTGGCCGTCTTTACTCTGAGTGATGGCGTTTTGCTTTTACTCTTGTCAGACAATATCTGATTTTGTTTCTGCTTTCACTTCATGTTTCATTTTTGAGGTGGTCAATTTTTCTTTTTTATGCAAACATGTACACTCTACCTTTAGATGGTTTTGTTTTTACTTTTTATTACTTTTACACTTTTAATGCCTATTTGTTTGTTTTTTTATACAAAGAAGGAACTTAAAAGTAAATAAACAATTAAGGGCCAGATGTAGGTAGCCCAATACCGGTAGGAAACGGCCAAAAATACCGATTTTCGGCCGTTTCCGACCGGTATTGGGCTATGGAGATGTAGGAGCTTAAAAAACATACAGATTCGGTAATTTAACCGAATCAGTAATTTTTACCGAATCGGTAAAATTACAGAATCGCTAAATTTACCGATTCTGTAAATTTTACCGATTCGGTAAATTTACCGATCGGTAAAATTACCGAATCTGTATTTTCAGATGTAGGTAGCACTTTTAACAGTGCTACAGGCCTTTCAGGATTCTGTATTTACCATGCAATAGAATTGCATGGTAAATAACGAATCCCTGTGTACATGCACATCTGTGCATGTACACCTGTGCCATGTGGCACACAGACATGCCCTAAGGGCATGCATGTGTGTCACATGGCACACAAGCCAGAAACAGGGGTGCAACAGGGTGTCAAAGTGACACCCTGTTCCCCTTGTCAATTCAGTAATTTTACTGATTCAGTAATTACCGAATCGGTATTTGCTATTGATTCCTATGGGCTCCAAAGCCCATAGGAATCAATGGCAAATCGAATCGGTAAATACCGAATCCTACCGAATCGGTAAAAATTGCCGAATTTTTACCTACATCAGATTTACCGATTCATAAATACCGAATCGGTAAAATTCGGTATTTATGAATCGGTAAATCTGATTTACCTACATCTAGCCCTTAATGTACAAGATATAACTGGATCCTAAAGAAAGTACATTCAAATATAAAACAATACACAGAAGAACATTGGAGAATGCAGAGCATAAGCTGTGCGAAAATAAATATTCCAAAATAAAATACAATGTGAAGTGTAACGCAGCAGAAAACACCAAAATATAACACAAAATATAACACAATTGCATTTATTCACAAAAATGCATGCTTACCAAAGCTAAACCTGTTGGTTTTGCTAATGCTTATTTACAGGTTTCTCATGGGTTCGCCTAGTATGTTAGGAATTATCCCTATACAGGCGCCTGAATTTCTTTCCTGAGTCCCCCTCATGACAAGAATTACATACAATCTTATGTTAATATAACAGGTAACCATGGTTATTTAGTTTTACATTCGGATGAAGCAGTAGCAGTGCTGGAAAGTAACTAGTTTGTAAAATTTATGAACATAGGGCCTGATTCACAAAGGGAGATTGCACTTTTGAGTATGTGTATCACTTTTTGCATATTGACAAAACCCGAGTGTAAATCCCGACTAAAAAAAACAAAACAAAACCAATTGGTCTACAAAGGAAATAATGAATCTAGAGAACTAAAAAGAACTCCCATAGGAAATAATGTTAAATTAAATTAAATAATTTGAAATAGCTAAACATATGAATAAATGTGATTTAATGCTTACAAAATACATTACTAGTACATGTTATTATGTAATAGGCAATATTGTAATATCCCATTTTAAATTTTGAAAAGTTACAATAATTTTGATTACAATATAACTACATTAATTTTAATTCTATACAGCACTTGTAATAATTATTAATGCATTCAAATACAATTTTTTCTTTAGGTGGGGATTTATTTTTCATTATAAACTACATAAAAATTATTAAAATGTATTTAATATCTTTCTAGTAATTAAACATATATTTCCAAATGTAGTTAATTTTGTTGTAGCATGTATTTTATTTTTTTCTACATTTACATTAAATGTATAAAAATATATTTACCTTCATATGTAATATAAAAGTATTTCTAATATTTATTTTCGAGTTAGCAATTTTTTTTATGCTTATCCTGTACTTTAACATAGGGAGACTCCGCAGTCGTTGCAGAGATAGTCACATGGTAAAGTGTAGGTAAAAATAGAATTTTATCAGACTTTCAGGCTCGGTTTATTCCGAAAATCGATCAACTTTTCCGATTATGCGCAATACATTGCAAAGCAGTATTGGTTGGGAAGGGCCACCTTTATTTGTCATTTTTTTTATCTTAAATCATCTTTTGACCTAATTCCCCCTGCAATAGGCTGTGGGTGTCCTAGGCACTATGGGCCAGATGTACGACCATTTGATTTTGCGCCTCACAATTTGAGTCAAAATTGTGAGTCGCAAATAGCGATGCAAAAAATCAAATGTACAAGAGTGTGTTTGACACTGTTTGCGATTCCCAACGGGCTCTCAAATTGCGATTCCCAATGGGGTCGCAAATTGCAAGGCTCATTAATATTAATGAGCCTCTCGCAATTTGCGAGCCCATTGGTAATGACAGGCCCTCCCAGGGATGGTGGCCTGCTGGGCTCAGCAGACCAGCCACCATGTCTGGGACTGCTTTTAAATAAAGCAGTTTTATTTTTCAATGCAGCCCGTTTTCTTTAAATGAAAACGGGATGCATTAAAAAAAAAAAATGAAACGTTTCGTTTCTGTTTTTTAAAAGCCCTGGGACCACTGCCTGTCCTTAAAAAATAATTTTGTATGCATTTGCAAAGGGGACCCCTTCCCATTTGCGTATGCATTACCACCTACTCGAAGTAGGTGGTAATTACGAGTGTTTTGCGACCGCAATTGCGGTCACAAAACATAAGTACATGGGTTTGAGACTCACTATTTGGAAGGGAACACCCCTTCCAAATAGCGAGTCTCTAAACACTTTTTTGCAAGTCGCAATTCATTTGCGACTCGCAAAAATGTGTTGGTACATGGCCATGAAAATTTTAGCATGCGCAAACGGGTCGCTAACCCGTCTGCGCATGCTAAAATTGTTCATACATCTGGCTCTCAGGGCGTTCCTGAAAACATTCTCTGTATAATAATATGGTTTCACGAATCCAGCCATGCTTTGGTATCTCTATGTCTATTGTCTGGTTTTTGTTGAGCGCATATATCACCTTAGGGTCTCATAGCGCTGTGTCGAGACTCTGGAACAAACAGGAAAGATGTCTGGGAAAGAGGTGGATTTAAAATAGCCAGGTCTTGAGGGACTTACTAAATTCTTGTGATCTAAATCGGTTCGCAGGTGCAGTGGCAGGGAATTCCAGAGAGTGGGGCTAGTTTTGAGAATGATCTGCCACCATGTTTAACTGTACAAACCTTAGGGATTGTTAATAAATGTTTATTTGCAGAGCGGAGAGTCCATGTTGGCTGATACTTTTTCAGTTAATTTCCCAAGTAATGGGGACCCTGTCCATTTAGAGTTTTATGAACAAGAAAGCAGATTTTAAAATGTATCCGCTTCTTGATTTGCAGCCAGTGGAGGGTCCTCAGGCTAGGTGCAGAGGGGGAGCGAGTGGGAAGGTTCAAAACTAATCTAGCTACTGTGTTCTGTAAAACCTGGAGCTTGTTTAAGAGTTCTTCATTTGTGCATGCCAATAGAGCGTTCCCATAATCCAGGCAACTGATAATTAAACCTTGAATCAATGGTAGACGGGAAGGCAGTGGGACCCATTTAAAGATTTAACAAAGGGCATGCATTAGCCCGTAACAGGTACGCGTTACTTGATTGACATGATCACATGGAAAGTTGGTAGTCGATCCTTACGCAGAGGTTGCGGGCTGTTACTTTCGGAAGGGGTCAGGTACCTAAGGTAGGAGGCCACCAATCATTTGTCCACAGCGTCTGTGCATTGCCAAAAAGAACAACTTCTGTTTTATTTGCATTTAGCTGGAGGTTGTTTGTTGACATCCAGTTGTTTATATCCAGCATGCATTTCCCAAATCTTTGTTTAGTGTTGGCAACATCAGATCCAAGAGTAATTAACAGCTGTGTATCATCGGCATACGACCGTGTGTCAAAGATGTGATTCTTGATAACTTTAGCCAGTTGGGATACATATAAATTAAAGAGCGTAGGGCTCAAGATAGATCCTTGAGGGACGCCCCTGTTGATGGATTGACTCTTGGAAGTGAAAGCACAGATTTGGACTCTGGAAGTACGATCACTCAGATAACACATGAACCTTGCCAATGCTGGGCCTCCGACACCCGCCTCTCTCAGGCACTCCAAGAGGATGGAACGGAAGATGGTGTTGAAAGTGGCCGACAGATCTAAAAGGACCAAAATGGCCGATCTTCGATTAACCAGAGAGAGTCTAATGCTATCCAGCACTTCTAGTAGGGCTGTTTCGGTACTATGAAAAGCTCGAAACGCCGACTGAGAAGGGTCTAGCACTTCAATTTTTTCCAGATGTTTAATTAACTGACCATTTATCAATGACTCCTGGATTATGCCAAACAAGGGAAGAAGGGAGATTGGTCGATAATTGTTTGGCTGTTCAGGATCTGAGGTGGGTTTCTTTAGAATAGGTCTGACTATAGCCTCCTTCCACCTAGTGGGTACCGAGGAGTGTAGTAGTGAGAGGTAGTAAGATGAGGCCATACGGTGAGTTGGCTAGCTGCATCAGAATCAAGAAGCGAGTACATCAGGAATGCATACTGGCCCCTGCTCTTTTCTCTTCATATATAATGGATGTAGTTAAGCATAAAGATTTACCAGGCAACATTGCACCAAAAATAGGAACTCAAAAAAGTTCCAGCATTGTTGTTCGCTGGACACACATCTCCCAGACTCCTTCTGGACTTCAGGCTTTGATCGATCATTTTTTGATATTCTGTGCAGAATGGGGTCTGGAATTAAACACATCATAAAGTTAGTTTATTGACAAGGAGATGATGGACGGAGAGCTGAAACTTCATTGTGTTTGCTTTGTTTGCCCTAAGTTGGCAGGGTATGCCCAGACGTGGGTCCCTTGCTCACTTTGCCACTGGATTCAAGCTAGCTTGGCTGAAGAGGGGTGTTACCCCAAAACCGTTCCTAAGATGCTTGTTTCTGGTCCAGGGAAGATATGGCTTGGCAGTTCGGGCTGGGCTGTTCCCATGAGGCACAGGGCCAAGGCTGATTTGCATATAGCTGTGTCTGAACTGGGGTGGTGAAATGAGCTAAAGAACGATGATAGATTCAACCCAGATCTGTGACGGGGGTGAGTGTTCTGAAAAGTTTCAGCGTTCCATCCATCATCTCCTTGTGTTTGCTCTCTCATGAGGCCTACAGACCATGGGTCAATGCACCTAACGGAAAACTGCATCACTCAGCTCTTAATTAGTAGAGGCTGCTACCCTGACTAGTTCCTCTTTCGGGGCCTTCTCAATAGGCCGGCAGGTCACAAGCTATCAGCATTTAAGCTACTGAAGCTATAATCCCCAGGTACAGATGTTGCCAATAACACAGCTCTTCTTCAATCCAGTACTCCAGCACCCCTAGGCTGATACCAACAGTCACATGCCCCAATTCACACCAGGTACCCCTGCCAGCCTGCACTGATCCAATATTGGACACCCTTGACTCCCTTACCATAATTCCCTAAGGAGAGCACGCTTCCTGGATTGACTCCTTTTTTCCTTCCCCCATATATTGGGAGTACACGCCTGATGATGGCCTCACATTGCCGGAGGTTGAAACACCGTCTACAATAGACCTAAATAGACTCCTAGTATATTGTATAAAATAACCTCAAGGTGTCATATGTCTGTTTATGTGTGATGCATGCTTTTTTCCTTCGTTTTTTTCTATCACTGCACCATCTTCACTTTAGTGAGAGCACTGGGTCTTCGTTAAAATACAAAAAAAGCTTTAGATTGTTAAAAGTATGCAATGAATGAATAAATTGTCATACAGTATTGATTACCTGCCAGTTTCTTCCTTGACTTGGACAACTGTTATTGTTCTGTTTTTAATTACTGAAGACATATTGCTTTTTTATTGGGACTGATGCCAGAGTGAACCATTGTTTTTCTTAATATAACGTAATAATACAATCAGTGGGGGTTGGAGAGAGCATAATTAACTTGGGGGGAAAAAAGAGGAGGAGTCCACAAAGGAGACCAAGCTAGCAGACGAAGGTAATAGTGAAGGAAATTTAACCACCACAAGGAGATTCAAAGTGAGGACCAGAAAGACATGGACAAAAGAGGGGTAGAGGGATGTGACAATGGTGAAGAAGCTGATTATATGAAAAAGTTCCCATACATGGGAATTGTTGTATCTTTAGGGTCACACCTATAGGAAAAAACAAACAAAATTTGGAAGCATGAAGATGTGGATGTTTATAAATTACTCCACAGACATTCAATCAAAAGAGGGATTGAAAGAGGAGGAAGCACAGAGGCCAAGAGTTCCTATGATAGTGGATAATTGGACATCAGTTTTTTTAATTGACTGTGAGAAGCATTGGTACAAGGCAGTTGTGATATTAAAATCTGTGGATATCATTTGCAAAGTCCAGATGCCTTTTGGAGATTATACCTGGTTGAAATACAACAAGGAGTTCAGGGCTGGCTTAAATTTGAACCCAGACAAACCATGGAGGGACGTAGACTTGGAATTATGGTTACAATGAATGTCTTAAATGCTTCCGCCAGCAACTACCCTTATTGCAAGTGGTCTATCGGTCACATATCGTCCCTTTCTGTATTGTTTTACCCAGTAAGGAGCAGAGGCATTTGGGTGGGGTAAGGACTTAAGTCAGAGGCAGGCTTGGGGTTCAATAGCGTTATTGTCCCAGCCAGGAGAGCAATGGAGAAATCGCAGGAGTAGGGGTCAACAGTCACAGCCTTTGCCATGCTGATCATGAAACACATGAACTTCCAGTTCTGCACTGGCGATAAAACCTCCATCAAAGTCATCCTCACATACAGTCCGCCAGGACCATGAACCGACCTCAGAGATGCCATCGCTGAATTCATCACTCCGCTCACCATCGAATCCAACCACTACATCTTCCTGGGAGTTCTCAACTTTTACCTGGGCGACTCCACTGACACCAACTCCACCTACCCCGTAGAAATATTGTACAATATCGGCCTCAAGCAGGTGGTCACCAACCCGACGTACAAAGCAGGGCACACGCAGGACCCCAACTTCACAGCTAGCAACAGAATCAAGTACAGCCAAATCTCGAAGCTCATCTAGTCCAACCACTCCATCATACACTTCACCCTCACATGACCTTTCCGCACCGCCCCCAACCGCCACAGCACACCCTACCGCTGCTAGACCAAGGTCACTCAGCAACAATCGACCAACACCCTCAGCATCACAAAACCCAGCATCACCACCAACCTGGACCATAAAGTAGAGAACTTCAACGCCTGGATCACCAGCACCGCCAATTGAGTCTCTCCCACCAAACCAGCCAAAATGCACAGACCCACCAAAGGAGCCAGTTGGGTACCCCTCGGAACTATCACATCGAATTGCAGGTCCAAACAATTGGAAACAAGACGTTGCGCCAGCAGCAACCACATCGACTGAGCCACCCACAAATCAGCCCTCAGCAACTACCAGTGCCACCTCAAAGCCACAAAAAAGGAGGCCCTGACCCACCAGATCCAGACCAGCACCAATCAAACCAAGGAACTTTTCACCATCGTCAGAGAGTTCACCTGCCCGTGAACGACTGAAAACTCTATACCCTCCTCACAAGACCTATGTGACTCCTTCGCCTACCACTTTCACAACAAGATAGAAACCATCTACAGAAACTTTGATCACCAACCCTCTGACCTCGTCAGCAACCCATCAACCACTACCGCAGACCACCCGCTCACCCTATGGGAACATCTCAGCACACCGAACACAACCACCCTTATGAAATCCATTCACTCAAGAGCGCACAATGACCCAAGCCCCCACCAATTCTTCAACCTTGGAAGAAACGAGATCAGCCACCTGCTCACCACCAACCTCAACGCTTCCATAACCATAGCCGCCTTTCCTGACGCAAGGAAACATGCAGAGATCAGGCCCCTCCTCAAGAAACCTTTGTTAGACCACAGTGAGCTCCTAAACTAACGTCCCATCTCCCAGCTCCTGTTCCTTCTCAAAGTCCTGGAGAAAGCCATGAGCCTTCAACTCACCAAACATCGGGAGAGAAACAACCTACTGGACCCTTTCTAATCAAGCTTCAGATGCAAATCAAGCAACAGACGGCATCCACACCCTACTCGAAAGAGGAGAATCAGCTGCCATTATCCTCCGGGACCTCTAGGTAGCCTTCAAAACAGTTTGCCACCACACACTCATAAATTGACTATACCAGATTGGAATGTACTCAAATGGATGGCATTCTTTCTCCCAGGATGCACCTAGAAAGTCCGCCTCCCCCACTTCACCTCGCAACCCAAGCACACCTTCTGCAGCGTGCCGCAAGAGTCATCCCTCAGTCCACCCTCTGCAACATCTATTTGACACCACTCGCAGACTACACGAGATCGCACAACATCAAAGTCTTCTCCTAAGCCGATGATATCCAGCTCGTCCTCTCTATGTGGACCACACCTCGATGAAGACCAACTTCCCCAACTGTATGAAGAACATCGCCGCCTAAATGAAGGATAACCGCTTGACGCTCAACACAGACAAAACTGAACCTCTGATTTTCGGCAGTCACACCGCTCTCTGGACTGGAATTAGTCCTGCTGGCCGGTGGAGCTCAGTCCCACCCCAAAGCTGACAGACCACGCTGCAACCTCAGCATCACCCTGGACAGCGAACTCTCCATGAAACATCAGGTCAATGTTGTTTCCTCAGCCTGCTACCACATGCTCTGCATGCTCCCCAAAGTCTTCAGATGGCTCTCCATCAGCACCAGGAAAACGGTGACACAGGCCCTCCTCACCAGCCGACTTGACTATGACAATGCACTCTATGCAGGCACCACCGCCAATCTCATGCAAAGACTCCAGACAATACAGAACGCAGCTGCCAGACTGATCCTCAACCTGGCCAAGAAGACACATACCACCCTGCACCTGAAAGGCCTCCACTGGCTCACCGTCCAGAAGAGATGCCAGTTCAAGCATCTGACCAGTGCCTACAAAGCCCTCCATGACGAAGGGCAAGCCTACATGACCACAGCCTGCACTTCCATTGATTGACCTGGAAGCTCCGCTCATCACACCTCTCCCTTCCACAGATACCAGGTATCCACCGCTGCTGCTCCAGAGGATGATCCTTCTCCCACCTCGCCACCAAAGCCTGGAACACCCTCCCCCTTCAACTCTGCACCACACCATTGCTGGCCCTCTTCAGGAAGGGACTCAAGATGTGAGTCTTGAACTGATACCTGAAGCACAGTGACTGGATACCCTCTAGGGTGATATGCTGTGCTATACAAGTACTACCTGAATGATTGATGACAAAAAGCACAATTTCCAGTTAACAATGAGATGCTGGAGCCTTGGCTGCAATTGTTGCCTAACAGGGGGCAGCCACAAATTTGGATTTGAGTTTCTGAGAAGGGTTTTGTTTGGGATTTCAGGGGCTAGGGTTCAGAGATGGGCAGACAATGTGAAGTCAGCGAAACAGTTATCTGAAATTGTGGAACAAAAATTGTCTAAGGAACTGTAGGAAGGAAGGATGGCAGGACAATTTTGTCAGTGGCTGATTTAATGAGTCACCCTTGGGGTGCTACGGAAAAAGACAAAGGGTGGGTATAGGCTACCTTATCATCTGTCATTGCCGAAAGGATGTTTGTTAAATGACTGCATTGCAGAGGTGACCAGTGCATTGATTGCATCACCAGGTTGGTGAGGTGTGCGTGGCAGTTGCCAAAAAGTACATAAAATTGGCTTTCCATTTATTGACCGATTACCCAGATGATATTTCTTCCCTGAGGATGCAATTTGGAGGGGCAATATTTTTGGACAAGATACTGCCAATGGGCTGCACGATATTTTGCTTTCTTTTTTAACTTTCAGTAGGTTTTTGCAATGGGCTTTCACATGGAGCAGTGGGGACACATTGGAATGTCATTTTTAGATGATTTCTTATTTGTACAGTGGACAAGGACAACAGAATGCGGCAGGTCACTAGAGTGTTTTGAAGGGCTGACAACCGAATTGAAATTGCTGTTAGCCCCAGAAAAGACTGAAGGACCAAGAACCTCTTTAACTTTTGGGGTATAGAACCAGACACAGTGTACTTGATGGTAAGGGTATCTGATAGCAAAGACAAGAGTATATGGACACTGTCACTGGAATGAGGAAAGTGGATTTACTGGTGATTCAAAAATGTATGGGGCTATCTGAAATTTGCTTGTTGAGGGGTGAGGAGAAGGAGGACTTGCTGTAGAGACTAGATTTTGCAATGTCAGGGCCGAGCTTGTCGCATCATAGAGTAGGCATTACCACAGCAGTTAGGGCTGATTTGTGTACATGGCTTTCATTTTTGGAGAGTTAAATGGTGTTTCTATCTGCTTGTTGTTGAGGACACACTTTGGCCAGTTCAAATTTTCTCGGATGCTGATGGTGCAAAGGGCTTTGGCATTTTCTGGGACTGAGAGTGGTGTACGGAAAGATGGCACAAGGGAGGATTATATTATTCTTGGAGTTTTTTCCACTGCTAGTGACTGTCATGGTCTTGGACAAAGAGTTGGATGAGAGAGCATTGATGTTTAACATGAACTGTATGATGGTAGTAGAATTGGTTAATAGACGAAAGGCAGGAGGCTTGAGAGTGGGGAGGCTATTGAGATGTTTCATGTGAAATTGTTTGCAGCTGAACTTTAGAGCAGACAAGTGCTAGGAGCAAACAAACATATAGCAAATGATGTATCGCGTTCGCAGAGGAGGAAGTTTTGAAGTTTGACCCCAAGAGCGGAAGAAAACAGATTTACCCTCGAAAATATGGGCATGCGGGGAATGAGAGCAGTTGATCTGGTAGAGAAATCAGTTGCAACTTCTAAAAAGAGAAGTTACTTGCAAGCATGGACGGAGTTCACAGATATTGGGTGCACTAAACATGTGGGCAAAGGGACGGAAGTGTAGAGGAGAGACAAAAGGGAGCTACTAAATTTTGTGATGAGTTTGATTGACCAAGGTTTGTAACACACCAGCATAGCCGGGAAGATAACAGACATATCTTCTTATGGCAAGTTATGGTTGGGTTATGACCCAGAGGGAGGACACCTAGTAAAAAAAGTATTATGTGGATGGCGTAAAGGCCTAAATCAAGGAAACCTGTGACAGTGGAGATTTTGGAAAGCACCACTCCCGTCTCACTGCTGCAGCTTTTGTTATAGTGGGCCAATATGGCAGCTATGCTGCAAAAATATCGGCCCAACCGGCACCAGTATCAAAAATACCCCCGCCTTTGCGGCTCACTTGGGAAATGCCTTGTACCCACTATGGCCAGTCTGTCCCTGCTTTTGGGGGGAAAAGTAGGTTTGAGGATGTGGAGCATGACCAAGTGTAGTTTTGCCTGGGGACTATTGGTAGGGTTTGAGAGATTGGGAAGGGAAGGGGTGCCCATGGAAGAAAAAAGAAAGATGTTATGGGGTAAGGAGACACGTGTTGGGGAATGTTACAGTTTAAAGGAGGGGGGGTGTCAGGAGTTTTAATGTATTAGTGAAGGTGGTTTGTTAAATGTCATTTTGTAAATAATGATTTAATAATCTACAAGACTGTCCTAATAATATTCCCTTTTATGTCACACTGGTTTGTGGGCTAGGTCTATTGCACAATGATTGGTGCGTTTGGGTATTAAACAGAACAGTGCTTAATTTGCAAAATAATAAGTGCCAGGGCCCTGGGCAGGAGGCCACTGCAGCCTGCACCACCCATCGCCCTTGTCATCGCTGCCAAAACAACTACTAGCCATATCTCTCGCATGCAAGTGCAAATTAGATCAGCAGCGCCACGATGTGACAGGATGTCATAAATGCTGTGATGACAATTAAGTGTCTGTGTTGAACACTGGAAGGCAATAAAGTGGCAGTGCTGAGCACAGGAAACTACAGCCTCAAATTAAGTACTACTGAAACAGAAACCTGCTCGCAACAGATGTATTGTGCAACCCCGTATAAAAATGAACTTAAAGTAGCAAATTGCCTATCAAAACACCCAGGGGCGGCTGGTGACATTTGAAAGTGGTGCGGCGTAACATTATTGTCGTACTGCACTGCGGCGAGCGAGCGTACCGAGCATGGGCGAACAACCTACCGAGGGTTTGGGAGGTTTACCCCCCACGAAAATTTTGAATAGAGTGGACAAACTGTGCATTTTTAAGCAAATTTGAGGAAGCAGGAAGGTTAATATAGCAATTAGTGCTGGGCCTAAACTGCCCCTCATAGGTTTATCTACAAGTTCCTCCTCTCAGTACATCTTAGTAGACACCGATAGGCTGGCCACCCAACCTTACTTGCAGATCTCACCTAAGTCTTGTTTGACGGTAAAGCCAAAGAGTTGATCTCCTATTTCACTGATTGATCTTTCTTGGCCTTCTGCTGCTCCTCCACTTGCCACCTGCTCTCCTACCTGTTAGTGAGCCCCATGGTTCTGTCCTGGATTTGTCTTTTTTACCCTTTACATGATGGTGATCTCAGTGATGTTCTTCTTTCTTCCTCATCTGCATGGCCACAAACCACCAAACTCAATGCATACACACGCACACACACACGCACATTCACATACATACACGCTCAGCCACACACGTCACCACTTCATTAAAAACAGGTGATTTCT
This sequence comes from Lissotriton helveticus, assembly GCF_964261635.1. Taxonomy (NCBI): domain Eukaryota; kingdom Metazoa; phylum Chordata; class Amphibia; order Caudata; family Salamandridae; genus Lissotriton; species Lissotriton helveticus. The sequence goes on from NC_136065.1 coordinate 2,061,230,175, forward strand.
CCACTTTCCATAAGAACTCTAGCAATGACGGGATGCAAAACATATGCCGTCTCTGGGGTAATTCTTCAGTGCATTTGTTTTCAGATGACCTTGTAGCACGTTATGCCCCCAACAGCCTATTGGGGAGCATAACGTTTTACAAACATAACACTGTTTGCAACTGCAAAAAGAGAGAATTCCACTCTCGGAATGCCGGCGATTAAGACAACACATCAGCAATACTCTTTACAGGACCCTCTGCCGAGCCTACCGAGCAAAAAATGCATTTCTCAAGTCTGCGGAACTCCCGGAGGAGTCCTAAAATATGCTCAAAAACAGCCCAGCTGCGCAAAATGTGCTTCAGTGATAACAGCATCAAGAACCAGAAAATCGGATGACGTGAAAAGAAGAACACACATTACGTCTGAGCAGCGCAGTGTTAGTCTAAATTATGGCGAAGTAGCAAACTCTTTAATTACCAGTAGACTATTTAATCTCACCAATGTTTAGAGAAACAACAACATATATTTAAAATATAGAGATATGTTGCTGCTCACCCGCCGAATTATAAATGTATTCATGATTTCAGTTTTGATATAGCGCGAATTCGCCCTGAAGGTATAGGAACGCTTTACATGAGCACCAGTTACTTTACACTGGGTCACTTTGTAGGCACGGGGAGACTGATGATTTGCCCAGAATCACGGATGTTAAGCCGACGCAGAGACTCAGTTGTAAAGTCGGCAGCTCTGGCTCTAACGCCACATCCTCGCCAATTCTTAAACTGATACAATCGGCTACTGACATTGAGACTGTGTAAAAGTGTATATGTGTAAAATCGATGTTTGTAAGGTTCAGTGTTAGTGTGAGAATATGAGCATGTGCACAAGAGGAAATGTGTGGGTGAGTATGGTGTATACTGATTGTGTGTGGAGTGTGCCACTGAAGCAGTTTTTAAAATTGTGTGTTCGTGTGTTTGCATAAGTTTTGGTATGAGAGAAGCAGCGTGTGTGCGCAGAAGCGTGGATTTGCATGAATGTGTGAAAGTGTGTGCATGGCATGCCGGTATATGAGTCTGACTGAAATCGCCTGCATCGGACAGAGAATGCATTTTCGTTACAGTGTGTTTGGGTATGAGTGAGAGAATGAATAAAAATCACAGTGTGTTTACCTGAGTGTGAACGAAACGGGTCTCCCTGGCCGAGTGGGCGCCAGGATTGGCTGGGGGGGCACCGTGACTGCTCGCCCAGTTGCCCTGTGCCACCCCGGGGGCTGCGGCCCGCCCCCTGGTCCTCTCTCTAAGGGGAAAATCACAGGGGAAACCATCTGCGCATGCGCGGGCTAGTTTCTGCCCAGAAATCTACTTGCGCAGCTGCAGCAGGCCCATCCCCCCCCCCCCCCCCCACCCCCTGCGCACTCCGGAAAAATCGTGTGTCTCACAGATTCCCGGCCGGCGGGTAGCGCGATTGTTTTAATATTTTTTATTTGTATTTTAGTGACGACGCGGTGGGTCCATGGGGCTTAGTGAGGCTACGCCCCTTCGCCTCAATGAACGCACCGCGCCTCGGGTCTCTCGTGTGCTATTCAGGACTCTGCAAACACCAATGGAAGCTGATATACCCTGAATATTTCTGATATCCCCGTGGCAAGACAGTGGACAAAATCAAAAGCATTGAAGGGCCACAAAAGATGATATTTCAATAGTAACGATCAAAACGAAGGACGCACTGTCTGAAGGCATTTATGGCTGTCCCTTAACTGAAGAGACTGTCTCAACTCCCCCGCCCCCTGAAGAATTGTTGGAGAACGCCTGTCACTGAGACAGACTTAATAATTTACCACTCGTGGCACTGCGTCATGTGAAGTATTTTGGAGAAACAGAAGTGAGCGATACAAACAAGTGTAGAGAAAGAAATAGTCTTGGGCACACAACGCACCAGACGCTGGTACAGGAAGCTGCCAGTCACAGCTGCCAATCCACGGTACGTAGACGTCACGCGTGCAGCGTGATTGACAGGGAAGCGCCTGATTAGGCCCGGTGCTGTCAATCACAATGCACATGTGATGGCGGCCCAGGTGTTATGAGGCCTCTTCAAGGGCCATCTTCTCACAAACGGTGGCCTGCCTGTCAGCGCTCCCACAATACAAATTTCAAGAGTGTGCTGTGTGGCCACCCTTAGCAAGGCTGCAGACATGCGCAGCTGGCACTTTTAGGCTTTGATTTTATTAGATCTGGCTTTAGCTAAGTCCTTTTGATTTTACTGAACATATACATTTCATAAACGCCCTTATAAGGGCTTTTAGCCAGCCTTCTTCATTGGTTAATCTGATATTGGGTCGTTGTTATTTTTTTTCTGCCCACGACAACAAATAGCATGGGCAGCCATTTAAAACTCAAGTTTTTGTGCGAAACTGGTGAGTAGCTATAATTTGCAATGCCGAAGTGAGTAATATGATTATTAAAGGCCTAGGGAACTACATTAGTATATGGCAAGTCTGCAATGCTGAATTTAATAATACGATTATTAAAGGAGTATGAACTACATTAGATTATGGCATATGCTAATAAAATAGTATCAGTTGCATATTAAAGAACTACATGCAGCGGAATGCATTGTTTAAGAGTTTGTCAACTGCACATGTTTGCAACCCCAGTCGCACAGTTCAGCAGTTTCCTCAACAGAGCCTCTGGCAGACATTTTCATGCAAAGTGAAGGCAAGTCTTAAACAGCATCTCAGTAGGAAACAGGACAGAAATGGACCTTGACCGTTCATCGTTAATCCATCTCAGGCCCATTCTTTTTGGTAAACTGCCCACAAAAAGTGTTTGGCACATTTTTTTTTAATGCTGGTGGCTAGTTCGGAAAGAGGTAGGCATTGTTCCTCCTCGTCTTCCCTCTTTTACTCATTCCTCCCCTCCCTCCTACGAATTATTGAAACATTGTTTATGTGTACTGCACCTTTCTATGCTCTTGTATCTGATGCATCTTGTTATGCAATGATCCTAAATGTAAAGCGCTCTGATTCCCTCTTGGGTCAAGTTCGCGCTATATAAAACTTTATAAATAAATAAAATAAATAAATCTCTTGCGGTGTTGCAAGACCTCATGTCTTCGTAATACACAGCATAACATTTGGGTACTCAATTTATACTCATCTTTTCGAATACAGGTACATGGAAGGAGGAGCGCGTGCCCTACAGAACCCTGCTGATAGGATCTGATGAGCAGGCGCCGCTCCTTCTCCTGGGAAGAATGCAAGAAGACCTTGCTACAAATTTCTCAAGTAAAAGGCTGACTCTACCACTCTCTGCAACCCTCGCTTCTTTGCGCCAACTTAATAATAACCTTGAATTTGTAAAGCGCAGAGCTACCTCCAAAGTGGTTTCCCGGCGCTGGGGCCCTCGGGAAGATTAAGCGAGCTATTGCCCAGAATCACATGGTGCAGGGAAGACCTGCCGCCAGTGCTGGGGATTGAACCGTGAACCCCGTGGAGTCAGGCACCCTGGCCGCTCCACCACACCTCTTCCACAAATTAAGAACCAGGCATGCTCATGAGGAGGGGCAATAAGTACTGTGGAGTGGAGTCCCATCCCCAGACTTATGTCCACGGGGTGTTCTTGTTTGGTTGAGGAGCTGGCGACAGTAGTGATGCACTAAGAGGACCAAGCCATAAAGAGGCATCTGATGGCGTTTAATAGACTCGATTGGGGGTTCTGGGGCGCACATGGGTTACTGGCCCTGGGGCTGGCTTACTGGGATACAGCATCAGGTACACCCCTTTAGCACATGACTCTCAGGGCAGCGAGGCAAGCAGACCAAGGCTTGCTCAGCGAGGTGATATGGGGTTAGAGGCTCAGAACCCCCAAAGCCTCCGGAATGCTAGTGATACACAATGCTGGTCTGGCAGGCTACTTGCAACCTCCAGGTTGTATAGCATGCTTGCAAGGGCTCTCCAATTTATGGATTCTGATGACTAGCAGTCGTACAGCGCACACACTGCACTGGCAGGTACTACCATATACCTATGCCACATAAATGCACTATTCATCACACTGGATGTGGCAAGGTACCAGCTATATAAGACTAAAGCAGAACTTGAGAAGCACCAGGCTCGGAAAATGATGGAAATCAGACACAACCACTACTGTCAAGCTCAACTTGACAACAGGACCGGACTGGCCATAGCGGGCACCGGGCATTTTCCCGGTAGGCCACTAGGGAGGGGGCCGGTTTTGGTCCCCTGGGGCGCCGTTTTTGGTGCTCGGCTGCACTCCCCTCACCCGGAGGGGGGGGGGGGGCAGCTGAGCAGTTTGCCAGGGCCGGTTTCTGTTCCCAGTCCAGCCCTGGTTGACAAGGGGGAGAGTAAACCCCCTTGATAAAGAAAGTACATAACATATTTTACCAGTTATGCTAAGCTGTCCTCAATGTGCACACAAGATGGTGGCACAAACTGAGGTCAAAAAATAAAAGTGTCCTGCAATACGATAACTCATGGCAAGAGTGAGCGCTTGGAAACTCGTGCTGGAGCCATTGTCAGGGGCGTAGCTTGGTCAGTAAGATTGGGGTTTGCGAGCTTCAGATTTTCCGACAATCACGCTGGCCTATAGTGTTTAAATACATTATAGGATAAGCGGTGTGCATGAGAGGGGCCTAAGGGACAGTGGAAAGGGCAAGGAATGCGGATTGGTAGAAATACTAAGAAAGAAAATATTTTGTGAAACATTCAATATTCCGAGGACTCTCAAAAGGGAGAAAGTGTGTGTGCATTTTTGTCTGTGTGTATGCAAAAATCCATGGAGAATTGCGACTGGCATCTTACAATAACAGTCTGAAAGCACCTGTTCCCAACTATTTATAAGAAAATACATTTATTAGGGGGGTGTAATACCCCAAACAACCCCCTATAGCTACGCCCCTGGACATTCCCATGATAAAAGCATTCGCCAGTTCACAATAAAACAGCTCAGTGAGTTGAGCACTCACTGCCGAGTTTAAGGGAGGGCAGAGAACTCTGCTCTGTCAGCAGAGTGTGTGGAGATTTCCCTCCTTTGCCTTCCGCTGAGGACGTGGAGTATATGGCAAAACTCTGACTCCGCAGCGGAGTGGAGTTAGCCAGCCCCCCCTGCTAAATAGGCTTCCCGCCTCCAGCCCCTAATAAAAAATATTTAAAGAGAAATAAACACACTTACCTGTACTGCGGCGTCCCCGGTCTGCGCTTCTCCTCCTCACGTCTCTCTCCTACAAGCCCCGTACGTCGGATGTACATCTTGAGAGAACTGCGCATACGCGTGCGCATGCACAGTTCTCACAAAATGTACGTCCGACGTAGGGGGCTTGCAGGAGAGAGACGGCGAGGCTGAGGAGGGCAGCACAGGGACGCTGCAGTTCAGGTAAGTGCTTAGCGTTTATTTCTTTTTAAATTAATTTTTAAATATTTTTTTCGGGGGTGAATGGAGGCGGGTGGAAGAGAGGGTGGATTTCCACTGAGTTTTTTCCCCAACTCCATGAAGGTCACAGGTTTGAATCCCAACACGGGCAACTCAGCATTTCATCAATCTGAGATTGAGAAAAGGAAGAACATTGAGTTGGGTAATACTGACCCAGTTACAGAAGCACAAAGAAACAATTCAGATTGTGTTAAGAGCTATTCAAATGGTCATCATTGGTTTCAGTAAAAAAGACCAGCTGTGATTCATGTGGGTCACAGCGATTCAAGAGTGGATTGCGGTTTCGGAGAGGGAGGGCGTCATTCGATGACTTCAGGAAGGATACAACACACAAAAAAGTAACCACAAGCGAACCCACATATAGGTCACCACTGCTTGAGGTGGAGTGCATTTCCACGTACAAACATAGTTGCTTTGCTTGCAATCTAGAAGGAGGCAGTAGATGGTGGACTATTTTAGGCTAGAGGGAGAGAAGATTGTTGTAGCCCGTCCATATATCTCCCTCCCTCCAGCATCTCCCCAACCCTTGAGAGAGCACAAATCTGAAAAATGTAGAAGTGCACCATATTTACAAGCACGTTGTATTAGTCTAAAATATAATATACAAGAGTGTCAAACTTATATGGAGAAAATATATACATGAGTGTTTAATTAGAATAGGGATACATATATCAGTGTGAAAAACTAATGTAGAGATGTAGAAATGTTAGAATGATGTTGGAGTCTCACGTTATGGGGCTGTGTGAAAAAGAAATGTAATTCTGCAAACCATGGAAATGTGTAGGCCACATGGCATTTCACAAGAAACGAAAGATGCTGCTACACTTTTAAGTAACTTGGATTCTAATGTCATTTTACTATAGAGTATTGTTAATCATAGAAATGAAGTTATGTTTTAAATAGATGTGTTACACTATAGTAATGTGTGTTAGTTAGAATACTGTTTGAACATAGAAATTAAATGTGCATATTGCAGAGGCCCGTTTCATGTCATTCTAAGTAGGCCTGAATTGGTAAAGTCGTTTCTTTGATCTGCATGTGCTCGTTAAGGAGAGGTCGCACAGAGCACGAATGTAAAGCCTGTTCAAAAAATAGTTTACGACCTAAGATATGGTGGAGGCCGGAATTTGGGGCCTACCGAGAAAGTGTCTGTTTGCAGGTGCGAGGGGCCTTTATCAGAAAGTGATGAATAGACTTTTGTTCAAGAGAGCCAGGCACATGCCTGTAGGAGTCTTCAGGAATTTTAGGGGGTACTGCTTGGTCGGAGAGAAGCCTGGGAAGCAAGGTCAACTTTAATGAAGGGTCCCGAGGAGCACCAGCATGGAATTTGCCGCCAGAAACGACACCACGTGAGAGGCGTTCCTATTGGAAATGGGATTTTGTATTAGGGACAGCACCCCGGGGTGGAGTTAGGGCAGATGACCTGAGGAACCTAAGAGAGCGGATGGGTAGGCAGATAGAGAACTGCAAGACTTCAACTTGAATTAGAGACTAAGGGAAGTGTGTGATCTTCTTTGGAAATCACCACTGCTGACACCTTTTTAGGTAAAGATCTTGTTAAGTAGGGATGTCACTTAGTCCAGGGTAGGGACAGCCTAACCTGAACTTTTCTTTTCTGTAAATGACTCTCAAGTTGCAATAATAATAATAATAATAATAATAATAATAATAATAAAGGGGCTTCTAAAGCGCTTGGTGACGCCATCCCGGCGTGTCCCCGCGCTGTGGAGAGAGTGGCAGAAAGGCAGAGACAGGTCTACTGGGTGAACAGATGTGTTTTTAAGAGCTTCCTAAATATAGTTTCAGTCTTGGCCATCCTAATTTCGATGGGAAGAATGTTCCACTGGTTGGCTGCCAACACTCGGAAGGAGCGTCCACCCATTCTGGCCTTCTTTATACGAGGTACTTTCAGAAGGCCCATGCCCGTGGAGCGAAGTGCTCTGGTGGGCTGGTAGGGGATAGCTAGATCCTTCAGATATTCAGGGGCTTTTGAAACGGTTATCCTATAGCAAATTAAAAGTGCCTTAAATAGGATCCTTTTTTTTATAGGAAGCCAACTCATAGCGATTCTTGCAACTCTCATGGTATTCGAGATATTTTTGATAATTTCCTTTTGCCGATTAAGAGCATTCAGAGAATTTCTCTTTATATTGATACCCATATATCTTTTGAACCTTATTCTGAGATGTTTGTATTTCCAGATATTTTTGGCTTTATAATAAACTCTTAAACCTTTTCCAGTGGTAAGTGGTTCTTTAGAGTGGTGTAAGTTCTTTCTTGATTAACCTAGTATTGGATTGCCTTTTACTCAATGACAGGTACCAACGATTCAGTCGACCTGAGCTGGGATCTGGTAAGGTAACAATAGACCAGAAATCCTGCGTCAGCAGTTGGTAGCAGAGTGAGGATGGTTATCTTCTTGAGGAAGGTAATCTAGGCTAGGTTAGTTTACCCCAAGGTCCCTAGAGTTCGAGAGGTGGCCCGCCGAAGAAGGCACTGCCGGAGAGAGAAAAGCAGCAGTATCGGACGAGAGTGAGTATAAAAAGGGTCATGCGTGAACAGATTGCGGTGTTTTGTGTTGTATTTGAATTATAATGTCATGCGGAGTTGAATGCCTGTAGTGTGATTGTGAGAAGGTTGTGCGCGCGCGCAACCTGGTAAAATCTTAAGTTCGGGGTAGAGCTTAAGTGGTTCGGGTGTATCGAACATCCAGAGTAATTGTCGACCAAAGTAAGGAGGTCATGAGGTACCATTGACCGCCGCAGGACCGAGATAGGGGGAGTGTAAGAGTGAGTGTGTGAGTAACGGACGCTGGTCGAAAGTTACTGTGTGTAAGTAACCTATCAGAGAACGCGATTGTCTGGACGTAAACGGAAAGACATTTCGTCAGTTAAGGTGACAATTACAGTTAGACTGTGGACGTACAGTCAAAGAAAAGTGATCGCTTGGACGGAAGTAATCATTTTTCGGAGTATGAATGGGACGCATGCATGACCGCGGAGACGAGCTGAGAAAGGAGGGGAACTGCTGCGAAGGGGGACGAGTGACGTCGGAAAGAGCCGCGCTGAGATAGGGCGGCTAGTGAGGAGCCGCGACGTGATAGGGCGGTTGGTGTGACGTCAGTAGAAGCCGCGTAGTGATAGGGCAGCTAGCGAGAACAGTGTTGAGATTGGTGGATTGTCATCAGGAAGTAAACAAACCGGAGAAAACAGAAATTTGTAGATTTGAACATGATGTGTTTTAAATGTTTGAGGGATATTTTTAAGAGAAAAAGGAGAGAGTCTTTTTACGGGGAAGAGGCACCGCCAGAGGGTACACCGGCTCACTATATGGCAGCGAATGTTGGTTTACACACTATATTGTGGATTAGTGATTGGAGCAAGCTTACGGAAGGGAAGGAGGAACTGCCAATCCCAAAGTATGGGACGTTTAAGTTAGAGGTGTTACATCGGCTGAAAGCAACCATGTCCTCATTGAAACCTCCGCCTAGACCGACCCAGTTTGAGGCCCTTAACGCATGGATTAGGGCGGCGCACGACAGAAATCTGAATAGGCGCCAAGAAAGGCTGAGACGATCGGTAAGAGCAGTGCGAGATTCCAAATGGGATGAGGACGCCAAAAGGTGGAGGGTACAGACAATTGAGGTAGATAAGCTGTACCCAGTGAGAGAGGTGGCAGGAGAAAGGAGACTCATGGAAGAGGATGAGGAGAGCGAGTCGGAGGACAACTTGATAAATAGGTTGCTGATAGATAGACCGCCTCCGAACGTTGGGGGAATAGAAAGTAGGGGACTCGCAAGGGAAGATGGGGCTGCCATAGAGGGGTATATACCACTTCCTATATCGGAATGGACACCTACCAAAGGTGAGGAGACCCCTCAACATAGTACAGTACAGAGAGTGGTTGGAAGGATTGCAGTGCAGAAGATGCCAGCATCCGAGAGGGCTGAGACTTATGAATTGCCAGACGCTCTACAAGTACCCGTTACCATAGGACCTATAGTATCGATTTACAACCCCGAGAGGGACAGAGAGGAAGAACAGATGAGGTTAGATCGAGAGAGAGCTGAAATAGAAAGGAGAAATAACACGACAAATGCCTGGAAGCAATTGCCAGGACCAGTGACGTGGAACACCCCATTAGATTCAGCAGAGGGTCCCGCGGCAGAACAGGGGGGCCAGAGAGGACCGATGGACCTGAGGGGACCACGGCCGAAGTCCTTTAAGGAGCTGAGGGCCGACTTGAGAGAATGGGAGGGGTCCACAGAAACACCAAGCAACAGGTCCAGAGTAGAAGCAGAATGGGGAAGTCGAGGCAACGGAACAGTATCTCACTGTGGGGCAAGTGAAAGCAGTCAGGAACGTGGGGGTCAAAGTCAAGAGAATAGAGGAGTTATGCGTCCTATGGATGGTAGAGACGGGCAGGGGCGAAATGGAAGAAGTACGGAGTGTGGAGAGATATCTCGTCTCATTCAAAGTGAGGGAGATCCAAGAACCCAAGAATATAGAGAGAGGTTTAGGTGCACTTACCATTCACCAAATGATAACATACAACACTGGAGTCGTGGGGACAGTGAAGGGTCTTGCCATGCGTCGAGTGTTCAGAGACCTCAGGCAAATGCGGATGAAATGGGGAATAATGGGATGTCTTGTCAACCACCTAGAGGAACCAGGCAGAATGAGACTTGTGAGATTATGAGAAATGGGAAAGTGTTTCACCATATGCCCAGAGAGGATGGAACTGCATGGGACCTGGAGAGATGGGAACATGGGAGGACTCCACATAACTCACCTGAGCCTAGACGTAGGACTCGGAGCTGGGATGGGAGAGATGTGAATGGACCCCCTAGAGCTGGGGTACTGAGAGCTGCAGTAAAAGCCAAAAGACTTGATGTCACCAGCTTAAAATCTGATTTGGATGAGATCATAGATGGTACGTTGCCCTTAGGAAGGATTGACTCATACGAACAAGATGAACTGTTGTTTATAGCAAAGGATGTTACTCGAAAGGCAAGAGCGATTCATGAGAAACTGTCTGAATTGGCAGACAAGTATATGGTAGATTTGTCCAGATCAAAGACACTACAGAGTAACCATAGGTTACAATATACAGATCAGGACTTAGACGAAAAGAGAACAACTGGATTGAAAACACACATAAGGGAACAGATAACAGGAATAAGAGCATGGAGAGATCTGGACAAATGGGAGGAGAGGTGGTCCAAAAGGGGTACTGTTAGACGGAGCACGAGTGTGATATCTCCGGAAGGAAGGGTAATGCAGATGGAGGCATTTCCTTTGAGAGAAATATCGAATGGGAACTATGTACATGTGCCCTGGAGTAGAGGAGATTTGGCTGCATTTACCAATTCATTCCCGAAGTTAAGGGACAATCCCGTTGAGTGGTACAAGCAGGTAGAAAGGTTTGTGAAAATCTCAAAGGTATGTGGATTGATTTGAACACCTTGTTTGACATTGTGGTGCCAGGAGATTTGTGGACAGCATGCAAGACTAGTGTCGAGTGGCCAACTGTAGAACCAGAAAGGAATGCTGCCACAAATGGACCGTCTGAAACTGTAATGTTGAAATGTGAAAGAGTAATCACTTGGTTGAAGGAAAAGGTCCCACCACAAGACATAGATTGGGTAAAAATAGACCGAACAAGACAGGAACCCAAGGAGACAGTTCATGAGTTTTATGAGAGATTGCTGAAAACATTCAAACAATACAGTGGGCTCGATGTAATGGACCCCAAAGATATAGGACAGTTTGTATCAAAGTTTGTTTTGGGGTTGAGACCTGATATTTGTCTGATGATTCAGCAACATCTAATTTGCTGGCAGAACAGACCACTAGATGAGATTTTGCGGTATGCGAGATATTGCAGTGATGAAATAGATTCCAAAACAAAGGAACTAAAGGAAAAGCTGATGGTAGTACAGATGCAGTCAGCTGGAAAGGGTGGACAGCGCCAACAGGGAACAGGGACAATGGGACGAAAACCAAACGGACAGAATAGAGACAGCGAGGAAAACCCGAGACCTAGAATAGACCTTGCTACGTTGAAGAAAACGACAAAGTGCCACCAGTGTCATCAGGTGGGACATTGGAGACGCGAGTGTCCCTATAACCCTGAAAACGGAGAATTAGAAGTAGAGGAAGAGGTTCCAGAGGTTCCAGTTCAAGGGGTGCCAGTGTCGAGAATCAAGGTGGCCAAAGGGGGGACTTCAGCTCCACGAGCTCAGTTTCCGCAGCCACCAAAGATTTTGACAGGGGGAAAGGTTTTTAGACAAATGCCTCTTTTCGTGGATGAGGAAAATTGTTACTACATTGATCCCTTGACGGGACAACGTGTAAGCAAAGAAGAGGACTGTACCCTCGGGGCAGTTCTGGAAGTGGATCAAAGAGGACCATTTGTAGAGGCAGAAGTGGCAGGGTGTCCCACAACATTCTAGGTGGATACCGGAGCTACTCGATCAACTTTGAGATCAGCAGTGGTTCCGGATCTACCAATGTCGGGGGAAACCATTCAGGTGGTAGGAGTCGCAAACAAAAGAATGACTAGCCCTTTGACGGAACCAGTGTCAGTGAAAATCGGAAACTACACGAATGAACATCAGTTTGTGGTGTGCGATTCTAGTCCTGTGTGTCTGTTAGGAAGGGGCTTGTTGTGCAAACTGAACTGTACTATATACTGCACACCACAGGGAGTAGAGGTAGAAACGACAGATGATGATGCTACCTTCAAAATTGTGAATTCAAGAACATGCATAGAACTGTATCCCACTCTAACGGTGGAGGACCTTCCTTGGGACTTACGTGAGGCAGTATCATCAGAAGTATGGGATTTTACAGGAGAAGAGATAGGATTGGTCAAAGGGGTAGAGCCAGTGAAGATCATAGTGAAACCAAATGTTGAATACCCAAGAACGCCACAATACAAGCTGTCTCAAGAGACGATTGCAGGAATAAAACCCGTGATCGACTCTATGATTAAACAGGGAATACTGAAGGAAATCGTGGGAAGCCCATGCAACTCCCCGATTATGGGTTTGCAGAAACCTAGTGGAAAATTTAGGATAGTACAAGACCTTCGAAAAATTAATAACATTGTTGTTTCATGTTGTCCAGTAGTACCGAATCCATCAGTGATACTGTTTCAGATACCATTCCAAGCTGAGTGGTTCACAGTGATAGATCTTTGTCAGGCTTTCTTTTCAATCCCATTAGACGAAGATAGCCAGTATCTTTTTGCGTTTAAAATGGAGAGTCGCGTCTTAACATGGTGTAGAATCCCACAAGGATTCACAGATAGCCCTTCAATCTTCAACCAGCTGTTGAAAAAGAACCTTGAAAGTCTGGTACTGCCCCAGAATTCGGTTCTGGTCCAGTACATAGACGACCTACTTGTTGCGTCAGAAACAGAAGAGGCTTGTAAGGCAGATACCATCGCCTTGCTGAACCATTTAGCTGAAAATGGACATAAGGTATCCCCGAGCAAATTGCAGTACTGTCTGACGGAAGTACAGTACTTGGGTCACCGGATAGAAAAAGGAAAGCGCAAGGTGTCACCAGATAGAATAGAGGCAATTATGAAGATGAACTCGCCTACAACACAGAGAGAAGTCAGGATGTTTCTAGGAATGGTTGGTTATTGCCGACAGTGGATAGCTAACTTTTCACTGAAAGCAAAACCCTTACAGAAACTGACGCACAAGGAGGTGAGCGATCCGGTACCATGGGACAATGAGTGCTTGATGGCGTTCCTACAGCTGAGAGATGACTTGTGTCGTGCCCCGGCACTGGGAATGCCGGACTATGAGAGGCCATTTTCCCTCTATTGCTGCGAAAGGGAGGGCTGTGCTTTGTCAGTTTTAGTGCAAGTCCATGGAAATGCCCGTAGACCAGTTGCTTACTTTTCGGCTACCTTAGATCCAGTAGCCGCAGCGTTGCCCGGATGTCTCAAATCCGTTGCTGCAACTGGTGTCAGCATTGAGCGTTGTGAAAGCATAGTGATGGGACACCAGTTAGTGGTGTATGTACCGCATTCTGTGGAACTGTTGATGACTAAAACCAAGACCCAGCACTTGACTAACAGTAGGCTCACGCGCTATGAGCAAGTTATTCTTGCTGCAGAGAACGTGACCCTTAAGAGGTGCTCTGTCTTGAATCCTGCTACACTGATGCCACTTCCTAATGACATTGAAAGCGAAGACTGTGAAGATCACGATTGCCTTGATGTGACTGAACTATGTACGAAGCCCAGACCAGATATTGTGGATGAACCATTGATCGACCCTGATGAAATTTACTTTGTTGATGGATCATGTTTAAGAGACGATACTGGTCGGTTGAGAGCAGCTTATGCTGTTTGCACCATTACGGGAGTTGTGGAAGCCGCTTGCCTGGAAGGAGTACACTCCGCACAGGTAGCAGAAATCGTTGCATTGACACGTGCCTGTACAGCAGGCAAGAAAATTAGAGTCACCATATATACTGATAGCCAATATGGTTTCGGTGTAGTTCATGATTTCGGGCAATTGTGGTCTCAGAGGGGTTACATGACCTCCTCTGGTTCGCCAATCAGAAATAGAGAATTTGTGCGGCTGTTGTTAGAAGCATTACAGGGTCCAGCTGCAATCGCGGTTGTAAAATGTGTAGCTCATACGAAAAATACAGATTTTGTGTCACTAGGAAATAGGTATGCAGACGAAGTTGCCCGCTATTGTGCGGAGCATGGTTATTCTTTCACGGAGGTGGAAGTAGGTGGGGCTCAGGAAAGGACAGAATTAAGCATGATGTTAGAAACGGTCGATACTTGGGAAGATTTGAAACAAATGCAAGACAATGCACCTGAATCTGAGAAGCAGGCATGGGAAACAGCAGGGTGTGTGAGAAGCGAAATGGACTTTTGGGTTTCAGCAGATGGAAGGGCAGTGTTACCTGAGGAGTTAGCGAGTCCAATGGCACGACAGATACATGGGCCAGTGCATTTGGGAAGAGATGCCATGCTGAGGGTGTTTAGGCAGACTTGGTATTGCCCAAAATTTAGGATAGCAGCAGAAGCCGTGTGTAAGCGATGTCTTACTTGTCAGCAGTTGAACATAGGGAAAAGAACACCAGTTACACTGAGTCACATTGGGAGGTCCGGGGGGCCTTTCAATAGAATGCAATTGGACTTTATTGAAATGCCAAAAGTTAACCGCCTTAGGTATGTTCTGGTGGTAGTATGTATATTTTCCAGATGGGTTGAAGCATACCCTACACGCAGGTGCGATACACTCACAGTAGCAAAGTTGTTGCTTAGAGAGTTGATACCGCGCTTCGGGGTGCCTGCCTCTCTGGAATCGGACAGAGGGACACATTTTAACAGCGAAGTTGTGAAGATGCTTTGCTCTGCATTGAACATTGATCAGAAATTGCATTGTAGCTATCGACCAGAGGCTTCAGGTATCGTGGAGCAGATAAATGGGACGTTGAAATGTGGAATGGCTAAAGTGTGTTCATCAACTTCCTTAAGTTGGCCTGATGCTCTTCCTTTGGTCCTTATGAGTATGCGTAGCACACCCGACAGGAGGACAGGTCTCTCTCTACACGAGGTGCTGATGGGGAGGGCAATGAGACTTCCGACTGTCCCAACAACTGCATTACTGAACATTACAGATGACCTGATCCTGGATTATTGCAAGGGGTTGTCTGACGCCATTCCTTCTGTGTCTCTTCAGGTACAGGCCGCAGAAGTTCCACTTTCAAGGAATCAGTGCCACGACCTGTGCCCAGGAGACTGGGTGCTGGTGAAGAAGCACGTCCGGAAGAACTGTTTGGACGTGCGCTGGAAGGGACCTTACCAGATAATCTTAGCTACAAAAACACTGCCGTGAAGTGCGGAGGACTGCCAAATTGGATCCACGCTTCCCATACTCGAAGAGTTCCAGCACCTCTTGAAGAAACAGCTCCTCTCACAGACGGGAATCCAGTAGTGGAAGAAGAGTCACAAGAGGGGATCGGTCAAGCTGTGGGGGTGTCTGAAGAAGTTGGGAGTGTCACAGAAGACGAAGAAAGGCAGGACGGCAGTGAAACCGAGGTTGCCACTGAAGGAGAAAGCTGTTGTGAAACCAACTCAGAGACAGAACAAATTCAGAGTGATCAAGAACTGAGTAAACGGACAAGAGATAGGAGAACAAGGCGTGGAGCAGCTACCTGGCCTGAAAGAAAAAGGAGGCCAAGCTTGAAGCTAGCTCGAGAGGAAACTCTTGCTCCTATATCCGAAGACTCAGATCCAGAAGAAAGTGCACAAGGACAAGAGCCGGAAGGTCCGAGAAGGTCAAGGAGGGTGCGAGTGCCTTGCAGAAGATACGCTACTCTCCAGTGGACCTACCTCGCTACAGACGTCCTCAGCGGGACGCAGAACTGGGAGGGTGAGGAAAGTGACCCTGGCCAGAACTGACCCCTTCATAACAGTGGAAGTAGAGTTGGTGGTACCAGGAGTGGAGGTCGAGAGACTGCTGACACTTAACATCGTCTATCCTCCTCTTCTGAGCAAAATAAGAAAATTGATCCTAGAGACAATTGAATTTCCATGTTGTTGTTCAAGGTGTCCAATACTTGAAGGAATCCTTCTTCGTATGGAAATATTCGAGCAAGTGGTGGAACTTCTTGGAACACGCATAGTTTCGGATTACTAAAGACTTTGCAAAGAACTTTGTAAATACAGATTGAGAGATAACCTAGTGCCAAGAAGAAGAAGAAGAAATTAGGGATTTCCATTTTAGAGGATGGAGAGGGACTAAGGTTGCCTGTGGCTACAGAACTCAGAGACTGTTTTGCGGAGGGGATTTTTCAGCTTCCAGGTGTGGTTCGAAAGATTGGAGAAGTAAAAGAAAGAGACTTCTACTGTGAAAGAAAATAGAACTACACTGTTTGAGACCATGGAGGCTGGCAACCCGAACCGCAGGGCAAAATGCATAATAGGCACACTTTTAGTGGTAGTGATTTCTCTTATAGTTTTAGTGGTTACTGTATCATATGTAGTAGGACATGAAAATGATGTAAAAGCAGAAAAAGAAGCAAAAAGTGCATCAACACAGAAGTCTCCTACGATTGGCAAACAGGGGGAAAATGCAGAGAAGGAGAAAGCTTTGTTAGAGGCTGAAATAAAAAGATTACATGCAGATGAATCACAGGGGAATTTTAAAACAAATGCTTATGCCAAATTGCTTTATGAATATATTGATGTCATGGAGGCGAAGAACTGCTACGTCTGTATGCAGTTGCCAGCTTCTGTAGATGAAGGCATCAGATATCACCATCTTCCATTGACCTATGGAATCTCATGTAGTTTATTGTTGAGCATATTTTATGCACGTGAGGGGTTTGAGTATTACTTCTCAAACTTTGACTCGGTATTGCCAGAGGTGCCAAATTATAAACACCTCAATGGATGGGACTATTATAAGAGTGAAGACAGGTTACAGAAGTTTTTCCTTCCATGGAGAACTTTAGATACTTCACATGCCCGAAGAAATAATTTGACTTGTAAAGTATCCGAAATTGAGAAAAAGTTTATAGGGCAGGTGGATGATCGATATAGAAGACAAAAGATCCTAAAAGCTTCAGGACAATGGAAAACCGATTGGACCAAGGAAGAAAGAGAACACCAAAGAAAGGGTAGCAGTGGTCCAATAGCTTTAGACCGAGAGAAAAGGGGAAAGCTATGTATACACAGGAGTCGAACATATTATGAGAATGTGTTTGTGGGAGAAGTCAGTTGTGACCATGCTTTCCAGTTAGAGTACTATTCTAAGGATTTCCTGAAGGAAAGGCAGGCGATCCCGAATGTGTATTTTGTTTGTGGAAGAAATGCATACGTGAAACTACCAGACAATTGGTATGGATCATGTTATTTAGCTATAGTCTTTCCCAAAATATACCATGCTGAGGATTTAGAAACCAAAAAGAGGGGAAAACAAACTAGAAGAAGAAGGGATGTAAGCGCTGAAGAGGTAGTTGGAGATGTATTTGGCGCTATATTCCCTATTTTGGGGATAGCACTAAATGATGTTAAGATAAGAAGACTGGCAACAGTTGTAGATAGACTATCCGCCAGTACTGCTAGATCTTTAATGCTGGTGGAGGGAGAGATGCAATCGATAAGGGCAATGGTTCTTCAAAACCGACTTGCTCTAGACGTTCTGTTGGCCAAAGAGGGCGGAGTCTGTAAGGCTTTGAAGGTCCAGGAATGTTGTACTTACATTCCAGACAATTCAAAACCTCTAGAAAAGTACATTCGAAATATTACTGAAATACACCATGAGATAGAAGATTTGATTAAGGTAACAGTGTGGGAAAAAGTAGGTCAGGGAATGGGTAAAGTTGGAGGTTGGTTTGCCAACCTGGGAAAGAATATCATTTGGTACATACTGAAACCTATCATCATAATAGTGATTTGTATAATCACTTTGTGGGGATTGGTGAGACTGTACAAATGGTATCGAGCAAACAAATTGCAGAGATCCATGCGAGAGCAGAGGAGGAAACTAGCTGCGATGCAGGAGAATCAGTACAGGAGTCTGAAGGCTTTAGAGGAGATGAAACGAGGGAAGGTTGCAACAACTTCAGTTTGATACTCTATACCTTAGAGAGAGTGTTGTGATGATGATGACTACTGTAAGTCATCAAAGGGGGGATTGAGAGAGCACAAATCTGAAAAATGTAGAAGTGCACCATATTTACAAGCACGTTGTATTAGTCTAAAATATAATATACAAGAGTGTCAAACTTATATGGAGAAAATATATACATGAGTGTTTAATTAGAATAGGGATACATATATCAGTGTGAAAAACTAATGTAGAGATGTAGAAATGTTAGAATGATGTTGGAGTCTCACGTTATGGGGCTGTGTGAAAAAGAAATGTAATTCTGCAAACCATGGAAATGTGTAGGCCACATGGCATTTCACAAGAAACGAAAGATGCTGCTACACTTTTAAGTAACTTGGATTCTAATGTCATTTTACTATAGAGTATTGTTAGTCATAGAATTGAAGTTATGTTTTAAATAGATGTGTTACACTATAGTAATGTGTGTTAGTTAGAATACTGTTTGAACATAGAAATTAAATGTGCATATTGCAGAGGCCCGTTTCATGTAATTCTAAGTAGGCCTGAATTGGTAAAGTTGTTTCTTTGATCTGCATGTGCTCGTTAAGGAGAGGTCGCACAGAGCACGAATGTAAAGCCTGTTCAAAAAATAGTTTACGACCTAAGATATGGTGGAGGCCGGAATTTGGGGCCTACCGAGAAAGTGTCTGTTTGCAGGTGCGAGGGGCCTTTATCAGAAAGTGATGAATAGACTTTTTTTCAAGAGAGCCAGGCACATGCCTGTAGGAGTCTTCAGGAATTTTAGGGGGTACTGCTTGGTCGGAGAGAAGCCTGGGAAGCAAGGTCAACTTTATTGAAGGGTCCCGAGGAGCACCAGCATGGAATTTGCCGCCAGAAACTACACCACGTGAGAGGCGTCTCCAGGGGCGTTCCTATTGGAAATGGGATTTTGTATTAGGGACAGCACCCCGGGGTGAAGTTAGGGCAGATGACCTGAGGAACCTAAGAGAGCAGATGGGTAGGCAGATAGAGAACTGCAAGACTTCAACTTGAATTAGAGACTAAGGGAAGTGTGTGATCTTCTTTGGAAATCACCACTGCTGACACCTTTTTAGGTAAAGATCTTGTTAAGTAGGGATGTCACTTAGTCCAGGGTAGGGACAGCCTAACCTGAACTTTTCTTTTCTGTAAATGACTCTCAAGTTGCAACTCATAGCGATTCTTGCAACTCTCATGGTATTCGAGATATTTTTGATAAATTCCTTTTGCCGATTAAGGGCATTCAGAGAATTTCTCTTTATATTGATACCCGTATATCTTTTGAACCTTATTCTGAGATGTTTGTATCTCCAGATATTTTGGGCTTTATAATAAACTCTTAAACCTTTTCCAGTGGTAAGTGGTTCTTTAGAGTGGTGTAAGTTCTTTCTTGATTAACCTAGTATTGGATTGCCTTTTACTCAATGACAGGTCCGTCAGCACCCTCCCCATCCTTCTTGAGTAATTGATATTACACACCGGGGCATCACAGGAGCAGACCCAGTAGCATCACAGCTTTACACAATTGTCAAAGTTTCACTAGTTCTGCAATAGGAAGAACAGATAATACATGGTAAAATCGGGGCACGTCATGACACAACACACAAAAACATTCCAGCAGCATATCTGTGACCAGAAGAAAATGCTATGCACTCATTCATATCTAAGAGAAATGTAACTCTGTTGATTACCCTATAGCCAAGTGTTTCTTGTGGATAAATGCATTTCAGCCTAAAATGGAAGGTGCTAGTAACCAGCTTGTGAATTTACTGTGACAACAATACCTTATCTCTTACATAACTGACCCGAGCCAAGGCTACTGATGTGTGAGGTCGCAAAGTCCCCTGACTCCCAAGTTCACAAAGCTGACAAAGTTTAAACGAGCAGTGGAAAAGACATAAGGTCTAGCGCTGACTGCAAGCCTTTTAGCTTTGCCAATGCTTGTTTTGTTTTGCCATGGTTTCGGCAAAACCTTACTTTTGGGGAAGCTAACCGGCACTCTTTGATCTAAAAACAAAACATTGACTAAAAGCAAAACTATAATTGGGCACAAAATCACACATTGCTGTAGTAGGGCTCGGCCCAGAAGGGAATTACTTTGTGTGTAGATGTGCTTCTTGTGAAAGGGTAAATGCCACCTCTCACAGTGAAATTAACCAATAGCTGAAGTGGGTTGACCCATTGTCTTATGCTATGTTGTGTTAGTGTACTGAGTGGAAGAAGAATATGAATGACACAGTATGCGATGTGGATGGCAGAGCCAAGCTAGCCAAGTTAAGCTTTCTTTCCTGGTGAATAATCTGGTCAAAGAGAACTTAAAAGAAATTATGTAAAAGGGCTGGATGGCTTGACCAGGGCTGGACTGGCCGTAGCAGGCCTCAAGGAGGCTGGAAGGGTGGGGACCAGTTTTGCAGCAGTGGGGGCTGTTTTTTTTGTTACTGGGAGCAAGTTTTTCAGCGGTGCTGTAATATCGACCCCCAGTAACAAAAGCATCCATTTTGCTTTGGCAGTTTGCGCTGCAGGACTTTTCCGCTCGCTGCAGAAGCCTCCATAGCAAAATGGATGTTTCCAAACGCCCTAGGGGTGGTCACATCCTGTTTCTGAGGTCAGAATCGCCGACCTACGATCGAGTTGCTCCGGACCAATACGTGCATCTGCCTGACATTGTAATTAGGGCCAGTGTGTTTCACTAGGCTTCAGTGTGCAGAAAACCTCCTCTATGTGCATGGCTATGTAAGTCGTTGAGAAATATCCCCTCTGCCCACGCTGTGGCTCTAGACTGTTTTTTGTTTTTTCAAGCCCTCAGTTTTGCTAGTTTGAGTTCTTCTAAACAGGACTCGGGTCCTCTACGGATATTTTATGCTGTATCTTCTCTCCAGTTCACGCCATCAAAATGAGGTTAGCCTGACACTTGCTACATCAATAGCCCAGCTGCGACCCGTGGAGGGAGTTCGGTGGGGCAGGGAGGCGGTGCGAGGGAGGGGCAGGGTGGGGGGTGGTAAACAACGGAATATGGATAATTGGAGGCAAGTAAACAATTTATTAAATAAAATGAATTTCGTAGCTCTCTGCATCGCATTTTGCGATGCAGGGTGCGCTACGAAATTCCATGTTACTATCAGCCTATTAGAATAGGAGGCGGGATTTCCAGCACTGCTTCCTTCAGTCTGTACTGGGTTCCTATTTCCCTCCTTCCTTCAACGAGCTGCATCTGGGACCGTGAGACACCTCTGGGAGAAACACTGTGTCCGTGACCAAGCTGAAACCGGTGAGTACAAGTGCGCCTTGCCTTTTTTTTCAATGGCCGCCACTGCCGTGATGACCTTTCCC
Source organism: Lissotriton helveticus (assembly GCF_964261635.1). Taxonomy (NCBI): domain Eukaryota; kingdom Metazoa; phylum Chordata; class Amphibia; order Caudata; family Salamandridae; genus Lissotriton; species Lissotriton helveticus. Next base: position 2,061,251,573 of record NC_136065.1, read on the forward strand.
ACCATCACCATCTGCAACTACAACCGGTTTGCAAGTCGGCCCTCACCAAAAATGACGTGCTGTGTGCTGGCCTGCTCCTGGGTTTGGAGCAGGACAAGGAGGTGGGTTGCTACATTGTTGACCTAGGCCTGGCCGGCGACTCCCCCAAATCAGTCTGCAGCAGGGCCTTCAGCATGATGGACTTCTTACAGCGTAGAGGCCACAACATGGACGACATGCTGCTGCGCTGCCGGTACCGCAATGACGACTGCGGCGCTGTGAACTTCACCACTGTGAGTAGCCATGTAGGGCTGGAAAACTAGAGGGTCTCTCAGGTGTGCTAGGAAGAGACTCGAAATGTGACGCAGTGCTTGTTTAACTTCATTATCATTGTACTTGTACTTCTACGCGCCCACCCGCCAGCTACGATCGACCAGCCTCGCCCTCGCCGCCGTACCACGCATTCGCAAAGCCACCGCCGGGGGAAGATCCTTCTCCTACCTGGCAGCCAAGACATGAAACTCCCTCCCCATCCACCTTCGATTGACCCAGGATCACCTTTCCTTCAGGAAGCTCCTCAAGACCTGGCTCTTCGAGCAGTAGCGGACCCCTCCCCCCCAGCGCCTTGAGACCCTACCGGGTGAGTAGCGCGCTATACAAATGTCCATGATTGATTGATTGATTGACTTGTGTTTATTATTACCATTGTTACTAGCTCTGTTAAATTCCTCATAATATTATTGTTATATGTGCAATCAGCGGGGTTCGTACAGTTTAGAAAAAAACTTAAAACCCATCTTTTTCCCAGGGTGTAGTGCTACATCACCTGCGGTGGGCTAACACTGCGTGTGTATTGGAACTTCTATCTTCAGCGCCAGGATACCCGTGGGGTGATAGAGCGCTTTATAAACATTGGATACATTACATTGCATTACATACATTACTTTACGTGATGCTGTGTGGATGTATGAGAGGAGAAAAGAACAAATTCGGTTTCGGTATTGTTTACTTATTTATGGCCACTAAACATGCATTCATGGGGGCTGTTGTCTTCTTCTCAAAGATATGTGTTTAACTCTTAAGGATACTCTAATATAAATCTCACCGCATAGCCAAATAGCCGTTTAAAATTCAAAAGTAAAACCTTTTAATCAAATCTTTTTTGTAAAATCCGTCCAATGATTTCTGTCCGCTTTTATTAAATGGAGAATAATATGAGAAAAAACTGCAGGAAGGAAGCATGTTATATATTTCATCTGCAAATCTATCCTATATATATCAAAATGTCAATGTTTTTTATCATGATATGCCTTTTTAATTTCTAAAAATCAATAAACATGTCTCGGAAAAATAAGAGGGATGAAGTAGCCAGTGAGAGTTCCCTGACCTGAAGTCATGTTTCACAGGATGTTACTGACGTCACGTTGTATTTAAAAAGTACCTATTTTAGATGTAAGTGGGAACAGCTCACTGGATGGTGTTAATCAGCAGATGCATCCGCAGCCTCATTTAGAATGAGAGGAATAGTGCTTTGCCATCAGAACTGTGGGGCATATTACCAAGCTATAGCGATAATTATCGCTAAGCTTGGTCAGTGGCCAAAATAATATCGTCGAGCCTAGCCTATTTTTATCGCTTAGGAGCCTTGATATTATCAAGGTTTATCTCATAAGCGATAAAAATCAGCCGAAATGCATGAATATCGCTGATCGCTGAAAAGTCAGCGATATTCATGCATCACCGAGCAAATGCTCTTAGCCATGTTATCCACCTACCATTGGATAACATGGCTAAGAACTGCTCTGGGCAGGCGTTAGCTTTTGAAGATAATCGCGCTTAGCGCGATTATTTCCAAAAGTTGGTAATAGGGGATAGCGATTTTAGCGACTGTTTACAGTTCGCTAACATCTTGGCACGCCCACTTTGCATGTCATTAGCGATAATAATGGCTGACATGTAAAGTGGGCCCCTAAATGCCCGCTATCGCCTATTAGCTGTCGCTAACTGGTGTTAGCGACAGCTAGGTAATAGGGCGATAAAATTATCGCCGCTTTAGGGGGAAAAATTCCCGCTAAAGCCGTGATAAGGCCCTTGGTAATATGCCCCTGTGATCTGGAATGGAGAACCTTTTCGGTAGTGCAGCTGGGGACATAGCTTTGGAAGGCCTATCCTATTCAGGGCCTGGCTTTTGATGCCGGGTTCCCTGAAGTTTTTCCTTTTCGGGTCTGCAATGCACAATATTATGGTCCGGAAAGGAAAAGTGTAAAAATACCCCACACTGCACCACAGAGTACTAGTGTTTAGGTGGCATTAGTTTTTCGGTCTGACCTTTTAATTTTTCTAAAATTATACATATAGTATACTTACTTGAAGGGGTTTTAGCCATCTCTTTTCATCCATTGGTCTGCTGTTATGTTTTGCTTCTACCCACTACACCATACAGCATGGGGCAGTGCGCCCGCCCAGGCACGGCCCGTGCCGGGCCTTATACTGGGGCAGTGACGTCAGGCAGGGGAGGGTCAGGGTGGGGGGGTTGTAAAATGCGGGATATGGACCATTAGAGGTAAGTACCGGAAAAAAAAAAAACGAATTTCGTTGCCCACGCTGCATCGCCAAATGTGATGCAGCGTGGGGAGCGAAATTCGTTTTATTTACTTTTTTCGGTACTTACCTCTAATGGTCCATATCCCGCATTTTACAACCCCCCACTCTGACCCTCCCCTGCCTGTCTTCACTGCCCCAGTATAACGCCCGGCATGGGCCGTGCCTGTGATGGAGCAAGGATTCGCATATTACGCGACTTGCTTGGACTCATGAACCTCGAATAACTTGTAACAATGTAATTCAACCTGTCTGTTTTACTAATTTCCCTTTATTCTGACATTTGGGGTGTCCTAGTGACGCTTGCCTCTGTGTTTACTAACTCAATAACGCTCGTAACTAAAAATGGCCGCTGCTTGGCGGGTTTCTTTCTGCGCATGCGTTAGTCACACTCACGTGACGTGACGTACTTGCAGTTATGGTGGGAATCTTTTGCGCTTGCGCAGTGCTTTTAAGATGGCTGTTTGTATCCTCACATGGTGAAGCTTGCGCTGATGCTCTCGTGTTAATTGTCCGTCTGCACTAATATCCTAAGGCTATAGATATCATAAAGTAAGGGGTATAGAGTAGATATTCATGGTATACAGTGTATTCATTTATTTCTATGTTTTAATTTGTTTTCGCGTACTGTTCATGTACCGCGATATTGAGGGTCTGATGGGACACTCGAGAATCCATATTGAAATGCTTTTCTGCGCATGACAATCTTCGGCCATTGAATGGCTGCCAACCAGAGGTCGCGGCCAAACGTGCCTGGGAAGATGCACCTTCACCCAGCCGAAGAAGCTGAAATGTTCTGCATTTGCAACATTTGTAATGATTTCTATTGTATTCTGTAGAATAGGTCATGGGAACCCCAAAATCAATAGGCGGTCCCAGAATATGCAAAACTAGGCTTGTAGAAATCAAATGTGATTGGTGTGTTGACTTATCCTACTTGGGGACCAATCGAAATTGGGGATTCTGACACTTGCAACATTTGGGGGTGGTACACTGACCCGAAAACAGTATAACTAGCCCTTTGGACTTTGGACTTTTGACCTGCTGCTGCTATTTACAAGGACTTGCCACCACGCCTCGCGGAACCCACTCCGCGGGTCCCGCTTCGTCTGGACAGTGCCTTTGAGGTGTCGGCTCCTGCAGGGTGAGTGTCAGGGCTGCGAGCGCGGACCGGGACTCGCTTTCCCAAGAGTCCCGGCCATTCCAAGGCCGAGTCAGCTGGCCCGCTCTCCCTGACCGCCCCGCCCGCCTAATCCCTCCAAGAGGACCCTGCCTGCTGCTGCAACGTGGGACGCCCTTTGGACTTTGGACTTTTGACCTGCTGCTGCTATTTACAAGGACTTGCCACCACGCCTCGCGGAACCCGCTCCGCGGGTCCCGCTTCGTCTGGACAGTGCCTTTGAGGTGTCGGCTCCTGCAGGGTGAGTGTCAGGGCTGCGAGCGCGGACCGGGACTCGCTTTCCCAAGAGTCCCGGCAATTCCAAGGCCGAGTCAGCTGGCCTGCTCTCCCTGACCGCCCCGCCCCGCCCCATCTCTCCAAAAGGACCCTGCCTGCTGCTGCAACGTGGGACGCCCTTTGGACTTTGGACTTTTGACCTGCTGCTGCTATATACAAGGACTTGCCACCATGCCTCGCGGAACCCGCTCCGCGGGTCCCGCTTCGTCTGGACAGTGCCTTTGAGGTGTCGGCTCCTGCAGGGTGAGTGTCAGGGCTGCGAGCACGGACCGGGACTCGCTTTCCCAAGAGTCCAGGCCATTCCAAGGCCGAGTCAGCTGGCCCACTCTCCCTGACCGCCCCGCCCCGCCTAATCTCTCCAAAAGGACCCTGCCTGCTGCTGCAACGTGGGACACACTTTGGACTTTGGACTTTTGACCTGCTGCTGCTATTTACAAGGACTTGCCACCACGCCTCGCGGAACCCGCTCCGCGGGTCCCGCTTCGTCTGGACAGTGCCTTTGAGGTGTCGGCTCCTGCAGGGTGAGTGTCAGGGCTGCGAGCGCGGACCGGGACTCGCTTTCCCAAGAGTCCCGGCCATTCCAAGGCCGAGTCAGCTGGCCCGCTCTCCCAGACCGCCCCGCCCCGCCTAATCTCTCCAAAAGGACCCTGCCTGCTGCTGCAACGTGGGACGCCCTTTGGACTTTGGACTTTTGACCTGCTGCTGCTATTTACAAGAACTTGCCACCACGCCTCGCGGAACCCGCTCCGCGGGTCCCGCTTCGTCTGGACAGTGCCTTTGAGGTGTCGGCTCCTGCAGGGTGAGTGTCAGGGCTGCGAGCGCGGACCGGGACTCGCTTTCCCAAGAGTCCCGGCCATTCCAAGGCCGAGTCAGCTGGCCCGCTCTCCCTGACCGCCCGCCCCGCCTAATCTCTCCAAAAGGACCCTGCCTGCTGCTGCAACGTGGGACGCCCTTTGGACTTTGGACTTTTGACCTGCTGCTGCTATTTACAAGGACTTGCCACCACGCCTCGTGGAACCCGCTCCGCGGGTCCCGCTTCGTCTGGACAGTGCCTTTGAGGTGTCGGCTCCTGCAGGGTGAGTGTCAGGGCTGTGAGCGCGGACCGGGACTCGCTTTCCCAAGAGTCCCGGCCATTCCAAGGCCGAGTCAGCTGGCCCGCTCTCCCTGACCGCCCCGCCCCGCCTATTCACGTCTCCACTCCCTTAAGAACCGGCAAATCCCGCTGCGCGGGAGCGCCCGGGAGCGCCCGGGACTAAGCCCGGGCAAAGGGCGGGCCCTCTGTGGCCCTCCGAGGCCTGCAGAGCCTGGCCTGGGCAGGTCCTTTTGCCCTTCTACTTTCCACGGATACCTTCCTTTGTTGTTGCGATAAGCCACCAGTTTGCCTTATCTGTTTTATTTTCGCTGCTATCACATATTTGTGGTCTTATTTGTTACAATTATTGTTTCCAATTTTAGTTTTTGATATTAGATTGGTATCTACTTCCCACCCCTCTGCTTTTCTGAGCCTACGAGTGTTTGTTACTGATTATCATGTCTACTCGTAAAACCCGAAGTCAGAGAGCGGCTAATGCTAAAACCAAAAAAGTAATTGGCACTTTAGATAATTTTATTTCACGCACTAACTCTTTGATCGACCAGGGAATTTCACTCATGGAAAGGAGGGTCTCGTTGGATCTCGCTCAAGCTAAAAGATCCTCATTAGGCAATATTGTCTTAGTTCGCTCCCCGATCAAAGGTCTAAACAGTTCTGCTCCTCTTTCCAGCCAGCCCGTTGCTGGACTGCTTCCCCCTATGTGCTCCTTACTACCACCCCCAGACCCTCCTTCTGTGAGTACACTACCTACTGCCACCCACTTGTTGAACAACTTAGTATCAATAGCAGTTGAAATCCATCAAGAGAATGACTCTTTACAAGTGGGTAGTCCGAAATGTGCTGGGTTAGACACAAAAAACATGAGCCATATGATTGATACCCCTATTCCTAATGCACAAGAGTTTTTGGGACAAATTGACGGGGAGGTTGATATGGGTGTTTTGGCGGTAGAAGAGAGGGACCTTTTGGGTATTAATGATCATTTGGAGAGTGATATTGCTGAATCTGCTCCTCACCTATTATCATTGGGTGTCCCAGATGATATAACCCCCATAGCAGTTTGGCCAGTATCCTGGACGTTAGCAGTAGTGATGAATCCTCATCTGATCAAGAGGCTAGTAATGCCTCTTTTATGAACTCTATGTCCAGCCTTAATAAATCACTACTCTTGCCTCTAGAGACTAGACTAGCGAACATCGAACAACAGCTTGAGTCTATTCTTTTAACACAAAAACCCAAGATGGTTAATCCCGTTCCCGATACCCCTGTTGTAACACTTTCTGTTCACAATAAGGTGCCCATTCCTAAAAAGCACCCTACAGGGGCTAATACTGCTCCCAAGACCCGTCCACTTAATATACCAATGCCTGTGAGCAATAAAACTAGTACTAACCAGCCTTCCACTACGGCTCTCACTCATATTCAGAAGGGTACCGCTCTCACTATTCCAGCTCCCAGTATACCCCTATCCCACCCTAAAAAGACTAACATACGCTGGAGCATTAACTTACCACCTGATGCCTGTCCTTATGTGGTAGTTCTGACTGGCATCCCTGAACTGGCTCCTGCCGTTTCAGAACCTTTCTGGGCACTTAAAAACAAAATCTGTCACTGGCTAGACAGAAATTATCCTCCACCTCCTGGATTAATCAATAAAATTCTTATGGTAGAGAGGGCCCCTTGGGTAGGTGGGAATAAGAAAAGTTTAAAGGGTGACTGCGTTGTTGTCACATTTGAGGACCCACGACTGGTAGAATTCATTTGCTCCCTTCCCCCCTGTGACAACAAGTCTGTGGTTGCAGCCAAACCCTTGTAATTTTTCTATATGCAAGAGGACCATCAAGATGTTAGGTGGAGTTGGCTGAGGTCGTCCAATACAGGGACAGGGAGAGGGAGAAACAGGAGGGAGAACCTTAATTATCAGATCCCCCAAAAGTGGGGTGGGATTGAAGAGGAAGGTTGGAATCTAGTTGGTAGGAGGGCGGGGAGACCATGGATGGGTGATTGTCAGCCGAATGGAGAAGGGTTGGGTCCTCAGCTCAACCATCCTTTATTCCCCTGCCAAAACCGTTACAGTGGGTTAGAAGGGGTGGACTGACTACCATCACAGTCCCCTGAACTATCCGGAGAGAGAGGGGAGCCCACTTCTTTGGGCCCTAGAGCCAACAACATTGGCAGGGAGGTACCACTCAACAAGGCCAGCATTAGTCCAGGTATAACAGAAAGGGAATTTGATACTCTGACCTTATCAAAAGAATTATCCACAGCTCACACCTCTATCAAGATCCTATCCTGGAACATAGCAGGTCTTAAAAAAAATCTTGATAATCCTGCCTGGAATGATTTTATAAATGACTGCCATATATGTATGTTCCAAGAAACCTGGTGTGCCCGGCCACGATATAAAAACGGATATTCAACCTTCTTTACTCCTGCTGTTTCGATGGGGAAAGGACGTCCGTCTGGAGGTTTACTCATTTGGGTTAAGATAGACTTAAACTGTGTCATTACTACTCATAACACCTCTTCAAATGACATCCTGCATATCTCTGTAAAAAGTCCCTCCGGCAATAACATATTAGAACTCTTTTGTGTATATGATAGAGGTTCTCCGGGTGGTCAAATTTCACCTATATTAGAGTTGCTAGACAACAGGTTATCCTCCCTCCCCACTAGATCTAAAATATTGGTGGGGGGTGACTTTAACTGTACTTTCGAGCCCCTGGATGAGGAAGATTTTATGGGTTTAAATAATGAAGTTGGGAGCCAGTTTATACCACCTCTAGCCCTTACCCCAATTATGAAATGGACTGCGAGAGCAATCCAGTTAAATGCTCTGGTTCTGGAACACAATCTACGGGCCCTAAATGGTCGCACTTTATCCGATCGTGAGGGAGCAATGACATTTAATCGGATAGGCTGCCCATCACGGATTGATTATATCCTCCTGGATACTCAGTCATGGGACAACTTAGTGGATATGAAGGTCAGACAAAGAACAGATAGCGACCATAACCCTTTATGCATGGAAATTTATTGGGGAGACAAGTTTAGTAAAAGTGGTCCTAAAGAGATGATTACTAAAGAAGTAGTTCCCTCTAACTGCAATCGCAAGCTTAAGTGGAACGCAGTTAGGTGTGATGAAGGGAAATTAGACAATATCAAGGAACTAGTCATGGCCGTACTGCGTGACCTGGCACCGGTTACTTCAACAGCCCCCCATACCTCGGGGTCAAATTTAGCAGCCAAGTATAAGAATCTAATGGGGGAGATTGGTAGGTTCTTTATTAAAAAATCTAATGGGCAGAAAGTGGATCAGTACAATCTAAGTAAGGGTAATCTCTGGTACACAGCCAACTGTAGGAAAAAATGGAAGGCAATTTCTTTGGCTATAAAAAGTAAGGACCCAGTAGCTGTAAGAATTGCTAGACAAGATTACCGCAAAAGTATTGCGATAGCCAAGAAGACCTGGGAAGAGGACCATTGGCAGGCGCTCAAGGATGCAGCATATGGGAAAAACCCCACTCTTTTCTGGAATTTAATTAATATTCTTGACAGGCGAGGGGTAGAGCCTATCCCAAACCACATCACCGAGCTCCAATGGCACTCCCACTTTTTAAAACTATATTGTGAAGGTAGTGTGGAGGGTGCGTTAACATCTCCCGCTCTGGGTATTGCTAGTATGGCCAACTCGGAGCGTGGCAGTATTGATGAGTCGTTCTCACCCCGTGAAGTTCAGGAAGCCGTTCATAAAATAATTCCGGGAAAGGCTCCTGGCCCCGATGGCGTTCCGGGGGATTTACTGTTGCATGATCCTATAGTATGGGCAGATTTTATATCTAGAATTATGAATCTTATTCAGTCTGGCCATCCAGTACCCGAATCCTGGAAGGGTGCAGAGGTCATCACCATTTTTAAAAAAGGCGATAGAGAGGACCCTGCCAACTACAGACCAATTAGTCTAATTGATACCATTCAAAAAGTAGTTGGCAGGGTCATCATAAGCCGGACAGAGATGTGGCTAATGGAAAACAATATTTTGACTCACTTTCAAGCCGGATTTAGATGCAACGTAGGTGCAATGGACCAGGTTTTTAGATTTTGTGCGGTCTTCTGGAAAACGGTGTAAATAGCCAGGGGGAGCCTGTACCTGGCTTTTATAGATTTAAAAACGTCTTTTGACGTAATCCCCCGCGCCAAACTTTGGGAGGTTCTTTTGGACATGGGATTCCCTTGTTACTTGTTGCAGCTCATAATCAAACTACACGAAGGTAACGTTGCTAGGATTCGGTGGGGGGTTCAGGGGCAACTAACCAAGAGGATTCCTGTCAACAGAGGGGTGCGGCAGGGGTGTGTGATGGCTCCGACCTTGTTTTCTCTTTTTATAAATGGAGTGGTGGACCATCTGAGAGAGATGCCGGCAGACGCTCCTGTCTTGGCCGGGGAGAAAACACCAACACTCCTCTTTGCCGATGACACCCTCCTGTTGTCTAAAACCCCCAAAGGCCTGCAAATACTCCTTGACCGTTTCAATGTGTTCTGCAAAGTGCGCGGTCTAACGATAAACACTACAAAAACGAAATTAATGGTTATGACAGCAAAAAGGAATCATAGGAAGATCCATCTCTCCTTGAATGGGTCACCCTTGGAGGTAGTGGATGAATTTGATTACCTCGGGGTCAGAATTGGTAACAAAATGAATTGGGAATCCCATCTGAGCAAAATGGTTTTAAATCTCAAAAGAGTATCCGGTGCTATTTTAAAGAACCAACGCCTTTCAGTGAGTAGACCAATAGCCCCTGCACTGACAGTCTATGAGGGAAAGGCGTTAGCATCAGCGGTCTATGGATCAGAACTATGGGGTACTGAGAATATCAAAGCACTGGTGGTGGCTGAGAATAAGTTCATGAGAGACTTAGTCTCGCTTCCTGTCTCAACTCCTCTAAAACCCTTATTTGCTGATTTGGGTAAGAGATCCATTTGTGACATTGTCCAGCTCCGACCACTATTATTCTGGGTGCGCCTTAGGAGGACCCCGGAACTAGCAAATTATGCCCTAGTGTTAGACGAACTAATCAACCTGAATGTCTCGAACAAAATAAAGTGGTTAAATGATTTAAAGAAGCTTATGGTAACTTTGGGTTTACGTGACGCCTGGGCTTCTCAATCTCCCCCACCCAAACAAACAGTTAAAAAACTTTATTGGGATTGGATAGAGGCCAAGGTTCTGCTAAACCCAAATTGGGGTCAATTAACGGAGAATTTTTTTTCTCACAAGCTCACTATAAAGCTAGAACCGTTTCTGGATTTTATTCACATTCCCCGTGACAGAACTCTATTCCTGAAACTTAGATATGGCACTCTCCCTCTCAAAAATTTTATGGTAGGGTGGAAAGGGAGGAGGGATGAGGATAGGAAATGCCCGGGTTGTCCCTGCCCGGAAGAATCCCTAGGCCACTTCCTTTTTGCATGCAAAGCCTATAAACAGGCTAGAAATAAATGGTTGAAGCCAGTCATTAGGAATCTTGGAGTTAGGGATTACAAAACAGCCCTACGAATTATTGTCTCCAATACTACTTGCATGGTTACTGTTTGTGGGGTCGCCAAGTTTTTAGCAAGTGCTTGGATCATTAGGCTAAGGTTGATGTCCCATCTGTCTACAGTTCATATTCCCACATGAATTTTAAACGTGTTATTTCTCTATCACTTTTAATCTTTTGTCAAGATGTAGTGCTTTTAAAGAGTGTATCTCCTGAAATATATGTGTATGTATTTTATGTTTGTACTTTTATGATACATGTATCGAATAAAGTAAAGTATATAATAATGGTATAACTAGCCTAGGTTTAGCTAGAGAAATTGTCCGACTTGTCCGAATAGCTGACTTGTCACTGACCCAACGCACTCAATAGGTGACTGATACTAAGCGCTGCGGAGCACTCTGTCCGAAATTATTCCATAGACTCTGGAGGTTTTACTAAACCTTAAGTGCTGGCGGAGCACTTTGCTGAAGAATTCGCTAACCCAATCGGGGTTCTGACTGTTAGCTGCAGAGAGGGTGGAGCGCAGGCGTTGCTTCCGAACTACGGGTGCTGGTCGTGCCTTGGTGGTCCTGTCCTAATCCTAATCTGGGTTTCCTGTCCTGTCCTGGGTTGTCCATTCTGCACCTGCTGTCCTGTCGATGAGTGTCCTTCCTTGGGGTTTATCCTGTCCTTAACTGACCCGTGGCCAGGGTTGGTCTTCACACCAGTCTAGGTAATTATAGTGCTAAAAAGACTATTCTGCACCTTCTATTTTTCTGTCTTTGCTTCAATAAAGACATACCTTTGCATATGTTAATTTTCCATGCTTTGCGCAATCTATTATATAAAGTCATACATTATTTTTTCTTAGCATGTTCCTATGCTACCCTTCCTTTATGCACCTTTCTCCATACTGTTTATGACATATAGATGTGGTTTATAATTTTCTCCTATGAAACGGATTTGAAGAAATGTTGCTATAACTATAGCGTGTCCCCTTTTTCCCCTTCCTGTAGATGTATAGGATTTTCAACTTTCACCCAACCTTTGAAGTATTTCCCAGAAATGAAATTCTAGTATGTGCCAAAATTTGTCCCATCTATAGTTGTTCATTCCTAAATTACATTCCTGAAAATCTGATTAGCATGTTCCCTGTTCTTACCTTCCTTTAGACTCATAAATGGTTGCCCTGATTTATTTTATATATGGTTATGTGCTCTTTGTTATCTTGGTCATTGATTGTTTGCTTGTAATAAATTTCATGCTTTCCGAATCTGAAATCTAGATAAAATCTTTAAAACTTCCCAGTAGTCTGTGGTCTTTATAAAATACAGAAGAATATAAAGTTGGTATTGTATTTGTCTGCCTTTTCTTTTACAGCTAGCTCCCTGATCCATTGTGATCATAGGTACCCGTAACGGTGGTTTGGTAAGTCGGGTACAGTAGAAATAAAATAGGAAGGAATCAGGGTTACTGGTAGTAGAGTGCAAGGTCACCTGATTAATGTATATGATAAATTGAAGTTTATGGGCCCGATGTGTATATGGTAAAATTGCTGGTTAGGTGACCTGCGCGCTCTATCAGTAATTTTTCTGGTAGCAGAGGAAATGGTTAGGGACTAGTTAAAGTTAGGTAGGACTAGTTAAGATAAGTAGGTCGGATGCTGCTAAAATTTATTGCTGCTAATCGTGAAAATATTGCTGCTATACTGTGAACATTTTTTTTTAATTGATCAATCACGTGAAATGTTTTGTTTTGAAAATTATGAAATGTTTTAAATTGTTTTTTCTATTGTTATATTGATAAAATGTACTAACCCACTCGTTAGTAATTGTTAAATGTTTGTCTGGAATCCCCGGGGAATTGAATAGCGGGTGGTGAAGAGAATCCACGCCGTGGTGAGGTCACTGGCTCTAGGAAAATTGGTGCAGGTTAGGCAGAACTGGAAGCACTGATTAGGGTTTTCTGAATGAATAGTTGAATAAATGATAGCAACGAGTTCGCTGGCAAAACTTCTATTGTAAGATAACCTAGTAAGGGTCACATACGGAAGGAATAGCAGGTTCGTCGGAGCTTGGGTGATAGCAAGGGGGTTCGCTGGTGAAACTTTGGACTTAGTATATATCCCGAAAAGAAGTGGATGAGTCGAAGAAGTAGCAGGTTCCCTAATGCTTGAGTGAAGGGTAGGCGGAAGAGATCTATCCGTAGTGTATGAAAAGTAAACAGAAGAGGTTTACTTGCAGTAAAACGTAATCTTTCCTTTTAGACACTCGAGTACAGTGGCGAATGTGTTTACGTTGTTAAATAACTAAAGCACTTGCACTTTAAGAAAGAAATAAAAGTTTCCGTTACCGTGTGAAGGAGGGAGTCAGTTGCGGAGCTGCTCTGACGTCACTCTGTGCCGCGCTGGTATTGGTGGTCGAAACAGCGGGTGTGTAGCGGAACTGGAATTGTAAAGCAGAGGTGAGCGCCGAAAGCGTGAGAACCTGTCTCGCGAAAGGCCGCGCACCCATTGGTCGAGATTATTTGAAACCGTGCATTTGATTGGTTGCACGAAAATAAAAGACGCATTTGAATTGGGAGCGATTTTGTAAACAAAGTCGCTTGCGGAAGTTATATGTGGCATACGTATAGGCCAGAGACTAGACCTGATCCAAGACATTTAGGGTTTGAAAACGATCAGTGGAAAGGTCATAAAACCGACATTATGTACGGAAATAAGAGAAAATTGTCCCTTGTAAACAAAGTGAAGAATTATTTCAAGAAGGACAAGCCCATCAAAACTAGAGAAGGAGTTGGCATTCCGCCACCTAATACTCCCGCATCTTTCATGATGTTTGATAAAGGGTACCACTCATGTGTATGGTTGGAAAATTGGGCGGAATATACAAAGGATGACGGAATTTTGGCTTTTCCGTTAGAGGGTACATTTAATGGCAGGATTTTATTTAGTTTGAGAACCCGGATGAATGATTTACATCCCAGACCTAGATTGACACAGTACGAAGCATTAGAGGAGTGGGAGATAGAGGCTTTTGAAAGAGACAAGCCCGAATGGATAAAGGGTTAACCAAATGGTATCCAAAATTGAAGCAGGAAACCCGAGATAAAAAGATGAAACAGTGGAGACAGAATATGATTGTAGAAGGACTGTATCCGATGATGGCAATGGGTGGTCCAACGGAAGAGAAAAAGACTGAAAAAACCAAGCATTGGGTGTCCAGTGGGGATTCAGATGACGAATTATTGGATGATATGTTTATGAAAAATCCACCTCCTTATAATGAAGGACCCAGATCCTCTAGTGTGGGGGATACTTCCCAACGACCCCCGTGTCAGGAAGGGAATAGATCTGTAAACGCAAGAGACATTTGTCAAATACCTTCCCATAACAAAGGCTTAGGACCCATAGGTGCCAGAGACACCTGTCTAAGACCACCATTTAGTGGGGAATCAAGATATTCAGGTGAAGGAGATTTATTTCAAAGTCCTCCTTATGAGGAAGAACCGAAGTCCTTAAACACAGGAAGCCTGTTCCCAAAACCTAATTATGGTGAAGGACCAAGTATGACCCATCCAACTGCCCCAACATTGTCTCCTCAAATAGTACCTGAAATAAGCCTGGAAAGAATACTGCAGGAAAAAGAGCGAGATGCCCTAGCCAAACAAAGAACCGAAATAATTCAGAAAATTTCCCAGTTAAATACAAGTCCCGAAGCCTTGACAATCCCAGTAACTATTGGACCAGTTGTTCCTTTGTATGGGGATAGACAGGGAAGTCCAAAGACTCCGATCATTTCCCCAACCATAGTGCAGCCAAGAAAAGAGCCCTTAATTGTAGATGATCATACGAGTGAATGTGAATCTGAAGCTTCTTTAATGGATTTGCTAATTAGGAACACGGGAAGGAGCTTGCAGAAAAGACATAATCCTTTCAATACGAGAGAGATTCAAATGGAATCGACTTCAGGTACTAAAAGTGTCACATTGGTGACTCCTGAAGAAATTGAAAGATGGAGTCGAGAATTAGAGAGACAGACTCCTCAGACAAAACCATTAGATATTTACAAATTGAGAGTAGAAATGGAAGAACTGACGGCCGGAAACGTAGGGTTAGACAGATTAAATACCTATTCTGAGGAAGAGCTGCTGTTTATCTGCAAGAGTCTTACCCGGAATACCAGAGTGCTCCATGAGAAATTAACAGACATTGCAGCTAGTATGGGAATAGATATTTCAAAATCAAAGCCATTACAAACACCCTATAGAGCTGAGTTCTCAGACAAAGATCTGGAAAATATGAATGTGTCAGGGAAAAAGGCGCAGATCAAAGAATTTTTGACTGTGTTGCAGAAATGGGGAGACGTAGACAAATGGAAAGCCAGGTGGGCAAAGAAAAAGGAAGAGGTTAGATCCAAACAGACGACTTCTGAATTCGTTCTAAAAGAAGCTGACAAGCCAGAGCAGTTATATCCTATGCGTGAAGTGCCAGGTGGAAAATATGTGCACGTTCCATGGTCCAGACAGGATATTGTGTCCTTTACCAATGACTTCCCAAAATTGCGAGAAAAGCCTGTGGACTGGTAGAGGCAGGTGGAGAGGTTTGTAAAGGTACAAAAATGCCTATGGAAAGACCTGGATGGGTTTTTCGACATAGTGGTTCCTGTAGATTTATGGACCGAATGTAGAGTTGCCGTTGATTGGCCTAATAAAGAATACACAAGGGACACTGCTACAGGTGCTCCCTCTGATGAGGTGATGAGAAAATACGACCAGGTCATGTTACACCTGAAGAAAAAGGTGCCTGCAAAGGAAACTGATTGGACCAAGATAGATAGAACCACACAGGAAAGGGATGAGACTGTGCACTCATTTTATGAAAGACTGTTACAGGTGTTTAAAACGTACAGTGGGATAGATAACATCGAGATGAAGGATATGACCCACTTCATTTACAGGTTTGTAAACGGTTTAAGACCCGAAATTTGCCAGTGGATCAAAGACAATAAAATCTGTTGGCAGTCCAAGAAAATGGATGAGGTCTTACGGTACGCAAAGTACTGTGAAGACGAGATGGCTGATAAACGAAAGGCTCTGAAGGAAAAGGTTATGTGGGCACAAGTAAAACTAGCGGAACAGCAGGAAAAACAATTAGGTAAATTAAATAAGAATTCCCAAAATCAAGGTTCAGGGGGAGGAGGGAAGCCCAGAGTGAAAATGAGTCGAGAGGAAGCCAAAAAGAAATTTCCCTGTCACCAGTGCGGAGAAATAGGGCACTGGAGAGACGAGTGTCCATATGCACAGCATAATAACCCTCAAACCCCTGATTTAAATCCACAGACGCAGAATGAAAGGCCAAGAAAGACCCAGCAACAGGTAAAGGCAAGTCAGTTGCCCCGTGCTCCTAAACCGAACTATAAGGGAAAAACACCACAGGGGGATGACATAGAAATATGGGGAGGCAATGAGGATAGAAATGCAGCAACTTCGCAATTTTTATTGAAAGATACTTTCCTCTGTGACGATCAATACTGACGGGGCCTGAGAGGGGAGGACAAGGAGTGCGTACTTGGCGCCTCCTTGCCGGTAGACCAGTCAGGGCCATACATTGAAGGAAAGGTTGAAGGCAATGATGTCACCTTTCTATTTGACACTGGTGCTACCCATTCTACTGTGAGAACAGCAGACGTTCCAAACCTACCCCTCTCGGGAGAAGCAATCCAAGTCGTGGGTGTGTCTAATCAATTGATTAGTACCCCAGTTACTGAGCCCATGGAGATCACAATAGGGAACTTCAAAGAAATGCATAGATTTGTGGTTTGTGATACCAGTCCAGTAAACTTACTGGGACGTGATTTGTCGTGCAAAATGAACTGCACCATCTTTTGCACACCAAAGGGCGTCGAAATTCCGACCCCAGGCGAAGATGGCATATACAAATTGATGTTAATCAGACCAGACTCAGAAATTAAACTACTGACTATACAAGACTTACCCGAAGAACTCCAACAGACAGTGAAACCAGAAGTATGGGATTTTACTGGAAAGGATGTAGGACTCATGGCAAATGTAGACCCAATCAAAATAGCCATGAAGGAAAATGCAGTTTACCCCAACACCAAGCCATACAAAATGAGTGCAGAAGTAAGAGCAGGAGTTGCCATTGAAATAAAAAGATTGCTAGAAGCAAACATCATACAAGAAGTGATGAGTAGCCCATGTAATTCACCCATAATTGGAATCAAGAAACCTAGTGGCAAGTACAGGGTAGTGCAGGACCTGAGAAAGGTAAACAAAATTGTGGTTCCTTGTTGTCCTATTGTTCCGAACCCAGCAGTGATCCTGTATCAGATCCCCTGGGATGCTGAGTGGTTCACTGTGATTGACCTATGTCACGCATTCTTTTCGATCCCATTGCATCCAGACAGCAAATTTCTTTTCTCATTTGCATTCGACAGTCACGTGTTCGTTTGGAATCGCGTCCCTCAAGGGTATACTGAAAGCCCCTCTATCTTTAATCAGATTCTGAAAAAGTGCCTTGAATCTTTAGTCTTACCTGGAAAATCTGTTTTGGTGCAATACATAGACGACCTCTTGGTGGCGTCTAAAAGTCAGAAAGACTGTGTTGTTTACACCATTGCCTTACTGAACCATCTAGGTGAAGGAGGACACAAAGTATCACCTGACAAACTACAGTTCTGTACAAAATCAGTAAAATATCTGGGGCACCAGATAGAGAAGGGTATTAGGAAAGTTACCTCAGAAAGAATCAGAATAATTCGAAACATGCAATTGCCAAATACTCAGAAAGAAGTTAGAATGTTCCTTGGAGTCGTAGGTTACTGCAGGCAAAGGATTGTGGGATTTGCAGTCCTTTGATAAAATTGGCCAAGAAAGGAGCAAAGGACCCAGTGGAATGGGATGAGAAAAGCTTGACAGCCTTCACGAAATTACGAGAATGCCTGTGTACAGCCCCTGCTTTGGGAATGCCTGACTATTCTAAAGAATTTTCATTGTTTTGTGATACACGAGACAATTGTGCACTGTCAGTCCTAACACAAGCCCATGGTTTGACTAGACGTCCAGTGGCATATTTTTCTGCTACTCTGGATCCAGTGGCTGCTGGATTACCCGGATGTCTGAAAGCAGTAGCTGCAACTTGCATGAATCTAGAACAGAGTGAATCCATTGTTATGGGACATCCTGTAACTGTGTATGTTCCACATGCAGTTGTAATCTTGCTGACAAGAACTAAAACTCAGTACCTCACACCTAGTCGGCTGACTAAGTATGAGAGGATTCTCGTAGGTGCTGCAAATGTAGTCATTACTCGGTGTAACATACTGAATACCAGACTCAATAATTGCAGAAGCAAAGGGAGAGGTCGGGCATGACTGCATTGACCTGACAGAATTCAGTACTAAACCACGCCCAGACATCAAAGACACGCCCCTGCCTGTAGAAGATAGCGAGCTGTTTGTAGATGGCTCATGTCTGAGACACGAACTTGTAGGCCTAAGCGCTGCTTATGCTGTGGTCACGGTAAAACGCACTGTAGAAGCATCCTGTTTATTTGGAGTAAAGTCTGCACAAGTAGCCGAATTGGTTGCATTGACAAGAGCCTGTAAAATTGGAAAAAATAAAAGAATAACAGTATATACTGACAGTCAATACTGTTTTGGGGTTGTGCATGACTTCGGCCAATTATGGCTGCAAAGAGAGTTTCTGACTTCTTCAGGTACTCCTATCCGAAATGGAAAAGTTGTACAAGAATTGCTAGACGCAATCCAGTTACCAAAAGAATTGGCAGTGGTCAAGTGTGCTGCTCACAAATCGGGCACTGATCATGTGACAGTAGGAAATCGATATGCTGATGAAGTGGCCCAACATTGTGCCAGACATCGAATGTCTGTAAATATCAAATTGGGGGGATATGGAAACAGCTGCCAACTTATGGTGCTTGAGGATGTGCCTACATGGGAAGAATTGAGAGATTGACAGCATGCTGCGACACCCAAGGAAAAAGAAAAATGGAGGAAACTTGGTTGTCGACAGAGAAGTGAGGATGGTATCATTGTGGGCCCTGATGGTATGCCTGTGTTGCCTAGACGCCTGCTTGCTTCTATGGCCAGACTTATGCATGGAGATGCACATGTTGGTAGGGATGCCATGATCCGTGTCTTTCAGCAGACATGGTACAACCCGAAGTTCAGGAAGGTAGCAGAGTCACTCTGCCAGAGGTGCTTGACATGTCAGCAGTTCAACGCTGGAAAGAGAACCGTAGTTGAGATGGGAAAAATTGGGAAATCAGGAGGTCCCTTTGTACGATTACAGATAGACTTCATTGAGTTGCCCCTTTGTAAAGGAATGAGATACGTCCTTGTCATTGTCTGCCTGTTTTCAAAATGGGTGGAAGCTTACCCAGCCAAAAAGAATGATGCCATCACTGTAGCCAAGTTGTTGCTGCGAGAACTAATACCTAGGTACGGGGTTCCAGTCACAATTGAATCAGACAGAGGTGGGCATTTCCAGAATGAGGTAATCGATCAGCTATGTAAAGCATTCAAGATCACACAAAAACTGCACTGTCCATATCGTCCAGAGGCTTCTGGAGTAGTGGAACAAGTAAATGGCACTATCAAGTCGAGATTAGGGAAGATGTGTGAATCTACTGGCATGAACTGGATAGAGGCTTTACCTCTTGTTCTGATGGGAATCCGAAGTATTCCAGACCGAAAAACAAGCCTGAGTCCCCATGAAATCCTGATGGGAAGAGTGATGAGACAAGCATGGGTACCAGGATACAAACTGATAAGCATTTCTGATGATTTGGTACTTGAGTACTGCAAGCAACTGGGTGACCAAGTGCGTTCTATCTCTCGCCAGATTGGGGAAGACGCCGTCGCCAGTCCAACAACTCCAGTCCATAAATTGGTTCCAGGCAATTGGGTTGTGCTCAAGAAGCATACTCATTCAAATTGCCTTGCACCGAAGTGGGGAAAACAACGCCAAGTGATACTGGTGACCACAACAGCGGTGAAGCGTGCCGGCGTTCCGAAGTGGATCCATGCCAGCCATACCAAGAAGGTGATCAGAGACGAGAAAACTGACGCTGAAGGTTGTCCAGCTGAGGGGTCTCCAGACGATGGTCCTGAAGTAGCTGATGACGAACAACCGAGCACCAGTCAAGATGAGTGGATACCCATAATCGACCTAACTGATGACCCAATCAGAACAAGAAGTCAAACCTACGCAGACAGAGAGTGGAATAGTGAGGAAGAGACAGGAATAGGAGAAGACGATCAGGTTATCGAAATCCACGTCAAATCTGAAGGAGAAGAAGGTCAGATAGGGACAGAACAGGTGATCGACACACCTCCAAGAACACCTGAGATTGAAAAGGGACAGCAAGACATTAGGGCAAAGGTTCAAGGAGAAGAAAATCAAAGGTTCAAAGTGCTTGAAAAGGATCAGATCGAACTAGACGAAGGTGTTCAGAACACAGAAATAGAAAAGTCCAACAGCCAAATCCAGTCTACACCTGAACAAGGTCAGTTTAGCGGCCAGGCAGAAGAAATTGAAGTAGGACCTGGGACTAGTCAGACAGGAAGGGAAGAAGCAGAAGCAGAAGTGCCACAAACAAACGAAAACAAAAGAGCGTTAGAAGAAAGCCAACCCACAGTACCAGCTAAAAGACTCAAGAAAAAGAAAAATATCGAACCAAGATATATTAAGAGACTGAGACTGAGACTAGAAACAGTAGAAGAAAAACTTGAGCAAAGAAGGAAAAGTATCCGTATAGCAGAACAAGCTGGAGAAAGCTCCAAAAGAAGGAGTGATCGAATAAAAAGACTGAACGAAAAATATCAGGATCCTGAATGGACTTATTTGATATTGGAAGAATTTGAGGATCTTGATATAACTGACGAAAGTGACGAAGAACAGACGACAAACCAGTCTGCTGAAGAAGACGAACCAACCTGAAATTGCCCAGTGTAAGCAATCTGTGCAAAGTTACAAAGAGGGGTTGGAAAACTTCTGTTAAGCAGAAATGTCTGATTCAGATGTGAATGGAAGACCGAGACCTAATTGTTGTAAGATATGCTGCCAAGTATGTATATGTAGTGTAGCAATAGTACTGATCCTTTGGATAGGACTAACTATAACCCTTCCTTCTCTGATGAGTAAAAACCCAACTTTGTACCCGAATAATAACTTACCTGACGACACTGTAGAAACACACACTAAGATTGCACCACGAAGAATAGACACATTGGACAAACCACTGAGCCTGAAACGAAGACAGTTAAATTTAGAAGCACCAGATGAGGAAGCATTACACTTTAACAAGATTAAGAACAAGACTCATTTAAACGTTTTCGCAAACCTATTATTGCATTATGTAGAGACCATGGAAATAGACGACTGTTATGTCTGCATGAAGCTACCCACTTCTGTAGCTGAAGGCGTGACCTATCATCACTTTCCCTTAACATATGGAATTTCCTGTAGTATACTGACTAGCTTATTTTACAAAAAGGGACCCCTACAGTATCTCTATTCAAATCATGACGTGACATTTTCTGAACTTCCTGTTCAAAGAACTCTAAACCCTGTAAAGACAACTAGAAACGTAGCTAAGTTCATGAGTGATTATTTTCTAACGGTAGGGAAAATTAACATAGATGATGCACATAAAAATAACCTGACCTGTTCTTTACATGAAAAGGAAAAGGAGTTTCTGGACATGGTAGAGAAAAGAAGAGTTTTCAAAAGAAAGCCAAAGACAGGAACCATAAAGTTCCTAAATGGGCCGCAAATATAGGGAATACCTCAGATGGTGGAGCTACTGCTGCTATGCTCCTTGACTTCGAGAAAAGGGGGAAACTCTGTCTTAAAAGGGAAATGACTAGTTATTATAACAATGTTTTCATCGGTTCCAGTGAATGTGAGCATATTTACAAGGTAATTGGGGGTTGGGGTTTCAAAGATGGGACTGAGCCTGTGTTTCCTGGAATCTATTTTATTTGTGGGAACAAGGCTTACTTCAAATTGCCCGACCATTGGTACGTAAGTTGCTACTTTGGTATTGTCTTCCCGAAGATATACCATGTGGGAAAAATCACTGGAAGCAATGAAGAAACTAACCCATTAGTACGCAATAGAAGTGAAACTGCTGGAGAGATTGTAGAAGATATTTTTAGCGCAATAATACCTGCAGTGGGAGTGGTTCTAAATTCGAACAAACTTTGCAAATTGTCTACAGTAGTAGATCGGTTATCTACCGACACTGCTGGAGGTTTCCTGATGGTCAATACCGAAATGGTTGCAATCAGATCAATGGTTTTACAAAACAGACTTGCTCTTGATACTTTATTAGCAAAAGAGGGCGGAGTCTGCAGAATATTGAAAGCGCAACATTGTTGCACTTACATACCTGATAAAAGCGTAAGAATCCAAAGGTATGTGAGGAACATTACAAATCTGGAAAAAGAACTTAAACCACTGGAGGTTGACAGTGCCTGGAAAAGACTTACTGATGGTCTCTCTGCTGTAGGTCATTGGTTTGCCCAATTAGGTAGAGGTTTGTTGTTTAAGGTACTGATGCCAATTGCCATAATAGGTTTCATCATATTCCTTTTATTTGTCTGTTGCAAATGTCGCAAACACCAAAAGAAGTACACTGTGAATAAGAGAGGTGTGAAAAGGAGTGTGGATGAACTTGAATTGGAAGAACTGAATAATCAGATTTACAAAAGGGTGAAGAATTCTCACCCTAACAAAGAAGTTAAGGAAAAACTGAATCGAATGTTGGAAGAGATTGAAATGAACAAAGTGTGAAAAGTTGGCATCTGATTCCATTAGTTTGTGATGATAGTAAATATCATCAAAGAGGGGATTGATGGAGCAAGGATTCGCATATTAGGCGACTTGCTTGGACTCATGAACCTCGAATAACTTGTAACAATGTAATTCAACCCGTCTGTCTTACTAATTTCCCTTTATTCTGACATTTGGGGTGTCCTAGTGACGCTTGCCTATGTGTTTACTAACTCAATAACGCTCGTAACTAAAAATGGCCGCTGCTTGGCGGGTTTCTTTCTGCGCATGCGTTAGTCACACTCACGTGACGTGACGTACTTGCAGTTATGGTGGGAATCTTTTGCGCTTGCGCAGTGCTTTTAAGATGGCTGTTTGTATCCTCACATGGTGAAGCTTGCGCTGATGCTCTCGTGTTAATTGTCCGTCTGCACTAATATCCTAAGGCTATAGATATCATAAAGTAAGGGGTATAGAGTAGATATTCATGGTATACAGTGTATTCATTTATTTCTATGTTTTAATTTATTTTCGCTTACTTTTCATGTACCGCGATATTGAGGGTCTGATGGGACACTCGAGAATCCATATTGAAATGCTTTTCTGCGCATGACAGTCTTCGGCCGGTGACATTGAATGGCTGCCAACCAGAGGTCGCGGCCAAAACGTGCCTGGAAAGATGCACCTTCACCCAGCCGAAGAAGCTGAAATGTTCTGCATTTGCAACATTTGTAATGATTTCTATTGTATTCTGTAGAATAGGTCATGGGAACCCCAAAATCAATAGGCGGTCCCAGAATATGCAAAACTAGGCTTGTAGAAATCAAATGTGATTGGTGTGTTGACTTATCCTACTTAGGGACCAATCGAAATTGGGGACTCTGACACTTGCAACATTTGGGGGGTGGTACACTGACCCGAAAACAGTATAACTAGCCTTGGTTTAGCTAGAGAAATTGTCCGACTTGTCCGAATAGCTGACCTGTCACTGACCCAACGCACTCAATAGGTGACTGATACAGAGCGCTGCGGAGCACTCTGTCCGAAATTATTCCATAGACTCTGGAGGTTTTAGCCGGCCCGCAGGGTTGTAGGCTTTGCTATATGTATTGCACCTTTGAACATCAATAAACGTCTTCAAAAAAAAAAAAAAAAATAGACTCTGGAGGTTTTACTAAACCTTAAGTGCTGGCGGAGCACTTTGCTGAAGAATTCGCTAACCCAATCGGGGTTCTGACTGTTAGCTGCAGAGAGGGTGGAGCGCAGGCGTTGCTTCCGAACTGCGGGTGCTGGTCGTGCCTTGGTGGTCCTGTCCTAATCCTAATCTGGGTTTCCTGTCCTGTCCTGGGTTGTCCATTCTGCACCTGCTGTCCTGTCGATGAGTGTCCTTCCTTGGGGTTTATCCTGTCCTTAACTGACCCGTGGCCAGGGTTGGTCTTCACACCAGTCTAGGTAATTATAGTGCTAAAAAGACTATTCTGCACCTTCTATTTTTCTGTCTTTGCTTCAATAAAGACATACCTTTGCATATGCTAATTTTCCATGCTTTTCGCAATCTATTATATAAAGTCATACATTATTTTTTCTTAGCATGTTCCTATGTTACCCTTCCTTTATGCACCTTTCTCCATACTGTTTATGACATATAGATGTGGTTTATAATTTTCTCCTATGAAACGGATTTGAAGAAATGTTGCTATAACTATAGCGTGTCCCCTTTTTCCCCTTCCTGTAGATGTATAGGATTTCCAACTTTCATCCAACCTTTGAAGTATTTCCCAGAAATGAAATTCTAGTATGTGCCAAAATTTGTCCCATCTATAGCTGTTCATTCCTAAATTACATTCCTGAAAATCTGATTAGCATGTTCCCTGTTCTTACCTTCCTTTAGACTCATAAATGGCTGCCCTGATTTATTTTATATATGGTTATGTGCTCTTTGTTATCTTGGTTATTGATTGTTTGCTTGTAATAAATGTCATGCTTTCCGAATCTGAAATCTAGATAAAATCTTTAAAACGGGGGGCGTGGCTTACGCGCCGGCGTGTGATGGCGCTTCTCCCGTGAGCTCCGGACATACGCGGGAATCTTCACTGTTCTCCTGCTGTTTCCCCGTACACGAAGTCTGGCAAACGGCTTCAATACACGGCGGAACATGGTCCCCGTGTCTTACGAACATCAGCGGCGCTCGTAATTGCCGCTTTCCTATCTTTTGGCTGCCGTCTCTTCTCCACTTGTCACGGGACGCGGGCGGCCGCCATTTTGAGCCGCCGCGCTCGCGTCCCGGTTTCTGACATTTTCGCCGCCCCAATGGCCCGTCTGCTGCAATGACTGCTCATCCTGGGACAAGGTATGTGCCAAGGTATGCACCTACTGCTATCATCACGTTTTTCTGACTTTTACCGCCAAAGCTCTCCTCAAGACCTCTACTCCTATTCATAATACATCTTGGCGGCCATTTTGTGGTGCTCCTTGCGCATTACCTCATACCTTCCGTTCCTATGATGTTAACCCTTCATGGTACATTTAATACTTACCTTGGGTCCCATATTTCATGAACGCTTTGCTGTCTCCTTGATACCGTATTCCTGGATGGTTTCTTTGGCTTCGCATGAACCTGCTTTTTGCTGCATCTTGACGCATATTGTATAGTTTTGCAGTATTGCTTCTCCACTGCCACATGGTACCTTATACGTGACCTCTTCTTTCCAGTACTTCGTATACCTCGGCGCATAGGGTCTCAACAAATCGATTGTTGCGGTGTGACTTTCCTTCCTGTGGGCCTCCCAGTTTGCCCCTCTGTTGGCATCATGTCGCAGAACGCAGTCCACGCGAGATCGTCTGCCACCGGTACCACACCGAAACGCCATAAAAATGACCCTCCATCTCCAATCCGCTCCTCTCAGAATCCCGTGCTGGATTCCATTTTAGAAGAGGTTCGTGGCCTCCAACCTTTCATGGTGGCAACTAATGAGAAGCTCAAGCAGATAGAAGACAGATGGGTCGTCATGGAAAATACAGTCCTGCAACTAGAACAACGCATTAGTGACGTCCAGGATCTCTCTACAAAAATTCCTATTCTTGAAAAGGAGATACAGCAGTTGAAACTTCACACAGAGGACCTTGAAAATCGTAACAGGCGGAATAACCTCCGTATTTATGGTGTTCCGGAGTCCCTTGGGGAGGGTGATATGGTGTCCTTCATCCGCAAATTCCTCTACGAACTTTTGGAACTCCAACCTGAATCTACTCCCCTAAATATACAGCGTGCTCATCGTTTGGGACGTCCAACATCTAACCCGGCCAAACCCAGAGGCATTATCCTACTTTTTCTGGA
This sequence comes from Lissotriton helveticus, assembly GCF_964261635.1. Classification (NCBI taxonomy): domain Eukaryota; kingdom Metazoa; phylum Chordata; class Amphibia; order Caudata; family Salamandridae; genus Lissotriton; species Lissotriton helveticus. The sequence goes on from NC_136065.1 coordinate 2,061,277,381, forward strand.
ATTCACTGAATTGATGACTGTTCTTAAAGCTGCAAGAGCGAAACGTCGCCTTATTTGGTCGGGCCACAACATCTTCATAGCCCAGGATTTATCGAATGCCACGAATGCACGCCGCAAGGAGTTCCTTAATCTGCGTCCACGTATGAGGGAATTAAGCATTCAATATGGAATTCTTCATCCTTGTCTCTGCAGAATAACGCACAATGGTCGTTCCCGTACCTTTGAGGATCCGCAGAAGCTTCGAGAGTATCTACAAACCATCTCTACTTCCACGATGGACACTAATGACTGAAAATAACTCTTTTCTACATTCTGCCCTCACTTTTCATTTGTCATGACGACTGTTGTGGCCTTGTCCAGATCTCTTTCGTGTCATTTTTTTTACTATGACTTCTCTTCTTCTTGATTATACCCTATCTATATTCCCGCGTTGTCCTCGCTCTGTGGGGTGGGCGCCCGCGTTGGCGTCTCCATGCTCCTACTATCTAAACATTCTCTTTTTTCTCAGATCTGGCGTCTTTGCCTTGATCTGTTTCTTATCTTTTTCCTTCTTTTTCTTTCCTTTCTTTTTCTTCCTCTTTTCACAGGCCATTCATGTTTATCCCTTGCTCATTTATGTTCCGTTCTCTTCTTTGTGTCACTTATTTCCTTTCTTATTGATAAATCCAGTATTCCTCATTGTTCCTCCTCGCTCTTCCCAATGACCGTGATGCTTCCATGTCTATTGTTTCTCTATATTTGCCCGATTTGTATTGCCTTTGTATATATTTCATGTTTGACTCTCATCTCTACCTTGTTTGTCTCCAATGTCTCTCCTTATAGCTCCTTACCTGCAGTGTATTGGACCCAGTTGTTATCCTCCTCCCTTGCCTTCCATCATGTGTAACTTTGTAACGTGGAATGTTCGTGGTCTCGGCAACCCTGTTAAACGTCAAAAGGTATTGTCCCATTTATCCAAGTTAAATGCTCAGGTTGCTTTTCTCCAAGAAACGCATTGTACAGATGTCGAATCGTTGAAACTTAAGAGGGCATGGGTGGGTCAAGTTGTATTTTCTCCTGCTATTGATAAAAAAGGTGGTGTTGCTATATTATTTCGTAAAGGTTTGGATGTCCAAATTCTATCTTCTCAATCGGATGTTGAAGGTCGTTGGGTTATGTCAAAAGTGACTATACAAAACAAAACTATGGTGCTCCTTAATATTTATGGTCCTGTCCGACCAGACCCTAAATTTTGGACTGATGTCAAAATCCTCATTTCCTCCATTGACTGCCCTAACATTGTCTTAGCGGGCGACCTTAACCAATGGTTAGACCCCTTTTCAGATAGATTATCCTCCTCCAAATTCCAACCTGATAAGACACACAAATCCTTCAAATCAGCCATTGCTTCACGTCCCCTCTTCGATGTGTGGAAAACATGTAATCCAAACTTACTCGACTATACATTCTACTCCAATGTTCACCACACCAGGTCCAGAATTGATTATATTCTAGTCAGCAAATCCCTTCTCCCTGCGATTCAGACATCTGAAATTGGTTCTATTTTTCTTTCGGATCATGCACCTGTTTATGCCACTTTTGACCTGGCCCAAACCTCCTCCTCTTTCAATCGTTGGAAATTTAACACTTTCCTTCTCTCCGATTCTGTATTTATGTCTAAAGTTAAAGATTTCATCTCTGAATACTTCTCCCTCAATTTACCCCAAGACACGTCAGTTTCAAATAATTGGGATGCTTTTAAAGCGGCTTTACGAGGTTTCACAATCTCTTATGTATCCAGGAAAAAGAAACTCAACCGTGACAAATACACCACCCAACTTTCCAACATTAAAACCCTAGAACACTCTTACTTCTCGTCCAAGAATCCTGACGCTCTCCTCCAACTTATCAAAGCTAAATCTGAACTCAATCAAATTGCCACAGTTGAAGCTTGCAACACCCTCTTGAAGGTTAAATCTAAATTTCATGGGGGTCAGAATAAAGCGGGGAAAATGCTAGCAAACTATCTCAAAATTAAATCTGAACGAAAATCAATTGGCTCTATTCTCAATGAAGTAACCTATACAACGGTTTCCTCTGATGAGGATATTGCGCAAGTCTTTCATAACTACTATAAACTCCTGTATACTGATGATACGCACTCTGATGATGATGACCTCTCCCGTTTCTTCAATGACCTTCCTCCTCCCCCATCTCTCCCTACCGAATTCCATCACCTAGAGTCTGAAATTACCCCTCAGGAAATTCTCAAGGCAATTACCTCCCTCAAGAAAGCGAAAGCCCCTGGTCCAGATGGTCTACCAATTGAATTTTACGCCAACATGCATTCTATTTTTGTCCCCCATCTTTTACAACTTTTTAACTCCTTTATTGCAAATGCTAAAGCATCTGGCTCATTTTTGGACGCCCTAATAATCATAATCCCCAAACCTGACAAAGACCACTCCCTGTGTAAAAACTACCGTCCCATCTCCCTTATTAATTATGATTGTAAAATTTTTGCCAAAATTTTAGCGGCCCGCCTCGACTCCCTTATTCCTCTACTAATCTCAACCGATCAAGTTGGCTTTGTGAAAGGTAGACTTGCAGCTGACAATGCCCGTGTTTTTGCCAATATTATTTCCCACAGTAAACGATTCAAAGCCCCTCTAGCTGCCCTATCTCTAGACGCTGAGAAAGCGTTTGACCGAATTAATTGGAAATTCATGTTTAAAGCATTACAATGGTTTGGGTTTGGTCCCCACTTCATTTCCTTAGTTAAACTACTATATTCTGCTCCCCGTGCTAGTGTTTTTGTTAATAATCAATTCTCAAAATTTTTCCCCTTATCCAGAGGGACAAGACAAGGCTGTCCTCTTTCCCCTTTACTCTTTATTCTTTGTCTTGAACCCTTTCTCATGAAAATCCGCTCTAACCCCCTAATTCAGGGGTTCAAACAGTCCTCGATTGAGACAAAAATTTCGGCTTATGCCGATGATGTCCTGGTCTACATGGCTAATCCTGTTTCTTCCCTTCCTCCATTTTTAGAAGAAGTCCACTTATACTCCTCTGTTTCTGGTTATAAGCTTAATCTCTCTAAAACGGAGGTCCTACCCCTCAACTCATCCTGTTACCAATACATGTTTGCATCGACTGAGTTTGCATGGTGTCCATCCAAGATCAAATACCTGGGTATTTGGTTCTCCTCTACCTTGCGTGACACACTCAAACTGACCTTTACCTCCCTTACTCAAAAAATTCAATCGCTCCTTCAATTATGGTCTCCTCTGTTCCTTTCCTGGTGGGGTCGTTTAGACACCATCAAAATGATGATTTCCCCACATATTTTATACACTGTATCCATGCTCCCTGTGAAAATCCCTAAGTTGTTTTTCAATCGGTTGAACTCCATCTGCTCCAAATTTCTGTGGAATAATAAAAGACCTCGTATTGCCTTACATAAACTTACACGCCCAAAATCTGAAGGTGGGGTCCGCTTTCCTGATTTCCAATCGTACCATTCTGCCTTTTTAATAAAACAAGCCTTCTCATTGGCGTTCGATTTCAATGATACCCCTCTACCCAGATGGATTGCTATCGAAAGGTCCTTGTTAAAGGATTTTTCTTTCCAACAATCCCTTTTCATGTCAAATTGTTCATTCTTGACTATACACCCTGTACTGAAATACTCACATACTCTAATGCACAATATATTCTCGAAAGACTCGTCCCCCCTACAAACTTTTCTTTCCTCTAGCGTATGGTATAACAAATATCTTAAGTACAAGGGTAAATCTTTCTATTTCAAGTATTGGAAAGAAAAGGATATTATATTTGTGTACCAATTTTTTTCTGAATCATCCATTATTCCATTTGATGTAATGCAAACTATGTTTGATTTACCTGCACATTTTCGCAAAGAATTTGACATTATTACTTCTGCCATTTTCTCTCACCTATCTACCCTTCCTACTTTTGATCTCCTTCCTTCCCTTACTCCTTCCACTCCTTTATATCCTATGTTTACTCAACAAATACCCAAAGCTGCTCTAATTTATAAACTGTTATTAGAGAATGTTGGCCTTAGGCCTAAAACTGTTACTGAAATTGTTTGGGAAACTGATTTATCTTTCTCGTTACCTGTTGATGTTTGGGATCGCTTATGGTCTAAACTGTTTAAGACTTCGATTTCAGCTCGTATTACTCAGTCACTTTTTTTTCTTTACCATAGAGCTCTTATTACCCCCGTAAGCATAACAAAATTCTCCCCTTCCTCCTCACCCCTTTGTTGGTCCTGTTCCTCTCACTCAGGCACTCTCAAACACCTCTTATTTGATTGCCCATCAGTTCTTACTTTTTGGAACGCAGTTTGGAAATATTGCATGCGTATTTTTCATTTCTCTGAACCATTTTCATCGTTGCATATTTTTTTAGGTTCCCTATCAGATGCTTTGGCCTTACATTCGTATAACGCTAAATTGTTTGATCTTCTCATTGCAACTGCTTTCAAAGTAATTTTGTCTTGCTGGAAGGATAACTCTAAATTGTCTGTGCATACATGGTGGAACTTTGTATGTGATGAGCACAGAATTGCAATTGCTTCTTCTTCTTCTGTCGCCTTAAAAATCAAATCTGATCTTACCTGGCTTCCTTTCTCTACCTTCTTATCCTCTTATCCCCCTCCCTAACCTTTCCCTCCTTTTTCTCTCTCTGCCTCTTTTTCTCTTTTCTTTTCTTATCTTTCTTTCTCTCTACTATTTTCTTCCATTTCATATTTTATCTGAACCTTTTTTCATCTCCACTTTTCTTTCATGATTATCTCATATTGGTTCTGTTCTATGTCATGCTGTTATATTTTGCTGTACTATTTTTCTTAAACAAAATAAAAACCTTATTAAACTGAAAAAAAAAAATCTTTAAAACTTCCCAGTAGTCTGTGGTCTTTATAAAATACAGAAGAATATAACGTTGGTATTGTATTTGTCTGCCTTTTCTTTTACAGCTAGCTCCCTGATCCATTGTGATCATAGGTACCCGTAACGGTGGATTGGTAAATCGGGTACAGTAGAAATAAAATAGGAAGGAATCAGGGTTACTGGTAGTAGAGTGCAAGGTCACCTGATTAATGTATATGATAAATTGAAGTTTATGGGCCCGATGTGTATATGGTAAAATTGTTGGTTAGGTGACCTGCGCGCTCTATCACCTGCGTCCACCTACTTCAGACACTGGCAACTTTCACTTTGAGTGATTGCATTTTGTTCTTTCACAATGAGCACTTCCGCACATGAGGAAGTTCCCTAAAGTGGCAGTGCTTTTGTTTTTACTTCATAACTACTTTAGCGCTTTCTTTGTGATTAGAGCCTGATTTGACAGCCAGACACTTTTGATGAGAACACAGGGCACATTCCAACTATATCAGATCCATTCCCTTTCTGGGTTGGCCTTGTTTATCTGACTGCTTCTATTTCACATCAGCTCACATGAACTCTTTCTTCCTTTTTTTTCTTTCTTTCATCTTTTTTTCTTTCCTTCCTCCTTTACCTTCCCCTTTCCTTCTTGCCTTCTACCCTTCATTCTGGGTTTCTTTCTTTCCTTATTTCATTCTTGATTGTTCTTTCTTTCATTCTTTCTTTCTTTCATTTTTCTTTCTTTCTTTCTTTCTTTCTTTCTTTCTTTCTTTCTATCTTTCTTTCTTTCTTTCATTTTATCTTAATTTTTTCTTCCTGTATTTCTTTCCTTCATTCTTGTTTTCCTACTTGTTTTCTTTCTTTCTTTCTTTCTTTCTTTCTTTTTTCTTTCTTTCTTTCTTTCTTTCTTTCTTTCTTTCTTTCTTTCTTTCTTTCTTTCTTTTCTTTTCTTTTCATTTCTTTTCTTTCCTTTCCTTTTTTCTTGATTTCTTTCTTTCATTCCCACTTATTTCTTGGCTTCTTATGAAAGGCAAGAGACTGGCAGCCAATGCCAGACCAATTTGTCTTTTTTTAGGTCTGTGTTGCCAAACCTTTTTATTTCACTAAAATTATGTTTATGGCATACTTACTTTGGGGGTTTACAGCCATACTTTATCGATTAGTTTGTGGTTACTTTATTCACAATTTTCATCCACCCACTCCAGCATGCATCAAAGGGCAATGTGGCTGCCCACTACAGCCATTAGCTGACTTCACTATGACTTATGGAATGCTTTTACTTCACAAGGAATGCATCCACCCACAAAGTAGTTCCTTTCAAGGCTAGGGAGTTCTAGTGCAATGTCTGCGTTTTTTTAGACCAAAACACAATTGTCGGCCTCGTTGGCTTTATCTTTATCTTCCAAAAAAGAAAAGAAAATGCTCCCCAGAGTCTCGAATGGGATCACCTGCCCTTAAAACCATCAACGCTCTCAAAAACTGTTTTAGTCTCCATTGATTTTATTGGGCACACTCTCCATAACCAATCTTGCACTCATAGGATACCTTAAAGGTACGATTAACCACTGTTTCCCTGCACGCCCCCATGCAGAGATCTGACTGCATTCCACTACTGTTAATTGTACCTTTATTTATTTCTGCTCTAATTCTGTGTCAGATTTCTGGTAGTTAAATTTTTGCATATTTCTTTTTTTTTTTTTAATTATATTTGGAGTCGGTTAAACATTTCACTTGATGACTTGGAAGTTATATGAACTATAATATATTTTTACACTCTCTGGCATCCCTTTTAGGTCTAGACAGATTTAAATAGAAGAAAGTCACTTATGTACCATACCAAAAACTCACTTACTCACTCTTGGCTAAAAGACATTTACATTGACAAAGCCAATATGGGAAACGACCTTTACAACGACTCATAAGTAGTGGTTAAGGAGTAGTTGTTTAGACTGTAGTTGTTCAAGTGGCAGTTGTTCGATCATACAACCAGCCAATAGCTCTCACATCGCCGAGATCTATTGGCTTTGCAAATGCTTGATTTTTTTCTTACTTGCGCAGCTGTTTCCTTAAATCTTGATGCTCACAGTGCCGAAAACTCTGCTGTGCTCCGGACGACTCCTCCTGTTGTTCGTCGTCTTACCTCCTCTGTCACAAAGCTGTGTCAATGCTAAGAGTCATTCCTCTAATGCAAAATTCCCATTTGAGCAAAAATATTTTAAAATAATGCATGACTTTCTACTTTAGAGAAGAGGTTCGGGTTTGGTGGGTTGGAGGCCTTTTTCAGCCCACAGGGCTGACTTATCACTCTGAACTAAAACCCTTCCTGTATCCTGTCTAGCCCCTTTGAAGTATCACATCATGTGACGCTGCTACGGGGAACAACCTTTACAACGAAACCCTAACAACGCGGTACCATTACAACGCAGGTTTTAGAACGAAAGTCGTTACAACGACTTTCGCTGGATGGCGCTCTAGGATAGGGAATAGTTTAATTTACTATCCAACACCTTCCCTACTATCCACGGGGACTGGAGTTGGAATAGTAAATTAAACTATTCACTATCCAGCGCCCCCCAACGAAATTCGTTGTAACGACTTGCGTTGAAAAACCTGCGTTGTAACGGTACGCCTGGTAATACCACGCATTGTACCGTCATACATCTGCTGCTACGAATGATCCATACAATTAGCGACTTTGTGTTGTCTAATTTGAGGGCAGATTGACTCTGACTCCTGAAACTGACCTGCAGCCTCCTCAGGATTTGTCCAGCTGCAGAATATTACCTATCAAAGCAAAGTGTGGGTCTACACATAATGATTCAGAATGGCCAAGTGGTGCCCCCGCTCCAGCTGACTGTTGATGGGATTGACGACACCCCTGTAGGGCACCGTAGACAGAGGAGACCAACGTTGACAACCGATAGTCCTATAGACCATGTCCCTCATGGTAGTTGGGGTGGCCCTTCGAACTGCGCCAGGGTCACCTGTAACCCCCAGAAGCTGTGCCTAAGTGGAGTGGGGTCACTCAACCCTGTCCTGAAGATTTGCAAATCTTGGTAGAGGAAACACTTTAAATTTTGTGAAGAACTAACAGAATACAGAAGTGAGTCAGCGACACCTGTCTGATAGAGATGAAAGAGCTTCTCTTTTAGCTATTATCAACTGTTTATGATACTCTACTCACTGACCCCCACCGCATATGCTTGCGCTACATAAGCAGTGTGAGGATGCTGTTGCCTTCTGCCCACGTTGGTGGCCTGCCTCATCTCACAAACCCTGTTCGCAATGAGCTCCTGCTCAGCACACATAGATCCTGACAGCCCAGTCACACCTCCTCCAGCAGTCTCCCTCTCTCCTCAGACTGATTTTCCATCCATACTTAAGACTCAAGGTCTAATTTAGAGTTGGGTGGTGATAAACAAGTCTCTGATTCCTTGAAAAATTCTAAATCCAGAGGACAATCCTTCAGTCGCTTCTCTTCCTGAGATCGGAGGACTTCCTTTTTCCATAAACAATACCCTAAGCCTGAAAGTAGTAATCACTGACCGACACCGGTCCCTAGCGCTTTCTGACACTTGCGTCCAGCAATTGAACTCAACCAGAGATTTTACGTACCAATGAAATACCACTGCAGAATTGAAATTGTTACCCTTCCCGCTGACTCTAATGTAAATCGTTGATGCATAATTTAGCATATTTAATATATATTTGGGGGCCTTTTATAAGTTTGGCAGTCCTCCTGAAGCATCCTCACCATTGTGCTGGCAGGAGGACCATCAAGCCTGTGGTGCGCCAGTCCTCCGGATTCTGAGTTGAATCTAGGGTGGGGGAGGCGTTGCAGCGGCGGTCTCACGGTGGCTGCTGTGTTAAGCTCATAGGAGTGCCTTACCTACAGACCACTGCCGTAACAGCGCCTACAGCACGTTCCTGCATGATGTGGCATGCACCATGTCATTCATGCCACACCATGCAGGAACAGAGGGTGCAATTCCAGGAGGGGCACAACATGTGCCCCACCAAATGCATCCTCCAGCCCGGGAGCGACAGGGGGCTCTCTTAGGGCCCCCTTCATTGCATCTCTGCCACCCTTTTCATGGAGGGTACACCGCCATGAAATGGACAGTGGAACTGCAACTCGGAATATGGTTGACGGTGCCACATCGGCACCACCAGCATATTCCTGCCCCTTTCCGCTGCGCCACTGCCGCGGGATCCTGGATACCGGCTAAGGTAGCAGTCCGATTGCCATACTCCAAATATGGCGGGCGGACCCACGGTGGTGGCTGTGGTCATACCGTCGACACTAGTACGGTGCTCCTAAGGAACGGCGTACTTGTAATTAGCCCCTTAATCACTACTTTCCATTTTTATAGTTTTCAGGTTTTTCGTTAATACTTTTTAAAATCATTTTTATCAACACCTGGCTTGGAACTTTAGGTTCTTTATTGTGTTGTTGCTTGAATAGTTGTGCTTGTGGTCCGCCACCATAGCAGAAGGTGAGGGTAGTTTATCATTGTGGCATCTTTTATGAATGAGTGTCTTGCCCTTGACTGCAACTTACGATTAATCTTTAGGGCAGTTCCCGTCCCGTTGAGAGTTTGGCCTCCGAAGAAATGCACCTCGCAGTAGTAGCTCCCTGAGTCGCAGACGGTCAAGTCCCAGATGTGCAGAGAGACTGTCTTGGTGTTGGTTGCCTTGTCCAGCCCCACATCTCTCTTTTTGACCCGGCCTGCAAAGATAGGAGAATCTTCAGCGACGGCGAAGAGCTCTGGCCACTTAAAGAACTTGACCACAGCCAACCTTGGTCCATCACTCGAGTGGAATGTGCAGTTCATCACTGCTGCTCCTCCCTCCTGAACCTCCAGGGTTTGGGGGTGCTGCTGAACTGACTGTTCAGGGGCTTGTGCTCCTGCTTGAAAGAGGAGATGAAACAGGTGTAAAATTTCAACAGAGAATACATTCCAGGGATAGGGGAAGAGTGGAAGAGAGTGGAGTCAGAGGACAAGGAAAACATGTGCTGAGGAAAATACGCGCAGTGGTAAGAGTACCCGCGCATGATGAAGAGGTAGCAAGAGCTTTACTGAGTAATGGGGGATGTAGGGTTAAGAACTTGTTTAAGGGGGTAAGCGAGGTAAGAACTAAGTGATGAGGGTAAAGGGACTGAGAGCTGAGAAAAGGGTTAGAGGGGGTAAGAACTGAATAATGAGGGTAAAAGCAGTAGCAGTTGAGTACAGGGTCTAGAGGGAGTAAGAACTGAGTAATAGGGTGCAGGGGGTAAGAATTGAGTAATGGAGTAGAGGGGGTAAGAACTGAGTAATGGGATAGAGGGGGTAAGAACTGAGTAATGCTGTGCAAGGAGTCTCAAGTAGTTGGGAACTGAGAAGAAACTTTCGGGAGATCAACAATGAAACTCTGGCCCCTTTCCTGGCCAGCTCTGTGCCCTCTACTACCAGGGACACAGACAACCTGGCCCAAGCGCTCCACCACACCATCTCTAAAGCCGTTGATGCCCTGGCCCCGATGAAACAACACTACTCTGCTAGGAAACGCCCCACTGCACCCTGGTTCTCAGACAATCTTAGGGGGCTCAGACAGGGATGCAGAAAGCAGGAGAGGCTCTGGAGACTCCACCTTGATCCCCTTGAAAAAGACAACCATAGGAGACTTCTCAAGGAGTACAAAGCCGCAGTATTGGTGGAAAAGAAATCCCATTTTACCAAGATCACTGCCTCCCCCAGCTCCCCTCGGGAGCTATTTAAAATTGTGGATTCCCTATGTGCCCTTCAAACTCCTGACGCTATTGATGCCTCTCAGGAACTCTGTGATCAAATTTCCACCTTTTTTCACGTGAAAATCACGGGCATCTATGCGGGCCTCGAAGTCCTCAATCAAGAACTAGGGCTCCCCACCGACCCGGAGAGTTCTTTACCAGCTGCAACCCCCGCCTCACCTCAGGGCTGCCAGTTCTCCAACTTCCCCCCTCTTTCCTCAGAACAATTTACCCTCCATTTAGACAACCTGAGGTCAGGATCTCCCCTTGACCCCTGCCCTCTGAAAACCCTAAAGGAATGCAGGGATGTCTTACGTCCTCCCCTCCTAGAGGTGATTAATCAGGCAATTCTTGAGGGAGTTTACCCTAAATCTTGGAAACTGGCCATCGTTAAACCCCTCCTTAAGAAACCCACATTAGACCCTGGCATACTCAAGAACTTTCGCCCCATCTCCCTGCTCCCTGCCCCAGCGAAAATATTGGAAACTCATCTAAACATCCATCTGAGTTCCTTCCTAGACCAGGCTAGCCTGCTTGACCCGTCCCAACATGGTTTCCGTAGGGCCCATAGTACTGAGTCCGCCCTGACAGTCGTCTCCAACAACATACGTGCTAAGGTCGACAGTGGCCAGACTACCATGCTTGTCCTGCTCGACCTCACTGCCGCATTTGACACCCTGTCCCCAGTAATTCTGGCGGGGCGGCTGGGGGAGATAGGTGTGGGTGGACCGGCGCTCAGCCTTTTAACATCTTTTCTTACCCAATGGGAACAGAGGGTCAAACTGGGTGAACACCTCTCCCCAGTACAGCCTGTGCAGTGTGGGGTCCCTCAGGGCTCGTCCCTGAGCCCCACGCTCTTCAATATATACGTAACACATCTGGCCAGGCTTGTTAGATCCTTTGGTCTGGAAGTCGTATCCTACGCTGACGACACCCAGATCATGGTCTCCATCTCACATAACGCTGACATCTCTGCCCTGAATTTTAAGACCTGTATGAGGCAGTCGCGGTGTGGATGGTAAGAAACTACCTCAAACTGAATGGGGAGAAAACCGAGGTCATCATCTTCGGAGGAAAGTAGGAGACTCGGTCTTCGGACTGGTGGCCATCGGCACTTGGGGCATGCCCAACACCCACGCATTCAGCTCGGAATCTGGGTGTTGTTTTCGACTCCTCGCTCTCCTTTGACAAGCAGGTTAGCAGGACAGCCTCAACCTGCTGTGGGGTCCTACGGATCCTTAGGAAAATTGTTCACTACCTGTCAATGGAAGCTCGTAAACAGGTCACGGTAGCCCTCATAACCTCCCGCTTGGACTATTGTAATGTCCTTTACCTGGGAATTGCCAAGCAACTGGTTCAGCGGCTCCAAATTGTACATAACTCGGCCGCAAGGTTCGTAGTTGATGCGCCTAGGCGCTCATCAGGCTCAGCCATTAGAAAAAATCTTCATTGGCTCCCCGTACAAGCCAGGATTGACTTTAAGGCACTGTGCCTTACCCATCGCGCCCTGCATGAGTTTGGGGCAAAAGATCTTGGCTCCCTTGTGTCCATATATGTCCCTGGTAGAGATCTTCGATCAGCAAATAAAAACCTTCTCGCTGTTCCTAGAATCTTGAAGGCTAGATGGGGTGGGAGGGCCTTTTTCGCCCTGGTCCCAAGGTTGTGGAACACCCTCCCTGTCGAACTTAGGGACCAACCCTCGCATCCCCACTTCCGAAAGGCCTTGAAGACCTGGCTTTTCAGGGAAGCCTACCATTAGCCAACATTTTTCTTCCTCACACATCAGACTGTTTGATACCATCCCCAGCGCCTTGACGCCCTCTGGCAAAGTTGCGCTATACAAGAACTAAATCAATCAATCAATCAGTAATGACTGTAGACAGGATAGGGAAAGAGCAATGGAGTAGAGTGTCTCAGAACTAAGTAATGAGAGTAGAGGGGTAAGAATAGGTAATAGAGTAGCGGGGTTAGTACTGAGAAATAAGGCTTAAAAGGAGTAAGAACTGAGTAATGGGTATAGAGGGGATACGGAATAAGCAATGAAGGCAAAGGGAGTGATGAGAGTAGGGGGGAGACCTGAATAATGAAGGTAAAGGAAGTAAGAACTGAGGGCCCAATTACGTGATTTGGGAGCAGACAGCCAGCTCACAAGGGCGGCGGTTGGTAGAACACCTCCAAGCAGGCGGCATCTCGACCACTGCATTACAATGTTAGCAGTTGGTAGAGTTGTGGCGGCATGCTTTGGCTCATAGCCTGAAGCACATGTTGCTCAGTGCAGCACCACTTGCACACCGGGCACACTTTTGCCATGCACCATGTCATGCCTGGCATACAGTGCGTGCACGACAATGCAGGCATACGAGGGCACCCAGCCACAATTCTCAATGGGCTGAATCACCCTGGGTCCCTTTTTGTGGCCCCTTCCCTGTCTTTCCACTGACCTTTTCATGGCGGGGTCCCTGCCGTGAACAGGTCTGCGGAAAGGAAGGTCGTGATGGCCAGGTGGTGGCGATGCCAGCACTGCCTCAAATGACTGCTCCTGTTCGCACCACCGCAGGAGCTATGATCTTGGCAGTGATGGTGGTCTTAGGCGTTCATGCAGTGGTCCGACCGCACACCTTGTAATTGGGAAGTCGGACCACTGTGGAGGTGGCAGTCAGACCGCCAACGATGGTACGGCAGTCCCAGGACCACCCTTCTTATAATCGGGCCCTCAGTAATGAGTAGAGGGGGTAAGAACCAAGTGATGGGCTACAGAAGGTATACTGAGTGATGTGATAGAGTTGGTAAGGGTATTTGGACAAAATATTGAGAAAAAAAATGTGAAAGGTTAAACTATTGAGTTGTAAATATCGTGATGCACAAATACCGTGTGCAAAATTATATCATTGACAAGAATATGTATTTTAAGGTAAGTAATATCGATGTTAAAAATACCTATGTTAATATCGAAGCTGAAAATATCTTTGTTGTTAATATCATTTACATAAATATTGTTATAAATAATATTGTTGTTAAATTATTTGTTTGTATTTTAGTACATATTTCTATTGTAGATGTAATAGATTGTTTGTATAATTATTCTTAATGTTTTTAATATAGTTTGTGGTATCACAAACTATTCAACCCCCCAGAAAGGGGAGTGCTGGGAGCTCCACATTACAAGCTGTATTACGTAACCGCACAACTGCAGTGGCGCGCTAGACGACTCGCAGCTGCCCCCATCCAAAGAAGGTAAGCGTGCTGAGCGAATTTCAGGGACGTAGGATTGAGTGGCGGGTCGACCCTTCCAGACAGACCATGAAAGTGAGCAACCCAGCCAAAATGGATAACACTGCTGGCACAAATATTTACAATCCAGGAAGGGAGTACCACCCTATTCACTGAGCCTCCAACTATGGGCGCTTATCGACACATATAGGGTCTGGTGACTCAGTGGACTAAGGCATCCACTGCAGGGACCTGTGTTTGACCTCATGGTCACAGGTTCAAATCCCTGTGGGTCCACTCAGCCTTCCATCCATCTGAGGTCGATAAAATTAGTACCATTGAGTTGGATAACAATAAACATCTGTTATTCAGTGCAAAGATGCCCCGTCAGGGGTGAACGTGCGCTTTACAAATACATATATTATGTTATGTAATGGAAGCCAGACACCACAGCACTTGCCCCTGGATAAATGCAGGACTTACAGTCATGGGTGACATGTGCAGGCACAACACGTGGATGGCATTCAATGAAATAGAGAAGCTATGTGGCATTGACGGGTGCAGTTCCTGACATACAATGCCCTGAGCAGCATGACCAGGAAGATATGGGCTTCAGATCACAAACAATTACTGACATCTAGTACACTTCCCTTAATACTTAACTTCGGCAGTGGCAAACGAGCTGCCACCATGCTCTACGATGTCCTGCAATAAACTCACACCTCTGACTACCCCACTTAGGGCCCGATGGAGACACAGCATAGGGCAAGAACTAACTGATCAGCAATGGAAGGGTGGCTCAATGGTTAGAGTGGCAGACCCTGATGCAGAGGTCTAGCCCGGGACCAGGGTTCAATTCCCCGCCTCGGCGGGTCTTGAGCTCAAAAATTCCACGGACCTGATAATTCTTGCCTCGGTGCCTATTCCAATCATGGAGTCCCACTCTGCGACTGTGGGCAATAGCTTGCTTAATCTCCACAACGGCCCCCACAACGCTAAGGATGCCTGGCCTCCACCTTGGGGGTGCCCAGGAGTGGACACCTCACAGGGAAAGCCAGGATGGGTTCCACAGTGGTATTCGTACAAGCGCCTTGAGACCCTTGCGGGTGAGTAGTGCGCTATACAAGTATCAATTTACATTTTTTTACTGCAGTTGTTATGAAATTCCTGCTTCTAGTATTGTCAATTTAACTATGTACATTGTACTTATCTAGTACAAAAGGGGCTTAACGTCATGTTCCCTAAGACATCGCCTGATTGCATCCAATGCCAGACCCTGGATGCCAATTTCTACAACATGGCATGGGCTTTCCCAGCGGTTGTGAAGTACTGAACAGACACAATGACTACCATGGTGGAAATTACTGGCAAAGCTCTGCCAATGGATATGTTCATGTGGTTGCTGGATTGAACAGCACCCACCAAGAAGAATAAGCATGCAGTGCAGTTTATAGACCCCGCGTACATCCTGGCCAAGAGACGTATAGCAATGGTCTGGAAATCCCCCTTCACACCACATGTGACTCTCTGTAAACGCGTTCTCACCAAGTGGGTGATTGCAGAGAATGCAACATGGATCTTCTTAAATATGAGGGACATAAAGGCCCCCCCCATAGATGTTTGGGACACATACATAGAGTCACTTGCAAAGAGCTCAGACGTGAAGCTGCCTTGACCCTTCCCTCCCCTGATACTCCCCATTGCCCACTGACGATGCGGGGGAAAGGCGTACAGAGAGGGGAAAAGGATGGGAGGGGTGCTGCTAGGCCAAGCCACCATACAATTGGGCCACTAACACAACACAGGCGATATGCCCCACTCCCTCTGCTACATAGACTAGACCCTGGAGCTCAACTTTAGGGTATCGCTTGGCCCCATCTCCCTAACCTCCCACCACACCCCCTCATCAAGTGAGAGACCGGGGGGAGGATCCCTCCGGGCACCTCAGAAACCTCCAGTAATTGACCCCACCCACACAGGACTACATAGCTCCACACACAGAGTTGGGCTCCATTGGCCAAGTTGAAGTTTAATGACAAATGGGGTCTCACTGACACTTGTAAGTCAATAGAGATAAAAATGTTATTTGATGTAATCCGTAAGTGATGGCGACTATCTCACTATCAATAAGTTGTAAAACAAAAAACAAGAAGATCCACCTTAAAAAAAGAACAAAGTAATGGGTAGAGGGGGGTAAGAGCTGAGTGATGGGGTAGAGAACGTAAGAGCTAATTGATGGGAAAGAGGAGGTAATACCTTAACGAGGCTAGAGGGAGTAAGGATTGAGTAGTGGAGCAGAGGGAGAAAGAACTGAGTAAAGTGGTAGTGAGGATTAGAACTGAGTAAAGGGGTAGAGTCGCTGAGAACAGAGTAAGAGTAAAGGGAGTAAGAACTTAGTAATGAGATAGAGGGGGTAAGAACTGAGTGAGGGGGCAGAGGGGTAAGAGCTAAGTAATAAGGATAGAGGGGTAAGAACTGAGTACTGAGGGTAAAGGGAGTAAGAGCTATGTAATGGGCTAAAGGTGGTAAGAAGTGAGTGATGCGTTGGAAGTGCATGAATTTCATAATGTAGGTAGAGATATTTTGAACTAAGTAGTCAGATGGAAGGAATATGAACTGAGTAGTGGTTCTAGAGGAGATACATGGAATAATAACTGAGTAATAGGGTATGAGGGGTAAGAACTGAGAGATGGGATAGAGGGGGCAGGAACGTAATGATGGTAGAGGGAGTAAAAAACTATTAATGGGGTAGAGGGTAAGAACTGAGTAATAGGATAGAGGAGTAAAGAAGTAAGTGAAAGGGTAGATGGGTAAGAACTGAGGGCATGATTCACAAAGGTAAACTTATCTTTTGTGCCCTATATAGTTTTATCAGTAAGACTGCATGTCTCTGCACATTTGGTGGCCATTTCAATGGAACATGTTGCTGTCTGTAGATGACAGTGCACAACTACACCATGCTTTAGTAATGTATCGTATGAGTGTGCTCCAAAATGCTCCACCGGTTACATACTACACCCTTTCCAAGATCATTCTGAAATGGTGTAGCTCATTTGCCACACTGTTCTTTGTGGGATGCTTGCATTTTTCACAATCTCTGTGACTTCAGTGATTTCACATTGATGGTAGCACACTTACTCTGAAAATAGTTCCAGCGCCACTGCACTCAGGTGTCTCTGGCCTTGGAGCATAACCTCGGGCAGAGCCTCAGAGACCCTGTCGCTATTGTATGGTATTTGGTTGCAATAAACATTCAGGGCCTGATTCACAAAGGTAAACTTAAACGTTTGTGTCAGTTTACGCTTTTGCAGTAAGTTTACAAGTGCGGAGACTCTGAGGTCAGAGCGGAGAATTCTGCACATAAAAAAATAGGACAGACCTATCTTTTGATGTGCGTAGTTCTACTCCCCGATTGCGGAGTCTCCGCACTCATAAACTTACTATTAAAATGCAGTTTTGTGAATACTGACAAAGCATAAAGTTACACAACATGTAAGTATTCTTTGGCAGATGCACAGGCAGATTTGCTTAGGCACAGCTCACCCCACAGTCAGAATGGACAGGTTTGAGGTTCAGTCCACATCATGTGGTCATCTGTAGCTTTCCAGGTTGTGCTCAGCTGAGGACTGTCATGCAATCTCTGACACACCATCTGGACAGACTGCACTGTCTCCATCGGGATCCACATGTAACAGGCTAGAGGCTGCATGGCCTTCCCCTCCTTTCTGGTACATAATTTGTAAGACTTGCAATGCCAGTGCAAGTTAAGATGAAGAGTAAGAGAAAAGAGAGCAAGAAAAACAATGAGCACAAAAGACAAAAAAACGGAAAAACACGGAAAAAAATCTCTAGAATAAGAGACTATTGTGACAGAGAAAAAGAAAAAGTAAGTAAAGAAGCATGCAATGAAGTGAAGAGGTGGATAAAATGGTACCTGGAGTATGCCCTTGTGTACGAGGGTTGTGCAAGATATCTGTGAAATTTATTTTTCATACAGTTTCTAAAACCAAGCGGTGAACAATGCATTAGCAGCACAAGAAGCTGCAACACACATCCAGTTTTAGCGTCCCAGCAAGACATTTTCATCACAAATAGTTTCGCGAGGGCAAAAATCATGAAGTATAAGTGCACAAAAAATAAAAAAGCTGTAAAATACGTGAAATTCAATAATTCACAAGCAATTGCACTCATAGAAAACAACACATACCTACGGAGAAGTGGAAGGTGGAAAACACAAAAGAGAGGAAAGCGAGAGAGGGGATCGTAAAACTATAATGAGGAAAAATCTGGTCTAAGAAAACCACATATATATATATATATATATATATATATATATATATATATATATATATTTATGTATCGTTTCGCCTGCCCTGCAGGCTTGCTCACCAACAACCTTATTGGGCGAGCAAGCCTGCAGGGCAGGCGAAACGTGACCGACAATTGTCAGCCGACAATAAATTATTGTTTTCTTCAGGACATGGCGTTGTAATCCTTGGTAACGAGGGATTGTGGTAAAATAATGCGGACTGTGCTTGGGTGGTCCTATTAGACGACGCGCCCTCTGATCAGGAGCAGCGGCGGTAATACACAAGCAACGAGCGTGGAATATATATATATATATATATATATATATATATATATATATATATATAGAGAGAGAGACAGAGACAGAGACAGAGCGACAGAGAGAGAGAGAGAGAGAAAATACAAGGAAACTTGAGACCAGAAATTCAAAACAAAGAAACAAAATATATATTTTTTGATTCCTGATAAACATATGAAACTGCACAGGTACTTCGATCAGAAATTTCATAGAAAAAGTCAGAACACTTTGAAAGTTACATTAATTTAATAAACATTATTACAAACTATGGGGCATATTATCAAGGGGTTTATCTCCGCTTTTTTGGCTTTAAAAGCCACGAAAGCGGAGATAAAATGATCTCCCTATTACCTAGCTGTCGCTAACACCAGTTAGCGACAGCTAGTAGGAGATAGCGACCATCTTGGGCCCCACTTTGCATGTCAGTGATATTTATCACTAATGACATGCAAAGTGGGCGTGCCAAGATGTTAGCAACTGGAAACAGTCGCTAACATCGCTATCTCCTATTACCAACTTTTGGAGATATTCGCGCTAAGCGCGAATATCTCCAAAAGCTAACACCTGCCCTGAGCAGTTCTTAGCCATGTTATCCAATGGGAGGTGGATAACATGGCTAAGAGCATTAGCTCGGTAATGCATGAATATCGCTGACTTTTCAGCGATATTCATGCATTGCGGCCGATTTTTATCGCATTTGCGATAAACCTTGGTAATACCAAGGTTTATCTGCGATAAAAAATCGCCGCAGCTCAGCGGTAAATTTTTGTCTCTAGCCAAGCAATAGCGATAATTATCGCTATTGCTTGGTAATATGCCCCTATGCTTTCTTTTATTTGCAAAGCAAAGAAATAGAGATTTACAGCAAAAGAACAGTTGTATGAAGAAGTGGGGTCGGAGAGGAGTGCAGTGCACCGAGAGGCACTTTCTCTTTTCCTTCTAACCCTGCTTCTGCCCATCCTGGTGTAATTTTGGTTTAGTTTTTTTAAACCATGCAGTCTTATTTGATCTACATGTTTTCTCATGCAATAGTGGCAGAGACATTTTGAAAGGCTCTCTCTTTCCACGGTGTTGAATGCCTTCTCATAGTGGATGAAGTTGACATAGAGGGGTGAGTTCCATTTTATCGATTGCTCAATGATGATGCGCTGTGTTGCAATCTGGTCTGTGCAGGGTCTATTTTTTGCAGAATCTAGCTTGCTGGTCTCGCAATGGTAAGTCGACTTGTTCCTTCATTCTGTTCAGTATGACTGTTGAACATTGCCTGGGGTTGATAGAAGAGTTACCCCGCTGTAGTTTGTGCAACAACTCAGTTCACCTTTCTTGGGAAACCTAATGAGATATCCCTCCATCCAGTCTGATGGCACCTTATGCTCAATCCAGATTCTCTCAGTCATGGTGTAGAGAATGTCTACTGATGTTTCAGTGTCTGCCTTCTGTGCCTCTGCAGGGATGCTGTCAGGTCCTGCTAACTTCCCATTTATATGGTTTATGGCTTGCTGTATTTCTTCCTTAGTTGGTCTGCTGCAGTCTATTGGCAAGTCATTGGCAGCTTGCTGTATGTCTGGTAGGGACTGCAGCATGGGCTGGTTCAGCAGTTCTTTAACCCCTTCCACGCTCATGACGAGCTGGGCTCGTCATGCAGTAGCCTCCTCGCACGCTCATGACGAGCCCAGCTCGTCATAAACCAATGAGGATCACGAAATCCCAGCACAGCAGGGGAATTCCCATAGCATCCAAGAGGTTAAAGCACTCCTCCCATCTTTGTTGTTGGCCTTTGTTGCCCATGATTGTCTTCATATCTTTGTCTTCAACATGTCTTTCGGGCTTACTGTATCTGCCTGAGAGTTTCCTTGTTATGTTGCAGCGCTCTTTCAAGTATCCATGGGTTGTTACTTCCTGGTCTTCTGTGGCAACACCATCGATGAATCTTTGCTTCTCTGCTCTTAAGCTTTTCTTTGCTTCCTTGTTGGTTTTGGTGTATTTGCCTTGAGCTTCTACTTTTTCTGCTCTTGTCCTTTCTCTCTTGGATTTTTCAGAGAGTCTCAGTGGTGACCCATTCTTTATGCTTGTGTTTCTTGGGACCCTGTATCTCCTGGCAGGTTGATGTCATTGTTTCTTTGATCTTCTCCCACTGACATTCTACTGGGTCTCTGTCATCCTAAAGTTCGTGCAGGAGTTGAAACTTGTTACTGAGGGTGACTGTGCTTTCACTCTGTTTCAACGCATCTTTGAGTAGGGTGGTGTTATATCACTGGCGTTGGATTGTCGGTTCCATCCATGCTTTCTTAAGCTTTAGCTTTATCCTGGTTTCTATAAGGTCACGGTCTGACGCCATGTCCGCTCCTCTCATCACTCTCACATCCTGCAGGGACCTCTGGAGCTTCTTGGAAATGCGGACATCGTTAATCTGATTCTCTGTTGAATGGTCTGGTGACACCCACGTTGCTTTGTGTAATCTTTTGTGTAGGAATACACCGCTGCCTGTCACCAGACTGTTTAGGGCACAGAGATCTGCAAGCCTTTTACCATTCTCATTCATATCACCAATGCCATGGTTGCCCATGACTTCTTCAGACCCAGTGTTGTCGCTTCTAATGTTGGCATTGAGGTCCCTCATCAGTATGGTGATGTCTCTCTCAAGGAATCCCTCCAGCAGAGGCAGCTCCTCTATAATGGCAGAGGAGCATTGCCCCACAGCCCGTGTCAGCGATGATAAATAAAAAAGATAATAAGACAATGGTATTATCATTTTACTTATGCTGTCTGTCTGAGCCCCGCAAAAGGTATAGGGTTGTGGCATGTCAGGGAGAAGGAGTGGTGTACACTTATAAGTGCACATGTGTGCTTGGCCGGCCGTCCTAGGCAGGCCAAACACACATTCACACTTATATTTCTCCAACCCAGCTGTGTCATACAGCTGCTTTGGAGAACAGCCTCAGGCTTCAATGCATGGTCTGAACGGCATACGAGGCCTCTCAGACCAATCCTGTCACTGCTCAGCAGCGTCTGGATTGAGGATGGAGCCTGTAACCTGAGGGCCTATCCACTTCCAGCTCAACGAGAGGAGCAGCGAGATGGCCGTCAGCGGGAGTGGAGCGGCAGGTAAGTCTTTTCTTTTTTTACTTTTATATTATTTCTTCCCCTTCCAACCCCTTTCCCTCGCCCCATGGCCACCCTACCACTTTAGATAGGCAGACACCGCCACTGCCCTCTGGGATGGAATGGAGTCTGTTGTAAAACTGTTCTTTTTCCTCTTCTATGCTGTTATGTGTAAGTGCACAGCACTGGAGGACATTCAAGTTGATCCTCTTTTTCTTTGTGCAGATGCTCGCTTTAATTATTCTGGGACCGTGGGCTCCCAATCCAATCAGATCTCTTTTAGCTGCTGGTTAAAGCATCAGTGCTACTCCCTGGGTTTCTAGGGTGTTCTCTTCCTCGTTTCCACAATACAGCATAAGTCCTCCTGGAGCAAGTCTTTTCTGTCCTGACTGTGTCCATCTAGTCTGGCCAAGCAGGGCACAGACAATTGGGATGTCTTGTCTGGCTTGTACATGGTGCTCACGTTCCATGTCCCGATGGTGATGGTCTTGGCCGAATGCAGGTGGATTGGCTTTGTGGCTTCCAGGGATCTCTGGCTTTCACCACAAGGCGACATAATAATAATAATAATAATAATACCGACATTTGTAGAGCACGAACAGCTACTTCAAGCAGAGGTGTTCCAGTGCTATAACAATAAGTGGCAGACAAGGAGGTCAAATCATCAAGAAACCTGAGCATGTTAACCTAAGCTAAATAGTCAAGTTTTCACCGCTCTCCTAAATAGGAGCTCTGAGTCAATATGTCGTAAGTTGTTAGGTAATGAGTTCCAGAGCTTGGAAGCCTTGACTGTGAAAGATCTGCCACCCATCCGGGCTTTCCTAAACCGTGGAGTGTACAATAGGTTTTATGTGTTCGATCTTAGCAGTTGATTCTGTTTGTAGCTGCAAAGGTGTTGTTTCAGGTAGCTTGGGCATTTACCATGGATTTAACGGAATGCAAATGTCAAAGCCTTGAATTCGATTCTTCTGGCCACTGGCAGCCAGTGGAGCTCCTTGATGTGCGGAGAGATATGATGACGGAATGGCTCATAGCTCTCCATGAAGGAGATTCCTCTCTCCCTAAGACCAGGATGTCTTTTGGCTGATGTTTCAGTAGTTAGGACTTTTTACATGGTGGGGTAGCTTGCCCAACGTTGCCCTCCTTTCACAGCTGGGCTTGGGACCAGCCATGGCAGAGCTCTGCTGCCACCCGCCCCAGGTGAAAGACAGGTCAGGTAACGGAGCATAATTGAAGTGGCTATTTAAAGCAGAGAAAACAGAACACTGCATTTCCATCTTCTGCTCTATATTAATAGCTTACAATGACAAGCAGAGAGAATATGTTTATTTTTTGCACTTCTTAGACAGAGAAAAACTTGATTCTTTCTGCATGTTTCTTTCAACACATTCCGAGCTACTGCAGAATTATTTTTTTAACTGACTTGTATTGAACTGTTTCTACTATCTGCTTGCAACAAATACATGGTTGCTGATAAATGTAATTTTGCACTAGAGGTTTCATTTTTATTCTTTATGTTTGCAAATATGCTTGCTCTTTCTTACGAAAGAGCTATGTACCAAGGTTCTACTGGGTTTGTGGGAAAAGTGATGTTGTGACCATGCATTGTATGGTATAAAGTACCCCATGGCGTACCTGTTAAGGATATTGCAAATCACCTCAGAGTTCCATAACCTCATAAAGAAACTTGCCGTTCTGCCTCATTCCTCTATGTGGTTATGAAACTCCTCAGTTACTTGCACTATCCTTATAATGTATGGCGGGGTATTTTATCCCACATGGAATGCGGTAAATGGGATATCCGCCACATTTGTGACCTAGTATCCAGTCCACCAAGTGGTAAATCAGTCCCTTAGTGTCAATGTAATTCTAGAAGACTCTCTTGATTTGGTCCACTAGACCTTTGTTCATAAGAAGAGAGTTGTTCCAAAAATGCCACAAAACAAAAAACGAATAATTTAAAAACATTGGGACATTTTTAAATCAGGGCAAATCGGAAGCTTCTGTCATAACAAGTACCTTAATGATTGTGTCTCTAAAGGGCTTACAGGTCTTGGTGGATCAGTGGTTTAGAGACTAACAAAGTACAACAAATGCCAAAGTTCTGCTAAATATTCCAGACCATTTCTACACCCTGCAGCATTCACTAATGATGCTACAACATGTACCCCTATTTCGTAAGATAGGACTTGGCCACCTTGTGGATTGAGTCGTGCTATGGGGGAGTTTTCTACATCAGTGGAGCCTGGCTGTAGGAACCTTTAGTATAAAAGACACAACTATGCCAACAAAATTGGCGAAATTGAGCACTTCCCGTTCGATTAAAAGTGGATCCAAAAGCCAACTCTGGTGTAGGATAAATTAGCAGATAGGTGAAGTGGACCTTCTGATATGTATACATTGTCACTTTTCAGCTTCCTTCTATTTTTACTTAAGGTTACATTAGTGATAAACTAACTGCAGTCAACACAGGGCTCAAAAGGGATATTCTTCAAGAAGGAGCTGACAAGAGAATTCTTCAGTTTCAGACTTTTTAAAATAAAATAGAAAGTACTATAGATGGTTCCTGCTAGCACAAATAAGCACACCTCGTTTAAGCCCCCCTTAAAGTCTCTTGTTGTAAGGGGAGGCGGATAGCAAGTCGGTGTACAGACCACTCACCATGCAGCGGACTTCAGGCAGCACGCGGAGCCTAACAAATTACCCAAAAATCACTAATTAAATAAATAAATGATACTCACCAGAGAGAAGCAGGCAGGATAGGACCTTTATAAGCAGAAGCTTCTTCCAAGGACCCCATGCTGGGCAGGGCGTGTGCGAGCGTGTGGGGTACTGCGCACAGGTCATGATTATGCTGGTGCGTCTTTCAGCCCGGTGAAGGCTCATCATTGTAAGAGGAGAGCAGAAACGTGTTGTAGGCGTTGGCTATGGGGTACTGAGAGGGGATTGTACTCCTGCTAATGAGGTCACTTGATTAGCCACAGCAGGTTGTGTCGCTGCTCTGTGAGAGGAAGGGTTACACACATCCTGTGTTCTGGCCGTAGTAAGAACACCAAACGCCTCTTTGATCTTGCGCAACCTGAACCTGCATTGATTTTAGGAGTAGTCTTTGAAACCATTGAGAATTAATAAAATATGTACATTTGCACCCACACAAGAAAGAAAGATTGTGGGTATAGATTACCAAATTGTTATAACAATTGCGTCATTTGTCTTCAGCTGGTATACATTGGTTGAAGCAGAGGTGAAGTACATGCTGGGCTAAGCTGTGCCCCAGGCTTTGAGCATGAGACATTAGGAGAAACGTATTGGGCCAGATGTAGGTAAATCTGATTTACCGACTCTAGAATACCGAATTTTAACGATTCGGTATTCTAGATTCGGTAAATCAGATGTAGGTAAAAATTCTGTAATTTTTACCGAATCTGTATGATTCTGTAATTACCGAATCTGTATTTACCGATTCGGTAATTGCCTTTGATTCATATGGGCCTACAGGCCCATAGGAATCAATGGCAATTACCGAATCGGTAAATACTGATTCGGTAAAATTACCGAATTTGCAAGGGTGACAGGGTGTCACTTTGACACCCTGTTGCACCCCTGATTTTGGCTTGTGTGACATGTGACACACATGGCACAGGTGTACATGCACAGATGTGCATGTACACAGGTATTCGTTATTTACCATGCAATTGTATTACATGGTAAATAACGAATCGGTAATGGCCTGTGGCACTGTTTGAAGTGCCACCTGCATCTGGATTTACCAATTCGGTATATTTAATAATTCGGTATTTTACAGAATCGGTAAATTTACAGATTCTGTAAATTTGAAGGCCCCTACATCTCCATTTGCAAATACCGGTCGGTAACGGACGAAATCGGCCGTTACCGACCGGTATTTGCCGACCTACATCTGGCCCATTGTTTCTTAAATACATTTGCCAGATTCAAATGGAACTTCTAGTACTGCAGTTAAAATCTCAAAATGGACATAACCATGTCAATCTGTATAAGTCTTTTGATTTTGAATCAGCCAAAACAAGAATCTGCCACGTTAGGACATTCAGATGCCCTAAAAGCTCCCTCCATCCCTGAACACCTGTTCAGGTGAGAAGGACATTGTGACCACAGGCGGTAGGGATCTGGGGAGACAAGCAAGAACTGTGAAAGAGAGGGGCACTGGACTGGATGTCACTCTTTGGAATGGATACGTCAAAGACGAGGGATGAACAAGACAGTGTTGGCTGAACTGGAGCTCACTGAACCGGATGTAGGGCAGAGAGAGGTCAAGAGGTGAGTAGCGAATTCTAACCGGAGTGAACCGAGAGAGAAGGAAATAATAAACATAAGTTTCAGATAATGCATGCAAACTGATATGAAGCAAAGAGTCACGAACAGCTCACGCCGTCAAGCCAGGCAAAGGCTGTGAGTCAAGGATGGCATTAAATACGGCTGTAGCCCTAATGTCCCAAGAGTGTACACCCAGGAGCAGGTAGTGAGGGTAGAGCGAGTCAGCGGTCTATAGTTCTCAGCCTCTTCAGATCCCACTGTCTCCAGTCTGTCACATGACCCATATATTTAATTAGCCATCTATGCCAAGCCTCATTAGTGACAGAATCACAGGAAAATACAGGACACATGGCTGGCCCATCACATCGTCTACAAAATACTCCACATTTATTGACCCTCAGCGAGGAAGCATTCTAGGCACCAAGCACACAGGAAAGGATTGGAACTAGAGAAAAAGCATCATTTGAGCATAGAGAGGATCAATAAACAGCAAAAAAGAATAAAAGGAATGCTTCTGATGTCAGAGTTGAGCAGGTAAATCCAATGGCAGAGGTTTGAGGTCCCACATGCTCAAATCTCCGGGATTCAGCATACAAAAGTGCTCATACACTGACATATAGAAGCAAACAGGTCAGAGAGAATTAGAGACAGCATTCTAGCACAATTTCCTACGGCTTCATGTCAAGCGTCAGCTTTGTGCTGCTCTAGGGTCCTATTGGTTAAGACAAAAAGCTTCCAATTCCAGTTGAATTCTTAGAGTTTTATGGCAGGTGGCACATTAAATTGTGATCCTTGGCTAACGGCATGCAAAATTTGGCACACTCACTACATTTTGTACAGGGGAAAATGGTGCAGTATGTAGCAGAATATGTGTCTTTCTCTGCGGTAAACATCAAAATACACGTTATTCCTCAAAAAATTCAGAATAGGTGATAAATATTGACACTGATAAATTCCGTAACACATGAGTTCAGATTTATATTGGGCGCTGTAATTATCGCATCCAAAAGAGGCTGTTCGTAATCTGACTCATAGTCGGTGCTCGTAAACAAAAGGCGCTAATATCTTATAAAGGGGCCATTCATACACCTGTTATGGCAAACAGAGAAACATCACCAACTCTAGCTTGACCAGGAACTGCCAAGCAACAGCAAGGCTGTATCATCTTGTCTTGATGGTTAAGGGCATTGATAATCAGTGAGAAATTAGTTATATAGCCAAAGACAAAAAACCAAACCACTTCGGGCCCGTTTCACAAAAGTAATCCGAGACAAAATCCTAACTTTACAACTTTTGGTATTCACAGAAGGCATTTAGGAGTGCTGAAGTTAAGTTTTTTCTCAGTTAAACTTAAGTTTTGGTCTTATGTTAAACTTGGACTTGGACTTTATATGTGTATCTACTTTTGTGTTTCTGCTCAGGTTACCGACTATTAATTAATTGTATTATATGTGGACTTAGGACTCTTGTTTAGTTTAAATTTAAGACAAACTTAAGTTCAACTGGGACAAAATCCTAGTCGTAAAGTTAGCATTTTGTCTCAGTTAAACTTGTTTGTCTTAAATTTAACTTAAGACCAAAATTTAGGATTAACTGAGACAAAATCCTAACTTTTGTACTCCCAAATGCCTTTAGTACTCCCTAATGCCTTCTGTGACTACCGAAAGTCGTAAAGTTAGGATTTTGTCTCAGATTTCTTTTCTGAATCAGGCCCTTCATTTTCTGTACATCTATATGTGTTCGTCTTTATACTTCCTATGGTCTCTCATCTGCTACATGTTGAATGAACTGTTGTTTGGTTTTGTGTAAAGCGTCCATTGCCTTTGTGGTTAGGTCCATACTCTATAAATAACTAAGAATACACAATTTAAATAAACCACAAGCACATAAGGGCCATGGCTGAGTACTTGTAATACCAAAAGGGAATGCCTCAGTCAAAGTCCAAGTAAAACAGCTTGATTTCAGAAACTCAAAATTGCTGGGACATTAAAGAGAAGTGTATCAATAGACAACAAAGCAGACTTTAAGTTTCCTCATTTTAAAATAATCAAACAAATGCCACAGTGAAAAATAGTTATCTTCCACATTTCTTAGTAGAAGATTTCAGTATATTACATAAGTACGTAACTACAACAGAGTCTTGTTGCAATGTTTTACTTTCCCTTCTTCTGATCTCTCACCGCCCTCTCTCTGTCTGAAAGTATCTTCCAGCACTTTTTCCAGTCAGAAGGTTGAGGTTTTGCCTTAAGCAGAATCCATTGTGGGAGTTAGTTTCCCATCTTGAGTGGCTGTGAGGTGGTGTTTTGTATGTGTAATAAATACAAGAAGTTTTGTTTTTTCACATACTTTATCCAAGTTTGATCTATTTATGTCACTTGAGAAGAGTTAATTTTACCCGCTGTGCTGGGGCAGCCTGACACCACCATTCCTACCTGGTCCTGATGAACTGTGCCAGCACTGCTGCAACTGTAAAATGGTGCCAGTCATCGGCCATCCTATCTTTCACACTAACCTTTCATTTGTGGTGGATGGCAGGGAAGAACAAGAGGCTGAGTACATAAAGTTTGCCCTCGACTACTACTCAAGAGAAATTCCTTGGAGAAGGAATTGAATACATTGATGGAGAAAGGGTTAAACAATCTGCATGACCCTGCAGGTGACTTCCCACCACCACTTCTTTGACCCCTCCCCCTTTGGCCCCACCGAAAGGGCGGACTTCTTTGCCCTACCTGAACTGTTGTGCTGCTATTTTCAATTGCCACTACCTGTGCATCCTGCCCTTTTTTGTTTGTTGCTACGCCTTGGAGCGCCCTGGAACCCATATGTTCCAGCCACAGCTGAAAGGGGTAATAACGCCTACCGAGGCTTCAGAGTGGCTTGCTCCTGTTGTTTTGGACAACAAATAGGGTGGGCTGGGAATAACACTTTGTGTTGAACTATGTGACGTGTATACTAGTATCTGGGTGGATCAACACCCATTGTCGCAAATTGAAAAACTGCTCAGGATGACGGGGAAAGCATGTTTCGGTCTATTTGGGCCTCTTCAGATGGGTGTAGCTTGGTTCCAGTGGCACAATGAACAAAGGACCCAGGGCTGGGCATACCCATTCAACTTTGGGAGTTACTACAAAGAATACAAAAAAATTATGATACGAATGCTTGAATTAATTTCAGCCACCAGTAATTTCTTGGGGATGCATCCCAGTTCAATTTTGTTTTTGCTCACTATGTCACCTCAGTTTACACTAAACCATACACAAATCTGATCTGGTCCTGCTCCAGGAATTGCTAAACCAGGTCCTCTCTGTAATGGAACAGGAGTAACCCGTGATTGGTTAGGGCCTATCTGGGCATCTTCACTCAGGTGTAACTTGGTTCTAGCAGAAAAGCCTGCATCAGACCCACATCTGCATTGCAATGAAGAATAAAGAAAAGTGATGGATGGAATGTTCGAATTAACTTCAGCCACTGGCAATTACTTGGGCTGCATCCAAGTCTGTTGCATTTTTGTGTACAATCTGACCTCAGATTAGAACCAGTCATATGCAAATCAGCCATGGTCTTTCTCCAATAGGAACAGTCCAACCTAAAGCGTCAAGTCAGGTTCTCTAAGAATTGGACTGCAAGCAAGCCAGGAAAGGTGTCTGCCTATTTTGCCTTCCTCAGTAAGGTATAGATTGGTTTCAGTTGCACAGTCAGCATGGGACCCACATCTGGGCATTAAATGTCCCTTAGGGCTTTGCATTCAAGAATATAAAAAAGGTAATGGCTGGAATGCTTGAGTTCATCACAGCCACTGATAATTACTTAGATACAATCCCAGTCCATTGTTTTTATTTGCTCCCCATACCATCTCGGATTAGACCCAGACATATACTAATCAATATTGATTCTGCTCCAATGGATACAGTCCAGCCCAAACAGCCAAGCCAGGTCCTCTCTGAACGAGTTGCGTTTTGTTACAGAGAGGAAACCTGTGATTGGGTGGTCCCACAGACTTCAGCAGCTGGCTCCCTACCTTGTAGGCTAATGTGCAATTTATAGAAAGAAAGAGTATTATGAGGAAACACATGCCCCAGGAGTACCAAGCCATTCCTTGCCCCTATTGACAAGGAAAGTGTATCACAGCTGGTACAGTATGAAGGTGACCCGGCAAGAAATATCACAGGGAGGTTTAATGCAATGTCACAGACCTTATAATGCCCCTTTCAGTAACTCAGTTACTGAAAGAAACTAGGACAATAATCAGAGCATTCTGGCATGTCCAATAAACAGAGCTAGAAGTTGACAAACAATATAGGACAACAAAGGTACTGGAACCCAGAATCTTCTCATCCACAATCAAACACCGTACCCATTGTCACAAGGGCCTCAGGTCATGAGAGGACAAGCCTCAAATACTTTCATGCCATGGTAGCCTTAGACACACTCACTCTACTCTAGTGCCTCAACTCTACAACAAAGCTCTATTCCATTTTTTCTCAGAGTCCTGAAAGGCCACAGCACATGTTTACAGGTTGTAGAACAACTGAACAACTTTTAAAATAACAAAGATAAAGGAAAGACCAATCAGATGAACCAAAGATGAAGAATAAATATCATAAGCACAGCTGGAATAGCTCTCATTATAGGACCGAATGGCAGCATGCTGAGAGTCAAAGCCATGTAACCCGTTGCCATAGCTGCCAAGTTTTCAGTGTGCGTATGTGTGACATTTCCATGGTTGCAGTGGGTTTATGTGCGACATTTCAGTACCTGAGGTGTGACATTTTGAGTGACACTTTATCATGAACAGAACAAAACAATTGTTTCAAAGTAATAACATTTCCTTTGGAAAGGATTTGTTCCTGTGCAGTGTAATATAATGCCCCAGAGAGTACTTTAAACCCTCGTTACCACTCATATGTGTGTTATAAGATTAT
Source organism: Lissotriton helveticus (assembly GCF_964261635.1). Classification (NCBI taxonomy): domain Eukaryota; kingdom Metazoa; phylum Chordata; class Amphibia; order Caudata; family Salamandridae; genus Lissotriton; species Lissotriton helveticus. Next base: position 2,061,308,176 of record NC_136065.1, read on the forward strand.
CAATCCTCGTCCCTAATAGTGGCTCAACAGAAGCCAGACGGAAACAGCAGGTTGCAAGAGAGGCCCTGCTGACATGATGAGAAAGCTCAAATGTGACGGGCCGTCATCCAGGAGGCAGGGCAGCGTCACCACACCACAGGGATTGTGGAGAATATATCTAATTATAAGAGCATGTTAGCAGCTGAGCGGTGACCAGGGTATTATGGGCCCTAGTGTAAAGAAGGAAATCAGCCTCTTGCCCTCTGCTTGAACTGTGAAATACAGCAATAATCACAGTTTGGAGGTCCCCTTTGCTCTCTAAGACCTGGTGCCACTGCACCTGCTGCACCAACAGAAGCTACGCCCCTGCAGCTGCTTAGAAGATATGCATGACTAAAATGGAACCCTGTTCATGTGGGGGATTTAGCCAGAATGTGTTCCTCTAACCTCTGATAGGGGCTGCGTAGCACATCCACGAGATTCAATTTCCTGGTCACACATCTCGGATAGGGAGTGTCAGATTGGCTCGGCCACTGCAATGAGTATTGAACAAAAAGTGGATGGGGTAACATGCAGCTCCATCAGGTCATGATATAAGAAATTCCTGCCTACTCCAGCACCTACGGTGGGGGCAATGGGGGGGCGCAAAATTAAGCTTCCCCTTCCAAGCCCTGTAAAAGGGATGTTCCCAAAAAGGAAGGAGGGGCTATGAGGAGGATTAAACAAGTGGAGACTTGTAAACCATAAAAAGGGGTTAGCCTAAAGCGGCCCTTCATCTGCACCCCCCACATGATCCCCTAGAAAAAGTGATAATCTCAAGAAAGGAGGCCTTGTCCCTGATTATGAGCGGATCTGAATTCGGATTTGTGCGATATTTGCTGCAATTAATAGATGTGAATTTAGACGCGAATGATCATTACATTTCGGTAGGTCAAACCTGCTTGAATTTTAAAGAGGAAAAGTGCACCCTTTATACTTTACCAGGCTGACTTAACCGTGGTAAGCACCAATAGCTGCATGTTATTCCCCAATAACTCAGAACGTGGGCAAATTATTGCATCCAACTTGTAATAAGGCTCTTGAAGGGCATCACTGCTTAATTTGTGCCAGTGTTTGCTGCTGCTCGGCAGCGGCACTTATTTCATAACATTGGCACATAGTTATGACAGTCCACCACATGGTGGCACTGTCAGTCTACTTTTTAAAAAAGCATGACAGCAATTACTGCATCCAACTTGTAATCAGGCTCTTGAAGGGCATCACTTCTCAATTTGTGCCATTGTTTGCTGCGGTTCAGCAGTGGCACTTATTTCATAACATTGGCACATATCTATGACAGTCCACCATATGAGAGCAAAGTCTTTAATAATTCAATGTACTAGTGGTTCTTAACCTGTGATCTGGGGATCCTGGAGGTCGGCAAAGACTATGCAGGTGAGTCTGGAGGTTTGCAACGCCTGCACAGGGGATTCACAACTGCTTAAAAAAATTAAATAATATGTACAGATGAATAAATTGTTTACAAATAGAGAACCAAAATGTAAAATTCAACATTTCCCAGCTGTGAACGCAAATTCTAATGTGTTCGAAACATACACTGCCACAGCTGTGCCACAGGAATATACTCCATATAGGGCACAGGAAGTTCCTATTGAAGCTTGGCAGCACCGCATATGGTTTGATGGCGCCCTACCCCACTCTTTGACAGCTCCGAGGTTAGGTCCTTTGTCCATTCCCGGTGCAAATTGGCCTGTTTTGGCTGGATTTACACCTCATCCTCAACACGGGCGTGTTCCGTTGTTGAATTAAGATGACTACATATAGTCGCAATTAGCGTGATTAGGTCGTTAGTGAAATACATAACCCGTAATCTCCTGGGCGGGGCCCCAGGTGGTGTGGCGCTTCCTGCTGGACAGGGCGGCATGAAGCTCAGTCCCGTTATGGTCAACGCTGTGATGGGCAAGCGCCCCCAGGATAAGTATGATTTTCCTTTCTGGCTTGCCGAAAAGTTTGACCAGCTGGAAGCAGTATTTCCTAACACGACTCCTGGTGAAAAACACAGGATTGTGACGATTAGCATGCCGAAAGACTTGACCCCAGAAATTGGTGACTGTGAGACATGGGGTAAAACATTTGCGGCAGTCTATTCAAGGTGTTACGGCACTCCGCCTATGACTGTCCTGCCAACGGTCCTTAAGCGTGTTCAGGATGAGCAGGGACCTGAGGCTGCTGTTGAATTGGGTATGCGCCTATGTGGCTCCTTTGATGTGGTTTCCGATCTCATACTTGCTAATGTCAAGGGGGATGCAGTTGACTTTCAGGTGTCCAATGCTTTGCTGGCGATTCCCGATGTCGAGAAACCCCGACAGTTAGCAAGGATTATTGTGGCGGCTTATAAAACCCTGGGCCGCAATAGTGTGGGTCTCAAGCCTTTCTCTACTAAAGAGAAAAAACAACCCCAAGGGCAGAAGTCAGAAACTGACGAACAGCCCAAGACCAAGAAACAAAATTGGCCGAAAAAACAAAAACAGGGAAAACAACAGCAACAGAGACAGGAGTCTTGTCCTTCGTCTCCATTGCCTGCGCCCCCAGAACGTGTTTATGACTTGCGCGATCGCGCGACGATAAAATCACCTGATCGTTTTCAGGTTTCTGATCAACGCTCTCCTCATTCTTTTCAGGACTCATCGGCCTCATCGACCGGTGGTGGAGGAGGCGGCAGGGGTCGGGGTGGCCAGCAAGGACGCGACCAGCCCCATCCGAAAGACGGTATAGGCAAGCAGGACGATTCTACATCGAAGAGACCCCAGTTCCAGAAAAAGAAAGTCGCCGCTTTAACAGGGATGTAGGAGAGTAGGGTCTGCTATCCTATGGTCACCCCAAATTTTTGCTTTTTGCTTCACTGGTTTTCGACTACTGAGGCTGTGGGCCTGCTGATCAGACCCCCAGCCTGCTGTTCTCTCACTAAATTAATGACACATGTGCTATAGGCACATACCAATTGGAAATGGACTCCTTGACAGCCCCTGTAGAATGCACTATAGGTGCACAGGGCACAGGAGCCACTAAGGCCTACCAGGGGCTGCAGCATATCTTTTGCCACCCCTGGCTGGTTCTTAAATTGACACAACTGGCTGATCACTCAGCTGGGGTAAGGTGGTGTACACACCCCTTGCTTAGATATAGTATACCTATGTCTAAACCTATATCTGGACACATGTAAACCTGTGAGCCACTCCTATAGACAGGCCTCACCAATCCTGGAGGCTGGGTGCATGGTTTTTATGTGAGATGGAGCTCTAGCATGAGCTGAGCCTGTCTGCAGCCGTCGGGAACAAATCCCTAAGCTGTTTCAGGATAATGCCATACCATATACTATTAAGTGCCTTATAATCCTCGCGGTTATTTAGCAACTTTGGTTTGGCTTTATCAAAACATGTCGTGTAAGGTGTCATACGCTTTGGAATACCATCCCCTCGCCAGTTCTGGCGACGGGGATGGCATTCCACCCCTCTAGAGGGGTAAGACATGTTACTTCACTTTAATGCGGTTGATTTCTCCAAAGGCCTTAAGATCCACAAAATGGATGCCTCTGCCACAGACAAATGTCTGGACCCCTGGAGCTGACCGAAACTCAGTCAAGGGGGTCCTGGACAAAGGGTTTCCTGTCACAGGAGGGTGTCACCGCCCTCCAGACAGGAGATAGTGTATTGTAGCAGGGAGGTTTGAAAGAAACCAGACACTGCCTGGGGCGCACAAGGCTGCCCCTTGCATAATCCGGCCAAACCGGTTCTGGGGCACTCCAGCCCTCGTGCCAGGGCGGCCTGGATCAAAGGAAGGGGGTGTATCCACCCACTTCCTGGGTCCCACCCATAGGAGGGGACCTAGCAGGTAATCACGCCCACCAGATTCGAATAAGAGTGGGAGCAGTGCCAATGCACATCAGATTTCCTGGAAGAAACATTTGAAACGATATTCTGGACCCTTCGCCCTCCATCTCAACGTGGAAGCCCGAAGAATCTCCCTTGTGGTCAAGGAGTGACCACCCTGCAGCAGCAGGCACCATCCAGCCCTCGACGTCTACTTAGTTGCAGTTCCCGCCGGAACTCGAGCGACTGAGATCGACGAGATCAAGCCTGCCCAGCTTCTAACAGCCCGATCCACAGTCCCTGCAAAGCTGAGACCCGTGGAGGCGACCGGAAGCGTGGGGCACGCCATCTTGAAGTGACCACGAGACGCTGACCGTGCAGCCCACGAGTGACCCTCGAAGCTGTACACCGGGGTTTGAGAAGCCCCCACCCTGAGCTACTCCTGAGCCGAAGTTCAGCCCTCCACACTCGACGAGTGCTGCGTGGGGCCCTTTGGCACGATTTGGCTCAACGCGTTGGCCCGGTCACTTGCCAGCTGGCTTGTGGTCCCTGTGCCGACGAACTACCTAAGAAGACTCGTGAATCTGGTTGCTCCAGATCCACACCAGCTCCCCTGAAAAGGAGCCCCGACTCTGACCTTCCTGGTCCGAGTGAGAAGCAATCTTCCGATCCTGCGTGGATTGCTCTTACCAAGGCTTGTTTGCTCCAAACTTGAAGCCGACTGTACCGACGGTGAGAGCCTGCGTGGGACAGATCGTGACCTGCTCCTGGACGTCGCAGATGCCCCAGAGCCCACGTGACAGCGGAGAGAAGCTCCTCGACGACCACCTGATTGCGCCCGACATTGCCTGGTTCCGTCCTGGTTCCACCCTGGTCACTGCTGAGTGACCCAGACTCTGTCCCCTCTGCTTTCAGGTACTCTACAACTTGAGTCCACCCTTGGACTCCACCGGACACTTCGTCTTCACCCTGCCTGCAGCCCTTTCAGCTCCAAGCACCAAGAGCCTGCGTGTCAAAACCCGACGCCACTTCGACCCTGTGCACCCACTTCCTGTGGGTGAGGTAACTTTGCTCCGCCGGTGTTCCCACACTGGTGCACACCTCTAGGGTCTGTGTGTTAAGTTTTGTTCCTCTAGGTTCAGCGGAAGTGTCCTTAAATTTTAACTCTTTGACTTTTACGCACCATTGGTTAACATTGGTGCATGCGTGCGCTTTCCGCACATCTCCCGAATCCCGAGGGCCATTCCCGACTTCAGCATTGCTTGTCCTGACTGCTCCCAGCGATTCCCTAGGCCCTAGGCCTAACCACTGCTCGAGTGGCCTTTCTTATACCACTTGTTTAGTATATGGTTTGAGTGGCCACCCGCCCTCATCCATAATTGTGCAACTTGTATGTTTAAACAGTGCTTTTGATTTAACGCTTGTGCCCCTTTATTCATAAAGAATACTGGGGATTGTTTTTAGTAATAAACACATATATTTTTATAATATATACTTGTGTGGTGTCCTTTCATTTGGTATTACAGGATTGTATGTGGTAAAACAGCTCGCTTAACACGACCTCTTAAGTTAAGCCTTTAGGCTGCTTAGTCCATGCTACCCCTAGGATAGCTTGTCTAATAAGGTTGACTTACAACCAGACACCATAAGGGGATTGTTTGGTCAGGTAGTAGGTGGTTCCAGAATTGGAAACATCCCCTACCAGGCCAACTTCTCACATTGGTGAGCAGCGGTGCGGATTTGAGCTTGCTGTTGTTTTACCATTGCAATCTTTATATCAAATTGAAAGATCACATCAAGTACCTCTAGGTACATATAAAATCAAAAGCTTAGCATATTAAGTTCTACTGAACTTAGTAGTTGTAGGTTGAAGGGAGTAGCACACCCCTGACTACAACTCACTAGCAAGGTCCAGTAGGAAAACACTTAGTGTAGGTAAGTGCACCACTTACACCTCACTAGTAACCATGTCTGACACAGGAAAGGCCTCAGGGTCTAGTCCTGTGACAGTTGACCCTACCCAGGCAACTTTTGGATATGACAAACTAACCCGCAGAGACTTGATTGCCTTGTGCAAAGCAAGAGGGTTAAAAAGGGGCAGAAGCCCCACCTGCCTAATCCTGGTAGAAATCCTAGAACAGGATGACTTAGAGAAGGCAAAAGCAGCTTCCCTAGATACAGGAACTGGAGGGAACCCCCCTGCAGTTGATCCCCTTGAAGAGGAGGATGATGATGACTTGGATGAGGACTCAGAGGTTGAGGACTTAGGAGTACAGGATCAGGGTAGCCAGGTTCCAGTTGGTAGGCTTAGCCAGGCCAACTTGGACCTACTGGGAAATGGAGAGGGCCAGCACCTCCCCAGAACCCAACATATGATTCCCCCAGGCAACAGAAGAGTGAGATCTCCCTCAGGGGACTCTCATCTTTCTAGTGCCTCCAGAGAATCACAGAGAGGCATGAATGCTTCTCAAAAGTTAGAGCATAGGGCCAGAATGAGGGCTGTCAAACTCCAGATAGAGAGGGAGGAGGTAGCCTTGGCTCAAGCTAGACTTGCCTTGGCAAGAGAGCAGAAATTAAGTGGCTTAGATGTCACTGGTGGCAGCAATTTTCCAAGAGAAAAAGACAGGGCCTATGATAATAGAAACCTGACCAAAATTGTGCCCCCCTTTAAAGAAGGGGATGACATCCACAAATGGATGACTGCTCTTGAGAGAGCCTGCATGGTACAGCAGGTTCCTGAGAATCAGTGGGCTGCAATTTTGTGGTACTCCTTTTCTGAGAAAGGGAGGGACAGGCTCCTCACAGTTAGACCTGAGGATGCCAAAAACTACTCTGTTTTGAAGAGTGCTCTCATTGAAGGGTATGGCCTAACCACTGAGCAATACAGGTTGTTGTTCAGAGACACCCAGAAAGCACAGACTCAAGACTGGACTGATTTTGTGGAGTGTGCCACTAAGGCTTTGGAGGGTTGGTTGCAGGGAAGTAAAGTTTCAGACTATACAGGATTGTACAATCTTATGATGAGAGAACAGATCCTTAATAACTGTACAAACCAGCTGTTGCATCAATACCTTATTGACTCTGATCTGACCTCTCCCCAAGAATTGGGAAAGAAGGCAGACAAATGGGTCAGAACAAGGATTAAGCAGAAACCCCAGAACCAAGGTGGTGACCAGAAGAAAACAGACCAGAAGGGTGGTAATCAGAATCAGAAAGATAAAGAAAAAGACCAGAAGTCTTCAGGCCCCCAAACTAATAGTAAGGAGGGTGGTTCCCAAACCGGTAACAAGAAGAAGAAGAACAAAGGTCCAAAGACACCTTGGTGCAATACCTGCAAATCAGTTTCACACTGGGGCAGTGAGTGCACCAAGGCAAATCCAGTTCCCACCACTACAGCTCCTAAAGCAACTGCAACCCCAAGTACAGTAAGCAGTGGTGGAACACAGTCCAAGGGTGTAGCTGGGTTGACCCTGGGTATTGAAGTAGGATCTGGCCTAGTCAGAGTCCCTACACAGGCAGTTCTCCTGTATGATGTGGACATTGAGTTGCCCACTGCAGTAAGCCCCACTAACCTGGGCAAATACAGGCAGACTCCCTTAATAAATGAGAAACTGGCTCAAGCTTACAGGGACACATGTGCTAGTGTCACCATGGTGACCCCTGGCTTTGTGGACCCTGGGCAGATTGTACTAGGAGAGAGCTACCTAGTAACCAATGCAAGCAACTCCACTACCTCCCATAGTGTGGCAGTTGTGAACTTCTCCTGGGGAGGGGTTGATGGCCTAAAGAAAGTTGTGGTGAGTGCAGACCTACCAGTAGACTGTCTGTTAGGCAATGACCTTGAAAGCTCAGCATGGTCAGAAGTGGAGTACAGGACTCATGCAGAAATGCTAGGGATTTCAGAGCATGTCCTTGCCATGACAAGGGCCCAGGCTAAGAAGTGCCTTCCTGAACCAGTGGTGGATCTTGAGACAATAGACCAGCCACAACCCAAGAGAAGGAGCAAGAGAGGAAAGGCCTCGCCTTCCACCTTGCCCCAGGTTGAGGATCAGGTTTCAGAGGAAACTGATTCTGCAGTCCAAGAGGAGACTGTCTCTGAGGAGCTTGAACCTGACCAGGTTGAGTTTCTGGGGACAGGGGGACCCTCAAGGGCAGACCTGAGGCAGGCTCAATTAGATTGCCCTTCCCTTGAACCCCTCAGACAGCAGGCTGCTGCTGAGGCTGCTGGGGATGCCCAAGGTACCCATACTGTGTATTGGGATGAGGGACTCCTTTACTCAGAGGCTAGAGCCCCCAAGCCTGGCATGACCAGGAGGCTGGTGATACCTCTGCAGTTTAGGGGATTCCTCCTTACCTTGGCCCATGATATTCCCCTTGCAGGACACTTAGGCCAGAACAAGACGTGGGACAGGCTTGTTCCACACTTTCACTGGCCTCACATGTCAGAGGATGTCAAGGAGTTTTGTCGCTCCTGTGTCACTTGCCAAGCCAGTGGTAAGTCAGGTGGCACAACAAAGGCCCCCCTAATACCACTACCTGTGGTGGGGGTCCCCTTTGAGAGAGTTGGAATTGATATTGTGGGTCCAATGGACCCCCAAACAGCATCTGGGAACAGATTCATACTGGTGGTAGTGGATCATGCCACCAGGTACCCAGAGGCTATTCCCCTAAGGACCACCACAGCACCTGTGGTGGCAAAAGCCCTCATTGCAGTTTTCTCAAGAGTGGGCTTTCCTAAGGAGGTACTATCAGATAGAGGGACAAATTTTATGTCCAGCTATCTAAAAGCAATGTGGAAGGAATGTGGAGTAAACTATAAGTTTACCACCCCATATCATCCACAATGCAATGGGCTTGTGGAGAGATTTAACAAGACCCTTAAAGGCATGATAAAAGGATTACCAGAGAAGCTCAGGCGGAAATGGGACATTCTTTTACCCTGCCTGCTCTTTGCTTACAGAGAGGTCCCACAGAAGGGGGTTGGCTACAGCCCTTTTGAACTTTTGTTTGGCCACCCTGTGAGAGGTCCATTGTGTTTGGTGAAGGAAGGATGGGAGTTACCTCTCAAAAAGCCCAAACTAGACATAGTGGACTATGTACTTGGTCTCCGCTCCAGGATGGCTGAGTACATGGAAAGAGCATCCAAAAACCTGGAGGCCAGCCAAGAATTGCAGAAAGCTTGGCATGACCAAAAGGCTGTACTGGTAGAGTTCCAACCAGGACAGAAGGTATGGGTACTGGAGCCAGTGGCTCCAGCAGCACTCCAAGACAAATGGAGTGGACCCTATCCTATTATTGAGAAGAAAGGGGAAGTCACCTACTTGGTAGACTTTGGAACACCCAGGAGCCCTCACAGGGTAATCCATGTGAATCGCTTGAAAGCATTTGTGGACAGGGAGGACATGAGCTTGCTCATGGCCACAGATGGGGAACAGGAGGAAGAGAGTGACCCTCTCCCAGACCTGCTTTCCCAGAACCCTGATGATGGTTCAGTTGATGGAGTAGCCTTGGCAGGCAGCCTCACTGACCAGCAACAGAGGGACTGCAGACAAGTTTTGCAGGCTCACAGGCAAATGTTTTCACTCACACCCAGCCAAACTGACTGGTGTACCCATGTTGTGGACACTGGTGACAGTCTGCCTGTCAAGAATAAGATCTACAGGCAACCTGATCATGTCAGGGATTGCATCAAGGCTGAGGTGCAAAAGATGTTGGAGCTTGGAGTGATTGAGCCATCAGAGAGCCCATGGGCCAGCCCAGTAGTCCTGGTGCCAAAACCTCATACCCAAGATGGTAAGAGAGAAATGAGGTTTTGCGTGGATTACAGGGGTCTCAATGCTGTCACTAGGACAGATGCTCACCCCATTCCAAGAGCAGATGAGCTCATTGACAGATTGGCTTCTGCCAAGTTTCTGAGCACATTTGATCTGACAGCTGGCTACTGGCAAATCAGACTAGCTGAGGAGTCAAAGGCCAAGACAGCATTCTCTACCCCTAGCGGGCATTATCAGTTTGTGGTAATGCCCTTTGGGTTGAAGAATGCACCTGCCACTTTCCAAAGGTTGGTGAACCAAGTCCTTACTGGGTTGGATGACTTTTGTGCAGCTTATCTGGATGATATTGCTGTCTTTAGCTCCACCTGGGAGGATCACCTGATCCACCTGAAGAAAGTTTTGGAGGCCCTGCAAAAGGCAGGCCTAACTATCAAGGCCACAAAGTGCCAGATAGGGCAGAGTAAGGTTGTATACCTGGGCCACCTAGTAGGTGGAGGCCAGGTTCAGCCACTGGAAAGCAAAATCCAGGCCATACAGGACTGGGCTCCTCCAGTTACCCAGACACAAGTCAGAGCCTTCTTGGGCCTGACTGGGTATTACAGAAAGTTTGTGAAAAACTATGGGTCTATAGTGACACCATTAAATGACTTGACATCCAAGAAGATGCCAAAAAAGGTTCAGTGGACAGTTAGCTGTCAGAAGGCATTTGAAGACCTGAAGAAGGCCATGTGCTCTGCACCTATCCTAAAGAGTCCTGACTACTCCAAACAGTTCATTGTTCAGACAGATGCTTCTGAGTTGGGGGTGGGAGCTGTACTCTCACAACTTAATCAAGATGGTCAAGACCAGCCAATTGCTTTCATTAGCAGGAGGCTAACCCCAAGAGAAAAACGTTGGTCAGCCATTGAGAGGGAGGCCTTTGCTGTGGTTTGGGCATTAAAGAAGTTGAGGTCCTACTTGTTTGGAACTCACTTCCTGGTGCAAACAGACCATAAGCCCCTCTTATGGCTTAATCAGATGAAGGGTGAAAATCCCAAACTGCTCAGGTGGTCCATTTCCCTACAGGGGATGGACTTTACAGTGGAGCACCGCCCAGGGACTGACCATGGTAATGCAGATGGTCTCTCCAGGTACTTCCACTTAGAACATGAAGACTTATCTGGTCAAGGTTAGTTTAATGTCCCTGCGTTTGGGGGGGGGTTGTGTAGGAGAGTAGGGTCTGCTATCCTATGGTCACCCCAAATTTTTGCTTTTTGCTTCACTGGTTTTCGACTACTGAGGCTGTGGGCCTGCTGATCAGACCCCCAGCCTGCTGTTCTCTCACTAAATTAATGACACATGTGCTATAGGCACATACCAATTGGAAATGGACTCCTTGACAGCCCCTGTAGAATGCACTATAGGTGCACAGGGCACAGGAGCCACTAAGGCCTACCAGGGGCTGCAGCATATCTTTTGCCACCCCTGGCTGGTTCTTAAATTGACACAACTGGCTGATCACTCAGCTGGGGTAAGGTGGTGTACACACCCCTTGCTTAGATATAGTATACCTATGTCTAAACCTATATCTGGACACATGTAAACCTGTGAGCCACTCCTATAGACAGGCCTCACCAATCCTGGAGGCTGGGTGCATGGTTTTTATGTGAGATGGAGCTCTAGCATGAGCTGAGCCTGTCTGCAGCCGTCGGGAACAAATCCCTAAGCTGTTTCAGGATAATGCCATACCATATACTATTAAGTGCCTTATAATCCTCGCGGTTATTTAGCAACTTTGGTTTGGCTTTATCAAAACATGTCGTGTAAGGTGTCATACGCTTTGGAATACCATCCCCTCGCCAGTTCTGGCGACGGGGATGGCATTCCACCCCTCTAGAGGGGTAAGACATGTTACTTCACTTTAATGCGGTTGATTTCTCCAAAGGCCTTAAGATCCACAAAATGGATGCCTCTGCCACAGACAAATGTCTGGACCCCTGGAGCTGACCGAAACTCAGTCAAGGGGGTCCTGGACAAAGGGTTTCCTGTCACAGGAGGGTGTCACCGCCCTCCAGACAGGAGATAGTGTATTGTAGCAGGGAGGTTTGAAAGAAACCAGACACTGCCTGGGGCGCACAAGGCTGCCCCTTGCATAATCCGGCCAAACCGGTTCTGGGGCACTCCAGCCCTCGTGCCAGGGCGGCCTGGATCAAAGGAAGGGGGTGTATCCACCCACTTCCTGGGTCCCACCCATAGGAGGGGACCTAGCAGGTAATCACGCCCACCAGATTCGAATAAGAGTGGGAGCAGTGCCAATGCACATCAGATTTCCTGGAAGAAACATTTGAAACGATATTCTGGACCCTTCGCCCTCCATCTCAACGTGGAAGCCCGAAGAATCTCCCTTGTGGTCAAGGAGTGACCACCCTGCAGCAGCAGGCACCATCCAGCCCTCGACGTCTACTTAGTTGCAGTTCCCGCCGGAACTCGAGCGACTGAGATCGACGAGATCAAGCCTGCCCAGCTTCTAACAGCCCGATCCACAGTCCCTGCAAAGCTGAGACCCGTGGAGGCGACCGGAAGCGTGGGGCACGCCATCTTGAAGTGACCACGAGACGCTGACCGTGCAGCCCACGAGTGACCCTCGAAGCTGTACACCGGGGTTTGAGAAGCCCCCACCCTGAGCTACTCCTGAGCCGAAGTTCAGCCCTCCACACTCGACGAGTGCTGCGTGGGGCCCTTTGGCACGATTTGGCTCAACGCGTTGGCCCGGTCACTTGCCAGCTGGCTTGTGGTCCCTGTGCCGACGAACTACCTAAGAAGACTCGTGAATCTGGTTGCTCCAGATCCACACCAGCTCCCCTGAAAAGGAGCCCCGACTCTGACCTTCCTGGTCCGAGTGAGAAGCAATCTTCCGATCCTGCGTGGATTGCTCTTACCAAGGCTTGTTTGCTCCAAACTTGAAGCCGACTGCACCGACGGTGAGAGCCTGCGTGGGACAGATCGTGACCTGCTCCTGGACGTCGCAGATGCCCCAGAGCCCACGTGACAGCGGAGAGAAGCTCCTCGACGACCACCTGATTGCGCCCGACATTGCCTGGTTCCGTCCTGGTTCCACCCTGGTCACTGCTGAGTGACCCAGACTCTGTCCCCTCTGCTTTCAGGTACTCTACAACTTGAGTCCACCCTTGGACTCCACCGGACACTTCGTCTTCACCCTGCCTGCAGCCCTTTCAGCTCCAAGCACCAAGAGCCTGCGTGTCAAAACCCGACGCCACTTCGACCCTGTGCACCCACTTCCTGTGGGTGAGGTAACTTTGCTCCGCCGGTGTTCCCACACTGGTGCACACCTCTAGGGTCTGTGTGTTAAGTTTTGTTCCTCTAGGTTCAGCGGAAGTGTCCTTAAATTTTAACTCTTTGACTTTTACGCACCATTGGTTAACATTGGTGCATGCGTGCGCTTTCCGCACATCTCCCGAATCCCGAGGGCCATTCCCGACTTCAGCATTGCTTGTCCTGACTGCTCCCAGCGATTCCCTAGGCCCTAGGCCTAACCACTGCTCGAGTGGCCTTTCTTATACCACTTGTTTAGTATATGGTTTGAGTGGCCACCCGCCCTCATCCATAATTGTGCAACTTGTATGTTTAAACAGTGCTTTTGATTTAACGCTTGTGCCCCTTTATTCATAAAGAATACTGGGGATTGTTTTTAGTAATAAACACATATATTTTTATAATATATACTTGTGTGGTGTCCTTTCATTTGGTATTACAGGATTGTATGTGGTAAAACAGCTCGCTTAACACGACCTCTTAAGTTAAGCCTTTAGGCTGCTTAGTCCATGCTACCCCTAGGATAGCTTGTCTAATAAGGTTGACTTACAACCAGACACCATAAGGGGATTGTTTGGTCAGGTAGTAGGTGGTTCCAGAATTGGAAACATCCCCTACCAGGCCAACTTCTCACAAGGGAGATATGCCACAGATAGTGAGAACGCAGCTTCGGAATCAGACATGGGCTCTGACCTTGCTGGACAGCGCGGCAGAGATCACCATAGTGCGAGAGGCCCTGCGTCCACTACTGAAGGTGACAGCGACTGATCGTTATGTTGTTGTGGAGACAGCTGACACCAGAGTAGCTCCCCCTGATAGACTTCATGAAATAGTCTTGTTCATTGAAGGTGACATACAGTGTACCATAAAAGGGGTATTTTGGGAAAATCTTACAACTACCTATGACATTTTGTTAGCGGAGGCTGCTGGCCCCCACCTTTTGTTCTCGCAGCTCCAAGAGGGGAAGAGGTAATCCTCCCTAGTTTCACGCACACGGTCTCGAAGGAGCATGCGCTGAATTTTGCAGAAGAGTGGGCTAGAGCCCTTGCGCCGGCTCTGTACCGTACACACTGTGGTTGGGATACATTTTCCCCACACCACGAAATACCTTTGCGGTCTCAGCCTCAACCTCAATATTCCATTAGACGTGAAGCTAAGGCTTCCGTTGGGGAAATCATGAACAATTGGAATATCAAGGAGTGATTGAAACATGTGTGTCACCAATGAATAACCCTCTTTTTACTGTGACCAAGCCTGACGGATCATATCGCTTGGTATTGGATTACCGGCATTTAAACTCGCATTGCCGTACCTGTGCAGTACAGAATACTCACGTTTCTGCCTTAGTGGATAGTCTTGTGCGTAAGCGGTTTAAGACCTCGCTTGACATTTCCAACGGCTTTTATGCCCACCATTTGGATGGTCTAAGTTCCCAATGGACCAGTTTTACATGCGGCGGCGAACAAAAACAGCTCAGGCGTTTACCGATGGGCTATAAGAATAGTCCTGGGGTATTGGCTGCCCGCATAGTCTCTCTCTTAGAGAGAATCGACCCCGATGCATGCTTGTATGTGGATGACATATATCTCACAGATGACGAACTTTGGGAGCATCTGTGTCGAGTTGACCGCATCATTTGTAGCTTTGCAGACTTCGGTTACAAATTCAACTTTGCAAAGTCACACATTGCAGAGTACACAGTGTTGTTCCTGAGCTATGAGCTCAACAATGAAGGTCGAGGATTCGCTCCTCACTTCTTGGAGAAATGCGCACAACTGCGCACTCCGACAACTCTGAAAAAATTACAGTCTTTGCTGGGATTTTTTGAATTTCGGGAGGACATACATTCCTGAATATGCCCAGCGTATCAAGCCTTTGTATGCTTTGATACAACCTACTTTTACCAAATCTTGCTGGCTGCCGGAACACTCAGCTGTTCTGCAATCTTTGCAGGCTGATCTGCTTGCTTCTAAATACTTACTGACTCGTGATAACCACACCAACCTGGTGATAAGAATCGTCCCTGGGGCGGTGGGTTTCACATGCCTTACTTTTAACGAAGGAGACACAGTACCTATTGCCTACAAGTCACACTTGTAAACTTCGTCTGAAATGCGATTTTCCACTGTTGAGAAAGTTTTAACGGCTGTACAGATGGCGATTCTTAAGGAACGTGCTCTGTCACAGGGAAAACGCATGTTGGTTGTTACCCCGTGTCCTGCTTTGGGGGCAGTTACGAAAGCCAGTGTACCTAATTCTAAAGCTTTGCACCCTCGGTGGATACAATGGGCTGCTTCATTGACATCTCCGGATGTCACGTTTATTTTTTATGCCTCCTTACCGTCGCAGGAGTTTTTGCAATATGAATTTGTTCATCCTGCACCTTTGGCTATGCGGCCTTTGGAGGATTTCCATTGCATCATATACACTGATGGTTCGGCGCAGGTTGCACATGGTTCTAAACACGCATACGTTTCCGCATGCGCCATTGTGGTAGGTGAAAGTGGTGAACGATGAATTCAATTCCAGAGTCGTGCACACGCAGACTCTAGGGGACTGCATCGCACAATTGGCAGAGCCTCGTGCTCTGATGCTTGCATTGGAGTAAGCTGATCCTAGTGTGACGACTCTTATTGTAAGTGATTCTTACTACTGTGTCCAGTCTTACAATGAAAACTTGTTCTTTTGGATTCAGAATGATTTTCGTGATTCCAAGGGTAGCACAATAAAACATAAAATGATCTGGGTCCGAGTGGCTAAGCTTAAAGAGCAGTTGCCACTCGTGTTTGTAATTCATACTCTTGGTCATCAGCGCGTGGGAGTCCACGCTGTTGGCAATTCGCTTGCCGATGAGGCAGCAAAATCAGCAGTATCGACATATTTAGTTGCAGCAGTTACACGGTCCAAAAGTAAGATTGATGATGATATCTTGGCAGCTGTTGCTGCCACTGAGAAGGGAGGTAAATATCCTAAGGGGTTCCCTTCGAAGTACTCATACCACTTAAGTCCCGATAAGGTTCATTATGTGAAAATACCTGACGTTGGGGAGAGATTGATTCCCAACTCAGATCGCAGAAATACATTGATCACAGCGGCACATGAAGGTGTTGCATCTGCGCATGCGGGCGTTTCTGACACTGTGTCTCAATTACAACAGCGTTTTTGGTGGCGGGGACTGTACAAACAGATGCGCGATTATGTCCTTCAATGTGACATTTGCCAGCAGATTAAGCCTTCAACTGCTGCGCGTCCGCCCCAAACACAGTTGTTCATTTCTAATAAACCACTAGGTTGTGTTTATTTAGATCACTGCGGTCCTTTTTCTCCAGATACTGCATATAAGTACGTCTTAGTTGCAGTTGATTCAGGCACACGCTTTGTATGGGTGTGGCCTCACCGCAGCGCTGATTCACGGACTGTCATAAGGGATTTGCGTGTCTTTGTAGAGATTTTTGCCTGTGGTACCTTCCATTCGGATCAGGGTCCTGCTTTCGCCTCTAAGGCGTATAAGGATGCCATGACTTCGTTGGGGGTCCAAGTAAGGTTTTCGTCTCCATACAGGCCTGAGGGTAATAGTGTAGTGGAACGAATGAACCGTGACTTAAAGCAATCATTGACAGCTCGAGTTATAGGCACTGGCAGGAACTGGCTGGCCAATCTCAATGGCGTGCAGAGTGCTCTTAATAATCTCCCTAGAAGGTCTCTGGGTGGGCGGACCACATACGAAATGCTCTTTGGTATCAAGATGTATGTACTGGACCTTGACGGTCTAGACTCGGTGGCTGTTGCTGCCTCCTTTGACGTAGATGAACATTGCAATGTTTTACAGACTCTACAAAAGACAAGAGACAGTCTTGCAAAGGAACATTTGCCCTCCACTTCGGATGATGCGTTGCAGATCCCGGTAGTTGGCTGGCTACCCCAAGTTGGAGAATTGGTTCGGGAGAAGATCGATAACAAGAAAGAATTTGGTCCCTCTTACCGAGCTCCAGTTCCTGTGCTTGGGGTGAAGGGCACAAGAACAGTCCTTTTACCACCACTTCCAGGTCGTAAGGAAAACAGGTATATCTCCATTGACAATGTCAAGATACACAGAGTGGCCGATTCTTCTTAGTATGACACCGGCAGTCTCCTGTCCTTCGATTGTGAGAAATTCTGTATTGGCCACTGCTTCGAATCCTGAGCCAGAGGTGGCCATTGAGATACCTACAATTTCTAGTCCTTTATTGAGTACATTGCCTAGTACTCAACTTGATGAAACTGACTACACTTATCCAACTGACTTATCGATGCCTGATTTACAGACTCGTTTAGCCACTGAATCCAGATTTTCATTTGACACTGTTTCACACACATCAGGAAAGCCCTCACAGATTACAGTTTATTCAAGATTATTTCAATAACATTTTTTAATTCCCCCTTGGACATATATTTGGCTGGTACTTTTTTCGATTTACCTTTTTATGTCAATTGGTTTTGTGTTTCATTTTTTCCGAATCGCCAATGGACACTATGTCGAAGAGAGAACATGCATTCGACATCTAAATGGAACATTGGCACCCCATTCCTCGTCACATACTGCACACAGATTGAAGAGAGACTTGGCTTTTGTTAACATCACTGCTTGGCCTGTCCTGGATGGGATAGTATGGGATGCTGTTAAATTTCAAATCCATGGCCCCACTGGGGTTATAAATGTTCCTAATGTGCTTAGAGTTAACATGGGGGGTCTAGTTAAACAAAACATACGTTCTGATGATTGAGATGTTCAGGCCGTAGAGGCATTGTTTTCTGATTTGAAATATTATGCTGCCTTTGATGCTGAAGATTTATATTTAGAATCTGCTAATTATGGTGATTTATTTTGTTTCCAACAATTTGGTAACCACTACCTACATAAAACTAATTCCAGGAGGAGTACTGTAAATTTTACACAGTGGGAGCATTGCCCAGCTCCTTTGCGAGGCAGTTTGAGTACCTTTTTGAAAAAGTACACTTATTTTACTGACTTTAATCAGTCCAATCCCGCTACATTTTGTTTTAAAATGACAGAAAAGTCGATGTCCAAGGTTAGACTTACCAATACTAAGTTATTGTACTCGAAGTCCTTTCTAGACTAGCTAGCTGTTGGAGGCTACGAGTTGTGTAAGGAAACAGTTGACCGTAAATCTGTTTGGGGTTCTAAAAGTTGGCAGGTACAAGGCACTGAGGCTTTGCACCGTGCATGTCTCATCCCGAATCATATGTTGTTTTTTAATTCTACCATTTCACTGACAACATGCTTTGGATTGGCTACTTCAAAAAAATTAAATACTCCTTCCTTCCCTGATTTGGAAGAATATTCAGGTTGGGGTAATACTACAAAATTTATGATCAGGGAGTTGCAAACTCTATTGCTAAATTCGTCATTTAACATATCTAGTTTGGATCCCAAGAGTTGGCTGCTGTGGCACAGAAGTGCTGACTCGTGCCAACATCGTTTTCTGGGTTTAGCTGATGGCTTTACACAGGTCAGGGTTGATCCCCGTTTTGAGAGTGACCATTCTGTAACCACTTATTCTGTAGGCAAATTATGTCAGAATTGGCTCAAACATTCTACCTTGGCGTCAGTTAAACTGCATTTATCTAAACTGACTGACGATGTTCATTTGAATGATTTCATAAAAGGCCCGGCTAGAGGTAGATCTAGACGATGGATATATGCAGTTTATAATGAAATCTGGAAAACATCACAGATTGAGGCGGCTACCCGCCTTAGGGCTATTGATCAAGCTAATTTAGAAAAAGTGCTTGCAGTTGTGGATAGTAGCATTAACACGCTTTCTTCCCGCATTTACACATTGGATAATATTGTGTCATCTGTTG
The DNA here is from genome assembly GCF_964261635.1 of Lissotriton helveticus. Taxonomy (NCBI): domain Eukaryota; kingdom Metazoa; phylum Chordata; class Amphibia; order Caudata; family Salamandridae; genus Lissotriton; species Lissotriton helveticus. The sequence goes on from NC_136065.1 coordinate 2,061,326,975, forward strand.
TTGATATTGTGCAAGATGATGTGTCTGTATTATACCATGGTCAAAATCAATTGCGTTCTATTATCCAGTTTGCGTGGACCCTGCAGACGCTTAAGTCCAGGAAAGTGCCTTGGAATTACATGAATACCTCTTCTCTTTTTGCCCCGTTTAATTTGACTGATAAGCAGCGTTTGCTTTCAATGAGAGATGCATCTTTTTCCATGTTACACATTGAACGATTGGAGTCTTTACCATTCTCTGTGGCAGAGGTCACTACTGCAAGGTGGCTTATCCACGGATTAATAACTTTACCGTTTGGTCTTTTCGAATTTAAAAATTGTATGACGTATTTTGCCATTGGTAGATACGAGCCTCTTGGTAGCTCCTATCTGCATGAAGCCTGGTCGCTTCCTTTTACATACAGATGCCTTAGGGAGGGCAAGGAAGTTTATCTGAAAGGTGAAGAGTGCACCGAAACACCAGATCACTCATTAATGTGTAGACATATTCAATTACACGGCTCTTGTAATCAAGAACAGCCTAATTTAGCCTGTGTTTTGAAAGGTACACCCGTGCACGCTATCATCCCCACATTCACATTACTGGCAAATGGCAGTTATTTACTTTTAAATAATGAAGATTGCTGTGGGTTAATAAAACGATACAAAAGGGGATGATGGATGGAGCGTTTGAGCAAATCAAACACTCACCCCCAGTCAACTGATCTGGGTTTAATCCATCACCATTCTTTAGCTCACTCAGCCACCCCATTTCAGACATGGCTATATGCAAATCAGTCTGACCCTGTGCCTCATGGGAACAGTCCAGCCCGAACTGCCAAGCCATGTCTTCCATGGACCGGAAACAAGCATCCTGGGACCGGTTTCGGATTCATAATCCTCATCAGCCAGGCTATCTTGAATCCAGTGGCCAAGTGAGCAAGGGACTCACGTCTGAGCATACCCTGCCACACTTAGGGCGAACAAAGCGATACAAAAAGGGGATGATGGATGGAGCGTTTGAGCAAATCAAACACTCACCCCCAGTCAACTGATCTGGGTTTAATCCATCACCATTCTTTAGCCCACTCAGCCACCCCATTTCAGACATGGCTATATGCAAATCAGTCTGACCCTGTGCCTCATGGGAACAGTCCAGCCCAAACTGCCAAAGCCATGTCTTCCATGGACCGGAAACAAGCATCCTGGGACCGGTTTCTGGCATTTCAGCTGTCATCAGCCAGGTTAGCTTGAATCCAGTGGCAAAGTGAGCAACGGACTCACGTCTGAGCATACCCTGCCAATTTAGGGCGAACAAAGCGATACAAAAGGGGATGATGGACGGAGCGTTTGAACAAATCAAACACTCACCCCCAGGTCAACTGATCTGGGTTTAATCCATCACCATTCTTTAGCTCACTCCACCACCCCAGTTCAGACATGGCCATATGCAAATCAGTCTGGCCCTGTACCGCTTTTGGCCGCTATGAGTGTGGCAGGGTATGCTCAGACGTGAGTCCCTTGCTCACTTTGCCACTGGATTCAAGCAAGCCGGGCTGAAGACGGCTGGAATGCCAGAAACCGGTCCTCGGAAGCTTGTTTCCGGTCCAGGGAAGACATGGCTTGCCAGTTCGGGCTGGACTGTTCCCATGAGGCACAGGGTCAGACTGATTTGCATATAGCCATGTCTGAAATGGGGTGGCTGAGTGGGCTAAAGAATGGTGATGGATTAAACCCAGATCAGTTCAGATCAGCACTATTGTCCCAAAAAGAAGTTGCCCTGACATCTGCTCGTGAAACATTTGTCCTTCACGTAGCTAACACCCGCACAGAGGTGCATGCTTTATTAAATACTGACCTACCATTGCATTTCAGTGAGCTGATTCATACAATCTTTATCGCATCCTCCACATCGGGGCTGGCACACTTTTTTAAAGTAGTTAGCAGTGGTCTTGTGACTTCTTTTCAAAAGATATTTGGAGTCATTCCTGCTTTCTTCCATTCAATCTTTTCCAGCCTATTTGGTGGATTTCCCATTTTACTGGCGTTGGCTGCAGGCGTTCTGGTGCTATTTTGTTTTATTAAAAATGGATGCCCATCCTGTGTTCCAAGACGAGCTGTCGCGGCTGGCACTGTTTCGCAACAGGATGCTTGAATACTATGGAACGCTGCCGCTCGCCACCTTAAGTGCAGCATATGGATTATCATTTTGATTTTCCTATTTCACATGTGTCCAGCCTGTCTTTCATTGCTTGAGCTGCGATTTCGACTGGGCCCTGGATTTGTGTCTCCGCAATATGGTGTCTCCTGAAGTGGATTTTAATCAACTCATGAGCCCCTTAGTTGCACATGAATTGCTTTGTTCTGATGGAGGGATTATGGCCTTTGCAGCGATGCATGGAATACTGGGTCGTTGGAATATATTCGCAGCGGCGCAAGATTTCTTGGCACACAGCTTCATCGAGAACCCACCGAGTTGTCCTCTGATGGTGCTAGAGGCTCCGGTAATTGAAGAGCATGTATGTTCTTTCCCGCTATTGAATTGGATGGCTGAATTATTTTTGGATGAGAACAGTGACTTCATTTTGGAAGCTGTTGCTGCTTATTTTGCATATTCAGTGCTAGGCTGAGCTCTGTCGATGCCTTTCTTGAGGCACCGGATCAGACTGATTTGCATTTGGCCATGTCTGAACTGGGGTGGTGGAGTGAGCTAAAGAATGATGATGGATTAAACCCAGAACAGTTGACTTGGTGGTGAGTGTTTGATTTGCGCAAGCGCTCCGTCCATCATCCCCTTTGGTATCTGAAAAGAAGAGGCAGACTCCTAGTAAGTTAAAGCCTCTTTATTATTGACCAGTCCCGTCAACTCCCAGGCAGCAACTGCCAGAGCCCCCACATTCCATGTTCCACGCAGGGAACATGGATGTAGGAAGATTCCATGCAGACACAAAGAAAGGACCCAACACACCTCCCTTCGTATAACAAGAAAAGAAAAGAAAACAATGAAATAAATAAAGGGGAAACTAAATGAGAAAATATCATAACAACAATGAAGAATCAAAGTAACCCTTACTGCAAAACACAAGGGAAATAGAATAAACATTGGACAAGAAATGCAAATAACAATACATGCATATTAAAACATGGCATAATCACAAAACTTAGTCGGCATAGATCTCGTCCTCGAAGAAAATCTTCTCTGAGCAGAAGAGGATGACTGACCACACCCAATTGAAGGAATGACCTTAGAAGAAGAACAGCTGGAGCCAGAAGGTGAATCAAGAGTAGCACGTGAAAAAGAACTGGAGCCAGAAGGTGAAAAAGAATCGACAGAACGATCAACACAGACACCCATCTTCCCTCCTACATACACAATTTTGGATTGAGGAACAATAGAAATGGCACACTTATTCCACACCTTCCCATTCTCGAACACCACCACACGTTCTTTTACTTCTTTGACCCTTGCAGGAGCAGAAAAACGAGAATCACCCTTGCGAACAAAACCGGGTTTCTTGATTCTTACCCAATCACCCACACGCACAGGAGAAACATTCACAGAAACAGTGGCATACTTGGACTGAACAGCCATTCTAACATCAACGACCCCATTAAGTTTAGATGGATCAACAACTTTCCTGGACATCCAATCTTTGTTCAATTTAGAACTGGCAACCCTACCCCTGATTAGCGTAAAAGGAGGTATTCCAGTACTAATATGGGGAGTAGTTAGAAAAGCCCATAACATATCTGCAACTGCAGTACGCCATGACAAACCATTCACAAGAGCTAACTGTAGGTGGTCCTTAATGACGCGATTAAAGCGTTCAACTAAACCATTGCTGCGGGGATGATAAAGAGATGTCAATACATGTTTAATGCCAAGTTCTTGAGCGTAAGGCCATGGGTCTTTACAGTATCAAGAACTAATTTTACCCTGCTGTCATGTTCAGCTACAGTAGGTGCATGTACTAAAATGTCATCCTGGAAGAACACGACTCCTGCTGTGTTTTTAAACAAATTGCCCATTAAACGCTGAAACACTGCGGAAGCCGATGCCAGGCCGAAAGGCATGCGTTTATAACGAAACGCACCCTCCGGGGTGACAAAGGAGGTAAGATGTCTAGACTCCTTGGAAAGCTCAATCTGATGATAGGCCGAAGAAATGTCGAAAGAGGAAAAATACTTGGCCCCATCAAGCGTAGCCAACATTTCAATAATATTTGGCAATGGTTGGCGGTCAATCCAAATGTTAGCATTCAAGTCGCGCAAATCCACACACATCCTAAGGGACTTATCCGGCTTACGTGCAAGAACAATGGGGGCCAACCATTCTGATCCCTCAATGACTTCAATGACATCCATGCGACACAATCGTTCCAGTTCCTCTTTCAGTTCGGCACGCAAACCGAAAGGTACTTTACGCACTTTGTGCGCAACAGCTTTAGCAACATCTTTTAAGACAATGCGATGTTGAAAACCTTTTAATTTCCCAAGTTTATCGCAAAAAACATCGGGATACATCTCGATCCACTGATCACCAGACAAGTGTTTCACAACTACCTCATCTGGAATGTTAGAAGATGAAGGACACGAGTAAAACTTGGAAGCTTCACGCCTGGATATAACCATGTCAGGGTGGTTAGGATCAAGGATGATCCCTAGTAGAAATGAATACAGTAACTGTGGCCAAATGTTATCCAAAAAGTGTGCTTTTAGTTCATGTGAATTGGAATATAATCCAAAAGAAATACCAAATAAGCCCACAAGATAGCACTATCGTGAAAGAATTTTATCACAATCCAAACCAAATGAACACGATATAGTGGCAAACATTTTTTGTTAATGGAAAATGTTCCAGCTTACTTGGAAAATGTCCCAGCTTACTTGGATATGAGCAGATTCACTTGATAATTATGCTGACAAAAGGAGAAAGAAACCGATCTCATGCAGTAGTCTGTTCCGATGAAAACAGACTGTTCCGGTGTGCCCAGTTACTATGGAAACGAACCAAGCACAAAATGGATGTCACGTCCTTTTGACGTTTTTTCATTAGGAATTAGAGCTTGTCAAGGTTGGTTTCGATGACGTTTCTAAAAGAAATAGGGCACAGATGACGAAGTCAGCAGAAGCTCGAGCCCACTTCTATACATCACTGGGAGGTTGTGGACTGAGCCAAAATGACGCCTCTCTTCTTGAAATTGCCACTCACATATGCCGACAGCTCGCAAACTTGACCTCCTGGACTGTAGAATTGAAAAGCAGCATAGATGCGACACTGGAGTCGAACCTGGGCAGCACTCACACGATGGAGGGCAGAAGATCAGCATGAAACAACACGGGAACAGGAGAGCAGGACTGGCCAAATCGTGGCCAATGAAAAAAAGAGGCAGACTCCTAGTAAGTTAAAGCCTCTTTATTATTGACCAATCCCGTCAACTCCCAGGCAGCAACTGCCAGAGCCCCCCACATTCCATGTTCCACGCAGGGAACATGGATGTAGGAAGATTTGCATGCAGACACAAAGAAAGGAACCAACACTATCGCTTTGTAAACCCATCTATTGTTGTATAGCTCCTATATATCCTTATATCGTGTTAAGTTAGCATAGGTGCATTTGAGATTTAAACGCCATTTTTCCTTTCTTGCAACTTCTGCACACGACCCTTAATTGTTGACTTAGCTTTCAACCTAGTGGTTTGCCGTGGTGTATGTGAGAATAATATGTTATTGCTCTGATATCAGTTTTGTTTAATAAACCATGTCTGCACGGAGAGTGCTGAAGTTTCAGGAGCAACACGATATGGAATTGTTATGAGGTCTGATCTCCACGCCTTCATAGTCATAACACAAGTGCAGCCTTTGCCAACTTGGGCTTGAGGCGGGATTGATATTGCTTTGCACGAGAATTGTTAACTCACTTGATGCGGTGCACATGCAGAGAGAGCTGGTGTATGCTGATGTGATTCCTTCATGCTAGGACACTAAGGTATGGGCCCGCCCTAAAACAACCCAAAGAGACCTTCTTAGCTAATAATATAATATATGTGTTAGGGAGGGTGAGATATAAGTGTTGTTAACTCTTATTCATTACAGCATGTTAACATGCTGTCACCATTCGCTTTTTATGTCTTAGTAACTATGCTGATAATTTTGCTACTGATAATAAGTATACTTGTATTATCTAAGATACTGCGCCTGAGAAGACGGCATTAGTAAATAAACATTTCAAATGCACATGTGTCTTCTTTACTCCATGTTCTGGTTTGTAATGATAATATAACGAAAGAGTGTTCATGAGTCCCACGTACCCTGAGGTACTGTAAGTTCATGTTCTGGTTTGTCTAAACATTGGGAGTTTGATATGTCCAATGAGACACTGTAGCTAGCTCGGTAAGGGGTGAGTTGGTTGCTAAGGTAAGTTTTGGGACACCCTAATTTGCCGAGGTTCCACTCCTCTGTGCACAGTTCTGTGTGAGTACAGAAACCCTGCAACACTATTAGAGCACTCTTCAGGACTTTGTATTCATCCTCTTCTCAGACAGTGAGGAGCTTGTCTCTACCTTTGTCTGCAAAGGAGAGGCCACAAGATTGCTACCCACTGCTCCTGGGGCACCTTCTGTCATTGGTAGGCCCCTTCCAATGCAGTTATCCATTTGTGGATGTCATCCCTATTCTGATAGGGAGGGACAATCTTATTTAAGTTTCTATGGTCATAAGACCTTTCCAAACCACTAGGGAAGTTGCTGCCACCATGGGACTCTAGTCCCATATTTTTTCTTGCTCGTTCAAGCTCCAGGGACTCCCTTTCTGAGGCTAATCTTTGTTTCCTTATTTTCAGTTGGGTTTCTTCAAACTTCATCTGATTCTTTCTCCTCTCCTGGTATGTGTCAGAATGGTTAGATTCATCTGAAGGAGATCTTGGCCTTCTATGCACACCCCCAACTCTTCCTGGTGGGACAAAGACAGGGCCACCTTGGCCTTCTTCATCTCCAGTTGGAGCTGGTTGGTCCAGGTCTAGGTCATTGTCACCTGCCTGGTCAACATCAGAGTCTGAGTCCTGGTGGTTTGTACCACTGGCCTCTTCTCCCTCTGTTGGTTCCACCCCATTGCCTACCCTTTCAGGCTCTGTAGCTTTCCTATGGTCATCAAGCAGTAACACCTCTCTGAGATGTTGGGTTATGGCATTCTTGCCTGTCTTCAGTTTCCTCATAGTACACAGAGCCCTTAATTCTAAAAAAGGGAATGTGTCATACTTGGATGTCTGTAACATATTGACATCTGGCAGGGATTCACTGGTTCCTGGCCCTGAAGACATAACTAGTGAGGTGTGGTGTATGCACTACCTACTCTAGTTGTGTACCTACTAAACTCTCTTGAGTTGTAGAAAGGGTGTGCTAAAGCCCTTAACACGCAACTCTAAGTTCAGTAGAACTTACTGTATTTAAGCTTGTATTATATGTACCTCTGGCACCTTTAGTGGTTTTGAAATGATAAATCACTTGAGATTATCTGGTAAAACAATGGCAAGCTGGAATCCCACACGCTGAACACCAATGTGAGAAGTTGGCCTGGCATATGCTGTCCACTATTCTAGTGGGCACCTTGCACCAGTCCAAACGACCCTTATTGAAGGTGGGTTTAAAGACAAACTATATAGAAAGCTATCCTAGTGGTAGCTGTGGAGAGCAGCCTTCAGGCTAAGTCTTGAAGGAATGTAAAGCAGCTTGTTTTACCAGTCTGTAATCTCATGATTGACCAAATGAAAGGTGAACCACAGCAGGTATATATATAAAATATATGGATTTATTCTAAACATTTCCCTCAAGTCTCTTTGTGAGGGTAGAGGCAAAAGTACATTCAGTAAACTTAATTAGCACACAGTAAATTAGCACAATATAGGTTGAGCCCTAGGGGCGTACCAAACTGTAGTGTTCTTGCATCCTGTTGATGCTTTGCATGTTATCTCCCTCTCTACCCCAGCTTGTGGAATGTTGCGGCTATGATGCATTGTAGAATGTTGGGGCTCTGTGGGCTGTGGATGACAGTTGGCATTGGGCTGAGCATCATGCTAGATGTTCCTGGTGGGGCGTTGTTTCCATCTTAACTACTTGATTACAAATAAACATCTCTACATCATCTTCTGTGAGGACTTGATCACTACATTATTTATGGCGACGAGGACTAGGAGAATCTACGCTTAAATGAAGGTACAAGTGCCAAAAGAAACCTCTACATTACTTCTAAAAAGCGACTGGCGCAGTTTACAGCAACTAGACATGGCGCAGATTTCAGCAAGAAGTCACAACAAGCGTGAGCTACATGAATCAAATGAAGAAACTAAGGAACATAAAGAACCAAAAACCAAGGAGCCACTGAGGGAACATCAGCACGCTTTAAAGCCCCACCAGTGTCCTTCAGATCGGACAGCCCTGCTCAAGCGTGTTGTGCGCGGCTCACCTGGACACTCAACAAGAGTAAGCACGTTTTTGTTCCTTCTTTGTGTCTGCTATAAATCAAATGAAACCTGCGCAAGGACATTATTGAAAAGATATTCTGTGTCAGCTGATGCATGCTATTCAGTGTCTAAACAATTTAATTCTTCATGCGTGTTAGGAACTGCAAAGAGACACTCTTCATGTATAGTAAGCCAATTTATTTATTTGACTCGCATTTCCCAAAGTGTTTGGCTATTGACTATCTGGCTTCGTACAGACTTGCAAAAGAAACCGCTTGATCTTTGTCTGGTTCCCTCATCTTATCTGTTGTGGTACCGGGAAGAGTGAAACCAGGTCACAGGATAAATTTGGGGGCACGCAGCAGCGACCTTTAGAGTAAAGCTCATTAACATTAATGTTCGGGGGCAGTGCGAGATTCACACAAGTTTAGTGCAAGACGACAAGCATCGTGTACTGACTGTCGAGCCAAAGAGACTCTCGAGCCAAACAGTCATATTTTGTTTTTGTTTTTGGATATATTTGGTGTTTTTTTTTAATAATAGTCCTTCAAGTGTGTCGCATTTTCCAACTGTCACTCTTAAATTAAAAAAGAATTGTGCTCGCGCTTACCTGAGAGCAGTTCTGGCGTCTCGTGCAAACTCTGGAGACTTCCTCATCTTCTCGACAATCGACAGTGTGACGCATCGACTGCAGCGCTGCCGTCAAGCGTTTTGGCGCACGCTGCTGCCTTGAGCCAACCGGCATTACGTCCATTACGTGCCGCCATTTTTCTTTGTGGTTGGCTTTCTGTGAGGATGTTCGGTCTTAAAAAAAAAAGTGACGTTACACAGTGTGTATGCCATGGATCATATGCCGGAGATCGACCTGCATCGATACGAAGATCACCTACAAACTTTACGGGCGCAATGGGTGGCTGACAACTCTGTGTATCTAAGCAGTTATTTTAGACAAGATCCTTCGCAAACGTTTAAATAGTGCGAATATTGCCGTAGCACACTTTGGAGTTTCAAGGTACTTTCTGCTACTTCAAGACATTTCTTTCTAGTGTTGGCAAGACAAAGTTGGAAAAGTCATCGGAGTTCTTTTCATACAAAGTCTAATTTTAAAGTCTTTCACTGGTGCTTTATTCCTCGAAGAGTTTTACATTCTGCTGTTTAAGTTTTCGGTTTTAGTATAGAGTAAAAAGTTTATTTTAACAAGGCTGATGTTGGAACACGATCGGTTCACAAGGCAAAGAAAAAGGTTAAGCTGCCTTGTAGTGATGTTTTAAGTGGAAAATGTTCATCTTATTTCATTTATTTATTTAAGCACTGTGTTTTTACTTTTGCAAAAGAGTACTTTACAGTTTGGGATTTGCTTTTGATGTAACTTGCCATCTTTTGTGCTGGCGTTGTGTGTTTTTTTGTTTGTAGGAATGGGTTGTAGTCCCATAATCCTAAGGGGTGGGTTTTAAGTCCCATATCCTATTTTTAAAGTTTGTGGTTTTTCTGAGTTTCAAAAAAAAAAATGTCCTTTTGACTCATTCGTAAGTTTTTAGGGGGTTTGAGTCCCACCTATGCACTATATTGGATTAAATCCTATTTACTCAGTTTTTAGGGGGTGTTAGTCCCACCTGTTTAGGGGGTGTTAGTCCCACCTAGGTTTAGGGGGTGTCAGTCCCACCTGGCAAGGGAGTGTTGGTCCCACCTATGTTTCTATTTTTGGTCTTAGTCCCATTTTCTCAGTGCTAAGGGGCTTACCTATGTTTAGGGGGTGTCAGTCCCACCTGTTTAGGGGGTGTTAGTCCCACCTAGGTTTCTAATTTGTGGTCTAAGTCCCATTTTCTCAGTGCTAAGGGACTTTGTTGGGTTTTATTCCGTCCGAGTATTTACTCATATTCCACTTTAAAAACCCACAATTTCTTTTCTTTTCATAGTGCTACTCATCTCAATGCAGGGTGTCAGAGCACTTCACATTACACCTACGCCTTATACCTTGAAAATAAATTGTGTGTGTAAACCGATGAACAGTGTGTGTTACTTAAAAACCAGGGCCACACCAGTTCTGTGTTCTGTCATATGTTCACATCTTAACACTATCTGGATAAAAGGTCTTATCGTATAAGTATTAATTTAACTCCCCAATACACAACATGCACTTGAAAGGTGAACAGTCAGCTTTTGCAAAATGCATTCCGCGTCATAGGCACATGCATTTCTAGTAACTTTTGTCCAGTCTGAGCTAAGGACAACTTGTAAATTATGCAGAAGATGTAATATGTGGCAAATGTAGCAGCAGAATCACATAGTGCCAGTGGGCCTGTACGAGATAGTGAGGGATACATGATGCAGGAGACACCCGTCCTTCTTAGCTCACTGTGCAATGTTAGAAAGGTTGTGATTTATGAACTGCAAATAACAAAAGGATTTCTGTGCTAAAAAGCAGTTACCCCCTTACCTACCCACATAGATGAACTTTGTAGGAGAAACATTAACCCCTGGGATTGGAGAAAACATATATCCCTCCAGAAAATGTGGTAACCCCCCAGAGTTATTCTACCAATACTCTCGTTGACGTTTACTGGACTCCCAAAGTTCTCAGCAGCAGATGCTCTCACCTTACCACATATTTTTAAAATGCCGACTTTGCGACCAATTTAAGCAGAACAGATTTACTGTCACAGTAACAAAATACTACATTTAAGCCCTCATGCTGTTTACATACAGTCTACAGCGGACGCAAGAAATATACCCCCTTTCGCGCGACCCTTTAGACGCGAACCCAGGTCTCCCAGACCAAAGCCAAACGCTCTACCAACTGAGCCACACCCCTTTTCAGCATATTTCTCCGGTCATAATAGAAGCACATTAGCTCTTAGGGGAGGCACTTTAAGAACACCGATTTCATTATGTATTATCCACTCCCTCTTCCAGGGTGACTAACAGCAACTAGGAGCCTGCTGGGAAAGTGAGGCTCCGGGGGGCAGGTGGACGGACGCTTCCACGTTACGCCGGGCAGCTGTCCCTAGCAACTAATCGCACGCGGTCAGTGCGCTGAGCGAAACGTGCTTTCACGATTAGCTGGTAATTTTTAAAAGCGCCAGCTTCGACTATTTACATTGAGACGTTCTTAAAATTATTACCAAAGAACATCGATGTAGAGGACTCAGAAGTCTCCTTTACCCAAAAGTTTACCCTGATCAGAATAGCCAGAGTAAAGCTGTCACTCTTCTTTAATGAGGCCCTAGATATGTAACTCCATACAGCATTGTTCCCAGTTAAGTAAACCTCCGAGATTTGCAGCGATCTAGCCATTTTTTACTACACCACATGAATGGTGCATACTGTCATTTTGCCAAAAAGGTGCCTAGTTGTTATCTTTCTGACTGTCCTCTCTTCCCCAGGAGACAGGCATCGATGAGGCGGGTATGGCGCAATAGAATAAGTCTTCGATTCAAGAACTGAATGCGGCACTGAAGAAATGTCTGACGTTTTAAGACTCCTCTTTTAAGTTTGAGAACAGACTTAAACGTATGAAGTAAAGATAAAATTATCTAATTGAAACGCATTTAATAAGATCCTGGCCGATTACTCATTGTAACTGACTAATTTACGATCTGGAGTGCACCTATGTTATCGCACAGACGTTAAAAACGCGCATTTCCGAATATCTGACACTGCCAGCCGTAGGAGTTTAAACAAACCCTCTTATAGTTCGAAAAACGGCCAGAGAAAGAGTCGATAAACAATAGGCTAGCTTAGAGGACTCGTGCTCCTGCTGCAAATATTCACCAGCATTGGGCTTGTGTAGGAGTACAACAAACGTAATCCAAAGACCCATGACACATTTTCAGCAACAATTTTATAAGAAACATCAAATGCGCTGGGATGCATTACTCACGGAAACTTTCTTAAGTAAGAAACACTTTAACTACATGACTCTTTCCATATCCCAAACCATCGTTGCCTACAGCTAATACAAAAGTCGACTGGGCCCGCCTTGAACAGAAGACAAACAAAGCAGCAGAGATACCGGGAATCGAACACGGGGCTTCATACATGCACGGCAGGCACTCAACCACTGAGCTACGTCCCCTCAGATCAACCGGTTTGCGCGGGATGCATTCATTCAATTAGTATTTTCCATTACCCATACTGTGCAGCATTCCCGCCAACCCACACCTTCTGTAACGTGGCCATCTAATTACTCAGGATATCCTACATGTTGCCTATGTATATCCTTAAGTAAATATTCTAAAGCGTGGTAAATAAATACAGCAACAAACATCACAATTTAAATGGGAAAATAAACCTTTACTAGATTATTCAATCCACTCCAGAAGATTAGCAGAGCTGTATCAGGTAATGTCTGCAAAGGAGGAGTTTGCTATGTAAGGTAGCAGACACGTTTGGGCACGCACTCCTAGTCAAGTCGAACATTGACTTTTAAAAGTTGTAGACAAGAACCTGCGCAAGAACCTGCGTCCTACTTGCATAAAACTTGTAAACCAATTTTAGTGTCTAGCTGGGCTTTCGCCTCCATAGAGGAAAACTAAACTCCCTCCCCCATTACAGCTAACAGTCAGCACACCTTCGTGACGGTGCATTTACTGAATACGAATAGGTGTTTGTAAAATAACTGTATTATCTATGTTCCTGCCCTGATGTTCTACGCAGACAGTAGCATGGTTAGACACCCCCACTTAACTTATTCCTTCCAACAACGGCTGGCCCGCTCTGTCATGCGGTCCGGCGCTTCTCCCAGGCAGAACTTCGGGCCTCTGGTCATTCCTTCCCTTGCGGCGCACTGCTGTTCGTCCATCTTCCTCGCGGCCTCCAGGCCCCCGTCCGACCACGAGAAACCGGACATCCGAGCTGCACAGGGAGAGAAACAGAGGAGATTACAAAAAACAAACAAAGAAGCCCCGAGCGCGGGGCACCGTATTGTGAGGGAGCGTCCAGGGACAAGGGGGTCTCCTGGGCGCTCCCTACCTCTTTATTCCCGAGGGGCCAGGCGGGGGGGGGCACGCCCCCCCGGCCCGCCCCTCCTGTAGCCCGCCCCCCCTGACCCGGACCTTCTACCTTGTATCCGGGTCAGGGAGGCCGCCGGCCAATCGGTGGTGGGTCGCGCCCCCCAGGGCCCGCCCCCACCACCGAGAGGCAACAATGGGGAAAGGGGGGGGCGACGGTCGCCGCGCCGCCATGCGTGCGGGGGGGCCGAGGGCCCCCCCTTTTCATTTCATTCCCATATACGCAGTCTACATACTGTTTCTCTATATGAGGAGCCTTTTCTATCCCTCTATTGGGGTTGGATTTGGGTATTCTATGCCTTACATTTATTGTTCTTCTGTTTGAGACGCTGGATCCCTCTTGTGGGAGAGTTTTTCTTCATTGCAATAGTTTTTTCTACATGCTTATGTTTAACTTTCTGGTGAGAGGATGGGTAATTTTGTCTTCTTTTGATGTTGCAATTTTATCTGTTTTCTCTTGTTTTTATTGTTCTTTCTCTCGTGTTGTGGTTCTTTACCATATATATTTGAGGGTTGGACTTTTAACGCTATCTTGGTTCTTATGCTTTTGTCTATCCGTCTTGCATTCCTGTCTGGCCAGTAGGTATGTATGTCGGTTAGCCGTTGGTATTTTCAATCCTGGTTTTCCTGTCTGCTGTTTTCTTATCTTTCTTCTGTTATTGAAGGGAGAGTGGATGGATTCTTGTATATTTTCTCGCTTTTTTTTGTCTTCCTGACTTTTTCATGTTTCTATTCTAAAGGAGGATGGGTTTTGTTCTTCTGTATGTTTTACCTTTCTTTGGTTCTTTTTTACCGGGGTTCTTTGTGATCTGTGTTCTTTCTCTGTTAGTTTTCATTTCGGACAAAAGGGGAAAATGTAGTGTTCTTGCATCCTGTTGATGCTTTGCATGTTATCTCCCTCTCTACCCCAGCTTTTGGAATGTTGCGGCTATGATGCATTGTAGAATGTTGGGGCTCTGTGGGCTGTGGATGACAGTTGGCATTGGGCTGAGCATCATGCTAGATGTTCCTGGTGGGGCGTTATTACCATCTTAACTACTTGATTACAAATAAACATCTCTACATCATCTTCTGTGTGGACTTGATCACTACACAAACCATATATTAAGAAAGTGGTATAAGAACCACGACTGACATAGAGACAAGGCCTAGAACCTTTAAAACCGCTTGGGCCACTAGGAACCACCCAAAGCAGTGACACAGGGGACCCACGGGGGACGCGTGCAGTGTCTAAACACAGCCGCGCATCACCATTGACTTCTAAGAGAAAAGTTGAGGTTGGAATGTTAAAGATTAAGGACACTTAGAAGAGGACTTGGAGCTGACCCTTTTAGAACTAGGAGGTTCTAGAGTCAACACCCACGGGAGCACCAGGGTACTCCAGTTACCTGACCCAGGGAAGCCGGGTGCATAGGTGTCTTTTCGTGTCGGGAGTCATCGTCGATTTCAATGGTGATCTGCTGCAAAGTGCTGCTGGCGACCAAGTCAAAAGTGTCCGGGTGGATACAAGGGTGGATCAGAGATGTGAAGAACCTGAAAGCAGAGGAGACAGAGTCTGGGTTGCTTGCCAGTGACCAGGAAGGCAATGAGCGGATGCCCACCGATGTCGGGTGATTTCAGGTGAAGAAGGTGAAGCTTGACTCTTCAGCCACGAGGACCAGGAGGTGTCGATGACAACCAGGATCTGGATTCGAGCTGTCCCACAAAGGATGTCGAGTGCTGCTGTGTCGGTTTCCGGATTGGACCCAACAAGCCTTGGCAACAGTAACCCATGCAGAAAGCAGAGATTGGCTTTGGTGCAGACTAGCAAGGTCTGAGGGACTCACCACTCAGTGGAGAGTCAGAGCACGTCTAGACCAACCAGGAAAGCCCAAAGAAAAGAATAATTACCTATGTGGGGACACACCAGTCGATGGACCAGGGATCGCCAAGGTGCCTCAAGCAGAAATGCTAGAAACGGGTTCACGGAACACTCGTGGAGTGTAGGCCCACAATCTTCAGTACAGATGGTGCTCGGGGCTTGGACTACAGATAGCCCAATGCACAACTTCAGGAAAGCTCGGAAAGTAGCAAATGTGCACAGCGTCAGGAATTCCGGTCCCACATCACTCGTGAGGGCTGCGGGTCTCAGCTTTGCTGGGATCTTGTGTTGGCCTCTGAGAAGTCTGGAAGCCTATGTCCTGAGTTGCAAATACTTTGGTATCTGGTGGGAGCCTCGGAAATGCAGACCGGCAATATGCTTCTTTGGTGCCTGTTTGAACAGGGGAGTTACTCCTTGACCCCAAGGGAGATTCTTCCATCTTCTGGTTGTGTAGAATGTTGAAGTTCCATGAAATATGTTGCAGAGTTTCATCCAGGTGTATTCTGAAGTCCTAAGGACTGAGGTCCCATACTTTATACTAAGTTAGGGGGTTGGACATACTCTGGGGACCCACCTTTGGGAGGGTCTGGGGAGAGGGGTGGTTACACCTCTTTTGCTTTGTCCAGTTCCACGCCAGAGTAGGGGATGAGTGCCCCTGCAACCGGTTTGAACTGGGGTATGCACAGGGACACCAAGTGTGCCCCCAGCACTGTCTGAAAAGCATTCTCTGAATGCACCCACCCAGTCCCAATACTCTAAAGCCTGTCTGGGAGGTGGTTACACCTCCCTGTGACAGGAAACCTATAGTCCAGGCCTCCCTTGCTGGAGTTTCGTCTAGCAGCAGGAGGTCAGACTCTGTCTGTGGCTGCAGCATCCATTTTGTGATGCTGGTGCTCTTTTGAAATATTACCGTCAGTGTGTACATGTCTTCTCCCTCTAGAAAAGTGGAATTCTACCCCCACCACAAGGACGTGCGGGGATAGGATTCCAAAGAGTTTGACACCAAACACGACATGTTTCCATGCAGCCATTCCAAAGTTAGCCTTTACTGTGAGGTTATAATGCACTTAAGAGTATATGGTCTGGGTACATCACAGAACAGCCTCAGAGAATAGGCTCCGAAAGCTGCAGAGGTGCCCAGCTCATGCATGGGCACCCTGTCACACAAAACGAAGCACTCTGCCTTCAGGATTGATAAGGCCTGCCATAGGAGTGACTTATAGGTTTAAATGTGTCAGTGATTAAAGGTAGATATAGTTAACCTATATCTTAGCAAGGGGTGCATGCACCACCTTACCCAGGCTGCAGTAGCAGACCTGTGGTGCCATTTTGGAAGGCTTCCTGGGGGTGTCATAATACATACTTTAGCCCCTGGTAGGCCTCTGGTGTACCTATACCCTTAGTACCTAAGATACCATATACTAGGGACTCACAAGGGTAACCCAGTAACCAATCTGGAGGGTACCTAAAGTACATGCAATCATTTTAGAGAGGAAGCAGCTAGGTTGGGGTCCTGGTTAGCAGGGCCCCACGACATGTTATCAAGAGACTCCCTAATTTTGACATCAGTAAGGTCTGGGATTTCACAGCAGTATTGTTGATTGACATACCGTGGCCAAGCTTCTTCTGACACTGCATCCCCCCTGCTCTTGTTGGAAGAGCGAAGTTTGTTTATATGGTTCTAGAAGTGTATCAGGTTTTTAGGTCGAGCGACCTATCTCAATGCGCATGCGCATTGAGAGCGGGAGCTCGATCTATTGCGGCTTAAACAGAGCTTACCAAGATCAGGCGATTTCTTCCAGTGCACGTGAAAGCGCGTGCACAATGCCACCAGCCGCTTGCCTCGCATTACCACATCAAAGGCAAGGCGGCCTCGTCTCAGGCCCCTGCTGCTTCACACCCTCATGCCGCTCTCCCCGCTCCACCCCCTCCCCTGCCCGCCGTGTCCACTTCACTTTGACGGCCGCAGGCCGTCTCTCGTGTTTCTGCTTGTTCAATCTTGCATCGCCCGTTGTATACTTTGCATCCTCTCCCCGCTCCGCCCCCTCCCCTGCCCGCCGTGTCCACTTCACTTTGACGGCCGCAGGCCGTCTCTCGTGTTTCTGCTTGTTCAATCTTGCATCGCCCGTTATATACTTTGCATCCCTCCCCATGTAATGCATTTTGCCCCCTCTAATTAACTTGCTTATTCACGACAGCCCTTTCTCCATGTCTATTTGACTTCAGATGCCTCTATCTACGGCATCCTTCTACTACACAACATGGTGTCTCTTGTGCGCCCTTGCAGCTTGGCCCAGGTGCACACCATGCCCTATACTAACTTGCACATGTGCATCGGCCTCTGCCCCGACTCACTCATGTGCCTTCCACCCGCACCTCCCTATTTCTCTTCCGCCCTTGTAGAAGAGTTTGTGAGGATTTCTCCCTCGGTGACACCGAACCACTCCGGTGCACCACGCTCACTAACCCGGCGCCACTATAAGTAATTTCGGCTGAGCCCAGCATCCCCTGCTGCGCTCATCACATCTACCACTAATCGTCTTCCATTCTTTTAGAAATTGTAACACACACACGCCAGTCAAGAGCCTGTCCTCCCCGGTGATTTATGCAACATGGGACCTGAAGCACCTCGTGCATGGCCCCCTGCGGTCTTTTAAGTAAGTCCCCCGCGCTTCTTCACGCAGCCATCCTCGGCGCCTCGCATACCCTCATTAATGCTGTGCCTCCTCCCCAGCTTGCCGCCACCACACTTGGATTCTTTCCCTAAGACGCCTCGGTCTGATTACATTAGACACCGCTACAACCTACTTGAGTCCCTGCGGCTCGTCCAGTAATTTCGTCTCTGGTTCTCTTCAAGCATGCCCCTGCTGTTGGTCAGTCACATATCCTAATCCTACTTATTATCCGCTACAGATCATTTGGCAAGCTAGACCTGCGCTACACTCACTCCCACCCACTGATTGCTGCCAGCCCCAATCTTTGGAACGACATAGCCTTGACAGTAAGAACAGCACCCACGCTTAACCCATATCTCCGGCAAACCGTAGCATGCCCTGCATTACCCTGCTACTCGCTGATCTCTGGACAGGTTCCTAAAGTTTTAGAAAAGGCAGAAATGTCCGCTTGAAAAAAAAAATCATTGGGCTAACAGAAAGGGGTGATTTTGGCAAAATTACTGGAATTAATGTTGACACAGCAGTTAGTCTTTTTGAAGAGGCATATTTACTTGAATCTGTCCCAAAGCAGAGGTAATGTCTGTTGTGTTATCTTTGCAAGGCAAGCTTGGGTTGATATGTGTTTTAAGAGTTGCTTCTCTTGTCACTTTTAGACCGTTCAGCACGTTTGGTACTGGGGAACACTGAGCATTCCTGAACTGCTTGGGCAATTGGGGCTGCATCAAAAGAACACTAGATTGGGGTTTCCTCTCCATGATCCAAATATTTTTGCTTTTTTTTACGTTGAGCCTGGTAGCAGGCATGCGCTGCTCTCCGAGGTTTGTTGTATTTAGTCACGTTGGTCAGCCATGCCCACCACTTTCCATTTGTTCCTACTTGTCCATTTCTAACAATTGCTAAGGCATACAATCAAGAAATAGCAGTAACAAAATGCCCCTACACTTGTGTATCGGATCTTTCCCTGTTTGCTCGCATACTATGATTACTTTAAGGTACACGCAAATAGGAAAACAAACAGACTGCATTTTTACTTATGTTTATTTTGTAGGGGTTTCCTTTTTACTGTATTTACTGAAGATTCATGAAATATTCTGAAGAAAAAAATAGCCAGGTTTTAAGGGATTTTCCAAATTTAATTTGGGATTGTTTCTTGGAAATTACTATCACAAGTTTATTCCATTGGCTATTACTTTTTTGGCATTACTTCTTCCCTATGTCTCTCTCCCCCACTCTCTTTCTCTCTCTCGCTCTCTCTCTCTCCCTCCCTCTCTCTCTCTGTCTCTCCCTCTCTCTTTCTCGCCCCACTCTAATTCTCTATCTCTATTCTTTCTCTCTCTCTCCTTAATTCTCTGTCTCCTCCCTTTCTCTCCTTCTCTTTCTCCCCCTTCTTTCTCTCTCTCTCTCTCTCTCCCCCTTCATTCTCTCTCCTATCGTTCTCTCTTCTCTCACTCACTCCCCCACTTGAGTTCAATCTGCCATTGCTTCTTCCATTCTTTCTCTCTTGTATTCGCTCCTTCACTTTCCTCCTCTTTGGCATGCAGGTTGTAACAAGCATTGGCATAGCCCATAGGTCTCGCCTTTAGGACCTTATAAGTGTTTAGCCATGCAACAGTTAATGTCGTTGCAGTAAGGATATTGTGCTGCATAACTAAATACTTATAAGGTCCCAAAGGCGAGACCTATTGGCTATGCCAATGCTTGTTTTCTTTGAACAGACCATGTATTTTTAGCCAGTCCTTCTGTTATTTTTGTTTTTTAAGCTTCCCATGTTGATTGTTCATAGGCTTTACGTAATAAGGCCATATTTCTGGTGGTGAGCACTGTAGCGTTGAGTTTATGCAAGCGCACGGCCCTCCTTAGGGCTCTTCTTTGGTTGACTGTGGCCAACTTGAGAGACCGCCGCAAGGGGGGCCTGGTATATCTGTTGTAAACTTCGGGTCCCGTTAAGAGGTCTCTTATTTTGATTATTGAAGTGTCCCACCTAAGATGGTAGTCAGTGGGAAGGTATTGAGTGAAATTTAGGATTATTTCCATGAGCCAGTTGCCCACCTTATCAGCACATAAAGAATCCTCTGGCTAGAGTATGGAATTCGGTCTGCGTTGAATGCCCCACTTCTGTAATTTGGCAGCAACAGGAACTTGTAGGTCCATTGTTGCAGTCAGGGGGTTGTGGTCACTCTGTACGAGTGGGGATCTCCATTTTGAATAATTGGCTTGCCAGAAATGTTGATACAAAGATATAATCAATAGTCGAAAGATTCTTAAATGTTGCAGATAGATGTACACTGGGATCTTGTGCCAGTATAATTTGCTTCGCAGAGCGTAAATTGCAGTTGGATAATAAAATGTTCTTGGCTTCTTGCTCTTTAGTTTTGGTGGCTAGGTAATCATTGAATCCCAAGTTCCTGATGTTAAAGTAGCCTAGTAACAAGACTTCAAAAAAGGCAAACTCAACGATAATTTCTCTCCCCTTCACACTTTCAAGCAGACAAAAAGAGACATCATCCAGGGGTTCCAAAGTAAGTCTAGAACGTGGAATCCTTCACCGGTGTGGTTAGGTTTGGTATTTGGCAGTGCTGGCAATCTGCAGTGGTCATCTGTGTGTTATCTTGGGCCCTAACACTAATTACTTTACAAATTAAGCATCTTGAAGAGGAGAAACAAACAATAAAGAAACCATATTGAAGTCTATAAGTGAATGGACAAGTTCTACAGAAGCAAATCGCCCTCCCAGAATTCATTCCACGTAAAGCAAAGAAGTAAAAAAAAAGAAAGAAATGGATCAATTCAGTGCAGAATCCATTCCAAGTGTGCTCCAGGCGAACAGAAAACACACCTTCAGTGTGAAAAGCTGCACAGTTGTCTGTTTCTTTGACATGATTCATCCTCATAGGTTAAGGACTGTGATGCGGAAGAGCAACAAAGTGATAATGTACAGCAAGAGGGGTCCCTATAGAAGATGGCAGCTCCCCAGTAATTTCCCATGGCTCATAGTTCAAGTTGAGTTGGACAAGCCAACAAATTAATAGGGCAATGTAAGCCCAAGCCGAGCCAAGGGTCTAGCTTGGCTCTTAGGGCCCATGCATGAGCCAAGCCTGGAACACATTTGGCATCTAAATTGTACAACTAACATGTATATATATATATATATTTGTATATATATATTTGTATGTATATATGTGTGTGGTATTCCTATAGCACAAGTCTAGCCAAAAAGGCAGTGGAGAACAGTACAGGGTCAAAGACAAGTATAAAGTCAAGAAGTGATCAGAGCCATAGCTGGTTGTGTACTGTTTATGTATTGTGATGTAGTGTTCTTTAAAGAGGAGGTATTCAACACTACCCCATTTGCAGCAGCATTAGGGAGATCATGATGGATAGAGTGATGTTCCAGATCCCGGGTACATATGCATAAACTATACTGCCTTGTGTTTTTTTCCTTTTTACACTTCTTAGTCTGTTGTCTGATGGTGCCCTGGCTGTTCTGAGAACTACCAGTGATGATGATCTTGTCTGAAAGACATGTTGGGGTGCTTGCCATGAAGGCTTTGTAAATGATGCAGCTTGTTTTGAAGATGGTAGGAGTAGGCAAGGGGAGATAATGGCGTTCCCTCAGTATGGAGGGATGTGATAATATTTCTTCAGTCTCTGGATGAGACATGCATGTAGAATGCCCTTCAGGGACCTGACTGTCGCATCTGGGAGGCCATAGAGCAAGGTAGTTCTGTAGTGACTTTGTGGAAAAAATTGTTTCACTTTTCATGGAAGAGACAGCTGGTACAAGGCCTTCTTTGTTTGCAATGCGTTCCTTGAGGGTGAGGTTAGTGTCCAGTGTGACGTCACTGGAACGTCATAACCATTCTCTTCTTCAACATGTGGTCTAATGAAATAGAAGTAAACGCTGAAAGTGGGAAGAGTCTCTGGTAATTGACTTCCCAGGGAACTGGGCAGTCACCTTGTGTCCCTTTCTAGACGTCACTTGAAAAGGTTCTGCATCAAATAGAGCATCAGATTTTCTTTTGGGCACCTGGCGTGCGAGCACACAGTCTCCTCTCCTAAAGAAGACGTTCTTCGCATGTCATTTTTTGTCAGTATATTATTTCATCTTTTGTTTCTGAACCAAGTCCTTCTCACAAGTTGCGCTCTTGTTTTTCTCTCCATGATCGGTCCACTGTGCTATCTTGCTTGTCAATTCTCTCCCGAATATCAATGTCACAGGATTTTCACCTGTGGTCAAGTGAGATGTTGACTGATAAGCTGTCAAGGAAGAATTTGGCACAGTCTTTAAATGGAGCTTTTCAAGAGTAGCACGTTAGCGCACTCATAAAATGCTCATCTAGTCTGTTGACCAGCGGCCATAGAGGTGTGCTCTTCTGATGCTTTCTACTTAGATGCTCTAAGAAATTTTTAAACTCATGACTGTTAAATGGCGGGCCATTGTCAGATATCAGCACAGCTGGAACACCCCAGTTCTCAAAGATTTCATCCAGTCTCTCAATTATTCGGTCTCGAGTGGTAAATGAAAGATTCTCAATTAAGGGAAACGAAACATTCATCCACAATCACCATCAAGTGATGTCCATTGTCAAGTGGACTGAAAAAGTCAATGGATACACTCTCCCAGGCATGATTCAACATGCTAAAGGGGTGTTGAGTAACCTTAGTAGAAAAGTAGTTGCACAGATGACAGGCCTATATTTCCTTCTCAACCCTTTCATCGAGATTCGGAAGTACTTTGTGGGCCAATTAAAGTCATCTTCTGGCTTAAGCCCTCCCGAATCAGGATTCTTGGCCTTCTAAACATAACTCCTTCCTGTTTTATAGACAGTTCACGTTTGACATTTTTGTATTTTTGATATTCACCATCACTGGTGAGAGGCCGAGAGTGTTGGTTCCACGACTGACTGGTTTGTGATCATATCTTTCAACTTTATTATATAGCTATCATGGCTCATGGCAGTGATCATTTGGCTAATGAAAGAGCAGCTGGTGTGTTTGATTTTACAATGAAATTTATATAGGCTTCAGCCGTTTTGAATGGAGGACCATGACCTTGGATAGGCACTCTGGAAAAGTAGTCAGCAGGGTTTTGGTTTTGGGGTTTGGTAATGTTATAATTGTACTCTTTGAAGCGTAGTCCCCATCGTTCAATGCAAGGAGGCCTTTTGTCCTTTGGATTGCCAAATATAGTAAGTAAAGCTTGATGATCAGTTACCAGTGTAAAAGGTTTTCCGTACTGGAATAAATGGAAATGTTCATGAGCTCATACCACTGCTTTCTTTTTTAGGTTGTGAAGAATCACATTCTGTTTGGAACAAAACATTACTTGCATATGGCACAGTATGCTTTCGAGCATTTGGGTGTTCCTTGTGCTATGCATGAATGGTCCCTAACCCGAATAGTCTATCATCAACCACAACCTCTGTATAAAGCTTTGTACTGAAATACTCCACTTCAGTAGTATTCTCAATGGCTAGTTTGATTTTCTTAAAACTTTTCTCACATTCATGTGACCAATGAAATGAAACATTCTTCTTCATCAGCTCTGTCAATGAAGCACATGCAGTAGCAAAGTCTCGTATCTATCTGGAATAGAAGCTGGCCATGCCAAGAAATGAACGCACCATGGAAACATCTTGTGGGGGATCAGCATGTGACAGCGCTTGTACTTTAGCAGGATCGAATGTCATACCCCCATCAGAAAAGGAATTTTAACTTTGTCTTGTGAAACTCACATTTATCTGCATTCAAAGTCAAACCTGCATCTGCAAGTAAACAACATACTAATGTGAGAAACTTATAGTGCTCTTTTTGTGTAGCTCTAAAAACGTATATGTCTTCGCTATAATTGAACGCATTCATGACAGGCTGTATGACACATCGAATGACGTCTTGAAAAAGTTCTGCTGTCCATGACATAACAACACATAGTCATTTTTATTGAAACGGACCAACATGTGTAGAAAAGGTTGTAATGTACTAGAAATTTTCTTTGAGTTCCACCTGATGATATCCTTTATTTAAATCAAAGTGAGAGAAGCCCTTTGCACCATTTAATTGCGTTATCATTTCAGCAATGTGTGGACCTGGATGTCGCTCTACTTCAATTGCGTTGTTTGCCCAGCGTATGTCAACACATATCTGAATAGGTCCATCACTGTCCTTTTGGGCACTACCACAATGGAATAAACCCATGGTGTGGCACCAGTAGATCGCTCAATTATATTATGCTTAAGTAACAATTCAATTTCTTTTTCAACAGCATCTTGTTAATGAAAAGTAATTCATCTATGTCTTTAAGCAACAGGACGGATATCCTCATTAATAGGCAGCTTTACTTGCATAGTATTAGGCTTTCTTAAGCCATGCAACAATGAAGGGAATTGGCTTACTATTTCATGGTGAGCATTCATGCAGTAGTTTACTGAAATCGGTCCCATATCGGCAGCTGTGCTGAAATAAAGCAGTCAGGCACTTGACGCTGTACCTTGAAGAACATGGATGGGTGGATGCACCTTTGTTGTCTTGTGTTTCATCATCACTACAAATGAACCTTGTCTTTTGTAAGAGCATCGATGCAGCCCATGTATACACTTTGGTTTTCGAAGGCATTAGTCGTAGTAGTTGAGAGAATTAATTATATTTCTACTCATGCATGATTTTTATTAAAACACCATTGTCGAAGATAAAACATATTGAACAGCCATTTATTTTCAGTGTAATCTTTGTACAATGTTTAAATGTCTTTGGAACTTTAGCATGTCGACTTTTCTTTGACTGGCATTTTTGTTCACATGTGGCCAGTCCCACATGTGCACATTTTCTGAGCTTAGCATCAACATGGCATGACCATCTTCTTCACTTTCAATTGATATTAATCTAGAAGAACCGGTTGAAGATGATTTAGATGACAATCAACTTTGTTCAGTGTCGATTTGTCTTAACTGATGTCGCCGCTTGGCAGTGTGGGTATGCGTCAAATGTTGTTTCTGGAATGTTTCGGTGGCCATTTTGTCTTTCCACCTTGACACACTTGCTTTTTTCTTTTGCTCTGCAAACCGTCACGAAATGGTTCTCCTTCCCACAACCTTCACATATCTGTCCAAGAGCTTGACATTTACCTTCATGTGAAAATGAAAATCCACATCTAAAACTCAACTTCCTTTTATGTTTAGACATCCCCTTGTGTCCTTCACTCTTTGGCTTACTTTTCACACTTATGACTGATTAATTCTGGGCACCTCCGGCCTCCATGTGAGCAGCTTGTCTAGCAGTACGCTCTGGCAGCCATTAACACTCACTCCAGACTAAGAGTTTCTCTCAGCATTCGTCGTCTGAATGAATTGACAAGCATCCATCAATACCTCTAAGACGTATAGCTTCTTTAACATTAAATTCATTGAACTTAGAGTGTTTGATGAGTGTGTCAAGTCTCTCCACAAATTCATTGATGGTTTCACCAACTTTCTTTTGTTCTTGAATGAAAATGTATCTTTCGTAACCTACATTAGGTATTGGATTGAACTTGAGATTCAAATTTGTACACTTTAATCTGACGGTATGTGATTTCTTTGTCAGTGTGTGGCATTTTCCTTATGACTTTTTTTTACACCATCACCAGCAAGGTTTTTGAGGTATTTGAAAATATTTTTGTAATCAGGCGCTTCAAGTGCAACAAGGAAACCTTCATATGTATATCCACACAATCCATCTATCACTAATATTCTGCTTTTTGTCTGTATCAAAAGGTGATGGTGGTTTCAGAAAGGCGGCAGCATTGTAGACCAGTGTGGAACTTACTGACACTGCTTGTGGATCACGCTGACTTGGATTAGGCAACTCATTCGTGAGGCCTTGTGATGTGCCGGCCTCTGGTTCATCTTTAATGATAGCTGGAAACATGACTTTTTTCGCTGCCATCTGACAAATTTCACTATTTTGTGAGTCGTTCTCTGCTCTTTATTCTTTGAGGACCTGTGAAGTTGTTGTGAGCCCCACTGGCATCTAGTTGGTCTCCACCTTGCAGCACTTCTGTTCGCAGTGTTATTTTGCAATTTCTGATTATCAATGACTGCTTTTTGAAAAACGGGTTGTATCCGCCTTCACAGTAGACACTCGTATAATATATGACTTAATTATAGATGATAAGCGGTACGCTTATGTATGGCCACACCAGCAGCTTCTCGACTAACAACGTGTAGATTCTCTGCAATGCTTTTGTTATCATCAAGTGCTTCACAAAGCAGAAAAGACCATGTGTGCTCTATCTACCACAAGCTAAACAGCCACTCGGCAGAGGCAACATGAAGTGTAATCAGGGCCAAACTCGTACGAACACTAAGTTATGGCCACCTTGCCCACCCTGGAAGGGTAACAGAGGTACTAGAGCGAAACCACACATAATCATACAAAAAGGTATTTGGCATGCCAAAGCACACACAGAGTACTTTAATACACCTGGAAGGTTATCTTGCAAGCATGGATGTAGCATGCAAAAAAGACATAATCAATTTCTACTTCCAGGTGAGCCGGGCAGACCCTGAGTCCCTGCGGGGTGCCCTTATGGCAATATTCTCAGACAAGACAAGTGCTTGGGCGAAGTACCTGGAACTAGCCGCTTCAACATTAAATCTGGATCTAACATCTCTGAGGGCTCTCCAAATTAGCAAAGCACAGCTAAAATGCAAAGTAAAGACACACGCTAAGAAGATCTCGAGGGATCTGAACCTAATCAAGGCAAGAAGCGTTAGAGGTGCAGAGGAG
The DNA here is from genome assembly GCF_964261635.1 of Lissotriton helveticus. Taxonomy (NCBI): domain Eukaryota; kingdom Metazoa; phylum Chordata; class Amphibia; order Caudata; family Salamandridae; genus Lissotriton; species Lissotriton helveticus. The sequence goes on from NC_136065.1 coordinate 2,061,353,719, forward strand.
CTTGTAATATCCCATGAAACCTTTCTTTGCCAACCATTACTTGAGAGCAGCAATTGGAAAGCATGCATTTAAGAACATTTTATCATTTAGGCTACTGACTACACCCATCAGGGAGTACAGGGCACACTGGAATAACTGGGTTCGGGCGCAGGAAAAATGTAGATTGTGCAATTACCAATCCGAATCATTTGCACAGATATTAAACGCATTACACTTCATTACAGTGAAGCCTATTATTTCTGTCTGCACGAGCCATTCGAAGGGACATAACAACGAGACTGGCTAATTAAATAACCATATCATCCTTCTCGCCACAAGGATCTGATAAAGAGACACTCAAAAAAGGAACCAATGCAAGATGACACTCTTAATTTTCTGTTTAAAGTTTTACTCATTGCTGATAATGAAGCCAGCTGCTTTAACCACTATCAGCTTCATGGTTTTAACATTGTTAATCTTCTCTTGACAACTAATTCCTTTTATCGTGTTTTATTGCGATAAATGATTGTTATGGTTTTAATTAACTAAACAATACATTTTGATACATATGAAAACTGCTTCACAACGGCTGGTGCTGCGCTTTGACTCCACATTTATTTATTTAGCGATTTATAGAGCGCCTGGTGACCCGGAGGCATCCCCGCGCTGCAGCATTTGTGGAGGCCAGAGGGGAGAGGGGACTTTATTTTGGGAACAGCAGCGTTTTCAATTTTTTCCGGAAAAGGAGATGGCTGGGTTCCTGCCTCAGGGGGCGAGGAAGTGAGTTCCATCCTGAGGATGCTTTTACAGAAAAGCGTCTACCGCCGGTGCGTGCCTTCCTGTATCTGGGGACGTTGGCCAGACGCTCATTGTTCGAGCGTAGGGATCTGGGGGCCTTGTAGGGGGTAACCAGGTCTCTCAGGATAACAGGGCCGAGACCGTTGATAAGTTTGTGTGCGGTGCACAGGGCCTTGAATTCTACCCTTTGTCGTATTGGAAGCCAGTGGAGGGCCTTGATCGCTGGTCTGGCTGAGACTCTGGAAGGGAGATTCATAAGGAGCCGGGCAGCTGCGTTTTGCGTACGCTGAAGTCTAGCCATAGTGGCTTCAGGAGCTCCTAGATAGACCGTGTTACTGTAGTCTAGCCGCGCAAGGATCAGGCCTTGGACCAAGAGTTTCCTAGATAGGGGCGGAAGTAGTGGGAGGATCCTGCGGATGGAGCGCATGAGACCAAAACAGGTGCCTGCTGTTTTGGTTGCTTGGGTTTTCAGAGACAGCTCGGGTTCCAGCCAGACTCCTAGGGTCTTAATTACTTGTTTCGGGGTGGGTACTTCCCCGAAGACGTCTGGCCAGACCGAAGAGGGGATGGTGGTCCATTGCTTGCCCAAAAGCATGACTTCTGTCTTTGATCCGTTTAGCTTGAGCGATGACTCGCACATCCAGTGGTGAATTTGTTGGAGGCAGTTCGGCAGATTGTCTGGGTGATTGTCCAGATGTGAGAGTGAGACGACCAATTGCGTGTCGTCCGCATAGCTCACTATCTTAATCCCGAAGGGGGCGACGACATCCTCGAGGGGGGCCATGTAGGCGTTGAATAAAGTGGGGCTTAGGGATGACCCCTGGGGGACTCCGCTCGCAAGGGGGAGGGAGGCAGAGTGGGAGTTGCCATCCCATACCTGGAACGAGCGCCCTGAAAGGAAGGATTCTATCCATGTGAGCGCCGAACCTGCGAGCCCTGCCACGGCCAGCCGATGGAGTAGGACACGGTGGTTCACCGTGTCGAAGGCTGCGCTGAGGTCCAGGAGGATCACTGCCACTGACCCTCCTGAATCCAGGATGCACCTTGCCTCCTCGATGACAGCGAGAAGGGCGGTATCTGTGCCGTGGCCCGGGCGGAATCCAGTTTGTGACTGCCGCAGAAGGTTGTTTGATTCAAGGAACTGTGACCTTCTGGGGGCCTCAATTCTGGCCGGCGGAACTGGGCCCCTCTCCCACCCCGGTAGCTTCGGTGAAGAGTCTGGGGGTCACCATTGATTCCGCCTTATGCCTAGGGCCGCAGGTGGGGACCGTGGTCTCGTCCTGTATCTACCAACTGCGCAGGATCAGGAAAGTGGCATACCTCCTTACACCTGATGCCCTCCTGCAGGTTATCATGGCCCTCGTCCTCTCCCGCCTAGATTTTTCTAATGCGATCTACCATGGTCTGCCTAAAACATCGATGGCTAGACTGCAAGTGGTCCAAAATCAGGCGGCGAGATTGGCCTTAGGGATTCCGAAGTGGCAATCCGCCAGGCCCCTCCTTGTCAAAGTCCACTGGCTCCCTGTCACCTCTAGGGCAGCCTTCAAGATCGGCTGCCTTACCTTTAAGTCATTAGCTGGCCCCTGCCCTGCCTTTGTGAAATCCCTCATCAGACCCTACTGTCCATCCCGCAACTTGAGATCCTCTCACCTCCACTTCTTGACTGTCCCCTCTTATAAGCTCTGCAGATCTGGAGGCCGGAGATTTGCCTACCTGGCCCCCAAGCTCTGGAACTCTTTCCCTCTTTCTCTTAAAACTTCTAATTCTTTGACTCTTTTTCGTAAATCTCTAAAAACTTGGCTTTTCCCCCAATCTGGTTAGTCTCTCTGTCCCCCTTCACTTCTGACCAGCGCCAGGAAACCCATGGTGTCAGTCCGCTTTATAAGCACCCCTTACGATACGATACGATACGACAGTTGCCCATTGACCAGTTTCTCGGCCATTTTGCTGATGCATGGGAGGAGTGAGATTGGCCGGTAGTTCGCCATGTCGGCGGGGTCCAAATGAGGTTTTTTTAGGAGTGCCTTGACTACTGCACTCTTCCAGCTTGGGGGGACAGAGCCTTGAGATAGCGAGATGTTTATCATCTCCGTGATCGTAGGCACGATGACAGGGGCTACTGTTTTCAGGAATCTAATGGGGGCAGGATCTAGGGGGGAGCCGCTTTTCATTTTGGCCATGGTTGTGCTTACTTCGTCCAGTGTTACTGCTCTGAAAGCGGTCAGCTGAGGATGCATGATGTTTCCTGAGAGGTTGGAAGATGCATCATTGTCCATGTGGTTCAGCAGGCAGGGATGGGGGAGGGAGACTAGAATACGTGCGATTTTGGAGTTGAAGTAGGTAGCCAATTCGTCACTTCTGTCCGCCGGGGGAGTGATGGATGAGGGGGGAGCTGGTATTTTCAATAGCTCTTTGGCGATGCATAAAGCATCGATTTCGTGCTTCGCCGAGGGCACACGTGGCATGCACAAGCAGTTTGCTTGGACTATGGCAAAATCTCTGGGAGAACACTGTTGACCTTCGGGTTACTTATCCCCTATCTTGTCGCCATTTGTAGTGTCTTCCCCAGTCTTTGTACCCTCAAATGACTGCGCCGCACACGGAACTTAGAATTACACTTCTTCATTCTTCTATGGGTAATTGCAAACTCAGCATTCTAAATCAGCCTTCATTGCATTTTGCTCTGACACCTACATCATAGCTCTATGGAGTCCACCAGCAGCTAAAAGAGTTCCATCATTTCTAACTTGCAAGAAACTACATCGTCTACCCAGAGGGTTCACAGCCCTAGATCTCCCCAGCCTGAGGGCAAATCTTGTCCATGATTGTGGAACACCCTTTAAAAGATTAAAGCTGTCTTTGCCTGAAAAGTCACGTGAAAAGAAACGCTCTGAGTTGAAACGTATGCTTGAGAGTAAGGGTGCACTTCCTGTGTGAAAGTGTGTATACACCCCCTTCCGGTTCGGTTGGTTAGGAAGCAGAGGAGCCAGTTACCAAACAGGACAGGAAGTCTGAGGTTTGCTAAAAGGGTAATGACAGGCCCTTGACGTGTGTGTGCCCATTTGAGATGAAAAGCTTGAAATGAGGGGATGCTGGCATTTCTAAAGATGCCAGGACTTACAGCCATGATCTGTAAGAAATTAAATAAATTTTCAAGCATTTCCGGATTACCAAATAGGTAAAGTAGGCTCCGGACTAGGGGCCCCACTCCTTTTAGCGGCCCGCGACAACGGACAAAAATAATATTGATTTGATCTTAAAGAAAATTACAATCAGGCTTTCTTAAATTGTTTCTAATTAATTCTTTGCTTAATAACATTAATAACTGTCAATGTTTAGTTTTGTGTACTAAAATTGGTTTATTAAAATTGTTGGGTGCTAAAACTAAAAACGTACTAGTAGAAAATTTGCGAGAGGGCCCCGAAATGTTGACTGCTTAGGGGCCTCCACAGGGTTAATTCCGGGCCCTGAGCACAAGTGTGTTGTGAAGGCAAAAGTGGACATTTATGAGTATTTTAGACATAATAACACCCCGCCTCTAAGAATCAATTTACATCTGCAAACATGCAAGCCACAACTGTTTACAGTAATACAAGTATAAATCCCACGTAAGTGTTGTGAAGTGTGAATTCAAAACAACATTTGGGAGGGTTAAGGCATGGCTTGCCTTGTGAGATGGTGTACGCCCATAAATGCGTCTTCTACTCTTTACTGCCTTAGAAGTGGTCAGAGATGTATACCAGTCGGGCTACAGTTACATTCCTTTCTAGAGTGGGAAGTGAACTCCTCCAAATTTGGTAAGGTTGTAGGGGACCAGGTTTTAGTTTACCATGGGAAAAATGCTTACTCAGTGGAGAAAAATAATAAAATATGAAAAATGCAGTTGCACAGGGCCACAGTTTTGTACAAGACAGAATTGCTCTGTGCACTTGCACTGTGTTTATACAATTCTACAATGGAAAATTGCTAACACACATAACTGGGTAAACTTTTCAGGAATACACCTGGATGCGAGCACGACATAGGTTTATGCATTAAAAAATTGAGGTGTCCATCTCAGAAAATATTTTTACGCTTTTTTTCTGACTCAGTCTCTGCGACTCTACGTTTTGCCTTATAGCTCAATGGGGTTTTCCTGCTGACCTCGAAGTAAACCACACCAGTTTCAGGTGATGAGTATTACTCACAAAGACTGTCAGCAGGGGTGTTGCTTAGTCAGTGAGATTCGAGGTGTGAAAATCTCAGATTTCCCAACTAAAAAGCAGCGGGTCACAGGGTGCATGGGTGAGATGACAAGATTTGAGATGAACTGGTCCCATGAGGAGCGGGGTCAGTGGTGATTTGCATTAGCTGAGGCTCAATTAGAGTCTGCCAGGCAGGTACTCCCTTTCAATGGAGTACCCTGTCCACCTAAATCAAGGTCCACCCACCCGTTTAGAAGTCGGATGTACTGCATGTTTTATGGTGACAGAGTAAAATTTACTCTGTTGGTATAAAACTTCACCTGATGGCCCAACAGAGTAGGGGCCTTCGGAGGTGAGCCATTGGACCATCTGCCCTATTTAAAGGGAATGGTAGGATGGCTGTTTGTTACTATCTGTAACCACAAGGTATATATTGGTGGGTAAGCGATAGTAAAAAAAACAAAGAAAATTATTCCCACACCATGGGAGAAAACTCCTGTGGTATAGGGGTCATTAGTTTTTGTCAATTCTTTGAAAACAAACTCCCTCTTTGGGACTTTGCATTTGAAAAATAAAACATGTTGGAATAGTTTGACATCCTGCTGTCTTGTTTGATGGAGTCGTCCTCCAAAATTTTCCTTCATTGACAGGAACCGCCATGACTGCAGTTCCAGCCAATGTATAGAGATGTCCGCGGGGCTGGAGGACATGTCTAAATTTGGTTAATTGTGTAAAGGTTGGGTGGCAGATGCAAAGTCCTCCGCCACCCTTCAGCCTTTAACCCATCTGTCAAACCCTAAATCAGACCCTCTACCTAGTGCGAAACACAGTGGTACAAAATAACACCTGCTTGATTGCCAATGGTTAGACTATTTGCAAGCATCCGTCCCATCACCTTTGGGTGTTTCATTGTCAGTAGTGTGCCTGGAAACCTGAGAACCTACTATGGCTAATGTTTGTGAATTCCAAAAAGGAGTACATTTGCACCCATTCTTGGAGTATTCATGAGGGTGCAGATTTGCTACTATTTTTGGTCAACTTGACACTATGGGGGATATGTACTAGGAAGTGGCGGAGCGTGCTGTTAGCCTCCTTGACTTAACGACACGCTCTGCCACTTGTGAAACGCTGCACCATATTTACAAGAATGTGGTGCAGCCTTGCGTTTCCCCCTGCGATGGTACTATGTTTCACAACTTAGGGCCAATGCAGGCACCCTTGCACCAGAGTGCAAGGGTGTGGGTGTCTGCATGCAGGGGAGCATTGGTTATTTGTAGGAACGTGTCCCTTCCTGCACATAAACAATCCTAAAATGCCATTTTGTAGCTTTCATGTGTGCTGCTTCATGCAGCACACATAAAAGTTACAAAATGGCATTTTTTTAAAAAAGGTTTGTTTATGTACAGGAAGTGATACCTTCCTGTACATAAACAAACCATGGCATTTTGCTTTTCCCATGTGTATTCACACATGGAAAAAGCAAAAACGAGGAGAAATAATGCATTTCTCCTTGTTTCGCCAACTTAAGACCAGGATTTTCCTGGTCTCAGTTTTGCACTGCCTCCTATGTACGCCACCCTTGTACATAGGGGGTAGCATCAAATACAATGGGTGTTGCAGTGGAACGCCCAGCACAACACCCACTGCATGCCTCTTTCACGCTAACCATGGCGTGAAAGGGTGCCTTATGTACAAGACAGCGTTAAGCCATGTTAAGTGGCTTAACGCTTCCTTGTACATAAGGTGCAACCCCTATCGCCATCACAACGTCACTATAGGTGACGTTATGGTGGCGATAGGGGCTTGTATATATGCCCCCATATTTTTAAGTTCTGGGTTAAAAAATTAGCAAGTTAATCCCTTGGGCGCGGCCACGATTCTGCACCTGTGCGGCGTTTTCCTTAGTGGGCGGGTTCATGATGGCCCCCAGCCATCATCAGCACACGCCCACCACAGTGCATGATGGACGGGGGCCGTCATCAGCACCGAAGGGGCTAAAGCCTTTGAGTGAAATCGGGACAATACAGACACAGCTGACTCAAATCAGGGCCCCAAAACCCAACTCCCAAGCTAAGGAGACATACCCTAAACACCCTCCCTTAAGGTACACCCCTGACTGTCAGCAAGATAGTTCGGGGTGTTGAGTGGTCTGTTGCAGAGATGCAGAGATCTGTGGCCAACTCACAGGTTATATGAGTTCAAATGAGCATTTTATCCTAATGGGATTTAGACATTGTCTACTTTTAAGTTGAGAAGTGAAAGTATTTGTATTGCTGAGTAGCCCATAGTAGCAAATACTACCCCAGTCTTTGCTTGCATTTGGTACCCGCAGGAAAGAAGGCAGCAACAGGAACAGACACCAGCAAATAGCATGGCATTGAGGTACTAACTGTGGGATAGTTTGCCAACACTGTAATATCAAATGGTCCACTCTTGATATCCTGGCATTTAGATACATTGAGACACAAGGTTTGAATGAATAAACTGCTCTGAAACCACATAGTTTCAAATCAGCCAAGTGTTACACCAGGTTATCCAAGTACACCTCCGGGTAACAGCGCGCTCTAAAAATGTGAAAAATAAATAAATAAATAAATAAATATTGTCCAGAAGGTGTAGAAAACAAAGTGATAGAGAAACATTAGAGATGGTTCTTTGGCAGACGGAGGTGTTGCTGATGTTGAGGAGTGATGTGAGGGGAGTATGAGAGCATCTTAAAAAGATTGAACAATAATTAACGGTACAATGTCGTCTTTGTAGGAGGTGGACTTGAGTGATCTGAAAATGTTGCTGAGTTCACAGTGCGAGAGGAGGTTAGAGGCTGTCCACTTTGGTGTGGAGCGTTGGGGAATTGCTGGCAGAGTGGAGGTAAGTTCACTTTATCAAAGTGGAATCTGATTTTGTGCATCTTCATGGTAAAGAAGTAACTTACAGAGTTGCACTTGTTGCCTGAATGTGGGATTGAAGGGTCTCCAAGTGTATTCATGAAGTGCCTGAACACTCTGAGGAGTCATAGTTGTCTTTCAGAAGAAGGCTTTGTTTGTGGTGATGAGGCATATGTATTCTGGATGGAGTTTCCTTTTCTTCAGAAGTATTTTATTGGAGTTTTCATTCATAAGACTTGCAACATGTCAACTGTCAATGCCCTCTGGGCTCTTTCGATAATGAAGCCTCGTGAGAATTTCTTTGATGGTATGATTGACTTCAACCAAGGTTTTTTCGACAAGAGCAATTTGCATCACGAATTCTCCATACCATATCTTTGAAAGAGGTGGCAACAGTTCTTTTCAGGTCTTCTACAGTATCTTCCAGCTCTGCAATTCTGGTTTCCATTCACAGTCCTGGATATATTTCATAGCTCTTGCCTACGCAACCTCACTTCCAATCCCACCTCTCCAGTTTTGTGTTCCATGTCTTCTATAGACGTATGTATGGTGAGTCGGATAGCTGCATTTTCATGGATAGGAAATGCCTCAGTTACCCTTTTCAGGCCCGGGCATCACTATTTTAGCCTTTGTCTACTTATCCATGCTTTTAGGCTTTCTGGTCCTTGATTTTGGCCATACGTAGAGTAATCACTGGGCCCCTTTTGTGTTGCAATCAGTATCTTCCTGATGGAACTCCCAACAGCGCCAGGGCCACTGTCTCCATCTCTCTTACCGCTTATTAGCACAAACATCCGGGGGGGTGGCAGGGGGTTTGTGGGTAGGAATCCAATCAGATTTTGCAAACCCTGGTGGTGGCCGCTCACGATAGGAGTAGTGTACCCTCCCTCTCGCCGGCATTCGCCACCGAGTCACTCAAGCTTGAAACAGCTGGTTGGACCTGAAGAGAGGCGGAAAGCCCAAGGTGAATTTGTGGTCTGTTAGTGTATGGGCTTTACAGTCTAGTTTGGATCCAGAGGCCAAAAGGCCCTTTCAACCTCTCAGGCTTTCAGGCTTGAGGTGGCAGGAAGGCCAATCACTCATTGCTTCCTTTCTTTCCCTCCTTAGCCACAGAATTGTCAGAATTGTCAAGTCCCCAAAGTGTATTTATCCAGTCGCTGGCGAGGGACAAGCAAGGGAGAGGGCCACGAAGTGCTCAGTTGAGGGGGAGCCTCCACGCACTCAGGGTCTTCCCCTCTCAAGTCGCCCCCATCTTCCTCAGATGAGGAGTCCTGTCCTTTGTCTACTGAGGTCCTCCAGGTTCTTAAACGGGCCACACTGGATCTTCTCCTCTCAGCCGACCTGCGCCCGATGTCTGTCTCCTACATCTGCTCTCTCCATGCTCCTGAGTTATTTCTACACATCAGGCCCGGTCTCCAGCTGTCCACGGGAAACAACCTTTACAATGCAACCATTACATCGCACTACATTTACAATGCAGGAATTACATCGCAACATCCTTTACAACACATGTCACTGCAACACATTCATTACAACGCATGTCACTACAACGCATGACACTACCTCACATGTCCTCACAACGCAGGCATTTCATCGCATGTCATTACAACGCATACCATTACAACACATAGTACCCCTACACAATCCAACACTTACCCTACTGTTGCACTCACTGGAGTTAGAATAGTAATTGTTACCCCTACACTATCCAACACTTACCCTACTGTTGCACTCACTGGAGTTAGAATAGTAATTGTTACCCCTACACTATCCAACACTTACCTTAAATGCAAAGTAATGGTATGCATTGTAATGGTATGCATTGTAAAGTTATAATGCGATGTAATGGAATGCGTTGTAAGTGTAGTTTTAAAAAAATCGTTATAGTGGTATGCAATGTAAATGTATGCGTTGTAAAGGATGTTGCGATGTAAAAACTGCGTTGTTAAGGCATGCATAGTAAATGTATGCATTGTAACGTCATACATTCGCTGTCCACCCTGGTGTTCCCCCCTCTCACACCAGCTTCCTTTCACCTCAGCACGATCGAAGATCCCAGCATCTCAGTTTGCTCTATGAGGGCGTGTCACGCTAACTAAAAACTGTGCCTCTCCGCTGGAGAACGTGGCCCTGGGCAGAGGTTGGCTAGGGGGCATCTCGGGAAGTGAAACCACATGGGTTAAAATGCCACTGTAAATGCTGGGCACCCTGAAGCCTGGGCCACCTAAATTAGAATATTTGTTATCCTCGTGCTTTTTGGGTGGAAAGCAGTTTGTGGGCAATGAGTGATTATTGGGGATTTCAAGAGACAAGTGTTTGCAGGTCTGACTAGTAGAGTGCATGATGCTTGTGCCCTGAGTTAGACTTTGGTGGATGACTGTAGGTCAGTAAGGGTGATGAAGTAAAATACTCCATCGCCCCAATGGACATGAGGTCCACCAAGTTTAAAGATGTCCGCCGACATCGTAGCACAGTGGTTCCTGTCAATGTTTTTAAAGTTTGACAGATGCATTTGTCAAAAAATGTCGGGCCACCATCAAACTTTTACGGTTTTTTACATTGCTCAGAAACAAAGTCCCAAAGTAAAAAAAAAAAACACATAACATACTTAAGGTCATCCCGCCTCTAAATTGGGCGGACCTACAGTCGGGCGGAGAGGGTAATCCGTCGCTGTTGGGATGGAGTACCCTCCCCATTAAACTATAAATCAGCCCCTTGATGTCTTCCCTACATGATAAAGCAGGTGTGAGCATATTTGTAACAGCTGAGGTGGGGCAAGTGGTCTTTTATTTTCTTCCCGAAGTGACATATAGTCCCAATAAAGAAATAAGTGTTCTCTTCTCCTTCTTCTTCTCTTCTCTCTTCCTATTGTTCGGACTTCCATCCTTCGCTCCTCACATTTCCCATGTTTCTCCATGATTTTTTCCTCCTTCTGCTCCATTTGTCTGCCTCACTCTCCATTTGTCACCTTTCTCACAATCCCTTAATTCTCCTTTCTGCACTTTCTGTTTCATTCTCACACCTACCCTATTTACTCATTTCATTTCTGTTTTACTCTGTGTTCTCATATCCTTTTTAGGTCTCGCTGGAATCGCATCCGAAGGATAGGTCCAGCTGGAGACTTATAGCTGCCCGTCTCGGGGAATGAGGGACAAGAGGGTGTTACGAGCTTTTCTGACGGATTTGGGTGCGCAAACGCGCACATCCAGCCCCGCGCCGCGCACATCCCTCCGATTTCTTGAAGTTGGCACACATGCGCGCGCACATTGCATACACACACACACACCCCCCTCGCCGCCGCACCTACACACACACACTAGCGCACCTACACCCACAGAGAGACCCCCTACACACACACCAGCGCACCTACACACACGCACGCACGCACACATACAGAGACCCCCCTCCCCCCCGCCGCCACCGCACACATACACACACACACAAGCGCACCCCCCTCCCCCCTAAAACTAAGCTCCACTTACCGCCATTCGGGACTTCTGTAGCCGGGGCTCTCCCTCGGGCATGGGAGCCCCGCTCTCAGGCACTCCGTGGGCGCGTGCGCGGGACTTCCGAAGCCGGAAGTCCCGCCCAAAGGAACTGGCTCAAACGCGCATGCGCAGTGACCAGACGCTCCAGCCAAAGCAGCTCTTTTTTCAATGCCTCACAACTTAACGCACATATCCTCAACGAAAAATGTTTTGTGAACCCGTCCTTGTTCTACCCCTGTGGGCTAGACCGTAAGCAGCTCCGGCGCTAGTGTTTGTCTTTCTGACGGGATGTTTATATCTGCAAAAGCCATCATTTTCCCCCCTAGTTAAATGAATATGGGAAATATGAAGTCATGCCTTTAATCGTCTGCCAAGCTTCCCAGCCCGTCAGGAAATTAGCAGAGCCTTCTGGGCCCAGAACATGTGGCGAGGCGCTCGACGCCGCGTGTTGTCTGTCAGTTGCACGCCGGGCAAAGAGCACTCACTTTAGCTCCGCCATTAGCCGCGGCCGAAGCGTGGGCAGTGCCAAAACTGTCAGACTGGCACAGCCTGAGAAAGTTTAAGCCTGGCCAGAGGTGACAGAGGTTTGGGCGTGTTCTGTGAATTCTTCGAGTCGCTCAGTTTTCCGGAGCACATAACACATTGTGAATTACAAGACACAGCCAGCTGGCCGAGAGGGAGCCAGTCGGGTTCGAAACTGCATTAACTGGTTTTATTAGAGCGTCGCGATTTTTAGGACTCGTGTTTACCTGCCTGTAGGTACAATCCGATTGAGAACTGCAGTGCATTAAGTGAGATGAAAAACGGGGTGGTGTAGTTATTTAAAAGGATTGTGATCTATGTAATTAAGGCCCTACTTAAAACACGTGAACAACACTCCTGTGCTTCACACAGCATGCTGCCTGACCGGTGCTGGAGTGAGTCTGTGAGTTTTCTGTTAGTTCATCCAGACATATCCGACTACAACAAACTTACCCATGAACCTAGAAAGACTCCTTGCTTGTGTGAATTCTTGTTTGAAGGATGATGTAAACGAGTAACAACCGTGCTTTTATTGTGAATAAAATAAAAACCACGATCAATGACCTAGTAGGTCAGCCCAGCAAGTGAGTCCCAACAACAGGACCCGTAATGAAATATCTTTGAAGCATGCACTTCAATGAAACACTTCCGAGATATGCACTGACACTTTGAATTTCTCTCGATATCTATGCTTATGAATAATTTTTGATAAAGCCCTTTTAAACGCACAGCTGCGCAAATATATACATCCAGACAGCATTTTTAACGATTTCTCTTGTAGAAACAACATTCTATTGCTCTTTTATATATTTCTGCCGGTGTAATGGCTTTATTTAACTATGCACTTTGATTTAAAAAAATTGTAATATTGTGAATAATTAGAAATTCTAATTACAAATGGGACATATGTGACCATTGCACTGTGCACGCCTGAGAGAGGACAAGTATTGGATGAGCATCTAATCTGGCCCACTGACTTCGCACTTCCTTCAGTTATGGTCCACTGACTTTGTGCCTAACTTCAGCCTCCGCTCCAGAGTACTCAGTCATGTCCCATCATGAACACCCTCCCACAACTTAAACTCATACCGACACCTATAGACAATCCAGTTCACATGCCCTATAGCTCGACCTTTTATAGCTGAGACCTCTTGACTTTGTCAATGCTTAGTAAAGTAAATTTTAATGTTTAAAATCTACCAATAACTGCACATATAGCAGCGCACAAATTGCACTAAAACAAATGTTAACAAATTGAGTCTTTACTTATTAAAAATGCAGTACTTTGCATTTCTTACTTCAGACTTCTCAAGCCATTTTTTCCTTCATCGCCAAGCCAGACGCATTGCCATTGCAATACTTCTTGTTAATGCTTTTCATTTGCAAGGCAGATTGGTCTTCTTACAATTAGTGTTATTGTCATATAAGGTCTCTTCCCTGCAAAAGGTTGTTTTCTCTTGTCTTCAGACTTCATTGGTATGCTTAACCGTTGCTTTAAAACGTGATACTGAAGATGGGCAACTTGTATTTACCATTTGAAGAAAAAACAGCCAAACCATGTTCTTTTCTGAAGGATGGCTCAAAATTATCCATAAAACTGTTATATGCGTTTAAACCTTGTTGCACATTCCTTGTGCATCTGTTCCATATTTAACTCGTTTCACAGTTCTGACAGTGGGTCGCCAAAGAGTACTGCTAGCAGCGTAAATCACTGTGCATAGACAAACATTATATAAGTGTAGACCTTGAATGCTATCTCTGTCACCTGTTGAAAGCTGCCGTTTGTTACTCTACATGCCAAAACATTGATCCACAGAACGCAAGTAAATAATAACTGTGATACACCCTGAACCATTTATAAACAAGCACTTGCGTTGCCAATAGGTCTCGCAGTAGGAAAGTTGGAGCTATTGGTTTTGTAAATGCCCTTTATGTTTTTAAAATGAAAACAAAAATAAAAGGCATTGTTATTTGAAATTGTAATAGCTCAAACTCTTGTGAATGCGAGACCTATTGCATTGCAAATGCTTGTTCATATTTGTCATTTCTCTCTTCCTTTCCTTGTTTATCTCTGTATCCTCTTCATTTCATCAACCTATTCCTTACTCTCTTGCTTTCTTCTGTTTTTCTTTACCATTCACAGTTGTCTGTCACCCTTTCTCTATTTTCTCCCGAGTCTGTCAACCTTTACTTATCTTTCACTTAGTTTGTCTTGCTTTACCTTCTTCCTCCTTGCTCTGTTTTACTTTCCCACATTCCTGCTTAGTTTGTCTTCCTTTTCACATTATTCTCCTTATTCTCGTTATCTTTCACTGTGCTCTCCATATTTCCAACCTTCACACTGTCCATTATTTTCTTTCCTGTTCTTTACTTACACCAGAACCTGGGCTGCTATGGGAATTCACAAGAGCATATTATCAACCACATTATCGCGGCTTTAGCGGCAGTTTCATGCCGCTAAAGGGGCGATCATTTTATCACCGTTCTTGATAATATGCCCCCAAGTTTCTTTTTTACATTTCTCCAACTTTACTGCAGTTTCTCAAATTATATAGTATATTTCTGCTTCTCACAGAACTGTTAGTGGATTAAAAAAGTTGCTTTCAAAATACAGATCTCTGAGTCATAGTAAACAATATAAATGAATGAGTTTAGCTTATTAAAGACAAGTGAAAGACACCAAGAAAAATAACTCAAGATTTAGTGAAGACAAAGAGAAAAGCTTTTGAGATATAGGACAATAGAATGAGAACCAGCGAGGTGCTTGGGCAGACAGAGCTGTAAGGGATGACTGAAGATTTTAAGTGCTAAATCTGTAAGGAGGAGCTATCAACTGAATATAGCTACCATAGGGATCACATAGTGAATGAAATGACATTTGAAAATTCTACTCCAGATTTAGCACTTCCTCCAGAAATGGGATAATTTTCTTCTATTTTAAATCCCATACCAGGTTGAAGAACTGAAGGTGATCGACTAAGATGTGAAAAGCATGAGTAACACAATTATTTCATGAGAGTTCATGTTAAATAATTCGTTTTTTCCATTTACAGTTTTTTAGTATTTCTTCATTAATGTAGTTTAGAGCACTTTTTTATTATATTATTAAATAATGTGTACTTATCATTATAAACCATATTACATTTTGGAATTCGCTTCGAATGCATCTATAAAAGATGTCTTATTCAGAAGTGGAAGTTCCTTGATGGAAACGTGTGTTTGCATATGTGTCATGTTTTCTGTGCCTCTGTGGTTGCAACATCTGCTGAAGGCATGTTGTAAGGTTTGTGAATGTCAGGTTGCAACCCATCCTATCAGTCATCACCACCATCGCTTGTGGAGTCCCCTAGGTATTGCCCCACTGCCAGGCTACATATCAGTTGTCCCCTAGACCTTCACAACATCGTCTACTCTATGTTTGGTGATGACAGGTTTCTAAAAGCTAAGGTAGGCTCAGGTGATGGTCATCGGATAGTAACCTGCTTGAATATTGTAACATAAAGTCTTTGGGGCATATTTTCAAGCATTTATCGCCTAGTTATCGTCACTTTATCGCAGCCAAAGTGGCTCTGTATGTATTGCCCCATTCACAAGCTGGTGCTAACAGCCCACATCACCAGTTTACCTGCGATAGCAGCCACAAAAAACATTGCGACAGATGACACCGGCAACTATCGCTAATGAGAGGCAGAGTAGGCGTTCCCGTGCAAAAAGTCGCAACAACACCACTCCGCAACATTCTCAACAACCAGCCAGATTGGTGATAAGGCGCGTTAGCTGCAGGAAATGAACACCTTCCCTAACCTGGTGTAAAGTCGGATGACAGCCTGCACCAGACCAGGAAGTCCAGGCCAGAGACACACCTGAAGGGCAACAGATGCAATGGAGCTACTGATCATGCAGCTCGGAGCCCCAACAGGCCCACAAAAGCCACCGCCACCACCCCTAGGCACGCCACAGAGGCAGCGCAAACACAGCCTGCGGACCTTCAGAAAACGCTAAAGCCTCACAGACTTAACACTAGAGTATGTCATTGCCCAATAAAGGCTGAAAAGGACAACCATCCTCCGCATCCTGAACATAATAGTCCACAGGCTGATGGTACCCACACAACCAACATCCCTCTGCAGACAAAGCTGCTGGCTGTGCTGCATCTGTTGGCCTCTGGTACCTTCCAACCAACAACAGCCAGAGTCGGAGGAGTCTCACAGCCAGCCCTATCAAAGTTCCTCACATCTGTCCAGGATGTCATCCTCACCCTGGTACCCCAGTACCTATACTTCCCCCACACTGTGCAGGAACAGCTGGAGTCCAAGCAAGGCTTCCCACATGTGTTGGGGGCAATTGTGGCTGAGTTTATGTCACAATACTCCCTTTGATGTGGTGCCACCAAGTCTGTGCATAGGACTCCAACCAAACGTGTCTGTGGGCCCTTGCTGACTGCGGCCTACGGCCTACACAGCCGTCCTTTAAGGCCTCACACCAATCCAATGCAGTCTGTATCAGGCAGAACACGACATCGTCGCAGGCTGCAAACCCGCTTAGCTCTGGTGCCACTACCTCAGTCAGCCACAAATCTAATCCACATGCCATTCCAACGTCGTGTGTTAGAGATCCTGGAAGAGATGGCTGGACAGCGGTTAACCCACGCTGACCACTGCCTCTGGCCGACACTGCGGCCAACTAGGTCACAGTTTTGGAACTGAGTCTTGATTTCTTCATGGCAGTGTTCATGTCACAGTACGCAAGGAGAGGAGTAAGAGGAAGACGGGCCTCAGTCCGGATTAAAAAAGGCTCACCTTTTATGGAGGTGATGGGACACTACCAACAACTGCACTCGTGCCACTGACTCTATGCAGGGCAGGTCTACCACACATGGCTGTGGGCCACTGCTGCCCGCTGCCTCCAGCACACACTGCGGTGGAGTAGGTCACACAATTTGAACTGAGTCTTGATCTCCTCATGGCAGAGTTCATGTCATTGTACAGGCCTCATTGCAGACTGCATCTCCTTTCAGCTCTGGTGCCACAGAGTGTGTATCCAGAAATTCATGGGCAATCTCTGGTTGAACTTCAGTGGCATCTGAGTCCATGGGCTGGGGGTTGTCTTCATCTTCATGTAGCTGATACTGACATGGTGAAAAAGAGGAGTCTGTAGCATTCAACTCCGCCTGTTTCTGCTTGCTTCTGCCCTCTGCATCATGCCTTGGAAGGACCCCTTCCACTGTCCCCCGCAACTCTCTGCAACATTCTCGTGGACATCAACGAGGCCCCGCTCAGCTTGCATGACCCTACCTCAGTGTACCGCAAGGCACCGTCCTGTGGCGGTGTGCCTGAGCCGGCCGCAGTGCAACCAGGGCCACTAACTCTGTGTTACTCAAGTCAGGGACCCTTGCTGTTCATACCTTGTACTGCTGATTGTCTGATCACTGTTGTGGTTTTTGCTAACACCAACCAAACCCTGAGGGGTGTATTACAATAACCAACTCCCATCCTGCACAGGCGTCACTGACATGTAACCCTGGCAATAAAAGGGGCCTGGTGCACGTGCTTGTAGCCAGTACGGCAAACTCACTCAGTGTGTCCGTGTGGTCATTATGTACGCATGAGGGACCGGGGCCATTCCACATTACATTGTGCTGTCTACAGCGGGCAAAACCATGTCACAGCAGGCAGTGGTGTAGACCTGGGACATGTAACCGTGTTGTCCCTCCCTGTGAGCGTAAGCGGGGTGGACTGGACAGGCGTACGACAGTACAGCGTAGGGGTGTAGCTCCTTCACATGTGGATCTGGCTGTGGTTAAGTATAGGCCTTGCCAAGGATGTGGCTGATGCGTGTGTCTCTGTTGTAGTGACTACGCCACCCATCCCGCAATCGACAATGTTGCTATGTGGCATGCCCCCGGTGTGCGTGCTCAGCCAAAGGGGTACATGGGGGAGGGAATGCATGCTCGGGCTCAGGGATCACACATGCCAACTGTTGTGTGTGTCGCTATTAGCGCAGCATGAGCCAAAGATCTACCCGCAACTGCATGTCGAGTTCAGCCAGGCAGGTGCTCTACATCTGTGTCAGCCCTGTTCTTACAATGGCCCTAGACACACGTGGCTGGCCACCTTCTGCACACATCATCACTGTGTTGTAGTCAGGCTTGTGGACATGCACAGAAAGGCATGACAATGGTGTGCCGTAGGGGTGCAAGTGATGCAACCGCCCTGCACACACTAGTGACTATGCCTGGGGGAAGGGAGGAGCAGCAGCGAGGTTACGTAAGACACATTGATGCCGCTCACTTGCAACAAACAGTTCATGTCATACAGGAATCACTAAGTCACACATATCACACACCAATGAACCAGTGAGCCTGCCAACACATCATGCAGTACGTAGTCTTGACTCATGTCTCTCTGCACTGTCACAGGTGTCCATGTCATGAAAACTAAAGCATAACCACAGTCTCCCTGAATCATCACTTGGTAATGTGCATGAAAGATGTTTGGATGTAGCAGTGCTTAATGTTCAATCTCTACTGGTAATGAAAGATGTTTGGATGTAGCAGTGCTTAATGTTCAATCTCTACTGGTAATGATACTGTTGAAGAAACACACAGTTGTTTGGTCCAATGCTTGTTGATTATGCAGGGACTATGAATATTCATAAGATCTCACGTTGAGCAGGTGCGCTCAACTGACGCTGCCACACACGTGAAATACAGCCTATAAAAAGGCTCACCGGTTCCCTGAAAGACGCTTCGCTTCTCAGCTTGCGCGTCACTTCAGGAGCTTCCAGGGTTCCGATCTCGGCACCCGGGCCCCGCCCTTCGTCTTGGACACGGCAGCTTCAGCCTACCTGATTCCTCGTAGGAGAGCCCAGCGATCACGGAACTCCTCTCCAGTCTCCAGCAGATCTCTGGAACGGTTCTCGAGTACCGGCAAAGGCGAGTCTTCAGGCTTCCGGTTTCTGCATCGGAGCGACTTTACAGTCGGACTTGCTTTTTCCCTTCCGGCCTCAGGACTTGGGTTTCCGGTTGAATCAAAGGAGAACAGTAAGACTTTTCTGTTGTTTAGGGTAAAGAAACAAGCCTTGGCAAATACCAAACCGAATCTTGGTAAAGTTTATAATAGGACCTTGGCAAAGGCAAAATCGAACTCTTTCCCTAGACTTTCTGGATCTGTACAATTGTTTGTGAGATACTTCTTGTGGCTCTAGTTTTTGCATTCAATATTGATATACTGCAGTGACTTTAACTGCAATAATTGTTAGTTGAGAAGTAGTTTCTTTTGGGGCTTGTTTTCTTTCTTGTTTTCTTATTTTCACAGAACCCCCTTCAAAGGTCTCACATTAATAAGTGTAAGGTAAGAAAAGGTCGCTGCATGCAAAGTGTTGTTACAGTTTCTACTAACCAGTTATTAGATTGGTTAAATGTAATGCTCATGCATCTCATGTTCAGTAAACACTTATTTGGCATATTTATTTTTAAGGTGACTAAAGACTGCAACAAAGTTTAGTGTACGTTTTAGATCTTGCACATGAAGTACAGGAATGGGCTTTTCAAATAGTAGGTATGTATGTATGTAGTTTATTCAGTATTTGATATTGGGAAAGTAGGAAAGATGTTCATTAACGATTGGTCTTTAACGCAGCTCAGCATCTAATTAAACACTACTGATCAGCGAAAGACCAGAGTGCTTCAAAGAGAGAGACAGTCATCTCAAGAAGAGATCCTGTGTTTGTTTCTCTCTCTCACTTTCCGTCCCCCATTCCACTACCCCTTTCCGTCCCCCACTTCCCTGTCCCTTTAGGGGTCAGCACTTGTGACAAGTGTTGAATTCCTTGTCACATTTGTTGGTTCCTGGAGGTGTTGGGATTAGTCATCACCAAGACGGAAAGAACCTGGACTCTTGAGGTGGCACGTCTGACAGAAAGCGAAGCCACAACAGTTCTTATTCCCTCTTGTGTTTGACTAATCCCATGGAGAACATGGATGTCGCCCAGTTAGCAGAATTAGTGCGCAAAATGAATGACGAAATACAGGACTTACGCTTAGAAAACCAATCCCTTAGACAAGAGCTAGATCACACCAGGGACGAGTTAGAGAACACTAGAGAAGGCTTCACCTCTTGGAGAGACAAAGGGGAATCGAAAAAAACAATTCTATCACCACCTAAATTTGGAGTTCCGTTTCAAACTCAAACTCAGGGCTCAGGTTTTGGTCAAGGTCAGCCTGCTCAAATCACAGTTGTCTCTCCACAACCAGTTCCCCTAGCCAATCCAGAACGCTTCTCGGGAGATAGTGCTCACTTTACTACTTTTATGAGTCAATGTCAGTTACATTTTCTATGTAAACCTCACATTTTCACTTCAGACACCACAAAGGTAGCCTTTATAATCTCTTATTTAGGAGGAGTAGCGGCAAATTGGGCCATGCCCCTGGTGGACAAAAATGATCCCCTTTTACACAACCTAACTCATTTCAAAACTGCAATGTCTAGTTTATTTGCGAAACACGTTTTTCTTCAAGCGTCCGATAATGAGTTACTAAATCTGCGCCAGGGCTCTCGAGATCTGATTTCTTATGTGACCACCTTTAATCGCTTGTTAGCAGAAACACAGTGGCCAGAAGATAAAAGAATATCCCTATTTTACCGGGGGCTTAGAGAGGAATTGAAAGATTCTTTGGCACACATAGTAAACCTACCTGATGATTTTACCGAATTTCAGGACCTTGTAGTCAAGTTAGATCATAGACTAGGTGAAAGAAGGACTGAGAGACCGAAGTCGGATTTCAGGACTTTACACTTTAAAACTGAGAAGAAGGTTACTGAGGATAATAATGCCCAGGTAGAGCCAATGCAGATTGGAGGGATCAAAGGACCTCTATCACAAGACGAAAAAGATAGAAGAAGGAAAGCCAATTTGTGTCTTTACTGTGGGAAGGCAGGTCATTTCGCTAAAGAGTGTCCAATCCGGCCAGCTAAAAAGAGACTATTGGCCACAATTCAAGATCAGGAATCGGAAAACTAGTAGTCTCGAGGGAAGGAGAGGTCGATCCCTCGGGAAGAGACACTTTTGAGATCTCACAGTAAATAACCAGTATTGCAAATCATGTACCTCATCATTTCACCATACGAATGATTTCGATTCTAGCTAATCAACAAAAGCATAGCATTCCTGTACTTATTGATTCAGGAGCTACCGGAAACTTTTTCGATATAGGATTCGCTAAAAAATTAAACTTGGATAGGATTCCCAAGAAGGAACCAGAACCCGTGCGAGCTGCAGACGGTTCGGCACTTCCATCTGGTTTAATTAGGTTTCACACCCCTCCACTGCTTCTTCTATCCGACAATGGGCATACGGAATTGACTGTTTTTGATCTAATTGACACACCGGCTTTTGGGGTAATCTTAGGCATTCCATGGTTGGAGCTCCATAACCCAAAGATTGATTGGATTAAGCGTA
Organism: Lissotriton helveticus; assembly: GCF_964261635.1. Taxonomy (NCBI): domain Eukaryota; kingdom Metazoa; phylum Chordata; class Amphibia; order Caudata; family Salamandridae; genus Lissotriton; species Lissotriton helveticus. Next base: position 2,061,375,034 of record NC_136065.1, read on the forward strand.
CTGTAACTTTGGACTCCACACACTGTAAAGCTCATTGTTATCAAGAGCATAGAGATCCTGGATGACCTCTTATCTGTGCTGCCACCCAACCTGATCCAATTGAGTTGCCAGCTGAATTTCAAGATTTCTCGGATGTTTTTGATCCTGTGAAAGCGACCAAGCTACCCCCTCATAGGGTTTATGACTGCAGGATTGATTTAATTCCTGGAGCAGTGCTACCCTGCAGTCGAATTTACGCACTCACTGAACCTGAAAACCAGTATCTACGAACTTATTTAGACGAGTTGTTGGAATTGGGCTTCATTCGGCATTCCACCTCTCCGGTCTCATCTCCGTTGTTTTTTGCAGCAAAAAAGACTGGCGACTTGAGGGCCTGCATAGACTATCGTGCAGTGAATAAGGCTACAATTAAAAAACGATACCCATTACCGCTGATTCCTGTGCTATTAAACCAGGTTAAGGGGTCTACCATTTACACTAAACTGGATCTTCGTGGGGCTTACCACTTGATCCGAGTAAAAGAAGGAGACGAGTGGAAGACGGCCTTCCGCACCAAATTTGGACTTTTTGAATATACAGTGATGCCCTTCGGCCTTTGCAATGCTCCAGCAGCCTTTCAATATTTCATTAATGAGGTTTTACATGAGCTGTTGGACATCTGCGTCATTGTATATATCGATGACATTCTGATTTTTTCCAAAACTCCTGAGGATCATGTGTTACATGTTAGATCGGTCTTGCAGAAATTACGAGATAACTCCTTGTTTGTCAAGCTAGAAAAATGTGTTTTTAACACATCGACGGTTGAATTCCTAGGTTACAGGTTGTCACCAGAAGGAATAGTCATGGATCCCAAAAAAGTTAAAGCAATTCTGGATTGGCCAACTCCCACATCGGTCAAAGAGGTTCAAAGGATTTTGGGGTTTGCAAACTTCTACAGGAGGTTCATCTCAAAATTCTCGGAAATCGTGGTGCCAATTACTAGTCTTTTACAGAAAGGAAAGAAATTTCAATGGAGTGCCGAAGCAGAACAAGCCTTTGACATTTTAAAAAAGGCCTTTACTTCTGCTCCCATTTTAACGCACCCTGACCCTGACAGACCATTTTTTGTTGAAGCAGACGCTTCGCAAACAGCAATTGGAGGAGTTCTGTTGCAAAAAGATACTAATTCAGGAAATTTCCACCCTATCGCCTTTTTCTCTAGGAAACTATTACCAGCAGAACAGAACTACACAATCGCTGAGCGCGAACTTCTGGCAATCAAGGCTGTCTTTCAGGAATGGAGACACCATCTCCTGGGAGCCAAACATACAATAACCATATTTTCTGACCATAAGAATTTACAATTCTACTCCACTGTGAAGGCTTTCACACCGCGACAGATGCGATGGTTACAATTCTTTAGCGAGTTTGATTTCATTATTACTTATAGACCCGGAACCAAACAATTGTTGTCTGATACTCTTTCACGTCTGGTTTGCGATAGAAGTAGTGAGACAGGAAAAGGACAACAGAGTATAATACCCATAGAAATTTTTTTTGCAGAAGTCACTCAATTAGATTTTTTATCAATACTCAGGGACCAGACCAAAGACCTGAATCAAAATGATTGGCTTTCACAAAAACTAACTTCAGTATCAGATGGTATATTTTATCTAAAAGACAAAATATTCATTCCAAAGGAAGACTTGAGAGAACTAGTGATTAAATGGAATCATGATCTAGCTATAGTTGCTCATCATGGAATTAACAGGACGACGGAGTTATGTCAAAGGTATTTCTGGTGGAAGGGAATGAAGTCTGACATACAGCAATATGTTCAGGCCTGTCCGGTCTGTGCCCGACAAAAGGTTTCACACTAATTTCCAGTAGGTCTATTACAACCAATGGAAGTACCCCCAACACATTGGCATACTATCAGTTTAGATTTCATAACAGATTTACCAAGATCATCAGGAATGACTACAGTTTTGGTGGTAGTGGATTTGCTATTAAAAATGGGACATTTCGTTCCATTACCTAAACTCCCTTCGGCGGTCGAATTCAGTAATGTATTTCTAATTAATATTGTTAAACTGCATGGTTTACCACAAAAAATTATCCCAGACAGGGGTCCACAATTCCTATCAAAATTCTAGAAACAACTGAGCACACAATTAGGAATAGATGTAGCGTTATCATCAGCTTTCCATCCTCAGACTGATGGTCAGACTGAGAAGGTAAATCAATACCTAGAACAAAGTCTGCGTTGCTTAACTACCACTTTATCCACAGAATGGATAGACGCCCTGCCTTTAGCTGAATTCACTTATAACAACACAGTACACTCCGCTCTTGGTTGTTCTCCATTTTACTTTCTCACAGGCCAACATCCCAGAACTCTACCAATAATATTTCCTGAGAAAGACACTATCATGCCAGCAGTTTCAGATAGACTAGCCAGTTTACGTAAGTTTCAAGAAAATGTGAAACAAGCGTTAATAAAACAAAAGGGAAAGATGAAGTTTTATGCAGACCAACATAGGACACCAGCACCAGTTTATAAACCAGGAGATGAGGTTTGGCTTTCAACCAAGAATATACAAATCGAGGGACCTAAGAAACTAAAACCAAGATTCATTGGTCCATTTCCCATTGAAAAAATTGTAAACCCAGTTTCTGTGAAATTGCACCTTCCTCAAGATTACAAGATCCATCCGGTGTTCCATGTATCCCTGATTAAATCAGTACATCCTGACACCCGTCCCGACTCCCCGCCCCCTCCAATCCTTGTAGGAGATCACATTGAGTATGAGGTCAAGAAAATACTGGACTCAAAGAGACTGAGGGGGCGTTTGTATTATTTGATCGACTGGAAGGGTTATGATAGTTCTGAAAGATCCTGGGAACCAAAGAATAATGTCCACGCCCCCCCGTTTAATTCGCTCTTTCCATGCCTTGAATCCCAATAAACCACGACCCCTGAGAAGGCCTTTGGGGGGGGGGAACTGTCATGAAAACTAAAGCATAACCACAATCTCCCTGAATCATCACTTGGTAATGTGCATGAAAGATGTTTGGATGTAGCAGTGCTTAATGTTCAATCTCTACTGGTAATGAAAGATGTTTGGATGTAGCAGTGCTTAATGTTCAATCTCTACTGGTAATGATACTGTTGAAGAAACACACAGTTGTTTGGTCCAATGCTTGTTGATTATGCAGGGACTATGAATATTCATAAGATCTCACGTTGAGCAGGTGCGCTCAACTGACGCTGCCACACACGTGAAATACAGCCTATAAAAAGGCTCACTGGTTCCCTGAAAGACGCTCCGCTTCTCAGCTTGCGCGCCACTTCAGGAGCTTCCAGGGTTCCGATCTCGGCACCCGGGCCCCGCCCTTCGTCTTGGACACGGCAGCTTCAGCCTACCTGATTCCTCGTAGGAGAGCCCAGCGATCACGGAACTCCTCTCCAGTCTCCAGCAGATCTCTGGAACGGTTCTCGAGTACCGGCAGAGGCGAGTCTTCAGGCTTCCGGTTTCTGCATCGGAGCGACTTTACAGTCGGACTTGCTTTTTCCCTTCCGGCCTCAGGACTCGGGTTTCCGGTTGAATCGAAGGAGAACAGTAAGACTTTTCTGTTGTTTAGGGTAAAGAAACAAGCCTTGGCAAATACCAAACCGAATCTTGGTAAAGTTTATAATAGGACCTTGGCAAAGGCAAAATCAAACTCTTTCCTTAGACTTTCTGGATCTGTACAATTGTTTGTGAGATACTTCTTGTGGCTCTAGTTTTTGCATTCAGTATTGATATACTGCAGTGACTTTAACTGCAATAATTGTTAGTTGAGAAGTAGTTTCTTTTGGGGCTTGTTTTCTTTCTTGTTTTCTTATTTTCACAGAACCCCCTTCAAAGGTCTCACATTAATAAGTGTAAGGTAAGAAAAGGTCGCTGCATGCAAAGTGTTGTTACAGTTTCTACTAACCAGTTATTAGATTGGTTAAATGTAATGCTCATGCATCTCATGTTCAGTAAACACTTATTTGGCATATTTATTTTTAAGGTGACTAAAGACTGCAACAAAGTTTAGTGTACGTTTTAGATCTTGCACATGAAGTACAGGAATGGGCTTTTCAAATAGTAGGTATGTATGTATGTAGTTTATTCAGTATTTGATATTGGGAAAGTAGGAAAGATGTTCATTAACGATTGGTCTTTAACGCAGCTCAGCATCTAATTAAACACTACTGATCAGCGAAAGCCCAGAGTGCTTCAAAGAGAGAGACAGTCATCTCAAGAAGAGATCCTGTGTTTGTTTCTCTCTCTCACTTTCTGTCCCCCATTCCACTACCCCTTTCCGTCCCCCACTTCCCTGTCCCTTTAGGGGTCAGCACTTGTGACAAGTGTTGAATTCCTTGTCACATTTGTTGGTTCCTGGAGGTGTTGGGATTAGTCATCACCAAGACGGAAAGAACCTGGACTCTTGAGGTGGCACGTCTGACAGTCCAAGGATATGCACTCTGCGCCTGGAGGACGACACCCCTCCGAGCCCTGAACACACAGGCCCAGAGGCAGTACAATTTGGCCCATAAACGCACCAGGAGCATCGTGGAGTGCACATTTGGCGTGTTGAAGTCATGTTTCAGGTGCCTGGATGTCACAGGTGGAAGGCTCCTGTACAGCCCCGACATTGTGTGCAAGATGATCGTTGTATGTTGTGTGTTGTACAACATATGTGTACGCAGCAAAGCCCCATGGATATGAGTGCCAGATGCACCGGATGATGATAATGATGAAGATGAGGCAGGTGGACCACACGCCACTGCAGCCACAGCAGGCATAGCCCATAGGGATACATCATTGACAATTTCTTCTTTGGTTGATGTCACATTGTGACGGTCCTTAGCAATAATGGGACAGTACGATGACTGACCACAGGCACATCATGTGTAAATAAATGCATTCCAAAACACATTCCCTGCATGCATGTCACTCATCTGTACAGCCGCTTCAATCAGACAAGTGTGGGTGGGTGCGACATGTAGTGCTGCCAATTTTGGAATTTGTGAATGGATGGTGGGTGTGTCACATCTGTGCAGTGAGGCTGTTTAGGGTGTCACGTATTCGAACTGCCAGTTCTGTGTGTAACAGTATGCCGCTATTCGGCATTTCACATGTGTCCCAATTCATTCCATTTTGGCTGTTATTTGTGAGCTACAAGTGACACCAGGGCTTCTTTTTGGCTCTGATATGTGCCGCCATGATGCAGGGATGCAGCCTGTGAATCAAGTCCCATGACAACATGTGCATAAGGGGGAGTCACTGCCCCTACATTAGTCCATGCTTTCATTATTGTTTGGTCATGGACACGGCATGTTGGAGTGCAGGGGGGGTTGATTCTCCCTCTGCAATGTGAAGAGGAAATGCGGTTTCACAGTGTGTTGTTCCATGTATGTTTCCGCATTGGTGCAGCTTACATACTGAATGCATGTCAATGTACATTGTGGCTGTTTGTGAGGAAATGCATATCTGATGTGGGACAATGGTAATTTGTTCTGCATCACAGCTGTGGGGTTGTGCTCGTACGTTGTCATCGCACTGTTTTTTTACTCTGCTTTTATGGTGCATTTTCCCAATTGACGCGTGGGATTTGCAGGCCTGTCACTGGTTTTCGCAGCTTTTTGTATTACGTTTGGCCTAATCGCTACTTTTTCTGCATTCGTGTTTTGCATTTTTGCGGCGGCGCGTTGACTTTATCGCAGACATTTGATGCGCTGTCGATTGCCTATCGCATGGTGCCTCCGTGTTGTGAATATTAGTTAACACAGCGTTATTTTCCCACGATAGACTGCGATGTTGAAAGTTGTGTTAAGTTACTTTTGCGATGGTTGTCACACGTTCTTGAGAATATCCCCCTTCATCTTTTATGTGCATTTAAATATATACTAACTTGCAGCATTCATAACCTTTGCTTTTATATGTGCATGTGTGATCTTGCACTTAGATTTAGTGAAACAAGTGATTTATTTCAATTTAGCTGCAGTTGGGATATATGTATCTTAACCTTTGACTTGAGTGGGCCCAGGCACCCAACTCCCTTTTAAAATCAACGTTGTATTTTTGCTTGATGTGTATAACTTTATTTCTGTTTCAGGTACCAGATTCACTGTGTTCTCATTAAAAAATATTTTCTGCTAGCTTGTTGTGTGAAGGTCATGTTTGTTGCAATTATTTGGTTGGACTATGACACTCAGCACCTGTACGGGATGGGAAGAAGAGGAGGTGGATATTCCCTTGGGAGTTATCTTGAAGATTGCGATGATAAAAAAATCCGGCATTGCAATGTCAGTGAGAAGGAGGCTGACACCGAGCACAGCAGGAACGCTGATTTTATATTGGTTCTTCATCCAGGAGAACCTGTGAAATGTATCTCTTAGACTTTATTTCATGCTTTAACTGTGTGAAACTGAGGCAGGTTTGCCTTTGTTGATCATTACAGGCGGTCCTCCCCTTTCTCTCTCTCATGAGACCCAATGATCCTTATGTTTCTGCTCATTGGCCTACTTCCTAGCGCAAGTACATGTCTCCTTTTTTTTAATACAATCTTCACTTGGTTCTACTTTCGATGCTATATTTTCTGGCACTAGCTGCTTACCCACAACCGACTTACCCACAACCTTACCTTAGCATTAAGACCTTTCCATTTATGGCAGCATTTACCAAATTGATTTCCCTGGATTATAGTCATATATTCTGTATTCAGGTGACTACTGATTTATGCCCAATTGATCCGATTTGAGATTGTAACTTTACAAATTTGTTAATAAACCTTCATGGTTTACAGAAGTACTTTTTTAGGTCTCGCTCTCGAGACCTTTTGTCGTCGAGATGCCTCTCAAGGGAGATAGACCGGGGCACGGGTCTGTGGACGCGCACGTACAGGCCCGCGCGCGCAAACACACACACACACACACACACACACAGGCACACACACACACACACACACAAATCCCCTCCCTCTCTCCCCCCCTCTCCCCCACACTCGCCGGGCTCTTTCCGCGTGTCCCTCTCCTTCCGCAGTGGGGCAGCGGGTCAGTCTCAGCAGCAGGCAGACTCGGAGGTCGGCGTGTCTTCTCCGGCGATCTTCAGCTAGCGCCGGGACAGCCGATGTGCACGCTCACGGCGACTGCGTCTCGTGCGCTCCCACCGCGCTGTTTCGCGCCCGGCGATCCTCAGCTTGTTTTTTTTAATGTTTGAGGCTTGTAAACTGACACGAAAGAAGGACAGCCTGGAATATTTTAGATACTATTTTAACCCTTTTCTAGCTCGCACTTACAATCAAAGCTTCGTGTTTTACCGTCATATGCGTCTTAAGTTGCCCCTGTCCTGAGACAACAAGTTATGGTACCTGTCGGTAATGCCCCTGTAGACTGAGTCTCGCATTGCCTGATGGCTCGCTTCATTGTGTTTCTTTCACTCATATTGTGGCATACCCTAAATATAATATCAGTGACCAGCAGAGGCGAACACAAGCCCCTGCGGCGCAGGGGGAGTGCGACCCTAGCGTGGGCCCCATTGCAGACCTCGTCACATTCTGCCTGGGGCCCTCGTCATTGTATGTTACGCCACTGATGTCAAGGCCGCCATTAAGAGCCGAGAGCTGTCCAAGCTACGCCGTCAATCAAAGAACAGATATTTTCTGCGGGGCATTGGGAGGGAGACGTGTCGGTGCGGCTTGGCGTGCCTCCCGTCAGCCATGTTGTCATAAAATAAATACCTGCCAGACCATGCGGCTGGAAATGTCAGCTTCACTGGCAGCTGCGGGGATGAATAAAAACACACAGACCGTGAGAGCCGGGCCGAGGTGTCGGGTGACCAACCCTGAGATGACAGCCAGCATTTACACGCTGTTAAAGCCATGTTGGCGCTTTGACAGTGTTAAGGGGTTTGCGCGCAGGGCTGGCCGATGAAAGAATAAGGCTCATATTCTTTCAGGAAACCGCCCGGCACCGGCTGCGATGACAGAACTTGGCGCTGAGGATGTGCATGGCTCCTCTGCAGATCGCCTCGCTCTGCTGGCATCAAGGTCAGTCGTCATCTGTGCAGCAGGCGCAGTGGCACCGGACTTGGGGCTCGAGTGACCCAAGTGGAATTGGTCAATTCCTTTCCTGACCAACTGGGAGGCGGAGGCAGGAGGTCTTGCTTTACGGCCCCTGCTGGGCCGCGGTCTGTCACATGTCCACCCAGAGACGTCCCGTGCTCGGACAGTGCCCTGGTCAGACAGACATATGGTGCCCTCGCTGATGCTGATTAAAATGAGGTGTGGGGGGTGTGTCCCACTGTGTCCTAATTACAGTTGTAATGGCCTCTGAACACATACACCATCACTCCCGCGCCCCTAACTCACCTGGAACACCCATTAGCTAGGTCATGCTAATTCCAAGTTGTTTGCTGTTGGGGGGAGGGGAGGATGTGTGTGTGTAGGGCTGTCCGTGTGTGGGGGCAAAAGGTGAGAGGGAAATGAAGGAGGCTGACGATGTGTAAAGCAGCGCACACAGCACAGTAAAAATGCTTAAAAGTGGTTCCTACTGAATCACGAGAGCCATGTGAGGGGGCTCTGCTGTTTGCCGGACCCTAATGCAGACAGTTCTGTGCACCCCTCTGTAGATTGGCGCCCTGGGTCCAGGTCGCCCTGTCCAGACCTCCCTGTGACTTCAGGATGTCCCCGCCCTTGGGGGCAGCTGAGGTGTCTCGCGCAGCGCCGGGCTGGAACATTCCTGTCAGACACCTGATATGAGCCATGTGGACCACTCATGCTTGCACGGGTGAGACTGAGCTGCACAATCCCGTATGGAACCCTCCCCCCTTACACTTTCCATGTCTTTATAAAGGGCAGGAAAGCAGTTTAGAGATTGAAAAATGCCGGCAGAAAGTTTTTTGCGTGGATTCCGTTTACACCGAAACCTATGTGCACTTTAATTCGGCCTCATGCCTCGACCGAACCCCACCCACATCATGTTTCAGATGAGGCTGATCTGTTGCATTCCCTGCAGGCATGTTGGCTATAGTGCCAGAGTCCTACATCACAGCCATCGCCCCTCTCTCCTGCAGCACTCCAGTCCTGTGTATCGCTCAGGGCAGTCAGAAGTGTGTCGCTGGATGCGAGGACAGACCGCGTGAATGAATAGCCTGCGGGGATTTATCATGGGAAACCATGAAGGTGGGGGTTTCATCATCTGCATTGAGAAGCTGCGCCCCCTGCATGGAGGGCGCGGTGGCTATTTTAAACTGCGCGTCCTGCTGTGCCAATCCAGCTAAAAAAAGACTGCTTAGGTTCAGTGTCAGGCGTTGAAACAAAAAACCAGGTGTCTAAAGTCAAAGATTTTAACAGCCTCAGATTATGCACATGGAGACTTCCCCTGACCACAGCAATGCATAAGAAGTGCTTTGAAGCCTTTTTTTCAAGACACCCTTTTATTCTTATTCTGCTTTTGTACAAATGAGCTATCCAGAGAATGTGTTTCTTCATACTTTCGTGTGCGATTTCCCCATATCTAGGGGCGGATGGTACCCTTTGAAAATGGTGGGCGAGTGAAGTGCCTCACCACTTCGCAAAAAACAAAACACCCCCTCCCGCCAAAGCCCCAAAGTTAAAACCCATCCCTCCAAAAGCCCAAATAAAATTCCCCTTCCTCCAAAAGCCCGAAATAAACCAACCCCTCCCTCCAAAGGTCAGAAAAAACAACTAGAATAACATTAAATAAGTAAAATAAATGGTACTTGCCCATGGCTGCACGTCCTCCTAGTTGTTCCACTTCTGAATCTGCAGTCGAGCTCCCCATACCAATCCAGACGCTGTTCTCATGCTGTTAGCCAGCCTGGATTGGATGGAGTGGGCTAGCTGGACGCTCCTTCAGGCCCAGTAGGCATGTACTTGGTCTGAACCCAGCTGTCTAACACAGCTGAGTGGAGAGCTTCAAAGTGTGCATGTCACTTTGGCTGGCGCAAGACAGCCGTCCAAAGTTACAAGCGCATTGTGGAGCATCTTACCAGCCACTGCTCTTGCCAATCGGCATCCGAGGACACGCACAAATGTCTCTGGACTCGGGGTAGGCTGGCTGCTGCAGTAATAAAAATAAAATGTCAATTGCCATTTTATTTTTTCTGCGTGGCTCGCAGTGGGGCGGTGGGGACAACGATCCTCTGTCCTAGTGAAGAAACCGCTGCTGCCATATCCACATGCTCACGTTTTATGGTCCACTGCTTATTTCTGCCCACTTGGTTTGTAGCTCACCCTTATTGTAACAATAACATGCAAGTCTGCTGTCTGAGTACTTGTGACAGCTCGCCCATGTTTTGTGTCCTTTCATCATCGGCCTCACCCTTCATCACTTGCAGAAGTGGCAGTGCATCGAAGATCCGTCGGGCAAACTGCGAATCCACAAGTGCAAAGCATCCACAGCGAAGCTGGTCGTCTGGAAGGGAGCTCGAAGTAACAACGCCCGTTCTATGGTGGCCGGGACAAGGAGTGTCACTGCGGGGACGTGGACTACAGGCCGGGCAGAGCCCAGAGGAAGGGCCCTTGGCACTTTCTGAGAACACCAGGCTCAAGAAGTAGGTGATGACAAAGTACACGAGTCTTGTTTTAAATGCTTTTTAGGTCTCGCCAGAGAGACCTATTGTCGTTGTGATGCCTCCCAAGGGAGACAGACCGGGGCACGCGCAGATTGTGGTCTGTAGACGCGCACGTCCAGTCATGCGCTTTCACTTTCGCGGTTTGCCTACCCCCCCCTGTTGTGCTCAGCTCGCTCCCTCTCTCCCCCTCCCTCCCTGTCTAGGCGCATGTGTATCGCATTAGCAATGCCTGCAATTAACTTATGGTGTGGTTTCTAGCTAGTGCCGTGCAACTGCCCGCTAGTCTCTCCGCTTCCTTGCGCTGTGGGGCTCTGGCTCAATGGTGAGGCTCTCCACCATCTCCTGACGGAGCAGACCTGCACGCTCGCTCATCCCATCTTCTGCATGGTCACCCCCAGGACCGTGACCATCGTGACCCTGTCCGTGGCTCTCGGGCTCTTCTTCGTCTTCATGGGGACCATAAAGCTGACCCCATGGTTCAGCAAGGATGAGTACGGGATATGGTGAGTGCCGTGGCGGATGGTATCGGGCTGTGGTGTTATAATGCTTTTTGTCTCCTCCCTGGCGACTCCATGCTACCAGGGTGCCTTGGAATGGCCTGGGTAGGGGCAAATTAGCCAGGCGAATGTCTTCCTGTCTGGTGCGTTTCAGAGAGCCTTTCCTTTGGCTCAGGTACTGCTGACACCTGTGGCTATTTTTGGAAGGCACGTCAAAGCCGGAGTGACCATTTAGACTCGGTGTTCGCTTACTAGAAACTTAATGAACGCATATAAGCACATTAGTAAAAAGCTGTTCATTTATCCGGTTAATTAACGGCCGGTGCAGCAATACCGGTCCTCACTCACTGACATCCAAAAACAAGACCCTTGTATGATGGTGGGTGGTCGTAAGTAGGTCGGGCCGCCAGTTTATGGGCTTTTCCCTACTCAGATTGTTAAATGCATGGTGCGAGTGCAAAGTTTTGAAGGCAGGGTGTTAAACTGTTTTCACAGCGCCTGAAAAATACGGATCATGCTTGCATAGTCTGAACATGGAAACTTCCAGAATTAGCAACGAGTGGCTTCATGAACCCTTGGATGAGTGTGAGGCTGTGTGCTGAGCTTTGCAATTTAATTGAATTTAATTTTGATATTTGAATGGATACGGCTAAGACCAGTAAGAGCTGATGTAAGATTGTCAAACTTTCAACTGCCTGTCAGAAGTTAAACGGGAATGAGCAGTACCGCTCTTTTTTTAGCTAGTTCTTTTTTATCAAACACAATACCTTATAGGTAGACAAATATAAACATCATTTTTTTAAATCCACGTCCGTTCAAGTGGGGCCTGCTTCAGCTTTCATACTCTCCGCCTAATAGTTTCTGAAAGGGTCCCCTCGTTAGGTCTGGCTATAATCTGTTGCAATATTGCTTGTTTTGCCGCCCTTTAACTGCAAGTGGTTGCGTGTCTCAGCCCTTCTTGAAATTTTGGGACAGAACCCTACATCTATATTTTACCTGGCCTACACTTCACTCATAATATTAGCTGCACAGCACATCCACCACATACCCTAGCAGCAATGTTTGGGCTGTGTTGTCTGTTTCTGCAGAAACTCTCTCCTTGTCTGAGCAATTGTTCAGTATTGTGATCATGACAGTTACAAGCTCCGTATATGAAACTGGCTGCATCGTTTATACACTGTACACAGCCCTACCGAGGTCTACCTGTTAGACTTAGTAATTTTTTTTAAATAACACCGCTGCCAGCTATAACCTATGGGGGACTGTGTGCACCTCAGCCTCAGTCCTGCCCAATGCCCGGTGCTTCTCTGCGAGTCATTTCATTTCATAAACTTTTATTCGATTACCACATATTTGCAATCATAAAAAGTACACATTAAAAACAGTAAGCATAAACAATTTCAATGTGAAAGAAGAATAATGGTTTCTACTAAAGACACAAAAAGTTTAGAAAAGAAAAAATTAAATTAAAATATAAAAATATTAAAAAGATTATAAAGTAAAAGTACGTCAGTTTTATAGTGAAAGTTTCATGTCGGTCATAAGCTTTGACGTATTTTAATGCTGGCTTTTAAAAAAGTGACTATGTACTTTGCAACATGTGGTGAGTCCAAAAGCTGCAAGAAAAGGAATGCCGGGTGACATAATCTATGGCCTGAGGATTGGAGAAGTGGAAGAATCCAGGATTTTCGTGGTGATTTATAATATTTGCAAAAGAAGATAGTATGGATTGTTGATTGTAAGGAAACTCCATCACATGGACAGTTCATGAGAGTGCGGGACCAGTTTTGTACTTCAGGAAAGGAAACTAAACGGAAAAAGGTATTGAATCGAAATCTTGTAAGAAGATATTTCTCATGGTTGGACAGATAGTAAGTCAGATAGGGTTGTATGCCTTTAACAGTTTGAGTTGCACAGATTTGATTGTTCGAAGATTTTGTTATCTCCAACTGATTGCGCAGTTCTCTCAGATGGACCAAGCACATCTTCTTTAACTCTTTACTGGAGATGTCTTCGACACTAGGTGGGTCGTCAAAGTAAGAACTGCGGCCAAGGTCATTGAAAAAGTTCCGCACATAAATCAGCCAGGGAATCTTGTGCCAGTTGGTTAGGGCTATACAATCCGTGATCAAAGATCGTGTCAGATGGCACTCGGGTTTAGCCCATATGCGTTGCCACAATAGAATTGGTTGGGAGCGAATCGTGTCTATGATATATTCCATACCAAGTTTATTGTGAGAAGCATAGTTCGGGGCGCTTTGGGGAAGGGCCAGCAGATATTTAACAAAACCATTCTCTGTTATCTGTATAGGGTCTATATGGCCATACCCCCAAACTCCTGCACCATAGGTAGCCACACTATGGCATTTAGCATAGTAAATTTTCAGGAGTTCAGGTGGAGCGGGTTTGCCTAACTTTTTCGAAAAGGAGACCAAGGCCGATGTTGCTCGCTGAAAGAGAAGATTTCTACTGGCCGTTGCCTTTCGCCAATCCAAGGAGTCATCCACAAGGATGCCCAGATATGGGTAAACAGAGGTTTTCTCCAGTCTTATGTTGTCCACCAATATTGGTTTGGAATTCTTGACCTTAGGACCAATATGCATGGTAAATGTCTTTTTTATATTGATTTTCAGGCCAAGTGAACTCATGAAGCTACAATATTTGTTTAGTTGTTTTTGTAGTCGTTCGGGCTAAGATGACAGAATCATCTGCGTATAGCAGTGTCGGTATTGGACGATGATTTATCTGGGGTAGATCCTGGCTCCCTTCCAACATGGCCTGCTCTAGTCCATTAGTATAAAGATTGAACAGGAAGGGAGCCAGTACACAACCCTGTCTTACTCCCTTTACTATTGAGAAGGAGCGGGATAGCTCACCGTTGACGCCAAATCTGACGCACCCTGTGGCGTCAGAGTAGAGTTCCCGAAGGAAAGCTATAAGAGATGGATCCACTCCAAGATCACTAAGTATTGACCAAAGTTTCGCGTGCTGGACGCAGTCAAATGCCGCGCTGAGGTCAACATAGACAAGAAAGATGTTGCCTCCTTTTGCACCTACGTACTTTCCAGTCAAAAGGGCGAGGTTCAGGGCCTGCTCCACGGTCCCGAGACCCTTCTGGAAGCCATATTGCAGGTCGGTCATGATGTTTTTTTCCCGGGCCCAGGATTGTAGGCGGTCCAAGAGCACTCGACCTGCAATTTTGCCCATGGAGTCCAGGAGGGAAATCGGCCTGTAGCAGGCCGGGTCGTTACGGTCGCCCTTTTTAAAGATGGGAAGGAGGATTGACGTTGACCATGACTGTAGCAGCCCAACAGATGTTACTGCTGCCGAAACCTGGGTAATTATTGGTGACCATAGTTCGATGTTATGGAGAAAAATGTCCAGTGGGACTCCATCTGGACCAGGGGCTTTACCAGGTTTTGACTCCTTAAGTGCTTTGATGACTTCCACACAGTTGAAATGGATGTTTATCGGGTAGGTGTTCTTCTCCAATTTGTGGACTCCAGTGTGTTCTATACCTACTGTGTCTAATTGAGAGTGACCAAAGATTTTAGAAAAATGGATGACCCAATCATCTGCCGTGAATGCGACATCTAAGTGCTGCCCCTTTGTAGTGTCGGCCAAAAAGGGGGATCTGATGACTTGCCAGAATAGAACACTGTCCTTGCGTTGGCAGCTATCGTGAAGTTGCGCCCAGAGGTTTTTCTTAATTTCTACTCTTCGTTCCCGTCTGGCCATGTTATAGAGTTTCCTTAAATTTGAGATTTCCACTAGGTCCCTCGTGGGTCTATGAAGGGCTTCCTTTAGGGACGAAAGGGCCTTTCGGCAGGCTGTGTCAAACCACCTCGGAGAGGTGGGCTTATTGTTCCTGGGTTTACCAGAAAGTTCCTTTTCAATTATCTTCAAGATGTTCTGGAAACTACTCACAATTGTCTGGGGAGTGGAGTCTGGTGATAGGCAGTCAAGTACCCAAGGTTTGGTTTTTCCGAGGACCCTCTCCGTTACTTCCGCCGGGTCTATCTTGGCCCATTTGACTGTGTAGCCATTTAGTTTGTTCATAGTTAATGAATTTTGTTTTAAGTGGCTCGAAGTGAAGGAGTGTGTTTTAACCATTTTTGGCTTAATTCTTACGCTAATCGGAAAATGATCACTACTAGCATCTGTCCCAGTAGAAAAGTTAGTCACTTGTCCCTTGAGAATCTGGGAAGACAGAATGAAATCTATTGTGGTTAAATAGCCTCTACCATGGAAAGTTGGAGAAAAATCTTTTTGTGGTTCCACTAGATCGTTTACAAAGTCCAGTTCTAGGGATAATATGGACTCATTTAGTTTGTTGCCACAAATAGAGTGGGCGAAATGGGACAGAGGACTGCCATGTTCGTCTTGCAGGCCACAGTTTCCATTTTTATAGTTGGAACATAGTGGAAGATTAAAATCGCCACCCCAGATTATGGGTACCAAATTCGAAAGAGAGTCATTTTGCAGGGACGTTAAAAAAGTGGTAATTTCAGTTAGTGTTATTAGACAGTCCGTTGTAGTTGAATTATTATAATAATTAATCAAAATATAAGTGCAATCTTTGGTGAAATTTATTTGCAAAATTTGATAGGTAGGGGGTTCTTTTAGCTTCCTAATGGATAGGGAGGGGAGAGTATTAGCAACATAAATCGCGAGACCCCCCTTTGGTCTACCCATAGCTCCCTGAATTGCTGGAATATGGAAAGTTCTATAACCCACTAAATAGTTTGGAGTGATAGACCATGTTTCCTGGAGGCAAAGTATCTGATGTTCCCTTACTGTTTCAAGCCACGGCTGCAATGGCAACTTGGAGCGCAGACCTGCGACATTCCAGTATATTATTGAAAGACTCAGGTTGTTTGGGTCAGGTGGTATCTGGCAGACGGGGGATTGGGATGGCAAACGCTCCAATAGGGTAGTGGTAGTTTCAGTAGTAGTACTCAGATCATTAAGGTGATGGAAATTTGTGTCAATTGCGCCCATAGAGGTTACTGGGAGATTGGTCATCGTTTCATTTAAAATATCATTACAAGGTTCTACAAAAGTCCCAAACTGGGAACTAATGGTAATAGGCAAGATTAATTCTGCTTGAGCCTGAAGTTTAGGCGGGTGTGGTTGTGAGCCGGGAGTTAATGGGGCGACCGTAGCTTTTGAGGCCTGGATCTTACTTCTTATGGGCCTTAGCGGTCAATCGACCATTTCCAGGCAATCATACCTGTTTCTGGTTGGGAGACCCTGCCAACCCTCCATTGAATAGTGGGATCTGCCTTGTTGCCAAGGCTGGTTATGCCAGTCTCTGTTCCTATTTCTATTCCCATAGCTGTAGGTATAACCCACCTGATTCCACTGTCCTTCCTGGGGATGCTGCCAGTTTGAAATGGAAGGATATTGGTGTGTGTTCAATGGGGGATAGAAAAAAGAAAGATGTTGGGCGTCGATTCCGCCCTTTTTCCCCAGAGTGGGCCATGAGCAAATATGTTCCACGGTGCTTGTATCCCTGCAATTTACTATAATACAGTCACCGTGGATCGATTTGTGTTCATCCCCTATCCAGATTACTCTGCGGACTGTAGAGATCTCGCCAGAATGGTAGGGTTCTAGTGGTCTATTTAGGCTTAGCCACTGCAGGACCTTATTCTTAAGTGACCGGGCAGTGTCATCCATACCTTCAGTTAGTTCGGGAACGCCTGTTAGAATGACCGTGTAAGGGGTTGCCTCCGGAGGGAGGTGCACTGAGCGCCTTGGTCGTGGTACCTTTTTATATCCCCAGGCGTCAGTCTGGATCCGGAAACTTTTGCGTAGCAGTACCCCTGCGCGTCGGTAGGCGTCGTCTGCAGGCGTCCCCTGCGGCTCCGCGTCGTCGGCGTCGTGCGCCGTGATGACGTCGCTGGAGTATATAGACGCCGCCTCCGCGCGCTGACGTCAGTTCTTTGCACACAGCTTTTCCGCGCCAGAACACGCAGAGCCATGTGAGAACCAACACTGGTGCCATTTGAAACTAGGGCCCTGAAAGGGATGTCCCTAACCCTAGGTATCAGTTCATTCTAGAAGGTGAGATTGTAGATTTATTTTTTGTAACTTGGTTTGTAGTTGTATCTGCTATAGTATTTGCAGTATTTGCAATTTTTGCAATTTTAATAGGTCCTGTTCCTGATAGGGCCTGGGGCGAATCAGTAGATATTTTAGCCTTTTGCACACTAGGCACTGGTTGTTGTTGTTGTTTTAGTGATGGAGCAGTTCTCTTTGATTTTAAAGGGGGTGGAATGGACATGGGAGTCTGTTTAATTCCTGCACCGGGTTGTAAGAGTTGGGGAACTTTTATATGGTGGGTAGGATTCCTCTTCCCTTGGTTAGGTGGATGTAAGCTCGACACAGTAGGGCTAGTGCATGATAGAATTGCTAATTGGGCTTCCAAATTCCTTACACTAATTTGTATTGGTTTTAAATGTTGGGAGAGAAGCTCTTTGATTGTAGTTAATATTTGCGAAGTAGATTTACAAACTCTGCATGAATTGTCTATCTCCTCTACAATGATGGTAGGAACTATGGAGTTATTTTCAATTTGTGCATTTGTACTTGATTGTGTGGGCTGTAGGAACCAATTCCTCCCAGATTCCAGAGGGATGTCGGACGCCACTACATTGTCGCATGGGTTGGTGTTTCCTCGTTTAGGGATGGCTCCTTCCCTCACTCCCCGGGATTGTTTATCTGCGGTTGATTCCAGAGTGCCCTGAATTTGACAAGCCTCTAAGTCCGGGGTAATCTCTAAATCGTCTGACAAAAGAGAGTCAGACTCTGATTGTGTTACAGATAAATCTACTGAACATGGTACTGTATGAATATCGGCCACAGTAGCAGATGGTAAGAGAATAGCTGCAATAGGAGCTTGTTGGGTGGGAGAGGCCGCGGTAGCCAAAAGGCCCATGGAGGAGCGTTTCGCTTTGATGAGGTTCAAAGATACTCTGCATTCCAGAAGGGAAATACTATGCTCGATGGCCTCATTGGTCCGTGAGATGAATCGATCTATAGGGCCTGTGATCTGGGCTACAGCTAGTGCAGATTTTGTTTTGCTTCTAGTTCTTCCAGTCATGATGGATAAGTACGACAACAAAGTACAGAAACGTGTCGAAATAAACAGTAGGAATCAAGGGGGGTGGCCCGGTCCGGTCCCTCCCGGTCACTAACGGGCAACAACGGGCCCGCCCTTGGCCTGGGCTTCGCCCGGCGTCCCGCGAGAGGGAGCAGTGAATACCTTTATGCGCCTCCTGGCGCGGAGTTGTGACGGTGGGGCTGAAGACCTCGAGGGCTGCCGGGAGTTGTAGGCAGCCCCTCGCCTCACTCCACTCGGCGGCCCCGCTGTCAGATGGCAGAGAACAGCAGGGCGGCGGGAGGCTGGAGGAAATGGGTCTCGACAGCCCAGAGAAGATGACTGAAGGTTCTCCACGAGGCGCTGGATAAGTTAAAGGTGAGGCAGGATGGGCAAAGCAGCGAAGCACCGCTCGCTGCAGCAGTGAATACCTTTATGCGCCTCCTGGCGCGGAGTTGTCACGGTGGGGCTGGAGACCTCGAGGGCTGCCGGGAGTTGTAGGCAGCCCCTCGCCTCACTCCACTCGGCGGCCCCGCTGTCAGATGGCAGAGAACAGCAGGGCGGCGGGAGGCTGGCGGAATTGGGTCTCGACAGCCCAGGGAAGATGTCTGAAGGTTCTCCACGGGGCGCTGGATAAGTTAAAGGTGAGGCAGGACGGGCAAAGCAGCGAAGCGAGTCAGCTAACTGTGTTGACTCATAAGTAGGCAGCTGAGAAGAGATGTTAATATTGTGGGCCTGGGCCCACTTGTGACAGAAAGACCCTGGATGCCGCCACTGATGCTCTGCATCCTGATCTGGTTGATTGACTGCTGGCAGCAGGGAGGATCCAGGGGGCCCAGTGTGGGAAAAGGCTGGCTAACACATCTGTGTTTTAGTAGTTCAGCTAACTTCCTATGACTGGTATTAATCATTAAAATGAATGCTTCAATCATTCTGAGCTGCCTGCACCCCTGGCCTGTAGTGTACTGGTTATAAGAACTGTGCAACCACGCTGTCTGACTCTGCCCTGTTTTTAGCTGCCTGCTGTTAGCACACTTTAGTTCAATGATAACTAGTGGCTCGTTGCTCAAATGGGTGTAATTTCTAATATTTATGTTTCCCTCATCTTAATCACTTGATTTTGCTCATGAGCAAGTGTCACTCATAATTGTTGCCTTAACATACAACTGACTAGTCATGATTTTGGTCACAAGGGATCTAAACGGGGCACAATGATTGGTAGATATTGCATTTTGTGTGGCCCTAGAGAAAAGTGAATCTCTCAATTCCAAAATGTTCTCAACCAAATAGTGCTTTTAGTGAATGACTGTTATACAGTTGTGTCTGGGTGGATGTCTGGAATATTACTTTATTAGTTATATTATATTATATCATATTTAGGCATTTGTATACTCACTTGTGCCAGTGATGTGCCCTTATATCAGTCTGAGAATTTGGGACAAAGTGTTCATTGATCTGACTGGAGTCATTCTTATAGTGTATCTTTCTTTCTGTTGTTACTCCAAAACTTGCTGCGTTTATGGATTTGGTCCTATGGACATGAGGATGAACTTTCATGTGTTTAATGCGTCTTTATGAATCTACAGGTATTATTTCTGTGGGTAGTGGGGTTGTGCAGATGGGGGCATAGTGTCGCCACCTATGTGGCTTTAGTTCTGTGTTTGGGTGCAACAGATATTATGAGTTTAAAAATTGTTCCCTATTGTAGGCACTGGCGGGCCATTTTATAGAATGTTGAAATGCATTTTATTGTGATTAATGAACTTGCCTCTATATTACTCTGTCTGGAGCAATTGAATATATGAGAATAAGCAGTTGCTGCTTCTAATGTTTTGTTGCACTGCTTGAACTGGGTATTGACCTGTTACTTTTGTGTAGGTTTTAATGCTGTGGTTTCACGATTTACCCACTTATGGAGTGTTGTTTGAGTGTCCCTCTTTGCCTTCTAAGCGGTGTCAGGTGCTGTGTTGATTGAGAGAATGAAGTTGTTGAAACAAGTGCCAAAGCTACTGCCACACTTATTATCACTGCCACACAGTCCATTGCAGTAATGTGGGATAATATAATGCATGGCTAAACACTTATAAGGTCCCAAAGGCAAGACCGATTGCATTGCAAATGCTTGTTCTGTTATTCCTATGGGGCACATTTTCCTTCCTTCACTCAATCAATCAATCAATCAGGGTTTTATAAAGCATGCTACTCACCCGTGAAGGTCTCAAGGTGCTCGGTGGGGGGTAACTCCGGATCAGTTGAAGAGGTGTGCAGAGTAGGGGAGCGTCTGATGTTGGCTGGGAGCTCGTTCCAGGTCTTTGCTGCAATGTAGGAGAAGGCTCTTCCGCTTGCTCTGGTTCTGAGGATGCGTGGGGTCTCTGCCAGGGCGAGGTCAGCAGAGCAGAGGTTCCTTTTGGGTATGTGGATGGAGACTCTCTTGTTAAGGTATTTGGGTCCGATGTTGTGGAGGGATTTGTAGGCGTGGGTGAGTAGTTTGAAGGTTACGCTCTTCTTGAAGGGGAGCCAGGCGAGGTCTTGTATGTTCTGGGTCATGTGCTTGTGTCATGGGCTTCTGAGGACGAGTCTGGCTGTAGTGCTCTGGATGGTTTGGAGCTTGTGTAAGCAGGGTTCTGTTTATTCCGGCGAAGAGGGGGTTGACGTAGTCCAGTCTGATGGTTATGAGTGCGTGGGTGACAGTCTTTCTGCATTCAGGGGGGATCCACTTGAAGGTCTTGCAGAGGATGTGGAGGGAGTTAAAGCAGGTGGAAGGGACGGCGTTGATCTGGAGGTCATGGTGAAGGAGGAGTCTAGCATGATGCCGAGGTTTCAGGCATGGTCTGATGGAGTGGGTGGGTTTCTGAGGACGGAAGGCCACCAGGTGTTGTCGCAGGCGGTTGAGGAGGGTCCGAGGACAAGGACCTATGTCTTCTCCGAGTTCAGCTTCAGGCAGCTGTTGTTCATCCAGGCTGCGATGTCCTTCATTCCTTCCTGGAAGCAGAGTCTGGTGTCTTTGGGTTTCTTCACTGTAATTGATATATAGCTTAAGTTATGATTTTAGCCTCAGTTCAAGTTAAAGGTCTATTCCAGTGCACATAGTAGGGATCTGAGTGCGAGCCAAATTTGTTCTGTCAGACACCATCCTTATCGCTCTAGCTATCAGTATACGCAACACTGTATGCAACATACTTGGCTCTGTCTGAACATCCAGAAGACAAAGATCATATCAGTGGGATCCATGAACATTTCACCACTCTCTTTTGACTCAGTGGAATCTGCTTGCCCACCTGCAACACCAGGTCCGAACATAAACAACCTGAAGATCTTGTTTGACAAAAACCTTTGCTTCTTCCACTGTTACGTGGCATTAGATTAATCCTTCCGGAAATCCCTCCATTTCCAAACCATGGGGACATCCCAACTGAACTGTTTCTGCAGTGTGCCCCACCCAGCTTCAGAAAATATTTTTTTCCCGGGTCCAGAATCTTGATGTTTGGTGCATGAATGGACAAACCTACGCAGTGCTGTGACACGTGTCATTCATTGTGAACACCAGAGAAGTGTTAACGTTTCATTACTACCTGCGGTAACTTTCTAAACCTTGCTGGGCTGAGATATGCTAACTTTGCACATTTGAGGGTTGTATCGCACTGCTGTGTGGATATTTTAAAGATTGGTCCACTCACCTGCGACAACAATCTCCTGGTTAGGCTGCGCGTCATTCTCCGTCTGTGTTTGCAGTCCGGAGAGGAGTGGGTGGGCGAACAATGCCTCAGTAGCGCATTAATTGGAGAAGGACTAAGGGGCAGTACGACTTTCATTTTGCCTCAGCTGCATGGTAATTGGAGGCTGTCTAAGGTGCAATACAACTTTATTGATATCAGCGGTGACACGCTAATAGGGGGAGTACTACTAGTGGTAAACCAAACACCGGTAAGAGCACCATGCCTCCTTTGCAAAAAGAGTCTAATCATACATGTCATAGGTGTGGTAGTACTTTCCACTTGGCCAACTCAAAAAATAGTTTTTCTAGAAGTAAGGAGTGCCATAAGTGTAGGGAAAAGAGGCACTATGCCAGCATGTGCAAGGCTGCAGGGAAAAAGATACCGATGGTAGAGGAGGACGACAGTGAGGTCAGAGTGATGGTAGTCAAGGGAGAAGAGAACCCCTCTTTTGATTTGGGTAGGAACAGGATTCGCCCCAAAGCTAATTTTAGGATCAATGTGGACACAGTGTCCTTAATGGTGGATACTGGATCTCTGTATACCATTATTCCAAAATTGTTGTGTGATTCTGTGTGGCAAGGTGTTAAATTAATTCCATCTGATGTGATCTTGAAGGGATATCAAGGAGCTAGCATTGGTGTTCTGAGTTATATGGAAGCGGAAATCGTGTTTGCTGAAAGGTCAACCAAAGGAAAGGTTTATGTTGCTCCGGAAGGTCTTGCTATTGGGGTGGGAGCGCCAGTATGATCTTAACATCAAGGTAGACTCAAGGGCAGAACAACAGGTTATGTGTATAGATGACACTGATGTGCAAAGTATTTTATAGCTCCATATGAAGGTATTTGACACTGTATTGGGGGACGCTGTTAGGTTCCTATATCAAATAAGACTGAAAAAGGATTCTGTACCCATTAAACATGTTGCCAGAAGAATTCCCATGGCTGTCGGAACCCAAGTTAAAGATATAATCAAGCAGATGCTGGATGAGAAGATTATTGAAACTGTGGAGGCTGCTGAGTGGTTGTCTCCAGTGGTTATCACTCAAAAACAGAATGTCTCACTCTGCTTTTGTGTGGACTTGAGGAGCCTAAACAAGAATGTCATTATGGATAGTTTTCCTCTTCCAAACATTAATGAGATCATCTTGATGTTGGCTAGTGGTAGAGTGTTTTTTAAGCTGTATTTATGCAGTGCGTACCATCAAATTAAACTTCATCTGGATTCAAGAATGTATACATAGCACCTACCAATTTAACAAACTTCCTTTTGGCCTATGTTCAGCAACTAGTGCGTTTCAACGTATTATAACGGAAATCATGAAGGGTATTGATTGAGTGGTATTCTTTTTGATAAATGGGCCGAATGTCAAAGATCATAAAACCATCTTGGAACAAGTACTATCTCATTTGAGTGGAGCTGGTTTGACATTGCGAAAAGATAAATGTGTTTTTGCTGTTGATGAAGTTGATTATTTGGGGTATTACATCACAAAAGAAGGCATCTAACCTACGCATGATCTGGTTAGTGCCATAGTCAATGGACAAGTACCTGATGACAGAGACAAATTCAGGTCATTCATGGGTATGGTGGAATACTATGCCAAATTTGTTCAAGATTTTGCACACAAGGTGGAACATTTAAGAGAGTTACTGAGAAAAGGCAAGACGTTTACATGGGGTGGTGAGCAACATAAGCCTTTTAATTTAATCAAAGAGAACATTGCACAAGCTGACATTTTAGCACCTTTTACCCCGGGCTTACCCACTATTTTGTCGGTGGATGCCAGCTCCATGGGCTGTAAACTATTCTATACTCACAGAATGTGCTTTATTTCAGAAATTCTTTACCTTTGTAAGAGCTTTAGAGTGTTCATTCCTTATACATCTCTTTGTTTCTTAGTTGTTTTACGAACTGAGTCTGCAGAGTGTTTTCATTTCTCTGTCTTTTATTCTGCTAATCAGGCACTGGGTCTGGTCTGGGATGTGGGAGCAAAAAGCTTCTGGTTTCTCGCACCTAATCCCGGTGGAGGCACTCAAGACATTTACTGATTGCCTTTCTAGGAAGACCACTACAGAGAGCTCTGAGGCCTCCTCTTTCCTGTCTTCCACTAGTTTTGTTGCTGACTTAAATCTTCTGCTACTCTGCACTTGCGCAGAAGAAACTGCAACTGTTCACACATGTCTTAGTCTGTAACTGTCAGGGTATTTTTACCGCAATTAGCAAACTGCTAAGCTCCGCCCTACTGTTGACTGTGCATTTCTGTAAGACCTTTTATGTATGTAAACCTTCTCTTCAGTACTTGTACCGCCTTCTTCTGAGCCCCTATGTAGGTACAAAAGGACCATGTTCCTTCTGTTCAGGGTGCTACTTCATACACTAACGAAGGGTGTTGTGTGAATGTGATTCCATCTCATGATGTTTAATAAATACTTTGTTCATATATTTCAGTTTCTGTGCCAACTTCTATTCTATTGGTCTGAGGACTTGTACAGAGAAGGGCGAACCCCTAGCACTGGTAGGCGTAGCTGAGGCTCACCACGACACCTCACCTATGTCCTGGCCACTTAGCAGCAAACAGGAGGATATTGAAGGGCCCACAGTGGGGGGACAAGTGCCTAATCTGAAGAAGTCATTGTCCATCAAAGTGTCACTTCTGCTCCTCTTGATGCTTTAGGGTTCGCCTGAGGCAGGGCATCCGCCAAAATGTGTCGGGTGTCCTGTGCACATTAATAAGGCTGCATTTGTGTCAATGGCCCTCTAAATACAGTGGAGGAACATCTGCCACTTCTCAGGAGATATAAGCCAAGGTCTGAATAAGCCCCTTTCACCTCTTGCAGTAGTGAGGTCTCCTACAGGTCACGCCTGCATCAGTTTAATATGAGTTGCAAATTTTAGCTACCGACTCTTAGACAACAGTGTGTTAATTCTAAATAAACTGGGAAGAAATATTCTACTCTTCCATGCTTTCTGCCAGGATGTGTTCTTGTCCAACAACAGGATACACAGGCCAGATGCTGACATGAATGTGTACCAAGCAATCTATCCTATTAATTAAAACATGAATTCACATCTTCCTGACTGCAGATATGACACAATTTAAAAAGTGGCATTTACTTCTTTGCTACTACATCATTAGATATTGAATATTTCACAGGTGAGAGTTTTGGCCCTCTGACCTAGGTCCACCTCAGCTTCATAGTGCACACTGCCTCACGTACTCCGCGACCCCCCTCTACCCCCTCTTACAAGCTTCAACTTCACTCTGGAGCACACTGGTCTACATGCCTATTCCATTGATTACCCCCCTCCCCAACCTTACCAAAAAAGCAGCGAAAGGCTTTAAACACAATATTTAAAATCTCACCCGAAACCCCAATCTCTGCTCTTACTTTTCAACTAACAAAGGGCACATAACTAATGACATCATCTTCTGTCCTAAAGGAAGAGCCCAATGGAGGAAAGCCTTTCTCGCCCTATTCTCGATCGCCTCCACTAAGAAAACAGCACATGGTCTCACACTATCTATCATCCCCTCCCCATTCTACAAAGCCTCAGCAACAATCACCATCTATCATAATGGTATCATCCTCATGCAATCATTGGACCATAACCTAACCCTACTGGATAACATCTTTCCTTTCATCAAGGAAAAAGTTGTAAGACCCCATTCCACCTCCCCAGCCAATCGCAATCTCAGTTCACTTACCAACTCCCTGTCTGATTCCCCATTAACTCATTTTCCCCGATGTCCAAACTTGCTTATATACTCACCCCAGACCTAACCGTCACCCCTGATGATGACCCACATCTCCCCAAGTCCTACTCGACCCCCAGCACCACCAATATTCCCATTGTTTCAATCACACCCCACACCCTTATCTCATCACGCTTTCCCACCCGCCCCCTCTCCCCTCACCAATACTCCCACTGTCCCACTCATTCCCCACATCCATACACCCTCACATCCTCGAAATGACACACATCTCCCCAATTCCTTCTCCACCCCTACATCCTCAATATTCACACTGTTCCAATCACACCCCACACCCTTACCTCATCACAACCCGCCTGCCCACCTGCTCCTTCTCCCATCTCCACTACTCCCAACATCCCATACATAACCCAAATCCAGACACCTTGTATCCTGCCTGCCCACCCATCCCTTCTCCCCTCTCCAATACTCCCAACATCCCATACACAACCCACATCCAGACCTCCTCACACCCCGCCTTTACAATCCCCCTCTACTGATAACGACACAGAAAGATTGCAATACAATTAACCAAATTACGACTCCCCCCAAAACTCTACATACTTGGCACAACCACACCTCCCTCACTTACAGCCCATACATTAAATATGTTACCTCTCACTCCAGACCCCAGACTCAATGAGATACTACTATCTCTACAACAAGTCAAAGAGGACCTCCAACTCTACATGAGCTGATTCTACAACAACCCAAGTTCACGCGCCCAGATCTAGAATCCAAAACATTCCTCCACATCAAACATTCGAAACTCACCTAACAACTACATGCAAGCTCCCTGAAACATGAGCCCCCAAGATGGAGAACAGTGCCCTACCCCAATACCTCATCCCGTCTGGTCCGGAGGATAAGCCCTCTATCAGCTAAAGACTTAATCTCCCATCTCCTTTCCTATGAGCTACTGTTTGTCCCCCTTATTACAGCACACCCAGATAACTTGCTTAATCATTCCCAAAACCAATCTATCCCCTCCAATACCCATAGAGTTACAGATACAATTCTAGAGGTATAGTTGAAAACAACCTCATGCAAGTCCCCCTCATAGCTGAACCCAACACAACACCCATCAAGACTTGGCTAAATGTATACTTCTAAACTGTAGGTCGGCATCAAGACATGCAACCGATATAGCTGACCTCATACTCACAAATGAACCCAACCTACTACTTTTGACCGAAACATGGCTAAATGAATCATCTGCGCCCATCCTAGACATACTGGTACCCCCAAACTATAACATCACAAGACTAGATAGAACTGATAGGCCAGGTGGTGGTATCGCTTGCTTACATCAGAGTAATCTATCAGTGAACTGCTCCCACTGCCCGGTATTATCCTCCTGTGAATACCTTTGTTTAGACATCACTAATAATAACAAACTCATACGTTCCCTACACACATTCTACCACCCTCCAGGGAATAACCTCACCTTCACAGAACACTTCATGGATATTGTAGCTACAAATACCGAACAACAAAATATTCAAATATTCCTTGGTGACTTCAACCACTCACCGAACTTCTAAGCTCCTCTAATGTCCATTATCACATGTACACAGATGACACACAACTATACATAAAGATCCACTCACTTGAGGACATCAAATCTCTTAACTCAACGCTTCAAAAAACGCAGACCTGATTGGCTAAAAACCAATTGAAACTAAACATCCTCATAACTGAATTCCTCTTAATCGCTCCCCCCAACCAATCAACCATCATCCTCAATTGGCTGAATCACCTAACAGCACTCGAAGGTCAACCTCTCATAGACTCAGCGAAATCGCTGGAGTAATTAATGCTAGACAAAAATCTAAACATGCAGAAACACATCAGCACCGCTACAAAAGGACCACATTTTCAGATGAACACTTTGAGAAGACTGAAACCATTCCTGCCCGCAAATGACTTCAAACAGGCAGTGCAAGCTCTAGTAATCCCAAGAGTGTCAGTCAGTCAGTCAGAATACTTTATTTCGATAAATCAATATCATAAAAAGACAATGGTACAAGACATCAATTACATTAAATCCATTATATACACATGGTAAAAAGAAAGATATTAAACCAATTAAGAAGGTGTTCTCAGTGCTTTCATAGGTTACAAAATCACAATAAATAGGATAAAAACATCAACCAATTTGGATGCCCTAGCAGTCAATTTTACAATGAAAACCACATTATAAATTACATCCCTGAACATTTATATACAGCTAATCATCCTCCTGTTCTTGGTTCTGACAGCACTCACTAAAAAGCTAGCGACATGAAAGATGATCCGGGGGGTCTTTAATAGTTGCAAGTACAAGAGAGCGGGCTTAACTTGCAGGAACCCCGCCTCCCTAAGTATTGGGACTAAGAATTTCAATCTAGATTCCGTGAAGTGACTACAGAACATCACAAGGTGCAATGTGTTCTGAGTGGAAAAGTTGTCACAAGAACACGGCAATGCATTTTCAGGAGTGCTCCATTTCGGAAAATGACCGAGATTCAAGTGGATCAAGTTAAAACGGAAGCGAGTTAAAAGAAACTTGTGGTAAGGACGGTTCACCATATTAAGATACATTTCTGGTCCTGATAAACTAGCAACAACGAGATTGGACCTTACAGTAGGTTTTCTGAGCTCTATTTCCTCTCTTTCCAGAGACAACAACTGTGCCATGGCTCCCTTAATTTGTGTAATGTCCCTGGCAGTTATTATTTCTGGGGATGAAAAAAGCTCCGGTCTCCCTAGTTTAAAGAAGCGATTTTTAATATATGTCAACCACTGAATCTTACTGGAATTTTCTAGTAGGAGACAATCTTTCATGATAATATGGTTCAGGGAGATTTCCTGGTTCAACCAGGTCTTCATCCAGCATATTACAGGAGCCATTCAGAAATGAACCCTACCCCCAGTTCAGAATGAATAGTGTATGAGGGAGCGGACTGTGGGACCGATAGAACTGATCTCAGGAATTTTTTTTCTGTCACATGTAAGCAATCCAAAACACTATAGCCCCATATTGAGCTACCATAGGTCGCTGCTGCAATACATTTCGCTTTGTATATCTTCATTAATGCAACTATAGGTCTTGCCCCCAGTTTTTTTTAGAATCCCTGGAGTGCAGAAGTAGTTCTAGCAAGGGAGATATTTCTGTTTTTAAGTTGCGGACCCCAATTCCCCCTCTCATCAAAAGTAATCCCAAGATAGGTGAATGTGGGCACTCTGCAAAGTTCTTCATCGCAACAGTAAAACATTTTAGATTGCTTCTTTCTGCTGCACCTCCCTATGATCATAATTTGTGACTTCTTTGCATTTATTTTAAGGTCCAGGGATCCCATAAAATTTCCAAAAGCGTCTAGCAGCCATTGGAGTCCATTGCCCGTCCGTGAAAGAAGGACAGCGTCGTCCACGTAAAGAAGGACTGGAATGCCATGTTCCCCTATACGCGGTATATCAAGGGTTGCCTCCTTTAGTGCAGGTTCTAGGGCATGCATATATACCGTAAAAAGAAGGGGGGCCAAGATACACCCTTGTCTCAACCCCCGTTCTGAGTTAAAATAAGGAGAACATCGCCCCTCAGTGGTGACCCGGACAGATGCCAATAGTCCCGAGTGTAAATCCGCCAAGAGGTTAACTAGGGCCCGATCTAGTCCCATATCAAGTAAGATTTGCCATAGCTTGGACTTATTTACAAGGTCAAATGCAGATGAGAGGTCCATGAACCCCAGATACATTGACCCCTCTTTAGCCTTGGTATATTTATCAAAAAGCAATTGCAAGTTGAGATATTGATCTACAGTACTTCTTTTTGATCTAAACCCATATTGGAGGTTCGACAGAACCCCTCTGTCATCGAGCCAGACCGTTAATTTGTGCAGAATAACACGTCCTAAAATTTTTAGTGAGGAATCTATTAGGGAGATAGGTCTATAACAGGAAGGGTCCTGCCTGTCTCCCTTCTTAAAAACTGGAATAATAATAGATTTTTTCCAAGACTCCGGTATATTGTTTTGTTTCAGGGCGTTAAAAACACTACACAGGATTTTCGACCAAAATATTGGCGCACATTTAAAAACGTCTGAGGGAACCCCATCAGGGCCTGGGGCCTTGTTTTTTAAGGTCTGTTCAATCGCTCTTTCTACCTCTATCTCTTCAAAAATTACATATAAACCCTCAGAGCTAGGAAATAAATTAATTTGCTGTTTTTCCGAGTCTGGGGTTGAGTAGATTTTCCCAAAATGAGAAATCCAGCCCTCATCCGGGATATTTGTCTCTAGAAGAGAGTTAGCCTCAGCCGAGAATAGCGGTTGATTAACGATTTTCCAGAACTGCCCACTATTTTTTAAAGTCCCAGGGGCAAGTAATTGCGACCAGGCCTCTTCCTTTAACTTATTTTTTCGGTCCAAGATGGCTTTCTTATATACAGATCTCAGACTTGCTATTTGGGCTTTATCTTTAGGGGAAGCATTCAGAGCCTTAAGTAAACGTGCGTGTGCCCCAGAGCATCTTTTATTAAACCATCTTTTCCCTTGATGTCTTGTCTGTCTGGGGCCAGCAAGTAGACTTTGGTTAATTTGTCTACAAATATTATCAAAGGCGATGACCACATGAATATTTTGAGCCTGCTTCTCTAGGCATATGGCCACATCGTCTTCAACCTTGCCCAGTACATCTTGCAGGAAGGTTTCAGGGACTATATTGGAGCATTTTAACCTGCGTCCTTGGTCTTTAGCAATTACATTTAGGCCGCCCTTATGTGTCGCATTTTTAAAAATTAATAAGTCTGTGGATATTATGTCTACTGACACTGGGTTATGATCACTGAAGACCGAGACCTCAGTTTTGTACAATAAAACCTTACATAATACAAAGGAAGACATAAAAATATAATCAATAATGGTACCATCGACTGACCCTTTAAAAGTGGGGGTCCTAGAGCCACCTTCCCCGCAACCAGACTCATAAAGATTCCATCTTGCCAAAAAGTTTTCGAGGGCCTCACCCCGTTTTGAGTGTTCAAGATGAATAGGAGAAGAATAAGGGGGGCCCTCCTCTTCTGTATTGGCACATGGTTGGTTGCAGGGATGGATGTTAAAGTCCCCTAGAAGGATTATTTCAAAAGTATTCACATTACTTCTATAGACTGACAGAAATTTCTCCAAAAAATCTAAATTTAAACTGGTTAACTCATTAGCACGCGAGTTATAAAAATTAATAAATAAAATCTTAGGAGTGTCATAAGTAGATAATTCAACAATTAAACAGTTTTCACTTCCTGAGTTACACAGAGTTAAAGTGCCTTTTAGATCAAGTTTAAATAGGCTCACTAAACCACCCTAAGCTCTGCCTGCCGTGCTGCAGGTAGCTGGAATGCAAAAGTGACTGTACCCGTCCAAAGAGAAGCTATCCGTCAGATCCCAGGTCTCCTGAAACGCTATAATGTCATAAGATTTTAAATAGTTGATCCAGGTGTCATTCCCTGCTTTGGCCTTTACTCCAGCAATATTCCATGTCATGATCCTACAGGAAGAATGTGAGGGCTGTTCCTCTGGATATTTGGCAGTCATTCATTTTCCTCCAGAGATGATAGAGGGGAATATCGATTGGCCAGTGAGAGTGGATGATCAAAATGAGTATATGGCCTGGGCAACCTGTAATGAAATGGGTCCAGTATATTCGCAGAATAATTTCCAGTTTGCAGAGGTATGTCGCAGCCACGTCTAGGCAGAGATGGAACTAGCTTGGGCAGAGTGGTATGTAAGTGAGAAGTATTGCCATGATGGTTGTAGAAAAAACCAAGGGGGCGAGCACATACAGTATTCTCAACAATTGGCAGAGAAGCCGCTCTAAGCAAGACTGTGGCGACATGCTGCGGATACCTGAAATTAACAATAATACAATCCCCCCTGGTGTTTTTCCTCGAGTTTCCTATCCAGCCAACTCTATGAGTAGATATTATATCACCTGAGAAGGACACTGGAAACCCACAGTTTCTATTCAACCACGACACTGATTTGTTTTTCAAAGAGTCATGAGATTCTATCCCCGACTCAGTAAGGTGAGAATCCACCCCAGGTACATTAGTTAGTACCACTATATATGGTGCACAATCTGGGGGGAGATTAACTGCAGGTCTTCTATTTATCTCCCTTCTCCCCTCACTGCTGTGCCCCCCTGTCGAAATAGGTTGATTTCTTGGAGTCGTTAGTGGTGGTTGAGTGGCTAAGGGGGGGTGGTGGTAGAGCGGCTGGTACAATTACAGGGGGGAGTTGGGAGACTAATGCGGGTTGTGTAGTTGGTACGGGTTGTGTAATTCTGTTTCCCCCATTACAAGTAGCAGCTGCAACTTTAATTGTATTATTCCCACCCTGGGTGTTCTTATTTGACATACCTAGTTGAGAATTCAGTAGGCCTCCCAATCTAGATACTTCTTTCGAGACCTGGTCTATTTTGGCCATCAGAGGTTTAATCAAAAGATCTAATTTAGATTCAATAAGGCTGGCCAACAGGTCTATTTGTTCAGAGTTCAGTTTAGCCACCTCGGTCTTGTTTGAGGTCTCATTTACTCCCCCTACGGTTATAGGTGGGGTGCCGGCTCTCTTAGTTTTCCTATTTCCCCCGCGTTTAGCAGGTAACTTCCTGAAAGCCCTTACTACTCTTCGTGCGGGAGATGGTACTGGAGTAGGTATCGGGGAAAGTTGTAGTGAGATGTCCTGGGAGTTATCTAGGACTATTTGACTCAACACTAGGGGGGCATCTATTTAATTACTAGTTAATAATAATTGGGAGCCTTGGGTGCAGCTAAGATCAGGAGCAGAAGTATCTGAGGGGTCGGGCAAAAAGGTAGGTAAGGTAGGTGAGGCCGGGGGGCTTATCCGGTTTAGTGAAAGACACCTTTCTTTGTTAATTTTACTTACCACTTTAACCAAGTAGTTATCCATTGTACTCGTCACTAAGGGGGTTTTGGCCGATCTAAGTTTAGACATAATTATACCAGTTAACTGCTAAAGATACACGTGAATAAATACAGAATCTGTAACATAGACAAATGTCTCACAGTTTTTGGGTAAAGGAAGATGAGCCAAGGTCCGTGGCCCACCCCAGCCTCGGTCGGCCCCGGACGGCCACAGACGGTCCCGCCCTTGTCCCGGGCTTCTCACGGGACGCTCCCGCACGCTCCCGCGTCGCGGGGAAGATGGTACTGTTATATAGGGTGGGAGGTGTGGGCGCGGCTTGCTCCCGGTCCAGGTGGTGGCAGCTGAAGGATTCTGGGGCTTGGAGTCCGCCTTGGTGTTTCGGCGCGACTACCACAAGCCCAGGGTCACGGTGGTCTCCCCGCTTGCCTCCAGAGTCCTTTGGGCAGAGCACAGTTAGGTTAGAGGGTCCGCT
Organism: Lissotriton helveticus; assembly: GCF_964261635.1. NCBI lineage: Eukaryota > Metazoa > Chordata > Amphibia > Caudata > Salamandridae > Lissotriton > Lissotriton helveticus. The sequence goes on from NC_136065.1 coordinate 2,061,408,108, forward strand.
GTCGCCCTCGCGGTTTAACCTGCCAAAGTTCCACACGCTGCGGCTCCCGCGGAGCGGGAGCGGCGAGGTCAGTTAAGGCAGCTGGGAGGTGTGGGCGCGGCTTGCTCCCGGTCCAGGTGGTGGCAGCTGAAGGATCCTGGGGCTTGGAGTCCGCCTTGGTGTTCGGGCGCGACTACCACAAGCCCAGGGTCACGGTGGTCTCCCCGCTTGACTCCAGAGTCCTTTGGGCAGAGCACAATTAGGTTAGAGGGTCCGCTGTCGCCCTCGCGGTTGAACCTGCCAAAGTTCCACACGCTGCGGCTCCACAAGAGTGGAATATGGGAGTGTCGCTCTTTTTTGCCTTCCCAGATCGACAACTGCCCCTCTAACAGCTTCAATCAACACAGCTCAAGCCAGTTCATCACATGCTCGAAAAGAAACTGTCACATCTCCCCGGACCTTAGAGCCCTCAACTGGCTAACTTTTGAGGCTAGAATTTATCTGAAAATCGCATGTATGATGCCGAAGGCCTTAAATCACAATACTCCGAGTTATCTAGCTCAGAAACTGGTGCTCTCTGGTGGTAACAGATCCACTAGGAGCTCCAGGACGCTTCTTCTGAAACCGCAACAATTTTCCAAGAAGAAAACATATAACCGGACCTTTTCAGGAATGGCTCACAGGATCTGGAATGCTTTACCACCAGAAATGAGACAGAACCCCTCTACTGCCTCTTTAAAAAAAGAAGTGAAATCTATTCTCATGGCTAAATTCACTTGAACTATTTATATATACGTGTAATATATTTGCTAGCTTGTATTAGTTACTACTTTGTATTTAGACTCACCTATGTTTTTCTATGTTTATATCTGTATTTAATATCTACCCTGTAAAGCGCTCTGACACCCGCAAGGGTCTTGTTCGCACTATGTAAAACCTTCAAAATAAATTAATAGATAATAACGTATTTTGGACGGATCCATCACTGCATCTCCATGCCCAGAGCAACCTGTGCGGTCAAAACAAGCACTGGCACTGATGCACGGGCAGAAAACGAAGGGCGAACTCGCAGAGTTTCACTCAACGAAATTGCGCTGAGTTACCCAAAAACTCTGAAAGATTCAGCGCCGAGTCATGCAAGTGGCAGAATATTAGCACGCTGCATTGCTTGCATTGATTTTTAGCGCTGGCAGCTTGTTTTGCACTGTAAAACAGCGCAAACTGCAACACGTGGTGCACCAGATGGTGTTGCTTCTTTCTACCACTCAAGTAGATTTTCTGCTAGAGAAGCAGCTTTCTCAACACCGATGGTAGTGATCTTCCCCAACATGCCACAAATGCCCGAATTGAGAAACCTCGCCGCGAGGCATTCTAGCACTCGGACATCGCAGTAGTGAATGCAAATTCTCGCTCACCAACTTAATGTTGGCCAGCTGCGTGCGAGGAAAAGGCAGAGTTTTGCCAGAACTCCCATGTTCCAAGCGTAGCATAGCGTGGAGTGGGGAAAACTCTGCCACCCCTACAGACAACTCTTGGCATATTACCACTCTTTCCAAAGTGGTCTTTCCCAGGGGTAACTTCCTCCACCAGTGTGGTGTTTCTGACAGATGAGTGGACAGAATCAGCATTGTGTTTGGTGGAGTTGAAGTTGGAGCTTGGCTGACATGACTGCAGAGAGAGGGGTATGTCTGCTGACGGGAACTCCTCCTCTAAGCTAACTCCAAATAAAACAGCTTCTCTTTACTTCTGTTCATTTGCCGGAGAAAAAATGCATCCATAGACTTTAGTGGGGTCACCCACTTATCAAACTTGTATAACCCTACAAAAAGTGTTCATGCTCTATTACCCTTAATGGGGTCATTTTTTATACGCCGGACTTCAACCTCATTCTCGAGTCAAGAGGTTGACAGGTATGAAAGATGTATCTTTTTTAATGGATTCTTTGTTAAAAGTCTTCCTCTACAGATACCCTTTAGGTATGTGTTTTCTTATTCTTCTTCCTCTCTCTGGGTGTCAGAGGAGGATCTCGTGGTCATGCTTAATGCATTCTGGGCTGCACTCTGCAACCTTGATGTGTTCAGAATGGCATTGTCACACAAGAGCCCCAACACACACGCACTGCGTTTCAGTAATAACTCTTGTTATAATAAAAAAGCATGCGCAACTCTCTATTTGGCCTCTTGATGGCAGTGTTGTTCCATCAGCGGCCCGTAGGATTCACCAGTTATTCTGCTGTTCTTTAGTTTAAGCATGACTAAAATGGAATGGGAAAAATAGAGCCGGAGGGGCTTATTTATGAGAGCCCTGCCTCACTTTTGCATAACGTAAAGTGGTACACCCGTGATGCAGGGCTCACAAATCGAAGACACGCAAAGCCTCCCGCATGGCTTTCAGTGGCCTCATAAATCATGAGTGAGGCGATGTAGCGCAAATTGCTGCGCAGTCTTACTCTGAGCCCAGGAGACGTTCCAAGGGAGTTGCGGTGGGATTTCCCATGCAACACCCATGGAATTTGACGCTGCCCAGATAAACAAAGTGACGCAAGAAGCCCCAAAGGTTCTGAACTAGGGGCCTCATTTATGAAAAGTGACTCATTGCTGCATGAAAACAGCGATGCGTCACTTTTCACTGCACCCTCCTTGTGACACCAATGATGCGTCATATTTACAGTATGACGCATCATGGCGCAAGGAGTTACAGATACGTCAGTATTTCTGACGTATCTGTATGGCGCAAAAGTGACGCATTGCTGGAGTGTGTCACAAAAGTGACGCAACTCCAGCAACGTGTCCTTAAACATGGTGCGAGACCCATGTGAAAGGGCCTGAGTCAGTCTTACGCCTGCTTTGAGGCAGGCATAAGAAATTGACGCATTTGTGTCCTAGAAGTGGCGCAGTGAAATCTTATAGATTTCACTGCGTCACTTCTATGACCCTGTCTTGCGTCAGAACGCCCCCCCCTGCATACATTATACCTGGCGTAGGTATAATGTAGCGCAGGGGTTTACAAAGTTACGCATCTACCTAGATGCGTCACTTTGTAAATATGGTGCAACAAGGCACATTTTTTACGCTGCTGGTGCGTCACAAAAAGTGACGCACCGGCGGCGTAAAAGTGACGCACGGCCTCATAAATGAGGCCCTAGATTCTTACTTAGCTGTGATTCTATATTGCTGTTACATTTAGTTCTGGTTACAATGAGCTTCAGGCTATTTGCGAATATAGAAATAACAAACTATGTGGGCGCTGTTATGCCACATTCATTTTCATGCACATTTTTCAGGGTCCGTGGATGTCTCTCTTCCAGATATTTGGTAAGTGTAAGTGCATTTTTGGCACAAAGAATACAAACAGAAAGTACAAAATAATTATTGCAGAAAAACCTGCTTTCAAAGAGTCATGTCTCATTTAGTAAACATCCATATAAGTCTAGCAAATAGCAGTGTGGTCGCAATGCTTTACGTATAAATAGTAATAAAATTTCGGACAGTATTTAAAAAACAAATATTGGATTTTTAATTCGACGGTGAAACAACAATTCGAGCAATACATCGGGGCATATTACCAACGTTTAGCGATATTTATCGCTAACGATGCTTAGCAACGAATTTTTTAACGCTAAGCATCGTCAGAAATTATCGCAGATAAACCTTGCTATTATCAAGATTTATCGCAAATGCGATAAAAAACGGCCGCAATGCATGAATATCGCTGAAAAGTCAGCGATATTCATGCATTACCGAGCTAATGCTCTTAGCCAGGTTATCCACCTCCCATTGGATAACATGGCTAAGAACTGCTCAGGGCAGGTGTTAGTTTTTGGAGATATTCGCGCTCAGCGCGAATATCTCCAAAAGTTGGTAATAGGAGATAGCGATGTTAGCGACTGTTTCCAGTCGCTAACATCTTGGCACACCCACTTTGCATGTCATTAGTGATAAATATCACTGACATGCAAAGTGGGGCCCTAGATGGTCGCTATCTCCTACTAGCTGTCGCTAACTGGTGTTAGCGACAGCTAGGTAATAGGGAGATAATTTTATCTCCGCTTTCTTGGCTTTTTAAGCCAAAAAAGCGGAGATAAACCCCCTTGATAATATGCCCCATCATTTTTTGTACGGAGTTTTATATAGCTCGAACTTGTGGCACTTCCGCAAAATGGGCGGGGCCGCGTCGGCCATTGGCCGACGGCAGCACCAGCGAGGTAGCGTTGCCGTCAGCCAATCAATCAATCAATCAATCAGAGCATTTGTATAGCGCACTACTCACCCGGAGGGTCTCAAGGCGCTGGGGGGGGGTCCGCTACTGCTCGAACAGCCAGGTCTTGAGCTGCTTTCTGAAGGCGAGGTGGTTCTGGGTCAGGCGGAGGTGGGTCGGAAGGGAGTTCCAAGTCTTGGCAGCCAGGTAGGAGAAGGACCTTCCTCCTGTGGTGGCTCTTCGGATGCGGGGGACGGCGGCGAGGGCGTGGCTGGTCGATCGAAGCTGGCGCGTGGGAGCGTAGAAGTTGAGGCGGCTGTTGAGGTATCCTGGTCCTTGGTTGTGTAGGGCTTTGTGTGCGTGGGTGAGGAGCCGGAAGGTGATTCTCTTGTTGACCGGGAGCCAGTGCAGGTCTCTCAGGTGTCCGGAGATGTGGCTGCGGCGGGGGATGTCCAGGATGAGTCGTGCTGAGGTGTTCTGGATCCGCTGGAGTCTCTTCTGGAGTTTGGCGGTGGTTCCGGCGTAGAGGGAGTTACCGTAGTCCAGACGGCTGGTGACGAGGGCCTGGGTGACCGTCTTCCTGGTCTCGGTGGGGATCCATCGGGGGTCTCGGTGGGGAGCCAATGGCCGACGGCAGCATGGAAGGGGTTAATTATAGCCTCCAAGCACTATTTTCTTAAATCGCTTTGTCCATGCTCTGTCATATCTCTCCTATCGCTTAAAAAAAAATCTTTATAGCACGGGCGCCGAACTCATTTGCAATGCTAAAGGTCTTGAATTTATTTGAGAGAATTTGAGCTATTGGCATTGTAAATGAGATTGCCTTTTATTTATCGGTTTTAAAAATAACACATATATAAAAGGCTTTGTCATTTACACTGCCAATAGCTCAAACTCTCATAAATGTGAGACCTATTGCATTGCAAATGCTTGTTTTTGTTAGGCACGGGGAGATTAAGCGATTTGCCCAGAATCACAGGATGTTCAGCGTTATTGCCGAGGCTCGAACTCAGCTCTCCAGATTTGAGGTCGACCGCGCTAGCCATTAGGCCAACTCCCCTCCTCTCATTAAAAATGCATTGCATTACATGTGATTATCCCACCATCCATACTAATATAATAAAGAGAGAGCCCAAACCTTTGAGGCGGGTAATCTCAGGAACCACAGCACCAATTACAACACCCAATATAGCGTTGGAAAGGGCAGTTGCAGCAGAAGGACATAGGCTATGCAGACGCCCACCATATACATTGAAAAGGTAAAAGAACCGTGCCAGCAAAGTAGTCCCTTGTGGGCGTGTCTGCGTTGTGCTGTGGGCGTGTGCTGGGGCGTGACAAACGCTGGGGGCGTGTGGTACGTTCCGCCCTTCATGCCATGTCTCATATCGTGTGCTGTGGGCATGTGCAGGGGGCGTAGGCGTGTGCCGGGCGCGGGATTACGGGGAAAAAAAGCGAGCGTTGTGCCCAATATTTCATTGTCCACCCTGCTCCCTTTAAATACCCCAGCACCCCATAATCATAACCCACCCGTACTCCTTAAAATACCCCAACACCCTTAAACCCCTAACCCATCTTAACCCTATAAATATACCCTGTACCCCAAAACCCAAACCTATCCCTAAACCCTAAAAATACCCCTGTACCCCAAAACCCAAACCTAGCCCTGAACCCTATAAATACCCCTGTACCCCAAAACCCAACCTACCCCTGAACCCTAAAATACCCCTGTACCCCAAAACCCAAACCTAGCCCTGAGCCCTTAAAATACCCCTGTACCCCAAAACCCAAACCTACCCCTGAACCCTAAAAATACCCCTGTACCCCAAAACCCAAACCTAGCCCTGAACCATAAAAAGAACCCTGTACCCCAAAACCCAAACCTACCCCTGAACCCTAAAATACCCCTGTACCCCAAAACCCAAACCTAGCCCTGAACCCTAAAAATACCCCTGTACCCCAAAACCCAAACCTAGCCCTGAACCCTTAAAATACCCCTGTACCCCAAAATCCAAACTTACCCCTGAACCCTAAAAATACCCCTATACCCCAAAACCCAAACCTAGCCCTGAACCCTAAAAATACCCCTGTACCCCAAAACCCATACCTATCCCTAAACCCTAAAACTACCCCTGTACCCCATAACCCAAAACTATATCTGAACCCTTGAAATACCCAAACACCCCAAAACGTATACCTCAGTACCCCAAAGCATATACCCCTATACCCATACTTACCTTATCCAAACATTAAAAAAACATGCTTTTACCATTCATGCATTTACAACGAATTTCGTTGTAAATGTATGCATGGTAAAAGCCTATAAAATGTAATGCCATGCGTTATAATGGCATTGCGGAGTCATGGTACTTTTGTAATGAAAGTATGCGGAGTGATGGTATGCGGAAAGAAAGTTACGGAATAATGGGTGTTTACCCTCCCCCGGTAAGTACATTGGTGGCACGGTGGCCCACATCTCCAGCAACATACTCATATTTTTTCACCACCGATTTGAAAAATGCACAGGTCTCTCTCATTGATGGCCAGCACCGACATACACTTTTAGACACACCTCCCGCCACAAGTTCTAGAATTGCGAACTTTAGAGCCGGGGAGCTACGTTCGAATCTCGGCATCAGCTCAACATCCTGTGATTCCAGGCAAATCGCTTTGTCTCCCCGTGCCTACCACAAATGAATGTGTTCTTCTGTATTATAAATTGTGCTCATGCCATGTTGTCGAGTTAGCGCTATATAATATTGCAAGGAAAAATAAAGTAGGGAAACTCGAGTTCACACACTACTAAACGCACACTCTTAAGTGCATCAGCAGTGCACTGTGAATCTGAGCGTTTCACAGGCCTGTCACAGATAAGAAATGCTATCAAAACGAAATCCTACAAAACAATATACTACTGGCCGGCAGCAATTCATACCCGGACAACGTCGGGACGGGCTGCTAATTTAATATATTCTGTTCACATGCATGCTACCATCTCACTTCATATTGTAGGTAAGAGTCTTGTATAATTCTTTCTACTTTTGGTGGTGTCAGCCATTGATAACAAATATGATTGGAGCGCTGCCCAGACATCTTTGGGGCAGGAGTCTCCAGGAGCAGGAGTAGTTGGTAATAAATCTGAAGGCGGTTATTGCAATGAGTCAGTTCTGCGACCGGTTGCTTCTTCCTGGATGCGCATGCACGGCTCCAGTGTTTAGACACCCGGGGGCAGATTTACAAGCCCCCTGCGCAACTACTATGTCACTTTTCGTGACGTACTGGAGGCGCAGGGGGCTCCTACGGATATATGACGTTACCACGCGGTCTTTTACCACGCAGACCATTACCACGCATTTTTTACAACGCAGGATCCTTTACCACGCAGACCATTACAACGCTGGTATTTACAACGCAGGTACTATTACAACGCATACCATTACAACGTAATTATAGGTAAGTAAATAATATGGTAAAATAATTTAATTATTAATAATATTTTTTTACATTAATAAATTATTATTTTAATATTTAATATTTTAATTATTTATATTAATATTTATTTATTAATTTTTAAATATATATGTTAAAAATACCCCTGTACCCCAAAACCCAAACCCAGCCCTAAAACATAAAAATACCCCTGAACCCCAAAACCCAAACCCAGCCCTGAACCCTAAAAATACCCCTGTACCCCAAAAACTGAAAACTGACCCTGAACCCTAAAAATACCCCTGCACCCCAAAAACTGAAAACTGACCCTGAACCCTAAAAATACCCCTGTACCCCAAAAACTGAAAACTGACCCTGAACCCTAAAAATACCCCTGTACCCCAAAAACTGAAAACTGACCCTGAACCCTAAAAATACCCCTGCACCCCAAAAACTGAAAACTGACCCTGAACCCTAAAAATACCCCTGTACCCCAAAAACTGAAAACTGACCCTGACCCCTAAAAATACCCCTGCACCCAAAAACTGAAAACTGACCCTGAACCCTAAAAATACCCCTTTACCCAAAAACTGAAAACTGACCCTAAACCCTAAAAATACCCATTTACCCAAAAACTGAAAACTGACCCTGAACCCTAAAAATACCCATTTACCCAAAACCCAAACCTAAAATATTTTAAATAAAATTATATACTTACCAATACTTACGTTGTAATGGTATGCGTTGTAAAGGTACCTGCGTTGTAAATACCAGCGTTGTAATGGTATGCGTGGTAAAGGGTCCTGCGTTGTAAAAGGTGCGTGGTAAAGGTAGGTCGTGGTAAAAGTTGTGTGGTAAAGGTTGTATACCGGCTCCTACATATTTACAAGGAGAGGAAAAGCCACCCTGCGTGATTGTTCCTCTCCTTGTAAATATGGCCCCTTCACACGCAGCACTGTGCGTGGAAGGGGCGTTCCATGGGTGTTGCTGAGGGTGTTCCCACGCAACACCCATGGAACAAGACACATCTCCATATTTACGAGAAATCGTAAATCTGGAGATGCGTGTGAATGCTATGCCACCCTAGAGGTGGCGTAGCGAGGCACAACGAGGCGAAATATTTTCATTTCTCCTCGTTTTTTCCCTTTTTCAATGCGTCCTGCATTCTACAGCACGCATTGAAAGAGGAAAAAGCCTCTTGTGATTGTTTTTGAACAGGAAGGTGTCCCTTCCTGCACAAAAACAATCTCCCCACGACGCAGGCATCCTTGCACCATGGTGCAAGGGTGCCTGCGCCGGTGCATGGCTGTGGTTTGTGCACCAGCGCAGGGGAAGCACAGAGATGCGACATATTTTTGTAAATATGTTGCATCTCTGGACTTTCCAAACTAACGCAGCACGGCTCAGCAAAATGACTTGCTGCACCGTGCTGCGTTACTTTGTTGTAAATCATCCCCCAGACATTTGACTGGAAGGCGTGAGATGGTCATGAATTTGCGTTAAGCGTAAAGTAGTATTTTCACGAATCCCAACAGCGCCGCCAGGGGTGATGCCTTAAAAAAAGTTTCGATTATTTTGAACCACATTTATCACTTTTGTCTAAAGATCTTTCATTTTGCTGCATCCTCAAGCTTGGTGGAGACACTCTGCCTGCCCCTTCTATTTTTCATGGTTTGCATTGCTGTGAGGTGGTTCTCAGGCTCGAATCCACAAAGAACAGATCTATCTTGGTATGTTACCTGATCCGACTACAGAGTCTCTGAAGCCCTAAACTTAATTTACTATTAACTCGTAGTTTGTTAATGCCAGAAAATCGTTACCTTATACAAAAGTGTAAGTCTTCTTTTGTGAATCAGGGGTCTATGATCTGTATGGCCGCATTGAGTGGGTCAGAGTTTGCCAAGCCACTTTCCACCGCCATATGGGCCATGTACTTTTGTAGGTGGAACCAAAAATATGCGAAGTGTATAGGAATTTGAGGAGTAATACCATTTCTATGAAGCCTGTGCAGCCTGCCATCGTGAGTGGTAGTTTTGCCCATCTCGTTATCTGATCTTAAAAGCTCTAGATTAAAGTACCATGGATGAGTCTGAATATTTCATCTGTGCTGAGACTGAACTAGAACACCAGCTATTTGATCGAGGACTCCTCGGACAGCACATGTACTAGAATAATTGTTTGAAATCAGCTTGTGTGTATTCAAATACATAGTTGCATAGACCTTGACCATCGCTTAAGACCAGCTACCTAGTTCAGATCAAGTCTAATCTGCACATTGCTTTCTATATGCAACACCACAGGACCTACTTAATCTGATCTATGTTTTTGCTTTTGCTCGATAATTACGGTATCTAAATAAAAATGGTCATGAAAATATCTCATAGCACAGTCATTACCAACGCACCTTCCTCTAATCCTTCTGTAAGGCACACCCCTCTTTAACAATCTTGTATTCTGTTATTAGAACATTGGAATGTTGGGAGCTCCATTAAAACAATGGAGTGCTCCGGGCATATAATGGCCGGTATAAGCCTGGAGCTCCAACATTCCAATGTTTCTTTGTTCACAGTTCTGGCTGTGAACAAAGGCTTCAGGGAGCCTGAGGGGATTCCAATCCCCTCACGCTTTCTAAGGCTTTGTTCTTTTTTGTAAGAACATTCTGCCCTCTAGTGGCAGAATGTTCTAATAGCCTTATAGCCCTTCGTAGCTGGGGTATACCGGCTATTAAAGTCCCTCTCCCTTGTTAAAGGCCCTCGCCTTCAGCTCGGGCCTTTAACGCTGGAGAGGGCCTTTAATAGCCGGTATAGCCCTTTACGGCGGGCTATAAGGCTATAATAAATACCCCTACAAATATGAAGGCACTCTTGGTGCTCGTCAACGCGCAGAACATGATGACAATAAACACAAACGTTCCACAGGAGACACATGTGGGCTTCACTGGCAGGATGAGACCCTCTGTGCCCTTGTGGATCAGCAAGAAGTTACTTATTTTTCAAGAGCAGCGTTTTTACTTCCAGAGATCAGAGCTAGAGCTGTGGATGAAACCTGTCAATCCACAGGCAGGATGTTCAAGCATCAGTACACACAACTTTTCTTCTTTGCTTCCAGCCAGCTCCCTGCTGGGAGAGAGTTAAGCAGGTTAAAGTGAAAGGTCACACCAGTATGTGATTGGTAATGACCAATAAGTGAATAAAACCAAGATCCCATGCTTTCTTCATGCAAAGGTTGCATCAAATTGGATTTTATATATTTACTTATTATAAAGTGCTATTATCACATTAAATAAATCATGGTGCAGGACCTCAGATGCCAAAGGAGGCAGATGTGAAAATGCATCAGAGTGAAAATCACTCACCCACTATCAAAGCAAAACGGTGTTTTCAAGGCGTTCAAAAAACCAAGCACTGGCATAGCCAATAGTTCTCGTCTTCGGGACCTTATAAGTGTTTAGCCTTGAAACAGTTGATGTTGTTGCACCAAGGATATTGTGCTGCATAAGTAAATACTTATAAGGTCCCAAAGGCAAGACCTATTGGCTATGACTAACACTGGCACTCATTAAGCACTGGGACTCAAGCCCGTCCCTGACACGTCAAGTGAGGCGAATCACAAAATGGTGCTTTTACATGATCCGATGCCTAGGCAAAAACTCCCTTTATTTAGGATTCCAACAAAAGATACAAGCCACTTTTAGTATAGTCCTCATCCATCTGGACTTCGACAATGGTTTATAATACACAGCACTCAACTAAGTGATCAAAAAGAATCTGGAATGCAACTTCAAAACAACTCATCAACCTTCATATAAGTTCATGCATTGTCCTTGCTCTTCAGTTTATACACTGGATGCCTTTGACTAGGAGTATCCCTTTCAAAACATGATGTCCAGCTCATAGTGCCATCCAAGGTTGTGTGTGTGGTTGTGTGTATGGGTCTGTGTGGGTGGTTGTGTGTGTGGTTGTGTGTGTGGTTGTGTGTGCAGTTGTGTGTGTGGTTGTGTGTGTGCAGTTGTGTGTGTGGTTGTGTGGTTGGGTGTGGTTGTGAGTGTGGTTGGGTGTGTGGTGTGTGTGTGTGGTTGTGTGTGTGGTTTGTATGTGTGGTTGTGTGTGGTTGAGTGTGTGGTTGTTTGTGGTTGTGTGTGTGTGGTTGTGTGTGTGGTTGTGTGTGTGTGGTTGTGTGTGTGTGGTTGTGGGTGTGTGGTTGTGGGTGTGTGTGGTTGTGTGTGTGGTAGTGTGTGTGGTTTGTGTGTGTGGTTGTGTGTGTGGTTGTGTGTGTGGTTGTTTGTGGTTGTGTGTGGTTGTGTGTGTGTGGTTGTGTGTGTGTAGTTGTGTGTGTGTGTGTGGTTGTGTGTTGTGTGTGTTTGTGTGTGGTTGTGGTTGTGTGTGTGTGGTTGTGTGTGTTTATGTGTGGTTGTGTGTGTGGTTGTGGGTCTGGTTGTGTGGGTGTTTGTGTGGGTGGTTGTCATTGTGTGTGTGGTTATGTGTGTGGGTGTGTGTGTGGTTGTGTATGGTTGTGGTTGTGTGTGTGTGGTTGTGTTTCTGTGTGTGGTTGTGGTTGTGTGTGTGTGGTTGTGGGTGTGGATGTGGGTGTGGTTGCGTGGGTAGTTGTGGTTGTGTGGGTAGTTGTGGCTGTGTGTGCGGTTGTGTGTCTTTGTGTGTGGTTGCGGTTGTGTATGTTGTTGTGGGTGTGGTTGTGCATGTGGTTGTGTGGGTGGTTGTGTGTGTGGTTGTGTGTGGTTGTGTGTGTGGTTGTGTGTGGGTGTGGTTGTGTGTGTGGTTGTGGGTGTGGTTGTGGGTATGGCTGTGTGGTTGTGTGGGTAGTTGTGGTTGTGTGTGGTTGTGACAATAGCCATTTGTTGCACCAAGGATATTGTGCTGAAGTTATGCAGCACAATATCCTTGGTACAAAAACATCAAGTGTTGCATGGCTAAACACTTATAAGGTCCCAAAGGCGCGACCTATTGGCTATGCCAATTTACACTCGGAATTTGTGAATAAGTAAAAAGCAGTAAACTTATTCATAAGTGTCAATTACTTAAAAGTGTAATTGGGAATAACATGCATAACGGCTGGTATTTCATTGTTGACTTCCGTAACCGGCTCCTATTTTGGTAGAATAAACATGTCAATTTCACGCTCTTCTACAGTGACCTATGAAGTAGAGGGACAAGCCACTCTTTTGAGTTCATAGTAATGACGTAGTGACTGTGAGTCACTCTCAGCCCATGCGCCATGGATGTGCAAGGCCCAGCCTGTTTTATAAGTGCACAAACATGAATCGTTCCCAATCCTCAATTTCCTATGTAGTCCCCCCATGTGTGCTAGCTACGTCCTCACTCGATAACTACTGCATATACACAGCGCTTTAAATGGGCCACTACTCGCCGGTACTAAGTACCGGCACTTCTCATTTTTATCGCTCTGAGTATCGTCACTTCTCTGCTGCCAAGGAGAGTACCAGTACTCATCAAAGGTAGGCTCATTTTTGCTTTGGCTCACACAGTTTGACAGCCAAAGCGCCTCTAGCCCAAGCTGAGCCACGTCTAAACAATTGAGCAGGGCTCATCTGCATAATGTCTGGTGTTCCTCACCACTCTGTGTTTGACAGAGCAGGGTCCATTCAGGCCCTGAGCTGTCAATCACTTTCACACCATGGTATGCATTTGTGCACACACTCAAATCCAGACATCCCGCTCACAACAGCAATAGCAGCAATTAAGAAAGCCAGGGGAGATAAGGGGTGTAAAATGGCCTTTATCCCACCGGAGTCTTTTGTGTGAGTGTCTGTCTGCTTGTGTCTGCGTGTTTGCCTGATTGTGTGTGCATGTTTGTGTGTGTGTGAGAGAAAAGTGAGTGAAAGAGGGAGAGAATCCAGACACTAGGGAGGTATTTTAAAGGACATTCTTGGAATGTTTTGTGTGGTCATTGCTGCTTGTTTCTGTGAGTGCGCTCTCAAGAATATATAAGTAATCGGCCACATAGTAGAAGTGTCTTATATGTCTTGTCCTTAACCCCGCCCCTAGCCCCGCCCACTTTCTACGCTTAGCTCATTTTAAGAGTACCTGCACTTATTTTTTCCCATTTAAAGCACTGCATATACACACACATACATGACACTACAGCAGCTGTTTACTAGGCGCCGGATAATCATTAGGATTCCTGTATCAATCTAAAATATGCTTTTACTAAATGTATACATTCTTTCCTTTTTAGAAACACAGTGGGCTTGTGTACTTGCTACATAATAATACTTTTTGTATAGCGCTTCATATTGTTGTTAATAACAAAGGTTATTATTGGCCAATTTACCAGTAGTTAATAAAACAACATCACAAAGATGCAAGTCTAAATTTGCCTTGCCAGAGTCTAAACCGAAGCCTTGGACCACGAATTTGTCAGGAGTTTAGGTAGAACTGACTGAGGAATCTTGCAAACAAGTAAGCAAGCAATGCACACACGCGCACGCGCGCACGGTCTCCTGAATGTCACCTATAGGCTACTATAGGTTTTGACTTTCACTTTAGTGAGGGTCAAAGTCTCAATATCTTTGAGCTGGGTAATATTAACGGATGTTACTGCAAAGCATTTATCACTGCACAGAGTTCTATATGTAGTACAGCCATTGATATTATTGAACCCATCCAGCTTACCTGTTAATATTGGAAGCACAAGGATCGCGAAAACCTTCATTTTAGGATAAAAATATGGCCGGAGGACCATGCACCGATATGAATCTCTTCTCTGTGAAATCCCCTCCGAGGTATTGAGACAGAAACTTCATCAGGAAGTAAATTTAAGGAACTGGGAGGGATGTGGTTCTTTTTCGTTTCTTTTGAGCTAATGAGAAAAGCGCAAGGGCCAGAAATCTGCTGTGGTAGGGGCATTTTGAGCATGAAATAGGAAAGTTCACATCATATTTTTATACACATTCAAGGGTGCCCTTTTGTAAATATGATTTGTGTAATCACCGTCAAGCTCTGGTCAACCAGCAGCATCTTCAGAACAGGGATTGGAGAAAGGAGGAATGGGGTGAACAAAGGGTCAACAGTGTGTGTGTGGTTGTGTGTGTGGTTGTGTGTGGCTGTGTGTGGTTGTGTGTGTGGTTGTGTGTGTGTGTGGTTGTGTGTGTTGTGTGTGTGTGTGGTTGTGTGTGGTTGTGGTTGTGTGTATGTGGTTGTGTGTTTGTGTGTGTTTGTGATTGTGTGGTTGTGGTTATGTTTGTGGTTGTGTGGGTGGTTGTGGTTGTGTGTGTGGTTGTGGTTGTGTGTGTGGTTGTGTGTGTGGTTGTGTGTGTGCTTGTGTGTGTGTGGTTGTATGTTTTTGTGTGTGGTTGTGTGTGTGGTTATGTGTGTGTAATTGTGTGTGTTTGTCTGTGGTTGTGGTTGTGTGTGTGGTTGTGTGTGTGTTTGTGTGGGTGGTTGTGGTTGTGTGTGTGTGGTTGTGTGTGTGTGTGGTTGTGTGTGGTTGTGTGTGTTGTTGTGGTTGTGTGTGTGTGTGGTTGTGTGTGTTTGTGTGTGGTTATGGTTGTGTGTGTGGTTGTGGGTGTGGTTGTGTATGTGGTTGTGTGGTTGTGTGGGTAGTTGTGGTTGTGTGTGTGGTTGTGTGTGGTTGTGGTTATGACAATAGCCATTTGTTGCGCCAAGGATATTGTACAGTAAGGGTACCTCTGCGGCAGACTGGTACAGTAAGGGTACCTCTGCCTGGCACAGTAAGGGTGCCTGAGCCAAAGACCTGGAGCCGCAGGGAGGTTCCGGGGAAACCGCGACAGCCCCCCGTTAGTCCTTAGGGCAGTTGGGGGGCCTGACCAACCGGGGGTGTGCCACACCACGCTCCGCCCTGAAAGGGGCGGGAGTAGAATGCATGATCACGTGATCCAGAAGGGGATCTACAAAGGTGCTGCACTGTCCGTGTGTCGACCCACCGTGCCGGCTGGCTCATTAGGCGGGCGGGGCAGCGAGGGGCTGCCGGCCCTGGATTGCCCGTAAGATAACCCACAGATAACGGCATACTTTTGTGTATGAAAATAAACCTGCAGCAGTTCTTTACCCATAACAATGTGTCCTGTGTAATCATTATATGGGCAAGTGTATAAAATGCAAGGGGGAGCGGATGACGGTGTGGGCACTATGCCACTGCCCGCGCCCCCCACAGGGGGACATCAGCAGGGCAGCCCCCTTAGTGCCCATTAGTCGGAGCCCCCCTCTCCAGTCCACGTAGAGGGAGAGGCTCGGGCAGTTCACCAGGGGGAGCGGATGACGGTGTGGGCACTAATGACACTACAGCAGCCCTTTAATACGCGCAGGATAATCGTTAGGATTCCTGTCTCCATCTAAAAATTGCTTTTACTAAATGAATACATTCTTTCCTTCTTAGAAACGCAGTGGGCTTGTGTACCTGCTACAAAACAATACTTTTTGTATAGCGCTTCATATTGTTGTTAATAACATAGGTTATTATTGGCTAATTTTCCAGTAGTTAATAAAATGACATCACAAAGATGCAAGTCTAGGTTTGCCTTGCCAGAGTCTAAACCGAAGCCTTGGGCCACGAATTTGTCAGGAGTTTAGGTAGAACTGACTGAGACATCTTGCAAAAAAGTAAACAAACGATACACACATGGGCACGGCGCACGATCTCCTGAGTGTCACCTATAGGTTACTATAGGTATTGCCTTTCGCTTTAGTGAGGGTCAAAAGTCTGAATATCTTTGAGCTGGGTAATATTAACAGGTGTTACTGCACAGAATTTATCACTGCACAAGAGTGCTATATATAGTACAGCCGTTGATATTATTAAATCCATCCAGCTTACCTGTTAATATTGGAAGCACAAGGATCGCTAAAACCTTCATTTCAGGATAAAAATATGGCCGGAGGACCAATCACTGATATGAATCTCTTCTCTGTGAAATCCCCTCCGAGGTGTTGAGACAGCAACTTTCATCAGTAAGTGAATTTAAGGAACTGGGAGGGATGTGGTTCTTTTTTGTTTCTTTTGAGCAAATGAGAAAAGCGCAAGGGCCAGAAATCTGTGGATGGGGCATTTTGAGCATGAAATAGGAAAGTTCACATCATATTTTTATACTCATTCAAGGGTGCCCTTTGGTAAATGGGTGCCCTTTTGTAAATATGATTTGTGTAATTAACGTCAAGCTCTGGTCAACCAGTAGCATCTTCAGAACGGGGATTGGAGAAAGGAGGAACGGGGTGAACAAAGGGTCAACAGATAAAACTGGCAGAGCCATATACAATTGGCAAATGAGACAAGACGCGCTCTGTGTTGGGGAGGGGGAAGGGCAAAGTGCAGGCGCCGGCGCCAAGTGTGAGAGAAAGAAGGACGGACATGAAGGCCAGCAAAGTCACGCGGGCATTGAAGTGAGGCGCGCTTGGTAAGGGAAGGCCTTCACACTTACAATAAAAGAAGCCAAATGGCAGCTGTGCACAATGGCAGCTGTGCACATCTCGCGCACGCTTGTGCGCATGATAGTAAGCTGGTGGCCGGCAAAGTAGCTCTTTTCTAAGCAGCTGCTAAATGTCTCGGTCAGACTAGCGCATGTGCTGGATCAGGCCGAGACCTAAAAACCTCACGTCTGTGATAAATAGCATGCAAGGTCTGGCTGTACATGACTGAAAAGGAATGTTCTGTCATTGAAGCTATTCCCATTCCTGGAAGAAAAGAAGCAAGTTTCCCTCCCTTTTATGGGTCATTTGTGAGGACTTTCTTTGTACTGAGATATTAGGTGCGAAAAGCAAACATTAGGTGTAAACTTCAAGAGGCCTGTAAGATATGGGAATGGGCTCTTGTTACACTTTGTAGCTAAGCTGCTGGGACACTTTATTTATTAATTGTATTCTCTACCCTCAAACAGCGTCTCGGTAGGATGGTTTCTCGTTGCACAGCGCGTAATCGCATCACACACAACTTTCACCCTAAAATAAAACTCCTATTTTCAACAGAATCATTTTTAAATCCAACACCCCCATTCTTGACCAACATGCTGATTGCTGAATGAATACATAGACTGTGCGCACGTGGCGTAACCTTGCCTCCTTAAATTGACTGTATGTAAATAAAGCTTTTATATATCGTCTTCACTTGCGATTGGACAAGAAGCTATTGCATCCATTCCAAACAAGCCATTCATTTGACCGCAATGTCAGTAAATTACCACAATAAAATATTGCTGCCAATATGTATGTCTATTGATTCCAGAATATTCACATAGGGATGTGCTGCTACTTGTTCACAAAACAGTTTTGCATAATCTCCAGGATTTCCATGACATTCTGCTGAGCCTGCAACACTAATAAAGACCTTTCAGTACCCAGCCACCCAACGTTAGATGTCAATTCACAATATATTCATCTCTTTCTTCCTCTCTCCGCCGGTTATCACCAGTTCACTATAAACACCACTCACTGTGCGGCTTTACAGGAGCTGCTCGGTTGCTGGCTTGGGTTTTGGGTCAGTGCTGCAAACAAGAAAGTGTTGGATCTTGGACCCACCAAAGAATGTCGGATGGTTTCTCTTCCCATCCAGCCGGGAACTATGAAGTCATGTGACTCACACCAAAAAAATGTAACTGCCCAAAACACAAGTGGTTCTCTGGTTGGCTCGTGCACCTAAAACACTAGACTGCGAACAAGAATACATCTAGGACATGGGGCATCAGGCAGATGACTACCTTTGGCAGGAGGACACATTCATTTAAAATGATGTCGCTGGAAAACTCTGCTACGTGGAGGATAGCAGAGTTTTTTCAAACTCCACACTCTGAGCAGAGTGCGCAGTGGCAAAAACAGTGGTAACAAGAAAACACAACATAAGAGAAATCCCACTCCAATTTAGAAAAATAGAGTTGTAATAAATAAATCAAGACCACAATGCGTTCTGCGGAAGAAGCACAGCGCTGCGGAAGAGATGCATCAGTTCTGCTGGATCAACAGATGCGGTACAAAAGGGGGTGGTGATGGACGGAGCTTCTGAACCAATCAAACACTCACACCCAGTCAAAAGATCTGGGTTTAATCCATCACCGCTCTTTAGCCCACTCTGCCACCCCAGTTCAGACATGGCCATATGCAAATCAGTCTGACCCTGTGCCACAGATGGGCTGGCAGAGCACCTTCAGGCCCACTCCCATTGGTCCAGGACTGGCATGGCAGGACTTGGGATGGCAGGGGTCACAGATGAAAGAGTACAGGTGCTGGGTTCAAGGTGGTTGGAAGCCTGTTCTGTCGCTGAGGCTTCTGATCAGGAGGCCAGCCAACTAGCCCCTGGAGTCCTTCTGGTGCCCTGGGCTTTAGAGATACAGGTTCTGTCTTTCTAACCCAGTCAAGAGGGCAGCAGGTCAGCACAGTTCTTCAGAGCAACAGTCCAGAAGAAGGGCAGTCATTTCCGCAGCACAGCAGTTCCTCTTCCTGGTAGAGTCCACAGGTCCAGAAGTGTGCTGTGGATATTACAGAAGAAGGGACTGCCTGCAGCCAGAGGACTGCCCTGCTGCTTGAGGCCTGTCCTCCTCTCTGAGAAGGAAGCCTGGACCTGTTCACTTCATTCCAGGCTACTTGAGTAGCTGCAGGGGTCAGCTGGCTGGCCTCCAGTTCTGAACTACAGGGACACAGCAAGTTCCAGAGGCCTACCTGCAACTGCCCAGATGACCTGCTGCAAGGGGTGCTGCTTCTTTCTGCTGCTCGAGTAGAAGTTCTACTTGAGCGGAAGCTCCCTCAACGCAAACCCAAGGTTTCTCAATGCAAGCGGTGTGAAAACTAGGTCAAGGACAACCAATATTTGCCCGGCGGTATCGCCTCTTTAACCCACAAAGTACTAATCAATGAAGAGGCAGGCGCTGGACTGGAAGGCAGGAAGCAAGGTTTATTCTCTCCGGAGGAGAACACATCAGTTCGGACAGCAGGTATCGTCACGAGGTGCTCTAACCGCATCTCTGAGGCCTGGCCTCTTATACACAGCTTATGAATTTTATTGTAGGTAACACATTCTTGTAATGCTTTGAAGTATGAAAGGACATCCTCTGAATCTCCCCTTCAGGCCCGTTCCCACACACATTTACAGTTGAAGTCCCAACCCCGGTCACAACAGGTGATGATTATCGCGCAGCTGGACATTCCGCCGATTCACGGAATGTGTGGGGTTGATCGGATCTCATAGGGTGGGGGCTTTGATCGACTCGAGGGAAGCTTCCTACTGTACGGGGAGGGGGGGGCAATAAACAATATCTGCAGGGCCAGGTGGCGGCCTGGGAACGAGGAAGGCAAACGGGCGCACAGGAAAAGGGGGTTTGTATCAAAGGGCCTGGGACCATGAAAGGGATGGAGGGAGGTGTCGCGCTGGGAACAGGATAGGGTTCTGCGGCAGATCTGCGCTGAAGGGAGTTTATGACCCAAGGCATGTGAGAGGGGGGGGGTTGTCAGCATACGGGCTTTGTGAGGGCGAAGGGCTGTGCTGGGGGCCAGTGGCGTGCAGAGGGTGGTTCTGATCGAGGCACCTAAAATGGCGGGTGCGCACGCCAAAGAGTGGGGCATCGGGGGAAAAGGCAAGATGGCGCAGATAATGTTTACCAAAACGTACTAATTTTCCACAGTCCTCCCTTTAACATATCCAAGACATCTTGCTTGCCTATTTCCTATCCATGTCTACTGTGGCGGTCGTAAGTAAAGAAGTAGGAACCCAGGTGAAGGAGCTATAAACATTACATAAACAATCTTTCGCCTTAGGAGACAGGTCTATCGATAAACTCGTTTGCAGGAAAGTCATAGTAATGCAATATCGGACAAAAACGATTCTGTAGTGAGAGCATTGAGTACATTTCATAGATGCTTATAGTCATTCGGAATGTGAACTGATAGGTTGTTACATATGTAGTTCTGTTCATATTTGGTTGGAGCATAATCAATACAATGGTGGCTGGGAGAGAAATGAGACGTAGTAAAAACAATAATTAGGGGTGTCATTGTTCGAAGGGGAGGTCCCATTGTCATGGACCAGTATTAGCGAGTTCTCAGTATTCTTTGTCGTCTTCTGTTGGCACGGTGGAGCTATGAGTCCAGCTCTATTCTAGGTCCCGCGTTGCAGGGCACGACCTTTTCCTCGCTTTCCTAGTCAAAAAGGTCCTTTTCGCCCTGTGTCCTTTCGAGTCGATTGTTAAAGAGTTCAGGTGGAAGAAGAGAGCGTGTGAATAGTCCTTAGGGCAGGTCGGAGGAAAAAGGGGGGGATGGAGCAGGGCCAGATCGGGAACAAACCAGGGGGACGGAAAATCTCAGGTAGGCGGGCCCATGACCGAGTTCAGAGAGCGGGGACTTTTCGGCACACGTTGATCGTCGAGCAGGGGCATCAGGTCAGCCCTTTCCTCTCATTTTGTCGAAAACAGTGCCTCGTCCTGCAGCTCCTTACTGTCGTGGTCTCGCCTTGGCCAATGTCGCAGACGTTCCACAATCTGTAGTCAGGCCACGTGCTCCCACATCCGGTCTTTCTCTCCTCCGACAGTGGTACCCTTAAATGAGTTTGAAAAGACAGTCTTTAGAGAATTGGCAGAGGAAGGTAATCACATAAGTCTATTTCTCTCCCAGCTCCAAGCAAATGAGAAACATCTGTTATATTGGGGTTCACAACCAACATATAAATAATTGATGATGGGCTTGCTGGATTTACTATAACTTTCCTTCGCAACTATTTCTTCGGTGTTTGTTGGGGTTACACTCATTGTTGTGGTATGAGATCTGGTACCTATTCATTGCATTTTGCTTATTACTGTTACGTCAGTTCTTCTGGCAGAGACCCACTTTCTTAGTACGAGCCATACGAGGCTATACCGTTCTCCAGGGCTTAATATCTTATGAAAAAGTGCAACGTGCTATCACCGTGGTCTGATAGGTATCTTTCTGAGGAACGAGCATAGGCTAAACACATTTTTTTTTTCATTCTATCAATGCATCCTACCGTTTAGCTTAAACATTTTCTTTCACCAGGGTTCATTGCAACAATTTCTTCATTTCGGTCTAATCTTAACTTTTGCAAAACATCATTCTAATTCCTACATAGTCTCTTACAACCTGACTACTCCATTAAAAACTGGGGGGGGCTTGCGATAACTATTTGATTCATCCTTGGGGTGACCGGGGTCTTATGGAAAACAACTAGGGACATAGCAAACTGGGGTGAGGGACATTTTTTTTAAAACTCTCGTCCGGGTCAGCTGATACGAAACTGGGGGCGTTCGGGGATGCTTCGATCACTTTTACTGTTTGGGCATCGAGATAGTTCGGGACGGGGAAGATCGTGTTACCTGAGGCATTTTTATCATAGTAGCCACTGACATGTAGTTCCCTTAATATGGGCCAGATTAGGGAACCTCAGTCGTCTTACCTGTCCTTTCCCTTTCGGTCAATTTTTGGTTTCATCAATATTTAGTAGAAAGGAGAGGCAGTAACATGGCATCAAAGTGATTTTATCTAAGACAAATTTGTGCAAATACTTGTGGTATTTGGAGCCAATTGGATGGTGGTTTGCCAATTTGGAGTCAGTCGTTAGGGAGAGTGAGAGTGTGGGAGAGAGAGAGAGAGAGAGAGAGAGAGAGAGAGAGAGAGAGAGATGTGCAACAATAGGCTAAATAGTACACGCGCAACATAGGGAGCGGCCGTGTATTAAGATAGGCTATTCAGCGCATTAATCAACATGAGACATCACGGGTCTGTGTTAGACTTTCGAAAGCATGCAGTTCGGGACGGACGAGTATTAGGTTGGGTACAGGGGGCATGCATTGAGTAAAAGGTACCCTTGTGTCGCATTTCTTGCATTCTCGGTCCTTTGACCAGTTTAGTCAATGCTTACAAAAACATTCTCTCATTGTTTCAGACATACGTGACATGTGCCCATTCACGCAACACGGATTAGGGGTGATCGTGTTTCATCGTATCATACAACTTATTGGCTCTTTCGTTACAAGAGCAGTTTGTGGGTGTGCTTAGGTGCCACCTTGCGGCGTTAGTCCGCTTCATGTATCAGACATGGCGAGGCTTCAGATCTTCACCATACCTCAGTCGTGATTCCAATGTAACCTGCAGAGGGAGGAAAAGAGGGGAAGGGAGGGGGGACAGCATTCGAGCATATCAAATGTACGGGCACGAAAATCCTTTACTTACCACATACTCGTCTTATCTCCTCGGCATATAATCCCTGGGGTCTTGGTTTCCGAAGCCGGGGGAGGGGTGGGTAGTGTGGCAAGAATGGCGAGCGATAGGTAGTTCATGAGGGAGACGGTCCGAGTGTGGCATCATAGGCCGTGTATAGGGGAAAACGTTAAGGAAAATCAAAAGCGCTTAGTGCGAGGAATCTAGTTTGTAGACGTATCTAGCCATCGGGATCCTTAAATCCTTTTCAACGCTGCGATGTCCTAAGGCATATCGGCTCTTCGGCCAACTCTGTTCCCTAGTACCTTTGAGTGCCATACTTTTATAACATTCTATCATTTACACCGCTTCACTTTACCCGTCCTCAGAAGTCGAGGTCCTTCTCCGTGCGTTAGTTCCTGAGCCAGTCGCATACTTGGAGGCAGAGTATCGTGTCGTAGATTCGATCCTTCATCCGGGGCTGAGCAACCATCTTCTAATAACCTTAAAAAAGAGAACAAAGCAGGGTGCACAGAAAAACTCTCCCGCTGATCCCACATTTTACAAAAAGCATGCAACACCTATTTCATAGTTTGGAAAACCTTTATTTGCACAATCGTTCAGCATGTTGGTATGACAGCGCAATCGTATTTGGCCGGACACGGCAATGGCTAAAGTGCGTACAGTAGGGGGGGGAGGGGGCTATTGTGTAGCATTAAAAACATGTAAAAAGGTTTATTCATTTATTTGCAGGGAACTAAAAACGTCTATCAATAGTTGAGGGATCAAGGGGCATTCATTTCATGATTGGAAGCACAGTCGGACTAGTTGCAATCGAATTTCCTATAGGTGTACCATGGGCGTGTGTCATAAGCGAGGTTACGTATCAGTTACGGTAATATCATAATAGGTCGTACATTGAAAATCATCATTTTAACGGGATCCTGTTACATGTTTGCCAAGTGAAGTATACAAAAAGAGCACATACATATCTCAGAACATCAGGTTTTATTAGCTGAAAACACCACGAGGTGTTCGTAAGTTCCTATTGATACCGGCGCCATTTTGGGCGGGGCCGGGTTAGTCCGGAAGTAGCATCAAGGAAAAAATGTTTCCTACAACCGGCAGTTGGACCAGAGTCCTTTTCGGCAGTTCAAGAATTCATGCTAACAGAAGGAGTGGCTATGTCATGCTTATTTCGTTAGCGATCAAGGCAGTTGTTCCTCACCGGGAGTCTGTAGGGGCCGAGGGCTCCTGGGACTTTTGTAGAATCTTCGAGGCTGTGGAGATGCTGTCGGAGGTGGGGGCTCGTGCCCCGGTGGGCAAGCGTCCGAGTTACATTGCTGGTCAAAGTTACTCTAGCGGCCTAGACCCGCCTTCCAGGGGGCCCAGACGCCATTTTGAGGCCCTGCAGCAGCCGCCCTTCGTCGAGTCTGCAAGAGTGGAAGAGACCTTTTGGGGTGAAAAAAATGGAACTTCGTGCCGGGGGAGCAGGACATTCGGCTAGGGTGCAGCTGAGGCGCCCCCACCTGGGGGGGCGAGGGAGACTCGTTCGCGCCGTCTCCCTCTCCCGGTGCACTCCACGCTGCTCTCTTTCATGGGCATGCACGATGGTCTCTCCACATCCCGTGCTCCACAAGTCCCATGCCCAGTGCTGCGGAAGTATGGCCACCTGCGGCGCATATTCGGTGCTGCACAAGTATTGGTGCAGCCGTTGCATGTTCGGTGCTGCGCAAGTATTGGTGCAGCCGTTGCATGTTCGGTGCTGCGCAAGTATTGGCGCCACAGTGCATGTTCCGTGCTGCGCAAGTATTGGCGCAGCAGTGCATGTTCCGTGCTGCGCAAGTATTGGCGCAGCCTGGCTGGAGGATTTCGGCACCGGGCCGGGGGCTGGGAAACCTCCTATCCATGGAGGTGGGAGAGGCCAGTCTGCGTCGCCTCTCCCTCCCAGCCCAACCTGGACCAATTTCAGCGGAGGTATTTGTGATGGCCGGACTGGGGCTGGGAAACCTCCTATCCGAGGAGGTGGGAGAGGCCCGTCCGCGTCGCCTCTCCCTCCCAGCCCACCCTACGAAGAAGAGGATGGGACAGCCATGTCATGCCGGGCCCGTGGTGCCTCCTGGACATCCCGCCGTCGATTCGATTGATGGCAGTCAGCAGGCCCCGCCCCACACGTGCCGTGTGTTTCACCTTCCGGATGGGCGTGACCGGTGACCTGCTGCATTTCGGGAACTGCCGGAGTGGGGGTAGGTATTTTGTTTGGACAGGCATGTCTGGGTGATGGGGGGTTGTCTATGCAGGCCTGTAATTGCTTCCTTTCACAGAGTGGGGGGGGCAACAGAGAGTAATCAGTCCCATTGCACTCAAAGTTTGAGTTCATTAATGAAATGTATACTAATCTGTCCGATACTACTCTGTGTATTGTTTCTGCAAGTTATCCGAAAAGGGTGGCCTTTTTCTTTTGTGTTAGGGGACAGTAGCGGTAGTACGGGGTTCGTCACCGGGCAACTTAGAGCTAGACTGGTTTTCTCGTCTTAGCGTTGTTCGATCTATGAGGACTCGAACATGTCGCTGAAATCGGTCTGGCGAAATCTGTGCCATCTGGCATAATCAAACGTGGTGGTTCTATCTGGCCTGTCC
The DNA here is from genome assembly GCF_964261635.1 of Lissotriton helveticus. Classification (NCBI taxonomy): domain Eukaryota; kingdom Metazoa; phylum Chordata; class Amphibia; order Caudata; family Salamandridae; genus Lissotriton; species Lissotriton helveticus. The sequence continues at coordinate 2,061,433,472 of NC_136065.1, forward strand.
ATGTCCGTCTGATTCATCTTTGTCTCGCGCCTTTTCCCTTTCTGCCAGCCTGTTATTCCTGTCGGCCCTCTGCTCTTACCCTCGTTCATTAGAGTCGGGCATTGGACTTTCCAGTGCCCGGAACATTTACAAAAAGCACATTGGTTTTGCCCTAAGTCTGGTCTTCCTGTGCGTAGTGTCGGGGGATTACTTTCGGGTCGTTGTGTCCTGGGGTTGTCCTGTCGATATATTCCTTTGCCTATTCTGACCTCGTCTCTTTTCTTCCGTTGCATTGCTTCTTTGCGCCACATACCGAGACTGTCGAGCATAATAGGCGTTGTCTTATTACTACAAAGGGCTATTTCTAACGTTTCTATTTTGTCAAGATCGAAGGATCCTATCAGTGGCCACTGTTTCTCTTGATTTTCTTTGGTATACCTGTGCCACAGCTTACTATAGGCTATGGTAACTAATCCATAGTTTGTGAACATGTCTTTATTAGGGGTGCCTTCCAGCGGAGCTAGATGGTCCACCTCTAATAAACGGTCCGGGCTGAACCAACTACCAACCAGTGGGGAGAAGACAGACATGACGGCTCGCAACGAGGACAAAAAGTCAGCACTGCCTATCTTATCACTGCGTGCAAAGACTAGACAGAATATTTCTATTCTACGTTGTTTGCAGGCAGTGAATACCTCATGAACCAATAACAAAACAATTACTAAACAACCAGTGGGGAGAATAAGTAGGCCCGCAAAAGGTCTGCGTCCTCTACCCTTTCACTATCTGCAAAGGGGAACCTGTTCTTTCCTGTTTGCAGACAGAGAGTCTCCAGAAAACAATCCGCGAACAGTAGTTCGGGGTCAAAAACAATTAATCAGTGTGGGAGAGGGAAATCTCCCGAAAACAATCCGTGAACAATTGAACAATCAGTGGGGGAGAAAGATAGGCACGCTGGCTGCGTTACCTGTCCGGATTTTTAACAAAGGAAGGAGAGAGAGAGTATATGGATTCGTTCTCCCTAGGTAACGCATATATAACAAGAGGAATCCATAAAGTTATGGGTTGACGATGTCCCTACTGTGGTTGGGAGCACGTCTGGTGTTTTTAGGTACCCCTCACACACCAACAGGCCCCTTGGTGTCATGCTTCATCATCGGGGTCATCGTATCCCTCTACGGGATACGGCGTGCTGCGACCAGCGAGTACGCGGGAGCACTTTTATGGCTATGTGTGGTGTATAGTGAGGGTAGTTTTATCATATAGTGAGTGAGTGTGGTGGTGGGGTCGGGAAAGTGAGTGGAAATTAAAAAGGACCTGACTCGTGGGAGGCTCAAAAAACTTTAATGGTTCCCCGAGTTGGTACTATTAAAAAGTATAAGAGGAAAGCGTAGTATTATGTGCGCTGCCTCTGGGTGTGTGTCAACATGTTTCGATGTAAGAACATCTTCTTCAGGACAGGGTTACACAAAATCCCCACCTTACTCACGTTTTTCTAATTTGTGTATATACAAAAAAGTGATATTTATTAGTGAAGGTCTATTATTGTACCTAAACTTTAGCCGCTATTTTGCAGACCTGTAGAGAGAAAGGATAAAAAAAAAATTTCTGGTAGTCCTTGCTTTCAAAAAAGACCATGGGTTAAATACATCCGTGGTATTGGTCATGCAGAAAAAGTGCGGTCTTAAAATGTTGAAGAATAATCATGGCACGAAGTGTTTACTCTACACAACTATTATTAACGTGCCTATGGTGAAAAATACTATTTCCAAAATATTCGAAAAATATTCGAAAAAAGAGGACACATACAAGACGAACACACATACAACATAAAGCACACTCTCTATATTCGGGCCATGTTTGGTGCCACCTATACTTTCCAAAGGTGGTAAGGTGACTGTGCTGTAAAACGGTAAAACCGCTGAAACATACTGTAAAAATGGGAGTTCAATACTCCATGAGACCGTGTCTAACGTAGGGGTTACCCGGGCTTCCTTGCTGCCTGTAAACAGGAGAAAGGGACAAGATATCCTACTGTTTATATTGTTTGGTACTTACAATGTCGCCTGGAAATGTCCGTTTCATTCAATTACTCACGGGTCTATGAGGAGAATCCCTCTTCGCTGCCCCTTACGCCGGCTCCGCTGTGTTTAAGAATGTGTTTTAGACGAGCCCTTTTATATGCTGGGTACACGCCCAGTTCTTTCTTAATTAGCGGCCGGTGCGTAGGTATTTGGTCAATTAGCCGCCGGGGAGCCCATATTTGGTCTACCGGTGATCTGGTGAGAGGCGCGGTGGTCTTTCGCGCATGCGCATAGGAGTGCCCTTCCCCGTGTGTAACGAGAGGGTGCGTCTCTGTTTGGCGCATGCGCATTGTTCCAAAACGGGATGTGTTGTTGTCACTGATGCTCCGTGAAACTTGGTGTGTATGAAGTGAGGCTCCGTCTCCGTTTCGCGCATGCGTGCCGCATAAAAACGAGATGTATTGTTTTTGAAACATTGTCATGACTTCAAACCATTCGTTTCGCTATTTTATATTGATGGGGCAGCATCCCGGCCCCTTATTATACAAGCTGCCCTGAGCATCCTCGTCTCATCGAGCTCATGTTTCCGCCTTTTCCATATGTCAGGCGAGCAAGGTGTCGGTAACCTTTTCTGCACGGTCCCACGGTGGATTTAACACTAGGTGTGTATATTTAAAGGTGTCTAAATGTCAACTCAGTTTCTTAATTGCCCCCATGGTATGTCATCGTTGAGGCCTGATGTATGGGTCCCGAAACGGAACACCCAACGCTGCTCTTTCTCAAAAAGGCCATGTTCTGAAGGCAACTGTTCAATGATGGTCCAGTGTATGTCATTGACGCAGTGTCCCTTCTCCAGGAAATGGTTGGCCATCTTGGTGGTATTTTTCTTGCACCGTATATTGCTCTTATGTTGTGCACACAGCAACGCTCTGGAACTCTCTGCCCCTAAAACTTCGTGCTGAGACCTGCACCCTGCGCTTTCGCAGGGGTCTGAAAACACATCTGTTCCCCGTGTGAGTCGATACTACTATCTCATGGTCTCACGGTTGATGCACTGTTCATAGCGCCGGGATGCCTTAGGGTAGCTGTGCGCTATATAAGTTTTAATAATAATAATAATAATAATGTTCATTGAGTCTTGTTTTTATCGCTCTTGTTGTCATGCCAATGTATTCCAGACGGCAGGGGCACGTAATAATGTAGACAACGTTTTTGCTGTTGCAGTTTGTCAACCTTCTCTGGTCCCATTTCGTGCCATTGGTGAAGGTAAGCTGTGTGCTCCTTTTTGTCAGGTGACAGCTGGCACAGTTGCCACATGGGAAATGTCCCTGTGTCCCACGTATAGAAGGTTAGTGTTGTGGAGAAGATCTGGGGCGTGTATGTACCAGGATGTCCTTAAGGTTCTTCCCGCGTCTGTGGGAGAACATTGGTTTTTCTAACTCCAAATCACCGCAGTTCAGGATGCGCCAATGCTTGTTCACTATTTTAGACACCTCATTTGAATGGGTGTTGTATGTGGTGATACATATTGGCCTTGTTTGTTTATCACTGGTTACCACCTTGTTTTCAAGGAGAGCCTCCCTGTTGTTGTTCTTGGCTCTCTTCATTGCTGTGTCGATTACTCTGTCCGGGTATTTCCTAGCTTGCAGTTTCATTTTTAGGTCCTTTGCCTGTGATTTGTAGCTGTCCATCTGTGTGCAGTTCCTCCTGAGTCTCAGGAACTGACCGTAGGGGAGGTTCATCCGGAGGTGTCGCGGATGAAAACTGTCATACTGTAGTAGACAATTCCTGGCTGTGGGTTTAAAATGTGTAGTGGTTTCCAACCCTCCATTGCGATGGTAAATGTTGAGGTCAAGAAAAACCAGTTCTTCTTTGGAAACAGAATGGGTGAATTTCAGGAAGCGATCCTGGGTGTTTAGCCATTCCATGAAACTGGTCACTGTCTCTATGTCGCCTTCCCAGATGATGAAAATGTCATCGATGTATCGCTTCCAGGTGAGTATATTGTCTCTGTAGGGGTTCCGTGGAGTCAGTATTTTGTTGGTTTCCATATGGTGCACATACAGCTCCGCCAGGCTCGGCGCAAAAGTGCTCCCCATGCTCGTGCCATGGCTTTGGAGGTATATGGTGCCATTGAACTCGAAAAAGTTTTTTGTCAGAGCTAGTGCAATGCATTCCATTACCACTCCTCTTGGGGTGTGGTACCGCCAGCTTGTACTGTACAAAACTTCCTCAATTATGGCCAGGGTTTCGTCATGGGGGAGGCTGGTGTACAAGCTCTCCACATCCAGGCTGAGTAGTAGTTGGTGGTTTGGATCAAATGGTAGGTCTTGGAGTAATTGTAAGACAGCTTTTGTATCTTTCAGATAGGTGTCTGTGGCCTGAATTAGGGGTCGTAAGAATGCGTCTGAGAATTTTGAGAGTGGTTCGAGGACTGAGCCGATACCCGAGACGATGGGTCTCCCGGGTGGGTTGTCTATGTTTTTATGGATTTTGGGTATGCAGTAAAATTGGGGTGTCCGTGGATGGCTCTGTACTAAGAATTCAGATTCTTTCTTGGAAAGCCAGTCATGTGTCACAGCTTCTTCAATCATTCCCCCAATGGTCCTCCTGAGGGATTCGGTAGGGTCTTGGGCAAGTACAGTGTAATTGCGTCTGTCCGATAGGAGTCTCAGGCATTCCTGGTTGTATGCCTCTGTCGTTTGCATGACAATTGCTCTGCCCTTATCAGCGGGTTTTATGGTTATGGCCTGGTTATTGGTCAGTTCACGTATTGCCAATTGTTCCTCTTTGCTGGTATTGTGGAAAACTGGTCGTACTGTGGAATTCAAATTCTTCAGGTCGTTCATTACCGCCTTCTCGAAGGTTAATACTTCAATGGGTAGCAGGGCATCAGGTGGTGTGAAAGATGATAAGGGTCTCAAACCTGTGTCTGTCTCTGGGACGCTTTCCTTGTCCTTAAAGAAAATCTGCAACTTGATTTTTCGTAGAAATTCTTGTAATTCCGCGTGTAATTTGAAAGAATCCAATTTGTTGGTTGGGACGAAACTCAGTCCTTTATTCAGTACTGCCCTTTGTGTTGTTGTTAGTTCCCAAGGTGTGATGTTTACTACTAGGTCCCTCTGGAACTGGTTGGGGGGTTCGATAGTGCCCCTGTCATGCTCCTCGTGTTCACTCTCGGGTCCTCTTGGTTGGGGTCTTGCCACATCACTGTGTTGCCTTTTCTGTTTCGCCCTCTGTTGGTGCCCCGGCGGGTGCCTAAAAAAGGCTGATTGCTGTAAAAATTAGGGTCATACTCAGGCACCCATGGTTGGTACATCGGACCGAAAGGGCCTTGACCATAATTAAATGGCGGGAAAGGTGTTGGTGCAGTGAAAGGAGGCTGGAACGGTTGTGCCTGATAACCCCGCCAACCCCTTTGTCTCGGATAGGTTGGGCCTTGACGTCTTTGGTAGCCTCTTTGCCGCTGATTGTTGCGGGTGCTTGAGCTTGAGGAACCGCTGTCTGAGCCATCGCTATCATGGTCACTGTTGGCGTTGCTTTTATTGTAGTCGTCTTTTGTGTATGGGTAGGCTGTCTCCGGGGGGGGGAGTGCAGTCACTGCACTCGGGACTGGCTGGTCCTCATAGTGAAAACACAAGAGCTAAAAGTGGACATACAAAAAATTGAGGTCCAACTAAAGGCATACATCAAACCAGCAGAACTCAAAAAAAGGCTGGAAGAACTGAACCAACAGATGGCAGATTTCGAGGCCACACTAAAACAAAGTAAATTTAAAAAACTGGGTAAAGACAAAGATCGTTTCACCCCAGAGACAGCCTACCCATACACAAAAGACGACTACAATAAAAGCAACGCCAACAGTGACCATGATAGCGATGGCTCAGACAGCGGTTCCTCAAGCTCAAGCACCCGCAACAATCAGCGGCAAAGAGGCTACCAAAGACGTCAAGGCCCAACCTATCCGAGACAAAGGGGTTGGCGGGGTTATCAGGCACAACCGTTCCAGCCTCCTTTCACTGCACCAACACCTTTCCCGCCATTTAATTATGGTCAAGGCCCTTTCGGTCCGATGTACCAACCATGGGTGCCTGAGTATGACCCTAATTTTTACAGCAATCAGCCTTTTTTAGGCACCCGCCGGGGCACCAACAGAGGGCGAAACAGAAAAGGCAACACAGTGATGTGGCAAGACCCCAACCAAGAGGACCCGAGAGTGAACACGAGGAGCATGACAGGGGCACTATCGAACCCCCCAACCAGTTCCAGAGGGACCTAGTAGTAAACATCACACCTTGGGAACTAACAACAACACAAAGGGCAGTACTGAATAAAGGACTGAGTTTCGTCCCAACCAACAAATTGGATTCTTTCAAATTACACGCGGAATTACAAGAATTTCTACGAAAAATCAAGTTGCAGATTTTCTTTAAGGACAAGGAAAGCGTCCCAGAGACAGACACAGGTTTGAGACCCTTATCATCTTTCACACCACCTGATGCCCTGCTACCCATTGAAGTATTAACCTTCGAGAAGGCGGTAATGAACGACCTGAAGAATTTGAATTCCACAGTACGACCAGTTTTCCACAATACCAGCAAAGAGGAACAATTGGCAATACGTGAACTGACCAATAACCAGGCCATAACCATAAAACCCGCTGATAAGGGCGGAGCAATTGTCATGCAAACGACAGAGGCATACAACCAGGAATGCCTGAGACTCCTATCGGACAGACGCAATTACACTGTACTTGCCCAAGACCCTACCGAATCCCTCAGGAGGACCATTGGGGGAATGATTGAAGAAGCTGTGACACATGACTGGCTTTCCAAGAAAGAATCTGAATTCTTAGTACAGAGCCATCCACGGACACCCCAATTTTACTGCATACCCAAAATCCATAAAAACATAGACAACCCACCTGGGAGACCCATCGTCTCGGGTATCGGCTCAGTCCTCGAACCACTCTCAAAATTCTCAGACGCATTCTTACGACCCCTAATTCAGGCCACAGACACCTATCTGAAAGATACAAAAGCTGTCTTACAATTACTCCAAGACCTACCATTTGATCCAAACCACCAACTACTACTCAGCCTGGATGTGGAGAGCTTGTACACCAGCCTCCCCCATGACGAAACCCTGGCCATAATTGAGGAAGTTTTGTACAGTACAAGCTGGCGGTACCACACCCCAAGAGGAGTGGTAATGGAATGCATTGCACTAGCTCTGACAAAAAACTTTTTCGAGTTCAATGGCACCATATACCTCCAAAGCCATGGCACGAGCATGGGGAGCACTTTTGCGCCGAGCCTGGCGGGGCTGTATGTGCACCATATGGAAACCAACAAAATACTGACTCCACGGAACCCCTACAGAGACAATATACTCACCTGGAAGCGATACATCGATGACATTTTCATCATCTGGGAAGGCGACATAGAGACAGTGACCAGTTTCATGGAATGGCTAAACACCCAGGATCGCTTCCTGAAATTCACCCATTCTGTTTCCAAAGAAGAACTGGTTTTTCTTGACCTCAACATTTACCATCGCAATGGAGGGTTGGAAACCACTACACATTTTAAACCCACAGCCAGGAATTGTCTACTACAGTATGACAGTTTTCATCCGCGACACCTCCGGATGAACCTCCCCTACGGTCAGTTCCTAAGACTCAGGAGGAACTGCACACAGATGGACAGCTACAAATCACAGGCAAAGGACCTAAAAATGAAACTGCAAGCTAGGAAATACCCGGACAGAGTAATCGACACAGCAATGAAGAGAGCCAAGAACAACAACAGGGAGGCTCTCCTTGAAAACAAGGTGGTAACCAGTGATAAACAAACAAGGCCAATATGTAACACCACATACAACACCCATTCAAATGAGGTGTCTAAAATAGTGAACAAGCATTGGCGCATCCTGAACTGCGGTGATTTGGAGTTAGAAAAACCAATGTTCTCCCACAGACGCGGGAAGAACCTTAAGGACATCCTGGTACATACACGCCCCAGATCTTCTCCACAACACCAACCTTCTATACGTGGGGCACAGGGACATTTCCCATGTGGCAACTGTGCCAGCTGTCACCTGACAAAAAGGAGCACACAGCTTACCTTCACCAATGGCACGAAATGGGACCAGAGAAGGTTGACAAACTGCAACAGCAAAAACGTTGTCTACATTATTACGTGCCCCTGCCGTCTGGAATACATTGGCATGACAACAAGAGCGATAAAAACAAGACTCAATGAACATAAGAGCAATATACGGTGCAAGAAAAATACCACCAAGATGGCCAACCATTTCCTGGAGAAGGGACACTGCGTCAATGACATACACTGGACCATCATTGAACAGTTGCCTTCAGAACATGGCCTTTTTGAGAAAGAGCAGCGTTGGGTGTTCCGTTTGGGGACCCATACATCAGGCCTCAACGATGACATACCATGGGGGCAATTAAGAAACTGAGTTGACATTTAGACACCTTTAAATATACACACCTAGTGTTAAATCCACCGTGGGACCGTGCAGAAAAGGTTACCGACACCTTGCTCGCCTGACATATGGAAAAGGAGGAAACATGAGCTTGATGAGACGAGGATGCTCAGGGCAGCTTGTATAATAAGGGGCCGGGATGCTGCCCCATCAATATAAAATAGCGAAACGAATGGTTTGAAGTCATGACAATGTTTCAAAAACAATACATCTCGTTTTTATGCGGCACGCATGCGCGAAACGGAGACGGAGCCTCACTTCATACACACCAAGTTTCACGGAGCATCAGTGACAACAACACATCCCGTTTTGGAACAATGCGCATGCGCCAAAACAGAGACGCACCCTCTCGTTACACACGGGGAAGGGCACTCCTATGCGCATGCGCGAAAGACCACCGCGCCTCTCACCAGATCACCGGTAGACCAAATATGGGCTCCCCGGCGGCTAATTGACCAAATACCTACGCACCGGACGCTAATTAAGAAAGAACTGGGCGTGTACCCAGCATATAAAAGGGCTCGTCTAAAACACATTCTTAAACACAGCGGAGCCGGCGTAAGGGGCAGCAAAGAGGGATTCTCCTCATAGACCCGTGAGTAATTGAATGAAACGGACATTTCCAGGCGACATTGTAAGTACCAAACAATATAAACAGTAGGATATCTTGTCCCTTTCTCCTGTTTACAGGCAGCAAGGAAGCCCGGGTAACCCCTACGTTAGACACGGTCTCATGGAGTATTGAACTCCCATTTTTACAGTATGTTTCAGCGGTTTTACCGTTTTACAGCACAGTCACCTTACCACCTTTGGAAAGTATAGGTGGCACCAAACATGGCCCAAATATAGAGAGTGTGCTTTATGTTGTATGTGTGTTCGTCTTGTATGTGTCCTCTTTTTTCGAATATTTTTCGAATATTTTGGAAATAGTATTTTTCACCATAGGCACGTTAATAATAGTTGTGTAGAGTAAACACTTCGTGCCATGATTATTCTTCAACATTTTAAGACCGCACTTTTTCTGCATGACCAATACCACGGATGTATTTAACCCATGGTCTTTTTTGAAAGCAAGGACTACCAGAAATTTTTTTTTTATCCTTTCTCTCTACAGGTCTGCAAAATAGCGGCTAAAGTTTAGGTACAATAATAGACCTTCACTAATAAATATCACTTTTTTGTATATACACAAATTAGAAAAACGTGAGTAAGGTGGGGATTTTGTGTAACCCTGTCCTGAAGAAGATGTTCTTACATCGAAACATGTTGACACACACCCAGAGGCAGCGCACATAATACTACGCTTTCCTCTTATACTTTTTAATAGTACCAACTCGGGGAACCATTAAAGTTTTTTGAGCCTCCCACGAGTCAGGTCCTTTTTAATTTCCACTCACTTTCCCGACCCCACCACCACACTCACTCACTATATGATAAAACTACCCTCACTATACACCACACATAGCCATAAAAGTGCTCCCGCGTACTCGCTGGTCGCAGCACGCCGTATCCCGTAGAGGGATACGATGACCCCGATGATGAAGCATGACACCAAGGGGCCTGTTGGTGTGTGAGGGGTACCTAAAAACACCAGACGTGCTCCCAACCACAGTAGGGACATCGTCAACCCATAACTTTATGGATTCCTCTTGTTATATAAACGTTACCTGTCCTTCACTGTTTGCAAAGAGAAAGAGCCTACTGTTTCTTCGTTTGCAGACAGTGAATCTCCAAATAAGTCAACAAAGAGTAATACTAGTATTTTCTGAACAATTAAACAATCATTTCGCAATTCGTCGTGTCTACACGACCTTACCCGGACCGTATAGACAGTTTCTTATCTTCCGAATCCAGCGCCCGATCGTCCTCTTTTCCTCGTATTCCTCGCGGCACTCCTGATGGTTCCCAGTCAGGACCGTAGATCACTCGAGAGAGGTCTGTTCGGAACCAGTGAAGTTCGGATGATCGGCTGCCAGACGAGGATCTATTGGGCAAGAGCTCTCCCGATCGTTGCAGTCGTTCACTCTGTCGTCAGGACCTCTCCCACTGGATCCACGAGTCACTGATGGGCCCCACGTTTGGGACGCCAATTGTGAAAACTAGGTCAAGGACAACCAATATTTGCCCGGCGGTATCGCCTCTTTAACCCACAAAGTACTAATCAATGAAGAGGCAGGCGCTGGACTGGAAGGCAGGAAACAAGGTTTATTCTCTCCGGAGGAGAACACATCAGTTCGGACAGCAGGTATCGTCACGAGGTGCTCTAACCGCATCTCTGAGGCCTGGCCTCTTATACACAGCTTATGAATTTTATTGTAGGTAACACATTCTTGTAATGCTTTGAAGTATGAAAGGACATCCTCTGAATCTCCCCTTCAGGCCCGTTCCCACACACATTTACAGTTGAAGTCCCAACCCCGGTCACAACAGGTGATGATTATCGCGCAGCTGGACATTCCGCCGATTCACGGAATGTGTGGGGTTGATCGGATCTCATAGGGTGGGGGCTTTGATCGACTCGAGGGAAGCTTCCTACTGTACGGGGAGGGGGGGGGCAATAAACAATATCCGCAGGGCCAGGTGGCGGCCTGGGAACGAGGAAGGCAAACGGGCGCACAGGAAAAGGGGGTTTGTATCAAAGGGCCTGGGACCATGAAAGGGATGGAGGGAGGTGTCGCGCTGGGAACAGGATAGGGTTCTGCGGCAGATCTGCGCTGACGGGAGTTTATGACCCAAGGCATGTGAGAGGGGGGGGGTTGTCAGCATACGGGCTTTGTGAGGGCGAAGGGCTGTGCTGGGGGCCAGTGGCGTGCAGAGGGTGGTTCTGATCGAGGCACCTAAAATGGCGGGTGCGCACGACAAAGAGTGGGGCATCGGGGGAAAAGGCAAGATGGCGCAGATAATGTTTACCAAAACGTACTAATTTTCCACAGCGGTAGTGACCATCCGTGACAACGCGCATTGAGAAATCTTGCTGGGAAGCAGTCTAGTGCTGAATTTTGCTCGCTTGCCAATGGTACGAAAAACTCCTTGAGCTCCGCAGAGTGCGAAAAACTGCAAACTGTGCGAACAGAGCTTAAAACCCACCATGCAGAACTGAAAAGATGCTGGTGTGCCAAAGAGCATATGTGAGCTACTTTTATTAATAATTATTAATAATTTTCCTGCAGCAGCCTCATGAGCCCACCAGCTCTAAAATGTGTTAGTCTAACCCTAAATGCATGGTACTGGGGAGGGTTGGGGGTCTACATTTGAAGGGACCTTAAGACTAGTTCAAGTGATATATCTTCTTTTTCCCTCAAGAAAATGTCTGGAAAATGTGTGCAAATTGTGCATTTCATAACAGGTTTAACCAGACAAAACCTTGTTTGCTTTAAGCACCATTTAAAAGCCTTCTGCCCCTACTCCACATACCTCTCCCCTGCTCTTTAACTCATTCGCTTTCCACTCCTTCCACCTTATGCTTTTTCTCTCCCCCCTCCCTTGATAACTGCCCCTTAACTCGTCTTTCTCCCTTTGCATTTTTCTTTTTCCTCTTTTATTCCATGTCTGTCCAGTTCATGTTCCCTTTTGCGCCCTCTTGCTTTTCCTCTCTGTCATTTTCTGTCTTTAGCTTTCTGCTCCTTTCGAGTACACCCCTTCCTTTCATCCTTTTCTCTCTCTCTTTTTTCAATGTTATTTACCCACTCTTTTCTGTTCCCTCTTTATATATTCTCATTCATTTTCTGTTTCTTGTGCTCTTCTTCTGTTTGTTCTTAACTTTCACATTTCTTTCCAGCTGTTTGAATTGTTACCATCTCCCACTTTCTCCTTTTTCATCTTTTCCTTTCTTTGTGGCTCTTTGCTTTATCTCCAGTTGTCACGTTCTCCATTTCCCACGTAGTTCTTTTGTTTCTTAGATTCTCGTTCTTTCCAGTTACTCCAGTTCTTAAGTCTGTTTCTTTCTCTCACTGTCTCTCCCTCTCACCTCTGCCTTTTACCACTCGTTTTCTCATATCTTCCTCTTCTTTTCAACCTCTCTCCCCTCCACTCTCTACCAGTAATTGCTTCTCTTTGCACAGCTTTCGTTTCATGTGGCCAGTTCCATTGATACAGAATAGACTAAAAGGGAAGTGGTTGGATAAAGCATGGCAGGCAGAGAGCACAATCAGTCATGCTAGTAAAACCCATTGAAGCAGCACAACATTTCCAAAATATTTTTATTGGGATTTTTTTAGACAAACACATATGACAATTAACATTTAAACATTTCGCATTGTCCATACAGGGTAACATTCCATTTGACTTAGGTGCTGGTAGCATGGATTACAAAGGCTTGGACATCCCTGTTAAAAAACTATTGTAAAACATATAACATAAAACATATACTTGTGGCTCTTCAACATTTCATCAGACTTCAAGCTTTGCCCTTTTCGAACAGTCTTGGCCTTTGGGTCCCAGTCTGCCTGTGTTATTGGAATGATCAGCATGGGTGGCTCCTGCCTCCTGTGAGACAACTCTTGCAACCCCTTGCCTCCTGTGAGGTACCACTTACTACTTCTTGCCTCCTGTGAGGCACCACATACTATTCCTTACCTCCTGTGAGGCAGCACTTACTACCCCTTGCCTCCAGTGAGGTAACCCTTACTACCCCTTGCCTCCTGTGAGGCACCACATACTACCCCTTGCCTCCAGTGAGGTAACACTTACTACCCCTTGCCTCCAGTGAGGCACCACATACTACCCCTTGCCTCCACTGCTAATGATTTAACTGAGAAGTGATCATGTAAACATGACTTTTGTGAAAACTGTGTGTGCAGGACAGCTCTCTCAGCCTCATCTTCAGGCTCCTGATGCCAGGAGGAGGGGGCAAGAAGGATTGAGAGATGATTCAGCTACAGAGTGTTGTTTAACTCTGTAGACGGATGTCTGGATTGCACATGTGAGGGGTGTTGTTCAACTACGATCCTCTCACACAGGCCCAATCCATTTTGTTTAGCAAACATACTGCACATGGCAGGCACAGTATATCTGTTAAAAGGTGGCTGTCGGGTGCACATCAATGTATTCCTAATGCCAATGAGAAGCCACAGAGAGCAGCAGGGGCAGGATCTCCAGCACTGTCCCAGCTTCTAATAGGGCTGTGCTTTCAGTTCTAGCAAGAAGCTGAGAGAGGGCTTGAGTTGGGGTTTCCCCTTTTCAAACCTGGCCCTGCTGCTCTGTCTGGCTTCTCGTTAGGAAACATGGCTTGCTGGTTCTAATGGACAGTGGCAGATTTCTGTACTACTGCTGACAAGGAGCTACAAGTTGTCAGCAAAGGAAAAGGTGAGTATAAAAAAATATTCCCTGTGCAAGTGTGTGTATGTGCTTGTGTGGGTGTTTGTGAGTGATTGAGAATGAATGAGACTGAGTGAGAGAGAGTGTGTGCGAGAGTGGTATGTATGTGTGTTTGAATGTCAAAAGAGTGAAAGGGTGAATCTGAGTTTGAGAGAGTACATAAAAAGGTAGGGTGAGTGTGAGGGAGTGAGTGAAGGAGTGTGAGTGTGCTAGAAAGAGTCCATGATTGGAGATTGTGAGGAGGCATGGACGTGAGTCTGGGTTTGTGGATATTATTGATGCAGCAGGTGCAGTTGCACAAGAGTCTAGAGTCAGTGAGTGTGCAAACAAGAGTGTGTGTAAGTGTTTGTGAGAGTGAGAAGCACTGAGTTTGAGTATGTGTGTATCTGAGTAATAGTTAGTGGCAGTGAGTATGTGTGAGAATGAGTAAGTGAGAGACTGTGAATTAACGTGAGTGAGGAGAAGAAAATGAATGTGAGAGTGAGTGAGAATGGGTGAGATTGTGTGAGAGGAAGAGTATGGTTGTGTGTTTTATGATCATAAGTCTGCTGCTGGCTATGGCATACTAGGTTTATGACAACACCCAAGGTAACACGCTGCTACTGGCATAGTGGAGATAAAATGTTGGCATAAGGAAGGACACACATGGCAAATCATTCTTGGCATTCCGTGGAATTCTAATTTCTGGCCTCCACTGCTGGGGAGTCCTCCACTCCCTACCAGCTCTGTCAAAAGCCTGGGAATTGTGATCAGTAATGACCTAACTATGAAGGCCCAGATCAGCTCAGTGGCCTCTGCTTGTTTTTTCCATCTGCGAAGAATCCGGAAGATCAGCAGATTCTTGACCACAGAGGCCTTGACCCAGGTCATCCTTGCCCTGGTAATTTCTCGTATTGATTATGCAAATTCCCTGTATGCTGGTATACCAGCACACCAATTGCATTGTCTGCAATTGGTTCAGAATCAAGCGGCCTGACAAATCCTTGGTCAGCCTAAACACCATCATGTTAGACCATTGTTGAAGAGCCTCTATTGGCTTCCTTCGTCTCAACGCTATCTCTTTAAGTTAGTCTGTACCATTTTTAAAGCCCTATCGGGATGCGTTCCTGCTTTTATCGCTTCAAAGATACAGCGGTATGCCCCCTCTTGCGACCTACGTTCTTCCAGTAAGAACCTGTTGACCCAAAGGCGGGAACAAGGCACAAGGTGGGTTCCTCGACTGACATTGCCTAGGAGGTCCCAAAGATATCGCCGAAGCATTTGCAGATCACCTCAAAAGAATATATTCTCCTTCCACTACATACACAGCAGAAGACTCATGTCAGCTTCTAATAGTGACGTGCCAACCATCTCGGAGCTAGATACAGAAGATCTAGAAGAGGACTTGACAAACCGAGAGATCCAGAAAGCCATTGGTCAAATTAAGTCTGGGAAAGCGATGGGACCGAATGGTACCCCCTTTGAATTCCTCAAAGTCATGTCTCTCAGGTGGTCCCGCACTTACGGGCTATGTATGAGGAAAGCTATGAGAGGGGCCACCTACCAGCAGACCAACGTATAGCTAGTATTGTTGTTATCCACAAGACTGGGAAACCAGTGGACCACTGTGGCTCATATAGACCTATCTGGTTGATTAATGTGGATGCAAAGATTTTGGCAAAAGTTCTTGCCACACGACTTGAGACAGTGATTTCCTCCTTGTTACACCCAGATCATTCGGGCTTTATGCCAGGAAGAAATACGGCTCTTAACATATGGTGTCTCCATAACGTGATGGCACGCAGGGAATTTATGGCGGAAGACACAGTTATATTGTCCTTAGATGCCTCAATGGCATTCGATTCCATAGAGTGGCCGTATTTATTTGAGGTTCTCACTAGGGTCGGACTGGGCCCTAAATTTATAGTATGGGTGAAACTGTTGTACACTGATGTACAGGGGCAGGTGAGAGTAAATAATTATATGTCCCGGGCATTCACACTGAGAAGGGGCACCAGACGGGGTGTCCGCTGTCCCCATTGCTGTTCTCCCTTATGCTGGAGCCCCTGGTGGCCTGGATCCGTCGAGATGTGATGGTACGTGGCCTGTAATGGACGACGGAATATGAGGACAGAATATCCCTATATGCTGATGACATTTTATTTTATCTTGCCTCCCCTTTCAAATCCATACATGCTGTTTTGAATATCTCTACAAACTTTGGGAAATACTCAGGGTATGCAATTTGCAATCAACTGGGGCAAGTCTGTGCTGTTCGTGCTACAGGGACAAACTCCCCGTCTCCCCAGACTGCACACTAGAAGTTGCTGTGGAAGGATTTAGATATATAGGAGTCTTTGTTACACCGGACCCGGCTCTTTTCTATAGACATAATTTGGCAACCCTGTTGGCCAGACTGCGAGCAGACATAAAACACTGGAGGTCACTACCTCTATGTGGCCGTGCCGCTCTTTTTAAAATGCAGGTGCTCCGGTGATTATTATATATTCTTCAGAATTGCCTGCACCGAATCCCAAACACATAGTTTTTAGCAGTGGAGGGGGAGGTAGGAACACTGTTGTGGGATGGTAGGGCCCCTAGAGTGGCATTTCAGAAACTAACAAAAGGGTGGCACGACAGGGGGATAGAGTTGCCGGCCCTAAGGCTGTACTACTGGGCCTCCCAGCTGGTGGCTGTGAATCACTGGATATACTTCCCGCCGACTGACCCAGCTTATGCCCTAGATAGGTATCAGACAGACCGCTGGGCTATCTGGGTGCCCTTTACTCCCGCACCAGAAGACAGAGATATATTGTTCCAACGCTACACATGATACAAATTTGGCATCTGGCAAACTCACGGCTGGGCTGGGCTAACATTCTCACCAAGGTAACACCATTGTGGCACACTCAGAAACTGGGCATGCTGTGCTATCAACCAGGGTTTGATAGATGGTTTACGATAGGAATCTCAGTGGTGAAGGACTTAGTCAAAAAGGGTGCGATACTCAAATTTGAGGACCTCCAGAGGATTTATAAGATGGCTACAGGGGAAGGTTTTAGATACCTGCAAATAAGACATGCCCTGCAGCCGGCTTTCCCGAGCAGTGAGGACATACTGGACTCGTCGCCCCTGGAGGACTGCCTGCTAGATGGGCCACTGCAGTCTAAAGCCATATCCTTAACATATAAAAAACTTAGCAATAATCTACCTAACAATTTTGGCAAGCTCAAGGAGCAGTGGGAGAGAGATTTGGGACCGATTGACGAGGAGCATTGGCGATCAGCCCTTATGTCACCCAGGGAGGCGGCCATCACACTTACATTTAGTCTGATACAACTCAGGGTTTCACACTGATCATATATGACGGGGATAACCCTTGCAAAAATACGTGCAAGACAAGACAACCTCTGTTTGAAGGGCTGCAAGCAGCCGGCTACCTTCTATCAAACACTGTGGGAGTGCCCGCGGGTACAAGGCTTCTGGGAGAGAGCCACAAATCATATACAGTCTGTCGGCACTGGGAAAGACGGTAGACCTGACATCGCGATTGGGCTTGCTAAATATCTGGGAAGATACTGACCTAACTGAAATTGAACAGCTAGTGACGCTGGGGTACACGCTGGTGAAAAGAGAACTGGGGAGGGGATTGGGCGGAGTGGCACCGCCTTCCACATCGGTATGATCGAAAGAGCTAGATAGATGCATGATTGCGGAGAAAGAAGTTTTTATAACCCGGGGGTGCCCGAAGAAATGGGACAGAAAATTGACCAAATGGAACGTTTATAGGGGGAAATATGTGTATCGCCAATGTGTTTGCTTTATCAGCCTCTGTATAATGTACCATGATGAGAGTAACCAGCTAATATCATCTGCCAATAACTTCTGTATGTCTGTCACAAAGTTTAATAAATTAAAAAAAAGAACCTGTTGACCCTCAACTCCTTCAAACGTAAGAAACATGGGGGCCTCAGATTCATGATCCTGGCTCCTCAATTCTAGAACTTGCTTCCTCTCGAATTGCGAATGGCCACCTCTTATGCCCATTTCAGCAAACTACTTACAACTTGGTTATTCTCCTAGGAATATAATTGAGCTCACTGTCTTGTGAATGCTACCGCCCCTCCTTAGCGCCCCTCCTTAGCGCCAGAAACCGCCTGGTGTATGTGCGCTCAATAAATGTTTTTTAACATAACATTTATCATTTACATGTGACACCTTTGGAAAAATGCTGGTGCTTGCATACTGGAGGAAATTCTTGGTTTGGGGCACTCAAGGTAAAATGCTGGCACCGGGACATTGGAGTTACTTCTTGGCTTAAGAGTCTGAAGGATAAAGACTGACCCTGATAAACTGGAAGGAATATTTGTCATTAGGGTGCACCAATGGCAAAATGCTGGTGGTAGCATACTGGAGGTATTATTATAATGTGGCTGCAAGAGCAGGTTGTCGAAAGCAAACTGTGGTTAAATGCTGGCTCCGAAATACTGGAGGTAACTTTGAACATACCCATGATTAAGAATGATATCAAAGGCGCTAGAATATTGTGCTTAATTCTTGGCAAAGAGCTGGTATTGTCCAATGAAGGTAATTCTTAACATATGGGGAACTATCATGCCAAATTACGAAAACATGGGGTTAACTCCTGGCAAGTATTATGGCCTACCACTTTCAAAGATCTCCAGCCGCCATTGCTCAGGAGTATGATGCCTTAATAAATACCAACCTGTCTTCTTTATCCGGTGTATCCAAATAGGGCTTCCTCTTCCGAGGGCAGCCGCATGAAACATCCTAAATTTGATTCTAGGGATTTGAAAGAGGTGCTTAGTGGAGCTGGGGAGGGAGGAGGAATCCAACTCTGAAGCTCTTCTTTACCCGGAAATGTGCTCAATGCAACATCAGCTGGCAGGGGTACATTTAAATACGCAGCCCCTTACACCAAGGTCCAGGGCTGGACTGGGAACCGAAATCGGCCCTTGCAAACAGCTCTGCGGCTCCCCCCCTCCCGGGGGTGGGTGTCGGGTGTGTGGCCGACCTGTTTGCCAGGGCTGGTTTTGGTGATTTTGTTACCAGGGGCCGATATTGCAGGCCCCGGTAAGAAAAACGTCCCTCCAGGGGCCCACAAGCGGCTCCCACCCTGGCGGCCCATTGGGGAAATGCCCGGTGCCCACTACGGCCAGTCTGACCCTGCCAAGGAGAAGCGCAAAATGCATGGACAGAATCAGCTGTGAATCACTTCTTTATCAAGAAAAGCATCAAACAGAACACTATGGGGCTAATTAACAAGCCCCTTGCACTGCCGCTCTATCACTTTTAATATTGGAAAAGTGACATACCGGCGGGGCAAACGGATTGTAAATTCACCCCCACATTGTATCCACAATAGGGGGTCCATTTAGAAACACACACAGCGTTTTTTGTGTTGAAACAGGTGTAGTTCAACCAGGAGTTGTCAGGTGCAGCAAAATGTTCAACCATGTTTACTTAGTATTATGCAGAGATGCCCAGGTGCTGCTCCTTTAAAAACAAATTTGCCCTCCTGAAAAGTGCCAAAACCCTTGCGCTGAGAGTGACATCTCTCAGTGATTGAATAGCAATCATGAAAAAAAGTGTTGTGATTGTACCACTTAAGTATGTAATCCTGATGAGAAGCTCCATTTGACTTCATTTAAAAGTGAAGCAGCTCTGCTGACAAGAGCTGCAAAGTAGAGAAGGGGCACTACAAAAGGACACCTCTGACTGACCGTGCAGCAGCATTTGTAAAGTGCCTGTAAAGGCACTGTTTACAGGTGCAGTAGCCACACTGAGATGTGAAAGAAGCCTCATTGGAGGTGTTAAAAGTATAGCTCACATGCTTAGAAATATTGGTACTGCCCCTTTAAAAGTACTGTCCCATTTGAAGTATGTGCAGCTTTTTGAGAAATAGAAGGTCAGGTTAGGCATCAATGAACAGTCTGCTGTGCTAAAGTTGCCATTTTCCCAGCTTTCAGGAACATGCAGAGCTTCAAAGAGACAACCCATTTTCCCTATACTTTTTGCTCTCAACCTACTTCCAGTTTGTGGATCCAGATAAGCCATAGATTTCTGAAAAGCTGACAAAATTCCAAATACAGCAAGGGGTCATATGTGTAGATCGGTCAAGGTTTTTCCAAAGAAACGAACTGTTGAAATATTGAAAATGAGTAGGAAAAAACTTCTATTTTTCTTCTGTAGCTTTTCATTACAATGGCTGATTTACAAAAGCAATATACTGTTAGTCCGCTATTCTCTTCTGATTGTGGGAATTTATAAGGTTTGTAGGTTCTACAAGAACCCATGGTACCGAGAGTCAACAACTGAGCTGCATAGTGCGATGTTTTTCATTGTGTACAGAGTATAGACCAAGTCATATGGTGAAATCTGCAGATTAAAAAATGGGTATGGCTATATATTTCTGAAATGGGCAAAAGATGTGGAATTTAGGAACATTGATTATTTGCACATCTCTGAATTCATGGGTACCCGTATTAGCAATAGCATACGATTTAGAGTGTAGTTTTCAAAATGTCTTCTTTCTTACACACTGGCTTAAATTGGAAGTCACAAATGCAGCAAAATCCAGTTGGTAATAACAAATGTTATACTATTCTATGCTCCCATGAAACTTCTGATAAAAGTGGTACCTCACTTGTGAGGGTCGGCCTAGTACCTGCAGATGGACAGGGCCCAAAACGCCACATGGAACAATCACATTTTTCCACAGAAAACTGACCCTTTTTTTGCAAGATGGGTTGTTGTAGGGCTTGGGCCCTACTCAGCTGGCACCTAATGAAACCTAGCAAACTGGCACACATTTTCGAAAACTAGACACTTGGGAGAATCCAGGCCCTGGTGACTTGCATGGCTCTCAACAGGTTGTTTTACCCGGAAGCCCTTGCAAACCTCAAACTTTAGATAAAATAAGGCATTTTCTGTGATGGAAATTTCTGAAATCTGTGGTGAGCTACACACTTCCTTCCACCCAGTTTTCCCCCCATATCTCCTGATGAAAATGATACCTCCTTTGCGTTAGCAAGCTTAGTGCTTGTGATATGCAACGGCCCAAAGCGCACCATGAATGCATCACATTTTTCCACTCAAAACAGACCGTTTTTTGCATAGTGGGTAGCTGTGGATTTGGGCCCTAGCTCAGCCGGCACCTAGGAAAATATAGCAAACTTGCAAATCTTTGAAAAGTACACACCTGGGGAATCCATAGTGGGGTGACTTGTGTGGGTCTCACCAGATGTTTTACTCAGAAGCCCTTGCAACCCTCAAACCTTTCCTGAAATAAACATTTTCCTCACATTTCTGCAATGGAAAATTCTAGAATCTGTGGGGAGCCACAAACTTCCTGCCACCCCGCATTCCCCCAAGTCTCCCGATAAAAATGGTGCCTCACTTGTGTGGTTAGGTCTGGTGCCCGTGACAGAAAACGACCCAAAAAACAACATGGAAACACCACATTTTTCCACTGAAAACGTAATCTTTTTTTCCAAAGTAGGTATCTGTGGTGTATGAGCTAAAGCTTTGCTGGCACTTTCGGAAACTTAGCAAACCTGTAAATTTTTTAAAAATAGACAACCAGGGAAGTATTCAAGTGCATTATTTGCTAGGCTCTCACCAGGTAATATTACCAAGAAGCCGTTGCAAACGTGAAACTTTGGTAAAAACACATTTTCTCACATTTCCATGATGGAAAGTTTTGGAATCTGTGGACAGCCACACATTTTCTACCACCTTGAGGTCCCACCTGTCCCCCAGTAAGAACGTATTCTCACTAGTGTGGATAAGCCATGAGACCACAACACAAAAAGGCCCTGTAGCGCTACACTGGGAGGAAAGCAGAGTAGCTGCAATATTTGGGGTCGTGCTGTGGTGCACCCTTGCAAACCTACAACCCACAGACTTTATTAAAAACTAGACAGCCAGGGGATTCCAGGGTGGTGTGCCTCGAGTGAATCACAAGAGATTTTTGTACCCACAATGCCCTGCAAACTACAAACATTGCCTGAAATCACACAGTTTCCTTACATTTCTGTGATGGAAAATTCCGGAATCCCCAGCAAACCACAAAATTCCTACCACCCATTGAAAACGCTGTGACACTTGTGTGGCTAAGACTACTGCCAGCAACAGGAGCGGATCAAACCAAGGTCAATGGGAGCCATTGCCAGGGGACTCCCTGACCTTTGTTTGATCTGTTTCTGTTGCAGATGCTTCAGTCGGCCTCAGTGAGCTTTCTGTCCCTCGGGGGGTGGTGGGGCAGATTGGGAGTTCATCACCCCCATCTGCTCCTTGTGGATGGGACAGAAAGACTGCCAGCATACGTTTTGGGGGAAGTGGGGCCATGGCTATGTCCATGATGGACAGCCTCCTTATATATATTGTTTATATTTCCCTGGTGTCTAGTGGTCTTTTTGCCCACCAGGGGTTCAAATTGGGAGTAATCACCCCATCCACCCCATGAGGGGCAGAACGACTGCCAGCATATTTCGGAAGGATTTGGGTTGGCCATAGCCATAGTGGGAAGCTCCCACCTGTATTTTTTTTATATGACCCTGGTGTCTGGTGGGCCCCTTGTGTACGGGTTGGGGGTAATCACCTCCAACTGCTCCACAGGGGTCAAAAAGAATGCCCGCATATTTATGGGTGGTGTGGGGGCATGACCATGTCATGATGGGCAAGCCCGATCCCTCTATTTCTTTTAGATGTTCCTGGTATCAGGTGGGCTTTCTTCTCCCCATATGTCGCCCAGGAGTGCCAGAAAGACTGTCTGTATCATTTGTTGTGGGTGGTGGCATGGCCATGTCCACATCTCTATATTCTTTTTTAAATAAGCCATGGTGTCGAGTGCGCTTTTTGCCCCCCCCCCCCCTCACGAGGGAATATCGGAGTGGTTACCCCATTGCCCCCCAGGAGGGCTGAAAGACTGTAAATATTAAATGTGCTGGGGAGAGTACAAGCTCTTGCCTAAGGGGCTACTCCCACCATCCCTGGTGTCTAGTGGGTGGATTCCTGATTGGGGATCGCTCTCCTGTGGCAATACCCAAGTAGGGTTCCACTGGGCAGAGATATCATTGGAAAGGAGGGTGTCTCCTCTTCCCAACAATACCCCAGTCAGTGCTTGGGGGGTAAAATGCACTCTTGCATGGGTACCCAATTGAAGGTGTCTTGTGGGTTGGTGGAAGTTGAGCTGGTGGTTGAGGTAAGCTAGACAAGTGTTGTGGAGAGTTTTTTAGGCATGGTGAGTAGCTTAACCTTGCATTTTTCTTGGACTGGGAGCTAGTGGAGATTTGAGGTGTGGAGAGTGTATTTATTTCACGGGATGTTAAGGATGAATCTGGTGTCAGTGTTCTGGGTGGTTTGGAGTCGCCGTAAGATATGGTTTAGGATTCCGAAGTAGAAGGTGTTTCTGTAATCAAGTCTACTTGTGATAAGAGCCTGGGTGACAGTTTGTCTGGTGTTCAGTGGGATCCACTTGAAAACCTTGCGTAGCATTCACAGGATGTGGAAGCATGAGGAGATGGCGTTGATCTGTCTGCTCATGAAGAGGTTGGTGTCCAGGATGATCCAAAGGTTCTTGGCATGGTACGCAGGGGTGGGTGGGGGGTCAAGTTCAGGGGGCCACAAGAGGCATTCCAGGGGGAGTGGTTGTTGCTGAAGATTAGGACTTCGATTTTGTCTGTCCTGCTAGATATAACAATTGTATTCTTGAATGATCTAGTTTAACACATTTATAGTGAATTAACTTGTTTAACAATTTACAGTTTTTTTCTTAATTTTATTATTTGTTTTTTCTGTTATTCAGTTAAAAATGCCTATATAATTATTGTTCATATTTTACTTGTTTTTCTTGTTCTGTATTATATTAAAGAAGGAAGATATGTCGTATGCTCTTTGCCCCGTGTCTTATTCTGGCTGATGTGGTGAGATTCTGGAATGGAGTCTCGGGCGGTTAAACTGCAATGGTGAATGGACGTACGGAAGGAGACGGAGCCGCATATTGTGTTTATACTCAACTCAATTAAAAAAAAAATATGTCAAGTGAGATTGACCCGGCAATCCCCAAAATATTGTTATCTTGAGACATTATACCCAGGCTATCCTGAGGCATCACAGTAGAATTATTATGGTCCATCAGACTAGTACTGTCAAGAGATATCACATTAAGTGCATCTTCAGACACCCCCCCAGGCTCTCCTAAGACTTTACACTATTTATTTTATTTTATTTATTTTGAAAGTTTTATATAGCGCAAACAAGATCTTTGCAGATATCAGAGCGCTTTACAGACGAAAGGAACAACGTGTGAGTAAAATAGCAATTGGGGTGGGGAAGATACATGTGGGAGCATAGTCAGCCAGATACATCAATAATGATACAAGTGAAAATAATTGATAGCGTAAACACTCAGGCAGGTCAATAACACGCGGTATACAAAAATGCAAAAAAGATTAGTAAAACTGATTGGTACACCGTCTGTAAATATCATCCCCAGTAATAATTCAAGTGTATTTAGCCATGAGGATAGCTTTTACTTCTTTCTTAAAAAGCATGGTAGAGGAGATGAGTCTGATTTCAGGGGGGAGTGAGTTCCAGATCCTGGGTGCCATTCCTGAAAAGGAGCGTTATACGTTTTTTCCTTGCAGAATCTTTGGGGCTTTAGCAGGAGGTTGTTTGTGCCTCTGGTGTTTCTAGAGCCTCAAGAAATCGTCAGCTTTTGGGCGAGGTATCCAGGTGAGCTCAGGTGGACAGCCTTGTGCGTGATGCAGGCGATTTTCAGATGAATTCTGGCTTCAAACAGCAGCCAGTTCAGGGCTCTCAGGTCAGGGGAAATGTGTGAGTGCTTTCTTGAACCAGTGATGAGTCTCGCTGCAGCGTTTAGAGAAGCTCTTATGGGTGCCGTGGTAGTTAGGGGGAGACCGCAGAGGGTGATGCTGCCGTAATCTATTCGAGGGATGACTAGAGCTTGTACCGCAGTTTGGAAATCTTTGGCTGGAAGGAAGGGTTTGAGTTTCCTTAGGGTATTGATCTGGTAGTTCGCCCCTTTAGTTGCTTTGTTGATGTGTTCCTGCATGTTGAGGTTGGTGTCAAGTGTTATGCCTAGAGATTTTGCTGAGTCCACAATGGTGGGCTGAACATTGAGTGCGGTTAGGTGTTTAAGCCAGATTTGAGTGCTAGTGATCTTCGCAGGCGGTGAGATCAAGAGCAACTCTGTTTTAAGAGCATTGAGCTTGAGGTGATTAGCAGCCAACCATGATTGGGTGCTTCTGATCGTTGAATTCAAGAGCATAATGTCTTTGGGTGATTGTACTTTGAGATAAAGTTGAGTGTCATCGGCGTACATGTGGAATTGAACATTGGATGCTTGTAGCAAGGTGGTGAGAGGTTCCATAACTAGGTTAAACAAAGTTGGGGATAGGGAGGATCCTTGTGGGACGCCTAGCGTTACCGGTATTGGAGAAGACATCAAGTTGTTACTCTTGAATTTCTGCGTTCTGTTGTGTAGAAAGGACGTGAACCACTTGAGCACAGTTCCAGATATACCCATTCTTGAGTTTAATAGGTCAAGTAAGTTCTCATGTTTGACGGTGTCGAATGCAGAGGAGAGATCAAGAAGGATCAGGAGGCAGGTATCGTTTTGATCTAGGATTTGGAGGGCGTCGTCAATTATGTGTATCATAGCAGTTTCTGTACTGTGGTCCGCTCTGAAGCCTGATTGATGGGTGTTGAGTAGATCAAACTGATTAATGTGTCTCGCCAATTGAGTTTGTGCACATTTTTCGAGCAATTTGGCAAGAGTCGGAATGTTGGTAATGGGACGGTAATTATTTAGATCAGAGGGGTCGGCTGTAGGTTTCTTTAGTAGAGGTGTGACTTGTCCAACTTTCAGGGCGTCAGGGATGGTCCCTTGTTGAAGTGAGCTGTTGATAATTTTAGTCCAAAGTGGGAGGAGCGACGGGGTGAGGTCTTTGACAGCGTTGGCAGGAAGGGGGTCCGTGTCGTGGTTGGCTGGTTTCACAGTACTGAGCAGTCTACCAATTTCTTCTTCCGAGTAGGTGGCAAAGGATGACCATGTAGCATTGTTTTTTGGTTCAGTGGGTGCTGTGCAGAGGGGTTTGGGGTAGAGACTTACGTCAATGAGGAGATCGTTCTTTATGTTGTCTGTTTTTTGGATAAAGAAGGAAGCGAAGTCTTCACAGGAGGGTGCTTCGCCCAGAGTACTGAGTGGTTGGGGTTGTTCCTTGGATTGTGTTCTGATTAGCTTAAACAGCTTTCTCTGCCGATTTTTGGCATGGTCGAGCTGACGGCTGAAGAAGTCTGATTTTGAGCGTTTTATTTTCCTGAAGTAGGCATTTCTCTTTTTCTTCAGCGTTTTTAAGTGCAGTGCGGAGGGAGCTGATCTCCATGTGCGCTCTGCCATTCTCATGGCTCGTCTATCATCATTGAGACTCCCGTTGTACCAAGGATTGGACATTTTTGAGGATGCTCTTTTTAGCTGCAGAGGTGCAGCTTCATTAACTAAGGCAGTCATAGCGGTGAGATAGTGATCCGTCAAGGATTGGACATCCGTAATGCCAGTGGGAGGAAGTAATATATTGCAGCTGTTGGGGGGTAGAGAATTTGGGTTGAGTTTTTTCAGGTCTCTTTTCCAGACTTTGGGCTTGAAGGATTGAACCGGGTTAGCTTTGACTTTTTCATTGATGAAGAACGTGACAATGTGATGATCTGACCAGTCACAGGGTTTGATAGATTCGAGTTGGATAGAGTCTTCTTTGGAGATGATAAGGTCGATGATAGAGCCTTTCTCGTGGGTCGGGCTGTTGCATTTTTGGGTGAGGTCGAGGGCGTCGAGGAAGTTTTTAAGACTGTTTACCACCGCGTCATTATGATCGTTCCAGTGGAGGTTGAAGTCACCAAGGTATATTTGTGGGAGTTCTCGCCCTGAATTGGTTGAGATCAAATCCATAATTTGTTGCGAGAAGGTGAAGTTGTCCCCTGGTGGGTGGTAAATGCCGTGAAGAGAGCAAATCGGTTTGCCTTCACTGATAATATCAAGGCAAATGTATTCATAGGAGGTTGGGGAGGGTAGGGAGGGAGAGGTTACTTTCGTGACAGAGAGGTTACTCCTGTGTATACATGCGATTCCTCCACCTTTTTGACCAACCCTGTCTAATCTGGTGATGTGGTAGTTGGGGGGAACCAGTATGTCCAATATGGGTGTAGAAGATTCATTTAGCCAGGTTTCAGTCATGACGATGAGGTCAATGTCCAGTGATAAGATGAGATCAGCGATTGCAGAGGAGTGTCTAGAGGCCGATCTGCAGTTGAGGAGGGTGCATTTGAGACGGGGTGTGTCGAGGGTGGAAGGGGCTTCGAGAGAGAGGGGGACTTTTCTCAGGTTACTAAGGATAGAGATTCTGTTGTTTTGCGTGGGGGGTCTAAGGGGATTTGGATGAATCGTTGGAATGGCGCGGAGGGTGGAGGGTATGTTGTTAAGGGGGGCTGGGCAGTAGGAGTGGAGGAGGGTGACTGTATCGAGGTCCGATAGTGTGTTGCAGGTGCGATGGGGACGGTTTTCCCGATTGCGAACAGGGGTTGAGGTCCAGTGCGGGGGGCGTTGAATGCGAGAGTCAGCCGACCAAGTGGAGGTCCTGTTAGGCAGGGTGGTGCTGGTGAAGGCGGGTGAGGGGTGTCTGGGATGTGTGCAGAGTAATTGTTTGTCTAGTCTATGTCTATGTCTAGTGGTGCCCAGCACACTACTGCTGCCAAGAGATATCACACTAAGAGCATCTTGAGACATTGCACCCAAGCTATACTGAGATTTCACACATGGGCTATCGTGAGAGGTTGCACTAGGAATGATCTGATGCAACACATTCAGGCTACCCTAAGACATCATACGACAACTCCCCGGAGACACCCTATTAGACCAAAACCAAAACATCACTCAGGGCTACAGTGAGGTGATGCACTCAGACTATCCTGAGACATCTCACTAGAGCTTCCATGAAACATCATATTAGAGCTACCTTGTGGCATCTTATTGGAGCAACCTTGAGGCATCTTATTAGAACCACTGGATGTCACACTAGCGCAGAGGTCTTCAAAGTGTGGGGCGCGACCCCCAGGGGGTCCTGGAGTCCTAGGAAGGGGGTTGCAGATTCCCCAGCTTCACTTGTCCCTGTAAAAAGACAGCCATCTGCCGCCCTGGGACGGCTAATTAAGATAATTATCAGCTGTTTGTCTGAATAAAAGGCAAATGCGCTGGTAATCTGCAAGTGTAAAGTATGCTTGGGAGCAGTTCTGGCTCTTTGTGGAGACAAAGATGTGTGTTTTTTGTATTTGAAGTGCAAAGAGTTAACTACTGGGCTGGGAAGTTCTTTTTTTTTAAATTTTAACTGCATTTACACTGGCCTTTGTGCCCCTAAAGAGGTGTTGAAGGGATAGTTATGTAAAAAGAAATGAAAACTGCATTACATATGGTTTGGCATTATTAAAACCTACATTTTGAAAGCACCATTTTATTGTAAAACTATTCACACCTTTTGCAGCATTGTATCTTACCCTATGTGTAATGCAAGTATAAAAAATTGGCTTGCATATTCACAGTGCTTTCTGTCACAGGCTGTGACTTTGTAGCACTAAAAATACACATCACTGGGGGGCGTGGCTTGCCGGGCGATGATGGCGGTCGCAGCGTTGTAGAGCTCCCGCCTGCCCTGACACAATCCTACCATTTATCCTGACCCCCGAGCCCGCTACCTGCCCTACCTGAGTGGCGATTGTCCCTGGCGGCATCTGGACCTGTCCGGTGAGGCGCGCTGTCCTCCCGGCTGCTCTGGTGAGCCGACATCGGATGTGGAGTGGTGCGGCCTGGGGCCGGCAGGCGGAGCCGGGACCTCAATTTTCGAGGCGTCGGCTGGCGGCCGCTGGTCGGACCGGTGGGAAGCCTTCCTGATTGGTGCCTGCGACACCGGAGGTGAAAGGAGCTGCGGCGGTGACCAGTGGAGCGGACTCCCACGCCGGGGTGGCCCCTGGAAGCTCCAGTACCACTGCGGCCTATGCTGACCCCGAGAAGCCGGGGCCTCGATTTTGGAGACGCTGAGCTGACCCGCGCCTGGGAGGTGGTGAGTCGGCGCTGGGTGCCCCTGGGGTTGGTGGACCGAGCTCTTGCCACAGGACGCCATTCGTCGTGAGGAGGGGGTGCCACGGGAGACCCCCGTGACTGCGGCCCATCTGCACTGTGGGTTGGCCCCCCTTTTGGTGGCGTGGGTCCGGAGGTACAATTCCCTTGCCTGGGACTGAGGCTGCCTGGTTCCCGGGGACGTGACGGAGGGCTCCCCGGACTGCCTTTGCTGTGACGACTGGGGGACCTGGCCCCCGGGGACACTGGAGTGGTGCTGTGCTCTGCTGGGCCTCTGGACGCCGGGACCTTGAGGTTGGCGGTCCCCGCCTGGTGCAACCGTCTTTGGCTCTCTGTCGGGGGAGCCGACGCTGTGGTCAGTGGCGCGTGGGGTCGTGGGCCCCTCTGCGACTGGACTGTTACGGATCCTGCGGCTGTGCTGGCTGGGCAGTGGATCGGTGGCAGGCAGTGTCCAGTGCAGCCTATCCCCGCCAGCCTGGGGATTGCGCCTGCTGCCCAGGAGTGGACTGTGGCCTGATCCGACTGCGACACGCAGAGAACTGTGAGTGCCCCCTGATTTGGTGTGTCCACCTGCGGTGTGCAGCTAAGCCCCCGAGTGCATTCTACGTCTACTTTACTGCGGGTGCGGAGGGGTTCGCCCGACTTCCCCTGATCATGACAAGAGGTGGGGGCGGCGCTGGACCCAACAAGCAAGGTCCAATCGACAAGTTTACCGGACCCAGCGGGGGGTCAGGAGCCTCGGGTGGCAGCCAGAACGCGGGACCTGACAACGCGGCCCTGATGGCGGCCATCACGCAATCCAGGGACTCACTGGACACCAAGATCGGGGCCGTTGGGGCTGATGTCATGCTTCTGCGCCAGGACCTTCGAAACGCGGTTGCTCGCATCACGGAGGCTGAAACCAGGATCACGGGAGTGGAAGATGATGTTGGTGCCCTAAAGAAGAAAGTGGCGGAGATGGACAAGATTCAGAGGGGTCTGGCACTCCGAGTTGAAGATGCAGAAGGGCGAGCGCGCAGGAATAATCTACGCTTCATTGGCTTTCCGGAGGATTGCGAGAAGGGGCCCATAGATGCGTTCTTGACGCGTTGGCTAGAAGGTTGGCTCCCCCCGGATGTCCTCTCGAGCTGTTTTGTGATCGAACGGGCCCACAGAGCCCTGATGCAGAAACCGCCTGTGGGAGAACGACCGCGCCCAATCATCGCAAAAATCCTCAACTTTCACGATAGGGATACCATACTTCGAGAAGCAAGGGCCACGGACGCGTTGCTGTTCGATAATCATAAGATCATGATTTTCCCGGACTATACCAGACAAGTGCAGCAGCAGCGTCGCTCCTTCCAAGATGCCAAAGCCAAGCTCCGGGGTTTGAAGATTCCTTATTCACTGCTCTACCCGGCCCGTCTACGCGTCGTTTTCCAGTCCAAGACTCACTTTTTCGATACTCCAGAGGCAGTGTATGGTTGGACGGATGAGACTATCCGGCTCCGGCCGAACGCCCAACCGGGCCTGAACCCAGGGCCATCACGTGGATCGTCGCAGGAGAGGAGTGACTCCTCCACTAGGGGTAAAAGACGCGGGAAATCTCGGTCGCGGAGACGCTCCCATTCCGGGAGCGCCCCGCGGGATGGTGTACAGTCCGACACTGATCAGTCCGGGAAGGGGCTTTGATGACCATGAGACCTCCATTTCCTAAGTCAGTTCTCTTTTCATCAGTGGACTATCCGAGAGGCCCGGAGCAACTGCCGCGATGGCCGAGGAACTAACGCCAGGGGTGGTGAGACCCAGACATTGGATTGTCTCAGGTGGGGCGCTGTTGGTGAGGCCTGATTGCCTCGCCCTGACCGTGTTACAGGTCACTAGTGGTTCATTGGGGCTCGGGGTGTTGACATATGGGCAGCCTTGTCCTCTCACGTTGGGAGGCGGCCCCGAAGGGTAGTTCCCGTTAGTTTGGGGGGTGTAGTGGGATCCATTGGTATGGGTGGTTTTGGGCACTATGTTTTGGGCCCGAAGCTCCCCATGCCGCGACAGGTACTTCAAGGTTTCATGAGGTATAGGGGTGGGGGGAGGCGGAGTATTGGGTGTTGGGTGGTTTGTGGGGTTGTGTCAGTTGGGGGAGCTGGGAGGGCTGGGGGGGTGTTGGATGGGATGCACGTGATTTTGGCTACAGTGATTTGCATGCTACAGGGTGCCTGGGCTGGGTCCTGGGGCTTTCTGAGACTTTTTCGTCAGGACAATGGCTGATCCCGCACAATTGACACCTACTAGTGGATCTATGAGAATTTTAAGCTGGAATGTGAGGGGGATGTTGGACAAAATTAAGCGTGGGGCAGTGTTGCGCTGGGGCAAGAGAGACTCAGCTGATGTCATGCTATTGCAGGAGACACATATGTTGGGAACAAAGGTGCTAAGCTTACAGCGCTTTGGCTACACTCAAGTGTTTCATGCGGGATTTTCTAGAGGTTCGAGAGGGGTGGCCATCCTTATACACAGGAGACTGTCCTATACCCACGAGCGTCATTGGCTGGATCCCCAGGGTCGATATGTCTTTGTCAAAGGGGTGATAGGCGCGGAGCCGGTGGTGTTTGGCTGTGTGTATGCCCCTCCTCCTCTACAATGGTCCCTGGCTGAGCGCCTCTTTGCGTTGTGGGCTGAGATTCCGGACTCTTTGGCTGTGATAGGTGGTGACTGGAACGATGTGGTAGATGTGTGCCTGGATCGGCGAAGGCTGCAGGAAACTGCGGTGGCCACCTCCCCTACTCGCTTGAAGGCGATGGTTGATGGGCTGGGCTGGGTGGATGTCTGGAGGCATTTGCATGCCAGGTCGCGTGAGTACACATATGTCTCTGCTGTGCATGGCTCCTTCTCCCGACTAGACTGTGTGTTTGTGCCGGGGGCCTTTCTTGACAGAGTGAAGCGGGCCGTGATTCAGCCTCGTGGGCTGTCGGACCACTCCCCAGTCGTAGTACAGATCACGCTGCACAGGTCGCCCCAGCCGTTTCGGTGGCGGATGTCCTCGTGGCATCTCCAGCAACCAGACTATACTACTCACATGCGCGGAGCGATTGCCCACTACTGGCACGAGAACCTGACTGAGGAGATTGATGGGGTGATGGTCTGGGAGGCCATGAAGCCCACGTTGCGTGGCGTCGACATAGCTTGGTGTGCTGCAGCCCGTCGACGTCGTCGTGAGGCTATAGTGGCGGCGTCAGATAGAGTAGGGGTGTTGGAGGCTCGGTGTCGGACTGACGGTAATGGGGTAGCTCTCAGGCTGCTCCTGCAAGCGCAGCAATCTTACGCCTCAGTTTTACTTGACGAGGCGCGACTGGCCTGGCTGGCTACGAGGAGCAGGGTCTACCAATGGGGCGACAAATCTTGCACCATGCTCCATAGATTGTGCCAACAAACACTGCAGCCGGTTACTGTGCCGGGCCTCGTGGACGAAGACGGGTTGGCCATGACGGATCCGGCTGCCATTGCGGCGAGCTTCGCTCGCTATTATGCGATACAATATGCCCCTCGGGACAGTCTCCCGCCGGAGGCTATTGACAAGTTCATCGCTGACCTTCCCCCTCGCGCGATTACAGACGAAGCCAAGACCGCCCTTGATCTCCCCTTGACGGCGGAGGAACTAGGCGATGCATTGGGTCAACTCAACACTGGCAAGGCGCCCGGACCGAGCGGATTTCCCAGCGAATTTTATAAGAAATTCCACTTGCAGCTGGGGCCGCATTATAGGCGGGCACTAGAGGCAGCGCGGGAATGTGGTAGCCTGCCGATTGACTGGCGTCAGGCAGAAATTGTGGTTTTTCAGAAACCTGGCAGACCACCCGACAGACACGAGTCATATCGTCCCATATCCTTGATCAACTTTGAGGCCAAATTGTTGGCCAAGGCGTTGGCGAACCGCCTCCTCCCGTATATGGCGGATTTAGTCCACCCGGATCAAGCGGGCTTTATGCCCGGTAGGGCGACGCGTCACAATATCAGGCGCGCGCAGGTGGCCGTCGATGCGATGGGAGCGACGGGAGAACAAGCGGCGCTTCTACTAGCGGACATCGATAGGGCATTCGATTCAGTCAGTTGGACTTATCTCTTCGCTCTTTTGCCGCGACTCAACCTCGGTCCAATTTTTGTCTCGTATGTCCGGCTTCTATACACAGACATCACCGCCTCGGTGCGTGTTTCGGGGGCTGTGTCGGAGAAGTTCCCAGTTGCCAGGGGGACTCGCCAGGGGTGCCCCCTCTCCCCGTACCTTTTTGCCTTGGTCATGGAACCATTGGCCGCGTGGGTGCGCATTGATGCACAACTTCGGGGCTTTGTGTGGGGAGCTGGACTCTCGGACAGGATTGCGTTATACGCAGACGATGTCCTCTTCTTTCTGACAGACCTTCACCGTTCTGGCCCGCGGATCCTAGACATAATGCGTATTTTTGGTGAAGTGTCGGGACTCTTCCTTAACCCGCGTAAATCGACTTTATGGGTGCTGGGCGGGAGATCGGAGGTGTTCCCCTGGGCCTCGGCCTTGCAAGTCGCGGTTGGTGGTCTAAAATACCTGGGAGTTTTCCTGTCTGAATCTGCCGCGGTTGCATGGGAGCGCAATGTGTTGCCGGTGTGGGACAGAGTTCAGTCGGACGTCAAGACCTGGTCTCGCATGCCCCTTAACATCTATGGCAGGTCGGCGATTTTTAAGATGGTCGCCCTCCCTAGACTCCTTTACCAGCTTCAGAACTTCCCATATAGGGTTGACCCACAATGGTTCCGTCGCGTGAATTCGGTACTGGGACGTTTCCTGTGGGCAGGGGGTGCCTCCAGAGTGGCACTGCGGACTTGTTTCCTGTCCACGTACTGTGGCGGTCTCGCTACATCAGACATACTATCCTACTACCAAGCCTCTCATCTGCTGGTTCTGAATGAGTGGTGGTACGGTGGGCGTGATGACCCGGCATACGCCCTGGAACGCTTTCTTATGGGGGATGCCACGCTCCACACGCTGTTATACTCGGCCAGCCGGCGGCGGAAGCTGCCGCAGGCTACTCAGGTGGTGTTCATGCTTTGGAGACAGGTGCTACGTCGTATGGGCTGGTGGGGTCGCCTAACAGCGGAAACGCCACTCTGGAACAATGGCCGGCTCCCTGCACTTGCCTCACTGTCGGGGTTTAGTGGATGGGACTCTATTGGGATCTCGACGCTAGGCCATGTCCTTACTGGGACTACTCTTAAAACCTTTCAAGCCCTTAGCGCCGAATTCGACATGCCCAAGACCCAATTTTTTAAATACTTACAACTGCGTCACGCTCTCGCGCCGAGTCTAGTGGGGTTAGACCAACTCCCAGAATTTAGCCCCGTTGAAGCCAAGCTCTTCATGGGGGATCTGGGGGATAAAAAAGTCTCCAAAATTTATCAAACCTTAATTACTCACTGCTCCTCTTCCCTCTTGTCGTTGAAGGCCTCCTGGGAAGTAGATGTTGGCCCCTTGGATGAGGATGATTGGAGGGAGGCACTGGAGTCCCCCCGTGGGGCAGCCATCGCTGTGAGACTCCGATTTATACAGTTCAAGTACCTGCATCGGGCCTATTACACCAGAGAGAGACTGTGGAAGGCTGGCCTCATTGCCACCCCTGTATGCCTGCGTTGTGGGACGGAGTGCGGTACGCTGCTGCATACTGTGTGGTCGTGTGTGGGTCTGACTCGATTCTGGAGTGGGGTTTGGTCTTGCTTGTCAGAGGTGCTGCAATGGGACCTTCCTCGCACGCCCAGACTAGGTCTTTTACATATCATGGATCAAGTAGGGGGTAACATCTATAAGCGTCACCTCCTTCTGTTGGGCCTGACGGTCGCCAAACGGGATTTGGCAAAGGCGTGGAAGAGTGACCGCGCCCCCCCACTCAGCGCATGGAGGGCGGGACTAGATTTTCTCATGGGACTGGAATTGCCTGTGTTTGAGGCCAGGGGCTGCCCCCGCAAACATTACAAGATCTGGAAGCAGTGGGCAGAATACAGAGACTTGCCATTGGATCCTCCCGTTGACCTGGATGATGGACTGCCTACCGGCAGTGACCTCGGGGCCTAGGTGGCTCCAGGACGCCTATTGTGCTTTACACTATATGCTGCAGCTGATGGTGATCACGTGCACTGGGTTAGGGTGGGATAAGGGGTGGGTAGTCGGGGTTTTTTTTTTTTTTTTTTTTTTTTTTTTTTTCTTTTTGGGGTTGTTGGCTGGGGGCGGGACGGTGGGTGGGGGGTTAGTTGAATGTCTAGGCTGTTCATGCATTCTATTATGTGTTTTCCACTGGCAGTGTCCTCCTGGCTATGGAGTACTGTATGTATGATTTGCCTGAAACCCTTAATAAACACAGTTGTGAGAAAAAAAAAAATACACATCACTATTCTCCACTGCACCAATCAAGATTTAATTCTGTGGGTCTCTGGTTACACACAGACCTCTGCAGTGCATTAATTAATATATGTTTCATATACTACAGTGCATTTCCCACTGAGGAATAACTTATTTTATTTATTTTTCATTTACACTGCCCATTATTTTATATGTAGATACCTGAAGGAGAAATACCTAAAAAAAATAAGAATATTTTGGGTGCATCGCCAGAGCATCACTTTTTTTGATGCTCCGGTGGCGCAACCATCTCAACCATACCTATGAGGCAATGCAAAGTCACCCTGCTTGGCTTTGCATTGCCTCATATGGAGTAATCAGTAAGACATAGCAGCGCAAGTGACTGTGTTGCTTTACTCTGCGTCAAGAAGGTATTCCATGGGCTTTGCATGGGGTTCCCACGCAAAGCCCATGAATTTTGATGCTGCCCCATATTTACAAAAATATGTAAACCTGGGGCAGCTCCAAAAACTGACACCTCTCCAGTGGAGGCGTAACAAGGAGAAATGTTCTAATGTCTCCTCGTTTTTTCCTCTTTCCATGTATGCTGCATTCTGCAGCTCTCATAGAAATAGGAAAACGCCCTCAGGATTGTTTTGGTGAAGGAAGGTGCCTCTTCCAGTACAAAAACACTTCTGCCTACGTTAGTGCTAGGCAGCAATGTGTGAAGGGAAAAGAACTGGAATGCATCGTATTTCATAATTACAGTTTATTCCTGGCCTTTCACCTTGGCATTGGGCAGCGCCGCAAGAAGACTTGCAGAGCTGTCCTTCGCCAATTCCTCATAAATAAGGCCCTTTCTTTTTAGCTACACCTTTGGCTACATCCCTTCGCTCAATAACCGTTGGTTTGGATATGTTCATATAATGTTATAAGTAAACTCCTATTCTATCCTATGGGACAGATAGCCTTTCCATAGTGAAAAATAAAACACACTGCAATTCACTACCAGAACATGTCACACACACCAGTACGTCTTACCTATAACATACTTCGCACCCTGCCCACATGGGTACCTTGGGCCTACCTTAAGGGTGACTTACATGTAAGAAGAGTGATTAGGGCTTGGCAAGTGGGTGCACTTGCCAGGTCGACATGGCAGTTACAAATTTCACGCAGACACTGCAGTGGCAGGTCTGATAACCCTTTTAAGGGCTGCTTGGGTGAGTGGCACAATCAGTACTGCAGGACCACCAGCACCATTTGATTTACAGGTTCTGGCACCCTCAGTGCACTTTATTAGGGAATTACCAGTAAGTCAAACATGCCAATCATGGAAACACCAATCCGTAATACAATTTGTAATAGGAGCACTTGCACTTTAATACTGAACAGCAATGAGGAAGTGCGCAGAGACACTGAACCAGCAAAAACAGAGTCAAAACTAGGATCGAAAGGAAAAAAACAGGAGAAACCTGCCAAAAGATGGCAGGTATAACAGGGGCATTTATATTTATCGATATATGTTGATGACGAGAAGGACCAGTTTCTAGAAAATTTTGTCAGAAGGGGGTCCTTATGCCTAAAGGTTTGACAAGGGGGTCGCGTCATCAAAAAGTTTGAAGACCACTGCACTAGGGCCACCTCGAAATGTCACACTAGGGATACCCGTAGATATCACGTTAGGGATAATTGGAACCTTTTACTAGAAAAAACCTATCTCAATAGGTGCCCCCAGAAACAGCAGATTAGTACTATCCTGAGACATCAGACTAGAGCCATTGTGTCATTACACCACACTGGGAAGTCACATTCTCACTAGGTTCAGACTCAACACAAGGACCCTACGGAGAAGTCACAAAACTCTTCCTAATCTAAGACATCACACTCTTTCTACGCTGAGACATCACACTTTTGCTACTCCGAGACATCACACTCTTGCTACCCTGAGACATCACACTCTTGCTACCCCAAGACATCACACTCTTGATACCCTGAGACATCACACTCTTGCTACCCTGAGACATCACACTCTTGCTAATCTGAGACATCACACTCTAGCTACTCTGAGACATCACTCTAGAACTCTACTGGGAGTCACACTCTCGCTACCTTGAAACATCACACTCTCACTCACCTGAGACATCACACTAGGGCCATACTGAGACATCACATTTGAGGTGTCGTATAACATTAGAGAAGAAGAGCTAACAATCTCGGATTTAATAGATGAGCCGCTTAATATAAAAAAAATCCCCATAAATTTGTATGATAGCAACACCAAAAGGATCACAGTTAAGGCCTTCTACATCTGTACACGGCCCCCAGGCAGGACACTACAGCCCCTCTGGCACATCTAGTAGCTCACTATTGCTGCTATATGGATGGATGGATGCTTGAGACGGTGGTCAAAGTGTGCTTACAGGGCTTTCAGAAGATCACGTGGGGAGAAAAATACCATGAGCTAAGATCAGCAGTGACACTTCATTATTTGATTTGAGCTATGCATTGAGTGACGTCGTGGCATACACTACACTTTCTGACTTGTCGCATGGGCAATCGGCTGCCTTTGCACCGGTGATGGTGTTCACCTTGGTGTACAGGATGTATTCTAGATCCTGCGAGGGTCTTCTGGATGCCCCCAGCTGGACATCGGCCTGAGCCCTGGAGTAGACCACCTGCTCCGATGCTTTGATGGACCGGAGACTTCTTTTGTCGTCTTCAGTACTCAGCGTTGCGTAGTGCAAGCATTCCTGGATCCCACCAAGTGAAAAAGGAAACACAAGACACATGTTAACATTGCTGGCAGACAAACATTCCTGGACATCAATTCATGGCAAAGTTCTATTTGTTATAACACACCAAAGCAAGCACAAATGTCCTTTAATGTTACTAGAATATGTGTAATTGGGTCAAATGTCCCTTTGGCCTTGACCCTCTACGCTCCCCGGCAGTCATTTTGTGATTTCGTATTCACTTGTAATATTTCCTTCTCAGCAAATTCACATCACAAGCTCCCTGCATGGGACTACACAGTTTGTTGAATGTTATTTCCAAGTGGCAGCTACCGTCTAAAAAATATGACGGGGCTCGTTGGTACCAAACTCACCCTACATAACGACGCACTTCTCCCCGGTGTTCCAGCAGCAGGAATGGAAGGACTTCCTTCCTACTTAGTGGAATGCAACCAATCCTGGAGCTGCTTTCATCAGTGTGAGAGCAGCTCTAGGATTGGTGGGAGCAGGCTAACCCAGCGCTCATTTTATTTTTGTGTGTTTGCCTGCTACACTCAGGCAGGGCAATGTTATTTCCCCTACAGATTTCTAGGCACTGCCGAAGAAGGGGCCCAAGTTGCACCCCACTAATGGCTAATGTCGATCACTGCATTCACAGATCGGCAGTGGGGTGACTTACGGGTGATGCCCATCATCACTTTTAATGAGTACAATGGGTTGGTAGTGTCATTGAGCTTCCTGACCCTGCACAAGATTTAGACAGTGTTGATCACAGCCAGGCACTGCAAAAAGTGTGTGCAAGCATATATACATACATTCTTCCCATACACCTAGGCATATGCATGATGCTCATCTCGCACTGGCTTCACTAAGTACTTGGAACAGCAGACTACTAGCAGGAAAAATACTGCAGAACTTGGTAAAATTGCTGTGAAACAAATGGCAAGATGTCCAAATACCTTGTTGCAAAATACTGGTCGTATATTGTAACCAGTGTTCTAGTGACCAGTAAAGATTTACTTAGAACCATCCTACGTACAAATAGATCAGTTCTTAAAATTGGAATCACAGATTCACGGTCTGACCTAACTCGTGAATATTAATGAGGGAAGACTCAGATTGCAACTCACTTTGAAGCCATCAAAGGTACAGTGGCCTGCTGGGACCAGCAGACCACCATCTCTATCATTTCCTTTCAATAGAGGAAACACTTTTTTTTAACCACATCGCTGCGTGCAAGATTCCCCTTCTGTGCTGGACCACAATTAAAATGGGTGTGGTCATGACGAGCTCAGCTTGTCATGAGCACACGAGCACCGTGCCTCATGACGAGCTGAGCTCGTCATGAGCATGGAAGGGGTTAAATGGAACCCATTTTCCTTAACGGAAAAAGGGCTGCAATTAAAATGCAAAGTTTACTGTTTTTTGTCCATTTAAGAGTTGACAGTGGACCACTGCATGCTTTTCAACAATCACAAATGAGAAGAGGACCCCTTCCCTTTTTCTGATGTATTACCACTTCCTTTGAGGTGTCAGCAAATGTTCAATATTTTGCAACTGAACTTCAGTAGCAAAACATTGATACAGTAGGCAATGACTAGGTCATTTGCTGGGTCTGGTGGCTAAGGGGACTAATGCCTCCACTGGTCAAGCGGGTCCACTCAGCCGTTCTTCCATCCGAGGCCAATAAAATGAGTACCATTGAATTGGGTAACAATGAACAACTGTTATTCAGCACCAAGATACCCTTGGGTGAATGTGCACTTTACAAATACACATTTTATGTTAAGGTTTGCCTACAACACACCTCTTCCAAATAGAGAATGGGTATCTAGTCATAATTCCATTTTTTGAGTCTGAAAAACGTTTCTGACTCCTAAAAAGTGGTTAGTACATAATAAAAGCATTTTGATGGTCCCGGAAGCAGGATTGGAGTGTTTGAGACCATTAAAATGCTTAGTACAATCAGCCCAAGATAACCCGCAACCCTGTGGTGAGTAGGTTTCTTTAGCCCCAAATGATGCTGGTGATATTGAACAATGTCATGAGTATGAGCTCTTGCAGGAGTTGTGAATCAAAGCCTTGCTCTCCCGAGAGTTTAAAATCTTGGAGGCCATCTTGCCATGAATAGGGGCCATGCCCTTTTCTCTTTGCCAGTTACTCCTAGGTATAGGATATGGTTGGAGACTCTCCTTTTGGGATCAAGTTGCAACCAGTTTCATGCTACCTGGAGACCTTGGTTTCCTGAGATGGAGAGCCGCACGAAGGTGCGTTTTTGGTATATGAATAGAAAGTTTTTCGTTATGAAGATGACACAACATTGGTGGAGTCTCTATGAACATTTGAGAATTGATCCCCTTACATAGCAAAGCCTTGAAGAAGTTACGAATGTAACTAAACATGTGTCGGCTGGCATGTCTCTATTTCACCGTGCTATTCTGTTCTTCCAGCAGTAAGAACTGGACCTTAAAATAATAACTGTATAAATATGAAATGTTTTTGAAAAAATATTTTTCTTGTATGAATATATGTACAGTATGAATTGACTAAATGTCAACCTGAATATTACATTTGAGAGAACCCCAGTACAAATCCAAATATTGTCATATCCTGTGATTTGAGCAATCGATAGAATATATAGATCTTGTGTTTCAATTTTAAAAAAATCAATGTTGTAGTAATATTGTTGAATGCCGGGGTTCAGCTGTCTGTCTAAAGATGGTACAGATATGTGCTGACAAGGTTTGGAAATATATATGCACATTGATGAGTCAAGTGTGATGTAAATATTTTAGATGCTCAAGTACGATTGAAGCATGTACTGAAACAGACATGAACATGTGAGAAGAGCATCTAGAACCATAGGTATTACTAAGTGAATTAGCAGGTAAGGAAGCATTTGCAATGCTGCTGCACGTTGGATTGATGATACTTTCCATACATAATTTCTGGAAGTAATTCCAAGTTTCTTCTCTGTTCCAGATCTCCTTCACTGCTGTACCCTCACCCTATCCATTTCCTCCTACCTGACCATACTGATAGACTGGAAACAATTGCACCAGAGTCAGTGGTGACAGAAGGTGGGCTTCGGATGGTTCCGTTCACCTGGATTTTGAATCGTGGCACACACACACACACACACACAAGCATATATACTTCACATGCATACAAACGTTCGGTTCACATACATCCACATTCTTCACACACCTAGATACATACTACACAGACTAAGGGTCTGATTAGGGATCTAGCAGGTGGCGCGGTGGTGGCGGTTTGGCCACCACTGCACCTGCTGTCCAACCACCCTATTACAACTAAGACGGTCGGACTGCCATTGCACTGCTACAACCGTCAGGCAACCGCATTCCCTGGCGCTGGTGCGGTGGTCTGAGGGCCGAAATATGCTTGATTGTGTCCTGAGACACAACAAGCATAATACGACCTTCCTCACTGCAAGCGGCCCCCTCTTGCCCTTGGGCACAGGGGTGTATGCAGGGGGGTACATGTTGTGCACCCCTGTATTGCAGCACCCCCATTTTCTGCACAGCAAGAAATGCAGTACATGGTGCATTTCCTCTTGTGCAGGAACATGCACTGGCGGTTCCCCGGTGGTGCTGTTTCAGGCTCATAATGAGCCTTTTAAACAGCACCGCCATGGGACCGCCACAACACCCACCGACCAGACCTAAAAAAACATCTAATCTGGCGTGAAGTCAGAAGCGAGTCTTGGAGGAGCAGGAGCGTGGCGTGGCGTGGCGTGCCGTGCCGTCCGCTCCAGCACCACCGAAACTCATAATCAGGCCCTAAAAATCTTAACACACGGTCTTCACACACACACACATTCTTCATACACAAGCTAGCTTCACACACATATTCATAATGCGCAAACCTTCTTAACACACACATGGTTCAGACACATGCATACATTTTTCACACATACACAAATGCACACATTCTTCACACACAAACAATCTTCACTTATATTCTGGCAGTGACAGTGCAATGCACAGAGGATTGACGGAGAAATCTCACCTGTAGTAAGGTTGTGGTCTGATCATGCTCGCCTTTTTTGTCTGAAAAAGAAGGGTTTTACAGTTACAACTCCAGTCATACATTCTCCGATATTTTTCACATGCCTGTTAATACATAGGGGTGTGCACAGATTGCGTAATTTACTTTGGTGTAATTACACAAAATTATGTGAAATTAATACGTAATTAAGTGAAATGCACAACTGTCATTCTGTGTTTTATTTTAGAGCAAAATGGATTGTTACACTAATTTGGCACAAAGACATCTTCAAACAAAAGCACCGCAGACGACAACCACTTGGCTTCTGCTGTTCCTATGGTTTTGCGATCATTTCTTTTTACCTTGAATCACACATTATTACACAAAGTGCATAATGGTGTAATTTTGGGAATTTCACATAACAAGCA
Organism: Lissotriton helveticus; assembly: GCF_964261635.1. NCBI lineage: Eukaryota > Metazoa > Chordata > Amphibia > Caudata > Salamandridae > Lissotriton > Lissotriton helveticus. Next base: position 2,061,475,957 of record NC_136065.1, read on the forward strand.
AAGCGCAAAATTCCCTACATTAAGTAAGTTTACCTAGGTCAAATAATGCATTCAACTGGGTGTGATTGGCATTGGGGTTGTCAGGAGGTCTGAAGTGTGCAAGTTACATCTACCAAGACCTTTCTTTATTAACTTTAGTTCATTGTATGAGCTCTGTTATCTTCCTCTCTCCACTAATATCTTTAGCCTCTCTTTTGGTACATGGCTACATCTAGGAAGCTTCCAACACTAAGGCGTGCGTGGAAAAGGTTTGTAGGCTGGGTAAAGCTTGCAGCACTGAGAGGTGAAGTAAATGCAGCCAGGACACAGAGAGCACCAGCTGAGTAGAGTCAAGCCAGGCTATTCACACAGCTAGCTTACACTTGTGAATAATTTACACATGTATTTTACTCTTACATTTATAAGTAACTTGGCTACCTTTGGCTAATCATACAATCAGAATGTAAAGTTACTAAAAAGTGTAGACTTATGTCTCCACCCCCTGAAAAAGGGTCTAAAGCCAAATTTACAAGTACAGGTTATTACTGATGAAAAAGAAACAGTAGCAATTCCCGCACCACACCTGGCCAACCACTCATAGTAGAAAACCCTCCCATCGAAAATTATTGAGACAGGGACTTAAAATACAACCCCATCAGAAATATTATAAAAACGAAGTTAAATTATTTAAAATAGTAAACAAATATAAATACATATAATGTAATATTTAAAGGTATATACAAATAAAGCATATGCATTATTTAATTACATATTTTAAAAATGTTAATTAAAAAATATGAAAGATTGAATTTTAATAACATATATTTACATTTCTTTTAATTAATTCCATACATCACTTATAATATGTATTCATGCATAACAGATTTAACCAAATTTACAGTAGGTGAAAAATATTTTTCTCAATTCAAACTTTAGAAAACTATGGGCCAGATGTACGAACTGCAAAATAGCACTTCGCAAATTGCGACTCATTTGCACCTCGCAATGTACGAGGTGCTATTTGGCATGTACAACAGTGTGTATAACACTACGATTCACAATGGGGTCGCAAATTGCGAGGCTCATGAATATTAATGAGCCTCTCACAATCTGCAAGCCCATTGGGATTGACAGGACCGCCCAGGAACATTGGCCTGCTGGGCTCAGCAGAACACCATGTCTGGGACTGCTTTTAAATAAAGCAGTTTTTATTTTTAAATGCAGCCCATTTTCCTTAAAGGAAAACGGGATGTATTTAAAAAAAAAAAAAAGGAAACATTTTCGTTTCATTTTTTAAAGGCAGGTAGTGGTCCCTGGGACCACTGCCTGCCCTTCGGAAATATTTTTAGAGACAGTATTAAGAAGAAGGTGGTAATTTTGAGAGTGTTTTGGGACTGCAATTGCGGTCACAAAACATTCATACATTGCTTTGCGGACGCTATTAGGATGGGAACTCCCCTTCCTAATAGCGAGTTGCAATTCTTAAATTGCGAGTCGTAAATAAATTGCGACTCGCTAGTTAGGAATTGTACATGTCCTGGGCCATTTTGCATGCACAAATGGGCCGCAAACCCGTTTGCGCATGCAATTTAGGGTCGTACATCTGGCCACAAGTTTTATTTAATATAAAATATTTAAATTAAGCCACCAGTGCTGTAGTATTTTTTAATCTACTTCTACAGATAAATTAAATGCATATTTATATTTGACATAAAAGCATTCCTACTAATGTATTATAAAGTTTAATTAACGTTTTACATTTTTCCTAAACTTTAAAATAGATAGATCTCCACCCGGAGATCTCGACTCGACTGTGTATTCTCCCTATGGCAAGGCATAGAAAAAAGTAAAGAGGTTTATTTCACTCAATATAAAATAGTAAACATACTTTTATGTTAAATAAATACATTTTCAGAAACAGAAAGTTGATGTTTGATGCTGCATTGACAAAAAATATTAAAGCTGATATTTGAATGATCATTCATGCTCAGTTTGGTAATTTTATTTCTGATTTGGTCTCCTCGGTGACAGATCACCAGCATGGACTAGTATGGCTCTTATATTAGGATTCATATGCAGATATTAGCATCTACAATGAGAAAGCAATGGCGGCTCTAAGAGAGGTGTATCTTTCTGACACCTAAACCTACACGTTTTCTATAGCTTGCATTATAAAGCTTTTTGTATGAACCTGTAATATATGCCTGCTCTGCTACCTACACCCTGAGATTGTGGGTTTCTGGGATTTGTTAAACTATTTTTCCGTCATTGTCATTCCAAGTAGATTCTCATTATAATAATTGATGGAAAGTCTGTTTAACAGTGGAGGGGTGGTATAGTGAAATAGTGTAAATCGTAGAAGTGAAGAAAAATGCATTGAAAAATGAAGGCATGAATTTTTTTTCTGAACTACTTGTAAAATAATTTTTTGGCATAAATTGTATTGAAAATCCATGGTTTTGCCAAGTGTTCTTGAAATAAGAAAGCTTTCAATTCTCCCGAGCTGCATCGGGCATGTTGGCAAATCATGGAAATATGGGAATATTTCATTGATGGCCTTTATTTCTGCAAAATGCACAATTTGGTTTCAGTTTTACAAATGTACTAAAGGGCAGAACCCCCTTCCAAGCTCTCTACCCCCGAGGAACTCACACTCTGCACGCTTGTTCTGTGGTATTCAAGGCGGGCGCACCCCACATCTTAAAAAATGTCTCCAGCCGACACAGGCCCTTGCACCACTTAAGGAGCCGTTTGCCACCACTCACACCCCCACACAAAGGCTGGCCTCTGCCTCCTAGGTAGACATGCCTTTACCTTGCCTGGGGGTCGCCGTATAAGCCACAGCATTACTGGAAAAGAGAAAGAGACCTGTTACCTGCTGAACAAAGGGCACAGCAAGGAAATACGTCAGGTGTGCTGCGAGGCTTACCTGCTGTCTGGGCGGCTCTCTGAAAAGTAAAGCAAATTAATATTACTGAGTGAGCAGATTGTTTTCCATTCATTATTTTTTTATAGCTATTCTGATGCTGCGCTGCAGAAAATGTGGTGCCAACAGGGGGCCTTATTTATGAGGCCTTGCGACAGTTTTGCGCTTCTGTTGCGTCACTTTTTGTGGCGCATCGGCGGCGTAAAGCATGCCTCCTGTTGCACCCTATTTACAAAGTGGCACATCTAAGCAGATGCGTCACTTTGTAAGCCCCTGCACTACATTATACCTGCGTCAGGTATAATGTATGCAGTGTGGGTGTTCCCATGTAAGTAAGCCTCGTTGAAGTGATGCAGTAAAATCTACAAGATTTCACTGGGCCACTTCTAGGGTGCAAATGCGTCAATATCTTACGCCTGCCTCAGAGCAGGCATAAGACTGACGCAAGCCCTTTCACATGGGGCATGCCCCCTGTGAAAGGACACATTGCTGGAGTTGCGTCGCTTCTGTGACACACTCCAGCAATGCTTCACTTTTGCGCCATACAGATACGTCAGAAATACTGACGTATTTGTAACTCCTTGCGACATGATGCATCATACAGTAAATATGGCGCATCAATCATGTCGCAAGGAGGGCGCACGGAGAAGTGACGCATCGCTGCTTTCACGCAGCAATGCGTCACTTCTCATAAATGAGGCTCTCCTAAATAAGGCTCCAAGCACCTTGCGCCACCCGTACATCACTTTTCCCATGTTAAAAATGATGCAAATTTGGCGTAAGGGGATTTTAAATAAGCCCCTAACTGCGGCCTATAGAGACCGAGTTGAGCTGCCTCAATTTCTGTGTGTGACTCAAAGTATCCAAGGATGAAATGCGCCTCTAAAGCAGTATTTTTACCTGGATCTACCATTAAAAAAAAATTCTTGTTTGAACTTTACCATTATATAAATCAGTTATTTTGCTAAGTTTTTTCCCTCGTACAGTAAACAAACTAATAGTTTAGCACTGTGAAAGATGCGTCATGGTTATTATTTTTTATTTTTTATAGCAAGTATTTGCCTCAAAAAAGAACATTTTTAAAAATGAATTGTGGTTTCCACTTACATGCATTATAAATGTATCACATAAACATCCTACACTGATGTGGCCGTTTAATGAGGGGTGTTTTTAAATGACAAACCTTTTAGTTGTGCAGTTCTCACCTCGCTTCCGGTTATGTAGGCAGAAGATCCGCAAAGTAGAGGCAAGAAGTAGGCAGGCCACGCCTATGCCGATGCCAATTACCATCCAGTATGAAGGGAATCTGGAACCTAGGGTTTGAGGAGCTAAAAAGACACAGAAATTGTGTCATTAAGGGCCATATATACGAAAGTTTGGAATGTGTGAAACTCATTTGAGTTTCTTTTGCGATTCCCAGTGGGTCGCAAATACAACTACCTCATTAATAATAATGAAGTAGATGCTAGTTTGCGACCCATTGGGAATCGCTAAAATCACAGGGTTGGGGCCCTTCGGGGGTCAGCAGACCACCATGTCTGTGATATTTTCAATGAAGCCATGTCTTTTATTTTTTTAAAGGAAAACAGGATGCATTTCAAAAACCAAAAAATAAAAGTTTTCTTTTCATTTTATAAGAGTAGGAGGTGGTCCGTGGTACCAATACCTGCTCTTAAAAAATGCTTTTACAAACATTCACAAACGGGAAGGGGTTCCTTGAGGACCCCTTCTCATTTGTGAATGGGTTACCACCAAGCTGAATTTGGTGGTAAAATGTGAATGTTTTGCGACATCATTTCGGTCGTAAAACATTCATACATACTACTGCAATTCTGTATTAGGAAGGGACGCCCTCCACACGCCCTTCCTAATCCCAAAACGCAAATCCAAATTGCTATTCGGTAACAGGTTACTGAATTGCTATTTGGCTTTGGTACATGTCAAAATGCCTTTTTGCGTTCGCAAACGGGACAATTCAGTGAATTAGCCCGTTTGCGACCTCAAAAAGGCTTTGTATATGTGGCCATAAGTCACAAGATGGATTAAAATGGGGTTAAGGTAAATTTGACAAACATTACACCTTGTGCAGTTAGCAAATTTTGTGAACTGTGCAAAATTCCATCTGAGGGTGCAATTTAATGCAGAAGAATGTTTGTCAATAAAGGTTCTTTTGCTACAGACGTCTAGCTAAAACTGTATTTGTGGAAGTACCGGTTTCACAAAATGTACTTTTTCTGCTATCAAATTGTAGCTAAAAACACTTGCCAACTTTTAGCCTGGTAAATTTATGAATAAAGTTTAAATGTTTGTAGAGGAAAACCTATCTGTAAGAAATTGGGTTGGTAGTCTGTGGGGAGACAGGCAGTAGTTTTGATGTTAATGTTAATGTTAAAAATGCTCTTTTATAGCGCACGGCTACTCCTGGGAGTGTCCCGGCGCTTTGGCAAAGAGCCCTAGGAAGAAGAGAAACATAACACGGCAGAATGGAAAAAAAGCAGGAGAGCAGTTACTGAGCAAAAAAACAGGTTTTAAGCCCTTTTCTAAAGGAAAGCAAGTCTTCAGATTTCCTAAGCAGGGTCCCAACCAGCCTGGAACGCTGGACATTAGCAGCCGCTGCTGGAGTTAGCCAAACTCGAGGCGGAGATATGTGGGGAGGAGCTCTCTGCATGGTGGAAGGAGGTAGGTTCGCTGGGAGCCAGAGAGGAAGAGACACCCAGCCATGGCCCTCTATGACAGTGGCATGGACACCCCAGATAGAGCTGTATTCAGGCATCTCGCTCCTAAGTCTTCACCAATGGCAATGAAGTGCAAGAGGAATGGAGGCACAAGCCCTGCCACGAGAAGAGAGGACCCCGACTGTACGTTCTGCCTCTTTCTAACCCTGCGAGGGAAGCAGCCAGAGATCAGGTGGCTCCTCTTAGCTGCTCTTCTGCTCCCCTCTGGACTGTGGTATTAGGGTGTGTGGCCTGGCCCTTTCCCCCTCCCCTTCAGCAGTCAGACGGTTGCTGGAAGCAAAGGCATAGCCTGGGGAGGAAATATAAAGACCCATGATGTGGTGGCCCTCGTGGTGGATGAGCAGCATTGTACCTATCCTCTGTGTTCGGCTTGTTGAGGTCTCAGCCTCAGCATTTCCAGGGAGCCCTGGAGCCTGGTCTGCCAGTAGGCCTTTGGGGCCTTTCTGAAGGCATCCATCATGTGGGATGGAGCAGACTGGCAGGGTGCTTGAATATATCTCTTTTCTACGCATACAATACATCGCATGCCATTACAAAGCGGTCGTTACAACGACCGCATTGTTACATTGCGAACCATTACATTTCAAGTTGTTACAGCGACTTTCTGTAGGGGAGCGCTGAACTTAGGAATAGTATAATTTACTATTCCTACTCCAGTTTGTGCAACAGCATGGAAGGTGTTGGATTGTAAATCCAACACCATCTGCCCCCTACAGCAAGTTGTTGTAACGCCTTGCGATGTAATGGTTCGCGATGTAGCAATGCAGTTGCTGTTACGATCGCGCTATAATAGCATGTGATGTATCGCATGCAATGTAAACGCTGTTTCCCGCCATAATAATCCCAGACACAGGGCCTCGACTGGAGCTAAGGGGGCTCATCACACAAGAGGGATACAAGGTGATATAGATGCCCACAAACCCCTTCCTCATTTCTACCTTGCATTAATTGGACCCACCGCCCATAATGGGTAAAGACAAAGGGTCCCACATGCAAATGCAGCCCAAACCAGTCAAGTATACTACCGCCTCATCAGGGTCTATGAGGCCACCTGCTGTGTCCACCCCTGACCACGGTCATCTGAAGTCCACAGAGGTGGTGAGGATCTTGCAGGCAATACAGTAAACCTGGGAGGCAGTTCAAGCCAAAACTGGGGAGGTGGGCGCAGATGTCACTCTCTTTCGCCAGGTTCTGCAAAATGTGGTGGGAAGAGTGGAGGGTCCCCAATCCTAGATGATGTAGTGGCGGACCTTAAGACAAAGGTGATAACATTGAGCTCCACTAGCCTCCCCTTGGAGTCCAGGGCCGAGGACACTGAGAACCAGTCATGTCATAACAACCTTCATAGTGTTCCCAGAAGAAGCAGATAAAGCAGCCTTGGAGGCGTTTTGGAGTTTTGGCTCAAATCCTGAATCCCAGATGGAATCCTGTCTCAGTGGTTTGTGGTTGACTTAGCCAAGAAACCCCCACTGAGGACACCCCCACACCAATGATTTCCTGGATCTTGAACAATGGAGAACGAGACAATGCCCTGCTAGTAGAGTGCAAGCAGAGGACCCTGGCCTTTCAGTCTACTCATATCAGAGTTTTCCTGGACTACACTAAAGTGATCCAGAAACAATGTAAATCCGTTGATGCTATCAAAGCAAAGATGAGAGACATGTCCCTGCTATGCATGTTAATTTTCCCAGCAAAACTAAAGGTAGTCTTTAACTTCCACGCACACTTCTTTGAGACTCTGGGAATGGGCCACGGAAAAATCAGAACTCCGATGCAATCAGGCTCTGAGCCTGGGACCCAATCATAATCAGTCTCAGACATCCCAGGCACCCAGAGCAGAGCGGAGAGCTAAATCCCGGAGGGGCTGTGTCCGTCATAAACGATTTCCTGAGTCATTGGACTCAGACCATAGCTGCACCGAGTGAAGAGAGGCTTCACAACGGCTTTGCCCAATGCACTGCATTGGTGGCTGTTGGACCATCTCAGAGGGGCAGGGCTCCCCTAGATGAGGCTGTTGGACCTGGAGCAATGGTTTAGAGATGACATTTGACCGGGGACTCTACCCCATGGCTTCAACAAGGGGGCGCCTTACTGGCTCTGATGTCCATTATAAAGACAACTGTGACTGTAGACGTCAATTGGAATGAGATCCTGCATAGAAGGAGGTTCACTTCTAATGCCTTGTAATGAGCTATGTACTGTTTCAATTGTTTAAGTGTTCAGGCGACAGATGGTTCTCTTGAGGGGAGGGAGGACTTTGGAGGAAGTCGTTTAGTTCGTGGGTATATGTGGGTTTCGGTTCAGTTCTTTCACTGTTTTTCCAAGCAGCCATATCGAAGAGATCGAAGAGATGTCGGACCCAGTATCCAGTATATCATGTCAGCGGGCCCTATACACCCAAAGCCGATCTCCCCAATGGACCCAATCTCGCTTGTAAACTGGATACTGGGTCTGACATAAGAAACTGACTGGATACTTGGAATTGATTAATACATCACCATATGTTATTTGGAGCACACTGATTGTTTCTTTGAGGAGGTCAAATGTAATACAAGATTTAGAAGCACAACACCAATATCCATCACTCGGAAGAAAGATTTCGCCTCATAGCTCCATATTATTGATTTGCTTCAAAAGATTTACAAATGCCCTGAAGAAGTTCTGCAGAATGAAACGCGTTGGCTGTGGCTTAAATTTAAAGTAAAATAAAAGCACGTAAGAAAGAATCACAATCATCTCTTTGATATGGACTCAATATGAAATGATTTGACTGTATATTTCTGGAAGGTGGTGCAGCTTCAATATAAGAGGCATTTACGATTGACCCTGTTGACAAGGGTGGTATCCTTGGAGAGAGGATACCTTTGGAGCTGGCACACAGAATTACTTTTGGTATTTAGATAATTGTTGGTTTAGTTTCTGAGGTTGGTGCTGACTCTAGGTAAATTGTTCCACTGTCCTGTCCATGTGTATGCCCATCCTTAGCATCTACATAACTCCCCAAGAACCCACACCCACCCTAGATGAGCTAACAGGCATTGTGGCAGGGCTCCCTGGGGGGATCATTATCCGGGGGGGGGTTAAACTTTAATGCTGTGTCAAACCCCAAGGAAGATGCAATGGTAGCACCTCTGAAACATCACCTGGAGAAAGCTAAAACATTCAGGACATAAATGGATTCCCTGAAGCTTTGTGATGCGTGGAAGGTCCGGCACACCTCAGTCTCATTCAAAAACCCTTTCCCGTATTGACGTGCTGCTCTTGCCCACCGCGGACAAGGTTCATACTATGGCAGCAAGCATTCTCCCTAGAGGGATATAGAATCACTCCCCAGTCTCCCTATAAGTAGATTCCCCAGTGCACTACAAGAGGCCAATCTGGCGCCTCAATACCTGGTTCCTGACAGATAACCAGTTTGCATAACACCTCTTTGCAGAGCTTCCAATTTTTTTTTTACTCAATGAAGGCTCAGTAGCAATAACAGGCACATTATGGGTGACCAGTAGGGTGCAGCCAAGGCCTGTCTTAAACACACTGAGACCCAAAGGTACCACCAGGTGACTAATCTCAAAACCCAAATACTGAAACTGGGGGACAAATGTGCCTCTGACACCTCGGAAATATTCACCGGCAATTAGCACTCAACAGAGTCTTATTGTGTAAAATGGCCACGGAGATGGCCTGCCAATGCTGAAGAGAGACTATGAGGAGGGTCTATGAGCACAGGGACAAAAGTGGCAATTTCCTAAATGGACGGGCCAAAAGGAAGGCAAGATAAAAACTAATCACAAGCACATCAGGACGTTCTCTCCACCAGTTCCTAGAGATTGCGGCTGTCTTTGCGAATTACTATCCAGAATTATATGCTCAACGTCCCCAGCAGGCCCGGGAACAGGACAGGCCTCTCCTTACCAAGATATCCCTTGCACAGCTCGCAAACTCCCAAAGAGATGACCCATATTCCCCTTTAACACTGGGAAAAAAAATTATGCCATCTAGGATTTGAACACGGGTCAAGATTCCGGGACTGGATGGCTTCCCTTCGAATACTACTTTAAATTAAGACGTATCAACGCTCCGAACCTACTAAATCTATATATGGAAAGCACACAAAGAGGTTTCTTCCTACCCCAAATTGGACCATGCAATAACAGTGGTGCTCCTCAAGGAAGCCCATAAGGGAGACAACTATGCCTCCTATTGTCCTATCTCCTTGATCAATGCTGACATAAAAATCTTGCCGATTAGGTTCCAGCAAGTCCTACACACCCTTTTACATCTGGACCAATGCGGTTTCATGTCTAACCGTAGCACTCGTCACTGTATTAAGCATGCAACATTGTGCTGGCTCAAGTCCATCTCCTCCAGGATCTGACAGTTCTTTTACTGGTCGACTTTGAGAAGGCCTTCGATACAGAGGACTGCATGCACCTGGCCAGGGTCCTTTTCCCCATAGAGTTCGGTCCTTGATACTGTCGGTATGTCCGACTCTTATAGTGAGAGCCCTCGGCACAGGTCCTGATCAATGGGGTTCTCTCACACATGTTTCTGATCCAACTGGGAACCAGGAATGATTGCCCTCTAAGCCCCTTCTCTTCGCACTTGCCATAAAACCTATAGCTAAATTGATCCGCAGCGATGAACAGGTATAGGGATGGAACTGGGGAGGGTCAAGCGAGGATAAGAGCGTCCTGTATACAGATTACGTCCTCCTCTTTTTATCCAATCCCCAGACATCAGGATCCTGTATTCTAGAGATTCTGAAGGTATTAAAGGAGGCCCCAGGTCTTCGGCCCAACTGAGCCAAATCCCTATTGGTTCCATTGAAGGAAGACAATGAGATAATCACCTGGCATGCCAGTATATCAATCTGCTACTTAATTTGTAATTATCTGGAGGTCTATATAGCCGTAGTACCAGAGCTCACCCTTCTCCTAAGTAAAACCAATACAGATCTCTATAAATGGAACAAGTTCCCTCTGAACATCATGGGTAGAGTGGCGCTCATGAAGATGATGGTACTGTAGACCCTTCTGTAGCTACTGCAGATCTTCCCCCTTTTCATCCCGAATACCTGGTTAACGGGGATATCTACCTTGTTGCGGTCCATTCTGTTGAATGGCCAACCCCACCCGCATAGCCTTAGACAAATGCTGGTGATTGGTTTATGATGGTGAGCTCGGGGCCTCAGACATCAGGTTGAATTACCAAGTGTCTATACTCTTGGTTATTAATGAGTGACTGAGTGGGGGTTGTAATGACCCAGTGTACCAATTGGTACTGACAGCACTGGGGTTGGAAAAGGTGCTGCAATACTTATATGATTCACTGATTCCAAATCATGCCATGGAACCTACAGTAACGGTACTACAGATTTGGCGGGCTACATGTAAGTTCACAGGATGGGTCAAAAGACTGACACAGTAGACACCACTATGGTGTGGTCGCTGGTCGCAATACACCACAAAGTTAGGAGGATTTGGGAAGGTGGATCAAATTAAGATCAGTACCCTGGAGCACATATTGCACGGATCATACATGCTATCATTTCATGACCTACAAACCCAATTTAAACTGTAAGACACTCAATTTCACCAATATTTACTAATGGGTTACCATGCAGAGTTCACTAACCTGCCAGAGTTCAGCCCAGTGGTGGCCAAGCTACTGTTGGGTCGTCTGGGCCAGGAGGCTATTGAAATTATTAATATTACATCCCATGAGACGATTTTTTTGTAAATTATATTTAGGACACAATATTTATATCTGAAAATATTTCTGCATACGATATTCTGGAATTACAATTTAAATTTGGAAATCTTTACAACGTTTGCAAAGCTGTTAAATTGCATTAACATTTCTGAAGTATGCAAAAGAATAACACTACAAATGTGTGCAGTCAATGTGATTATATAACGGATAAAGTACCCCATGTTGTACATTAGAAGAATATTGAAAGTCATTGAGGAGTTCCATAACCATATTGAGGAACAAGGCAGCTTCTTTATAAGGTTATGCAACTTTGAGGTGACTTACATAATCCTTATCATGTATGTTAGGTGGTACTTTACCCCATACAACACCTTTTCCATAAACCACTTAAAACCTTGGTACATAAATCTTTCATCATTACAGTTCTGTCGTCTTTTCTTTATAATCGGTGACTGGGTACATCACAAGCCGTTGGTTATAGAGCAATTAGAGACAGCTGTTTTTATAGGGATTGCAGGATCCTATGTATTATAATAGAATACCAACTGCCCACCTTGAGTATGGGGAATTCTATGCCATTGGATACTCGTGCACTTGAAGGTTCTGCAGTTTGGAAAAGTAATGGGTGTGCCTATTTAATGATTTTATTAAATCATCAGATGCCATCTTAAAGATTGCCGCTTACCCTCTAGCACCAACAGCTGTGTCCCATTTCCACGCCCTTTGCGATTAATCATAAAGAGCTCCACCTCACAGATGTATGTTCCTGTGTCATTGGGTTGCACGTCTTGAATTTCCATATCGGCCTTCTGCTGCGAGGTGAAGGTGGTGTGGTCTGGCATGAAGACCCTTCCGCTGAACTTTGCACTGCTGTTGGTCACCTCAGTCATAGAAGAGGAGGAGGGATTGATGAAAAACCATTTGTAGCCACCAATGGTAGTCTTCTCGCGGCTATTGTATGAGCACTGTAAGGTGGCTGTTTCACCAGCTTTCACATTTATATTCCGCGGCTGAGAGACAGTGATGGAAGTTCCTGAATAAAAAATGAAAATACATTAAAAAAAAAATTAATGAGAGTTATACTGACAAGAAGCTAGTGGAAGACACAACCACAGAAAACTAGACATGTTTCACCCACACTCTAGTTTAGCTATTCAGCCTTGACCATAAGCCATCAATATCCACTGGTGTCGCGTTAATCCTAATGCACTTAACTTCATCCAGCAAGCTGTACCCAGAATGTAACTTTGTCAGTGCGGTCTAGCATGGAGTCTGATCAGAATCAAGATTTCATGCACATGAATATACGATTCTTGTTTCAAGCAATAAACATGAACATTTCAGGGTAGATCACAAATTCAATAGGAACCGAATGCCAATTGTACCCTCATGTGAGTCATACCACCTGTGGTCAGGTCTGCAGAAGCCATAAAGATGCTACGAACCAGTGTCTTCCAACAAACCAATGGTGGTATTTATACAGCATCAACCTTGATTCAAATCAAATGAGTGCAAACGGTAGACCATTTATACTAAAATGCTATTTGGACATAATGGACATAATATCAAGTTATCCATATTGAACTACACAAATATTGAGTTTTTAATAGGGGCAGGCGAGATAATCTGCTCTGTGGGCGGAGTTTGCAGAATTTTATGACTCCACTGGTGAGAGTGGATTGAGCAAAAACTATGATTCCGTCACTTGGCAGAGTTTGCCCCTGCCGCCCACCCCTAGGGGCGCATGGACAGGGCGGCTGGTCCCGCTGCTTCGGCTGAGAAACCCGGACCTATTCAGGTGTCTGAGCAGAGCTTCCAATGGCTTCTCAGCAGCAGACCTGCATCCGTGGCTACCTGGAGAAGAACAATATCAGATCCTGCTGGAGGTAAGTCGAACCGGGGCAGGCTCGATTCCATCAGAGACCTCTGCCTGGTGTCCCCGGCGGCCCTCGGACTGACGCTGCCCTGTTGTGCAGGGAGCCGTCAGAGCGTGCAGGCAATGGGGATAACCCCAGTTCACACCTGCCACCCCGTGCACTGCCCGCCTGCTTCTGCACTCTCTGATTGGAAGTTGCTGGCGTTCTCTGGTGTGAGGTGGTTGTTTTAGGCATTGTATTTTACCCCCCCCTCCCCCGAGCTTCTGTGATGAGGTGCTCAGGAGTTGATCATAGCTTTGTGCCTGTTGCCCGGTGACCGGGGCTGGAGGGCATACAGATGAAAAGGCCCAGCATCTGGGGCGGGCAGCACGGCAGCACAGATACCAACACATTTGAGTTCTGTTTTCCCACTGTGAACTTTTGAGATGCTGTCCGAGTGGAATGAATGCAGCTTGTCTTCTACCTGCTGCCTTCACTTCTCCATCCCAAGTGGCATTTGACGAAGACCCATATCACCACCAACCTTGGTGCATCTCTGAACTTGCTGGTACATAATTTTGCCTTGTTTAATTTCCATTTCATATATGCTCTGAGTCCCTGCTGCTAAGTCCGCTTTCTATGCCATGGGTAAACATTGTGGGACTACCAGTCTCTGTTCTTCTTTTACTCGCGGGAGGTCCCCCAAGCTATGTGAATTGTTTGGGCAGAGGTTCTGGCGGCAAATCTCAGACTAGCTGTGCAGATGAAGTTAAGCAGCCTACCTCGGATCAAGGAAATGCTGCTTTCAGCATGTTGAGTTGGTCTTTGGGGTGATAACTGAGGGCCTTCATGGCCCTACAGCGATACGTTGAGGAGGATGGAGGCAGATGGAGATGGAGTAAGAAAAACCAGGCTTCTACTCCAAGATGGTGGCCTTCTGCTCTCTGAGGCACGGGATGCAGACAGATTCCATGGCAGGGGCAGAAGGCTCAACGGTTGGCCTCTGTTCTGCAGCAGGGGGCAGTGGAGGTAGGTGAGCTGCAGCTTATGCACCTAATCCAGCAAACTGCAGTACCATCAAGCATTGTACGCAGTTACCTGTGTAGGCAGCGTTTGTCATAGATTGTCTCTCTTACAGTGACAACAGTGTATGGCGGAGAAGATATCCGTGGAATTCCACTGAGTTTTTATGCAACGCTGCGGAATTCCACATAGTGGAACTCCGTGAACTCCATCCACCCCTAGTTTTTAATATTGTGACACTTTGACATTGTGGTGCAGAAATATCGTGGAAATAAATGTAGCTTTTTAGGTAACTAATATTGTTTGCAAGAATGTATATGTCTTTAATATCGTTTGCAATAATATTGTTGTAAATATCTGTAGTAAGTAGGCACTTCACAACGTAGTTACTTGAAGAAGAACATTTATTTCTTACAGGTGCCGCACAGCAACCGGCAGAGGGAAACATCTGACAGCAATTGACACGACAATTACAAGTCACTATAAACATTCCAGAATAGAACCGCTTAGCTCCCTAGCACAAGTGAGCTACAGCGTAAAGGGTATGAAGAGGACACCACTACGTTATCCTCCTCCTTATACAACAAAAATAAAAACAAGACAAAATAAAAATAAAATAATTAAAAAAAACAAGAACAAAAACCAGAAAGGCAAAATAAGATACATTGTGAAAATTTAGCGAAATCTGTCCAGAACAAAATGCTGCCTATTGCTCTTACATAACACTGAAGGAAAATGGTCTGGAGAGGAAGAATTTTCATCTTCGTTGAGTGGTTTGATTTTCAAATTTTTACCACCAGAATTTCTTACAATTCTTGGCACATTCAACCGCTGTTTGTTGTTTACTATAACAGCATTGCCTTTAACTTTGTCTATGGCCAAATGTCCTTTTCTCTGTACACAGGAAACTTCACACGTACAACATCACCAACAGTAAAAGAATGAGGAACTGATCTTTTCCTAAGGTCAAAATACCTTTTTTGCTTGCTTAGTTTAAGCTTGAGAGACATTATCTCTCACAATTTCATCTACATGAATAACC
Organism: Lissotriton helveticus; assembly: GCF_964261635.1. Classification (NCBI taxonomy): domain Eukaryota; kingdom Metazoa; phylum Chordata; class Amphibia; order Caudata; family Salamandridae; genus Lissotriton; species Lissotriton helveticus. The sequence goes on from NC_136065.1 coordinate 2,061,491,230, forward strand.
GAGCCCATCTTCACCCCCTTGGACATCCAACCAGGACAAATTTTTTAACATGGTTTCCTACCCCGCAAAATTCAAAAGGAGAAACCTTGGTAGATGAGTGGGGTGTAGTACGATAGAACCATAGCATAGATCTAACAGCATTACATTTGTCTGCCAAAGCCCACTGCACACAATTGTTGAGTACCCTATTCATGCGCTCCACTAAACCATTCGTTTATGGGTGATAGAGGGAGCTTCTGGAATGGACTATACCACCTTGTTTCAAAAACACATCAAATTCTTGACTCACAAACTGTACACCATTGTCACTAAAAATGGTGGAAGGAGACCCCTCACGTAAAAAAAGATCCTTAAGATAATCAATTACACTCTTGTAATTAGGTTCGCTTATAAAACGCACCTCAGGCCATTTTGAGTAATAATCAATTGCCACAATAGCAAACCTTGAGGAAGCAGGTAGAATATTGGCTGGTGATGGAGCAAGGTTTCATACGTACAGAAACTTGCTTTTACTCAGCCCTCTCGAAATAACATATAACTAATTAATCTACCTGTTTTGTTTACTAATATTTGCATTACATGACATGGAGGCAGTGGCTCAATGGATGATTTGCAATTCATTGAAGCTTAATGGCGAGAAGACAGAAATTCTGGTGTTCGGAGGCAAGGAGGATATCTGGTCGGCGGAATGGTGGCCTTCATCTCTGGGAGTGTGCCCTACACCCACGGTCTTGGCTAGGAACTTAGGAGTCATGATCGACCCTCACTTGGGGCTGGGCCAGCAAGTAAGCAGGACCATTTCCCCTTGCTGGGGTATAATAAACATCCTGAGGAAAATAAAACATTACTTGTCTCCCCAAGCAAGAAAGCAAATAGTAGTTGCATTGATAGGCTCAAGACTAGATTATTGCAATGCCCTATACCTTGGCATTAACAAGAGTCTTATAACGCGACTCCAAATGGTGCAGAATGCAGCTGCAAGGTTTGTACTAGATCTGCCCGGGCGGGCCTCTGCTACGGCTGCCAGGAAAGTATTGCATTGGCTTCCAATCGAGGCCAGGATCTCTTTCAAGTCTCTTTGCTTGATCTATGGGGCCCTGGCCACGAACAAGTCAGGAGGCATAAGGGATCTGCTAAATCCTTATACCCCCTCCAGATCCCTGCGCTCGGCCAATAAAGCCTTGCTATCCATCCCCCGTGTCCGTAGAGCTAGGTGGGGTGGCAGAGCCTTCTCAACTTTGGCCCCAAGGTTGTGGAACTCTCTGCCCTCTGATATCAAAACCCTTCCCTCAAAGCAAGCCTTCAGAAAGGCCCTTAAGACATGGCTTTTTGCCATAGCCTATCCTTAGCTTGGTTTCTGCCTTTTTGATTTTACTTTGTTAGGCGCCTTGATGCCTACGGGCTTAGTCGTGCGGTATAAATTTCACTTCAATTCAATTCAATTCATGACATATTTAGTACCTAGGGGAAGCTTTCCTATGTGCTTTTACTAGCAGTAACCCGAATGCATTAAAATGACCACCGAAAACGCGGGAACCTTTCTGCGCATGCGTCTGCCACATCTACGTGGTGTGACGCATCTCTGCTTTGGTGAGAATTTCTTGCATCTGCGCACTGGTGCCAAGATGGCAGCTTCATGTCTCACACACTAAAGCACCTGCTATTGCTTCAACTAAACTTTGTTCATTCTGCTTAACTATTAATGCTATAGTATAAATAAAGTAATGGGGTTAGAGTAGAAATAAGTGGTATACAGTGCATTAATTTATTTTTGTATTCTAATATGTTTTTCTTTGACTTTGTCACTAGCTCGTATTTGGGCCTAAGGGTGACATGAACAGCCATATTGAAAATCGCTCTGCGCATGAGCCAAGAACTTTGAGAAACCTCAAACAATGGCATTGAACTGGTGTCAGTGACTGTCTTTCCGGCAACGCGCTTGGGAACCACAAACCTGGGAAAGGAAAAGGACTTTCAACTTTGTATATAAAAATGAAATATGATTGTTGAGTGGAATAAAATCATGGGAAAGTAAATTATGAGCGGGAACTTGATCAATATAAGTCAATGAAAATTACCTCATCTTAGTATGGTGTGATGACCTCTCCTTGTCTTTCTGACCAATCACTGAAGGGGAACACATAGATTTGCAACATTTAGGGGTGGTACATTGCCCTGGAAAATGGTATAACTAAGGTAGGCTTAGTTAAAGAAAATTGTCCGACTTGTCCGATTATCTGACCTGTCAGTGACCCAATGCATGCTATAGGAGATCGAGAGCAGAGGTGCTGGCGGAGCACTCTGTTAGAAGAATAGGGGTGTTGCTGAGGGAGAATTATCGATTACCCAATAGGGGTATCAGAATTTGGCCTAGAGAGGGGTGTGAAGCTTGCATGCACTAGTGGAGGTTACCTGTCCTGATCTGCACCTGTCCTGTCCTGTTGGCACCTGATTAGTCGGGAGCCCTATCTCTGCCCCAGCCCGTGGCCAGGGTTGGTCCATACACGATTCTAGGTAAATATAATCCATGTGGTATGTCCTTGTGCTATTTCCCTTTCTCACCCTTCCCAGGTACCAATGTCTAAAGGTGGTACTGTGATTTCTTGCAAACTTTATGTCCTAATAATCATATTCTTACTTGTAAAATTTATGGTCACTGTATTGTGGACGCTGACTCAACAAAACTTGCATAGATAAAGTGTCTGTGACTATTTCAGGAAAGGTAAATTCAGGAAAGGTAAATTATTAAATGCTACCTATTATGCTAACTCCCTTTTCGATCCCTAGGACTTATAACATAGGTGACAAGAATTGGTAAGTCATGGTGCGCAGGTATAAGTCCTAAAAGGAATTAAGGAACTGATAAGCTGTGAGTAGAAGCAGGATTACTAGTTCAAAGTGTGAATGTTTATGGGCCCAGGTGAGTATGGTAAATTGAGTTGGTAGTCCCGCGCGCCATCAGTATACTTTGCTGGTAGCAGAGCGGCGGTTAGGGTTTAGTTAAAGATAGGTAGTTAGGGCCAGATGCATCAAGCATCCATTTTGCGATTCCTTATTAGCGAAAAATAAGGAATCGCTAATAAGGAATAGCAAAATGGAATGCATCAAGCAATCACTACAAAAATAGCGATTCCTTAGAATTCCTTAATTGCGACTCACAAATTGGGAGTCGCAATTAATGAATACCTCCCCATACATTCCTATGGGCCTACAGGCCCATAGGAATGTATTGGAGATTGCATGAGCAATTAGCGAGTACCAGTAGGTACTCGCAAATTGCTCATGCAATTTCAAGGGTGCAAGGGTGTCAAAATGACACCCTGTTGCACCCCTGATTCTGATCTATGCACATATGTTGCGCACACACATGCCCTTAGAGCATGTGTGTGCGCAACATGAAACTTTGAAATATGCACAAAAGTGCATTTTTCAAAGTTTTTGCAAATTACCATGAAGTTGTACTTCGTGGTAATTTGCGTGCCCTATTAGCGAATTTGCTATTTTTGAAACTTTCATGCATTGCATTTAAGGAATCTCAATTTGAGATTCCTTAAATGCAAACAATCGCAATGTAGCGAATTCTCTATTTCCGATTTTTGCATTTGGGATGATGCATCCCAAATGCAAAAATACCGGTCGCAAAGGGGCAGATTCTGAGAATCTGCCCCTTTGCGACCGTTTTTTTGCTTGATGCATCTGGCCCTTAGTTCCATATTGATTATTGATTTTATGTACTAACCAAAACCTGTTTGTATTGTGATTTGTTGTTTGGAAATCCCGGGATATTGAATAGCAGGTGGTAAACGAAAGCCACACTGCAGTGAGGTTACTTGCCTTGATGAAGTAAGTGCGGAAAGTTAGGTAAGGCTTGAAGCACTAGTTAGGGATTATTTTCTCGTATAAAAGTGAGAGTGATTGGTAGCAAAGGAGTTCTCAGTTGAAACTTTGGTCTTATATCACCTAGAAAGGCTGAAGGAGTAACAGGTTCTTTTTTTTGCCTGAGTGAAGAGTAAGCGGAAGGTTGTTTTACTCGTAGTGCATGTAGAGTAGACGGAAGAAGTTTTACTTGTTGTGAAAGAAATTGTCTTTTCTTTTGAATTTAGTTAATCAGGCACAGAAGCGAATGTTTCTATGTTGTTTAATAATAACATATGCATTTAAATAAAAAGAATTGAATTGTTGTATTACCTTGCAAAGGAGAGAGCCAGTCTGCGTGTGCTGCACTGACGTCATAGAGAGTCGCGCTGGGTTTGGTAGAAACAGCGGGTGTGTAGTCGTGAGAAAATTGTAAAGGAGGGTTGAGTGCAGAGAGTGAGACACACGTCACAGAAAAGCCGTGCAACCATTGGTTAACGCAGTTTGTAAGTCAAATACGATTTGATCATTGAAAATAAGAGACGCGCTGGTATTGGAGAAATATTTCTGCAAATTAAAAAAATCTATTTAATTGAATTAATTACAATTTCGTAGAAATTTAGACAGCGGTACATGTGGCATTTAGATCCAGCAATCATAGGAAACCGTCCAGATAGAAAATATTTAGGTTTTGCCCTAGAGCAGAGTATTAGAAGAAGACCATATAACATGTACGGAGAAAAGAGAAACATTTTGTTTATGCAGAAAATCAAGAATTACTTTAAAAAAGATAAACCAGTGAAAACAAGAGAAGGAATTATTATTCCACCACCAAAAACGCCTGCATCATACATGATGGTAGAAAGAGGCTACCACACTTGTGTATGGTTAGAGAATTGGATACAGTATACCAAAGATGATGGAATATTAGCAATTGTGCTCTCTCAGTTCATCTAACCCAGACCCATGGGTTAATGCGACGTCCTGTGGCATATTTTTCTGCCACATTGGACCCAGTGGCATCAGCATTGCCAGGTTGCCTAAAATCTGTAGCTGCACCTACCATGAGTCTTGAGCAAAGTGAATCCATTGTCATGGGACACCCTGTAAAAGTATATGTCCCACATGCAGTCGTGATTCTGTTAACTCGAACACAAACTGAGTACTTAACTCCTAGTCAGATGACCAAATATGAAAGAATCATTCTTGGTTCAGAGAACGTGACTACAGTCAGGTGTACTGTTCTAAATCCGGCGACCCTGTTACCAAATTCACACTGTGAAGAAGTAAGGGAGGAAGTCAAACATGATTGTATCAACCTCACTGAATTCAGTACTAAACCAAGCGCAGACATACAAGAAGAACATTTAAAAGACCCAGAACATGAGCAATTTGTAGATGGCTCGTGTATGTGCCATGAGGAAGGAGGATTAAGTGTTGCTTATGCTGTGTGTACATTATCTGGTATAGTCGAAGCATCCTATTTGCCAGGAGTCAAGTCTGCACAAGTAGCTGAATTGATTGCTTTAATAAAAGCATGCAAAATTGGGAGAAATTGGAAAGTAACCATTTACACTGATAGCCAGTATGGTTACGGGGTTGTGCATGAATTTGGCCAACTATGGATGCAAAGGGAGTTCATGACTTCTTCAGTAACCCCTATTAAAATGGACAATTTGTAAAAGAATTACTTGAAGCAATTCAATTGCCAAAAGAATTGGTCGTGGTCAAGTGTGCTGCTCACCAATCTGGAAATGACAAAGGGACAGCTGGTAATCGTTATGCTGACCAAGTGGCCCAACATAGTGCCAGATACAGAATGGCAGTAAACAAGAAAATCGATGCATGTGGAATCAGCTGCCAATTTATGTTGTAGAGAGGAGTGAATACATGGGAGGAAGTGAGAGATTTGCAAAACGAAGCAGAACCCAAAGACAAGGAAAACTGGGAGAAAATAGGGTGTCAGATAAGACCTGAAGATGGTGTGATAGTTTACTTAGATGGGGGAAAAGTACTACCTGAGAGGATGCTTGCACTAATGGCCAGGATGTACCATGGGGACTCACACATAGGCAGAGATGCTATGATAAGATTGTTCAGACAGGATTGTTTTAATGCGAAGTTCAGGAACATAGCAGAGAGTCTTGATTTGTCAGCGAATGAAACCTGGTAGGAAAACTGTGGTTTGTCCTGGGAAAATTGGGAAGGCCGAAGGCCCATTTATCAGATTACAACGTAATTCCATTCAGTTACCTGCTTGTCAAGGATTAAAATATGTTCTTGTCATCGAATGTTTATTTTCCAAGTGGGTAGAAGAATATCCAACCAGAAGGAATGACAGCTTAACTGTAGCCAAACTCTTTTTAAGAGAGCTCATTCCCAGGTTCGGTTTTTCGATTAAATCAGACCGAGGGTCTCATTTGAATAATGAAACAATTCGACTAATTTGTGAAGCATTCAAAATTGAACAAAAACTGCACTATGCATATCGCCCAGAGGCTTCTGGAGTGGTAGAACAATTGAATGGCACAATCAAAGCAAGATTGGGAAAGATGTGTGAATCTACCAAATTAGAATGGCCTGATGCTTTACCTCTTGTTCTGATGGGACTCAAAAGCATTCCAGACAAGAAAACAGGCTTGAGTCCCCATGAAATACTCATGGGAAGGACAATGAGGCAGGCATGTGTGCCAGGACACAAGCTGTTAACTATATCTGATGATTTAGTGTTGGCGTATTGCAAAGAGTTCGCTGACCAAGTGTGTTTTATCTCTCACCAGGTTAGGGAAGACGCTGTGGCCAGACAATCAACTCCAGCACATGATTTGAACCCTGGAGATTGGGTAGTGATAAAAGATCACACCCGGGAATCTTGCCGAGCAGCAAGGTGGGGAGAGCCAAGCCAAGTGATACTGGTTACTATCACAGCTGTAAAGTGCAAGGGAATTCCAAACTGGATCCATGCCAGCCATACCAAAAGGGTAACAGAACCTGACGAAGTTGAGGCTGAAGGTTGCACAGCTGAAGGGTCTCAAGAAGTTGATCCTGAAGTAGTTGACGAAGAACAACCGAGCACCAGTCAGGATGAATGCATTCCAGTGGTTGGCACACAGGAAATAAGAATAAGAACAAGAAGCCAAATGTATTTAGATAATTAGAGTGATAGTGAGGATGAGACGGGAATAGAAGAACACACTCAAATTACAGAAATCCAAACTAATAGTAATCTTGAGGAGGACCAGATAAGGAAAGAGCAATATACTCAGACCATTGAAACACCCACCAGAACACCTGTGTCTGAGGAGGGACAGATAGGTAATGGAGATAACGCACTGGCAGAAGACAATCAAGAAGTTACAAGATCTGTGCAGGACCAGACAGGATTAGCAAAACGTGTTCAGGAAGAAGAACAAATTCCAGGCCCAGCAAAGCAATATCCTGAACTAGGTCAGACTAGTGTAGAAGAACCTATCCAGGCAGAAACGTCATCGATAATAAGCCCTGGACAAGGTCAGATAGAGAGGATACTTGAAGGCAACGAAAATCAAATTGTGCCACAACTCAAAGAAAATAAAAGAACATCTGAAGAATCTGAACACACAGTGCCTCTTAAAGACTTAGAAAAGGTGATAAATGGCCTGGAATTGTTAAAAAACGAAAATATCGCCTAGTCACAATAAATGAAGAACCTGAACAAGTTGATGAAGTAGCAAGTCAAATCGAACCATCAACAAGTAATCAAAGAAGAAGAAGTCCACGCTTGAAAAGACTAAACAATAAATTCAAAGGTACTGAATGGACTCATGTTATTCTCGAAGAATTCGAGAATCTGGAAATCAGTGATGAAAGTGATGAAGAATTGATTGCTGATCAATATATCGAAGAAGTGAGACCAACTTGAGATAAAATTCACTGCTACATTCTCTGTAAAGTTTACGAAGACGGGTTAAGTCTCCTTGGTCAAAAATGGCTGATGCTAGAGTTACTGGAAACTCGAAAAGAAATTGTATAAAAACATGCTGTAGAATATGCACATGTAGTGTATTAATAGTGCTTAAAATATGACTAGGACTGACAATAGCAATACCTTACTTGATGGCTGCTAAACAGAATGACACTAGTATACACGGAAAGGTAGCGCACCACAAACAAGATAGAGTAGACTTAGAAGCTCCAGATGAGATAGAATTATATCATTTAAGAAATAGAAATGAAACAGATCTAAATGTATCTGCTAATCTATTAGTACATTATGTAGATACAATGCAAGTTAGTGATTGCTATATCTGTATGAAATTATCGACATCAGTAGCTGAAGGGGTTACTTTCCATCATTTAACACTGACATATGGTATTTCATGTAGTATATTAACTAGTCTGTTTTATAGAACTGGAAAGTTACAGTATTATTATTCTAATCTAGACGTTATTTTTTCTGAAGTTCCTATATGCAGAAAACTGAATCCTGTCCTTAGCAGTAGAGACTCACAGTTCATGGGTGAATATTTTCTAGCAATGAAAACAATAGATGTAGCTGAAGCACACAAAGACAATTTAACTTGTAGATTACATGAAGAAGAGAAAATATTTTTGAATTTAGTATGGAAAAGGAGACAGGATTTCCATAGAAAAGCCACTGAACCAAAACCCCAAAGACCCAAATGGGCTGAAAGGGAAGAATTTATGGCAACTGGCAAGACTCATGCTGCTATGTCTCTGGATTTTGAAAAGAAGGGGAATATCTGTCTCCATAGGTTGAAGACTGAGTATAGCAATGTGTTCATCGGTTCCAGTGAATGTGAACACAATTTCCTAATATTTGGAGGCTGGGTACTAAAAGGGAGAACTGATCCAGTATTTTTCTGGAGTCTAGCTTATTTTAAGCTGCCTGATCATTGGTATGGGAGTTGCTATTTCAGAATAGTATTCCCAAAGGTATACCATGTAAAAAGAATCACTGGAAGCAATGAAAACGATAATTAACCAACACAACATAAAAGAGCTCGTTTTTCAGAAATTGTAGCTGACATATTTAGCGCATTAATACCTTCAGTGGGAGTAATTCTGAGCACTCGAAGAATTTGTAAATTGTCTACAGTGGTAAATCTCTTGTCAACTGACATTGCTGGAGGATTCATGTTGATCAATACTGAATTGGTTGCGATCAGATCACTGGTTTTACGAAATCGGCTTGCTCTTGATATATTATTGGCAAAAGAGGGCGGAATCTGTAGAATGCTGAAGGTGCAACATTGTTGCACTTACATACCTGATAAAAGTGTTGAAATTGGAAGGTATATAAGAAACATTACTCATTTGGAAGAAGAATTGAAACCACTGGAGGTTGATAGAGCATGGAAGAAACTAACTGATGGTCTCTCCTCAGTAGGTAGTTGGGTTTCTAATGTTGGTAGTAGCATTGTAGGTAAAGTACTGATGCCAGAAATGGGGATATCACTAATAAATTTGGTGATAATAATTTGGTGCAAAGGCTGCAGAAACAAAAAAGGGTGTGCAGTTAATGAGAAAAGAAAGTAACGAAAATTTGATGAAATTCAAAGGAAGGAGTTGAAAGGGGACATTTATAAAAGAATGAAAGGATTTCAAAAGAAAAGAGATAAAGGAAATCCTAAACAAATAGAGGAAATAGAATTGGGAGAGTGCTAAAGTTGTCATCTGGTTCCGTAATTAGTGATGATATAAAATATCATCAAAGAGGGGATTGATGGAGCAAGGTTTCATACGTACAGAAACTTGGTTGTACTCAGCCCTCTCAAAATAACATCTAACTAATTAATCAACCTGTTTTGTTTTCTAATATTTGCATTACACAACATATTTAGTATCTAGGGGAAGCTTTCCTATGTGCTTTTACTAACAGTAACCTGAATGCATTAAAATGGCCGCCGAAAAAGCGTGAACCTTTCTGCGCATGCGTCTGCCACATCTACGTGGTGTGACGCATCTCGGCAATGGTGGGACATTCTTGCATCTGCGCACTAGTGCCAAGATGGCCGCTTCATGTCTCACACACTAAAGCACCTGCACCTGCTATTGCTTCAACTAAAATGTGTTCGCTCTGCTTAACTATTAATGCTATAGTATACACAAAGTAATGGGGTTTATTTATTTAAATTTTTTTTTGCAGAGTTTTATATAGCGCGAACTAGAACCGAACCGGATCAGTTATCAGAGCGCTTTACATAGCACCAGTTACGTTACATGAGGACACACTTTCATTTTAGGCACGGGGAGATTAAGTGATTTGCCCAGAATCACAGGGGGTTTTTGGCGTCGTTACCGAGACTCGAACCCAGATCCCCGGGTCCGAGGTCGAGCGCCTTAGCCGTTAGGCCAACCCCTCTCCCCAGAGTTGAAATTAGTCTAATTAGGGTTAGAGTTGAAATAAGTGGTATACAGTGCATTCATTGATTTTTGTATTCTAATGTGTTTTTCTTTGACTTTGTTACTATCTTGTATTTGGGCCTAAGGGTGACATGAATAGCAATATTGGAAATCGCTCTGCGCATGAGCCGAGAACTCTGAGAAACCTCAAGCAATGGCATTGAACGGGTGCCAGTGACTGTCTTTCAGGCAACGCGCTTGGGAACCATGAATACAGAACCTGGGAATGGAAAAGGACTGGAAACTCTGTATTTTAAAATGAAATAATATGTCCTGTTGGCACCTGATTAGTCGGGAGCCCTATCTTTACCCCAGCCTGTGGCCAGGGTTGGTCCCCACACCATTCTAGGTAAATATAATCCATGTGGTATGTCCTTGTGCTGTTTCCCTTTCTCACCCTTCCCAGGTACCAATGTCTAAAGGTGTTACTGTGATTTCTTGCAAACTTTATGTCCTACTAATCATATTCTCACTGCATTGTGAACGCTGACTCAACAAAACTTGCATACATAAAGTGTTTAAAACTTCTCCCGAGTCTGTGATTAAATCAGGAAAGTTAAATTATTAAATGCTACCTATTATGCTAACTCCCTTTTCGATCCCTAGGATTTATAACATAGGTGACAGGGATTGGTAAGTCATGATGTACAGGTATAAGTCCTAAAAGGAATTAAGGAACTGATAGGCTGTAAGTAGAAGCAGGATTACTGGTTAAAGGGTGAATGTTTATGGGCCCAGGTGAGTATGGTAAATTGAGTTGGTAGTCCCGAACGCCATCACTGTTAGGCAACTCAATAGGTTGTAGAGGTGGAGTTCTGATATTAAAACTCTTTCCTGCACCAGAGCACACTACACAATCACCCACATACAAATCAACGTCTTTATCCATCTGAGGCCACCAAAGATACTCTCGTAACCTCCTTTTAGTAAGGGTCTTTCCCAAATGTCCCTCATGTGCGCCTCTTACCAAACGTAACCTCAAAACATCTGGAGGAACCAGCCTGTCACCACGCACCAACAAACCATCTTCCACAGAGAGTTCCACAGAGACCTTCACAAAACTCTGCAAAGCATAGGAAACATTTTTTTCATTAGGCCAACCATCTTTTACATACTTAATGATGCAAGAAAGTACATTATCCTTGGCAAGTTTATTTCTCCATTCCTTTTCACTAACCACACGCATGTCATTCAGAGCTAAACTTGCAACAATACATTCATCTTCATCATCTTCATCCAATTCACAATCATCATCAACAGGAAATGGATGTACGACATTACAACGCATGCTTTTACATCGCATGCTTTTACAACGCGAGTTTTACAACGCATACCATTACAACGCATAATGCTTTTAGGCGCTGGATAGTGAATTGTTTAATTTACTATTCCAACTCCAGTCCCCGTGGATAGTAGGGAAGGTGTTGGATAGTACATTAAACACATTCCCTATCCTAGAGCGCCCCCCAGCGCATTTCGTTGTAATGGTTTGCGTTGTAAAAGTTGCATTGTAAAGGCACTGCGTGGTAAAAGTTGCGTTGTATGTGATGTTCCCCACAGGAAATCTAGAGAAATAGTCAGCTCTCCCATTTTTGTTGCCTGGGATATACGATACTTCAAAATCATATTATAACAGCTTTGTAGACAAACGAGCTATTCTCGGAGTGTGTTCCTTCAGCCTTTCTCCTGATAGAAGAGAGACAAGAGGACTATGATCAGTGCGTAGTTGGAAATGTCTTCCCCAAATATACAAATTAAATTTCCTTACAGCCCACTAACATGCCAAAAGTTCTCTTTCAATTACAGCAAAATTGAGTTCAGTACTACGCAAAACCCTAGAAGCATATCCCAGAGTGTTCTCAGTCCCATCGACACATTGAGTAAGAACGGCTCCCAGCCCTAATCCGCTAGCATCAACAGTAATAGTGCACATAACACTTGAATCAAAAGGTTTGAGAACCTTAGGACAAACTAATTCCGTCTTAATCCACTCAAATGCCTCTTGAGATCGATCATCCCAAACAAATGGAACATTCTTCTTAAGCATATTGGTGAGAGGTTGAGCCTTGGAAGCATAGTCTGGAACAAACTGAGAATAAAATTCACAAGTCCAATAAACGACTTAAGTAAAATCTTGTCTATGGGAGCTGGACTGTCAACAATAGGGTTGACTAGACCAGGCCTAGGTTCAACACCCTGCTCGATAAAACATGACCCAAATATTCAACCTTTTCAACCTTAAACGCACACTTCTCTTTCTTCAAAACGACTCTGCTGTCTTGCATAACCTCAAGGACATGAAACAAGGCCTCATCATGAGAGTCACTTGAATCACCATGTATCAATACGTCATCTTGGAAGTCAACAACACCTTTAATACCTTTAAACATACAAGACATAATTATTTGAAAGACAACGGCCACAGAAGCCATCGCAAGGGCATGAACAATATTGGAAAGAACCAATAGGTGACACAAACACTGTGAGATGTCTTGAAGCAGGATCAAGGACAACCTGGTGGTAAGCCGACTCCAGATCCAACTTGCTGAACCACGTAGAACCACAAATCATAGTCAACTTATCGGGAATCTTGGGAAGGGGATGAGAGTCCACCCAAATGTTTTTATTTAGACTGCGTAAGTCGACACAAAAGCGAAGATCTCCATTTTTTCTTCTTTGCGACGACCAAAGGGGACGACCAAAGTTAAGATTCGATAGGTTCTATGATTCCTTTTTCACACAAACCATTACACTCTTGTTCCAATTGGTCCCTGACACTGAACGATACATTCCTTAGCCTGTGCTTAACAGGAATAGCACCATCTTTAACTCTTATGACATGAGTGAAACGTTTAATCTTGCCTACCTCCTTGCCAAAAACAGAAGGATAATGGTCAGACATTCTGTCAACGAAATCATCAGAGCCAACAACCGAAACTGGATCTTTTGTACAAGGTCGAAGTACCATTTTCAACAAAACCTGATGGAACGACCCCTGAATTGACAACCCTTTGATGGGCGCATACACTTTCCCATGTATTCTTCTTCCTCTGAATTCCATAGAAACTTCAAAAAATCCAGCCAATTCAATTCTCCTCCCTTCATATGAAACAGGGGACCTATCTGATGGCATTAAAGAGTGAGCACCCCAAACCTCAGCAAACAATTCTTGAGTTACCATTGTTGTTCTTGCTCCAGAATCAACTAACAAACTCACATTCTTGCCCCCAATGTTTACATCTACATATGGGTCAACACACTCAAAGATGTCCCTTTCAGTGTCATTCATGTGACCCACAACAACAACCATATCCTTGAGGTCATCTTGTATGTTACTGTAATTCACATCACTACTCTCAGCAATAGACACATTCGCAACAGATGAAGTATCTTGTTTAACTTCAGAGACACCGCAATTCCCACTTTGACAGATTTTAGTAAAATGTCCCATTTTACCACAAACTCTGCAGCAGGACCCGATTCACAGAACTAATTTGAGACAAAATCCTAAACTTACTACTATTTTGGTATTCACAGAAGGCACTTACTCATTTCGGTATTCACAGAAGTTAGGAGTCCTAACTTTAGGACTCCTAAATGCCTTCTGTGAATACCGAAAGTCTTAAAGTTAGGATTTTTCCCAGTTTAGGAGTTGTAAAGTTAGGATGAAGATGAAGTGATACACAAGAAAAAGACAAAAGCCCTATATTATATGGCAACAACAAAGGTGAGATGCTCGCCCTTTACAGAATTTGGTGAATGTAAATTTCATAGACAAACACTATGAAATACTGTAGATCATTACATTTATTTCAACATTATTTTCACTCTCTGAACAAGACTAAAGTCCTTATTACAAGTTTGGTGGTCTATAGGACCGCTGAACCAGTGGTTGTGGTTCGACCACCGCCACACTGTGGGCCCGCCCGCAGCATTATGAGTGTGGCAGTCAAACCGCCAAACCGCCACAAGACCGTCGGCACAGCCAGGATCAAGTATCCCACTGGACCGGCTGTCTTTCACTTGCATGTGCTACAGCCAGTATCTCCAAGCATATTGCGAGTTGCCATTTCACAACCCTTCCCTTGGTGGTGAACCTGCCATGAAAAGGGTGGCCAAATGGCTATACAGGGGCCATTAACACGGCCTGCTGCAAGAATTGGGCCTGTTGTGCATGCCGGGGGCATATGTAGTGCCCCTCTGTATTTGCACCCCCACACCCTGCACGGTGTGGCATGTATGCCACACAGTGCAGTCGGTGCAGTCGGTGCTCTGGCAGCGGTGATCTGCATGTGAGGTTCTTCTATGAGCATCACAGACCGCAGCTGTCAGACAACCACACGACCGCCTGGCAGACCTGGACTGAAGTCTTAATCTGGCGGGCAGTAGCACCACGGCTTTGGCTATCCTACAGAGCATGGCATGTTGCACCGTCCGCTGTAGGACCGCCAAAACCGTAATAAGGCCTTTAGACTTTAAACACTTTATTTCGTTTCAAACAAAATCACATCATAAATTACCCAACAATAACATTTCTTTTAAAATATAATTAATCATGCAAGCCAGATACCAAATAATCAATGACTAAAGTGCCTTAGTGCATAAAAGTTTAAGATTAGTTAATACAATTTTTTAAACCAGGTCATTAAAAGATTAAAAGATGCACGAGCCGACCACTAATTTTTCTCTATTTGCCAGCTAGTTTCCTACATTCAACTACAGAGGCAATAAGTACATCTATAAATAGTTAAGCATAACTCACCGGTTTGGAGCAGTTGTAAATATTCCAAGGTCTCTTTGCATTTCCTAATGTTTAAGTACCTCAAAAGAGGTTTTAGTATCCGGATTCTTTGATCTTTATACAGTTTACAAAACATCATCATGTGTAATTGAGCTTGAATTGCATAGGCATGGTATCAGGTCTTTTCAGTATATACATTAGAGGGATAGGACACCGGAAAGTGGACCTAGCAAAGCCTAAATCTCAATAGATAACATCTTTGGTGACATGACACCTTGAACAAGTATGGCTCAATATCAGGTGTTGAAACATGGGAAGCATGACACCACCATTCTCCTCCTTACTTTACACTTCTGTCTGTCTAGATCTTAAAATTTCACTTTTCACCAAGGGTTTGGCAAATTCGGTAATGAAGAGGGGATTTTCATACACATCAATTCTATTGATTGCTCACAGTTCATTATTCACAAATGTCAGACATTTAAATGTATGGGCCCCTGCAAGTCCCAGTAGAGCCAGCAGGAGCTGCTCTGTGAATGAATGACTCCATGTTGCCAAATACTGCGGAATCTGGTAGGTCTAGTATGCACACATTGTTGCGCCTAGAACGAGCCTCCAAGTCCTCTGCCTTGTCGCGCATTGTCGCTAGTATTTTGCTTATTTGTTGCTGTGCTGTTCCGGCTTCGAACTGCGCGTCCTCCTCCTCAGACACCCGGCACTCTACCATGTTCATCCTCTCAGCATGCTTATCCACATGTTCAGACATGCGGTCCATTCTGTATGATAAAGTGTCAACCTTATCATCTATTGAAGGCAGTCTTTGTTGCATAGCCGTTAATATACTGTTGCATGTCCTCACCAGCTTCGGTGGCAGTGTCCCCTTCTTCTGGTGTAGAGGATTCAATATTGTCTTCCCGGGCCCCCGTAGTTTTGCTCCTTTCAAAAGTGATCTTGGGTTGGGCTCTATCTGTTTACCCCATGGCTGGGCCAATGCAGTTCTGCAACAGGGGGGATGACCACCTCGCAGGAGGGTCACCTGGTCACATGCAAGCACCCCCACCTCGTTGCTCTGTAAAAATTGTCCAGGACTTTGGGGTCCCGCCAGTGGGATACGGGCTCTGAAACGCTGTTCAGTTGCTGGATGCCAGGGGTGGGGGAGAGGTGGTATAGCTCCTCAGAGCAATCACTCACCGATACTGGAGCTAGGTGTCGGGCCACACCCAAGCGGCACGTGGCCCCGTTCAATGCCTCCCACAGTCCAACCCTACAGTCACAGATGCTGGGGGGCCGTGCGGCTTTGTTAGCTTCTTGTCTCCAGCTGTCGCTGTGTGGGCCTCGGCTGTGGCGCCCCCTAGGCCTTCACTATTCATGATCAGAGGATCGTGTATGCCAGTCTCCACTGTCCATGCCCTCTGCAGTCGGGCAGCACGGCACCGCCATCCCCTCCCGCTGTAGTCCCCACACCTGAAGTCAGGGTATCTCCCGGTGCGCTAATCTTTGTCTTCCGAGATGGGCGTGCACAGGTTACGCCAAGGTCCCCAAGCACTGCACGCAACTGCCCCGGTCTCTGCACCATGCTAGGCCGCACCACACGCTTTCCTTTGTAATAGGTTGTAACAGGTTGATCTGGACTAGTGACACAACATCCGCTTAGTACCAGACAATATTTGTCCTGGAAGCAGGCAGATTCCTTCAGCTCAGTCCTGGAACTCGCTCAAGCTGCGGCCATTTTGTTGCTAGGCAAGCTCTGCCGCCCTAGTCACTCATATTTGAGCTCTCATTTACAACCACTGTAAACCCCAGGTTCTCTTAACCGCCGGAGAGACTCTCCATGCAAACTAACTGCTCTCTACTACCCATATCCAATCTTAAATATGCAAACTCACCATAATGCTGACACATCTTCACCGCTATCAAAGTCTCTTGTGGATGGTCACTCAGCATTTGGCTTTTCTGCATATCATAATTCGTACTTCTATTCTTGCTCTTTCACATGCATTCACTCACCTTCAGACTCACTCAAACTGTCAATCAGGCTCGATTCCACATCCACACTTACTCAAAGTTCTCTTACATAAGGTTGTCACACAAAGACTTTTACACACATGTTCACTCATCAAACACGCTCCTAGACATGTTAATTCACCCTAATACTCTATTACACAATGCCAGCTATCTGCACAGCCCCTCACATACTTACTTATACATCTATAACACCGTCAAATTCTCTACTACATATCTCATTAGTTATAGAGTCTCACCTACAGGCTCTCAGATGCTCATTCACTCAGACTCTCTTGGAGCTCAGCACCTGCCCTTGGACTCCTGTTCAGATGCTCACTCCCAGTCTCTCTTACTGCTTCTGACTCACCCTCAAGTTCTCTTAATGATGCGGATGCCCACTAGGGGCCTTGAACATACTCATTTACACCTTTCACTGCAGTGCATAAGTTCATCCAGCATGATGCATCATTACACATACATACTCATCCTTAGAATCTCTATCACAAACTCCTCCTCAAGCTCTCTTACAAATCTTCACTTGTCCTCAGGCTCTCTTACACATACTCATCCTCATGCACTATTTCACATTCTAGTTCATCCTGCATCTCTCTTATGCATACTCATTACATGCACTTATTCACCTTCAGACCTTTTTTGACATACTCTTCTGATCGATTTGCAATAGTAGTCAGAGGCAAAAGGCTGCAGTATCTAAAGTTGTTAGCAGTAATACTCACCTGGATAGTATTCTATTTGAAGGGTGGACAGAGGCCATTAGTAAGTATAGGTAGGCAGGCAACCACCGCCCCCAAGTGTAAAACACACGGAAAAAAAGTTCAATATGGGTAGGGTGGGCTGTCAAGTAAAGCCATGCTGCAACAAAGGGCTATGGCGTGGGTGGGGAAGGGGAAGGTGTTAACATAGTCAGTTTGTCAGCAAGCAGATCTAGATTACTTATGTTTAGAATGTACAGATCGTTGGAGTGGTTTAGCAATGTGTGTACATGATATCAAAGCACACACTATGCCACAGACTATGCCAACAGAACATACCACTAGCACTACCTTCCATCTAAAATTCATGTCATGGAATGTAAGGGGCCTTAACGACCACAGGAAAATCTGAAAAGTATTGGCTTACCTACAACAACATTAGGTGGATGTAGCTACACTCCAAGAGACACACCTTTCCCCAGTCACAGACCTGCTGTCAGAAAAGAATGAGGAGTACATGCACTGCGTCGGGGTTCACTACACATGCCAGAGGGGTATTGATATGGGTGCGCAGGAACTCTGAATTACAAGTACATGAGGTTGAAGTGGATACGGAGGGGAGATATGTACTTGCCATGCTACTAGTTGGCCTTTAAGGTCCAAATCACGATGACCCTCAGATCTTTCATTCGCTGCACGGCAAAATCACACGGCACTCAGATATACCAAAACTCGGGGAAGGGGGTGTGATTTTAAATGCATACAAAATCCAGAACTAGACAGATCAAATGGCCCCCAGAGACGCCCTTCTAAGGCTGCGAGAGCGATAGCTGGCAAGGCAGAGGTGGAGGGAGTAGCAGACGTCTTACAAGAAATGCACATGCGTTGGCGTGCGCGCATGGGCAGTTTTATCATCAGTATTTTTAGCGTCGAAGAAGATGAGAAGCGGTACAAAAGAGGGTGGTAATGGACGGAGCATCTGAATCAATCAACCACTCACACCCAGTCAAAAGATCTGGGTTTAATCCATCACCGTTCTTTAGCCCACTCTGCCACCCCAGTTCAGACATGGCTATATGCAAATCAGTCTGACCCTGTGCCTCATGGGAACAGTCCAGCCCAAACTGCCAAGCCATGCCTTCCCTGGACCGGAAACAAGCTTCCAAGGACCGGTTTCTGGCATTGCAGCCGTCTTCAGCCCGGCTTGCTTGAATCCAGTGGCAAAGTGAGCAAGGGACTCACGTTTGAGCATACCCTGCCACACTTATGGCGGCCAAAAGCGGTACAAAAGAGGGTGGTAATGGACGGAGCATCTGAACCAATCAAACACTCACACCCAGTCAAAAGATCTGGGTTTAATCCATCACCGTTCTTTAGCCCACTCTGCCACCCCAGTTCAGACATGGCTATATGCAAATCAGTCTGACCCTGTGCCTCATGGGAACAGTCCAGCCCGAACTGCCAAGCCATGCCATGCCTTCCCTGGACTGGAAACAAGCTTTAAAGGAACGGTTTCTGGCATTACAGCCGTCTTCAGCCCGGCTTGCTTGAATCCAGTGGCAAAGTGAGCAAGGGACTCACGTCTGAGCATACCCTGCCACACTTATGGCGGCCAAAAGCGGTACAAAAAGGGGTGGTAATGGACAGAGCATCTGAACCAATCAAACACTCACACCCAGTCAAAAGATCTGGGTTTAATCCATCACCGTTCTTTAGCCCACTCTGCCACCCCAGTTCAGACATGGCTATATGCAAATCAGTCTGACCCTGTGCCTCATGGGAACAGTCCAGCCCGAACTGCCAAGCCATGCCTTCCCTGGACCGGAAACAAGCTTCAGAGGACCGGTTTCTGGCATTGCAGCCGTCTTCAGGCCGGCTTGCTTGAATCCAGTGGCAAAGTGAGCAAGGGACTCACGTCTGAGCATACCCTGCCACACTTATGGCGGCCAAAAGCGGTACAAAAGGGGGTGGTAATGGACGGAGCATCTGAACCAATCGAACACTCACACCCAGTCAAAAGATCTGGGTTTAATCCATCACCCTTCTTTAGCCCACTCTGCCACCCCAGTTCAAACATGGCTATATGCAAATCAGTCTGACCCTGTGCCTCATGGGAACAGTCCAGCCCGAACTGCCAAGCCATGCCTTCCCTGGACCGGAAACAAGCTTCAGAGGACCGGTTTCTGGCATTGCAGCCGTCTTCAGCCCGGCTTGCTTGAATCCAGTGGCAAAGTGAGCAAGGGACTCACGTCTGAGCATACCCTGCCACACTTATGGCGGCCAAAAGCGGTACAAAAGAGGGTGGTAATGGATGGAGCATCTGAACCAATCAAACACTCACACCCAGTCAAAAGATCTGGGTTTAATCCATCACCGTTCTTTAGCCCACTCTGCCACCCCAGTTCAGACCTGGCTATATGCAAATCAGTCTGACCCTGTGCCTCATGGGAACAGTCCAGCCCGAACTGCCAAGCCATGCCATGCCTTCCCTGGACTGGAAACAAGCTTCAAAGGAACGGTTTCTGGCATTGCAGCCGTCTTCAGCCCGGCTTGCTTGAATCCAGTGGCAAAGTGAGCAAGGGACTCACGTCTGAGCATACCCTGCCACACTTATGCCGGCCAAAAGCGGTACAAAAAGGGGTGGTAATGGACGGAGCATCTGAACCAATCAAACACTCACACCCAGTCAAAAGATCTGGGTTTAATCCATCACCGTTCTTTAGCCCACTCTGCCCCCCCAGTTCAGACATGGCTATATGCTAATCAGTCTGACCCTGTGCCTCATGGGAACAGTCCAGCCCGAACTGCCAAGCCATGCCTTCCCTGGACCGGAAACAAGCTTCAGAGGACCGGTTTCTGGCATTGCAGCCCTCTTCAGCCCGGCTTGCTTGAATCCAGTGGCAAAGTGAGCAAGGGACTCACGTCTGAGCATACCCTGCCACACTTATGGCGGCCAAAAGCGGTACAAAAGGGGGTGGTAATGGACGGAGCATCTGAACCAACCAAAACACTCACACCCAGTCAAAAGATCTGGGTTTAATCCATCACCGTTCTTTAGCCCACATTGCCACCCCAGTTCAGACATGGCTATATGCGAATCAGTCTGACTGTGCCTCATGGGAACAGTCCAGCCCGAACCGCCAAGCCATGCCTTCCCTGGACCGGAAACAAGCTTCCGAGGACCGGTTTCTGGCATTGCAGCAGATGAGAAGGGCAGCTCAGGGACACTGCGGTTTAAAGGTAAGTCTTTTTAATATACTCTTTAGTTATATTAATAATAGGGGGGTGGAGGTGGGCGGCGGGCAAACTCCTCTCCGCTTAGGAGCTGCCGAGTTTTGCCTACTCCGCGTTTTCTGCATAATGCGGAGTAGGCAAAACTCTGCACACTCCGAGATGGAGGGACCGTCCGCAGGGGCTGCGGCGTTCCCTCTCTCTGAATTAGGATGTGACCGCCACCCTGGCGGTCACATCCCCTATATTTAACATTGTGGCGGATGCTGCTTCAAGCAGCACCCGCCGCAAGGTTAAATGTGAATGTTTTCATTTGCATGCACGAAGCGGCAGGCACCGCGTGGTGCCTGCCGCTTCGTGCATGCAAAGGCAGGGGGGTACCATAGGTAACCCCCATGTGCACCCCCCAGCCCCCAACACCCCTGGTGGCCCGCAACGGGCCCCATACTCAAAACACCACATGCTTTTCTACGGCGGAAAACCCGCCGTGGAAAAGCATGTCTCCACCGGCATCCTAATATGGCTGGCGGTGTCTGATAGACACGGCCGCCATATTAGAGCTTTTCCGCCGCGGTCGGAAGGTGACCGCGGCGGAAAAGCGGCAGACGGAAACATCACCCCCCCAGCCATCCTAATCTGGCGGGGGGTCTTTTCTGTGACCGCAGCGGTGAATCCGCATCCTCCGGGCCGGCTGTTGATGCCAGTTTAAATGGTCTTGGTGCTTTTGCATCTAGGTCTTTGTCTGATGCTGAGTCCAAAAATAGCACAATTGAAAGAGAGGCATTAGCTTGTGTTTGGGCTGTTTCAAAATTTGAAACCTATCTTTGCGGCAGTCCTTTCACGATATACACCGATCACAAACCTCTTGTTTATCTACTGCAAGGTGATGGTCTAGGCAAAGCCTCTGCTCGCCTTGTGTGTATTCTTTCAAAGTTACAAGAGTACAATTTTACTATTAAATACATTCAAGGCGGAAAACATTTCAGAGCGGATTGCCTTTCTCGTCTACCTTTACCATTAATTGATGACAATGTTGATGAGTTTGATTGTGTTGTAGCTTCTATTGATGCGTCTCCTCCTTCAAATGGCATTATTTCTGAGAAAGATTGGCTTGAGGCTACTTCCACTGATCATGATTTAAAGAGAACTTCACATTTTATTGTCAAAGATTGGCCTCCCATTCATAATATTTCTCATGATTTAAAACCTTATGCTCAAGGATCTTCAGAATTGTCTTTTGAGAATGATATTTGTACCAGGAATAAACTCATTTCCATTGCACATGGTGGACATTTAGGAGTTACTGCCGCATGTAAAAAACTCAGAGAAAATTATTGGTGGCCCTCCTTGAATTAGTCACAGACAATGGGACTCATTTTGTATTGAATGCCATACAATATCTTTTGAAAAGTATGGACATTAAACATCTTCCAGTAGCTCTGTATAGTCCTGCCGTGAATGGCCTTGTTGAGAGAGCTAATCGCTTTCTCAAAGAAGGTGTTCAAACTGCTCTTTCTTCTGGTTTAGATTTTAACCTTTTTCTTAAAGACAAGGTCAATGCTTATCATAATTCACCTCACTCAACTACTGGTTTCACTCCTTTTGAGTTGTTGAGAGGCAGAAAATGTCGCACTTTACTTCTACCTTCTTGGTTGGAGCGACATTCTTCGCTTTCCAACAATTTAAATATTAACAAAGATGCAATGATGCGCTAATCTGTTGCTTTAGCACAAAGTAAACAAACATTTCATTGTGATCATCGCAAACATGTTCAAACTAAAGATTTTATTTCTGGTTCATGGGTGCTTGTCAAGAAACTTTTTGTTGTAAAAAAAGGAGAATATTCCTTCACTTCACCTTACAAGATTGTGAAAGTTGGACTAAGTGCTTGTTTGCTTCAAGATGGAAGATGGTGGAACAAAAGTAGATTTGTTCCCATCTCCAAGGAACAAGCTGTGATTCATTCAAAAACTGCTTTAATTCCTGATTCAGATGATTCCATCTTGTTTGAAACTCCTTGTTTATCTTCAAACATGCCTACATCTGTCTCTCATAATAATGTTGTCACTTCTCCTGCTAATTCCTTTTCTTCTTGCAGTGATTCTATGTTACCACCGAGAAGAATTTGTAGATTGCCCACTCATTTTAAAGATTTTGTTATGTCATAATTTTTCCCCAAAAGGGGAACATGTGTAGTTATTCTTATTTTATTATCTAAAATTTAGAAAGTTTTTACATGACTTCTTTCTTTTGAAATTTGAAAATGTTGTTATGCCATTGTTTAGAATATTCTGTTTTGGCATTGTTTCTCCGTAAAGGGGAAGATGTGTACTGTTCTCATCTTTCTTCTCTTTCTATTCTGTGCTCTTTCTCCCTTTCCTTGATTCTTGTCTTATTCCATGTTCTAGAATCCACCTTGTATTCGTTCCTGCCTTCTTTCAAGCTCTGGGGTGAACAGCCGTTATGCTGTGGGTCTGGATACTTTGTATCTTTTCTTAAGATTTCATAAAAGTCTTCAACCACGGATTGCTTTCCTTGCATCTTTACGCATGGTACACATATAATGATGTAATTTGACATTATATTCTACGGCTAGGCACGTGAGGCTGTGTCTGGAAATATGATGATTGTACTTCATCATTAGATGGTTGCACCCTGTGCTGATCACTGTTGTATCTCAGACACACAATGCAGCATCCTGCTTTAGATATAGATGAAAACGTACATAGTGTTATCTATTTTATTGTATTTTCTATTATTATGGTAACTTGCTTTTATTGTAATCCCTTCAAGTTCACTGATTTACATTCTGGAAAGTTAACCAGTGTCAAGGGTCATGAGATCACTTCCTGTGATGTCATAAAGGGCATGTCAAAGTGTGTGATATCTATTTCACTACCTGGTATTTTCGTGAATTGACATCCATGTAGCTCTGCTGTCTGAGGTGAAAGAGTGTAAAATGTGTGAGCTTGTAGAATAGCTCTGCTGTCTGAGGGATGGATTTCATGGTGAGATGTACACCAGCCTGACAAGTTGTCATGTCACTAAGCCTCACCCTAGTGACACGGGCCAGAACCTCAAGGTGTCTGTGTGGGGGTGGGAGCAGGTAGGTGAGTTTGAGAATCGTTGTTTTAATGGCCTTGTGACTCATTCTGATACTGACTGTGTATTGTAGTAGTGAGTGGCCCATTTGTAGCTCAGCTACAGGTCAATTTTCAAATCTGTTGCTCTGCAGCAGTCTGAGCAGCAATGACAGGTAGGTTCACTGGCGATGCTTGATCCTTAACACAAGTGTGACTATAGGGCATCACCAGGCACCAGACACGCATGACCCTTAAAGATCCCAAAAACAGGTACCCTCAACTGACAGAATACTGGTTTATGTGAGAACCTTAGGCCTCAAGTATGTGCATGGAATGCATGCGTAGCTAGGCAGGGAAACATAATTTAGCCCTGACAAAGGCCGCAGACCCAGTTGGACTCTGGGTGTGGGCAGAAACATGTTGGCATAGACAAACTAGGGTTAATTGAGAGATTAAAGCTGAATGGAAACCCTATAACACTTTTTTATTCATATCCCCAGTACCCTACAAATAAAGAATTCGTTTGTGTATAACGTGAGCTATTTTTAACTCTCCTTCCTTATCTGGATCCCTGCTAATCCAGCAAGACATTATCTAAGAACTCCCATCTTTCTGGTTGAGTCCGCCCTGGTGGTAGTGAATGGGTGAAGGATGGGAATGGGCGCCAATGATGAAGCATGGCATGATAAAGTGAGTGAGATGTGTCTATTCCAATATCTTTGGATACTTTGGCAGGACTATGAAGAAGTATGTTTCTCAGTCTCTGCCTATCTTCATCCCTTTATCCCAGTTGCCCAATTGTGAGAAAAGTGATTATTTGGGACAATGCAACTGGGTATGTAGTCTCTCGTTCACAGTGTGTGCCATTTTGCAAATCTCCCTTTGAACTTCCTGGGTCTTACTAGGGAGGAAATATGGATTAAAGTTCTGGGTATCTTTCGCTGTAGGGAACCAACGGACTTTCCGGCTTGGTGATTAAGAATTAAAAAACAACAAACCTCTATTGAGGCTCAGGAATAGACCCCAGTAATTGATCCACAGAAAACCACCCCCATAGTAAGTCAAGAAATTTGGGCACAAAGAGGGCCTGAAGCACCCAGAAAGCGTATCTGCCCTCTTTCACATCTGGCATAGGCAAAGCTCGGCTCTTAAATTAATTAACAGAGACAATGATGAGAGCAAACTAAAAACAATTCACAGGGACATTTTGGAAGTGCACTTGCATAGAAGGACTTAGGCCCCGATTACAAGTTTGGCGGGGCATTGGGCCGCCGAACCAGTGGTGGCAGTCCACCCACTGAATTACAGGTACAGCGGTTGGACCGCCACAGGACCTCTGCTACCGCTGTGATCCTTGATTCCGTGGTGGTGGCTCAGCAATCAGAGGCCATAATATGCTGGTGGTGCAGCTGCTGTACCATCAAGCATATTGTGAGTTTCCTAGGGATGCCTGCAGAGGGGCACATAGTGTTCCAACCTGTATGCAATAATGCCCAGTTCCTGCACGGCTCCATGCTGTGCAGTAACTTGCTTTGACGTTCCCATTGCGGTGCCCTTCTAAGGCTCACCGCCTGGGACCACCACCTGCCAGACCAGGCAAAAACTCCTAATCTGGCGGGTGGTGTCAGTACGATTTTGGCGGTGTAGCAGCGGGGCGCTGGTATGGCGGTCCGCTGATACACCACCAAATTCATAACCAGGCCCTGAGTCTATGGCTTCGAGCTTTGCCCATGTCTTGACAAGAAGGCAAGTGTTGTGCAGAGATGTTGATGGTTGCACATTTACCTTTATAAACTTTTCAAGTGCCTATCCCCAGGTGCACATGGCATATGCTTTAGCTGTCATGCCAGAGGTGTTTCTACTTTGCAGGTGTGGGCCCCTTTGATTTGTGCTTTTCCGTGCATGCAATGCTTATTTGTTTCAGCTTTAGATATTTCTATGAACAGTAACTACATTTTGACTTCTACTTTTTGTAATTCACACTATGTTTGATTTTTGGTGGGTACATGCACCAGAGGTGCTTTTGGAGTGATCTTGATTTTTTGCATGTCATGCAGTGGAGCCATTCATTATGAGTGTCAGGGCTACACCCATCTCTCTATTTTCCAAAGCATTATGTGTCAGATTTACAAGCCCCTTGCGCCACTTTTGCGTCACTTTTCCCATTTTAAAAGTGACCCAAAAATGACGCAAGGGGCTTGTAAATCTGCCACTACGAGTCTCTGTCTGGCTGAGCAAAGGTCAACTTGACAGACATTAAGTATGTCAGAGTCAGGCAACCAGGTGCTTATCGTCAAGGCGTTTTGGAGCCAAGGTTTACCGTGTGGAAGATCTCACAGTCTTGAGGGCAGTGGCATGTTCTGCCTGGCAACGCTTTGTGAAGACCCCCATCTTGATCGCGAGAGGGAGTGTCACTGATAGAGTCAGCTCTGGGCACATTCGGTTTCAACCATGAAGAGCTCAGGACTGACTGCCAATCAGCGAAACCTCACACCGTCCTTCCTCATCTCGGCACAGAATGGGGTGGGATCAGCATGTCTCTACATTGGTTCAGTCTTGTTCTCTGAAATGCAACAGTTGAATCATCAACAGTTGAAATAACTTTGAACCCGAGGATGACCATGGATCATCTGCCAAAAAGTCCATAAAAACCTAGGGCCGGATTTGGAGTTTGGTGGGCAGGGTACTCTGACAAACTTTATTTTTCGCGCCAAACTGACAGACTGTCATGTAGAAATTCAACACTGATGGCTTGACAGAGGGGGCCCTTGGTTTAGGTGCAATAGATAATCTATCCTATTTTGAGTGGACCTTAGGATGTTTTCCTATCTGTTCAGGACCTTTAGTGGTCCCAAACTGAAAACTTAAAAAAATTAGCGCCACACTCTGGGAGGCAAATCCCAGGACATCATGGCCATTTATTCTTTGTTGTTCAAGAAGGAAACGTTTAATGGTCAGGTATCTGAAACATGGTGGCTGCTCATCATAGTTGCAGTGCCTTCAGAGGAGCCACTTTGACAGCAGCTCATCTGAAGGTACAGAGATCTATGCAGGGCTACTGGTGATTGTTAAGCATGGGGGCAGTAGTCCAGCCATGGTGGCAGAGGAAATTACCTCTGCTAGCCTGACATGCAACCAATAATTCACACACAAGAAGGGTTTTCCTATAATTGTTTTCCCATGTAAATCAACTCTTGCTAGTTATTTTCCTCACAATTTAAATTGGGAAACCTTTGTAAGCTTGTAAAATATTGAAAAACACTGTGAAGTATGTTAAGGAATAATATTGAGAATTGGTGCAGCCCTTGTGACTATAATAGAGTAACAGCTGCCAATCTAGAGTTGGGGGAATGCAATGCCATTGCATGCTTCAACACCCAGAAAGTGTGAAGTTTGGAAAAGTAAAAGGTTGCCCCTCTTTGATAGTTATATTATATCTGGAGGACATTGCACACAATGCCATCTTACCCTTTTGTACCAAAAGCTGTGTCCCATTTCCACGTCCTTTGCTATTAATCCTGAAGAGCTCCACCTCACAGACGTACGTTCCTGCGTCATTGGGTTGCACGTCATGAATTTCTATGTCGGCCTTCTGCTGCGAGGTGAAGGTGGTGTGGTCTGGCATGAAGACTCTTCCACTGAACTTTTCACTGCTGTTGGTCACCTCAGTCATAGAAGAGGAGGAGGGTTTGATGTGAAACCATTTGTAGCCACCGATGCTAGTCTTCTCACTGCTATTGAAGAAACACTGTAAGGTCGCTGCATCACCGACTGTCACGGTTGTATACATCGGTTGAGAGACACTAATATCCTGTAGTGAAATTCCTGCAAAAAAGCATGAAAAAATATATTATGTTAATTTTTAAGGACAAAGTGGCCATATTTTACCCTATTCTCATGTCTTCAAATTCAGCCTTCACCATAAGCCATCAAAAGCCACTGGTCTGGTTTTTCCTGATGTAGTTAACTTCGTCCAGCCAGTTCCACCCAGGATGCGATCTTTATCAGTGAAGACTAGCATAGAGGCTGGTCGCAGTTACAGGCTTAAAAATTAAAGGAACCAAATATTCTTGTGCATGGATATAGAACTCTTGTTTCAGCCATTATAGATGAACCTTCCAGTGTAGAGCGACTATTTGACAGGGTCTAGACACTCATTTTGCCCCGCAATAGATAATTTCACCAGTGGTCAGGCCGGCAGAGGATGCAACAGAGCATTAGACTACAACCCAAAAATTGTCAGACCAATGGTGTGATTTATTCAGTTTAAATCCAGCTCTAATGCACATGAGTGTTCTCCTTTTCTACCAGAATTCCTCATAGCTTCCAAAGAACACCATGCAATGAGGCACCAGACACATAGTATGGTTTGGTACACTGTCTATTCTGACTGGCTCAGTGGCAGGGGATATCTTCTCTCCTGGGGACATCAGACATGATGTGTGCTTTGTAATGGAATAGTCTCTCTCTTTGGCAGACAGAAGTTCATGATGTGGTCTAGTCCCAACTTCCATATCTGCTCACTTCATCGAAGGATAAGTACTCAGTCCTTGTGCCTTAGTTCCCTCTTTACCTACAATGGATGTTCTTCAAATGGGTTAAATTCTAATAAGAAACACTTTAAACACTTTAAAAAAAGTGTGATATTTCCCATTGGTAGAAAGACTTCTTGCCCTAAATTATTGATGTTTCCTTCTGTGGCTGACAGTCCCTGCTTCTACCGGTGACCTGCCCAGCACAGGCAGACCTACTGTGAGATAGCATTCATTCTGTTTCCACTACTGTAGGTGTTTGCAGACGTACCCTGAGATAAGATAAAGCTGTTCCTTGGTATTATTTCCTATTTCTGGATGGAACAGAGGAAGATTCCTGCAGATTATGTACCTAGACTGATCTAAGTGGATGCAATACATTTGTTCATTCGATGGAGAGAAATGATATTTCCCTGGACTCACCTGAATACATCCTCCTAGGGGACCTGAACTTCCACCTGGAGAACAACAACGACCAAAACACCACCGCCCTGCTCGACAACCTCGCCACCCTCTGACTCAAACAACTGGTGAACACCCCCACCCACCTCGCTGGCCACACGCTCGACCCCATCTTTCTCCGCCAGCAACCATGTCTCCTTCAGCCACTCCACCGGACTACACTGGACCGACCACAGATGCATCTACTTCACCTTCAAAAAGAATACATCACACCACCGCACGCAACAAATCCCCCGTAGATGCTGGAGCAAAATCACCACAGACCAGCTCCTCTCATCACTAAGCCAGAACCCGCCAGCCGACACCGCGGACACCAACGACGCAGCCCATAACTTCGCACAGTGGATCACCAACTGCACCAATGACCTCGCTCCACTGAAGAACCCCCCAGGCAAGACCGGCAACAGGAAAACCTCATGGTTCACAGACACCCTCAAAGACTCAAAGAAATCCTGCCAAACCCTCGAAAAAACCTGGCGCCACGAACAGACAACAGAAAACCTGACAGCCCTCAAGAACGCCACTTGCGAACACCACCAACTGATCCGCACCACCAAAAGAGCATCGTTCAAAGAGTGACTAGACAACAACACCCACAACAGCAAAGAACTCTTCAGCATCGTCAAAGAGCTCTCTAACCCCAGCGCCTGCAACAAACGACATTACCCCATCGCAAGACCTCTGCAACTCCCTCACCACGTTCTTCCACCGCAAGATCGCAGATATACATGACAGCTTCGGACCCCACACTCCGCCTCCAGCCACCGAAGTATCGACCCCCACCACCACCCTCAGCACCTGGACCCCCATCAGCACGGAAGACACCACCCACGTCATGAACACCATCCAGTCTGGCTCCTCCTCTTACCCTTGCCCCCATCATATCTTCAACAAAGCCGACCTCATCATCACACCCCACCTACGGAACGTCATAAACAACTCCTTGTTATGTTGTTATGTTATGTTAGGGAAGTATTATAGAGCGCTCAGCTACTCGGGCAGAGTGTCCCGGCGCTTAACAGATCTGTAGAGGTGCAGCCAATAAGACGCAGGCGAGACTACTGTCCAAACAACCAAGTCTTGAGCCCCTTCCTGAACGACAACAAATTGTCTAATTTCCTGAGGGAGATGGGCAGTTTGTTCCAAAGTTGAGGAGCCAACAGTCTGTAGGAGCGTCCACCGATGCGCGCTCGTTTGGTTGCAGGAACAATGGCTAATGCTTGAGAGGCGGAGCGCAAAGATAGAACCTCACCCTTTTTCTTAAGTAGACAGCGCCAGTGCCGTGCAGAGATGTAAAGGCCATGGTGAGAGTTTTAAAAAGAATGCGCTTGCGCACCGGCAGCCAGTGAAGCGATTTCAGAAGGGCGGAGGTGTGGGTTCTACGGCTAAGACCAAAAATGGCCCTCGCCGCCGCGTTCTGCACAAATTGGAGGTGAGTAAGACGGTATTCTGGGAGGCCTAAATAGAGTATATTGGCGTAGTCCAGCCTCGAGCCAATTAGTGCCTGTACCGTTATCCTCCTATGAGCCTGAGAGAGAAAGGGAAGAAATTTCCGGAGAGTACGTAAGAGGCCAAAACACTGGCCGACTACGCTGAGAATCTGTGGTTTAAAAGAAAGACCGCTGTCAATTTTAACACCCAGACTTTTTGCCATCAAGGTGGCAATTGATGGGGGAGACATATCGGTAGGCCACCACGATTTCCATTTGCCATCAGGGGAGCAGCCAAAGAAAAGAATCTCTGACTTATCAGAGTTACATCGTAGTTGGTTCAATTGGAACCAGGAAAAGACCGCCTTGAGGCAGCTCCTGATGGTATCACCAGCGAAATCTGAGTTCTTATCACAGGTGAAAAGGAGCTGCGTATCATTGGCGTAGGATATAATCTGGGCTCCATGAGATTCCACCAAATCAGCCAAGGGAGACAGATAAATATTGAAAAGAGTGGGGCTCAACACCGAACCCTGTGGGACTCCCACATCCTTCACGTCAGCCACCTTCCCTGAGTGCTGGAAGCACGCAGAAATCAACGCCCTTCTGAAGAAACCCACAGCGGACCCCAAAGACCTCAAGAACTTCCGCCCCATCTCTCTCCTTCCCTTCCTGGCTAAAGTCATCGAGAAGACCGTCAATAAACAGCTGACAGCTTTCCAGGAGGCAAACAACTCGCTCGGCCCGTCCCAGTCCGGATTTCGAGCCAACCACAGCACCGAGACCTCCCTCATCGCAGCCACCGACGACATCAGGACCCTGATGGACAACGGAGAAACAACCGCCCTCATCCTCCTAGACCTCTCGGCAGCCTTTGACACCACACCCGAATAACCCGCCTCCGCAACACTGGGATCCAAGGAAAGGCCCTGGACTAGATCACCTCGTTCCTCTCCGACAGAACCCAGAGAGTCCGCCTCCCTCCCTTCCAATCAGCGGCCACCGAGATCATCTGCAGAGTACCCCAAGGCTCCTCGCTCAGCCTTACCCTCTTCAATATCTACATGAACCCCCTCGCCGCCATCGCACGCAAACACAACATCAACATCATCTCCTATGCCGACGACACCCAACTGATACTCTCCTTCACCAAAGACCCAGACACCACCAAAACCAACCTCCATGAAGGAATGAAGGACGTCGCAGAATGGATGAAGCTCAGTCGCCTGAAGCTGGACTCAGACAAAACGGAGGTTCTCATCCTCGGACAATCCACATCCGCCTGGGACGACTCCTGGTGGCCCACAACACTGGGCTCAGCACCAACACCCACGGACCATGCACGCAACCTGGGATTCATCCTGGACTCCTCCCTCACAATGACCAAGCAAGTCAACGCCGTCTCGTCATCTTGCTTCAACTCCCTGTGCATGCTCCGAAAAATCTTCCGATGGATCCCCACCGAAACCAGGAAAACCGTCACCCAGGCCCTCGTCAGGAGCCGACTGGACTACGGAAATGCCCTATACGCAGGAACCACAGCCAAACTTCAGACACGACTGCAACGCATACAGAACGCCTCCGCACGACTCATCCTCGACATCCCTCGCCACAGCCACATATCTGCCCACCTGAAAAACCTGCACTGGCTCCCCGTCTGCAAGAGGATCACATTCAGGCTCCCCACCCACACACACAATGCAAAGCACTACACGACAAGGGCCCGAATACCTCAACAACCGCCTCTCGTTCTACAACCCCACCCGCCAGCTCAGCTCCGCCAGCTTCGCCCTCGCCACCGTCCCACGAATTCGCAGAACCACCTCCGGAGGAAGATCCTTCTCCTACCTGGCAGCCAAAACATGGAACTCCCTCCCCGCACACCTACGACTGACCCAGGACCATCTCACCTTCAGAAAACACCTCAAGACCTGGCTCTTCAAGCAGTAGCGACACCGCCCTCCCTCTGCGCCTTGAGACCCTCACGGGTGAGTAGCGCGCTCTATAAATTTATTTATTGATTGATTGATCTGAACATGCTACAATGAGAATTTAACATGTTATTAGAGGTTTTCATCGAAAATGTGTAAGAAACAAAACCAGAAATCAATAAATGTAAATGTCTTCACTTCTATACCTTAGTGGCACATTTACCTAATATCACACAATATTGTCAAAGGGAATCTGGGATCATAATCTTGAGGAAAGATTGTCAAAGCCATTTGTTTGATCCACACTCATGCTGAAAGGAAAAAGGCATATTTCGTATAAAAATTAAAAAAGAAAATAAACACAGGTGCAAAATTTGATGTGTGTGTGGGCACACATCTTTTTCTCATAAAGGTTCGGGTATCCCATCTACATTTTGATTGCAAATACTTTCTCATCAAATTATTGTGTTAAAAATATTGTGACTACTAAGATTTTGTGGAAAAAAATATCGGAGGTGAGTATAGCTAAATTTTTACTTTTTTACACTATTAAAGCTTAAAATATTTACTTTCATTTCAATTTTCACTATGTTGTTCTGTTGTATTGTATTTTATGTTTATTTTATTATATATGTTACTGTGAAATTTATTTTTATTGTTTTACAAAAGTGTTGTATTTTTATTGGTTCTTGGATTTATTGGGTAATTGGGTTACTAGTGTTTTTTATTATACTTTATTCATTGTTAATTATTTAAAAATGTCAATTATTTGTGTTTTAATTGCTATTTATTTCTTTACATGTTCAATATATGTTTAAAGCATTTTAATTTGGAGTTGTGTGGGTATATTGGCAGATTGAGTGGGTAATGTTGTAAATAAAATGTACATAAATTGATATTAATTGAATACTGTGTAAATTAAGCAAATGTTTTATTTGGAATTTTTATGTTTAATAATTCAGAATTATACAATTGATTTTATGGATTTTTAATTAATGTATTAATTGTCATATGTGCTGTACTAGTGTTTAGGGTCCTTATAGTGTATATTCATTAATTGTTTAGTATGTTAAAGTGGTAATATCCGATACTGTTTTTTGTTTGTTTAATTAGAATATGTATTAATTTATTTTGATCAATCAGTTAATTAATATGTTACGTTTTCAATTAAAATGTTTCTTTTGTTTAACATTGTTTTTTGTAATGAATGATGTGAATATATGTGTAATGTAAAACTATTCATACCATTTTTATAATGGGTTGTGCTGTTTATTGGGGCAATGAGTCTGTTGTGTTTAAAACACATAAATATAATAATTAATTAGAGCGTAAAATATGTAAAGGTTAAAGAGCCACCCGCAACAGAAGGTGGGGACAACTACCCACCCAATGGGAGTTGCTATCACTAAGACAAAAAGAACAGGAAAGACCATCAGCATTGGCGTGAACTGTCCCAGTGCAATGTTCCACCTTGAAGTGCATACTCTGTAGGGAAATGGACCAACTCAGCAGTATAGAATGTTCTCACTGCATTTGCATCAGCCATCTGAAGGGTCTGTTGTCTGAACCCAGAAATAGGTTCATAACTGTTTTGGATTTTGTTTTTCCAGTGTCCAGACCACTGCAAATGCTTCCCTTTCAATTGCACTCCACCTTTGGTCCCTGGGAGGTAACCCCCTGCTGATGAAGGCCACAGGTTGGTCCAGACCCTCAACATTCAACTGTGAGAGAACATTCCCAATCCCATGCTCGGAACCATCTGTCTGCAGAAGGAACTTTGTTGACAAGTCCTGAGCCTTGAGTACGGGTACTGTATATATGGCTTCCTTTAGAGTGGCAAAGGCTTTTTTGCCACGCCTCTGTTCAGATCACCTTTTTGGGCTTCTTAGAAGTCAGGTTGGTCAAGGGGGCAACAGTGGTGCCATATTCCGTGAAAAATCTTCTCTAGGATCCAGTGAGACCTAAGAGGCGATCACTTCAGTTTCAATCTTGGGGGGCAGGATAGTTTGTACCTTGAGCTGAACTGGTTGTACAGGGTCCCACCCACTTGATGGCCCAGATACACCACCGTGGCTTGCCCTCTCTGGCACTTACTTGCCCTGATAATCATGACTGCCTGGTAAAGGACCTAAAGAATCTCCCTGAGTGATACATGGTTGTCCTCTCAACTGGAGATGAAGACAGCAGTGCTATCCAGGGAGGCTGCGCTGAAGTCTTTCTGTTCAGCTATGACCTGGCTGGTCAACCTCTGGAAGGTGGCAAGGGTATCCTTTAAACGAAAAGGCATGACTTTAAGCTGACAGGTGTGGAGAATACTGACCTCTTCTTGGCCACTCTGTCAGGTCAATCTGCCAGTACCTTGATGTCAAATGAAAGGTACACAGGAACTTGGCAGGTCCAAACCTACAATGACATTATCGGCTCTGGGAGAAGGGGTGAGCATCAGTCTTGGTGACTGAATTGAGCCTCTATAGTCCACACAGAATGGGAGCTAGACAACTCCAGCATCTTGGAAACCTCATTCTTGATACAAGGCTAACTTTTTCCGAAAGCCTGTAAATTTTGTTTTTTACAGGCATGTTCACCTTGTCAATGTCATGGATGCACTAGCTGGTGAGCCCTGGGTTACGTGAGAAGATAGAGAGATGAACTGCCCCAACAAGTGGCAACAGTCCTCCATTGCTCTGTTGTCAGATAGGAGAGAGGACAACCTATTCTACAGACCCATCTTTCTCCTTTGAAGACAGGAATTTGGGTGGGGTTCAATCTCCTCCTCCTCACCATCGTTTTTCACCATGATCTTTGTCAATTCGGACGTCTCAAAGTGTGGCTTGAGAAAATTCACTTGCAGTACCCTTAAGGAGTTTCTGGATGTCTTTTTTTTCTTCTGGTCATAGCGCCCTTTCTACTGGTCCTATATAGTTTGGGGCTCCATGATCTAATTTTTAGGCCAGCTTAGTGTTCGGGCATACCACTGCTTCATCACATCCTGGCTTGCCAATAGGTTTTCAGTGGCTTCTCTCCAGAAGTACTTCATCTGTGGCCATAGGGCTAACATGTATCTCACTACATCTTGAGAGAGTTTCTTGGGAGCTTGCTCCAACATCTCCATGACAAGGCTGAGAGGTCCTTTCAGAAAGTGGCCAAATAAAAGTTGAAAAGGGTTAAAGCCCATTCCCTTCTGAGGTCCCGCCCGGTAGGAACTCAACCAGCATGGTAACATGATGTCCCACTTAAGCCTCATGGGATCTGGCAGGCCCATATTCATGACCTTCAGACAAGCCCATAATTAGGAAATGTAGTTAAACCATCTGGAGCTGGACAATCGTACACTCCAGTAGAACAAAACAAATTGCAACATCCTTCAACAAGCAAATCAATGGCTACCATTTTTTAATTTGTGATAGCATTTCTATAAAGAAATAGGGATTGCTTACTCCTTGTTGTGTAGATTTTGACAATGTACAAGGGTTTAACATACCAGATAGTTTTAAGCTTTCCTTTCCTGGAGCTCCAGGTGCCCTGTGTAGCTTTTTATGGTATAGCAGGTGCAGTGAAACTGATGCTCAGATGGCCTATGGTCCACTGAACTCTGATTATTGCTGCATTTTGTCATTAAAACAGCAGGCAGGAGGCCAGTTTCTTCCATGCTCTAGGGCCCATGACACACTGGCTACCATACAGGCCTTGTGTAGTTACACACTGCTTGGTATTCCGCAGCATTTTAACTATTTTGCAGCTTTTGCCTAGCCTGCTCTCCCTGATTCTTCTCTTCTTCCACCCGAAGTCTGTCTCGCTGACCACCCTAAGCCTAGTTTGTTGATCTTAGTTTTAGGCTTATGATAACATGCACTCCTGGAGCTCCCTGCTCTACATTAATGTGTGGTAGAACAGGACCAGAGTGGACAACATTGTCCAGACTATCGTACTGAGTTCCTACCCTGACTGGCCTTACTTTTCCAAATAACTGAAAACGAATAGCCCTCACCTTATCCATTACCACTCTGTAGTGGCCCCACCCGTCATATCCTTTGCAATTGGGTACACCTTGTTAGGTAATCTCAGGTTTACACCCCCTAACATTATTTACTAAGCTACACCCCTAATGATGAGTGAGTATGTGCAAAAGAGGCTGATGATGGGTGTATAAGTGTAGGAGAGACTCATGATGAGAATGTGAACAAGGGTCTGTGCATATGAGAGACTTATCACCAGTATGTAAATGAGGGCCTGAAAATCAGCTAGCAAGTGTAAGACAGCCTGTGGATTAATGAGCATGTGCATGAGATGTGCCTACATGTGTAAGAGAGACTCAGGAGGAGTATAGTTAGAGATCCTAAGGATGTTATTATGTGTACTAGAGAGTATGAGTAAGAGAGCCCGGGGATGAGTGAGTGTGTATAAGACAAAATGAGGAAAAACATGTAGTGGAGCTGAGATTTAAAGAGTGTAACTAAGAAAGTCTGAGGATGAGTGAGTACATGCAAGAGAGATTCAGGGACTGAGGATTAATAAGTATGTGTAAATGAGCACATGAGGGTACATGTGTTTGAGAGCCTGCGAATGAGTATGTATAAAATATCCTGGGATGACTAAGTATAGTTATAAGAGAGAGAATTAATATCTGTAAGGAAGCCTGTGGATGAGTGAGTATGTGTGACAAAGCCTGAGGATGGGAGAGGGTGTCTAAGAGGTCATTGCAACGTGTTTGTGCTAGAGAGCCTACAGATGAGTATGTGTAATAGTGCATTGTAGAAGGTCCAGCCTAAGGGGCGACTAAGCATGGGCTAGGATGGCAAGTGTGAGTGAGCATCTGTAAGAGAACCTGAGGATGAGTTAGCATATTTAAGAGAGTCTAGGAGTGAGCATGTTTGAGGGAGGCTTATGGCGAATGAGTATGTGTAAGAATGAGTGAACATCTGAGAGCCTGTTGGTGAGTATGTCTATGAAAGATGTAAACGAGAGTTAGGGTGGCTGTCTAACAGAATATGTGGGTGAATGAGGATGTGTAAGAGGCCCTAGTGTTAGTGGGATATGTAGTAGAGTACCTGATGTGAGAGAGGATGTATAAGAGGAAGGGAGGCTGTGTGAGTGCCTGTGAATGATCGTGCAGGTGGCTTCAATTGTGTAAGAGATTATGAGGATGATTGAACATGTGTAAGAGGGTGTTTTTCAGGATGAGTAAGAGCTTATTTGAATTTGAAGTACTTTGTGTGTTAGACTATATGTAGGAGCACTTGAGGTAGGTGCAGATGTATAATTAGGCTTGAGTGTCATTGTGCAAATGTCATTGTGCCTGAAGGACAGTAAGTACATAAGAAGGAGCAAGAGTGTCAGTGATGCTATGCATAAATGTCAAGAAGTGTAAGCATGTTGGTGAGTGTATTATGTAAGATTGGATATGAGGGACAGAGAGCAAGTGT
This sequence comes from Lissotriton helveticus, assembly GCF_964261635.1. Taxonomy (NCBI): domain Eukaryota; kingdom Metazoa; phylum Chordata; class Amphibia; order Caudata; family Salamandridae; genus Lissotriton; species Lissotriton helveticus. The sequence continues at coordinate 2,061,529,040 of NC_136065.1, forward strand.
TAGTGAGCAGGTTATTTTTATTTATTTATTTTTTCACCAACACTGTACAAGAAAATCATTGCTGCTGTTACAGAGTTATGGAGGAACAAAGGAGCATGTACCTTGACCTCTGAATGCAGTAGAATTGTGAGGGGTGACCCGGATCACATCACACATTGCAGTTCATTCTGAGCTCAGAGGTTATAAACAGGCCTGGGTGGATTTCAATTACGCTGCCATATAATCTGAGTAATTCCAGTAATTCTGCATTACTCTCTGACATGCAAATGACCAATAATTATGCAATTACTCCTGTCTGCGTAATTTGGTGGAAAACAACCCTACTGCAAGAGCATTTTTTGCAAGTCTGAGCAGCCAGTCATGCTTGCTATTCAAGTTCTGTTGCATTTAGTGCTTTTTCTTATAACAAAATAGTGTAAATTTGGGAAAAATCTTACCCCAACAGCACATTTATCAAGGGCGAATGGCTGCTTGCCCTCGCTATTCATGTTCTGATGCACTCAGTGCTATTGTTAGTAAAGTAAAGTCCACATTTGTAAAGCGCACAATCACCCGTAAGGGTCTCTAGGCGCTGGGGGCCGTCGGGAAGATTAAGCGAGCTATTGCCCAGAGTCACATGGTGCTGGGTTAACCTGCCGCCGGAGCCGGGGATCGAACCGTGGTCCCCAGATTCCAGCGTCAGTAGCCCTGGCCGCGGCGCCACACCTCTCCCATTGTTCAGCATAAAACTGCCCCCTTGCATCCAAAATGGACATAATGATGCAGTTTACACAAAGCAATAGCACTCAATGTAGCAAAACATGAAAAACAACTGTGAGCTGCCACTCCCACTCACTATTCATGCCCTGTTGCATTTAGGGCTATTTCTTAGCGCAAAATGAATTTCTGCACTAAGTAATGGCACTTAACCCAAAATACTCTTCTTGTGTAATTCTTCATAATATTACAGAATTCTTAGGAAATTCTGTGAATTACACCCACCTCTAGTTATAAGCAGCAGTTGTGACATAGTAGAAGAAGGGGGTGAAACATAAGTCTATGTGTGACCAGTAGTTATGCGTGCACTAGGCCTGTGAGTATTTTTTATTACTCTGGAATGATTGGAGCAATTTCAGTAATAGCGAATTACTATTGTGATAAGAAATTACTAAAATGTTGTAATTAATAATAATATCCACATTTGTAAAGCGCACAATCACCCGTTAGGGTCTCTAGGCGCTGGGGGCCGTCGGGAAGATTAAGCAAGGTATTGCCTAGAGTCACATGGTGCTGGGCTAATCTGCCGCCGGTGCCGGGGATCGAACCGTGATCCCCAGATTCCGGAGTCAGTCGCCCTGGCAGCGGCGCCACACCTCTTCCTTAAGAGTATTTTGAGTCAAAAATCCTGCCACAGGGGCACAGAAACACAGAACTAAGTGCAACTCAGTGGCTGCTGGCTACTACTGTTTATGTCCTGTAGTATTTAGTGCTCTTAGCACAAAATGCATCTTCTGTCCCCATTTTAGAAGTGAGGCTGCATTTTGCAGTAACAAATTAGCCCTAAATTCTGGATTGCGCTTCTCACACAATTATGCATAATTTTTAGTAATTGCACTAGAGAGGGTTAGACAATTTACACCCACCTCTAGCACGCACTGACCCTCCCTCCGTCCAGTAAACTACTGTATAAATTACAGTCTTAAGACTCTGACTCTCCCTCCACTGTTGTAAGGGTATGTATAGCCAGATAGGTTTGGTTTGGAGCCCGGATATCCTGAAGTCTGGATTTGATGGGCAGTAAGAAGCTGTGAGCAATTAATGCATCTTTACCGTATGCTAGATCTTTATGCTATTCTAGGATGGTGGTTAGTAGGCCTCATCCCCAGTGCATAGCCATACTCTGTTTGACTAGTAAGTACACCAGAGTGGTGAACATTCAGAATGCTGGGAGTAACTCTTCCACATAGCCTAGAAGTGCTATCAGTGGGTCTGGTGATTTTGGTATTTCCGTTATTTTGTTGACATCTTCAAAGATGTCATCCCAATTTGCGCTGACACCTAGGACAGCCCATGCAAGATTTAGGAAATCTGCACCTGGTGAGTGGCATCTCATACGTTCAAAGTTGTCCCTAAGTCCAGATTTGTGTAGTTGGTCTGGTGTGTGAGAGTATGTGTGGGTATATTTAAAGTGTAGAAGACTATTACTGAGAGAGATCTTCTACTGGATGACCAGGAGTCCTTCTGCAGGTCATCGGCCCACTCCATCCAGCACCTCAGGTGCAGGCGCCCCTCCTCTGGGAGGTGGATATATGTGTGATATGATGCCTTTGGAATTAGGGGAATGTACAACATATGTGAGAGTGCTGAATGGCATAGTCTCAAGGTCAAGGAGTGCCTCTCCTATGGCTTCCCCAAAGGCATGTCACAATCTAAAGTATAGGAAGAAGTCTAAGGCGTATGATTTGATTCTAAGTCTTTGAAATGATACGGTTGTGGCGGGTAATTTCAATGTCGTTTTGGCCCCGGCCCTTGACACAACGGGTCCTCCCTCCGCTACCCGAACAGCACCCGCGAAACAGCTGAAGAGCTGGTCTGAGTCCCTGGGACTTTGCAATGCATGGCGCACATGGCACCCTCGCACCACTCAATTCACACATACCTCTGCGGCCCACCACACACAAGCAAGCATTGATGCGCTCTTCGTCCTCGCGCCTGACTGTCCTGAGATTCTAGACGTCCGCATTCTGCCCAGAGGCATTTCTGACCACTCTCCAATACTCCTCAGCACAGGGGCTCCCCCTCCTTTGGCCCGCCAAACATGGAGGTGGAACGCCTGGTTCCTCCAAGATAAAGCCTTTAAAAAAGTGGTGGGGAAGGAGCTTAAACAATACTTCGCTACTGAGGGTACTTTAGCCTCCCCGGGTAGCCTATGGGAGGCAGGGAAGGCAACCATATGGGGCGTCACTAAAGGGCAGCTAAAGATCCAGAGGCAGGCGCAATTGCAGGAGATCTCATCCAAGGAAGCGCAGGCGCTCTGCTTGGAACAGCTACTATCCACATAAGAGGATGCCGTCCAAGCCCGGCAGCTTGCCCACCTTCGGGACGACATTAGACAACTATCCCTGGATGCAGCTAAGCTCCTTTGGAGGTCTTCAGTGGCGAGACAAAAATGGCACAATCCTGCACAGGCTGTCCACATACCCCAAGGCGAATCATATTATCACAGAGGTGTCTGACAAGGTTGGAGCGGTCCACCGTGCCCCTCTGGCGATGGCTAACACCTTTGCTGCCTACTACCGTAGACTATACACAACAAAAAACCCCGAGCTCTCTGCCCTCCTTGAGTGGGGTGGGGTGTGTCTCCCTCAGCTAGAAGTGGCCGCTCAGAAAGACTTGGATCACCCCATTTCACGCAAAGAAATCGAAGAAGAGATCACCCTCACCTCCTCCGGTAAGACCCCGGGCCTGATGGCCTTCCCCAGGAGCATTATGCGGCATACCGAGACACGCTAACGCCCCACTTGGCCAGCTTATTCAATGAAGCTGTGGAGAAAGGTTCCTTTCTGCAGGAAACGGACATCGCCACCATTGTGGTTCTCTCGAAATTCCAGCCCCCTCTCGTAGATGCGCGGACTATCGTCCTATCTCCCTCCTCAATACCGAGATTAAGTTGTTTGCCGCCATTCTGGCTCAACGATTGAAACCCTACTTGTCCCTGCTGGTCCATCCAGACCAATGTGGGTACATGCCTCAGCGGGGGACCCGCCACTGCCTCCAGAGGCTGCAGCTGGCTTTAGCCCACCGGCATGTGCTTACCCCATACTTAGCACTCTTGTCCGTGGACTTCGAAAAAGCATTTGATTCGGTGGATTGGACGTATCTGCAGGATGTGCTGGCCGAGATGGAGTTCAGGCCTCAATTCAGATCACAGGTCAGTGTCCTTCCTGCCCAACCGAGAACACGAGTGCTGGTCAATGGGGTGCTATCGGAGGCCTTTCCCATTGCCAGGGGCACTAGGCAGGGTGACCCCTCCCCATTGTTATTCACCCTGGCGATGGAGCCCTTGGCTTCCCTAGTGCATGCTGAGGAATGCATTCGTGGTTGGGAGTGGCCTAATACTGACTGGGACAAGATCTTCTTGGCTGACCCAGCCTCCTCCGGCCCATATGGTAAATCATTTCTGGTCCCCCTGCATCTCTCGAGGGAATGTTTTGAGTGGCAATCCACCATACCACTTCGGCAACAATCCTTTAAATACTTGGGGATATGGATTACCCTCCTTCCAGAGCTGGGCTGGGCTCTTAATGTAACCCTGTTAGTTAAGAAGGCCAATGAAGATCTACTCAAATGAAAAGCGCTACCTCTGAACCCCCTGGGGAGGGTGGCCTTGTTTAAAATGATGATCCTCCCCAGATTTCTTTATGTCCTCCAAAATACCCCCTTCTGCTTTCCCAGGACTTGGTTCCAGAAACTGGACAGTTTAACTACCCGGTTTCTCTGGAGCGGTGGGAGGGCCGGGATCCCTCCTTTGATGGGGGTATGGAGATGACGCACTTATACCTTTATTTCCTGGCCGTTCGCCTTCTGGTGGTCCACGATTGGTTCAATGGGGGCTGGTCTGACCCGGCCTATAGGCTGGGGTTGAGTGAACTAGGTTTAACCAAAATCCAGGCCATGATGTACGGGCAGCCCATCCCATCCCGATTGCCCGAGGTGACGCGCTCTGTGTTATTGGTCTGGCGGGCCTTGTTGCGTCAAACCGGATGGACGCATAAACTGACCCAATGTACACCCCTCTGGCATGGGACCTGGCTCCGGGAGGTTAGCGGACTACAGGGTTTTAAATCTTGGTATCTTATTGGCATCTCACAACTTGGGAATGTCTGGGCTACAGGCCATGTACTTACCTTCCAGGAGCTCCAAACTCGCTACTCCCTACACTCGTCACAATTTTATAAATATTTGCAGATGAGACATGCCCTCCATACACACATCCGGGATGACACGAGGCTCCCCGAATATAGCCCCACTGAGGCCCAGACAATGATGGGGGGCGTGGGTAAGGGGGGTATCTCTTGTATTTACCGCACTTTCGTTAACAACACACCGCCTCCTTAGATAAGTTGAGGGAACAATGGGTGGAATGGGTGGGACCATGGATGAAGTGGATTGGCGCGATGCTCTCATGGCCCCCAGGACAGTCACTGTCTCTGCCAAACTCAAGCTCTACTACCTGCATGCTGCGTATCTTACTCCCCTGCGCCTTTTCCGAGCGGTCTTGCGCCCGGATGCGTCTTGTGCAAGATGTGCTTACACCCAGGCTGACTCGTTCCAAATGGGTTGGTCGTGCCCCGGGTTGGAGCAATTCTGGGCGTCTCTTGAGGCAGAACTTGCAGAGGTATTGGTTGGGAGGTTCCCCATGACCCACGTCACTCACTACTGGGGATCACAGATGGGCTGGATGGGTCCAAAAATGAAAAGTTATTTTTTAATACAGCTATAATCGTGGCCAAGCGGGACATAGCGGCGGCTTGGATAAGTCCCGATCCACCTGATCTGGGGAGGTGGCGTTGTGGAAAAGTAAATTTTGCCATGTTCTGTGTCCCTACGAGTCATCCATCATATGTTATCTGTGCATGATTAATATGCATATGTATTCCCCATGTTTGATTAAAGACGCAATTACAGTTGTGTCCATCTCTAGTATGCCAGTTTCCAGTTCTCGTGACTACTACGAATATCCGGCCTATGTAAAGTTACGTTGCCACGTTTCTCAGTGTGCACGTTATTCCATTGTAAAGTCCCCGTTTCTAGGCCTCAAAAGGGCCCGGACACCAGATTCAGCTCCTGTCTTCTAAGCCTCGCTGAGGAGCGATACAGCCCCCACCTGTGTTCCTCGACCCTTCACTTACTTCCTGCCTCACAGTGCCCGGTTCAGCCTGGCTCTGCCTCTGAGTCTGCCAAGAGTATGTTATGATTCTAGTTATCAGTCCAGCCCTCCTTCTCTACATTCCTAAGCTACTGAATCGCATCAACAGTTTCCGTCATTGTCTAGCCTTTACGTCTCCATGTTAGAGAAATACTGCATTTAGTGGTCATTTAATATTCTTCATCACGCACTACATGTAGAATAATGCATGCACCATTCTTAGAGTCTGTTAGCCTTTACCCCGATAACTTTTGGATTCTATCAATATGTTCTCTAAACATCAGATACTAGATAGTGCTTAGGTACATGTCGCCCTGACTCTCCAGACTTCAGTCTCTGCTCCTAGCACAGAGTTCATAGCCCCCAGCTTCTCCTAGTAACACGTCATTGCCAGCTTGCGCGCACCATTAGGTCAGAGGTCCCGGCTCCTTAGGTAGCCCCCTCCATGTTTCCACCCCATTCATGACATATTCTGTTACGTTTGCATCACATGTCTATGTATACGCCCCTGTTACACCCATTTTTCACCCTTATCTTTCGCGACTGCTATTGACTACACCCACTGCTCCGCCTATCGTATGTATTGTAATGCAACTGTTTTAGTATATATATTCGTGTATTGTTATTAAATGTTACGCCGATTCCGATCCTGCCCCCGGCAGCGCTGCCATCCTATTCCTGTGCAGGTTGTCCTGTTCCTGTCCTTATGCTGTATTAAACCTGCAAAACTCCTACTACCTCGAATCTTGACTCTTATTTATTGAGCTATCTGTTATTCATTTATCCATTCAAAAATAGAGGTATTATTTATTTATTTACCACATAATGGCGCCCGAATAGGGACTTGCCCTTTCCCCACGCGTCGGTGAAGCCACGCCGACCCCCTGACCCTCTGCAGTCGTGACGGAACTCTTCTGCGCACCGGCAGATATTTCTGCTTCAAGTATCCCTCAGGCCCACGGAGGAGACGGAGGAGGCGGTCCAGCATCCAGACGAGACGGTGGAGGAACGCGGCGAGTCCCGACCAGAGCCCAAGCCGAGAGTCCAAGGTCCGAGGTATCCGGAGGCCCACCCGTAACAGAAGTCCGAAGTTCGTCCGTCCGGCGTCGAAGCAGTCCAGTCCAGTCCGAGGCCTTCCGTTCTTGCTGCCCGGTGAGTACCGTTGCTGGGGTAGTATCTAGACAGGGTCAATCTAATTGACTCTGGTCCGTGGGTTGGTGGTACACAGACCCACAAAACGAAGTGTCCACTTCGGTGGATGCGGGTCCTGACGTGTCTCTGTATGAGACCGGTAAGTTTCGTACTGTTTCAGCAGTGCATCTAGTTTCTGTTCTAGTCAGTTCTGTTCTCGAGAAAATTCATGTATTCTGTTTCCCGTATTCCAGGTAGTATTCTGTTCGAACTGTTATTCTGAATGTTATTCATGTATTTTAATGTCGTGGTATGAGTGTGAAGTAATTATTGTGTTTATTGTGTATTGTGTTGTGTCCAGATTATAGTTCAGTCATGCCGCTCTTTTCAAAACTGCGTCAGTTAAAAACCAGAAAAGGTCTGCTAGAAGCAGCAGTTCCTGTTCCGCCTAGGGACAGTCCAGGTCATTTTATGTATCAGAAGCATGGCATAAGCGCCATATTGTATCTAGATTTATGGGTAGAGTATACCAAACAGTTAGAGGAAAAGTATAGATGGCCTGTATCAGGCACGTGGGATGCCGAGTGCATCATGAGAGTAGAAGAAGCATTATGGAAAAAGAAAGCCAGACAGTCACAGAAAGATGCCATTGAGTTATGGCGCAAAGAATCTCATAAAAGAACCGAAAAAGAAATCAGAAAGTCTGAATTAAGTAGAGAATCCTTGGAACGAGCCCAAGAAAGGGAATTAATCGAGATTGGTGAACGAGTTAAAACAGAACAGTCCGACAGACAGAGGAATGCCCTCATTAAGGGTATGTACCCTCTTCTTGCCGAGGGCTTGCCAAAAGCGACCCCGGAGGCATCCAGTAATTTTCCGCCACCATTAGTTCCGCTCAAGCTACGTCACAAACCGACCGCAGCTGATATTTTCATTTCGTCCTATTTGGACGACACAGTCCCAGAATATGCAAATCCTGTTCCTGCTCCGCCAGTCCCTGTAAATCAGGCACTTCCCGCTCCTCCAGACACCGGAGTACCTGTTACGGTACCCCCGGTCCAGCCCGCCATACAAGTCCAGCCTGCATTTCCATTTCCCACTCTGCCAGGACGAAGAGCATCAGTAGACGACTCTAGTTTAGGGGCCGCAGGGGGAGGTCCTCCTCAAACCCCGCCGCCACACAAGCGTTTAACGTTAGCCGAATTACATGCACAAGCGTCACAGCGTACGCCCAGATATCAGTCTGTTGCAGAAATAAGAAAAGCCCTTAATGAATGTGGCTATGATCCAGTCCCAGGCGAGGATAGTATGGTTTTATATTCATTACGCGTGAGAAAGGTGACCGAGTATCTAGTCACCCTACCAGATATGAAAGAAGATCTAGACAGAATATATCGTTTCATCCGTACAGGGAATGATCCAGAAAGTATTAGTGACGTCATGTGCCAAAGAAAAGTTGAAGTCCAGCTCATGATATTAAAGTTTCTGATTAATTGTCTAATAAGGGAACAAGATTATCCGACCAAAGATCGAGCCGAAATGAAAGTCCTGACAAGGTGGAGTGATAATATAGCCGAGGGTAAGCATAAGACTATCAGTAGTATAGAGAGTATGTACAAGAAGATTCGTAAAGAAATAATAAAGTTACACGAACAACGTAAAGCAGCACAAGTAAGCGAGAAAGAAAGTAACTCTGATACTGAAGAGGTAGAGGACGAGAATCCCGCCAGAATAGCGTATGTAGGAAAATCTAGATTTCCAGATCGCCATTTGCGCCTAGAACACAAGTCAGTTTTACATCATCCAGCACCAGAACAAGGTTCTCTGGAACAAGTATTTCAAGCTACCGATCACATTCTGAAATCACGAATCGGTTATAGCGAGTTAAGTACTATGCATGAACAAGAACTAGCCCGATCAGCAGTCCGATGGATTACTGATTCTACCACTTTTCCAGACGAAATAGTGGCACAAATGTTTCTGAAATTGCCCCCAGCCGAGCAACGACTGGTGGGTATGTATATGATCCAGCACCTCATTACTTTGTATGAGGGTCAACATTCTGATCCAGGTCCGTTACACGATGTCCTGAACGAGTTACTCCAGCTCAAATGGAAAGGTTTAGGTACCGATTTAATTAGTGTCATTTTAGAACAGCGCCACAAATATAGAACGTTTCTGAACCCACATTTTGTTCATGTCTCACCCCCAGAAAGTAAACCGTTTTTCATAGACAGACAGAATCCGTTACGAGAAGTACATCCAATTAAGACAGAAGGTGGTGAAATGCAACGAGTGTTTGTTTACACCCCTATCACAAAGATGGAACTCTTAGAGATGAAAAAGTTAATTCCCTGTCATGATAAAGATCCAGCAGGGTTCCACCGAGAATTAAAGGACATGCTCCGTATGGGAGAATACACGTATCCAGATATCATTAAAATGTTAAAGGTCCTGTTGCCCGCAGGGGTATATGAGAAACTCAAGGAAAAGGAATGGGAAGTGGGAGAGAAAAAGATCGATTGGACAGTTCTAGAAGCTGAAGACAAGGCACGAGTACCAGGTACCGGTCTTGGAGATAAATGTAAAGAATTACCAGAATTATTAATACAAGTTTTGCCTAGGTTATTGACAACTAAAAAGGAAGACTGGGATGCAATCTCAGCATGTAAACAGAAACAAGATGAAGATATTAGTGATTATTATTCCAGATTTGAGAAATGTTTTACCATAAACAGTGGCCTCAAGACAAGTAGCGAGTCATACCCTCATCTTTTTGTTACTAAACTAGTCGAGAATTCAAGTCCACAAGTTAAGAATCGAGTTTTGAAAGTCGAAAGTACCTGGCAAGCTAATACCCCGTCCCAGATGTTACAGATGCTTCAATATCACCAGAATAGAATCAGAGAAGAACAAGAACATGAGAGAAAACGTATGAAAGACACGAAAATGAAAGTACTAGTTGCACAATCTGTTCCTCAAGATAGTCAGAAGAGGGGTCCAAATCAAGCTAGTCATCCTGCAGCTCCCGTTAAAGGAAACTGCAATTATTGTAAACAGCCAGGTCATTTTATAAACGAGTGTGCAGTTCTGAAACACAACATAGCTACCGGTAAGACTAAAGAAAGACCACGTCCGCCTAGACAAGAACAAGTTACACAGACTTCTCAGCCACAGAATGCACAACAGACAGTTACAGCTCCGCAGCCTATCGCTGCAACACAGCATGTTACACAGCAGATGTACCAGTATGCACAGTCTGAGTATCCAGAGTATCAGCCATATTCATGAAACAGCCTAGAGAGGGAGGTAGGCTTGCCTCTCATCGAGATACCTGTAGATCAAGAAGGTCCCTATGTTCATAGTCAAGTATTAGGGAAAGACAGAAAGTTTTTGATTGATACAGGGGCAAGTAGGACCACTATAAGTCACGCCGAAGTTCCAGGGGCTCCGCTCTCAGGCTCAAGAAATGTTTCCCTTGGATTTTCAGGAAAACCTATCGTAAATGAAATTTCAAAGCCAGTTACTCTAGAAGTAGGTCCATTGTCCCGCACTACTGATCGGTTACTTACTAAGTCATGTCCAGAGAATCTATTAGGCATTAAGACACTGAAAGAGTTAGGTGCAGTTATATGCTGTTCCCCAGAGGGAATACGATTGTTCCTACGTGACTTCAAGGGTCACTATGTATTACGAGATTTTGATCCAAGATTGTCTAATGTTCCGCAGCATCTATGGGCGCAAGGTCCAACTGATGTTGGTTATATGCAAATCACACCCCATCGTGTGACTCTCAAGCCAGGTGTAGTGTTACCACGAATCAGACAGTACAGATTGCCACCTGAGGCTGTAGCAGCCTTATCCAAAATTATTGACGAGCTCATGGCTCAAGGAGTAGTTGTAGAAACTGACTCCAATGTATGCAATTCTCCGATCATTCCAGTTATGAAACGTACTGATTCAAATGCACCTCCAGTATATCGTTTAGTGATTGATCTCCGAGAACTTAATAAATGTATTATTCCCCAGTATCCAGTTGTCCCAGATATCTCTTCCCTGTTGACAGCCATTGATTCTGAAGCCTCATTTTTTACAGTCATAGACCTCAAGAACGCATTTTTCAGTGTCCCCATTCATCCAGACAGCCAGTTTCTTTTCGGATTTTGTTTAAATGGAAGGAGCTATATGTTCACACGCGCTCCTCAAGGTTTCACAGAAAGTCCTAGTATTTACAGTCAAGCACTCAAGAGACAACTAGACAACATTCACATGCCAACTGACACTGCCCTGCTCCAGTATGTCGATGATCTACTGATCACAGCCCGTTCTGAACGTGCTTGCGAGCAAGCCTCACTTACAGTCTTGTATTTCCTAGCCGAGATGGGGCACAAGGTGTCCCCTTCTAAGCTTCAATTCTGTGTCCAGCAAGTGGTCTACTTAGGACACTTACTGTCCAAGAGGGGTAGGCAGTTGACACCAGACCGTATCCAGTTAATAGCGAGTCTTCCTCAGCCAAGGACCCAGAAGGAGGTACGTGCTTTTATCGGCCTTACTTCTTATTGCAGACAATGGATTCCTCAGTATGCATTTCTAGCCAAGCCACTGATACAGTTAACAACACAGGAGGCAGCCGTATCGACTGTTCTCCCTTGGACATCTGAACATACACTTAGTTTCAATGAGTTAAAGAAAGCTTTATGTCAAGCTCCAGTTCTAGCAACACCGAACTACAGTAAGCCTTTTACACTTTTCGTCACTGAACGCGAAGGTACAGCATTATCTGTCCTCACACAAGATCAAGCAGGACAATACAAGCCTTGTGCTTATTTTTCGAGCACATTAGATCCTGTAGCCCAGGCTCTGCCTGCGTGCCTCAAGTCAGTTGCAGCCACAGCACTAGCTATCAGACAAAGTGATTCCATAGTCTTAGGACACTCCCTGACAGTACAAGTTCCACACTCCGTGGAAGTTCTTTTAAACCGAACACAAACTCAGCACTTGACAATTGCACGTTTAACAGGTTATGAACTGACACTGTTCCAGCCACACATAGAAATCAGACGCTGCAAAGTTTTAAATCCTGCTACATTGTTACCATCAGTTACTTCGAATTCTGCCACACACGATTGTGTGGAAGTAGTTAACATCATGACAAAGCCAAGACAAGATCTGACAGATATTCCATTACCAGATCCAGACCTGACACTTTATGTGGATGGTTCATGTATGAGAACAAGTACAGGAGAACTAGTCGCCGCGTATGCAGTGACTACCGACACCGACGTTATAGAGACACACCGTATTGACACCCTGTCTGCTCAAGCAGCAGAGCTAGTTGCTCTGACTCAAGCCTGCATACACGCCAAGAACCTGAAAGTTAATATTTACACAGATTCACGTTACGCATTTGGAGTTGTACACGACTTTGGAGTGCTCTGGCAAGAGAGAGGTTTCATGACTTCTCATGGAACCAAGATTCAGCATGGTCTCCTTATTCAGGCTCTGTTAGATGCCATACATTTACCGACATCCATTGCTATCATGAAGTGCAAAGCACATACGAAAGTTACTGACACTATTTCTCAAGGTAATGATCTAGCAGATCGCACAGCCAAGCTTACAGCTCAGACACCAGACATTGCAGTTAATCCGACACAGACACACACTCCAGATCCGACTACATGTATGACAGTTAAAGACCCTACTCAAGATGTCATAGATATCCAGTTACATGCTACTCCCGATGAAATCAAGAAATGGTCCGAACAAGGAGGGGTCCAGACAGATCAAGGATGGTTAACGAAGGGTAGAGCCACATGGTTTCTCCCCGACTCTATGGTTCAAGTCATTATCAATACCGTACATAGTCCAGCACATTTAGGAGAAAAAGCCATGTTAGACAGTATCCAGAATATTTGGTTCAACAAGCATTTACGAGCTGCAGCCAAGCAGAAAGTCCGTACCTGTATGATATGTTGTCAGTTTAATCCAGGTAAAAGTGTCCCGGTGGAACAAGGTGGATTCCAGCCTCCTGACCACCCTTTTGAAGTCCTCCAGATGGATTACATTCAGATGGAGCGATGTCGAGGTTTCAAGTATGTCCTTGTAGTTGTATGCGCTTTGTCCAGATGGACAGAGGCATATCCAGTTCCAGATTACACAGCAGCGACCACTGCCAAGCAGTTGGTTCGTGAGTTCTTCCCCCGTTACGGACTCCCTAGAGTCGTATATTCTGATAACGGCCAGCCATTCTCATCTGAACTCATGAAGCACGTGTCCCTTTTGTTAGGGTACCAGTGGAAGTTCCATTGTGTACGCCATCCTGAAGCAGCCGGTCTCGTAGAGAGACATAATCAGACCCTGAAAATTCGAATTGCAAAAGTTTGTCAAGAGAAAGGTGTGGACTGGCTAGTAGCTCTACCGGTCGCCCTGTTCTATATGCGCATGGTCGCACATTCCAGATCAGGCCTGTCCCCGTATGAGGTCGTTTTCGGCCGCCCCCCCTAACATGTGGGGTACTCCTAGACCCCGAAGTATTACCGATGTTTCAAGTAATATGCTGACAGATTACCTAGCTTCCTTGATGTCTGCCCTCAACTCTTGTCGTTCACAGGTTGCTGCCGCATTTCCAGACAATACCGAGGTGGCACCGCATGAAATCGTTCCCGGATCCATGGTCCTAGTGCGAAATTTCGATCGCTCAAGTCCGCTGGAGCCTCGCTGGAAGGAGCCCCGACAGGTCCTCCTGGCCACCCGCACAGCCGTGAAGTTGGAGGGACGCAAAGGCTGGGTGCATCTTTCGCATATCAAAAGGTTTTATGGATTGAAACCAGTTTCAAAGAACATTTCCCCGGATTTAAAGGACTGCCAAAGTACTATTCTTAAGGACTGTCCCGCAAAAGACAATGATACTGCACCCTCCCTGTTAGAGAAAACTCCGCAACAGGAGTATAAACTCAAGTTAAGGTCTAGTAAAATAAGTCAGCCAGTTTGATTGTCTAAGTCCTCCCCTAGGTGAAACGGTTAGACCGGTTTCTGACATGTATAAAATAGACCCCCATAGTGAGAGAGTTAGTCAAAACTCAATCCGATGTATCGTTTTTCTAAGTTTCATATTATTTCTCAGTATTATGATTTCCTGCACCAGTTATGCATTTTACCTGTATTTTCCAGTTCCTCATGTAAATAAGTCTTCTAATGCTACAGTAGAGCACACGTTTAGTGATCTGCCTCCTCATGAACTCTCTTACCGCCTCGCTATGCGTAACAATTCCTTTATCCGCATGTTACATTATTCACACCAGACCAGCAATGCCACAAATTGTTGGGTGTGTGGTCGACTCCCCCCTTTCCAGACCCCGAAGGGAGTTCTGCCACTCTTTCCTTATCCATTTTCACATAATGGTTCGTGTGGAGCATGGTCCACGTTAACGTCATCTTCAACAGATATGTCTTTTCTTAACAGTACATGTTTTCCAGACAAGCAAGGTCTTCCCCACAGAACAGGGTTAGATCTAGAAAACGAAGTTTACAATTTAGGTAATTATTCTTCGAATTTCATGGTCCTGAATGTTCAGTCTGATTCCACTGCTATTTCAGTACTACCAGTCAAAGGCGAATTATGTGTCCGAAATAATGGTTCCGTACATGTAGGACATAGCGATTGTACTACTATTGTCAAGTACAGTGACAGTGGGAAATCTGTTTTCAAAGCTTCACGCCATTCTTATTTTATTTGTGGTCAGACCGCATATGTTCGTCTGCCCCTCGATTGGGAGGGAACCTGTTACATTGCCTTCCTACTGCCACCTGTTTTCCTAGCCCCATCTGATTATCATAGAAACACACATCTAGTACACATTAGACATAAAAGGGAGATCGAGTCCCCCATTGTCGATTATACTGAAACTGCTCTAGAACAGTATACGGATTTCAATAGAGGTTTCTTCTTTTTTATAGGACCTATCCAGAATAGTAAGCTAATTCGTAGGTTAACCAGAACCCTTGAAGCAGTAGTAAATGAGACTGCCTCTGCTCTAGGTAACTTAACTGAAGAGCAATCTGCTATGAGATTTGTCGTTTTACAGAATCGTCTCGTCCTTGACGTCATATTGGCCGATAGGGGCGGGGCCTGTAGAGTCATCGGATCTAGTTGCTGCATTTTCATTCCTAATAACGCGCCGTCTGTTTATTCAGCTATAACCAGACTCCATAAAATTGCCCATCTGTTACACCAAGATCCAGGCACCTGGACATGGTCCGGTTGGTTCTGGAATATAATTTCCGCTTGGGGATGGAAAGTCTTGTCCTTTCTAGGTATTGCAGTAGCGATCATATTCAGCTGCTGCCTCTGTATACAATGTGGCCCTGCGATTTGCGGCATTTGTGCTACCTCTTGTATTCCTAGTCCCAAGCCCCGTTCTAAATCCCGTTCCAAGAAAATTCGAGACAAGCAAATGATACTGTATGAAATGATAGATGGTATCATGAATATTGATGTTTCCTGATGGAAACGTAGTGACAAGGAGGGAATGTGGAAAAGTAAATTTTGCCATGTTCTGTGTCCCTACGAGTCATCCATCATATGTTATCTGTGCATGATTAATATGCATATGTATTCCCCATGTTTGATTAAAGACGCAATTACAGTTGTGTCCATCTCTAGTATGCCAGTTTCCAGTTCTCGTGACTACTACGAATATCCGGCCTATGTAAAGTTACGTTGCCACGTTTCTCAGTGTGCACGTTATTCCATTGTAAAGTCCCCGTTTCTAGGCCTCAAAAGGGCCCGGACACCAGATTCAGCTCCTGTCTTCTAAGCCTCGCTGAGGAGCGATACAGCCCCCACCTGTGTTCCTCGACCCTTCACTTACTTCCTGCCTCACAGTGCCCGGTTCAGCCTGGCTCTGCCTCTGAGTCTGCCAAGAGTATGTTATGACTCTAGTTATCAGTCCAGCCCTCCTTCTCTACATTCCTAAGCTACTGAATCGCATCAACAGTTTCCGTCATTGTCTAGCCTTTACGTCTCCATGTTAGAGAAATACTGCATTTAGTGGTCATTTAATATTCTTCATCACGCACTACATGTAGAATAATGCATGCACCATTCTTAGAGTCTGTTAGCCTTTACCCCGATAACTTTTGGATTCTATCAATATGTTCTCTAAACATCAGATACTAGATAGTGCTTAGGTACATGTCGCCCTGACTCTCCAGACTTCAGTCTCTGCTCCTAGCACAGAGTTCATAGCCCCCAGCTTCTCCTAGTAACACGTCATTGCCAGCTTGCGCGCACCATTAGGTCAGAGGTCCCGGCTCCTTAGGTAGCCCCCTCCATGTTTCCACCCCATTTATGACATATTCTGTTACGTTTGCATCACATGTCTATGTATACGCCCCTGTTACACCCATTTTTCACCCTTATCTTTCGCGACTGCTATTGACTACACCCACTGCTCCGCCTATCGTATGTATTGTAATGCAACTGTTTTAGTATATATATTCGTGTATTGTTATTAAATGTTACGCCGATTCCGATCCTGCCCCCGGCAGCGCTGCCATCCTATTCCTGTGCAGGTTGTCCTGTTCCTGTCCTTATGCTGTATTAAACCTGCAAAACTCCTACTACCTCGAATCTTGACTCTTATTTATTGAGCTATCTGTTATTCATTTATCCATTCAAAAATAGAGGTATTATTTATTTATTTACCACAGCGTAGAGGGGTGGATTGGTGCGTGACCCAGGAGAAAGCCCTGAACATGACCAAGGGGTGCGGCAAAAAGTATTGTAGAGTGTGGGGGAAGTGGTTGGGTAATGTTGAGGGTTTTGAGTAACCTGACTCCATATTTTGTCTGTGTATGTCTTTTGGGGTTCGTGATTAGGGGTTGCATTGACTTCAGGAATGTATTTGTCTTAACGTTTTCGGTATATTTGCTGATTTGTTTCACGTGTTCAAAACCAATAAAATTTGATTATCAAAAAAAGTCTTTGAAATGATTGAGGAAGATAACGCTAGTGGGCCTGATTCACAAAGGTAAACTGCACATGTGTGTAAGTTTACTCTTTTACAGTGGTCACAAAACTACAACTTAATAGTAGGTTTGGGGGTGCAGAGACTCCACAGTCAGGGCAGAGAACTTTGCACATAAAAGGATGGGCCTGTCCTATCTTTTTATTTGCAGTTCTGTGACTACTGAAAAAGAGTAAACTTACACAAATATGTAAGTTTACCTTTGTGAATCAGGCCCAGTGTCTACAAACAGGTTGCTCATGGTAGTTATCTGCAGTCGATCTAGTCTCTCAGGGATGCCCTTGTCCAGACAGACTGGAAGCCACATGGCTCACCCAATCCTCATTGCCGGGAAGTACAGTTGGTCATGGCAGGTCCCTCGCAGGCATCGACAGACATGCACAGTGCCGCTCGTTGGACCTGAAGTATTGTATCTTTTGGGGGCAGGGAGCTAAAGAGTGCCACCACTTCTCTCCCTCACCCCAGATGCAGTAGGTTGTAAGTGATGTATATCCAATAGTGGGCAATTCGGCCTTAAGCAACATTTTAATATAATTTAATATCTGGTATAGCCCCTCCCCCCTTTTCGTACGGCAATGTGAGTGTAGTCCACCTCACTCTGACTGCTGCTTGCCAACCCAGGCCAGCCTCAGTATGTCTTCGGAAGCACTACTGGGATGTTCTGAATTAGGTAAAGCATGCAGGGCAGCTCCATCATTTTCATTAGTGGTATTCACCCTACATAAGATAAAGGCAGCTTAATCCACCTTTCAATGTCTGCCTCTGATTTGTACATTACCCCACCATAGTACGTTAGTAGGAGTTGCACATGGACAGGGTCAGTGTTCAAATGATTTCCAAGATAACGTACTGGCTCATTTGTCCTAGCCAGAGGGGACCACCCCTTCATCGGCGGGTGGCCCCAGTGAGGGTAAAAATCAATGATTTGCCCCAGTTCACCCTGAGGCCAGCCAGCTTGCCATAGCAATTGATCTCTGATGGTATTGGTGCCCAGTGTCTCAGACATAAAGAAACATGTTGGCTGCATAAGTACACAGCAAGAGTTTGCAACTGGGGAATTGGAGGCCTCTATCTGCGTGTCGTTCTGACATGGCACAAGTGCATACAGCAATAGGGAGACTGAGTTACCCCACCCTATGGAGAACATCCTTTACAACGGAACTGTTACAACGCGGTACCGTTACAACGCAGGATTTACAACGAAAGTCGTTACAACAACTTTTGCTGGAGGGCGCTCTAGGATAGGGAATAGTTTATTTACTATCCAACACCTTCCCTACTATCCACAGTTACTGGAGTTGGAATAGTAAATTAAACTATTCACTATCCAGCGCCCCCCAACGCAAGTCGTTGTAACGACTTGCGTTGTAAAACCTGCGTCGTAACGGTACGCGTTGTAACGGTACGCGTTGTACCGTCATACATCCCACCCTATATGCATGGGTTCTAATATAAGACCATCAATGCAAATGCGAGCTGTAGAAAGCAGGTTTAAAATTCGGACAGGATCAGGAATGACTCCCCTTGGCCAGAACACTAAACTTGGAGACCCACTCTATTGAATCAAATGCCTTTTCTGCTTCTAGGAAGTCTGCAGCAGAGCTGATATCTGGGTTGAGTTGGGTCACTGCTCCCCA
Organism: Lissotriton helveticus; assembly: GCF_964261635.1. NCBI lineage: Eukaryota > Metazoa > Chordata > Amphibia > Caudata > Salamandridae > Lissotriton > Lissotriton helveticus. Next base: position 2,061,547,747 of record NC_136065.1, read on the forward strand.
AAAAAGTTCCAAAGTTGAATGGAGTGGACCATCCCAGTATGAATCCTGCCTGCTCCGGGAGGATCAGGCCGGGTATCAGGGTGCTTAGGTGGTAATCTAGGTTCTTTACATTTTTTGGGTGTCCATGTTTAACATTGACAGAGGATGGTATGAGGAGCATAGGTCTGCAGGCTTGTCAGGTTTCAGTATCATGAATTTTAATGGCATCACAAATTGTGGGGGTAGAATACTCCTGGCTTGACCATGTTTAAGAGAGCCTGTGGTGAGGGTGGATATGAGTGAGTGAAAGTGATTAAATGGGAGCCAGAGGATGGGCGGAAAGGTGTAAGTGACACTCAAGTTGAGTGTCATTATGTAAGAAAGTGGGATTTTGAGTGTAAATGTGTAACGGAGAGTATTGTAAGCGTGTAAGCGATCATGGGGCTCAGTGACCAAGCATATGAGGGCCTATGGAAGAGAATGTAGAAGAGAGCCTGAAAGAGAGCATGTGTGAGTGTCAGACTAACTGAGAAGGGAAAAGAGAGCCTGAGAGTAAGTGGGCACTATGAGAGAGCCTGAAGAAGAGAAGAACTGAGGATTATCGACATGGAACACTTTCTTTTTGCTGGCTCTCTAATTCAACTCCTGCCCTGCTTTCCTTTCCCTTTGTACTCCATCCCTTTCTTATCTTCATACTCCCTCTCCGCTTCTCTCCTTTTCATACTTCCTTTCTCTTTGAGAAATGATTGTGATAGGGAATAACGAGTCTGAATCTCGACCGGGCAGAATATTGTTACAACAATATTGTGGGGCACAATATCGAAAGGTAAGTGCAGATAGGAAGGTAAGGTGTACTACTTTTATTCCGATATATGTGGAATTACGTATAGAAATTGTAGGGATGTTTACGGTTCAATATTTTTTCTTTCAATAATGATATTGTGCCCCATCGAGATTTGGGACTCGATATTCCAAGTCTACATCTTGAGAAACTAATTTCTATTCCCTCTTTTGTTTGTACTCATTCCCTCTCTCTTACCCGTCTTGCATCTATTTTTACACTGTCTACTAACTACCTTATACTTTCACTTTTCAACAATCCTCTTCTTCTCTTTGCATTCCATCTTTCTCTCCTTTTTCTATTCCCTTCTTCTCACTATGCCAAACTTCTTCCTAATCGCCCCACTATTTATGTTGACCTCTCTCCGGTTCATACACTTGCCCTTTACTTACCTTACTCTGCTCTCTTAAGACTCATCTATCTCTCTCTTTATACTCATGCATTTTCCTCCCTGTGTATGTTCCTTCCATTCGCCTCTCTCATCTCTTTACAGTGCTCTCCTTTATTCCGCCTTTACTCTTTTTATACTCAATCCTTCGAACTATGATATGGAGCTGCTTATAGTGTCCATGTATCTCCAGCTCCTCGCCTTGTCTTTTCATATGACTACATCTCGGACCATTCCTGTGAGCTCCTCATTCTATCTGCCCATATCTACATCTTTGACTCTCCCACACCATCTCCATTTGCCCCCAGCTCCTCACACTGACTTTCTATGTGTCGTCCATTCTTTTCACTGCATCTCTGTGTGTTCCCAGCTACTCACACTGTCCTGTAATGTGTGCTGTCTTGTTTCAGCTCCTCACAGTGCCTCCCTCCTATGTGTCCTCAGCTCCTCACAGTTCCTTCCTCCCATGTGTCCTCAGCTCCTCACAGTGTCTTCTTTCCATGTGTCCTCAGCTCCTCACAGTGCCTTTTTTCCATGTGTCCTCAGCTCCTCACTGTGCCTTCCTTCGGTGGGTCCGAGCTCCTCACAGTGCCTTCTTTCCATGTGTCCTCGGCTCCTCACAGTGCCTTCTTTCCATGTGTCCTCGGCTCCTCACAGTGCCTTCTTTCCATGTGTCCTCGGCTCCTCACAGTGCCTTCTTTCCATGTGTCCTCAGCTCCTCACTGTGCCTTCCTTCGGTGGGTCCGAGCTCCTCACAGTGCCTTCTTTCCATGAGTCTTCAGCTCCTCACAGCGCCTTCCTTCGGTGTTTCCGAGCTCCTCACAGTGCCTTCTTTCCATGTGTGCTCATCTCCTCACAGTGTCTTCTTTCCATGTGTTCCCAGCTCCTCACAGTGCCTTCCTTCGGTGTGTCCCCAGCTCCTCACAGTGCCTTCTTTCCATGTGTGCTCATCTCCTCACAGTGTCTTCCTTCCATGTGTCACCAGCTCCTCACACTGTCTTTTCATGTGCTGCCCACTCCTCAAATTGTCAATTATTGTGTCCTCAGTCTTGGTTCAATGTGCCCCCAGCTCCTCACAGTGCCTTCTTTCCATGTGTTTCCTATCCTGACAATGGCTCTCTTTATGTTCCTCCCCTCATACTGTCTTTCTATGTACCCCCAGTACCTCACGGTGTCTTGCCATGTATCCTTAGAGCCTCGTGCTATCTGCCCATATCTCCACTTCTCCACGACCCCTCACATTGCCTCGCTGTGTGTCTCTAGCTCACTACAGTATTTGTGTTCCCAGCTCTTACTGGCTGTGCATAGACCCCAGATCTCTCCACTCTCTCCCCAGTTGAGAGTAGGGGGTGCTAGACCGTTCTTCCTTTATCAGAGCTGATCATCTACCCATCACCTTATGGAGTGCGGAAAAAAATGTCTGATTTTCAATGGTTTTCCCTGGAGAGGCAACAAGTAGGTTATTACAGTTTGCAGCTGATGCTGAATTAACTCGGGGAAAAAGTTAGTTTTAGATGCATAGCTTGCGCTATTTCTGCTTGTATCTGTTGCATCTATTACTGTATTCAATATATATTGTAATTTGCATTTACAACTATTCCTTATATATTGTGATGTTTTATCTCTATTTCCATACTGAGTTCTCGTAAATCTGGGGCAGTATCAAAAAGCCATGGATGTTGCAGGGAATGCCTCCATCAACACTCATGTGTGCAGCTCCTTTAACGCCGGAAACTGCGTACAAGGGAACAATATTTACAGGCAGCATTAAACCAAAAAAAGTGGCTTAGTGCTGCCTAATATATATGAAGCAGGCTCCTGCGCCACGGAACATCACAAAACGTGACGTTCTGGCGGCACAAGTGGCCTTATAAATGAGGCCCTCATGCTTTACCTTGCCTACGTGAGCGACACTGCGATCCTAGGAAGAGCTGTGACACACTTGCTCGGCCGACGATCAATCTTTCAAGTTCCTGAAATTGGGTGTTGGAGTAGTTTCCCAGCTCAAGGTGAGGATTGGTTGATTTGCTCATAGTGGAGTACCTCTACTGCCATCAATGTTTCTGATACTTTCGGTCACGACACCTGATGTGATTTTGACAAGCCCATCTCCCTTCCTCTAAGGACCTTCCTCATGGTCAACCGCACCCACCCTGTGGAGAGGCTGCACCGTCCCCTGCTTCCATAGGGTATATAATCTGTTTGACATCTCCTGGGTTTATCTTTGCTGTCCTCTGTCACCAATTGGACTGGATTTTTTTCTATAACCGTTGTTGTTCACGCCTCTCCATGCACCTAGCTATTGAGAGTCTGAGGCTGCCTATTCTGCATCCCATGTTCTCCAATGGAACTAGATGAGTTAGCATGACTTTATATTAAATCAATCAATTAAACAGTATTTGTATAGTGGTACTAAGCACCCATAACAGTATCCAGTGCTAGGTTGCAGGGCTCAGTCGAAAAGCCAGGTCTTGAGGCTCTTCCTGAATTCCGTTAGTGAGGGTGATGTCTGGAAGTGGAGGTCAAGGTTGCTGTAGCTTCGGCTGCCACACGGTGTCTGTGCGAGGGTGGTGGAGCAAAGGTCTCTAGATGGTTTGTGGAAATTCAGGCGGTGGTTGATGTAAGCTGGTCCTAGGTCATGGAGGGCTTTGTAGGGCTGTGTAGGCATGTGTCAATATCTTAAACATTCTCTTTTGTTCACAGCACTATTGAGAGTTGGTGTGTGGGCATCCACTGCGAGAGCCAAAAAGATAGTGTGTTATCCTACATTCCTTTATAAGTGTCAGCTTTCTGTTTGATTCACCACAAACATTTCTGAAAAATAAAGGGGAGCCCTCAATTGCCTGGAAAAGGGTGGATAGTGGAATTCTAGACATATGAGGTTGCTTCTGATGCCAATAGAATTACAGTTGAGTGGAAAAAATTAATCTTGTTATATTGTTAAGGATCCAATGGCCCTGGTATTTTCCGCACATTACCAAAAGTCAAATGCCCTGATGGAGAAGAGGAGTAGGATTATTTTGAGAAGGCACTGATGAGACTAGAAAGAAGGTTTAAGCCCACAATAAGTGTTATGCTTGGGTGTTATCATTTTTAGTCCAAGTGACAATAGGAGTGAGATTTGTTAGATAAATTCCTAAAAGCGTTGAGTGGATTATTCATGACATGTAGCTTTGGGAAGTCTACAGATGAAATGATTCATGAACAATGAATGGTCAACACTAACAGCAAACAAATCCAGGAGAATTCGTGGGTTATTGGCGAATGGAGGAGGAAGTCGTCAATTCCTCCAAGGCCATTGAACCATCGGTTTCCTGGGTGCGAGAAGTTAATGATGAAAAATCAATTAAGAAGAACAGTGAAGTATGCAGGGTGCTAAGCAAGCATAGAAAAAAAGACGCGAGTAAACCTAGTAATAGCGATGGAAAACTGTCATGCGTTAGCTCCTCACATCTGGCTTCAATCAAAAATTGCCTTGCCCTGTGTAATGATTGTAATGTTTGCAGGCACACCGGACAATTTGTAGAGTGTGACAGTGGGCAGATGTTTAGAGAGACTAAGAGTTTCCCAAATTTAAAATGACGCACACCATGGAGATCTGGAATCAATAGAATATGAAGAGAAGCCTGTGCGAGAAATTATTAAGTCGTCAGAGGAGTAGAAAGTTTGACTCAAATGTCTACCTTACAGGTCTTGAACAATGAATTAGAAATACGGATTGATATATACCATGATTACTAAAGAAATACAAAGTTTGCCCCTTTGGTTGGCTCACTGTTAAACCCAGGTGTAAAGGCTGTGGCCTTTGGTAGAATGTCAATTGACTTTCTTGGTTATTTGTGTACTGATGCTCAGGAAAACGAGTGTGCATCAAAATGCATTTGACCACAGAAGATGTGTAAGTTTTGAGATGGCAAGACCAGAGACTTTTGCAAATTGTGTAGAATCCTAATGCCTCAGATTCAGTTTTAGTGATACAGTAGGATGAACTGAGTAACAAGTTGATCTAAGTTTTTCCTAAAACCAGGAATAGGCTAGGAAAACTAGTAGGTTTCACATATTGCATCAAATTAAAGAATGGATATGTGCCATTTAAGCAGAAGCTAAGGGGTGTACCCTTTTGCATAATAAAGGACTTGCAAAACCCAGCATGGAACTACAAGTCGAAGCCAAAGCGCCCAAAAAAGGAATATTGCATATCCAACAGGTGAGACTCTTGAAGCATGACTACTTCTGCTGAAAGCATTTCACATACTGTGAAATGGCTGATCATTAGATACAATCCAGGAGGTCATTAACATTCCATGATAAAACCTTAAGCATCATTGACAGAAGGGAGGACCAACGGGGTGGCTTTCTCCAAGGGGAGACACCAGGCAATCAAGTGAAAGACCGTCAGAGTGTGACTTTGGAATATGGTATGCCAAAACGCATGTGTGTAACATGTAAGAAATTTATCAACCATGTGTGTGGTCAAACCTAGACAAACAAACAAAACCCATCCCCCAACCCCTCCCCTCCCCACACTTCAAACCCTGAAGTATCTGTAACCCAACCCCAAACATAGCAAGAGTCAAATAGGGCCAAGGGCCATCTGCATACTCCCGGTGGCCCACACAGAATGATTACAGTGCCCGACAGCAATCTCAGTATACCCTGCTACAATATGACAAGCAGCCAAACAAAACCCGCAACCACAAACGGTGTGTCAAAAAGCATGCAAAGCAGGGAAGCAGAGTCTCCTCAATGCCAGGGATGGGAAACATCCTTTACAACACAACTTTTACAACGCACTACCATTACGACGCAACTTTTACAATGCAAGTGATTACAACGAATTGCGCTGGAGGGCGCTCTAGGATAGGGAATAGTTTAATTACTATCCAACACCTTCCCTACTATCCACGGGGACTGGAGTTGGAATAGTAAATTAAACTATTCACTATCCAGCGCCCCCCAACACAAGTCATTGTAACGACTTGGGTTAACCTGCGTCGTAATGGCATGCGTTGTAAAAGCATGCGTTGTAGTGACATACATCCCCAGGGATAATGCTGGCAAAAAACAAACTCTTCAAGCATGCCCAAGTAGGGACGAAGGATTCAGACAAGCGTCCAACTCTCCACATATCATTACTGAGGAAAGCGCCATAGCAAACAGAGTTAAATCAGCATTGAGGTAAGAACTCCCTCCTGGAAGATTCGTGAAGGATAATTCCACTGTAAGGGGAAGGATGGGCTGCATCTGTTACTGTTATTCAATATAAATTGTAATTTGCATGTATTACTGTTCCTTGTATATTTTATGATGTTCTGTCTTCATTCTAATTTCCCCTCTCCGCACTCCTTACAGTGGAGTGCTCCATGGAATGTTGAGAGGAAATATATCTGAGGGTTGCGGCCAGCGCCATTTAATGTAATTTCACCTCTCTGACTAAAGAATACAATAAAGGGGTTCATGCACTACAGTTTCCATCCTTAAAAGGGGAGAGGATGTGGGTTAACGGCCAGAGATGCCCACTTTGGAACTGGGGAAGAAGGTTCCAGTCTAGACGAGGGCTCAACATCCTGTGATTCTGGACAAATCACTTAAACCAACCGTACCCAATAAAAAAAAAATGTGTCCTTTTTTAATGTAATTGGTGGTCACCTAAAGCGCTCAAACACCTTCGGGTCGAGTTCAGGCTACATTAAACTGGACAACATTCGAAGGCGGGGTTCCCGTTGATCGGTGCAGTTTCCGCACCCACTTTCTCAGGAAAATAAACATTAATGACCCGCAGGGTCTGATTTCCACTTTTGATGCCAGTTCCGGCATAGTTTTATCTCCTTTCCTTTACAACTAATTTGCAACTGTGTATTTTACTCGGTGACTTATTAAATTGTTTTTCTGGGATGGAGTTTTCTTTAAGTTAAAACGTGGCTTAGCTTTTCAATGTCCAAGATCATCTGACATCACTCCCTAAAGCTGACATCAGATATCGCAACAAAAAAAAAACCTGAGGTCACATGATGGCATCGCTCAAGGAATGTCTAACTGTGCTATCACTCCAAGAAACTGACACGATACTGTAATATCGCTGTAGAAAGCTGAACTCCCTCTAACTGACGTCACTGCGGGGTCCCGAGAGCAGGCGATGACGTCATTGTAGGAATATGAGGTCGGACTATGAAGGCACTACTACAGGGACAATGTGTGCCCCCCGCCACCCTTCCCCCCCAACCCACCTCCCCTTTGATATCAACATCCTATGCAAGTCCACGTGGAGCGAGTCCAGAGTGATGCCATATAGCGCGGAGCACCGGAAGACTCCGTCCAAACGCTATAGACAGGAAGACGAACTCAAATACAACCAAAAACGTATTTAACAACAACCAACAATTATCAACAAACCTTCTAGATTCTAGAATGAGCTTTTGATGATGTCTGCGTGGCTTTCATGACTGACTCTGACGTCATTGACTGGATGGCCACTAAAAACTGCAGCAAGGTCACATTGTAAAACGAGGATTGGTGAGGCCCTTAAATGGAAGGGAAGGAAACAAATGAGGGGACAAAACGAGTGAGGTCTGCACCCTAAGACTCCTAGAAGAACTATCTCAGGACTCACCTGATATCGCCATAAGCATCGGTAAAAGATACAGAAAACTCATCTCCAGGGGTTCATGTGAGGTCTGACCAGGCAACGAGGACCATCGGTGGCTGGGCAGGGGCAGGAAGCGATGCCCCAGCAGACGTGGGGTGGGGACGTATGCTCTGACTGGAAATGAGGCAGGAAGTGATGTCATGGAACTTGTTTATACCTACCTAGTGAAGAGAACATATTTATTTAACAAAAAGAAGTTCAAAAAGGTCAGCTGTGGTCGATTTGAGGCATGCTTCAGTGAGAACCTCGAACAGTAGCAGCGCAAACTGACCACAGCCACAAAGCGTCTGCGAGAGGAAGTTCTCAACGTTGTACATTAAATGTGGTTTCATAATTTCTTTTTTTTTTTTTTGTCCTCATTTGCCATGACCTCAGTATGGGAAAATACCAACCACCTAGCGAGTCCTTGCCCTAGGGTTCACTCAGAGGTCCCCTCCATCCATTTACCAGGACTCGAGTAATTTAGTGGGTGGGAGATAAAACCCAGTGACACAAGGCATACAGAGTGACTCCATCTAGGTGCATTACCACCTGTAGGACCATAATCGGAACGAGGCAATACCCAGTCCATGGAGTTTTATCAGCATAATCACAGGACCCGGGGAAAAAAAAAAAAAAAAAAAAACCCGGATTCTATCTCCACTCGATGAGCAGCTCCCAAAATGCCAAGTTACGCTTACTGCCTGATCTATTAAGGTCGAATCTAGATGTTTCATATAGTGAAGTAAGCCATGCAGAATGTAAAAGGGCTGCTTTCTCCGTCCAGTGTATACAGATTTGCCTTCTAGCCAGCAAGATAGCGTAGAAGAGGAATGATCTTGCTTTACCTGTGATGTTGCCATCCAGACCAAAGATGATGAGTGGTAGTGTAATTGAGAGTGGTGTATTCATGATGGATTTTAGAGTTGCCTCCACTTCTAGCCAAAAACTAGTTATGTCAGGGCATTCCAAAAACATGTGTACATCTGAAGCTCCCGTGAGATTACATTTGTTACATTTTTTGTCCGGGAGAAATTTGGAAAGTTTGAGTGGGGTGATATATGCTCGATGCGCTGTAAAAAGGTGGTTTCTTCTTAGCCATGATGGTTTCACAGTCTTGTATAAGAGGGCAAAAGAAGTCAACCACATCTCCTCACATTGGGAGCCAATTACTGCGCCCCACAGTTGGACTGGGAGAGAGAAATCTCCATCAATTTCGCAGCTGCCAATACCAAAATGCTACCTCTCTTCTTCCCACTGGCTTCTCCACTAGCTGTTCTTCTAGGGGGCTTACTTTCCCCAAGTGTTTATCTTTTCTACGCTGGCCCCTTGTCCAGCTATCCAGCTGGATGTATTTAAATCTGGACATTCCGGGACCAACGTGGTCTTTTAACTCGTCCCATGCAATTAATAATCCGTCCTTAACTAGTTGACCCCATCTTGTAATCCCTGCTTGCTCAAGTACACCTGACAAACTGTCTCTCATGTATAGTGGAAGCCCGGGAGATTCCCATATTGGGGCAAAGTTTGAGTAGTATGACAGCCCGAGTTTTTTCCTTATGATGAGCCAGGTCTTAGACCACGATAGTAGTATTTTAAGTTTGATTTTTTTGAAGAATTTCTGGCTGGCAAACTTGAACATAAACCCATCCACTGATAGGTTTGCCCCAATTAACATAGCTTTGTAGATTGATCCATTCAGCAAATTAGTTGGCGTTTTTAGAAGCATCCTCGAGTGAGTCAGCTGAAATGCCCACGCGTAGTATAGTAGGTCAGGCAGAGCCAGACCTCCCTTCTCCCTTCTTCTCCTCAGCTACTTCCAAGCGATTCTTGTTGACTTATAGTTCCATATGAAGGAGTTAATTTCTTGTTGACTTTTTTCGATTGCCTTGGGATCAAAAGCCAAAGGGATAGTACTAAATATAAAGGTATATTTGGGGAGGATGCACATTTTTATTAGGTTTACTCGTCCTGATACAGAAAGCGGCAAGTGTGTCCATGTTTTCAACAGCTTTTTACTCTCTTTGTGGATTCTGTCTAGGTTGATTTGACAAATATTGCCCACATCCTGGGTAACTCGGATTCCTAGGTACCGCATGGACGGTGAAACATTTATTCCCAGATGTTGTTCTGGGATATTCCAAGTCATTATTTCTGTTTTACTCGAGTTGATGTCATACCCTGAGATAAGCCCAAATTCTTTTGCTCGCTGTATGACTACGGGTAGTGTAGTTTTTGGATCCGATGTTAAGATCAAAATGTCATCAGCGTATAGTGCAACCCGCCTCCCCCACTCCCCAAAGCAAAACGATGGAATATTTGTTTCTGCCCGCAGGACCTGGGCAAATGGCTCAATATATAAATTAAAGAGGAGTGGGGAGAGCGGGCATCCTTGTCTTGTGCCCCTGGTAATTTGAAATGCCTCAGTCAAGATGCCGTTAACCAATAGCTTGGCTGAGGGGGCACTATATAGCTGAAATATTGCTTTGCGGAATCTATTTCCAAAGTTGAATTTTGCGAGGACATCCTCTAAATAGGGCCAATTAACCCTGTCAAACGCCTTAGTTGCGTCTAGCGTGAGTGTGGCCAAGGGTAGGGAAAAGGCTGATGCAATATCTATGGCTCCTATCAGATCGTGTGTTAATTCTGACAGTTGTCGCCCTTTGATGAAGCCCTTTTGATCTTGGTGTATTAGGCTAGATATTACGCCGCTCAGTCTTGTTGATAATATAGTGGTGAAGATTTTGTAATCGTTATTTAGAAGCGATATGGGTCGATAAGATCCACATTCCCGGGGCGATTTGCCTAATTTTGGGATGAGCACAATTATTGCCTCCCCCCATGATTTCGGTGTTGGATTTCCTTCTATTAGGATGTTGTTAAATAAACCACACAGAACAGGGGCAATGACTTCTTCCAGAGCTCTGTATATCTCTCCTGGGAGACCATCTGGGCCTGCCGCCTTTCCTTTTTTGGAGTGCCGTATTGCTGACCTTACCTCTTCCTCTGTAATCTGACTCTCTAAAGCTTTATTCTGTGACATTGAGAGAGCAGGAAGCACAATTTCTTTGAGCCAATTTTCCCTAGCCCCTTGATTGTTGGGAAGATCTTCTTTATATATTAGTTCAAAGAAATCGTGGAAGGCATTACCTATGTCTGAGTTAGATGTTCTTACTGTTACTTCTCCCTCTACCTGTATCTCTTTGATATGTTTGAGAGCTTGGTCTGATTTTATTTTCCAAGCCAGAACTCTGTCGGCAGCTTCTCCAAACTCAAACTGGTATATCTTACTTGCTTCCCATCTCTTGTTAATCCTTTCTTGTAAGATCCCTTCCAGTTGTGCCTTCTTTTCAGCTAGCCTTGTCTGTTCTTGTGGTGTTGCCAGACGTTTGTCAATGTCTTGCTCTAATAGTCTCATTTCCTCCTCAAGATTGGCTGTTTTTTCTCTATACATTTTGCGCCTGTACGAGGTCCTGTTGGTAATCTGTCCTCTCAAAAAGGCTTTAAATGTCTCCCAGACTACCATCAGATTTGCGGAACCTAAGTTTAAGTAAAAAAAAGTTGAAGACTCTTCTACTAGAAACTTGACCTCCTCTTCCTCGAGCAAGAGTGTCCGGTCAAATGACCAAGATGTTGATATGGTCTTGTTGTCTAATCTCATAGTAAAAGAAAGTGCAGAGTGGTCTGAAAGATGTGAAGGAAGGTAATCTATTGTTATCAGGGTGTCCTTCAAAGAATAACTAAAAAAAGCATAATCTATTCTTGACTTATGCTTAAACCGGCCATTTATAAAGGAAACCCCCATTTTATTGCCAGCTTTTTCTCTCCACAAATCTACCATGCCAAGATGTTTCATTATTGCAATAAGTGTTTGCCTCGATTTAGGTGAACTAGGAATTTTGGAGCTTGTGGATTTATCCAACTTAAGGTTGAGTACGATGTTAAAATCTCCCATCCAGATCACTGGGTCCTGCACTACTGTTAAATGATTCCTAACTGCATCTAAGTGAGATGGGTCGTCTGAATTGGGGCCATAATAGCCCACCAAAGTGCGAACTTGGCCTTCCAGTAATACTCTAACTATTAGCCATCTCCCTGTATAGTCCTCTTTATATTCCAGAATTTGTGCACTGGCTGATTTCTTAAAGATAAATATTATCCCCCTGGTATTTGCGTTATGATCTGTAGAACAGAATTTGTCTATCCATTTATATTTCTTTAATATCTGTTCGGCCTCTGACTTAATTAAGTGTGTCTCCTGGAGGACAATGATCTGTGCCTGGGAGTCTCTTAAATATTGGAAGATGCGCTCCCTTCTACCCTTCACCCGCAGACCATTAACATTCCAGGATAGAAATCGGTGCAAAGTCATTTTATTGATCCCACCTCACCCTCCTTCATGGTCAGTTTTTGACTTCTGGTGACTACTACGCTTGGCTTTATTGTAGTCAGACTTAAATCAAAGGGACACGCTAGAGAACTATTTTGATTAGGCTTGTGAGGACTTTTTATATTTTCTCCCCTTCTTCCCCCCTCCTCCTCCCCCCTGGGAAAACCCCCCCTACTTACTGTGGCCTGATGTCTGGCCACCTTTACGCCCATTGCAGCTTGCTCTTTTCCCTCGGCTACAGTTACATTGTTGGGTTTTGGAGCTATTATCAATCCTTAAAAGGTTAGGACTGCCAAGGGCTTTTACTATTTTTTTTTTTTTTAAAGTTGAGTGCCTATCTCACTATTCAGCCTTAATCTTCATATTTTGTTTATTATTTATTTATTTATTTATTTATTAATTTTTTTTTTTTTTTTTTTTTTCCCTCGGTTTTTATATGTATATATATATATATATATATTTTTTTTAGTTTATCTATTTATTTTATTGTAGTCATACTCGTGTTTTTATATGCTATACTAGTGTATCTTTAAATGATAGGTGTTTTTTTTTATTTATTTATTTATTTTTTCCATTTTTATTTTATTCACGTTTTTATGTTATTTTTCTTCCCTGCTTTTTGTCTTCATCCTCTCCCTTTTTTTTTTTTTTTTTGCTCTCATGTGATATATTATCTAGACTTTCCTGTGTATAGTCCTCCTTTCCTAGGTTATTTAGCTTTCTGGGCCTGCGCATGATCTTGTATATTTTGCAGTAGGTCATCCGCGTCTTGTATTGAGCGGATGTTATGCATTTTGTTATTATACATGATCTTTAAGAATGCTGGGAATCTCATCTGAACATTTGCTCCTAACGACCTAAACTTTTCCATGCGCTGTCCCAGCTCCCACTGTCTATCAAGTGTGGTTTTAGATAGATCTGAGCGAATCTCGAACAGGAAATCAGGGCCCTGTATCGTTTTAGTCTTAAGCGCGAGATTCAAAACCTTTTCCTTTAGTGCATATGTCAGGAAATTAACTAATACTTTTCTAGGTTTACTTCTAGCCGGGTTCAGTCGAAATGGGTCTCGGTGTATCCGCTGTATGTCCTTTTCAAGGGACTCTACCTCATAATTTCATAACTATTAGAATTTAACTTCCCTTTAAGGGGACGCCCAGATACTGAAGGACTCCAAACAAAGCTTTACCGACCTTGTTTGAGGGAGTATTCCTCAATTGCCTTTAGTTGTTAAAATGTAAAGACTATAGCGGATAGTCAAATCTGTTGCAACCTGTCCTAATAAGGTGAAGAGCTGTTCATCTCTGAATCCTGATTGGCTGGTTCAGTGATGACACTGCCTCAGATGTTTAGAAGCCCTTGGGTTGGTCTTTTCATTCTTCAGGGACAGACCTTGAGGACCAGGTGAGTTCTGTTGAGTAATGCCAAGAGTGCTCCAGTTGGACCCCCTGCTCATAGACACATACACACGGAAGGTGGATGAGGCCGGACGGGGTATCGAGTACACGCAGTCCGTCGTCTGCTCTTAGGAACTACTTACCTCTAGTTTCTTATTCTTCTACCTTCAGCCTTACCTCTTGGCTGATCCTACCTGGTTCTTGTTATCAGTTGAAGGGTTCCCGTGCAACTTTGTCCAGTTTTGGCACTGGAGGTTGGTGAAGGGATTATGGGGTGCTGCAGTTGGACAGTGATCCCAAAGCTGTGGTGCATAGACTGTACGCAAGAAAAGGGTTCAACGGAGGGTGTTACCGCCTCCATCTCTGTTTATCTGTCTTTATCCTCTCCATATCTCCCCAATACCCTATCTTTATGATTCTCCTTCGCACATGTCTTGCTTGGGTTGTTTCACTGCCTTATATGTGTTTTGCCTTTTCTCACACTGCTTCTTATCTTTCGTGCAGCAAGGACTTATTTCCTTCATCACTCCTTTGTGATAATCGATAATTATACTGTTTTCCATGACCCTTCATTTTCTTCTCCATCTATTCATTGTATTTAACTATTATTTTGTTGCTCTCCTTATTCAGGTCTGATGTATTTTCCTTTTCTCATAGTTGTCTATTCTTTTAACCTTCTTTATTTCTCTATATGTCTTATTTTCTTTCCTCGTACTGTCTTGTTTTCTTGTGCTTTCTTTTCTTCGTGTTCAGTTTTTTGCTTGCCTTCAAAAACTTCTCAACCATTTATGTTTACTCCTGATTCTCTCTAATTTTTACCATCATTTTCTCTTCTAGTCTCATTACCTTTACACTCATTTCTCATCACTGCCCGTTTTTCTTTCTCATTTGCTCCAAATATCTCTCACTTATGTTACCCATGGTCCATTTATCCTATATATTATTTTCTGTCTCTCATTCCCAATTTTTTTTGGCTTTGCCCTATTTTTTCTTTATGTCTGGCATCTTTAATGTTGGTTACTTTATTATATTTTGCTCTCTGATATTTGATCCGTTTTTTTTTCTTTTCTTTTCCCCATTTGCATCACTTTTTCTGTCTCCCACTTTCTGTAATTTGCAATCTCTTCCTCTTGTTACCTATTTTTATATTTCTCTTCTCTTTTGAGATATGCATCAAATGTTCGTTCTCCTGTTTTCCATTTTCTGCTTGTGCTTTCCACCTCTCATTGTCCAGCTCTTGTTTTTACGGAATCACAGACCTCTAGAGTTGAAACATTACTGTTGTACAGCTTCTCTCACAGTGCTGCTGTCCTTGTTCAGCTCACTTCGAAGCGCAGTAAGCGTGAACCAAGACTACTCCCATCGCGTTTTACGTTTTAAGTTTTTGCACGTCTATCTCTCCCATGATCTATTTTTCTGTCTCTTTTCCTATCTTTGTACGCTCTCCCTGTGTTCATCTTTATTAGCTTCCATTATTCCTTACTACCCAACATGCTGTCATTCGCTGATGCCTCTCGTTGGTTTCACTCTCTCTCTCCCTCTTTGAGTCTACCATACTGTCACTGAGGAGTAGTGTGGCTCACTGGTTAAAGGCGGCAGACCCGGGACCAGGGTTCAATTCCTGACGCGGCAGGGTCTTGGATTTGGGTCAGCGGACTCGATAATTCTCGCTTCAGTGCTTACTCTAATCATGGGTTCCACTCGGCAACTCTGGGCATTAGCTTGCCTAATCTCCACAACGGCCCCATCAACTCCGGGGATGCCTGGCTCCACCTTGGGGACTCCCAGCAGGGACCATCCCACAGGGAAAGCCAGGACGGGTTCCCCAGAGTTATACAGCGCCAGGAAACCTACGGACGGGTAGCAGTGCGCTTTACAAGCTCAAATACCTTTACATTTACTCCTTCCCAGGTTCATTTCAATTTGTTTGACTCTTTCATTCACACTTTTTCTTTCTTTCTTTCTTTCTTTCATTCTTTCTTTCTTTCTTTCTTTCTTTCTTCCTTTCTTTCTTTCTTTCTTTCTCCCACTTTGAGTCTCCCATACGGTCACTCCTTACCATCTGTCTGACCCATCCCCCTCACTCTCTTTCTTACTCATGCATTGTCCCTTTGTCTATCTCTTTATCTTTCTCTTTCTCTGTGTCTCAGTCTGTGTCTCAGTCTCTTTCCTTTTTGTCTCTCTGTACACACTCTTGAAAGCTGTATGCAACCATCAAGTTATAGTTTGGATCCTTAAGGTTGTTTTTCAAGCATTTCTTACTCTAAGAATAATAAAATAGATGCAGCTGTGTGGTAATAGACACACCCAAGGCAAATGGTCGAAATAATATATGGATACTTTTTCCTCACCGGAGGTGCAAAGCACTTTATGAAAAAAGCAAACAGATCATATAAGAAAGGCCTTTAGGCCTCACATGGGTTCTGGAACCCAACGCAACCATCTGAAAATCCTCTCTAGAACCAATCTCAGAGAAGAAACAGCTAGCCCAATTAGCAACCACAAATCGTAATTCTCCTTTGATAGTGGAACCAGCGCCACCCCTAGTAATCGAACTAAGGGCCATATGTAGGTAAATGGCATTTACCGAATCGTAAATGCCGAAATTTACCAAATTGGTATTTACAAATCGGTAAATGCCATGTAGGTAATTATTCGGTAACAATTACCGAATCGGTTAGATCCGGTAATTACCAAATCGGTATTTACCGATTCGGTAATTGCCATTGATTCCTATGGTCATTGAGGCCCATAGAAATCAATGGCAATTACTGAATCGGTAAATACCGATTCGGTAAAATTACCAATTTATCAAGGGGGACAGGGTGTCACTTTGACACCCTGTTGCACCCCTGATTCTGGCTTGTGTGCCCCTAAGGGCATGTATGTGTGCCACAGGTGTACATGCACAGATGTGCATGCAAACAGGAATTTGTTATTTACCATGCAATAGTATTTCATGGTAAATAACGAATTCCTAAGGGCCTGTGGCACTGTTTCCAGTGCCACCTACATCCCATATTACCGATTCTGTACATTTACCGATTCGGTAATTTACAGATTCTGTAAATTTACCGAATCGGTAAATTTACAGAATCTGTAATTTTTTGGCCCCCCACATCTGAAACTACAAATACCGGTCGGTAACGGCCGAAATCGGCCGTTACCGACCGGTATTTGGCCACTACATATGGCCCTAAGAGATTAACTCTCAACAAACTTGGAAAATGGAACTCCCACTAGACACCAGGATCCAGCCGACCATCTGCCAATGGTTGAAAGTGCATCTAACAAGCCCCCCAAACCTTCTCTCTTAAAGGGACTCGCCACCCCGCCCACCCTCTCACAAAGGGCAAAAAATAAACTAAAAAACTTTTTTTTAAAACCAGCTCCTCGAAAAAAGGAGATTGCGGACAGCTGGGCCACTTACTACAGCAAGTACACTACAACAAGACAACGTCGGTAAGTTGTTCCCGATAACCACGATATCAAACCTAGCAGCGGACCCACAGAAAACATAAACTTACAACACAGCACAGAGGAATTATCACAGATTTCTTCGCCTTAGATCCCTGAGACAGGTAATCTAAAGGAAAAAAAAGAATCTCACCGCTAGTTACCAAACGTTATGAAACCGCAAAAGCACCCACCGAGACGGATAACACTGATGTTGAACCAAGATCCATAACCAGCTCGGAGGCAGCCTTAAGGAACAGGGCTCTCCAGGGAAATACCAGATTGGACCGGGGAGAGCCACCCATCCCAGTATCTACTCCCCTCTCCAACATAGAACGGTCCACACAACAAACAGCAGAGCACCATATAGGGGACACTTACATGCCCACTAGGTCCTGGTTGAGGGCTCTCAAGCAAGCAGGGCCTCACTTGTCAATCTGCCAAGAATCCAGAGAAGCTCTCAGCAAACTTAGTATTGAGGCCCATAGCAACTCGGCTCTTGCCCCACTTAAAGGGGACACCAAAGATACTTAAAGTAACCATCCAACCGGCCCTATGCAATATCTTGGGACATCAAGTATCAAACTATATCAGACCCACCGCCTAACTGGGGGGAATTAAGTAGGCGGGACACTCAGAAGGCCACATCAACATGATTACACCAACTCCAAATGCATTAAATTAGCTCTCTCACCAATACCCAGTCAAATGATTCTATAGGGCTCGATACCACCAGCGTACTAAGCACTCTACAACTGTGGGAGCCAATCAAACCTACCACCACATGAGCAATACCCACAGCAGAGGTTAAAAACGATGCGGGCCTGGCGTTTATCCCTCATGTTATCTCTAATGGACCCCTGAATACACTAAATAGAGGTAACTTGCTCCGACTATTACAACACTTTTCATTACTGGAAAATGTATCATCAGCTGACCTAATTTCTGTAAGATTTACTCAAACGCCTGGAAAAGGGACACCAGAGACCTCAATCACCAAATGGGAGTCTACTGCCATTAGAGACGCTATTTTGAGAGAATCACATATTTTAAAGGGCACTAAACTTCAAAAACTACAGCCGTTAAAATATCCATATGTATTACTCTTAGTGGAACCTACCGTCAAATGCAGAAGCGTACTGAAGGGTGCCTGGGGCGCGACTCACGACTGGCTACCAAGAACTTCAAAAACGTCAAATTCACTGGTTATAGCCTATGTCAATAGCCAAAGAAATGTTAAATGTCAGTCAAGAGCTCAGGACGTCGAAGGTTGGAACCAGCTGCCCAACCTTCTGAGTGTCTCCCGGCAAACCTATTCCTGGCTTCACTGAAGATCTCTACCTCCGGCTCTAGGGCGGTGCGATCGGTGCCACCACACCGGGCGCAGATTTGGGGTGGCGGTGCCATTTTTGCAAGTCTATTGTCATTTTAAGAGCACCTGCTTCCACGTTCCTGGCCTCCAGCAATTTTCAGGCATGAATTAAAATGTCAAGATTACTCAGGTAATAAATTGTCTTCATGGAAAGAGACCAGAGGTATGATTAGTGGAAGTTTTTACTAATCTTAAGGTAGCACAGAGGGTTAAGATGCCTGCTGCTAAGAACGTGTACCACACAACTAACAAACTGCATATAATGTAAATAGGTCAGTGGGTTACTGCTTCTGTAAGAGAGCTCCCTTTGTTTCTTGTTGTTTATAAGTCAACATCCTAATATAGAACATCGAGCTATTAACTGTCATCAAAGAGCTGCATGCAAACTGCAAGGTAATGGGAGAGTGTTGTGACCTCTTTACCAATAAGACGACATCCAGGAATGATTAAAGTATTTATTTGACTCGTAGTTCAGAAGATATAAGTGCATGCAGCAGATCATACAGGTAACAGTAAACTGAATCATGACATTCTACAATCCCAGAACACCCTTCAACAAAGTTCTATTACATAGTACAATTCCATTGCTCATTAAAGAAACATGCAATCACTACACATCCCCCTTCTTTATAAAAGCAAACAGAACATAAATAAATAAATATTCATAAACGCTGAACTGCTTGACTTTGTCACTTCAGCATAGCGTATCTCACCTGCAGAAGGAACCTGGGTAACTTGATCTGCAGGATTTTCAGAAACATGTGTTGAACTAAAAGAAAAGGTAAAAGGACCAGAACTCACATCCTGCACATCCCCTTCCTTAAAATTTGAAAATGAAAAAAAAACATTTAATCACTATAATACTCTACAACTATCCTCAATGTCATCTGAATCAAAATTAGCTTCTACTCTAGTTATACAACTAAGCTAAGAACAGTATTTTTCATGACATTTGCGATGAGCTGAGTATCAAGTTCGCTATATATAAAAATAAAAAAAACTTCTTATTCTTCGCCTAACTTCGCTGAAAAATCCTCACAACCCTGCTCACCGTGTAACCCCAAGAAATAGAATTATGTATAGAAACCTAACCTCTTTCTATATTAGCAACATCTTCCTTGTACACAAAAATTCATTTCCTACTAGAATTGTAGTAGTAGTGTAGATGTAGTGTATTACATTCACACTTTCAACAATAGAGTTTCTCCAAGGATAGTGTAAAGCAAAAAAAACAACTAAGACTAAACTGTATCTTAAAGAACCATCTCAAAAATTTGCTACATACGTAACATATAACTTCTGCATATAAGTTTAGATAGGTAAAATAACTTCAAATACTGCATCAACACACCAAATATGCTTTGGGTCCTGGGCAAATCCTTACAGCGGTAAAGAATGCCTACTAATAAGCCAGGAACACACTGTATATTATACACGACATCTTGTTGACTTGTAGACATCTTGATTATTCCAGCTGAAGATCAGGACACATTTCCCTTATTTAGCAATATAATTAAGTGAGTTGCTTTCAGCAACCAAAACAACGAGAAATGGACAAAACTTCCCTAAAGGAATTTGTTGTTGAATGTATCCATGCTCATAACCGGAATATTTGAAGATAAAGATCTGAGAAAGGTGGCCATAACGGTTCGATCCTAACCTCTGAAAAATATCAGCGGTTGATGTTCAATAACTTTAGGTCCTTCCACCCTAATACCGGTGGACCATTTCTTGCAACATACAATTTTCCCATAGCATGCTTTTCCTTAAAACGAAACACAAGGGTTTTAAACCCTAGAATATTAACGCCTCCTCCTGCAAAATTTTCGGCATTGACATCATCGGGTTGTAACCAGCCTCCTATTTTGTCCACAAAGTGACTTTTCCACATCGCTTGTGGCACCATAGTGAAAGGTGAACCAGAATCTACTGTCAATTGTAATTTGATTCCACTCAAAGAAATATCATAAAAAGGAATAAATGATGAGAAATTAGAGGCACTTAAACCCACTTTGTCCCCCCTTGATGCAGAAAAATCATCCTTGTGTCGAACATGCACCTCTTTTTTGTTTAACACATTCTTTTTCTTTCTGTCGCACATTCGCGAAAAGTGTCCACCCAATCCGTACTCCCGGCAATTAGTAGAACTAACAGGACATTCTTGAAAGGAAACAGCATGTGAACATTCAACACACATTAGGTTGTTACACTCCTTTTTCCCTATACTCCTAAATCTTCTTCTAACACGGAAATCAGTTTTCACTTCTTCAAACATATCGGTTCCAAGGTGGTTCTTATACCTCGTTCCCTCTTCTACCATTTTCTTTACTGTTACTCCTGACGACTTGTTATCTCGCGATAACATAGTTTTAGAACGAGGATTAGACGATTCTGCCTTTCTAACTAAGGCAATGATATCTCTAAGACAGTTATCACCCTCAATTCTTAATTTGTCCTGTAACGACCTTTTCCTGGTATGCCCAACCACCTGGTCATATGTTAAATTATTGTAACATAGAGTAAATTCACATTTCCTCGTTAACTTTTCCAAAACTGAAGTAAATTCCCCCCCAAATTCAGCCACACCTACTGAGGGAGAAAAATTTTCATATAAATTTAATATAGCATTTTTAAAAATATCTAAATCCCTTACTAGTGTATGCATTACTTCAGGAATGAGTAAACCCTCTGGACTAGGTGAGTATAATAACATTCGTTCCTCTTTTTCCTCGGTCGTAACTGTTCTTGAACCACTCGCTGTCAGAGACATAATTGATAGTTTTACAGAAAACAAATACCTGGAAGAAAAATGTTTAGTTATTATAAATGACCCCCTCGTGACTGACGTCTAACACAATAACTAGACAGTTATTTGAAACACCACTTCATGCACGATGTGCTCGTGAAACAACAACTGAAACTCGAATAAACCACCTAGTGAATAATGTTTTCATATAAATTTGAATAAACCACTTCGTGAATAATGTTGTCATATAAATTTGAATAACCCACTTCGTGAATAATGTTGTCATATAAATTTGAATAACCCACTTCGTGAATAATGTTTTCATATAAATTTGAATAAACCACTTCGAGAATAATGTTTTCATATACAGGAAAATTAAATGTAATAAATAGTACTTGTATTCGTTGAAAATTGTAAACAACCACCACCTGAACAATGTCTTCATGTAAAAGGAATACTAATTATATTTTCATAAAGGATTTTCTTTCAAATACAATATACAAGGTGGTCCAATATTAAACTGACGCTTCACGAAATTTCTGTTGCACGTAAAAATGACTTGTTTCCATCAGTGCTTCTGCCTTTCCTGATATTTCCACAACGCGAGTAGTGGAACATATAACTCTTTTCAGTAAGATCTGCAAAAAAATTTGGGTTAGTAATACAAGCTACTTCCAAAATGGTCATCAACCGTAGATTTAATCGTGATGATGCTATCACGCTGGATGGCGAGATGTGAGATGATGCTGTCAGGCTAGATGGCGTGTGTCCTACGTGTTGTAATTCCAAGATGTGGATGAGACCCAGTACTTAGTTCCCTTAAGACTCACGTCAGAGACGTTCCAACACAGGAGGTATTGCCAGGGACAGCACCAATTTCAGAGGACAATTTGAAATTGAAATAAGTAGTCAACTGGTGTAATTATGAGAAATGAGAAATGTCTCAAGTTCAGAAGATATAAGTGCATGCAGCAGATCATACAGGTAACAGTAAACTGAATCATGACATTCTACAATCCCAGAACACCCTTCAACAAAGTTTTATTACATAGTACAATTCCATTACTCATTAAAGAAACATGCAATCACTACAGAGAGCTATATGTTTATTGCCCAGTCTTTCATTATCCTAATCTTGCCAAAAGTGTTCATTTGGGCAGAAAACAATTCTTATTATTAAAGAGAAAGCCTAACAATGGTATTACATTTTAAATTCAGAATGTGTGCTTTAAAGAATAAGGATTCTTAAACTATATTACCTACCAGTATTGATGGCATCTCACTCCTAGGAATATGTGACGTTACAACGTGATCATTTAGATCGCGGTACGTTACATCGCAGTTATTACAGCGCAAGTTGTTACAATGACTTGACTTGATTTAGGAATAGTATAATTTACTATTCCAACTCCAGTGTGTCTAACAGTAGGGAAGGTGTTGGAATAGTAAATCATACTATTCCTTAGTGTAGAGTGCCATCCAGTGCATGTCATTGTAACGACTTGCGTTGTAATGACCGCAATGTAAATGTATTGGGGTGTAACAACCGCATTGTAAAGGTCGTTCGCCCACTCCTACACTACATCTGCTTGATGTAACACTTCCTATACACTGATTTACACACATATGATTGTCTCTGTGCAATGTGTGTGATGTAAAGCGCTCTGACACCTCACACTGATATGAGTGGTGACATAAAACTAAATGAATCTCAGAGACAGTGGTTATGGAGACTTGAGGAGCACTGTTAAAGGGTGCTAGTGAGGGAATCTGTGACAGAGGTGGTCTTTTGGGGGGAGGTTGGGGGGTGCCAACAGGCATTGTCGCACAGGGCACTACCAGTGTTAAAGCCGACCCTGTCTACCTCCATCTACCTTGTCTCCAGGCACATAAATTACTGAAGAAAAAATAACTCACAATCACCTCATGGAATGTGGCAGGCCTGAAATATATCTTGACATCAAAATCTGGATGAACATACCTCCAAAACAGTGACATCATCTGTTTATAGGAAACTTGGACACTAATCCCACAGTACTATGTGTTTTTTTTTTAGATCTTTAAGCCTGCCACATGTACAAGCTTATTCAGTAGGCCTTCAGGTGGTTCAATTTTGGCCGATTGCTTTATGAAAATTGAGAGGCCAACTCCATTCAACAAAAATTACCTGGAGCCGCAAGTAGTATCAACAAAAGGGCTAACGTTCGGACAGAAGGGCTTCCTCTGCTCCTTACTAATTGCTATTTTAACCATAAAAAAACACTGAAATCTCACACAATCGATCTTCTTTGCACTAGCTTAGAAGAAATTCTTGTGTTCCATCCCTCCCACGAAGTAGTGATTGTGAGGATTTTAACAATAAGTCCCTCGGCAAAGATCCCAAGAAGGTACAAATGAACAAGGAACAGGAACAACTCAATGGACTACTTGCCTCTTTCAGCTTATTGTCAGCGGATTAAGTTACGTCACACCCCGACGACAAAATGTTGTCTTGTCCCACATTTAAAGATATTTCAACAATCGATTATATTTTCATGACCTCCCCCCTGGCAGTTCACCTGCACAATTTTGAAATAAAAAATCGAGATGAAAGTGAACACAAGACCCCAGCCTTAACATTGATCTAGGACTTCGGCTACAGGCAAATTACACATAGTGGGTACTTCAACAGGAGAAGAATCAAAGACCCTAGTCAGGAGAATCAAATGGTGCCATCCCATTCTGCACAGGGGCTCAAATGGCATAGCAGCCTAATCAGCAACCACAGCAACTTAACTGGGGAGGCGATTTTAAATCAATGGGACAAAATAAGCAAATGGTCTGAAAAGCACAATATAAACACTCGTACAATAAAGCACAATACCCCTGGCTGGGGCTGTGAAGATACTATGATTGCATCACTCTTCCTGCAATGATGTTTTTTTTAATATTTTACGTTTTAATTGTGATGATGCTCAACCACAAAGTCTAAACACACCTAGTTCAGGGTTTTACTGTTCACAGTACTAAAGTGGTGAAGAGCATTGTTACCTAAGGCAAAGATTGTAACTCTGGTTACATTAGAAGCCTGAAATGTTGAGCTGGGCCTGAGAAGATTCAACCATTCACTTTTATCATGCACAAGTGGCTACAGATGCAGCCATACATCAGTCTTGTGACCACCTTTATTTTCGTTTTAATTTTTAAATTTCATCCTCTTTAGTTTTAAAATAAATAATTTTAATTCAAAGAAAGCACCAATATGTATCAACACTCTAAAAATAAGACACTGCTATCCTACACAGAATGTAGTTTTCTAACTTACACCTCACTTCACTATGAATAAACTGCACTACAGCTTTTTAGAAACTCTAAGTCGATCCCGCCAACTGCGTTTGAGAGCTTTATTGAAAAACAATATTGATAAGCAAAAGGAGAACATCAGCAAAAGACATACAAGTGCTGAAACTAAGTCTGATAAATTAACATTACTAATGTCAATAACTGCGAAATAAAAGCATTTTATAGGAGTTTTAGAATTGTAGGGAGAGGCGGGAAGAAGGGGGAGGGATCAGAGAAATATGCTACAACATCATAACATTATAGAAAACAACGGCAAATAAGTAAATGATACTGAAAGCAATACAAAATATACAGTATAAAGAAGCGGTGCAATATATGAAGCTGTAAAACATAACAAGTAAACTAGAAGGAGAGAGTAAAAATTCTTCAAGGGGGTTTACAATTTTCTGAATTGACATGAGTAGGTAGCCAGTAAAGCTTTACATTACGTGCTGGTTTACAGAAAGAAGCAAAGGCGACGTCAAGCCTGTGAAAATGACATACAGGGGTCGATTCCGATCCGGTAAAAAAAACGTCAGCACGAATCGTATCCGGAGCCCTCCCCGTACGACTTTTACACACGCCGTACGACCCAACGAGTACGATCTGGACCGGGGCATCAGGACGCGATCCGTACGGTCCACGTCAGGTAAGGGCGATTTGTACGGAAAAGCGCACAATCACATACACACCGTATGGTGCGTACCCCCCATGATCGCAGGGGTACGCCCGTACACCCAGCGTACATGGGGTACGGTGCGTACCCCCCATGATCGCAGGGGTACGCACCGTACACCCAGCGTACATGGGGTAGGGTGCGTACCCCTGCGATCATGGGGGTTAAGCACCATACCCCATGTATGCTGGGTACACGGGGCGTACCCCTGCGATCATGGCGGGTATGCACTGTACCCGGGGGGGCCGTTCCGTACCTGTTTCGGCGCGAACACTGCTTTTACGGCTGTTTTCAGCTCCCGCAAAAAAAGGGTCATATGGTGCGTACCCGACACGTATCGTACTTGCTGGGTCGTATAAACCAGCCGCGAGCCGTACAGATGTCGCGTACAGCGGGTTCCGACGTAGACTCGTACGGGGGTTCGAGTCGTACGGTCTCTGTACGATTCTTACGGAGTCCGGCTCCTGGTACGAATCGTACTTCGACGTACGTATGGGGGACGTTGCCGGGTACGATTCGTACGGGTAAAACGCTCCGAACGGCTATTCAGAGCGGTTTTCCCGAATCGGAATCGACCCCACAGTGTTCCACCAACCTTGTATGGAAGTGTTTGTAAGGGATTTCCAATTTGAAGAGATGTGTTTCAATGTGAGTGCAAGCATGAGATCGTAAAGACCATGGGAATGTGCAGGAAGATCTAAAGAATCTGAAAGGCTACCCAGAAAAAGAAGAGAGGGTGAATATGAAATAGAGAGTGGAAAAATGTGAGAAAGATAAGACCAAACTTTTTCCCAAAAAGCAGATACAGCAGGACAGAGAAAGAACAGATGAAGAAGATCAGCATTTAAAGTACCACAAGTCAAGCATTTAGAATCAGAAGAGGATATGAAGTGCGATAAAGAAAGAGGGGAGAGATAAAGTCTATGATATAGATAAAATAGAGATTGAGTGAGAGAAGCAGAACGAGAAAATTTCAGAGACCGGGATCAGACTTTATCCCAGAGAGCAACAGACCAAGTACAATCCAAATCTGCTTCCCAAGAGAGCTCCAATTTAGTTTTGGTACAATCAGGGATAGGAGAGAAAAATTGTTTATAAATAAGAGATGCCTTAGGAAGGGTAGAGAACACTACAAGAAGAGGATATTGAGGGATTAGTGAAGCTAAGGAAGGGAGTGAATAATAACGATCAATAATTATTTCCATAAGAGTAGTACATTTCTGCAAGAAAGAACGAGGGCAGTGAAACCGAAGTTGAAATTGAGGAAAAGAGCAAGGTATTACGCCATTGAAGAGATGATTGACCCACATGACACCTTTTAGTCTCCAAGACGTCCAACAAATGGGTCTGGTATTGAGAAGAATAAGCGAATTATACCAAATGGGGAATTTAAAAATGATTCCAGTGAGATGTCAGTCGGATTTTAAAAGAGAAGAAGTATATTTAAATAAAGGGAGTGAGGTATAAGGAGATTTGGTGGAGAAGCGTAATACTTCGTCAAAGGAAAAGGGTAGTAATAAAGTTCGCTCCATGAAGAGCCAAAGAGGAGATAAGGGGGAAGGTTCTGACGAAAGCCATCGCGATGCTTGACATAGAGAGAAGGATTTATGGTATAAACGAAAATCTGGAAAATTGACTCCACCATTCAGTTTGGGTTTGCAAAGAGCTACGAGAGAGATTCTAGCTTTTTTGTTTCTCCAAAGGAATTTTGAGAGAGAAGAATCAATACGTTTGAAAAAAAGGCCAGGAACATGAACAGGTAACATGGAAAATGTATAAATCATCATTTTAATTTAATCTAGTCGACCCCACCAGGAGAGAAAAAGAGGGTTCCAGGAAGAGAACAATCGATCAACACGAGAAAAACTGCAGACATATTTAATTTGATGGAAGAAGAAAAAGAACTAGAAAAAAAAAACCTCCGTCGACCTCCGCCAACAGCTCGATTATCCTGTCTTTCATCCTGTCTGCACACCTGATTCTTGTTTATGAAGGTCTACTGCTTCCATAGGTGCAATCCCGAGATTTCTACCTTATCGGCTGACGAAGATACGCCGTGTTTCTATTCTCGGCCTAACATCGTGTTGAAGCCGGGGCCTCGATTTCTAGACTACCCGAGTCGGAGTTGAACAACATCGGCCGTGAGACCTGGACTGAGCCCGGTCTCCCGAAGAGTGCCTGAATTGTTGATTTTTCTGACGATCCTTTGAACGATCCACACCCGGGACACGCCAGCGTGCCACGCCGGCTGCTGTGGTGGAGGCCCTGCGCCCGGAGCCCTTTCTGCCCCGTGGGGGTCGATGGGCTGGGTCCTCCCTGACGGCGAAGGTGTGTTCTATAAGACGAGGAGCGCCCATTATTTGTGATCAGATTTACGTGGCCTGTGACTCCGGAGCAGCCGGCCTCCGGGGTCCGAACCCGGCTCTGTCACCTACCGAGAGGAGATGGAGCGGACGGAGGGCACACCATCACTACGGGCCGTTGTGGCCGCCATTGGGGCGCTCCATTCGCACACAGTCGCTGTGTTCCAGACACTGATGGTGAAAGTGGACGGTATCCTGGCACCTGAGGACGACACCTCGTTTGGTCTCCAGCTGGAGATGGTACCAGTGATGCATGGCATCTCAGAGGTCGGGGTCCCTGTGCATCGCCCGGACTTTATGATTCTCGACGGTCCCCTATTGCCGGCTAGCCAGCCCGTGCTTCTCACTAGTGTCTTTTGCCTGACCCTGCTGCCACCCATCACTTCTATGGACAAACTTCCATGTGGCCACGAGTTACTTGCTGATGGTTTCGGATACTCGCTGTTCTTGGACATCTTTCCTAGTTCGAGCCATGTACTTTTATCCTGTTTTCGATCCTCTTATGCTGCACAGAACTTTTATGGACGCTCTGCCTTTTCCATCAAAATGGCGGCTCGAGTGGTAAGGACTCTTAGGACGGACCGTACTGGCCAGGGCTGAACTTTATCGCTGGGTTCCGATATAATAGCTTTTCTTAATGCCGGGGTTGTGCCTATATTGTGATGGGAATTGGGTGGCTGTTATTTATCCTACCGTGACTGGTTTGTATAATTGCATAATATTGGTTTTATTGTGTCTCCGGGTGGTTGCTGTTGGCGGTGGGCATGGGAGTCCGGGAGTGCGTCTGCTTTCTCCTCCTCCGCTTTCTCTTTTCTTTCCCTCTCCTTTGGGGCAGTTCCTGGGCGACAGGCACGCTGTTAGTGGGGTAGGCCGTAGCCATTACAGTGGTGTAGGGTGGCGGGTGTGGGGGGGGTTTGTTATTTTAGTTTGTTTTGTTCTATGGTCCCTTTCTTCTTTTTCCGTCTGTCTCTGGGAGGGTTCTTTACCTCTTTAGTAGGGTTGGCTGTCTTTCTTTCCCTTTTTCCTTTCTTATAAGGCTTCTACACTCAACTATGCCTTTAGGTTACTGGGGGGCGAGTTTTCAGAATGGTGCTCTGCTTTATTGTTTGCTGTCGTATCGTTTTTGCTCTAGGTCCGCCTCGGCGACTGTATTGTTTTGACAACTGTGTGGTTCATCAACTGATTCTGTTTGCTCTGCGGGGTACGTCCCCCCCTTACCTCTTCTTATTTTATTATGTGGTGTGACGCCATTGCTCCTGCAGCCGTTCCTACTCTACATAACTTTAAAAAAAACGAAAACCTCATATATCCTTATGCTTTGCGGTGCGCACTCACACATGACGTATCTATGATATTGCTTTTTCGGTCGTGTTCTTGTTTCTACATCCTGATTCATTTGATACGCTTGCGGCCGGCCCCTGTGGTTGTGGGCCTGCGCATGTAATACTTTGCAAGTTTCAATAAAGGTTTTTAAAAAAACAAAAAAAAAAAAAACAAATACCAAGATATTTGATCTTTGAGCTATTCCAAGCGAAGCCAGTCGAGGAAAAGAGATGAGGAAGACAGGATTTGGTCAAGGGAAGAATGTCTGTCTTATCAGAGTTAATCTTATATCCTGAGACTAGAGAAAATGTGTTAAATTCAGATAATAAAGGGGGGACAGACAGTTCTGGATTAGAAATTAACAAAAGAATATCATCTGCATATGCAGAAAGTTTCAATTGATTTTCACCATAGGGAAAACCAGAAATGGATGGGTTATTACGAATGGAGGACAAAAATGGTTCAAGACCTAGGACAAAGAGAAGTAGGGAAAGAGGGTAACCTTGACGCACTCCCCGCTGAAGGGGGAAGGATGAGGAAAGCTGACCATTTACGAGAACTGAGGCCTTAGGCTCAGAATATAATAAGGATATGAGAGAAATGAATTTGGGACCAAAGCCATGCCAACGTAATGAAGCAAACAAAAAGGACCAATCTACTCTGTCAAAAGCTTTTTTTCGCATCAACCGAGATAGCTGCTAGGGGAATTGAGAGAGAAGAGGCTTTATTCAAGACATTAAGAAAGAGCCAAGAGTTATCAGAAGTGAGTGTACCTTTAACAAAACCACATTGCTCCTTACCAATAAGATGAGGCATAAATGAATCCAAACGTAACACAATTAATTTAGCAAATAACTTGTAATCTAAATTAACTAAAGAAATTGGACTATAGTTTTTACAAAATTTGGGATCACGGCCATCTTTCGGGCTAAGGGTCTTGCTTCAAACGTTTGGAAGAAGCATTAGGAGAAGATGATTTAGCTGATGTGGAATGTGTCGAAGAAGAACGGTGTGGAGCAAGTCCAGCCATTGGATCCACAGCTGTAGAAATGTTGGAGGAGGTTGAGAAGGTCGCCTCTTGAGGAGACTTGGAGGAGACAAAAACGAATTTTGGTTTACGTAATTTGCCCATATAAAGAAAATAGCTGCAAGTTTTGAGTTCCGAAAATTCCTTTTGAATAGCAGGATTAATATGTAATAATATGGCCTCAATAAGTGGTGCAAGCAAAACAATAGTCAGACGTACCACAGAGGAGCCGTAAATCCAAGACGAAGCATTGTAATGAACAAGCAATTCAATAAGAAGGAATGCGCTTGGACACAATGGCAGACTCAGGAGGGCCACAAAAGCACCGGATGCATTATTGGTGAAGCGCTATTTAATAAGGAAAAAATAAGCGGCTCACTAGAAGGTACACAAGCACCTAAGCAGACAGATCACCACCTGGACAATACCATTGGCATAGGGTAATAAGCAGAGAAGTCGTCAAAGAAGTCATATGTCTGAGACACACTGAGAGGACACAGACCAGAAGACCTCCAATTGGTGAAAAAACTGCACATAGCCTGAAACACAGCGTAACAGGGACGTAGGGACGTAGAAGTGGCGGCTCCGATAAACATCAAAATGCCGTGCGGCGGGTGAATGTATGCTGTCACCCGGTAGCGGACATGTTCCGACGCACAGGAATGCCGCTTGCAGCCAGAGAAATCCATGCGGAGACGCCGCTAAACTTCCTTAGAAGGTCCGGCACGGCGGAGCAGCACCCTCAAGCCGCCATCTTGCGCGGCGCTGTAGCCACGCCCCCTGATCGCACCAACTGCAATCAAATGATGTTTAGCTTGTAACAGATCCCTGCTGTAGGGCCTCAAGCATGCACTTACAGCCATGTACTTCCTACCAGATCAATGCCATTGGGTGCCATTTTGGAAATCCACAGCTCACAGAGAGGTCTTTTGGTCTCTCAGCTATCCTCCATCATGTTTACCTGATCATCAGAGACTGCCATTTTCCCAGATCTTCAGACATTGGCTTTGGTGGACATCCCCCATCGTCTTACCACTGCTGCAGCCTGTGAATTATCTGGCTAGTGGTCTGCTGGCCTGTGCTGCACCAACAGGTACCTGGAAACACTATAAATACCAAGCTGTCCCTTGCCATGTGTGAAACCTCAAGCAGTCCCTGTCTCTTCAGCCAGTAGGCCACTGCACTTGTAGTTTTCATTTTATCAATTATCTGTGTGGCACACAAAGTGCTGTTGATTGAAAATTGGGTCTGGCTAAGTTGTCTCATATGAAATGAGGTCACTTGGCAGTTATAAAAGAACACATTACTCACCATACGTCAGGTCTCTGTTTCAGAGGTGGATACTAAGAGTATTATTACTTTTCCAGATATTCAATTTTAATTCCTTTCAGATTGATCATGTTTTATAGTATTCTCTTGTCCTGCATTACTTTTTGAAGCCAGTCAATTACTGATGCACAGCAGGTCTTTCATCTCTATGATATTTTTGTAGTTTTTTTGTCTACTGCTTCTGCACAAGTCACCCAAACGTGTTTATATTTTCTGTGGGTCAGTATTGCAGCCAGAAGGGCTGTCATTACAAACTATGCATTGTTTTATGCAAAAGTGGATGTTCTGCAGCAGAACATGAATCTGTTCTGTTCTCCTGTGCCTAGGCCTAGCCCCCACCTACTTACCTGGGACCTGTTCTCTGACCAAGTTAGGCCCCACCCTGTTTAACATCTACATGACCCCGCTAGCCAACATCATCCGATCCCAAGGCATCTCCATCTTCTCATATGATGACAACATGAATCTCATCCTTTCCCTGACGGACAAGGCTACCACCTCCAGAACCAACTTCCCATACTGCATGACTATAGTATCAGACTGGATGATAATAGACTACTTGAAGCTCAATTCCAGCAATACAGAAGTTCTGATCTTCGGAAACAAGACCTCCCCATGGGACTCCACCTAGTGGCCAACAGAGCTAGGGCCAACACCCACCGGCCACGTAAGAAACCTGGGAATCATCCTAGATGACAAACTCTCAATGACAGTACAAGTCAACTCAGCAAGCACCTCCTGTTTCCACATCCTAAGCATGCTGCGTAAGATCTTCAAGTGGCTGCTACAGAACACCAGATGGACAATCACCCAAGCACTCATCACAAGCAGGCTTGATTACGACAATGTACTCTACACTAGAATCTCCAAGCAACTCCTGCAGACTCCAGGCCTTCCAGAACGCTGCAACAAGACTTATACTGGAACCACCCACACCGCACCCACATCACACCAATCTCAAGAAACTCCACAGGGTCCCCATTCACAAATGCAGCCACATAAAATTACTCACACATACAAAGCCCAAGACTGCATTGGACCAACATACCTTAAAAGTCTCATAACAAAGCAAGAGCTTGCTCATTCTCCTATATAGCACCCAAAACATGGAATGACCTCCCTCTGTACATCAAGGCCTCCTCACTTCTTGAGTTCTGCAAAAAGCTGAAGACCTGGCTCTTCAAATAACTTTGTGGGGACCATACGACCACTCACCTGCTCATGCGGCAGGGTACCCTACAGGTGACTAGTGCACTCTGCAAATCAACATAAAATAAAATAGCATAACACATCACTCATTTGTTGAAGCCAATCATGTGCACATGCACAGCAGAAATTTTAGCTATAAAAAACGGTTGCAGTTTTGTTTGCCTAGTGCTTCAACATGTGCCATGCAAGCACTTTTATACTTTCTGTGTTGTCAATATTCCTGCCAGAATGGCTGCATTATCAAATATGCATTAGTTTTTACAAACGTGAATGTTCTCCAGCAGTACATTAAGATATGAATGCTTGCTATCTGCCTGTAACAGGATTCCTTGGATGAAGAGTAAAATAATACTAACAATATTTCTAAAAAGGATTTTTGAAAGTCCTATGCACTTTTGTAAAATATGTATTTTTGAAAGGGTCAAGCTAGTTGATGGCAAAGTTGTGGCTTGAAATAAAGATAATGGTTTAAATCTTGGAATGAGCATGTTATGTGATCTTGGAAAATTGCTCACATCGGCTATGCTCTAATTCCCATACTTGCCTAAAATGGAAGCATGTAGAGGTAAATAATTGTGCAGGATGTGCATAGCTGCCACCCTTCAACATTCCAAGAGGGTCATCTTCACCTTGTCCCATATTATTTTAGACAACTATTTTCTACATACTGCTTGCAGAAAGGCAACAAGTCCCTGAATCCAAAGTGCTTTTTGGATGAAGGTAGGTCTCTGTGAGATCTGTGTACCTTTTTATTTTACCTCTCCTGTATACCTATTTACTTTCCCCCCGATCCCTTCTACATTACTTCTCAGCCATAGCGTGACTGATAATTTTCTTGGACAGTACAAAATGTGAAGCTGGTAGGAAGTTGAAGGATGAAGTGGAGGGAAGTATTTTATGATTTCTGATAAATGATAGGGCAATGTCAAGCTGCAATCTATATTTTGAGGTCTTACAGTGGCTTGGCTGATACACATGTGCTGGGATATTTCCCGCATCCCCAGATGTTAGTTTGGCAATGGTTGTTTGGAGGTTGTTATGATTCACACACATGTGTTCCGAACAAGCATGTGGAAACTGACAGGCTGACATATCAGTCCAAGACAAGACAGGCTATATCCGATCAACACATCTGGCTGCAATTATGTTTGACATCATACTAATAGCAGCATTAAGTGTTATTGTGAGAATATTGTTTTGGTATTAGTCAAACACCCAAGAATGTTCATGGAGCACGTGGGTGTGTATGTGTTTTATTTTGAGGTTTTTGAGTCTCTTCACCATATTATTTGTAACCCTCTAGAGGTTAGCTCATCATAAAATTGTGCACATGGTCCTAGACCATCACATCGATAAACCTTTAGATGCTATACTATCATGGTCAAGTGTTCCTGGAGGAAGGGATTGCTCATTACTCTGGGCACAACTCTGGCAGCCGTGGTCGGTAGTGGGAATACCTGCCGGGTGGTGACGTGGGGAGGGGGAGGGGCAGGGTGGGGGGGTAGTAATCTATGGATTACGGAGGTTTACAGGTAAGTAAACATATACATTTTAAAAAACAATTTCGTTGCGCGTGCGTTACTCCCACTACCGACCGCGGCTGAACTCTGGGTGGGAAAACAGGCTCTCCATAAAAGTAGAAGGCTTTCCTCCATTTGGACTTTAGCAGTGTGTGGATTTTTTAAAGGAGGGGAAATAAGAAGTGCTTCAAAACAGTAAATGTTTACTCCAGAGAAACCTTTACACCCATTGGTTAGGGAGGATTCAGGAGTCACCCCCACCATCTAGGTGATGCTAGAAATAAATGTGGCACCCAAGGCACTGTCGTCAGAAACCTTCTGAACCTGTAGAAGTCCCCGAAGGACTGGACCTGTTCTGTCTTGTACCACGACAGCGAAGTGAACGTCAAGGGGCAGTTGGCTGACCTCCTGAGTGGCTACAGGGCTATAAATAGCTCCAAGTGGCCTTTTCCTGATGTTTTCAGCAGACCATTGCTAACTAGACCTGATCTAGACCACACTGGTGGCCTCTGCTGGATTGAGCACTCACCCCCAATTGATGGTATGAGACCCTTGGCTGTGTCTAACCGGGAATTTGAAAATATCTGGACTTCAACATCTCTAAAGGACTGGGACAAACTACCTCTACCTAGCTAACCAAGAAACAACCTCAGTGGGCTAAGAAAACATATTCTTCCTACTCAGAGCTTCTCCTCAGCAGCAAATTGTGAACATGGACTTCTATAATAATATCACTTATCTTTTGCAGGCCAGTTCATTGCACATCGGGGACATATGCCTCTACTATAATTTAGGTCAACCTCTCCTCTAGAGGTTAGCTTATCATAACATCATGCACATGGGTTCCACCATAAGATAGATCAACATACAGGCTCTTCATAAAGGGAGAACTTTTTTTCCATCTTGGCTTTTAGATATAAGGGACACTGTGGGATTGTTCAATAGTAGAGCAAATACGAATTGTTTCAAAAGTGAGTAGGAAATGTAGCTCTGGGGGCAGCGTTCCCCCTTCTGGGTTTTGTGCCTACCCGACTGGGAGGACAAAACCTGGAGCCTTTCAGGCTGCTTGTTACCCAGCATTTAGTTGTGACAGAAGAAGCCCCTTTGTAGTGAATTATGTACCTATTGCATCCCAACTAGTCTTCCTGTCATGTGAAGGGAAACACACATCACACCCAAGCCACTGCCTATGCTCTGGGCTAATTGGCCACTGGCCTACTGCTAGAAAGCTAATGCAGATCAGCCAGCAGAAATTCCAAACTGGAAAAGATTATTTTTTTAAAAGTTATTTTTCCTTAATATTTGTTCAAAATTCAACTTCAATAGTATTTAAAAAGAAGGGTTGCTCCTGTCAAAGAAGTGTTGTTTTGACAAGTCATATTGCAGATTTTCCACTGCAGTAGTCAGGCTACACAGGATAGGCCTGAAGTCAATGATTTCCTGGCACTCTAGTGGATGCCGGAATATGTACTGTAGTCCATGAGTGGCCTGTGTGCACTTTCTACAACATGTACTAGGGACTTATTGGTGGGGTAATTGTGCCAATTAGGAATAATCAAATTCATCCATGTTTAAACGAAGAGCAAAGACAGCAAGGCAGATAGAAAAAAACAAATTCAGGAAAACCAATCAGAAAAGGCAGACTTCCTACAGAGTGTATTTGTTTGCAAACATATTCCAGTTTGCAATATTTGATAATCATAAAGTATGTATCTGTAATTACTCTGTTGTAGATTCGGTTTTCAATTGTTAGTAACTTTTATTTTCATTAGTATTTGTTCTTTTATTACTGTCATGCAGTATTTTATCGTCATCACCTTCTAATTCATAGTGGATATATTTAGACAACTATTTAGAAATACAGTGTTTACTTTGCAGAAATGGGATTTTCATTGTAATATTTACATTTGCTTCTGTAATGTTTCTCCTGGATCTAAACATATTTTCTATTTGCCCACCATGTCACTGGGCATTTGCCTGATTATTAAAAAAGAAAATCCTAGGAAATTAGTGTCTTGGCAGGATTTAGGTGAGTCCCTTTCTGATTATATTTGCAATGGTATCACTCTGCATTCCTTTAAAAATTACTTGTTATTACAATTTATTATCTGCTATTTATCTCTTATTGTACTGGAGTTACAAGACATTTTGTCTGGTAATACTCTTTTAAAACAGTAAATATGCACACACTCTGCTTTAATTGAGTATTGTCATTATCAGGAAGTTTCATATTCCATTTATGTAATCAGTAAATATTTATTTCTCGCTCCTTATTTATTGAATATATTCCTTTGTAAAAATTTGGTATTTGCCTGTTATCCTGCCTTAACAATTTACTTATTGTATATTGGAAATTACTTTTTTAATACAGTTTTTGTCTGTAGTGTACTGTCATTAATTCGTTTTAGTAAAAGCAATTATTATTATTATACAATATTTCTAAATAAGTTGTTTCGGAAATAGCCCTTTTTCCACAACTACCCCAAACTTTTTCCTTTCTTCTCCTATTTTTATGACCTCGTTTTTGTTGGCTTTAGGACTCTGGACACTTTATCACTGCTAGCCAGTGCTAAAGTGCATGCTCTCTCTCCCTAAAACATGGTAACATTGGCTCATACCCAAATGGCATATTTCATTTACCTATAGTCCCTAGTAAAGTGCACTACATGTTTCCATGGCCTGTAAATTAAAAGCTACTAGTGGGCCTGCATCGCTCATTGCGCCACCCACTTAAGTAGCCTTCTAACCTAGTCTCAGGCCTGCCACTACATTGCTTGTGTGTGCAGTTTACTGGGACTTCAACTTTGCATTTAAAACTACTTGCCAAGCCTTAAACTCCCTTTTATTATACATATGTATAGGTTGGTCCTGGGTAGCTCTATGGGGCAGGGTGCTGTGTAAGTAAAGGGTAGGGCATGTATGTTTATGTTTTAAATGCCCTGGTGGTGACAAACAGCTACATTCATTGTTCACTGCTGTGAGGCATACTCCTCCCACATGCTAGAATTGGAGATTCCTTAAAACATCTTTTAAGCTGTAAGCCCTGATTGGAAAGGAGTAGCTACTTCAAGTTTATATTCTTTGGAATGGTGGTGATACATCCTCTTTAATCGTAACATTGGATTTTGTATTACCATTTTAGAAATGCATTTGTCTGCACACTGATAGCCTTCCTGGGCAGGAAGGGGAGAGGGTGCTCACACTTAAATCTGAATAGGTTGTGTATTGCCCTCACGCAAATGGCTGATTTATCCCCTACTGGTAGTCTGGACCAAGGGCTTGTCTGAAAGGGAACCTTGTGCACTTCAGAGAGTTCCTTTGAAGTTACCCTCTAATTCGAAGTCACCCTCTAATTCAAAGGCACTTTTGGGTGTAATACCACGGCTCTTACCCTATCAAATCAGTACACTACTAGACCTGGGAAAACTCTGCTGGAGTAAAGGCTGCTGTGCTGAAGAATTGCCACTCTGCCATGAATGTCTGTTCTAAGGAACTGCTTCTCTGCCCTGCTGAGGGCAGGGACTGAACCCAGAGTGACTCCGAGGCCTTGCTGGCTTGCCCCCTGTTTCCTGAAGTCTCAGGGAAACATATACTTCCTCCACTTCTTCTGGAGCTCCCTTCTATAAGTCCTGCCCTTGCCTGTGGCACCCCTACCACACTCTAGGCGAGCCGCTGCAGCATCATCTCCTCACACAATGAGCATCACCACCAGTGACCGCGAGGTCTTGTCTGACGTCCGTGACGCCCGGCAGACCCTTTGCACCTCCAGGATCATGGTCAGCGATGTTCACTGTGCTCCCGGCAAACCTCTTCCCCACAAATGGGACTCTTGGCTCAACTTTAGAAAATAAAATACCAGCCAGACCTGTTTGGAACTATATCCAGCCAGAGCTCCATCACAGTCACCCTGAACTTTCCCCGGGCCTAGTGTGACCTAAAGTAATCTTTTAGCGCTATTGACTTCTAAGCATTATTTATGGTTTATTTAAAAAAAATTAATGACTTTATTTTTGCCGGTTTGGAGTTTTTTTGTGGTGTATTGATTGTGTTACTCTGTGTGTGTGTTGCACATATACTTTACACATTGCCTCTTAATTTAAGCCTGACCCACCCAAAAAGTGCGCATCCTACCGGCCTTTATGTTTGCTAAATCAGGACTATAATATCCTAGCTAAGATACGGGCAACCCATATTTATCTTTCAATAGATCAGATTATATCCCTTTTTCAAACTGGTTTTGTTCCGATCCGATCTGCATCTGTTAATCTTCATACGGTGTTTGTAGTAATTAATCAAATTGAACCAACCCTCCCTGCTGTAGCTATACTTTTAGATTTTTAAATTCTTTGGAATGGCCCTTTCTATATGCTACCCTGGGGAAGCCCCAGGGATTCTGTGATCTCATACACCTCTTATATACGGGCCCGGTGGCCCGGCTTTGGGTGAATGGCGAACTCACAGAGCAATTCGAATTATCGCGGGGCACCAGGCAGGGATGCCCGCTTTAACCCCATCTATTTATTATTGCTATGGATCCTCCTGTGCATCATCTCAAGGAGCAACATCTGCAGCGGGGACTTGTATTTCATTGAAGACCTTTACTAGCCTCGCTCAATGCAGATGACGACTTTCTATTTGTTTGTGAGACTGGCACTAACCTTCCTCCACTACTTATGGAGGTGGCATGGTTTTGCGTTTTCTTCAGGCTGGTCATTAATTGATTCAAATCTGAGATATTTCCATTGACCAATGGGACACTTCTCCTGTAGCTAGATTTTCCCCTGCGCTGGTGCGATGACCCCTCTCGTTACCTTGGCGTCTTTTTGCACCGTGCTGCTTCACAAGTTATTTGACTAAACTATGGACTCGGTTTTGACCGGTTATCATCCCAAATAGATAGGTCAATTAAACTTCTTTTATCATTTGCTGGCAGAATTACTATTATTAAAATGATCATACTGCCCCGCTTTTTGTATCTTTTACTCAATATCCCTATTCCACTCACAGCTAAATTCTTTCACGTATTGTGGAGGAAGCTCACCAGGTTAATATGGGCCGACAAGCAGGCATGCATTAACTGGCAGATGTTGATAATGTCTGTTTTCAACGTGGAGAGTTGCAGGTCCCGGAATTTTACTTGTACTATGTCATTGCACAGGCACAATGGCACACATGCATCATTGTTGGTATTTGCGATTCCTAAATTGCGAAAATTAAGGAATCGCAATTTAGAAATTGCAAATACCAATGCATTAAAAATTTGCAAATATT
The DNA here is from genome assembly GCF_964261635.1 of Lissotriton helveticus. Taxonomy (NCBI): domain Eukaryota; kingdom Metazoa; phylum Chordata; class Amphibia; order Caudata; family Salamandridae; genus Lissotriton; species Lissotriton helveticus. The sequence continues at coordinate 2,061,586,977 of NC_136065.1, forward strand.
TTTGCGATTTCTTATTTTTCCTTATTTGCGATTCCCAATTTACCGAATCGCAAATAAGTAATCCCTTTACATTGAATCCTATGGGCCTAGAGGCCCATAGGAATCAATGGGAAGGCATTCTCATTCTGCGATTCGCAATTAAGGAGTCGCAAAATGAGAATGCAATTTCTAGGGTGCAGCGGGGGCTCCAAAGGACCCCCCCTGCACCCCTGAAATGTAACATACAGTCCATTTTTCACACATATATGCCCAAGGGCATGTGTGAGTGTAAAATGAAAGTGTCAAAAATGCACTTTTGTGTGTTTTTGAAACTTTTCTTAAATTACCATGAAGGTTGACTTCATGCTAATTTAACACTTCTAATTTGCGATTTCGCAATTTTTTTAAATGATGCATTGCATTTAAGAAATTGCAAAATTGCGATTTCTTAAATGCAATTGCAATTTAAGAAATCGCAAAAAAATTGCGATTTCTTAAATTGCGAAAAAACAAAAAAACTTGATGCATCACAAAAATTGGATTTGCATTCGCAAATGGCCGAATTTTGCGATTCGCACCGTTTGCGAATGCAAAAACCAATGATGCATGTGCCCCAAAATGCATACTTCTGGTATCATCCAGATGCTGGGCTGCAGTACTTGAAGCCGGAATGTTCACAGGTTCACCCTGTCTCTCTTTCGACAATTATGCCCCACGTACTCACGAGGTCTCCCTCGGAAATACAAATGCCACATACCATGTCCTGGGCCTGGGAGAAGCTGTGTCGATATGTTAATGCTGAATACCTTTTCTCTCTGCACCTGCCACCACTCCGCAATACATGGATTCCCCCAGCAACCGAAACATTGACTAAACAGACACCATCTGTTGGAAATGGCCCGTTTTTCAGAGTTATCCCTAAACTTTTTGCTATTTCCTGACCTGTGTGTGTTGATTTTATGACTCTCGGCTGAGCAGTGCTAAAGTGCATATGCTCTCTGTGTAAAATATGTTATGGGTTGGTGTTTCCATGATTGGCCTATTTGATTTATGTGTTAGTCCCTATTAAAGTGCACTGCGAGTGCCAGGGCCTATAAATCAAATGCCGTTGGTGGGCTGCAGCACTGGATTGTACCACCCATGTAAACAGCCCGTAAAGTGTAACTCTGGCCTACCATTGCAGAGCCTGTGCGCAGCCTGGGGCTGCCATGTCGACTTGGCAAAGTGCACACACTTGCAAGTCCCTATACCTTCCCTTTTCTACATGTGAGTCGCCCCTAAAGTAGGCCCAAGGTACCCCCTTGGGCAGGATGCATTGTATGTAAAAGGTAGGACATGCCCTGGTGTGTGTGGCATGTCCTGATAGTGAATTACAGCCTACTTCGTTTTTCACTATTGCAAGGCTACCTGTTCCCCATAGGCCAGAGTGGCCAGTTTGATTATAACATCCTGTAATCATAACTGACTCAGGGAACATGGTAGAAATTTGAGTTTAGTATGCCTGAACTCAGAATGATAAAATACATCTTTTAGTGAAGTTGGTTTTAATATTTTGTGTTTGAAAATACCCCTTTTAGAAAGTAGGTATTTTCTGACCTAACCATCCAGCCTGCCTCTGCTAGCTTCTGTATTGTCTGTCTGGTTCTGGTTTGTGAGTGACAGGGCCTGGGTGAGCTTTCAGGAGACAGGGTGGGTCAGCACAGGGCTGAATAGACACATCTACACATAGATGGGTGGGAGGAGTATCACCTGGCTCTGAATGGGACTGTGCCTGCCTTCCACAATGCTGGCTCCACCTCCTGTGGTGCCTCCGATGACCCTGGCATACACTGACAAAGGAAGAAGGTGCACACTTGCAGGATGCACTCAAAACTGGTTTGAACTAGGTCCAAGCCCCTCTGCCTTCAGAGCACAAAGGAATTGCTGGTATAAATATTGGGGCCCAGAACCCCAGAGTTTTAGATTACTTCTGAACTAAGAAACCTGCCAGGAAGAAGAACCGGGAAAGCTGGAGGAGGAGTACTGCCCCTATTCTGGGTGTTGAGGGGTTGGCCTGCAGTGGTTGCTTCTGTCTTGGGTAGGGAAAGGACTGGACTGTGCTTTCATCATCCTGCTGTTAGAGTTTTCTCCAAGGGCTTGAAGTAGAGCTTGCCTCCTGTTGGAAGTCGCAGGGATAGAAAAGACTTCAAAGAACTCACTGGAATCAAGTAACCTGCCAAGAAGAAGAGCTGGAAGAGCTGCCAGGAGGAGTACTGCTTTGCTGTGTTGTTGCTTTGTTGGGTTGGCCTGCAGCTGCTGCTTCTGCCTTGGGCAGTGAAAGGACTAACCTGAACTTTCTCTACTTGTGCTGAGTATCTCCAAGGGCCTGAAACCGAGCTGGCCCCCTGTTAAGAAGTCTCAGGAACTGCAAAGACTTCACCAACCTCTGGGTAATGCTCCTGGAACGGCTGTTTCAGTTGCCACAGTGAAGAGGGAACCACGACCGACTCTGTCACCGACTCCAATGCTGGCCTTGTGTCCTGAAGGTCCGCAGGCCACACCGTCTCACCCTGCACCGCACGCCTTGGTTTCACTGACGTCGTCTGCATGATTGTCACCAAGCCGCTGCCTGCACCGCATCGAGAGGCACCGTAACCGGCACCGCCTTGCTTCACTTCATTGGCCTGGTCTCATCGACACGATCGCCGCTAGCTCGACCTCCATGACCGGCTCGTCACGCACAGCTGTCTGGCACAGCTAGCACCAATTCCTGCCAACCGTCTCTGTCGCCTGCATCGGAACCTGCCAGAACCCCATTGAGCACCGTCTCACCCTGCACCACACGCCTTGGACTCACCGACGCCGTCTGCACGATCGTTACCGAGCTGCTGCCTACACCGTATTGAGAGGCACCGCGCCCTGCACCACTTCCACTTTGCACCGTAACCGCGACGGACGCCACGACCGGCTCCGTCACCGGCACCGCAACCTGCCAGCACCGCATCGAGCACCATCTCGCCCTCCACTGCAAGCCTTGGTCTCACTGACACCGTCTAGATGATCGTCACCGAGCCGCTGCTCGCACCGCATCATGCACCGCTTCCACTTTGCATCGCAACCGCGACAGATGCCAAGACCGACTCGCACCTCCATGTGAGCCGCACAAAGAAAGGTACTGTTAATGAGTCTGGTCCTGATGTTGCAGGCCCGTACCGATGTGGTCAGCTGGAACTGCGAGACTCTATTGTTTTCAGCATCGCTGTAGACTCGGACCGAGCTACAGCCTCGTACAAACTGTGTTTTCAACGTATTTTTGCCATTTAAAGAAATCTGGTGAATTAACTATTTTTAAAGAACTGTATTGTGGATTTTTATCGTATTTGGTCTTGTCTTGAGTATATAGAAATATTGGATATTTTTCTAAACTGGTGTGGTGTCCTTTTGTAGTGCTTACACTGTATTACTGTTGGTTATGTGCAAATGCTTTACACACTGCCTCTGAGATAAGCCTGACTGCTTGTGCCAAGCTACCAAGGGGGTGAGCAGGGGTTATTTTAGGAGTGTAACTCCCTTATCCTAACTAGAGTGGTGGTTTCTGCCTGGCTTTGGTGCAAACCTTAGCCAACCAGGGAAATCCCATTTCTAACACTATCCCAATGTAGGATATACACTACAGGGGATCTATTTCGGAATGCTGCACTGCAATCTGTACCAATTCTTGCAGAGGGGCACAATGAGTCACGGACGGACGATTTTTATTGCACAGAACACAGGTTTGCACACACGCTGCGTTGCGCTCCTTGACCGCGGAGCTGAGGGATTTCCCCCCTATCTCAAATCTGCTACCAACACCCATCTGGTCTCCCATCTGTATCACTTAGCTCAGACATTCCGGCTCCCTGCGGGGCGAAGACTCGTGTTGAATGGGAGAGGTATCTGGGCCAATCTTTAACAGATAAAATGTGGGCATTTTGTTGTGAACAGACCCGGTTTATACCTAATAATTACAGACACAAACTTCTCCACTTTAAATATCTTCATGGAGCCTACATCACACCAAAACTCCTTGCCAACATGGACTCCTCTAGATCTCACAGTTGCCCTAGATGCGTAGCAGAAAATGACAATGTTATACACTTAGCATGGAGCTGCCAGCCGGGCAAGGCATAGTGTGGGAAGTTTTCTGCCATCTCCCATTGACAACTAATTTTGAATTGACACCTTCCCTATTGCTGGAGCTGGGATATGTCTAACATCTGGGTGCTGGAATACGACGTTTCATTGCTATTGGCCTTCTTCTTGCATAAAGCCAGGTCTCCAGGCAATGGGGCAGCTCCATGGCCCCAGCAGGTAAGGCCTGGATGAGAGATTTAATTTATTGTGATATGACTTGTGATACCTATGCAACACTGCTGCCCCTCTCCTCCAGGCCCAAAAATATATGGCAGCCCCTCCGCTCCTACCTTTTGCTCCATCCCAAGGAGACGGACTAAATATGTACATCTCCAATTGTCCAAACAACACTTTAAACAGCAAATGTTAGAATATACTGATGGCATACTGCTGTACCTCCTGCTGCGGATTCTATGTACCTGAGGTTGCTGTGCTTCCCCTCTTTTTATCTCCTTTGTTCTACTTTTGGTGTTTCTGCAGCTGGACATTTCACGATTAGAACAGGCCTGGGCGTAGCTCACGGAGTTTTGCTACTCGAAACTCCGCAAAGTTACAAAAAAACATCTGCGAAGTTCCGCGAGTGCCATATGGCAGTGCGAACTGCAGTTTGTGCTGGTATTCCTGCTGCTCGGGTAAAAATTCTACCCGAGCTGCAGATCGCGCTTGCAAACTTACCGTTCGTGATCGGCAGCGGGGAAAAAACTCTGCTGTACTACACGAAGCAGAGTTTTCTACACTCCGCGAGCTACGCGGAGCGCGGAGTGCAGAAAACTCCACAAACTCCGCAAACGGAGTGGAGTTCACCGCCCCGGCCTAGATAAGAAGTGCTATTGCTCCTATCCTATCACTGTTACTGACCTCTTAATAATTTTATGGCCAACATTCATACTGTGCTGTATGCTAGGCCCTTATAGGAAAGTCAGGGGTTGATGTCAGGGGGATATAAGGAGTCTATAGTAGCTTTAGTTGTGCTTTCTGTCTAGGCTTATCCCATGCACAGTATTTTGAGGTGGCATTCATCTATATGGCTACACTGAGCGGGACATAGTCCTCAATACCTCTTCCCAGTGCCATGTACCTTTCAGTGGCAGCTCCTCTGCTTTCAGCAGGGGGAATAAAGGAAAAATAAAATGATAATAACTCATTGTTATTATCATTTTATTTGTTCCTGCTGCGGTGTCTTTGTGGGGCGGGCAGGGCTGCTCTGCTCTCAGAGCAGGGGAGAGGAGTGGTGGGCGCCTGTAAGTGCACAATGACTAATTAGTCAGCCCTCTTGGGCCGGCTAAACTGTCATGCATACTTTGCATGTTCTCTACCCTGGCTGCATTACAGCCTGGGAGGAGAACTTGCCCAGGCTTCCGTTCCCTGCCTGAGCACTGAACCATGGTGCTCAGACCAATAACAATGCTGCATTGCAGCATTATGATTGCACAGGGGAGTCTGTATGAGCTTCCTGTTCCTGGCTGGGAGAGACACGGCAAGAAGACGGTAGAGAGTCGCAGCGAGGACAGACTAGAGAAGGAGCTGATGAGTGGAAATCTCACGGTAATCTCTCTTTAGAAAATGTAGGAAATGCAGCACTATTACCTTTGATTACCATTACCCCTGTTTCCGCTCAAGGAAATAGATCTTGCCTACCGTGTTATGACCAAAAGGTTCCTACATAAAAATGGGCAATTAATCAAATGCAAATAAACATTTTAGTCAATAATGAGAGTTGTGAGTAATTTTAAAGGGATTTATTTTCCAATAAAAATTCAAAGTTATCTGACTCTTCATTCATTAGTAAGGTATCAATCTGGTTACAGAATTGAAAGTAGAAAATGTAAGTTAGTACAAAGCATCATAAATTGCATTTAAGCGTTCCATAAAGAGCAATCCCTGTCTAAGACAGTGAGGTACAAATGATGTTGGTCACAACTCATGAAGAATAGAAGCAAGAGTGAGCTTAACATAAAGCTAAATCATTTATTAATGATTGCAGATTCTCCCTTCAAGAGAAGTAAGGCATAGAGCAAATGAGCCTTAACGAAGCCAGTTAGTCAAAGCATAAAAGTTGGGGATTTTTAGTAAAAGTCAGAATGGAACTAAACCTACATCTGAACTACCTTCGTCTATCTCCATTATGCTATCCATCAAGTCTGCCTTCTCTGCATCTGCAAATCACATCTGCTCTGCTCCCTTCATTTCTGCATCGGAGTCTGAAACTCCTCCGCAGCCTTCCGCCTCTAAATCTGTCTGCAAGGGTTCTGCCTATCGCAAAGGTCTCTGCAAGAGTTCTGAAAAACTCCCAACTATGAACATGTTTATCAAAGAATAATGTTACAAAACAGGTGGCCTGACTTCATCTCCATCCTACTTTAATCCAGCATTCTCTACAAGGACAACTCCACCCCTGGGAGGGCAGCATACGTCATTTTATCAGACAGGCGAAAGTCCCTACCATGGCACATTCTGCATTGTTTAATATAATTTCATCTCCTAACCCTCCGTTTTAAAAAAACATTGTATTTCTAACTAAACCCATAGCATGACCTGGAAAAAAACCTTTTAATTAGCAAGAAACTTCAACTATGAACCTTTCAAAATATGTATGTTTTCTATTCTCAATAAAGGAAAGAATTAAATGAGGCTTTGTTTAAACATTTTCAGCAACTACAGAGATAAACTCTGTGGTCACAGCTGTAAATTATGCCACTATTCTGCCTTCACCGGGAGAGAGAAATTCCTTTGCTTATCTTAAAGGCCAACAGAATCTCACAGAGCAAAAACTAAATCACAAGCTGTTTCTGTTTTCTGCATTATAAAAGGTCGTGCTAATTCTAATTCAAGTTATATTCTACTAATGCACATTTTAACACTTTTACAAGTTAAAATCACATTTTCATAAATACATGTAAGTCAGGCTATCAATTACTTGCACATGGGTTACATAAATTGCTTAATGGAAGTCGTTTGGCCAAAGCCTGTGAACTTCAAAACGTCATGTTTTCACTTTGCAGCACTAATGTCTGAGTGTCACTTTTCAAATGCAGTTTAATTCCTGAAACAGGGTTTCAACTAGTGATGCTAAATTTCAAAGCACATTTTTAGGCTCTTTCAATCCTCCCTCTGATGATTCAAAATCATCACACCTCTGAGGATTTGTAATCATCGCACCAAGATAATTTCACATGAGCACCATCATCACTAATAGAATCAATATATTTTTCTCTACCTAAAATATTGCTACTCGTTTGTGGTGTGTGTGTAGTTGCGTTAATTTCATTAATAGACCTGGGGGGCGCTAGAGGGCGCACAAGTGGAATGGCTGCCTGAAGGAGTAGCTCCCATGCCCTGGCACATAATCCTTTAATTATCCTGGACTAGATGGTGAAGAATCGCCGACAGACTGCGTTGCTGTGTGTTGGGCTGCTTTCTGCACGCTCGCTGTAAAATTGGTGCCGCTGCGAGCTGAGGGGCAGGAGATATCGCGGACTGCACTTTTGCCGGAGCTTGCTCTGGAGCTGGCGGAGGGAGCATGCTGGGGAATCGACCTGCGCGAGTCCGGGGTCGCCCACGAGGGACTAGGCGGCGCCACTGGACACCTGCCCAGCATTGAGGAGGCGGGCTGTGTTGGTGAACGCGGCCGGGACTGTGAGACTACCGCCCCGCTGCTTTCAACTGACACTTGCTGATACGGGCTGCTGAGGGGACGACAGGGGAAGAGTCTTCCTGCAGCGCACAGAGGGAGGAGAGCCGCTGCAACGCTCGTGAACTGCCCGGAACGGCGGCCGCCATTACCAAAGGCAGGTTGGGGTAAGGGGTGCTGTATATGCTCAGATTCACCAGAGGCACCTGCCATTTACCCGACCTAAACAGCGGAGACCCCGGGCGCGGCGTAGAATAGAGGGACTGATTGCTGCTTCCCTCCGAAGACGCATCCTACCTGAACAGTCCTTACTGCTATACTTCGTCGCTCGCTGCCGTGGGGTGTGTGCCCATTAAGCGCATTGCCTGCTGGTGGCGGCTGTGGCCTGCACGTTGCCCGCCCATCGTTCAATTCACAGGTGCAAAACTGCAGGGACACGCACCATTGGAACTGCGCGACAATATACACATTGCTTGCCCCTCCCGCGTTGTTGGTGTTCCTGGGACTGAGAGGGGCGTCTGTCGGCTTGTGCCCCCCTGCTTCTTACGCTGTGCCATACTTGCCGACAGCTGCCACACTGCGGACTACCGGATCTACCTGGGACACGCTTCCAGACAGCCCCGCTTGGGGCCTGCACGCACACATAGTGCCCACTGAGCGATTGGGGTTTGCGACTTGTTCCCTACCGAGGCCATGGGACGCCTTGATGGACGTCAGGCGAAACTGAGTTTTGATGGCGCCAAAAAAAGCACGAAATCGGTGCCTGGTGGTCCTGGGCCCGGCGGGATGCCCCCTGCGGTCACCACACCCCCGACAACGGACCTTGATCTTCCCGCCCTGTTCCTGGAAATGAGGCAGGGGTTTGCGACGGTGGTCGAAAAAGTCGACGGGGTTACTGCCCGACTGGACGCCCTGGTCCACAAGGTGGATCGCCACGAGGAGAGGCTGGTGGCTGCGGAACAACGACTCTCTGCAACTGAAGATACTACCGCGACCCATACGACGCAGCTGGCACGGATGGATAATTTGCTACGCGTCATAGCGGCGAAAAATGAGGACTTGGAGGCCCGCAGTCGCCGTAACAACATACGCGTCACGAATGTGCCAGAATCCACAGACACGGGCAGGATGGAGCTATATATTGAGAGACTGCTTAAGGGATCGATTGGTGATGACGCTTTTTCTCCCCAGTTCATCGTTGAGCGAGCACACCGGTCCCTTGCACCGGTGCCCAAACCCGGATTACCGCCTCGGCCTATTATCGCCAAGCTGCTGAATTATCGAGATCGTGATACGGCGCTGAGAGCGGCTCGCACCCAACGGAACTTGCAATATAACGGCGTCACCTTTTCCATATACCCGGATTTCACGCCGATGGTGCAGGAGGAGCGCCGTAAATTCCTGCCCGTGAAAAAGAAGCTTCGGGAAGCCCAAGTGGACTATGCACTTTTATATCCGGCGAAGCTGCGGATCACGCATCAGGGGCAACAACGGTTCTTTACAAACCCGCAGAAAGCAGAAGACTTCCTTAAATCGCTCAGGAGGCCACGACGAGAGGGGCACGATGCTGCAGTGAATTTGGAACGCGACGACCTACAGCTGGAACCAGACGAATGACACTTGCCTTCAAGGATCGCGCTGGCTGTCTATCCAGATATGTTTGAACATTGATCATCGCACGACCTGTGGCACCTGCACCGACCATGAACATTGATCCTGCATGGCGTCGACACACCTGTGGTAATGTACGCCAGGGCCCACTTTCTTGGCCATAGGCTCCACCGAGGGCGGAACAGACTGGAGCTATGGGCCGAGGAGTGGCTGTGCGCACTCTATGTCTTACCCCCACAGGGTGCTCCCCTTATGGGTGTTCTTGAATGTTTTGGTGTTACAAGGGTGGAGGGGGGGAGGGTGGAGGGGGGAGGGCGGGGGGGGGATGTTGGGAGGTGTTTAATGGCTACTGGCATGATTGGGATGCTGGGGTGGGAGGGGGTTGGGTTGTTACATGTTGAGGCTATACTTACTTGAAATGTGTAGGCAGATCCTGGGATGGTGTGCGTGGCCTTGGTGGTGGGACATAACGGACCTGGGCTCATTTTATTGGCTGATAGTATTGTTTCTGCTGTGGACCGACCTATAACTGCGCAAACTGCTAATGGGCATTTGACCTGCTTATCATGGAATATTCGAGGGCTGAATGATGCTCGAAAATGTCGCAATGTTATTGCTTACCTTGACCGACACCGGGCTCAGGTGGTTATGCTGCAAGAAACTCACCTACCGGCACGAGATAGAGTTACATTTGCAAGTAGATGGGCTGGGGACCGCATCTTTTCCTCTTATTCCACATATGCCAGGGGGGTGGCTATCCTTGTGGCCCGGAATGTTCCTTTCCACAGATATGGAGCCCTGGCTGATAGTGAGGGGCGTTATGCACTGATGTGGGGCAGACTGGGCCGGGACACTTATACCTTTGTTGTGGTTTATGCGCCTAATGTGGATACACCTACATTTTTCACCACCTTATGGGGCAAGATACTGGCAGTAGGCTTCCGACACATCATCTGGGGGGGTGATTTCAATCTGGCAATGGTACCCCGATTAGATAGAGCTGATGGAGAGTGCGCCTACAAGCCTCGGGCCCGTGAAGCGCTGGGGGGGGGTGATAACAGAGGGGGAACTTCTGGATGCTTGGAGACACCTGCACCCGTTGAGGAGAGAGGGCACCCACTTCACCTCGCACACGGGAACATGGGCACGCTTGGACTATTTCTTCATTACCAGGGGGGTGGCCGCAGAACTGGTGGGAGTGGCTCATTTACCTAGGACGTACTCTGATCATAGCCCCGTTGCACTTCACATTCGCATTCCAGGGTGGGACACTACACGACCTCCTTGGAGACTTCGCCCGGATATCCTATTAGACACCCTGTTTCGGACTGAATTGGGGGAGGAAATAGCTGCTTTTTTCCCCAGGAACAAAGGATCAGTTGATTCTGTTGAACACATTTGGGAGGCGTTTAAAGTGACCATCAGGGGCTATTGCATATCCAAGAGCTGTGGGGTCTTACGGGATATCCTCCGCACTATCGGTGCGCTGGAAAAGGAACTGGGCGCTCTGGAACGCCGCATGGTACTGGAGCCTAGCCCTGCACTGCATGCTACCTTTCGGGAAACACTGTCAAAATTTGATGAGGAGGCTGCTCGGGAGTCTAGGTTCCGGGGCAGACACTGGCAGGACCGAAAATATTGTGAGGGGGATAGACCTGGGAGGGCACTAGCTGCACTCACTCAGCCACCACGCGATCGCAATGTCATATTCGAACTTACAGATGCACAGGGAGCGACCATCAGAAACTCGGATGACATCCTTCGCTCTTTCACGACACACTATCTTTCGCTGTACACTACCACTGCGGGATCTGCAACGTCCTATGCTGACTACCTGAAGGATGTGGCATTGTGTTGGCTTAGCGATGGAGACAGGGCTTTTTTAGATGCACCTTTTGAACTAGATGAGATCTGCGACGCTATTATGTCTCTACAGAATGGTAAGGCCCCGGGCCTTGATGGCATACCTGCCGAATTTTATAAAGCATATATTGATATCATGGCACCGGTCTTGCGTGAAGTCTACTCGGAATCCCTAGACGAAGGTTACCTGCCTTGCTCTATGCGTGAAGTTGTCATCACCTCCCTACTGAAGCCCGACAAGGATCCTAGATCCTGCAACTCGTATCGCCCACTTTCCCTCTTAAATTGCGATGTAAAGATACTCGCTAAAGTCCTGGCCACACGGCTATCGCTGTTAATGACTAGGATAGTGCTGCCTGATCAATCCGGATTCGTGGCGGGCCGATCTACGTCGCACAATCTCCGCACTCTGTTCTCCCTCTTGCGCACCGTGCATCCTGAAACACCTGTCGCAGCAGTATTTCTGGATGCGACCAAGGCCTTCAACTCAGTTGAATGGCCCTATTTATTTTCTGTTTTGGCAGGCATGGGGTTCCCACCCCTGTTCATATCCTGGATTCGCCTGCTCTATACTCGACCAACGGCGAGAGTGCTGGTCAATGGCCGTATGTCACAACCTATCGACAACACGTCAGGGGTGTGCACTCTCGCCCTTATTATTTGCCATAGCCGTTGAGCCACTGGCTTGTCGCCTACGTCAGCTTCATCGAGATGGAGCGGTCCAATGCTTGCAGCGGCAAATTGATGTGTCCCTGTACGCAGATGACATCACCTTATATGTAAAACACCCCGAGATGCATCTTAATCCATTACTCAGAGAGTTCATTATGTTTGGTGGAATGTCAGGTGTGCACATCAACTGGTCCAAATCACAAATCTTTCCGCTGACTGAGGCGGTGGGCGACTTCCCCCTTGACTATCCGTTGGAGTGGTGTCGCACTGGTGTCGCTCTGACCTTCGTTACTTGGGGATACGTATCTCCCGGGATAAGGAGGAGACGCTACGGGCCAACTATGGTGTTGCTATTACCAAACTGACTGCATCCGTGGATCGTTGGCGCACCCTGCCGCTCTCCATGGCTGGTAGGGCATCTTTAATTAAAATGGTCATCCTACCCCGATTCCTTTATCTGTTTATTAATATTCCGTATTATCCCGGCGCCTTCTTCTTTAAGACGCTAAAGACCGAGCTGCGCAGGCTGTTTTGGGGAGGCAAAAACTCAAGGCTTCAATGGTCCACGCTTACCTTGCCCTATGACAAGGGAGGATTTGACGTGCCAGACTTCGAGCAGTACTACCAGTGTGCTCAGGCACATTTCGCCTACCACTGGATGGCACCTACACCTTACATGCCACATATCGCGGTTGAGGACTGGATAGTACACCCCATCCCACTCTCAGGTTTGCTTCACTGCCCGGAAGCGTCCATAACCACGCCGAACACATCTGTTTCATGCACAATGGACGCGTGGCGTCGTATGGCCAAAAGCCTGTTGTGCCGGATGCCCTACTCACCGAGGCTGCCACTTACCTATCACTCGGAGCTCACCTTATTGCAGGAGCACGGGTTCCGCTCCCTCTGTGCTGCCCTACGAGTAAACTGCTGGGGAGACTTGTTTGTTAATGGTCAGTTTAAAACTGCCGACTTTTTTTTCAGGCACACGACCGTACCCCTCTGGCAGTTTTTTATTATGTGCGGCTACGTGCGGGGATGCAGGCCATACTCCCCAACTTCCCTGATGAGTCTGAAGTTTTGCCCCCACTCCACTTCCTATTGGGCTCCCGAGATGGGGCACATCTGATATCTGGCCTCTATCGTCAACTCAGGGGCGCTGTGCCGATACCTGACTCCAATGCTCGGGCGCGATGGACTGCCGAGTTGGCCTCTGCCATCACTGACGACCAGTGGCTGTACTGTTGTGCGCTCACCTCCCGTTTATCTGCTAGTAGCAGATTTAAAATTATACATTATAAATTCCTACAACGGGTATATTATACTCCTGTGCGCAAATTCAGATTTGGCTTGGCGGAGGACGATCGCTGTGCACGCTGCAATGCCGGCCAAGCGGATACTCTACATCTGGCGTGGGAATGCCCACAAGTGGCCCTTTATTGGCAGCAAGTGACGGACGCCCTTACAAGCATGACAGGCACTACAGTGCCTATGGACCCCTTAGTAACAATCCTTGGATATACCCAACAAGTCCCTAGTACTAGCCGGAAGTTTATTGATACTGCATTACTTCTGGCCAAGAGACGAGTAGCCTGTCGCTGGGGCCGTGGCAGGGCGCCCAAATTTAAGAATTGGTTGACGGATTTGACCTACTGTCAAGACCAATATAACACATTCGTGGATTTAGTGCCTACATCCAGTAGACCTAGAGACATATTGGGCCCTCTGGTGACCTACCTGCTCCAGCGGTTGGCGGAGGGGGATACACCTGAGGAGGACGCTGCCCCTCTCTGATACTACACCGTACGACCCTAGAGGAGGCCTACATTCTGGCTGTAACATCCGTATATCAGGGTACGCAGCGAGGGACGTGCATTGACGCCAGTGGTTAGGCTTCCCTGGTCAGCTTCTCGTGCCACCCCCCCCCCCTGCTCGCTGACTTGGCCCTTTGCCCTCTCCGCCATACTTTACACATTCCCGCACTCACCCTCCTCCTTGCAACGGAACATGCCCTTCCCAGCACATGTCATTACCTTCGGATCTGCTAGTGGACTGTTCGGGACGTGGTCCTACGACTGCTAAGTGCCACACTATCCCACTCACCTAAATTACCTTATAGATTTGTCATTATTTCTCTTTTCAAGGTAGAACGGAATGCCTCTTAGTGTCCTTCAAGTTGGGGAGTTCTTTTCTTTTCTTCTTTTCTCTTTCATTGTATTTGTCACTGTTCTGACGCTGAAAGTTAAAACGTATAACACTGTTCGGCTGCTGCTCATCCTTCAAGGCCCATGCGACGCCTACTGTATCATAACCATCGCTCTTGAATGTACCATGTCGCCGGGCCTCAGGGATGCCGGCTACGAGGCTGTGTAATACTTAACGTACCACGCTGCCAGCCTCCGGGTTGTAGGTACGGGAAGCTGTGTACTCTGCCTTGTATTATGCAATAAAGCAGTGTTGAACTCAAAAAAAAAAAAAATTCATTAATAGATCTAATTTCTACCTGGAATGTAAAAGAACCCTACTAAAACTAGTATGATCAGTATCACTTGTTATTACAAAAATTGAGCACATAACAATTTTACATCTATTTCTAAGGCAACACAAGTGTTTCTCAATCAGATCATATATAGCCAAGATCAAAGTTCAGTGCCGAGTTCTGTAAGTAGCTTCTTAAATCGGTTAGTTTTCAGCAGTTCAAATTTCTAAATAGACACTCCTTAAACCTACTCCATGTTCTTCTAAAAATGTTATCCCTCACTCTTCTTGTAGCTTTTTCTCAGACCGAGGTTAGTCTTCTGTAAAATCAGTAACTAAAATAATAAAGATTTAACTTCTTTTTTTTTTTTATAATTATTTTATTTTCAGCTCTTGATAGTTCTCAGTAATTTTATCAGCTTTTCTTAGTTCTTTTTGTCTCACACTTGAAATCATGGTGTCTTATACAGTTTAGATCCTGCATCACACAGTTCATCCATTATGACATTCAGTGCTTTGTCCACTTTCGTTTCCAATTTGTTCTGATTCAGACGTTTCAGCTATGAGTGCAAGTGTTTTTTCAGGGGATAACTGCAGACTTTTGGTATACCCCTTTTGGCAGCTTTCTTCCACCCCCACTCGTGGGCCCACGGCACTTGTTTTTCTTCCGAGGCTGGACCTGGCTCTTTCACCACTACGATATCAGTTTTATCCGAGCCATGTTCCACTGCTTGCTTTTCTAGTCCCACCTCGGTTTGCTTTAGTTCTGCTTCAGACTCAGTGTGTTCCCCTACAGCATGACAGATTAGCTCCCGTGGCCTTTAGACCACTGCTGGCTTCTCTTCTGGAAGAGGAGCTGTTTCATCATGGAAACACGGGACCCTGTGAGCATGAAAGATGTGCACCCAGTTCGAAAGGCCACCACACTTCACAGCAATCGTTGTGACCAGGATCGCTTGGAGCGGGCCTTTCCATCTTGTTTTCAACCAAACCCCTTACAAACGTAGTTCTCAATCACAACACCATCTCTCAGATCGAGTTTGTTGTACAGTTCACTATGCAGATCTTGTATAGCAGCTACAACTTGGTGAGAAACTGTATACGCCACATCAGCCAATCCTTTGCAGCAATGGCTTATCTTCTCATCTGTGATTGTCACAAGTGCTTTTACAGGTACATCATTAAACCACTTCAGTGATGTTGAGACACAGACTTTTGCAAAGCGAGACTCTATGTTGACTTTGTGTTGCTTGATTATGCTTGAAACGTCGGGTTGATAACTACAGTGCACTCCTTGTTCAGTCTGTAGTTCTGCACACATCATTTTCAGGACCTCATCGATAGAGTGAGTCTTTTGATCTGATTTCAGAGAAACTGCCAATCTATAACTGGAGATCAATTTTTTTTTATATAACACATATGATACCATGTGGTTGTCATTCTTCTGGTTGTATAGGAATCAGGAATTTCAATGATGTTCTTGTGTATTCTATTGAAGGGACCTTCTGATCTCCCTATGTGACTCAATGTACTGTGTGTTCTTTTCTCTGCATTCATTTGTTGACATGTCACATCTTGATGACACACTGCTTCTGCAGGCTTCCTAAACGTTTGCTGGTAACTATTCTTCCTAAAGAGACGTTTCATTGAAACCCTCTCTAAGTGTGTCCGGATTGAAACAAGGCTGCCTGCTTGCCTCAACACTTTTTATCCTCTTTATGGCAGAGTTATCAGCCACTCTTAATGAAAGCTACTCACGTGCTCATAAGCTAGGGGGCCTCTATCTATCTAATCTATTCTATGCAGATGGCTTGGTGCTCATTAGCTGGACACCCATAGGCCTCCAGTGCTTGCTCGACATTACTTCTCGATACTCGGAGGTTAACAAACTCAGCATTAACCAAGAAAAACAAAAGTCATGAGCTTGAAATTCCACAAAATAAAGTCAAACCACCACTGGCATCTGGCAACACGCAAGCTGGAAGCTGTACAAGACTATAAATACCTGGGAGTTATCCTCGATAACAAAGGGAACTACATAGCACTAAGTGAGGCCATAAAAAAAAGGGGGAATAATGACAGCCGTGGCACTAAGATACCTAGAAAAGAAGATCTCTGGCCCAAGTTTCTTCCCCCTAACCAGGGTGATCCAGTTGAAACTTATACCATCTATCACCTATGGAAGCAAAGCCATGAGAGGGAGAGATGCTGAAAATCTGAATGGCACTATGGCAAGAGGATTGCAATTGATCTATGGGTTACCAGGGTACACATCCCTCGCACAAGTGAGGCTAGAGTTCGGGATACAAAGACAAGAGCTGGCCCATAAAGGAGCATTCATCAAAAGCTGGTACAAAATCAGAAGGGGGCAGCCAGAATGGCTAAACGCTTACTTGTGGAAAGAACTGCAAACCATGGAGGCATGCCCAGCCAGACACTACTTGGACAGCTCACTTGATCAACTGGGGTTTTGGCACCTTTGGGAGGTATCAGGGACCTATGCAAGCTTAAAAAAAATAGTAAACAATACTGTTACAAAAGAATCCCTCATACAAGATAAAGCTACTCTGTCAGAGCACGCACATGGCTGGTTCACATACAATCCTACAGCAAAGCCTCACCCCAAGCATACCTCCACACTAGCTTCTCTAAAACCACCAAGGAGAAGTTTCTAAAACTCTGTCTAGGCATATTGCCATCCGCATATCACATGCCACCGTGGCTATGCCCTCCAAAGCCAGCAATCTGTAAACTCTGTGGGGAAGGAGAGGAGGACATAGTACACCTCATCACCATATGTAGGGAACTAATACAGGAGCGCCGGAACCTTCTCAGACCACTCTTCAATAAGACACATATACGGACTTGTAGGCAAGCGGTGTTAGCAAGCTTCTCCGTCAAGGAAGTCCAACTAAGCTGCAGCTTGGTAAAATTCCTAACAGCAGCAGACTCAAGTATTAAAAGAAAAACTAACCATCTAGAAGGCGGTAATGCAGCTGGTCTGAACCAGGTACCCTAACCCCCTTTGCACAAGACTCTGACTGCACTGCAATTTTACTGAAAACTCTAGCACAGTCAAGCATTGGCACATCATGCAATTTAAATTGATTAACTGCTTCTGTAAGGTCGAAGGGGCAGCCCTCCCATGTTCTAATAGCCCACCAAAATAGCAACCGGGCTTGGAGCATCATGCTGTGGAATTCTAAAACTGAATTTGTAAATAATTTGTCGCTCTGGATTTTATTGTTTCATAGAATCCATTTCTATTTTGTACAATCAGTTTCTTCCAGCTCTTCAATGGTTTTAAATGAATGCATTTGTTTTATTTTAGCACAAAGGTTTTAATCAACTATGCACTCAAATAAAGAAAAATTGCTTGATGTACGCTCAGAGTCAACATCTGACGCAACAGTGGGTTAACCTTTGCTGTCTTGCACTCAGCACTTTTTTTACCTGCGGTCTAAAAATGAATGCTATGTGGAAAGCTTATGACAATTATCACAACCTCTGCAGAGGCTAAAATGTCGTTTATACACTTTGCACTTTCCCTTGCATACTTTGGCACTTTGCTTTTTGCTGCTTTATCTACTCTGCTGCTAAATATCCCACTAATGAGGACTGTTTTTCCAGCTCTGTTGCTAAGCTTCTGTCTATAAAAAATTGTCTGTCAGCACTTTTGCCTTTTAAGGTCTTAACTAACTCCCTTGGGAGTGATGGAGCGAGATTTGGAAATAAATTTCTTTCAACTCGCAAAGTTAAACTTCCATAATAAATAATAATATTAACATGTGTGAAGTGAATTTTATTAATCAACCTAGAGTAAAAATTGCAAATCATTACACGCGGGATACTAATATATGTACTTATACATGTGCTTTATGTTGCAAATGCATGTTTATGTAAAATAATAAACTAATTTTGTCTATCGATTTTGTCAGAATTAAATGCGGCTGTTTTATAATGGCATGTGCTTATTTCTGTGTGCTCATGTTTTGTTTTTCTGTCTTAAATGTTGCACGAATCTGTTTGTTGCTTCATTTGCTTCTGCTAGGTAACATAGATTAATGGGTAATAATTAGCAAAGGTGGGTGGGTAACAGAACAAACTTTATTTCTCACATTAATCGATGTTTTGTGTTTGTTAATATATTAGTTTTGAGAGTGGGCCTAAAGAAGATGGCTGCCAGTACTGCAGCCTTCGAGACTTGACCAGAGTGAAATTGTCACCCATGCGCAGAACATTTTGCTGAGCTGACAATGTTTATGCAGAAGAAATTCTGGTCGTATTGAATGTGTTCTTGGTGACATTTCCAAGGACAGGACGTATGCTGTTAGGCCTGCCAAGATTAGGAAGTAAATGTTTCCCCGTCAAAAGTATCATTTTGAGGAAGCAAAGAGGATGGTGAGACTAAGAACACTAAGGGCAAAGATGAAGCCCCTGACTTGGTCATGAGCGTGTGACCTCAGACTGGACTGTCGTGGCTTAACCAATGAGACGTTTGGATTGACAGAAAAAAATATACGATACTGATACTTTAGTTAGTTAGAAAGGTATAAAAACTGTTCCCCTGGGAGGGAGGGCGCGCTTGCTGCTCATCTTCTCCTGACACCAGTTGGGCGTGACGTGCTGACAAACTTTCTTGGAGCACGTAAGGATCAATAGGGCTAAATGACTTTTACTTTATTCTTTTAGGTGAAGTGAGTTTTAGACAGGGACGTTAGGGCTTAGGTGATGGGAAACTATGTATTCTTTTTGAAACATGCTAATTGATTTTGCTTGAAACTGTCAATTCTTTTTGCTAATCCTCAAATAATGATGCTTGAATAAAAAGATTCTAATAAAATGCACTTTCCTTAAATAAATAGTTAATAAAACAAGATTTTTGAAAAGACAAGCTGGTCTTGTTATTCCAGAGTCATGTTATCATCAGCAGATCCATTAGCCTAAGTGGCTTAATTAAATGCAAAGCTTTACAGATATTATGGTGAAATCATTATACTGCAGTTGTATATAAATGTGTATATAATTTGTGAATAGGTTTTATTAATTAGGCCACATGATTCAGTTGCTCAAAATATGTCATGTTAGTTTATGGGCCTTGTGAGTATAGTGGGTAGTGTTGCTTATGACATATTTTCTATAGGGGCGCTGGATCAATTCTCTGGTAGCAGAGTTACGGTTGCTATGGTAACTGACATGCTACATGGTAATTACATAGGATCGATGTTTAACATATGTTGAGTTCGTTCACTTGTTACATGTAGTCGAAAGGTTTTTCCTGCAGTGTGAAAAATTCTAGTTGTGCCGGCATATGAGTGGTGTGACAAATTGAGGTTGCACAGTGCATTTGTTCCGTTTCAAAATAGTGGTATTGTTATCACTAGTGTTGTGGTCGTACAACACGAATTTAGGGATTCTAGGTGTGTTAGGTAGAATGTATAGAGAGGATTGTCTATGAAATCGTAGCTTTCGAGTATAGGGACTTGGAGACTGTTTTAAAACTCACTGTGAAAAGAGTAGTAGAATTTATCCAAACTTGAGTGAAGGGTAAAGTGACGTCGTTTATTTTACTGGCAAATGTGGATTTCTACGGCTGGTTAAAGTCCTGCCAAGATTTCATGTATGTATGGTTAGGGAAATTTTCCGTTTGAAAGTGCGTAAATGATTTTGTAATTCCGTTCGAATCAAACTTTGAATTGCTACTTTATGTGCATTCAGAGGGAAATGAGTTTGTTATTACCTGATAGAAGGGTAGAGTAAAAGTTTACTTTATCAACGATTGTATATTCTGTGAGGGTAGCGTCGTCTATTCCACGCAAAAGAATACTTGAATGTTTGTAAAAACTATCACTTTATTTTAGCGAAACAGACAAATGGTCGTTTATTTGTTGTTAATAATTGAAATCCATTGAAAAAGTGTTCCTAAAATGGCGCTGTGAAAAGTTTTTGTAAAGGATGGGTGAGCGCTTGGAGTGAGAGACGTGAAGCTGCAGCAGCTGTGTACGTCACAGGGTCCGCGCTATGATTAGCTGACATACGTCACAGCTAGCGCACTGATTGGCTCACGTGACTCTGACGAGCTGTTAGCTGATTGGCTTTTAGAGAAAGCAGCGATTCTATTGGTTGAGCAAGGTGGTGACGTAGCTTAACCTGATTGGCTTGTTGGTGTGTTTCGCGCACGGATTGGTTGGTTTCGCGGAACAACCAGGAAACATTTACGAACATTTTAAATTAAGTGGACTTGATTAAAACATGAGTTATTATTATAAAAATGAGGAGATAAAGCTTACATGGCTTCAGAAATGTAAAAATTTGATTTCACCTGATAAGAAAATTGAAACGCGAGGTTGAAAATTACTTCATAAGTACAAAACACCTGCAGCCTATATGGAAGGTGAATATGGTTATCATACTTGTCTTTGGTTTGATGTTTGGATGCATTATACTAAGGATGATGGTGTTTTGGCCTTGCCGGAGGATGGATCATTTAATATGAGAATTTTGAAAAATTTAAGAGAAAACATGATGGCTCTTGTGCCGAAGCCTAGACCAACACAATTTGAGGCTTTAGTTGAATGGGAGGATGAGATGTTTCAACTTCAGCCGGAAGCAAATGGTATGATAAGACCTCCAAAATCAAATTTTAAAAGAGAAACCCATGAGGATAGAATGCGTCGGTGGAGACAGGCAGACATGTGTGATGGTCTCTATCCAGTGAGAGTGATGATTACAGAAATACAAGGTCAAAAGAATACCCAAAAGAGAAATCATATTGGAGAAAGTGATTTGGAAGATCCAGTTCTAGAAGAAATATACCTTACAAATAAAAAACAGACTCCTTTAAAACCAGCTTGTTCATGGTCTACCCCAATGGTTTCTACAGGAACCACACCGAGTGCACCTCCACTTAATGAGGAATCACCCAGATTTTACCGGAATAATACAGAAACTCCTGAAAGATTAGAAACGAGAACTAATTATAGTGCATATGGTGAAAGCAGAAATTATCCTGAAACTCCAGTTTCAAGAAATGAGACTCTCTCCAGAGGTCTAATGGGTACTGGAGGAGATGAGGAACCTCCAAGTACTTCAGAATACTTACAATCAAAGGAAGAATTAATTAGGCAATTGACTAAAGGCATGGAAGCAGTAACAGTACCAGTAACGATTGGTCCTGTTCAGCCTGTTTTTGATCAGGGAGAAATTAAACATCCAGGTTTGACTATTCCATTAAATACAGAAATTCAGAAAGTGGCTGCAAAATTTTACTCAGAATTAACTGAAATACATTGAGAGAAAACAAGAATGCCTGATTTAACTTTTAATCCAGATTCATTATGCAGAACACCAATGGGTGCAGAGTCAGATACTGAGTCTCCAGAAAAGAGTGTTGAGAAAACAGATTCAGCATCAAAGCTTGATGTTCCAAAACGTAAAGCAGATTTGGAGGAATTAATCATTGGCACAATTGGTCCTGACAGTTTAAAGCATTATCAAGATGATGAATTGTTATTCATTTGCAAAAGTGTACAGTGGAAAACAAAAAATAAATATGATCAATTAGAAGAATTAGCTGCAGAATTAGAGATTGAATTGAGCAGGCAGAAAAATTTGGGAAAACATTACGGATTGGATTTCACTGAAAAAGACATTGAGAATTTTAATACTATGGGAAGAATTGTGCATATAAAAGATTTGATTGTGTACATTAAAAAATTGGGTGATTTGAGCAAATGGAGAGTGAAGTGGACCAAGAAAAGAGAGGAAGAAAGGAGAGAAAAGAGCATGTTAACCAATCAATACCCAATGAGAGAAATTGCAGGAGGTGGTTATGTGCATGTTCCCTGGTCTAGACAGGACATTTTGTTGTTCACAAATGATTTTCCTCGGCTGAGAGAAAAGCCTGTAGAATGGTATCGACAGATTTATAAAAGTGTCAAAAGTTCTGTGGATTGATCTTGATGGATTCTTTGACATTGTTGTCCCATCAGATCTTTGGACAGAGTGTAAAATTGCTGTAAGTTGGCCAAAAGTAGAACCAGCTCGAGATACAGTGACAGGTGCTCCGTCATCAGAAGTCATGGGACTGTATGACAAAGTGATTTATTGGTTGAAAGGGAAAATTGCCCCATAAGAAGTAGATTGGGTTAAAATTGACAGAACGAATCAGGAGCCGAAAGAATCAGTTCATTCATTCTATGAAAGACTGCTGTTGGTTTTTAAATAGTACAGTGGCTATGAAAAATTAAGTGAAAAGGACATGAGCCACTTTTGATACAGATTTGTTTATGGCCTGAGACCTGAAATTGGTGATATGATCAAGAATGGTATTGTCGGATGGCAAGCACTCTCAGTTGATGACATATTAAGAAAGGCAACATACTGCAGTGATGAGATAGATGCCAGGCAGAAAAAATAAAAGGAGAAGGCAATGTGGGCACAGGTGAAGGTAGCTGAACAGCAGATTGCAAATTTGGAGAATAAAAATGTAAATTTCAATCAGAATCAGGGTCTAGGAAAATTTAAGGGTAATTTTAACAAACCAAAATTTAATGTTAATATTGAAGAACTGAAGCAAAAATTGCCTTGTTTTAATTGCGGCGAAATTGGACACTGGAAGCGCGAGTGTAAAAATCCGCCCAGAAATTTTAAAAATGCATCATTAAATCCACAGATGCAGAATGATGTAAATCTGCAGCAACAGCTACAGCGACAGTTAAACAAGCTGAATCTTCAGCAACAGCTACAGCGACAGTTAGCAAATCAGCAGAGTCAGATTCCACAGCCTCCTCTTCCAAACTGTGGAAGTGGTCAGAGGTATAATACGGAAACAGGATTCAGCGGAGGTGATCAGGTAATAAGAACACAAAGAGCGAATGTGCCAAATGTTTCTCGACAATTTTTGATGACAGAAAGTGTTGGAAGTGATTCTGAGGATTACTTATGAAGGTGCCTGAGAGAGGGGGAAGAGTGTGTGCTTGGAGCCACTCTTGAGGTTGACCAGTCAGGTCCATTTGTAAATGGCAAAGTGAATGATGTAGAAATCACTTTTCTTGTGGACACTGGTGCTACCCGTTCTACTGTTAGATCAGTGGAAATAGAAAACCTCCCTCTCTCTGGTGAATCGATCCAAGTAGTTGGTGTAGCAAATCAGCAGATTAAAACAAGTTTGACGGAGCCTGTAAAAATTGAGATTGGCAAGTTCAAAGAT
This sequence comes from Lissotriton helveticus, assembly GCF_964261635.1. Taxonomy (NCBI): domain Eukaryota; kingdom Metazoa; phylum Chordata; class Amphibia; order Caudata; family Salamandridae; genus Lissotriton; species Lissotriton helveticus. The sequence continues at coordinate 2,061,610,574 of NC_136065.1, forward strand.
AAACACAGATTTGTAGTCTGTAACAGCAGTCCTGTAAACTTGCTAGGGAGCGACATCCTTTGCAAGATGAATTGCAACATATATTGCTCACCGGAGGGTATTGAGCTTCAGACACTAGAGGAAGATGGGCTTTACAGATTAACAATGTTAATGGTTGAAGCAGAGGAAAGCAAATTATTTCCTGTATTTGACAAAGATAATCTTCCAGAGGAATTGAAAAAGACAGTCAAAGCTGAAATTTGGGATTTATCAGGAAGTGAGATGGGCCTGATGAAAAATGTTGATCCAGTTAAAGTTACAGTAAAGCAGGGAATAGATTTTCCAAACATTCCACAGTACAAGATGAAAGCAGAAACAATTGAAGGTGTAATTCCTGTAATTGAAAATTTCATAAAGCAAGGTGTTTTAAAAGAAATTGAGAGAAGTCCTTGTAATTCACCGATCGTGGGGATCAAAAAGCCAAACGGAACGTACAGAATTGTTCAAGACCTGAGAAAGGTTAACCAGATAGTTGTTCCTTGTTGCCCAGTTGTTCCAAACCCAGCAGTGATCCTTTACCAGATTCCGCATGATGCAGAATGGTATACAGTCATTGATCTTTGCAATGCGTTCTTTACTGTTCCATTGCACCCAGACAGTCAGCACATTTTTGCGTTCAGGTTCCAAGGTCAGACACTAGCATGGTGTTGTATTCCTCAAGGGTATACAGAGAGTCCATCTATCTTTAATCAGTTGCTAAAGAAATCATTGGAGAATCTAAATTTACCTGGAAGATCAACATTAGTCCAATATATTGATGACTTGCTCGTAGCAGCAAAAACACGAGATAACTGTGTTACAGATACAATCACTCTTTTGAATCACCTGGTAGATGAGGGACATAAAGTGTCACCTGCAAAATTACAGTTTTGCAAACAAGAGGTAAAATATCTTGGTCACAGAATTGCAAAAGGAATCAGACAAGTGACAATCGAAAGAATTAAAATGATTCAGGGAATGCAACCTCCGAAAACACAGAGACAGGTCAGAATGTTTCTAGGAATGGTTGGCTATTGTCGTCAATGGATTAGTGGATATTCAGTAATTGCAAAACCACTGCAGAGACTAACAAAATCAGATATAAAAGATCCAATTGTTCTCACAGAAATTGAGATGGAAGCTTTTGAAAAATTAAAAAGAAGCTTATGTGAAGCACCTGCTTTAGGTATGCCAGACTATGAAAAGGAGTTTGAGCTGTACTGCTGTGAGAGGGAAGGTTGTGCATTGTCTGTGTTAATACAGAGACATGGAAAACTGAGAAAACTAATTGCATTCTTCTCAGCAGTGCTTGATCCAGTTGCGAAAGCATTACCAGGCTGCTTGAAAGCAGTAGCTGCAACAAGTGTGAGCCTTGAGCAAAGTGAGGGAATTGTAATGGGATTTCCTGTAACAGTCTATGTACCCCATTCATTCGAAATTCTTCTTACCAGAAGCAAGACGCAGCATCTGACAAGTAACAGACTTACAAAATACGAGAAAGTTATTCTGGGATCAGATAACGTCTCGATAGCAAGATGTGTGAATTTAAATCCTTCCACATTATTACCTAATGGTGTCGTAACTGAAATAAGAAATGAGAATGATATTGACCATGAGTGCTTGGATGTTTTGGAATATTGCACCAAGCCAAGGCAGGACATTAAAGATGTTCCTTTGCCTGAGTCAGATTTTGTTTACTTTGTTGATGGTTCTTGTTTAAGAACAGAGGAGGGCTTTTTGAGAGCAGCATATTCTGTCTGCACAGTTGCTGATGTTATTGAAGCATCATGTCCCAAAGGAATTCGTTAAGCTCAAGTAGCAGAATTGATTGCTTTGATTCGTGCATGTGAGAGAGCAATACATTTAAAAATCAGCATAATAACTGACAGCCAATGGTGCGTGGCTAGGCGCGCAATGGTGACGGCCGCTACCAGGTAGAGCTCCGAGCCGAGCTCCCCTTCCCCGGGTCACTTCTCCGACATTTCACATCGGAGGCGCCTGAAACCGTAGGCGAACCTGCGGAGAACAGTTCTGGACACTCTGGACGATTTTCAGGTTGGCGGACCGGAGCTGTGACACCGGCCTTTCCTGTGACCTTCTGGCGGGGCTTGCTGCCGCCTGGCCGGCAAGGGCAGCTACGAGAGGCCGCGGACCGGGCCTACCAACCGGGCCCAGACACACAACCAGCGACTCGGCCTTGGCGGCTCCCACGTCCGTCGAGGCGGTGACCGGAGGATGGCCTGGGCGACCTGGCCCCTGATTCCCCCCCCCGCAACACCGGAAGGATTGGGAGACCCTGTACGGGGGTCTGAGGAGACGCGGCTGATGTGCCGGGACCGCTGAGCTGGCGGCGGCGCGGAACGGGGGCGCTGCTGTGGCACTATCTGCACACACGTCTGTGGGCGACGGCATCTCAGGGATCTGAGATCACAAGACCAGCGGGAACACCTACCGCGGCGGACCGAGGCTCAGACCTGCCGCCTGGGCCACGCATCAAGACCCGCGACTTGCCCCACGCGGTCCCTGCTGGTGACGGGACGGGGACCTCGAGAACGTCTAGGCGCGTCGGCCATTCCAGGAGGTACGACAGGCACTTGTGGGCGGAACCGGGAGGCCGAGGTGAATGGGCGCAACGCACTGAACACCGCGATAAGGCCGCGACCTTCCCCCCTGCCGAGGCGCTGATCCCCTGGCTGAAGTGGCGTAATGGAGAGAGGTGGTAGTTCATAGCGCTACGACCCCGTCATCACCTGATGCCCATCACGGGGCGGTTTCTAAATGAGATGGCAGCAGCTGTGCCAAGACGTTGAGGCATTACACCCCCCCCTAGACCCCTCGTGGCGGACAGACCTACAGGGAGTAGCGGCTGCTGACACCAGCTGCTCCCGGTGTAGATTTGAACCCGTGAAAGCCACGGAGGACGCAGCGCACCAGTTACAGGCCAACACTGATGGGAAAGTGACGAGAACATAAGAAGAGACACAGCGACACTGATGCCCATGCCTGCATATTCTCACCTTCCCAGCATTTCCTGGCTACGTGCAGCAACCAAGACCTGGTTACCCCACACCCTGCCTACCCAGAGCTGGGCTGAGACCCTTCCACCTACGTCATAGCTGGGAGGAACGGTCACCTACTGACACCACAGGCCCCTGAGAACGTGATCTGCAATTGGCCGAGGCACGCCAACACACAGGCTCACCGCCCGCACGGAGGACACACAAAGGGCCAACTAAACCGCCACGCGACGCTGCGTATGGTTGACACAATACTGCGAGCCAAGGACGCTACCGGCATTGAGAGAAGGCCGACACCTTGTCCCCCAGCCACACGAACATACGCTTCTGGCTGAGTTGCCTGGCACATGTCCGGAGGGGTGAGAACCCGCACTGGGACTGGAGGGGCCCCGCCGAAGGGAAAATCCGACAAGTCCTCGAAAAAGATGGCTACTGATCCGGTCACTGTGCAGTTGGACAGCGTGTTGGCCGCCATGGAACGAATGGAGCAGTCGCTCCAACTGACCAGAACTTCTCTAGAATCCAAAATAGACAGTGTTGCCATAGACCTCACCCACCTGCGAGAGGATCACAGGAAGCTGGCTGATAAGACCAAGACGCTAGAGGGAACAGTTGAGGACCTTGGCCCGAAGGTCTCACAAACGGATAGACAAGTCCAGGATCTACTGGCCAGAGTGGAGTTCCTGGAAGACCGCGCTGAGGATGCGGAAGGGAGAGCGAGACGCAACAACATCAGACTCGTAGGGGTCCCGGAGAAATGGGAAGGCAACCGACCGACGCAACGAGTGGAGGACTGGCTGAGAGACATACTACCGGAAGGCACGCTGTCGCCATATTTTGTGGTAGAGAGAGCACATAGTGTGCCCACGAGACCTCGCACCACCGGCTCCAACCCGAGACCGCTCCTCTTCAAAGTCCTGAACTATCGGGACAGAGACACTATACTGAGGGAAACAAGACGGCTGGGGGAAATCCGCATAGACAATGCTGCTGTGATGTTTTTCCCGGATTACACCATTCAGGTGCAACGTCAAAGACACGATTTCTTAGAAGTGAAACGACGACTACGTGAGGCTGGACTGAAGTACTCCCTACTCTTTCCTGCAAAACTGAGAGTGGTGGCGCAGGACAAGACCTACTTTTTCAATGCTCCTGTGGAAGTCAGCGACTGGCTGGACAGCGGGACGGATACAGCTCCCAGGCAAACACAATATCCTGAGGCGAGACCTCGAGACCGTGGGCCGCGACGCCGACGCCGCAACAGAAACCGCGGGAACGGCCATCCGGAGGAGGCAACACGTCACTCCCCACCGACGGACCAGATGATCCAAGAGCAACAAGATGCGCTCCGGAGGGTTTCCCAGTTAAGTGCCTCACCGACCTCGGACAACGTTCAAGCCACCAGCCCACAGATGATTCAGAGCGATGACGAAGCTATTTATGGGATCCCAGACTCCCAACTCTCTGTGGAGCTGCCAGACGTCACGCCGCAAACGGCTGATATGCCACATTGAAGCACTACATACATGACCATTGGATATTACCGGGGCGGCGGGGATAGGACCAGAGCCCGGACGATAACTGAGATGCTGCAGCCGGACACCGATGCCAGAGATGTCCCTCGCCACCCTGGTGACAGAGGGAGTGGCCTTTACGCAGTGAGTACTCACCCTGAGGTATGGACGCTGTGCAGCAGATGAACTGGTGAAACCATGCCACATGGTTCCCCCCCCCTCTCTCCGCCCCATGTCATCTGCCCCTGCCAACCGGACACATTCCTGCTCCGGACACTTGGGGAGTGGCCTCTGCCTATCTCCCTTGCACGAACAGGTCCTACGCAGGTCCGCAGCATTAGAGCAGGCGCTGCCTGCCTAACCACTGTCTCTGCTTACGTGGTGTATGTAACGTATGGCCCGGGGAAGGGCCTCTAACCATCTTCCCTTAGTTGGTTTTAGAGAACTGCCGGAACTACACCTAGCTCTAGTTTTCCCCCTAGACTTAAATACTGTTCTTTGCCTCCTTGGCGCGTTTGGACGGCGACATGTTACGTTGCCGACCTTTTGGTATTACTTACTGTATAGCAATGTTAGCTCACCCTGCTCCGATTCCCACCCTTCCCTTCAGAGAGATGCCTATATCCTTTATAAGTGTGCTATTGTCTGTGTCGGGGGTGGGTGGGGTGAGGGGGTTGGGGGCTCGGGGGAGGCGTTCGCCTGGGAGGCGACTGGTGGGGGGGGGTGGGTGCTCTTAACCATGACGATGGATATGACTGAGATTAGGATATGCACGTGGAATGTGAGAGGAATGCACACACCGTCGAGACGGTATCAAATTTATTCTTACATACGATGACACAAGTTTCAAGTAGTACTGTTACAGGAAACACACCTAAACAAAGCTGAGGTACACGCGCTGCGCCGACGGTGGCGCGGACAGCTCTATGCCACGGAGTACTCCTCCTATGCTCGAGGAGCGCTCATCTGGATACGACCGGGCACTCCCTGGGCGGCCATAGACACGCAGATAGATTCGGAAGGTCGCTATGCGATGGCACGAGGCAGACTTGATGGCCGCCCTGTGGTACTTACCTCCCTATACTCCCCGAACACTGACCAGGGTGGATTCCTTGAATCCCTCTCCACGGCACTGGCGCCTTGGCATGGGCTCCCATGGATCCTTGGGGGTGACTACAACTGTGTCTTGGATGTGAACTTGGACAGGTCTGTCACACCCCCGGCCGCTGCACAGGCACAAGTCACCACGAAAGCACTCCTCAATTGGGCCCGACAATGGGACTTACATGATGCATGGAGAACACGCAACCCCACGACACGCACATATTCCTACTGGTCGGGCGCGCACGCTTTACACGTACGCTTGGACAGATACATGGTTTCCTCTGACCTCCTCCCATTGATTCAGGACACACAATATATGGGCCGCACCCACTCAGATAATAATCCACCCACACTAGCCATCACTTGGGAAGATCCGCATCCTCCCATACCCACCTGGCGCATGCAACCGGACCTACTACTAGACGCGGCCTTCCGCGACTCCCTACTTACACAGACGGCTCAATACTTTGATCTTAACACTGGCACAGCGTCATCTCCCCAAACTGAATGGGATGCATTCAAAGTAGTGATCCGGGGACTCTGCTTGGGAACACAGGGGCACATGCGACGCACACTTGAGCGAGACCTGACACAGCTAGAAACTGAATTACTGGATTTTGAACGCGACACGGGAGGTGTGGCGACGGCCAAACTAACTGAAGCCAAGGCGAAACATGGCCGCCTACTAGACCAGTTGCGGCACGTCAATTTCGCAGCACACTCCGCCCGGGTCCATGGACAGGGTGATAGACCAGGCAAATTATTGGCCTGGTTGATAACACGAGAGGACCGCTCGACTCCCATAACGGCCATACAGGCAGGAGACGATGGATTGCTCTTCTCCCAGCGCCAAATCCACGAGGCGTTCACGGGTCACTATGCGGGACTTTATCACTCCCGCTTACACGTCCCGTTAGATGCCATTACTGAATACCTGTCGGACGTACAGCTGCCTGTCCTGACGGCGGCGCAACAGGATGACCTCGGAGCACCATTGGACTCTGAGGAACTTCGCGATACAATCTTTAACCTGTCAAATGGCAAATCTCCGGGGCCGGACGGCTTACCGGCCGAATTCTATAAGGCCGCCTCGGACATCTTGATCCCACACCTGGCAAGGATGTACTCTGCGGCTATAGATGACTTTGCATTACCTCCGACACTCAATGAGGCGACCCTTGTATCATTACTCAAACCTAGCAGGGATGGCACACAGTTAGGTTCCTACCGCCCTCTAGCACTCCTTAACACTGATTACAAAATCCTCGCCTCCGCACTGGCTCGCCGACTAGCCCCTTTGGTTCCTGCACTGGTACACCACGACCAGAACGGGTTCGTACCGGCACGACATACATCCCACAACATCCGTCGCCTGTTCCGCTTGCAGGAATACGCCACGAGACAGTGGCCACGAGCTGGGTGTCTAGTACTGGACCTGGAAAAAGCGTTCGATTCAGTGGAATGGCCATACCTGAGAGCGGTCATGGAAAAATTCGAGCTGGGGGTCGACTACCAGACCATGGTCGGGCTATTGTACCGCAGACCCACGGTCCGAGTTCGTACAGGAACGTTGTTATCAGACCCTATTAATGTACCGAGAGGCACCAGGCAGGGCTGCCCTTTGTCTCCTCTGCTGTTCTCCCTAGCAATGGAACCCCTGGCGGCGAAACTTCGGTCGCAGGGCATGGACTGGGGTATACCTATGGCGGATGGTCTCCATGTGGTGTCCTTGTATGCCGATGACCTTCTCTTGTACGTTAAGGACCTGAGCACTGTCCCGGTGTCCCTGACTGCTATCTTTGACACCTTCGAGGAAATGTCGGGGTTGCGGGTGAACTGGGCGAAATCGGGGGTCTACTCCTTCAACCCGAATGTTCCGGAATACGACATATGCATAGGGGGTGAGAGATTGCAGTGGTGCCCTACCACGTTCAGATACCTTGGGATACACATCTACAGAGACCCTACAGATGTTTTGGAAGGAAACCTGCTAAGAGCAATTGCTTCCATCCGAGCACAGGTTGGGTTCTGGAAGACATTGCCTCTAAATGTTCCGAGCCGCATCGCCCTAGCGAAAATGGTAGTCCTACCAAGACTGCTGTACTACTTTGCGAATATACCAACTTATGTCCCTACCCGGGTGTTCCGAATTCTCGAAACCCTGTTGCGTGACCTGATTTGGAATAAGGGTCGGCCACGGGTTGCCTTGACTAAACTATACATGCCCACTGCAGAGGGCGGCCTAGCTGTTCCCAACATGGAACTTTACTACTTAGCGGCGCAAATGCAATGGGTGTCGGGCTGGCTCGGTGGTAAGAAACTGGGAGACACGGCCACGGATACCACAGTTTGGTCACTATTACAAATACACGTATTGTTTCATCCATTGACACGGACTCCCCGGCCACCACAACTGCTGCTTGCGGTAGCGCACAGGTGCTTCCTCCGTTGTTTACGCCTGACCCGAGAGACGATACCTTACGCGCCGATACTGCCGTTACTGGGTACCCCGACGACGGCAGGGACTCTGACCACTGCACAGTTGGGTACCTGGACCACCGCGGAAGTGGATTCGCTGGGAGACCTCTACTCTGACGGTGTTCTCTTATCCTTTGCGGATCTCGCGAGGGACACGTCCCTCCCTGTCGGGCAGTTTCTACTACACGCCTCCCTCGTTCACGCGCTGACTGCTGCTTGGGGAGACATGTCTGATGAACCACCGACCCACCTCTTTCTGCAATATCTGCATGTCATGAGCAACGGCACACATATAATACATTGGTTAGCGCAGGCACTTCTTTTCCACACGCACCCGACGACCACACAGCTGAGAGAGAAGTGGGCGACTGACAGGGGGAAGGAATGGACGGACAAGGAGTGGGCTGTAATACTGGCTGGCCCGGTGAACATCCCCCGTAACCCACGCTTCAAAATCATACAGCTTTACATATTACACCGCGCATATCTCACCCCAGACAAGATTAATAAGTATTTTTCGGTCACAGACACTGCCTGCGGACGTTGCTCCCAACTAGGCGCGGACCTCCTACACATGTTCTGGCTCTGTCCTGCCCTTCAACAGTATTGGGATGGGGTGCACACGATGCTCCGGCATTGCACCAAGGAACAAGTACCAAACACATGGGAGGCTTGCATACTGGGATTATATAAGCGTACACGTCTAAACAGAGTACAGTCCAGGTACTGGGATCTTGGACTAATCACGGCCAAGAGACTGCTGACCATGCGGTGGAAGGCTACCACACCCCCACACATCCGACACTGGAGCCTGTCGCTGACGAATTGGGCGCGGGCAGAGAGCTCTGTCCTGCGACTTGAGGAGACGGCAGGGCTCAGAAAATTTCCTATTGCACAACACTGGGATGACATCCTACAGTCCTTTCTGCAGAAATGCATAGACCAAGAGATCACGTAAAGACCTGTATACTGCACCCCCCTCCGCGCCCAACACCGGAACCTGTAGGTCCAACGCAATGCACCGTCAGTCTCCCACATGACCACTGTGCTCTACTCACAATACGTCGCATTTCTGGATATTTCACACAGGCGATTGTCTGGCCCCCCCAGGCATGCACCGGCGCGCGCAACGCTGCGACATAGGCCCGAATCCTGCGAGATCGCGCTGGACTGACGCACCAGCGGACCCTACGGGCCCCCCCCTATACCCTTGGCACACGTAGGACCTGACCTCCTCCGCCCTCTCTCCCACCCCCCCCCGGGTTTCCCGCCTGCTCGACTCGTGGGACACGACTGACACACTAGCTCCACACCCCCTCCTCCTGACAATATGGCTATCTCTGCCCCGATCCACCCCTACCTGCCTTTTATGTATTTTTATGCTACAGTTTTATAGTTCATTAAGGATCTAGTTCTATTTCCTTTTAGACCATGCCCATACCGATACGACTCTGCATTTCACACTTTATATAACCTTTGCCCGTCACAACTAGAGCCTAGACGCATTATCTAAGTGTCGCGAACAATGGCGGTCACTTTCGACAGGGTGGGCGAGCACGGCGACCACGTGCTCCCAACAAGCTTGGACACTGTGCAACCTGGTCACTCATTTAAGTCACACCATACCCACTTGAAGGCCGACCCACGTTGATATCCTTCCCAATGACACACGAACGGCATAGTGGCCTAGACCGAAATTGAAACCTTTGATGTGTACCAGCCCATTGCCATAAAACTGACCTCGTAACCTATATATAGAAAACTAAGTGGACCGCACACTTTCGTCACGCCGAATGCTTACATGAATGTACAATGTAGTGAAATGTTAATGTGCGCTGCCGAACCCCAGGGTTGTCGGCCTTAAAGCTGTGTTCATTTATATCTACAGTAATGCTTCATTTCTCGCAGCTGGCCCGGCTGGGTTGTAGGCTAAATGCTGTGTACATTGTGTGTTGGACAATAAAGGTCTTTAAAAAAAAAAAAAAAAAAGATAACTGACAGCCAATACGGATACGGAGTTGTGCATGATTATGGACAGCTCTGGTCTCAAAGAGGTTATTTGACCTCTGCAGGTTCACCCATCAGAAATGCAAAATTAATTAAAAGATTGATTGATGGCATTCAATTACCAGAAAAGATTGCTGTCGTGAAATGTGCAGCACACAAAAAGGGAGAAGATTTTATCACAAAAGGTAATGCCTATGCGGATGAAATTGCTAGGTATTGTGCTAAAAACAATTGTTCAATTAATCAGGAGAAAAATGATGAACATGTTCTGAATTCACTAATGCTAACATCAGTAGTTGAAACATGGCAGGGATTAAAACATTTACAAGATGAAGCCAGTGATGAAGAGAAAAACACATGGTTGCGAGCAGAATGTAGACAGCGAGATGAGGATGGAATTTGGACTTACAAAGATGGTAGAGTAGTTTTACCAAATAGCATGATTGCTGACATGGCCAGGATGTATGATGGTCTGGGACATATAGGAAGAGATTCTATGATCAGGCTTTTTAGGCAAACTTGGTTCAATACAAAGTTTAGAACTATTGCAGAATCTCTTTGTCAAAGGTGTCAGACTTGCCAACAAATGAACCCAATCAGAAAAACAGTTGTGGGAATGGGAACCATAGGACGGGAGGGTGGTCCATTCACCAGATTGCAAATGGATTTTATTGAAATGCCACCACATAACAAATTGCGTTATGTCCTCGTAATAATCTGTTTGTTTTCAAGATGGGTTGAAGCGTTTCCTACGCACCATAATTATGCAATTACTGTTGCAAAATTACTTTTAAGGGAAATTATACCTAGGTACGGTTTCCCGGTGACTCTGGAAAGTGATCATGGAAGACATTTTGAAAACAGATTGCTACAATTGATTTGTGAAGCTTTACACATAGAGCAGAAGTTACATTGTGCATACAGACCAGAAGCATCAGGTGTTGTAGAGCAAGTAAACGGAACCATTAAGAACAGAATTGCAAAAATGTGTCTAGCTACAGGTATAAAGTGGACAGATGCACTTCCACTTGTTTTGATGTCTCTGAGAAGTACACCTGATAAAAAGACAGGTTTAAGCCCACACGATATTCTTATGGGCAGAGTCATGAGACAGGCATTCATACCAGTAGGAAAATTGATGACTATTAATGATAGCGTCATTTTGGAGTACTGCAGGAACTTGTCTGACGTTGTGACTTCTGTGTCCAATCAGGTGGGAACTGAAGTGCAAACAAGAGAAAAAGAGCAAGCACATGATCTGTTACCAGGTGACTGGGTGAGGACAAAAATTCATTGAAGAAGAAATTGTTTGGTACCCAGGTGGCAGAAACCAAGACAAGTCATTCTTGTTACAACAAATGCAGTGAAGTGCAAAGGTCTGAAGAGGTGGATCCATGCAAGCCATACAATTTGTGTGCCTACACCTGAAAACTCTGATGAAGAAAGTGACACCACAGCTGATTCAGATTCTGAAGAAGAACCTGAGAGAAATCCAGATCCTGAAGATCGACAGGCAGGTCGATATCTGGAAAATTCAACTGTGAATGGAAAATTGAATGAAAAAGATTTGGAAATTGTGATTGTAGACTCTTAAAATGATGAAGATCTGCTAGAAAAGAAGCAGAGGAAGAGTCTGATCAGGTTGTGATTCAAGACCAGGAGAGTATTGAAAAGCAGAAAAGAAGCTCTAAAAGCAGGAACAGAAAATCTGAAACTGGGAAGTTGAAGGTGATTGAAGAAGAAGAAGAAGAATTACCAAGTACCAGCTATAAAGATAGAGTTCCTAACGGAGTGAAATGGCCGAGTAAAGAAGTACCTGAGTCAAGAATCCAAATTTCTGACAGCGAAACTGAAGACAGTGATGAAGAATCACAGATAAGAAATTTCAGAAAAAGGGCTTGGAGAACAGAGTGTAATGTGATCGAGCCAAAGAGAAAATTACCGAGAAAAGGTGATAACTGGCCGAGTGAAAATGAAGGTCTGAAATTCAGATTGGTAAAGAAATCAAAGGAGCAAGTCAATGAGATTTCAAGTCAAAAAGATCCTGAAAAGAAAAGTGAAGCAGGAAAGAAAATAGAAGTCATTAGTAGTAGGGCAAAGAGAGTTGTAAAGCCAAACCAAAAATATAAGTCCCCTGAATGGACTTATATCATTATTCCACCTGTAGTGGAAGTCAGTAGCAGTAGTCAGGAAGAGATTGAAGACAATAGTGACAATGATTGAAATATTTTTCTGTTAAAATTTAGGGTTCTTGTTTTTGGCGTAAGGCTGAAGAAATTGTGTTAGGTGACACAAGGTCGAAGAAATCTTGTTAGCTGGAAAACAAATTGTGACGCAAGCTCGAAGAAAAGCTGTTAGAAGGTGAGGGTTTAATATTTAATAAAAAAAAAAATCTAAAATAGGGGGGTGTTAGAATTTAGACAATTTAAAATTTTTGTTTTTGTTTTCTTTGCAAGACTTTGTTAAACGAGTGAAAATGCCTTACGTTTTTGTAAATAACAGTTCAAGATGCTCCATCTTTAAGAGATGTTTTAAGATGTCCTCAATTTGTGTGATTCTAATAATCTTGCTTTGGTTAGTTCTAGCTGTCATTTTCCCATTTGGATTTGATAAGGAAAAGTATAAGGTCAATATGACAAGCAAAGCTTCAGTTAATCAAGACAAACATAGCGCAACAAGCAAAACTAACAGAGTTATTGATCACAGACCAGAGATTCATCAGGATAGATCTGTTAGTGATTTTTCTAGCAATACTTTTTCAAGACTCCTGGCTGAATATGTGAAGGTCATGGAAGTCAAAGATTGTTATATTTGTGTGAAATTGCCTGCTTCTGTTTCAGAGGGAGTGACATACAATATTCTTCCTCTTACTTATGGCATAACCTGTAGTGTAATAGCTAGCCTATTTTATCAGACTGGTCGTTTAGAGTATTATTACTCTAATTATGATGAAATTTTTGCAAATCTGAAAATTGAGAAAAGCTTGAACAAGCATAAAGAAGCCAAACAGATGAGGGAAATCTTTCTTGTGGCAAATGAACTCACCTATGAGTATGCTTTTAGAAATAATTTGACATGCAAACTGAGAACTGAGGAAAAATCTTTCCTGAATCTAGTTGAGGAGAGAAGAGCAATTTACAAACGAAATGAGATGATCAAGCAGACTAAATCCAAATTCTGGCAATTGGAGGATGAAAAGCTTAATGGTAAATCATTTGAGAATGTTGCAATACACATAGACAAACCAATTAGTGGAAAATGTTGTATTAAGAGAGATAATACGTTATTTGATAACTATTTTGTTGGGGCAAGCCATTGTGAGGACACTTATCAAATCATGGGGGGTTGGGGATTCAAGGGTGGCAAAGACCCAATTTTCCCTGGAATTTATTTTGTTTGTGGAGACAAAGCCTACTATAGCTAGTGGTTTCCAATTGGTGGATACTGAGGTTATTGCTATACGGTCCATGGTGATGCAGAACTGTCTTGCCCTTGACATTCTGCTAGCAAAAGAGGGAGGAGTTTGTGGCATTTTACATGTCCAACATTACTGCACCTATATTCCAGATGAGACTAGGAATATTGAGATGTATATCAAAAATATCACAGAGTTGCAATCAGAAATTGTACCCTTGGAAGAAGATGATTTTTCAGAACGTTTATCCAAAAGATTTGCAGTAATCAAAACCTGGTTTCAAGAGATTGGTGGTTCAATTCTTGGCAAGATATTGACACCTTTGTTAGTTATAGTTTTTGTGATACTATTGTTTAAGATCAGTTGCATGTTACACAAGAGAAAGAAATACCTGAGGGAAAAGAAGAGAATTTACAAGATCATAAAGGAACAGGAGAGAGAGATAGAACTAGAAGAGTTTCGTAGAACTCAATATGAGAGTTGTAGACAAACAGCTGAGACAAGTCTTTAGAAATACTAACACAGTGAAATCAAATCATGTTCATCTATAAGATAGAAATTTGCTAAATTTTTGGGTGTGGTTTGGTGATTTTTAAATCACCAGACGAGAGAGTTTATGGAGCGAGATTTGGAAATAAATTTATTTCAACTCGCAAAGTTAAACTTCCATAATAAATAATAATATTAACATGTGTGAAGTGAATTTTATTAATCAACCTAGAATAAATTGCAAATCATTACACGCGGGATACTAATATATGTGCTTATATATGTGCTTTAAGTTGCAAATGCATGTTTATGTAAAATAATATACTAATTTTGTCTATCGATTTTGTCAGAATTAAATGCGGCTATTTTATAATGGCATGTGCTTATTTCTGTGTGCTCATGTTTTGTTTTTCTGTCTTAAATGTTGCACAAATCTGTTTGTTGATTAATTTGCTTCTGCTAGGTAACATAGATTAATGGGTAATAATTAGCAAAGGTGGGTGGGTAACAGAACGAACTTTATTTCTCACATTAATCGATGTTTTGTGTTTGTTTATATATTAGTTTTGAGAGTGGGGCTAAAGAAGATGGCTGCCAGCACCGCAGCCTTCGAGACTTGACCAGAGTGAAATTGTCACCCATGCGCTGAACATTTTGCTGAGCTGACAATGTTTATGCAGAAGAAATCCTGGTCGTATTGAATGTGTTCTTGGTGACATTTCCAAGGACAGGACGGATGCTGTTAGGCCTGCCAAGATTAGGAAGTAAATGTTTCCCCGTCAAAAGTATCGTTTTGAGGAAGCAAAGAGGATGGCGAGACTAAGAACAATAAGGGCAAAGATGAAGCCCCGGACTTGGTCATGAGCGTGTGACCTCAGACTGGACTGTCGTGGCTTAACCAATGAGATTGACAGAAAAAAATATACGATACTGATACTTTATTTACTTAGAAAGGCATAAAAACTGTTCCCCTGGGAGGGAGGGCGCACTTGCTGCTCGTCTTCTCCTGACACCAGTTGGGCGTGACGTGCTGACGAACTTTCTTGGAGCACGTAAGGATCAATAGGGCTAAATGACTTTTACTTTATTCTTTTAGGTGAAGTGAGTTTTAGACAGGGACGTTAGGGCTTAGGTGATGGGAAACTGTTTATTCTTTTTGAAACATGCTAATTGATTTTGCTTGAAACTGTCAATTCTTTTTGCTAATCCTCAAATAATGATGCTTGAATAAAAGGATTCTAATAAAATGCACTTTCCTTGAATAAATAGTTAATAAAACAAGATTTTTGAAAAGACAAGCTGGTCTTGTTATTTCAGAGTCATGTTATCATCAGCAGATCCATTAGCCTAAGTGGCTTAATTAAATGCAAAGCTTTACAGATATTATGGTGAAATCATTATACTGCAGTTGTATATAAATGTGTATATAATTTGTGAATAGGTTTTATTAATTAGGCCACCTGATTCAGTTGCTCAAAATATGTCATGTTAGTTTATGGGCCTTGTGAATGATTTATGATTAATGGTGAGTATAGTGAAGTTGGGTAGTGTTGCTTATGACATATTTTCTATAGGGGCGCTGGAACAGGAGTATGGGGGTTTATTTTAATGCATTTTTAATGATGGCTCACATTCTATTTTAAACTGGTGTCCTGAAAATTTGACATGAGATGCATGTTTGTAAAGGTTTTAATTAACTGTACAATAAAATACTACTACTCTCTAAGTGTGTGTGTCCATGGATGTATCGTGTCATAGGAAATGTCAAACTGTCTGGCAACACTGGTCTCCCATCAGCTGATACTTGGATGTTATTTGTGTTTTTCTCAAAATCTGTTCTGATCCACCCTTGTTGTTCTGCCTCTAAAACATTTCCTTGTACCCCCTTCAACTCTTCCCAAGTGTACACAATTGGCTTCAACGTTGGATAGACAGCGTCCTTTTCAGATCCACATGTGAAATTTCCCTTAAATGTGTATGCTAGCAGGACACATTACTGGGCAACCAAATTACCATCTCTCTTTCCCATGACAAAAGTGAATCCCATTTGAGCAGTTAAACTGCATGCTATGGTAAGGGGATTCAATTGTATATCTTGTTCTGAGGTAACTTATTGAAGCCATGAAGTTTCGTCAACATAGTTCATGGTGTACATGGCATATGCTTCTCCTAATGTGCCATTGTTACCTCTCAGACTTGGGCCATCTACAAAATGGACATGATTGGGCTCAATCAGGAATTCATCATTAGGGTCTAACCTTGGCTTCATGCATTGATCCATGACACCCAGACATTCAGGTTCAACTACATCACATACAATTTCCGTTACTGGCAGCAGACTTAATACATTTAAATTTAGAGATGTTTTGATAACAAGATTTTTCAGTGGCAACTCCACAAAGTAAGAGACCATTTCAGTTACTGTACATTCCATAATTATATTCATACTCTTTTTGTGACTGACATCAACCATAGTTACCAAGTTAAGGCAGCTGACATTTCCGTGACGATAGGGTGAAGGGTTGTTGGGAAACACATCACAGACTTTTGAACATCTTCATATTTTTGAACAGGCACTGAGAGAGTGCACCTCTCCCTCTCACTGCAAATTGGTGTATAATATTTTAAATAAACTTACATCCCTAGTGTCGGGGCACGACAACCTTTCTCTTTTTACTCTAGGCATGCTTTTGTGCAATTGTTGTCCAATGGAAGCGGATCAGACACATCCTTGTGTGTCAGCCTCAGTAAAGGCTTAGCCACTAGGAAAAGGTTTGGTGTCGACTGTCTACAGTAGTCATCCATTCCCAAAAGCATCCTAACTTTCCACTGAGTTCGAGGTGGATTCATCTTGTGAAATGCTTCCACTCCCTCTGGTGACACAGTTCTAGCTCCTTTTTCAATTATGTTTCCCAAATATTGACCTTCAGGAGGCTACTTGCTGTTCGAGCAGTAGCAGCTCCCCCCCCCCCCCCCCCCCCAGTGCCTTGAGACCCTCCCGGGTGAGTAGCGCGCTTTATAAATGCCTTGATTGATTGATTGATCGATTGATCTCTTTTTTGGCAGTACTCCTGACGATCCTCACGTAATGGCACTATGATCTAAACCTGACAAAAATCAGTAACAGAAAGCCATTCTTCAGTGTCAACTTGTATGATGGTGTTGCTGAATACATGGTATCTGATTTAAATTTGACTAAGACTGGTTCTGCACTTTTTATTAATCCAACATCCCTCTCTGTGACCTCAAATACTGGGTTCATTGTTTCTTTCACATCAGAGGGTAATTTTTTAACTGTCACTTCAGAAACCAATCCTACAGCTGTCTCATGCTGTTTTAACTGTACATCCTCATCAGGAGTCTGATATTCAATATCCTCCGGTGTACAGTAAATTGTGCAGTTTAACTTGCACAGCAAATGTCTTCCTAGCAGACCTACTGTGCTTGAGTCACAAACATCAAATTGGAAATTTCCACAAATAAACCTGACTTTGCTATAACCTTCTCTAAAAATGAATTTGCAATCTGCCTGTTGAGAACTCCTACAACTTGTATCTCTTTAACTAAGTAAGGTAGGTCTGAACTTCCACTGTTCTCTCAATGGATCTGGTGATATCAGAAATGTTAGGGCTAAAGCTATCACTTTAAAATACAGCAGACTGTTGAAATGTGTTCTGATTTTGGTCCTGCAAAAAATTCAGATTTGTTTGGACAACTGATTTAAATCAATTTCAGGGTTTCCCATATTTTGTGGTACCATCTGAGCTTGGAGAACTAGTGTCATTGGTACATGTCAATTGTTTCTGAATTGACATTTGGTTTTGCTGAACTGGCAGATTTTCCATCTGCATTTCTCCCTGTATTTGCACATTTCCATCTACTGCATCAGGTTTAAGTCTACACTTCCTCTTCCAATGCTCAAATCTGTTACAAAGAAGGCAAAAGGTCACTTTCTTCAGATCATCCCCTGTCCTGCAGTGTTGCAGATATCTAACACGAGCCTGGCAACTGACCCTCAGTGCACCTGTACTCACTCTGGCTAAGGTGTATGTTTTGGTCATCAGAGGTGTGTGGGTGGGGATGCAGGCGATTCAGAAGTGTTGGTACTCAGTAGCTGTGAGTACCGGCTGGTTTAACACAGTGATCTATGACAGAACACTTCAGAAAACCACAAAGGCCTAAATGGTGCTTGGAGACAGAACATTAGTAGACCTCAAATGTCTCTAATTTTAAAATCAAAGAAAAATATTGCACACACTTTGAGTTTTGTTTTCAAGTTCTATGCTGTTTTTAGTATCCTTCACAAAGGAAACATAGTAGAAGAAAAGCTGTCTTCAGCACAACCGCACATGTCAGAAAGTAAGTTTCTTCACTCCTAAATTTGGTCAAACAGAGGGGCAGATTTACAAGAAAGTGACGCATCTATAGAGATGCGTCACTTTCCTTGCGCCACCCTAAAAAATGCTAGTGCCACCATGGATGCACCGTATTTACAATACGGCGCACCATGGCAGAAGGATTGACAGATGCGTCAGAAATTCTGACCCATCTGTTGGGGCAAAAGTCACACATTGCTGGAGTCCTGACGCAAGCACAACGCAACTCCAGCAATGCATTTTGTGGCCTATTCCCACTACACTGCATCACTCCTTAGGCCTGCTTCAAGCAGGCGTAAGGTTTTGACGCAGTGGCGTCCTAAACGTGACGCAGTGAAATCTTGTAGATTTCACTGCTTCATTTTTACAAGGCTTTCCTGCGTAGGAACACCCCCCTGCATACATTATACCTAGCACAGGGCTTTACAACGTGAGGCATCTCCCTAGATGCATCACGTAGTAAATAGGGGGCATTGTTTGTGCCACCGTTGCGGCAAAATAATTGACGCAATGGTGGCGCAAAGAGGCGCAAGGGGCTTGCAAATCTGCCCCAGAATGTTTAGCCAAGAGCAAATATGCTAATATGGTCATAAATTTAAGAAGAAAGCATTTTCAGTAAGATTTATGTCTTGGAGATGACGCCGGGAGCAGTGACCAGCAGAGGGCGCCAGATCCAGCTGCTCTTGATTAGGGGAGAGCAAAGTTGTCATGTTCTATGGTTGTCAGAAACTAAATCCCTTCTTGTCTATCCAGGGAGGTTAAACTCCTCCTTGTCTATTCGAGAAAGTTTCTAGTGAACTCTGAGCTAGCTGGCAAACACATAACTTTAAGTCTAATATCGTCAGTAGAAGACCTAGTTAACCTCAGCCCAACGTCTATACTATTGAAGGTATTATTCCAATGCGCAGAGCCTATTGGGATAATAGGAACTACACTACATGGCACCCAACGTTTGGATAGGCGATAAATCTAACGTAAGACATTAGAGTAACTCAGGTGTGCTTTTTCACTCAGACCCTTTTTTCCCATAATACTCCAAAGACGTCTGGAGTGGGTGAAAGGTTATATCCGCCAAACTTCGTAGGAGGAGACTCCTATGTATGGTTCTTGGTTTATTCAACGTTGAAGGATACACTGTTCCAAAATATTGTGCATCTAATCTTTGTTTCCATAGAAACCTGATCCGCAAATAAACAAAATAACCTTCCTGTCAGTAAAATGTCAGACAGTGAAGTAGAAAGGGAGACAGCTAGAGTAGCAGCTCAACTCCTAGCAGATGACAATAGTCTCCTACTGCAAGACCCGGAGGCAATACTAATCCCGGTCAACATAAGAAAAACTATAACGTTAAAACTTATAGAAAATGGGCTGACACCGAGAGGTGGTACAGTCATATTCGTAATTGAGGCACACGAATATCGGCAGACAGAGGTATTCTATTCATGGATAAACTTTCCAGCAGCAAACGCTGTAACAAAGGACTTCCATTATTACAAAATAGAGGAACCTCCGAATGAGTACACTCCTTTCGAGGAGGTGGAAATACCACTCAAATACCAAGAGCACCTGTTCTTGTTTAATGGCGCCCTAAAACATAATAATCACATCACCAGGCTCGGTCCACTAGGTAGACCAGGAGTAACGTGGCCGGTTCTAGCCGGATACACACCACATCCAGACATTGAAGAAATGCCTGCACCAGATCTTTTAGCACAGCTAAAACAACTAATTAAAATACATAGACAATTAGTCCAATATGTAATGCGGACTTCAACAGTCCAACCAGCAATTAAAATTCCACAGCTGACCCCTCATCAGGGGAACACAAATAAAATTACACCACAGAACATACAGTCCTGTCTAGGTAAAGTACCCGCAAAACGGGAACAAATTCCATTCTGGTTAGCACAAAAAATCACTCAAATAGAGGCGGTATTTCCGGATGCCACCCCTGTTGAGAAACACAGGATTCTGACTATCTGTCTTCCAATGGGAATCGCACCACATGTGGAGGACTGTGACACTTGGGGTACAGTCTTTGCTTCTGTTTACACAAAAACACATGGTGTTCCATCCATGTCAGTAATACCAGATGTGCTAAAACAAATTCAAGATGAATACGGTCCAGAACCTGCTTTAACTCTTGGTATGAAATTACTAAAAGACTTCAAGCAGGTCTCGGCAATATTATTAGCCAATATAAAGGGAGAAGCAGCAAATGTGGCGATCCGCCAGAGGTTGAAAGAGACAAATATAGCAGACCAACCATTTGAAATTTCCAGAATCATAGAAAAATCCTATGAGGAACTAGGAAGAGATAGCTTGGGTGAAATACCGGTGAAACCCCAACTAATTGAAAGTCCTGAAAAGGTATTTATTAAGAATAATCTAAACACTCAAAAAAAGAGCTGGGATGGAAATAAACAATCCAATCCTAAAGAAAAAAGATTCCAGTCCAGAGGAAGGTCTCCTCGGCGGAGAGAAAGATCTCCGGACCAAGGACGCAAGTCTCCCCAGAGGGAGCCCTCTGTGAAAAAATACAACCTTAGAAATAGGGATAATATAAAAAAACCTGATAGATATCAAGATATTGATACATGTCCCTCTCAATCTTTTCAGACTTCCTCGCAGAAATCGGAAAGAAGAGGACGATCAGAACACAGGGAAGAGCACGTCAAGTCCAAAGACAAGGAACCTGCTCATCAAAATAAAAAATTACAATTTCCAAAGAAGAAGGTAGCCAGTATCAAAGTAATCAAACATGCCGAGAATACTGAGGACACAGCTGAAAAACGGAGAATGGGCTCAGACAATGCTAGACAGCGCAGCAGAAGTGAGCATAGCTCGCAAGATCCTTATGAATCATCTGGAGACAGTGGACACGAATGAATACATTCAGGTGGAAACTGCAGATACCAGAGTTAGCAAACCTCATAAAATATATGAAATAACATTGCGTATAGAGGGGGATAAGACTAGGAAAATAAGGGGTCTATTTTGGGATAATCTCTCCAAGGGTTATGACATCCTTCTAGCTGAAAAAGACTGGCCACCAGAGTTTGTCAGGGAGTGCCCTCATGGCGAAGAAATAATTATGCCTGCCTTCTCAAATCATATTCCAATACATAAAAAATATACACTTGCAAGAAAGTGGGCAGTAGCCCAAGCTCCTGCATTATATAAAAACCATGTGGGATGGGATGAGGACTCTCCTCCTCACAAAATCCAGTTAAAATCACAACCTACTGCACAGAGGCAGTACCCAATTAAGCAAGAAGCTAAAAAACACCATAATACTTGGGTTCGCAGCAGAGGGTTACAAATTCAACTTTAAAAAGTCAAGAATTGCCCATCTAACTGTCTTGTTTCTAGGATATGAACTATCAAGTGAAGGCAAAAGCCTGGCTGACAATTTTCTAGAGAAATGTGCTGTAATCCAAGCACCTAGAACACTAAAAAATCTACAATCAATTCTAGGCTTCCTAAATTTCGGAAGAACTTACATTATAAATTATGCAGAGAGAGTTAAACCTCTCTATGATCTAATGAAACCAGATTTTAAAAGAATCAATTGGACTCAAAAACACACAGAAATTTTGAGATCTTTACAAACAGACATGTTAGTTAAAACAAAACTACAAACACGTGACAACACACGCAATCTTGTGATTCGAGTCATCCCAGGAAGATGCGGATTCACATACCTGACCTCTAATGAGGGAGAAAAGGTACCAATTGCATACAAATCACACTTGTACACAGAAGCTGAAAAAACGTTCAGCATTAAGGAAAACATTGTTGACGCGGTTCAAACAGCTGTAGCAAAAGAAAAATACCAAGCTGACGGTAGACGTATTACAGTCAGAACAGCAGAATCAGCTTTTGAGGCCTTAACTACCCCATGTAATTTACCGATTACGTCACTGAATCCAGAATGGATACAATGGGTAAATTCTATTGCTACAGACAAAGTGAAATACTATTTTGATCCAGAAATGAAAAAATTAAAACATCTAGAATATGAGAGAGAATACCCTCTGCCAATCGACATTCTGCCTTTACGACAGTACGCCTGTGTAATCTATACAGACGGACATGCTCAACCCTCAGTTTGGGGAGAGCAAGCATACAACGCCACATGCGAGATTGTAAAAGACGTGTGGCGCGGAGGTAAACTGAGACCTCTATTTACGAAATCACACTCAGTGGAAAATAATTCAGAACAACAAACTGAAATTATAGCGTTAAAAATGGCGCTAGATAATGCCGATCGCGAATTCCCGACACTTATAGTGTGCGATTCGTATTACTGCGTCAAATCATACAATAATGATTTACAGAAATGGATTCAAAACGGTTACAAAGATGACACAGGTGCCACAATAAAGCAGAAAGCGCTTTGGGAACAAGTAGTTCTTTTCCAGAAAGAACTACCAAAAACTCACGTGATACATTCACTGAGTCATCAGCGTGATGGCGTTCACGTTGCAGGGAATTCATTGGCTGAGACAGCCACAGCGGCAGCAACTAAATCGGCTTCGGTAGCTAGAAAAAAGCGTTCAGTAAAATACATTGACGGTGAAACAGTGCTGGCGGTAAAAACGTCATCAAAAGGCGACTGCTCAGCACTACCGATCAACTATCCACTCAATTATACATACATAATCGATGCAAACTCCGTTCCTTTTGCTCGAATCCCTGGAGTGGGGGATAGAGTAATTCCAAACATGAACAGGAGAGGCTTGTTAATAGCAGACGCACATATGGGTGAGGGTCTTAGACACCTTAAGCTTAAAGATTCTCTGGAAGAATTACAATCAGTGTACTGGTGGCCAGGCATGAGCCTGCATCATCACACCTTTGTAAAAAACTGCCCCGACTGCAACAGAGATCGCAGTGGCGACCGAGACGGTGTACTACCATGGCGTTTCGCTCCAGACTGGATCAACAATAAACAATAAAACCCAGTATGAATAATGCGTCAAATTAACATGTAAAGGTTATTTTTCACTTATAATGTAGACCACAGCTCTCGGCTGACGTCTGAACTGTTATACAAAGATTTGCGAGTCTATAATGGCATATACGCTAGGAGCATGCTACGTCCTGACCGATATCTTTCCTTTAGCTCTCGAGCTTATGGGGGGTGCCTGGCCAGAATGAGCATTGCATTGCGGGACTCTTCTCACTTCCTTCCTGAGGGAAACGGGATGGTGTAAAGAAAAAACCAAGGCATAAAGTAATCTATAACAGCAAAGGTATTAGGTTCGGGAGCTGGGTTGGTCAAACATCTAATAAGTGTCCAACGTAGTCTTAATAATCTGCCAAGAAATTCTCTGAGAGGTCTCAGTCCGTACGAACTATTGTTTGGGACTAGAATGTTAATCCAGGACTTAGATAGTCAAACTTCAGTGGTTAAAGAAAAATGCTTTGATATCAAAGATCGCTTGGCTATTTTACAGGACTTAAATGAAACAAGAAAAGACCTGAGCAACATAAAATTGAAACAACAGCCAACAACCACTGAAGAGAAACCACCTGTCCCAGCAAGGCCTGTCTGGATTCCAAAAATCAGGGATCTGGTCAGAGAGAAGATCGCGGTAAAGAAGGAATTTGGGCCTTCTTACAGAAAAGCAGTTCCTGTCTTGTCTGTCAACGGGACAAGATCAGTAGTACTACCGCCCCTTGCTGGTAAAAAGGAGAACCGAGTTGTGTCCATCGACCTGGTTAAACCACAATCATGTGGCCGATAACAAGTAGTAGGCCAAGTGGACTCCCAAGAATTAGCAGAACACCAAAGTTTGCTACATCCACAGAGGTTCAAACTGAAAGACTAATCACATTTGAAAAATCTACAGTGAATCAACAAGGACTATGCAACAAAGCAATAGAACTTGAACCTCTTAAAACCCAAATCAAAGCTTTTCATCAAGAAACACCGACCTACGATGATGTAACTACAGACTATTCTAATGAAACAAAACAAATTCCAAAAGCAAAAAGTAATCCAGAAGCAATTGGAACAATTGACAGAACGGCATCCGGCTACTTCATCAACTTCGATGATTTTTCTGAAGATCCAAGTGAACCAGAAGTACAGCCATCAACAAAAACTTTTAGAGACAAAGCAAAGGAACTTTTTCATCAACTCAAAGAAACCTATCTGATTTCTCCATGGATTGAAATTTGGGTGGCATTAGGTGCATTTGTCCTTATACTTTGGCTCATCATGGTATTATGCTTGGGACATTTCATTGAGGGAAAATATGCTAAAATGGACACAGCAAGCCAGAAAATCAACTTGGTCCTTAAACCACACACATCTTCACACGTCGAGAAAAGAGAACTTTCTTCAGTGAACTTCACAGCCAATCCTATACCAGGCGGTGTAGCATGGGACAATACTGATTATGAAATCTATGGCCCGGTTGAAATCCTGAAGTATCCACATCAATTTAAGATCTCGTTAAGTGACTTTGTAAAACCAAGCACATTTGCTGATGATTGGGACTTTGAAAGTATTAATGATATGATGTCTGACCTAGTAATCTCTGCTAAATTTACAGAACATGATTATTTGCAAGGTTCGTCTAATTATGATCAAATGTTTTGCTACAACCACTATGGTAACCATTATCTACATAAATCTGCACAACCTAGAAATATTTTAAATTATAACCAATGGGAACATTGTGCTACTCCACCAAAAGGTAGTTCGAAAACATTTTATGATAAATATTCATATTTTTCAGGGTTTAACACAAGTAATGCAGAAACATTCTATTTCAAATTGTCAAATAGGACAGGTATGAAAACCATGCTTACAAACACAAAATTGATATATTCAGACTCATTCTTTGAAAAAATGAATACATTTGGTTTTGATTTCTGGAACAATAACATTGAAACGAAAACGATCTGGGGCACAAAAGATTGGCAAGTACAAGGTATAGAATCATTGTTTAGAGCCTGCATGATCCCAGAACAAATTATATTTTTGAATGACACCATTCAACAGACTACCTGTCTTGGCCTAGCCAAAATCAAAGACTTAAACAAACCGTCTATTCCAAAGCCAACAACGGACAGTAATAGCACTACGGATGTTGAGATAGACGTAAACCATATTTTAAACCAAAACAGAACACATCCTGATTGGAAACAATGGTTGATCTGGCCCACAGACACGAATAACTGTCAAGACAGATTCCTGAACAAAATACAGGGGTTCAAATTGACCAGGCCAGACCCTAGATACTCCCAAAGACAACATCCAGGGATTGCAACTACTTACAGTGTGGGCAAGCTCTGCCTTCAATGGCTCCAAACATCCACACTGGCAGAAATTAAGCAACACCTAACTTTACTTATTGAAGGTGCTGACTTGCGTGATTTCATTATGGGACCACGCAAACAGCGTCAAAAACGTTTCATAGCAGCCTCTATATATGCAGCTTACAATGAAGCTTGGAAAGAAACTCAAATTGAGACAGCAGAAAAAATACGGGAAATTGACCGTATTAATTTGGAAAAATCACTTTCTGTTGTGGACAATGGGTTAATGATTCTGTCTTCCAGAATATATTCACTGGACAGTATTGTGTCTTCAGCAATCGATATAATAGAGCAAGACTTACTGATGTTGCAACACGGTCAGTCTCAATTACGTTCTATTGTACAGCTTGGCTGGACGTTACAAAATCTGCGTTCAGGCTATGTGCCTTGGCGTTTAATCAACACAACGTCATTATTTAATATCTTTAACCTTACTGATAAACAAATCAGTTTGGCACAGAAGGGTGCTGACTATACAATTCTGAGCATTGAAAAACTTGAGAGATTACCATTGACAATGTCAGAACGACCTGTCATTGAATGGATAATACATGGGATAATAAATATTCCGATAACGACTTTCCAGTTTCAATACTGCCAAAAATATATACAGGCAGGCCAGTATGAAAGGTTGGGTAAAGTATACTTTAAGTCAACATGGAACTTGCCCTATACACACGCATGTATCAGTAATAAAGGCCAAAGTGTGTTTCTTAGTGGCAATAATTGTGCGAGGTCACTAAGCGGTACACTTCTGTGTCAGGGTATTAGTTTGCATGGAGCCTGTGAAGGGACTTCGAATAACCTTTCATGTCACCAGCTAGGCACACCTGCAACACAAATAGAACCATTCTTTAGGAGACTCTCGAACGGGAGTTACATTCTAATTGTAGATCGCAGATGTTGCAGTTTGCTGCCCGGAAAACCTTATCTCATAACCGTGACTACAAAGGTCATGAGCTGTGAACGAGTATTGTTCCCAAACGATGCTCCAGACAGGGAGGCAAGGTTATGGCCTAGTTTAAAAATTTCTTCTATTCGAATTGATACTTTAAGCAGAATGAAGACTGTGCTCCTACAGACGCCAACCCGGTTAACGTCATCAAAAGAAACGTATGATCTCCAAGTTGCAAGGACAACTGCAGAGATTCATTCACTGTTATCGACCAATTCCCCCATACATTTCGCAGAAATACTGAGCGAAATCTTAAATATTTCTGATACAAGTGGTATCTCAAGTGTATTTAAGACAGTGTTTTCGGGAGCTTTAACCCCATTCAAAGCCATCCTGGGTATTTTTCCTGATTTTGTCCATTCCATCTTTGGCGGACTTCCTCTCCTTTTGGGACTGGTGGCAGGCATCCTATTTTTGATCCTGTTACTTCGCTATGGCAAACCATGTCACAGACAAGACACCAGCGACAATGGAAGAAACGATCCTAGCCATACGCTACAGGGACCGCATAACTAAAGTCCTTGGACTAGCCCGGCTTAGAGACCTGAACATGACTTGGTTTCTTTCATTTAGACCGATGTGGCAACATTGTGTTATGCCTGTATTAAGGTGCTTGCTATGCGGCGAAGAATGCGTGTTGGACACCTGTCTGACACTACAATCGGATGTGCCAATGGATGCAGAGACTTTGTTGGGTCCGGTAACGGCTCATGCATTGTGCTGTCCCCAGCGGCTACCAATCCTGATGACGGCATTCGTGGAGACTTCACCACTACGATTGAAGAGTAGTGAAGTACGAGATGAAAGCAGCATCGATCAGGTACGACCTTCTGTCAGCTATGCTGATCGAAACATCAATGAAGGCAATCATGCTCATGAATGCATGTTACCAACTTTTTACGAGTTAGTGGAACTTTCGCAAGAAGCAGTTGACAGTTTTTTCTAAAGTCTCAATGATATGATGTTTTCACCAGAGCAGAAAGAATGACTTTGAGCAAGCTAGCACACGGCGTTCCCTACACCCTGAATTTGGCCTTCAACTTTGAAAATAAAGCAATAAGGAATTTTCTCACCAGTTTTACGGAGAGCGGGACATTTTTTTTTCCATTTCCCAAAAAATATTTTCACTTTTTGGGACACTTATCTTCTGCTTAAAGTAAAACTATTCTTAGAGAACAACATTTCTATTTTTAGCTACTCTAGAGACATTAGCTACCCTCTAGCATGTTCACAAATATTTTATGATTTTGTGATGAAATGGTCTCGAATTTTTTCTTCTGTATTAAGAGCCATTTCATGTGTAATTTCCGCATTTCGTTCATGCTGATTTCAAAATATGCGTATTAGATTTTGCATTATTATACTGCTTGAGTGCATATAGTAACTATACTCATCTTTTCGTGTATTTCGCATTTCCATTTTTCAAAATGCATATGATTGTATTTTGGGGTGGTTCGGTATACACATGCACTTTGTTTACTATGTTTACTATGCCTAGATTTGTAAATATGGACATAGATTACGTGGAGTGGGTGTGATGTATTTACTATGGGTACTGTATCGATCCCCCTATTTCTGACCCTTGTCTGGTTAATAATTAACTAGCAGCCATTCAACGGCACAAAAACCCGTTATCTGATTAGCCATACAACGGCACAGAAGCCTGTTATCTGATTAGGACATAGCGCATGCCATCTCATTAGGCAAGCACTATTTCTCCAGCCCCCTAATAGGCATACGGAGTTCTCAAAACAAATCAAACCTACAGCGACCTGGGAAATCCCCGCAGCCATTGTTTTGATTTAGCCGAGAACTTCAGTAAAGAATGTTCGAGCGACCAGTTCTTATGACATCCTTATTGACGTATTTATGTCCATCCTTACGTCAATCTCGGCACCTTTCAGGTATAAATAATACCGACATTGCCTTAAGCAAACACACGGTGGTGGTGACAAGATTGGAGCAGCGAGACTTGCCGAGGAGCCCAGCTGAAAGCGAAGCCCACAGACGCTGCCCCTCCCTTTTGACGCGCTGAGAAAGAGACGCTGCCTATTCTCCTGCCGAGAAATCCAGCCTCCGGCGTTTCCAGCCTCCCTCGCAGGCAGCTGGGATATCGAGCCCTGAGATAGAGATACCAGCCCTCCAGCCTTCTAAATCCCAGGTACAGAACTGAATAACCCCTTGCAGAGAATTCTTGAGTCAGATCCGTGGCAAAGCAAACTTAACTTAACCTGCTACTTATCTACTCCCTCCCACGTATTAGGCTTAGGTCAGGTACACTGGGGTAGGCGTAGTTAGAAGCACCAGTTGAGTACGATTAGTCAATGTATATATGTATGTATCTATTTTATCCATTTTAAAGTATCATATGGCTAAGAAACCATATCAATGCTTTTACAGTATTATTTTATAATTCTGCTTTTACTGTATGCACTGTACTTAACCTTAAGTATTGCAATAATAGCGATTCATTTCTCTTGTATGAGAAAAGAGACTGATCAATAAATAACACCTTTTTATTGAACACGCCCGTCTCTTCCTTTTCTCTACAATCTGGTGAAACTAAGAATGCACGTACTGACTGAGTAAAATAAGTTGTCTTTTGTTTTCACACGACTCTAGAGATATACTCTTGATTAGGGGAGAGCAAAGTTGTCATGTTCTATGGTTGTCAGAAACTAAATCCCTTCTTGTCTATCCAGGGAGGTTAAACTCCTCCTTGTCTATTCGAGAAAGTTTCTAGTGAACTCTGAGCTTGCTGGCAAACACATAACTTTAAGTCTAATATCGTCAGTAGAAGACCTAGTTAACCTCAGCCCTACGTCTATACTATTGAAGGTATTATTCCAATGCGCAGAGCCTATTGGGATAATAGGAACTACACTACACTACCATCTGCACATACCTTCCCTAATCTTCGGTCTGGTGGGGGTCAAACGTGTAAAGTGGAAACTGACACTGTGGCCATCCCTCTGCCTTTGAAGACCATGGTTTACAACTCCTCCCCCTGGCCATGCATTTCTATCGAACAGCACACTGCCCTGCCAGCAGAGCCAGTTAACCCCAGGGGCTCTTTATCACCTCTTCAAAGCAGCCTGGCTAATCCACTTAACTCTGACCAATCAGGGCAGACCCCTTGAAGGCTGAATTTGGATCCACAAAACAGGAAATTCTAATAACTTCTGGTCTATACATTTCAGAAGAAATTAAA
Organism: Lissotriton helveticus; assembly: GCF_964261635.1. Classification (NCBI taxonomy): domain Eukaryota; kingdom Metazoa; phylum Chordata; class Amphibia; order Caudata; family Salamandridae; genus Lissotriton; species Lissotriton helveticus. Next base: position 2,061,640,493 of record NC_136065.1, read on the forward strand.
CAATATAATATTGTTGGATTGTTCACTATCATTCTAGGAAGTGTTTGAAAGGTAGCTCTATCTCCTTCCTATCAGAAGTTATTATTAATAACTTCCTGAAATGTTAACCTATGGGCCATGGGATTTGCAATGGGGAAAATGACTTGGGCCAGTTTTCTAGCACCAGGGCTTATAAAAACATATTTTATAAGTATTTCCCTAATTTCGACAGGACTCCCACTCCCTGTGCAACCAGGGGAGACTTTAGGGGTACTGAATCTGCAGAAATGTTGCAGATCCTCCTTACCCAGTGCTCCTAGCATCAAAGTCGAATTTGAGCAGCACTTTAACACAATGTGGGGAGTGAAATGTAAAATTTCACTTTACCCAGGCATATAACAACTCATTTTATAAGGGTGTACCTTATGCATATCTGACCCCCCACCCCTGGAATACCTAGGGGAGACCCTGGGGGTCCCTAATATACCAAAACATTGTAGGCTATCCATTTTTAAGAGCCCCTGACACCAAAGTCAAGTTTGGGCACAATGTACATTTTAAAAGCAGTCCTGGCGCCCATGGCTGTTTTTAAACTGACCTCAGGCTTCGGCAGTGCACACAAGCAAGTGCAGAAAAAGCTGCTGGCCTCTAAACCGCCATGCCCCAGGGTACTGGGGACTTCAAGGTAGTTTCAACCCCTGCCCTATTATAATCTAGGGGCTTATGGGGTAGGTCATGCCAATTACAGGGATAACCCACCATAGTGTACCCTAGTGCATGTTATTATTATTATTATTATTAAAAATTTTTATAGAGCGCGTAGTCACCCTGGGGTATCCCAGCGCTGAGGAACCCTGCAACCAGAGGAGGCATGGGAGAAAATGAGGGCAGGAGTGATTTTAACATAATCATTATGGGTAGAGGCGGTATTGAATCAGGGGGGTCGTGGTTTAAGGGAACAGGTAAGTTTTGAGTAGTTTCCTGAATCTCAAGTAGTTCGGTTCTTTCCGCAGGTCTCGAGGAAGGGCATTCCATAGACGCGCTGTATGGATCGAAAAACGTCTACCGCCCGTGCGGGCCTTCCTGAATCTATGCACGGTAATGAGGGACTCCTCGTCTGATCGAAGAGATCTGGGGGCTTTGTAGGGTTGTATAAATTTTCTCAAGATGGGGGGGCCCTGATTCTGCAGTAGCCTGTGGGCCAGGCTTAGGGCTTTGAATGTTACTCGTTCCCTGATAGGGAGCCAGTGCAGGGATTTCAGGGCCGGTTTGGCCGAAGCTCTGACGGGAGTGTGCATGAGAATCCGGGCGGCCGCGTTTTGAATTTTCTGTAGTTTGTTTAGGGTGGCTTCGGGGGCGCCTAGGTATATAGCATTGCTATAGTCGAGCCTTGATAATATGAGGCCTTGGATGAGAAGTCTTTGCGAAGTGGATGGAAGGAGGGGCAGGATCTTTCTCATCGATTTGAGTAGGCCGAAGCATGTGCCTGCTACTTTTTTTGCCTGCGTGGTGAATGTAAGGTCCGCGTCGATCCATACTCCTAAGCTTTTTACTTCCTGTTTAGGGACAGGGGGGGGTCCTAGGTCGGGTGGCCAGATGTTTGCAGGGAAGGTGAGTCCTTTCTGGCCCAGAAGAAGAATGTCAGTTTTAGAACCATTGAGTTTTAATGCTGAATGGTTCATCCACCCTTGGATCTCCTTCAAGCAGTTGAATAGGTCCGCTGGCTAGGGTGGGATAGGGAGACGACTAGTTGTGTGTCGTCCGCATAGCTGACAATGCTCACTCCGAATGGGGTGACGATCTCCTCCAATGGGGACATATAGATGTTAAACAATGTGGGGCTCAGGGAGGAGCCCTGAGGCACACCACATTGGAGGGGAGTGTCGGAGGAGCAGGTGTTATTTTCCCATATCTGGAAGGAACGGTGGGCCAGAAAGGAGGAGAGCCAGGACAAGGCGGTACCTTCTACTCCTACCTTTTTGAGCCGTTTGACCAGTAATCGATGGTTGACAGTGTCGAAGGCCGCACTCAGATCGAGGAGGATCACTGCCACTGATCCTCCTTCGTCTAAGAGTGTTCTGGCCTCCTCCACTGCCGCCAGGAGGGCGATGTCGGTGCCCTGTCCAGGGCGGAAGCCTGTCTGCGAGTTTTTCAGCAGTTTGTTGGATTCGAGAAATTGGGAGAGTTTCTTATTCACCAGTTTCTCGGCAACCTTACTGGTCCCGGGGAGGAGGGATATTGGTCGGTAGTTGGCCAGTTCAGCTGGATCTAGGGAGGGTTTTTTTAGCAGCGCCTTGACGACGGCCGCTTTCCAGCTAGGGGGGACGACTCCCTGTTGAAGAGAGGCGTTGATGAGCTTAGTAAGAGGAGGGATGATGGTTGGGGCGACTTCCTTAAGGGTCCGTAGCGGTGCGGGGTCCCTGGGAGATCCGCTTTTGATGGATGTAAGCGTGATCTCGACTTCTTCTTGGGTTATTTGTCCCCACGAAGATAGGCGAGGGGTGATCGAGGTGTCGGAGGACTCGTCAGTCTCACCAATATCAGACAAGGGGATGGAGTCAAGAATTTTTTGAATTTTTTCTTGGAAGAAGCATGCTAACTGACTACATTTTTCCTGATCCACCTTAGGGTCTGGTGGGTTTCTGGGGGCGGGGTCGGGGATCTTAAGCAGTTCTTTCAAGATGGTGTAGGTTTCTTTGCTTGAACAGGCAGCTTTTTCAATTCGTTCTTGGAAAAACCGACTTTTAGTCTTGTCGATAGCAGTTTTATATGCTGCTAGGGCGGTGGAATAGGCGTCCTTATTTGCATTAGATTTTTCCTTCCTCCAAGACCGTTCCGCTCTTTTGCAGTCCTGCCGCAGAGACTTGAGCTCGGGCGTATACCATGGAGCTGGAGGTACACGTTTATTGTGTTTCAAGGTGGCGGTTTTGGGAATAAGGCTATCCAGGGAGGACGTGATCCAGGAGCAGAACTGTTCGTCGGCCGTTATGGCGTCGGAGGACAGTACTGGGGTGGTCTTAGCGAGGATGTCAGTCCATTCTGAAGGTATGAGTTTGTGCCATCGTCTGTCTTTGGTTTTAACTTTTGCAGGCTGGATAGGCACCGAGGGGGCTTCCCATGAGAAGGGGACTAGGAAGTGGTCGGTCCATGGCAGTGGCAGAGGTGGACTGGTGGTGATATTGGCGTTAGTGAGAACGGGGTCTAGTAGGTGTCCCTTGTTATGGGTGGGTTCCTTGTTGGCCAGCCTGATATTGAGTGCTAGCAGGTCCACTAGTAGGTCCGAGGCAAAACGGTCGGTGGGATCTATGAAGTGAAGGTTCAGGTCGCCAACAATGAGAAAGTTGGAAACCGAAGCGGCTAGTTGGGAGGTAGTTTCGGTGACTGCGTTGAGAAATTTTCCGGGCGTGCCTGGGGGCCGATAGATTAGGAGACCCGAGAGGGAGTGCCTCGGGGAAGATTGAAGGGAGAAGTGGCAGCTTTCGGAGTTGTCAATTTGGGCGTCACTGGTTCTACAGATAAGCTTTTCCCGGTAAATTATGGCCAACCCTCCTCCTCTTCCCTTTTGTCTGTGGAGAGTTTGGATAAGGTAGCCTGGGGGAAGGGCGGATACCACGTCCGCATCGGTGCTGTTAGAGAGCCAAGTTTCAGTGAGAAATAGGGCGTCCAAGCCTTGCTCTTCGATCAGCTCATTGATTTCGAGTGCGTGCTTGGGGAGAGAACGACAGTTAAGAAGACCCAGTTGTAGACTGGGATTGACTGTGGTATGAGTGGTTGGGTGACAGCCCGGGCAGCTTGTAAAGGGTTTGCCTGTTTTGTGCAAGTAACTACATCCTAGATTTTTTTCAGGTCGGAGTTCCAGGAGCCTGTCTACCGAGTATGTCAGACGGCTGGGGGGTGAATCTGGCAGGGTTCCTGAGCCTGAGTCCGTTCGGGCCCGGACGGGCCCAGACGGGCTTGCCTTTGGCGCGCCTTCGGCGCGCTGACGGCGCGCCCGCTGCGCCCGTCCGCTGCGCGTCCGGGGATTACACATTTTTTTTATGGGTGACCACGATGCGTGTGGCGTGGCCTAGAGGTGGGCGTGGCCTCTTCCCTCGCCGTCAATGGCGGCTGGGTTTGTTAGTTCCACTAAATAATCGCTACAGCGCTAAGTCCGCTGTTCAGGGCGATGTCAGCTCGGTTTAAGTGATGCCAGAAGGGTGAGTGCAATATAGAAATAAAGGTCCAACAGTTGCGTGACACACAAAGAAAATACAATTTTTAAAATCAATTTCAGTTTTAGCTCCCGGCTTCAGCCTCAGGAGTAGCGAGGTTCAGGAGTGCGGCGCTTCAGATCGCGCTTTATACCTGGGGTGGGCGTGGCCTAGAGGTGGGCGTGGCCTCTTCCCTCGCCGTCAATGGCGGCTGGGTTTGTTAGTTCCACTAAATAATCGCTACAGCGCTAAGTCCGCTGTTCAGGGCGATGTCAGCTCGGTTTAAGTGATGCCAGAAGGGTGAGTGCAATATAGAAATAAAGGTCCAACAGTTGCGTGACACACAAAGAAAATACAATTTTTAAAATCAATTTCAGTTTTAGCTCCCGGCTTCAGCCTCAGGAGTAGCGAGGTTCAGGAGTGCGGCGCTTCAGATCGCGCTTTATACCTGGGGTGGGCGTGGCCTAGAGGTGGGCGTGGCCTCTTCCCTCGCCGTCAATGGCGGCTGGGTTTGTTAGTTCCACTAAATAATCGCTACAGCGCTAAGTCCGCTGTTCAGGGCGATGTCAGCTCGGTTTAAGTGATGCCAGAAGGGTGAGTGCAATATAAAAATAAAGGTCCAACAGTTGCGTGACACACAAAGAAAATACAATTTTTAAAATCAATTTCAGTTTTAGCTCCCGGCTTCAGCCTCAGGAGTAGCGAGGTTCAGGAGTGCGGCGCTTCAGATCGCGCTTTATACCTGGGGTGGGCGTGGCCTAGAGGTGGGCGTGGCCTCTTCCCTCGCCGTCAATGGCGGCTGGGTTTGTTAGTTCCACTAAATAATCGCTACAGCGCTAAGTCCGCTGTTCAGGGCGATGTCAGCTCGGTTTAAGTGATGCCAGAAGGGTGAGTGCAATATAAAAATAAAGGTCCAACAGTTGCGTGACACACAAAGAAAATACAATTTTTAAAATCAATTTCAGTTTTAGCTCCCGGCTTCAGCCTCAGGAGTAGCGAGGTTCAGGAGTGCGGCGCTTCAGATCGCGCTTTATACCTGGGGTGGGCGTGGCCTAGAGGTGGGCGTGGCCTCTTCCCTCGCCGTCAATGGCGGCTGGGTTTGTTAGTTCCACTAAATAATCGCTACAGCGCTAAGTCCGCTGTTCAGGGCGATGTCAGCTCGGTTTAAGTGATGCCAGAAGGGTGAGTGCAATATAAAAATAAAGGTCCAACAGTTGCGTGACACACAAAGAAAATACAATTTTTAAAATCAATTTCAGTTTTAGCTCCCGGCTTCAGCCTCAGGAGTAGCGAGGTTCAGGAGTGCGGCGCTTCAGATCGCGCTTTATACCTGGGGTGGGCGTGGCCTAGAGGTGGGCGTGGCCTCTTCCCTCGCCGTCAATGGCGGCTGGGTTTGTTAGTTCCACTAAATAATCGCTACAGCGCTAAGTCCGCTGTTCAGGGCGATGTCAGCTCGGTTTAAGTGATGCCAGAAGGGTGAGTGCAATATAAAAATAAAGGTCCAACAGTTGCGTGACACACAAAGAAAATACAATTTTTAAAATCAATTTCAGTTTTAGCTCCCGGCTTCAGCCTCAGGAGTAGCGAGGTTCAGGAGTGCGGCGCTTCAGATCGCGCTTTATACCTGGGGTGGGCGTGGCCTAGAGGTGGGCGTGGCCTCTTCCCTCGCCGTCAATGGCGGCTGGGTTTGTTAGTTCCACTAAATAATCGCTACAGCGCTAAGTCCGCTGTTCAGGGCGATGTCAGCTCGGTTTAAGTGATGCCAGAAGGGTGAGTGCAATATAAAAATAAAGGTCCAACAGTTGCGTGACACACAAAGAAAATACAATTTTTAAAATCAATTTCAGTTTTAGCTCCCGGCTTCAGCCTCAGGAGTAGCGAGGTTAGATGTTAGGTGTTTTAACTGTATTCTAATGTGTTCCTTTCAGCTTAGCACTGGCCCTGGGCCTGGTTAGACAGAGCCCAGGGTCATACAAAATCAGTTACCACCAGCATCAGTCAGCAAAAAGTTAGTGGGTGCCCAGGATGACGTTGCAACATTTATTAACTGAAATGAGGTGAGTTTCTCAAAAACGCAATTCATGCAAAAACTCTGGAATAAGCTACTGCACCCACAACCCTATGATAAAGCAATTTTACCTTTACATGTAAAAAGCATATAACCAATTTTGCTTTCTCGCCCTAAGTGCGCCAGGTATGCCCAGACGTGGGTCCTGGGCTCACTGTGCCACTGGAATCAAGCTATCCTGGCTTAAGAGGGGTGAAACCCCGAAACCGGTCCTAGGATGCTTGTTTCCGGTCCAGGGAGGACCTGGCTTGGCAGTTCGGGCTGGACTGTTCTCATCAGGCACAGGGTCAAGACTGATTTGCATATGACCAGCTCTAAACTGGGGGGCATGGTGAGCAAAAGAATGATGGATTTAACGCAGATCTCTTGACTGGGGGTGAATGTTTTGATTTGTTCTGCATTCCATCCATCAATTGTGTGTCTTTTGCTTTCTCACCCTAATGAATGAATTTGTATTTGTAAAGCGCACTTATACCCCAACCGGGGTTTCCTGGCGCTAGTACGCATACCGCTGTGGAACACTTCATGGCTTCTCCCTGTGAAATGTCCACTCCTGGGCAACCCCAAGGTGAAGCCAGGCATCCCAGCACTGTTTGGGCCATTGTGGAGATTAAGCAAGCTATTGTTCAGAGTTGCAGAGTGGGACCCATGATTAGAATAGGCACCGAGGTGAGAATTATCAGGTCCGAGGAAATTGAGCCCAAGACCCGCCTAGGCGGGAATTGAACCCTGGTCCCAGGCCAGACCTCTGCATCAGGGTCTGCCGCTCTAACCATTGAGCCACCCTTCTCCACAGTGTGCCAGGTATGCCCAGACGTGGGTCCTGGGCTCACTGTGCCACTGGAATGGAATGGAATTGGATTTGTAAAGCGCGTGGAAACCTGTGGGCGTCCCAGCGCTGAGTGTGTGGAGCTGGCTAAGGAGCAGGGGCAACCTAGGGGAAAAGGCTGGTTTTTAGGAGTTTGCGGAATTTAAGTAGGTTGGCTTCTTTGCGAATGTTAAGGGGGAGAGAGTTCCAGAGCTTTGCGGCGTTATGGGAGAAGAGGCGTCCACCTGTTCGTGCGTTCTTAATTCTATGAGTTTTTGCAAGGAGGAGATGATCGGATCTTAGGTCTCTGTTGGCTTTGTAAGGAGTGATCAAGGCTCTTAGAATGGGGGGGGGGCCTTTGCCCTGGAGGATTTTGTGTGTTATACATAGGGACTTAAATTTAATTCTCTCCTGGTTGGGAGCCAGTGGAGGGAGCTCAGGCAGGTTTAGCTGAGAACCGCTTTTTTGCCCCTGCGAGCAGTCTGGCTGCCGAGTTCTGGCCGAGTTCGAATTTGTTTGTGACAGACTCCGGAGCGCCTAAATAAAGGGCGTTACCGTAATCTAGTCTAGACAAGATGAGACCCTGAATGAGGCGTTTTCTAGAGTGGGGTGGTAGTAGAGGGAGGATTTTCCTTGCGGTGCGGACCAGGCCAAAGCAGACACCAGCGGTTTTCCTGGCTTGGGTTTGGAAGGTGAGGTCCTGGTCGAGCCAGACACCAAGGCTTTTTATTTCTTATGCATGTCGGCCACAAGGAGTTGGGAGTGAATGTGACTTTGTTGCCCAGCACCAGAAGCTCCATTTTATCTCCGTTGAGTTTGAGGAGGGAATTGTTCATCCAACTGGAGATTTCTGAGAGGCAGGACCGAATATTTTCATGGGAGTGATCCGACTGATTTAGTGAGACAACCAGTTGGGTGTCGTCTGCGTACGTGATCAGTTTGATACCAAAAGGGGCGACGATATCCTCCAGTGGGGACATGTACGCATTAAAGAGTGTAGGGCTCAGAGACGAGCCCTGCAGCACCCCGCATTGGGGAGGGATTGCTCGGGAGCGGACGTTGCCCTCGGTGACCTGATAGGTTCTGTTTTCTATGAATGATTTGAGCCATGCTAGAGCTGACCCTGTGACTCCCAGGTTGTTGAGATGGTGAATGAGGATACAGTGATCAACCGTATTGAAGGCTGCGCTTAAGTCCAGGAGGATCACAGCTGCTGAGCCTCCTGAGTCCAGAATCTTCCTTGCCTCTTCTACAACTGCCTCCAGGGAGGTGTCCATGCCTTGTCTGGGGCGAAAGCCTGTCTGGGAGCAGAGTAGAAGCTCACCGGTCTCCAGGAAGGCGGAGAGTTGTTGGGTAACAACTTTTTCCGCAACCTTGCTGATTCCTGGTAGTAAAGAGATGGGCCGGTAGTTGGCCATCTCCAGGGGGTCTAGATGAGGTTTTTTTAACAAAGCTCTTACTGTGGCTCTGACAGAAGAGGCAATAGTGGGGGTCACTAGCTTCAGGATATTAAGGGGTGCGGGGTCTAAAGGAGAGGCACTTTTTATTGACTCTAAGATTGGGGGGAGCATCTCCACTGTTAGGGGGGAGAATGAATCTAGGTGGAGCGCGTCATTTGAAGGGACTGGGAAATGATTTCTGGTAGCTGATCGATGGTTGGGAGGATTTTTAGGATATTTTGGATTTTAGTTGAGAAGAATTCTGCAAGTTCGTTACATCTACGGCCTGAGATGTCGGGGGCAGGGGGATGGTCTGAGATTTTAAGAAGTTCTTTAACAATGCGGAATTGTAGTGTTTTTATCTTGGGACCTGAATCGATATTCCTATTTTATGCCCTTGTCCGGTTATAATCAATAATATCCATACAACGGCATAGTAATCATATCCATAATTCAGTCGTAGCACATGCTGTCACATTAAGCAAGGCTACTTCTCCGGCCCCCTAGAAAGCACACCGAGTTCTCTAAACAAAACCAAGCCTCCAGCAACCTGGGAAATCCCCCTTGCTTTTGTTTTGATTTCGTCCTAGAACTCCTGTAAAGCACTGTAAGAACGGCCAGTTCTTAGTGACATCTTTATTGACGTCTTATGACCAACCTTACGTCAAACCCAGGCACCTTTCAGGTATAAATATACCAACGTTGCCTTAAGCAAACACACGGTGGTGGTTTTGGAGCAGCTATCTACTTGCCCGAGAGCCCAGCTGATGCGAGAGCCCACGGACGCTGCCCCTCCTCTTTGACGCACTGAGAGAGACGCTGTCTTTTCTCCTGCCGAGAAATCCAGCTCCGGTGTTTCCAGATACCTTCGTGGGTTACTGGGATATCGAGTCCTGAGAGAGAGATACAAGACCTCCTGCTTTCTATTTACCCAGGTACGGAGCTGACTAAACCCTTAAAGAGAATTCTTGAGTCAGATTCTTGGCAAAACAAACTTAACTTAAACTGCTACTTATTTAATCCTTCCCACGTATTAGGCTTAGGTCAGGTACACAGGGGTAGGCGTATTTAGAAGCACCAGTTGAGTACATTAGTCAATGTATATAAGTATGTATATATTTTATCTATTTTAAAGTATCATATGGCTAAGAAACCATATCAATGCTTTTACAGTATTATTTTCTAATCCTCCTTTTACTGTACGCACTTTACTTTACTATGAGTATTGCAATTGTGGCAATTCATTTCTCTTGTATGAGGAAGAAGACTGCTCAATAAATTACACCTTTTATTGAAAACGCCCGTCTCTCTTTTCTCTGCATTCTGGTGAAACTAAGTACGCACATTTGACTGAGTGAAATAGCTGTCTATTGTTTTCACACGACTCTAGAGATACACTCTTATTCAGGGAGAGCAAAGTTGTCATGTTTTATAGTTGTCAGAAGCTAATCCCTTTTTGTCTATCCAGGGAGGTTAAACTCCTCCTCGTTTATTCGAGAAAGTTTCTAGTGACCTCTGAGCTAGCTGGCAAACCTTAAGTCTAATATAGTCAGTAGAGACCTAGTTAACCTCAGTCCTACGTCTACACTGCTGAATATATTATTCCAATGCGCAGAGCCTATTGGGAATATATGAAATACACTACAGAATGTCTCCCGAGATGAGTTCGCGGAGGCTTGAATTTTCTCTTCAAAAAAGGCTGCCTGGGTAGTTTTAAGGGAGGCTTTATAAGACCTGATGGCTGCTCTATGTTCTGTTTTTTTATTAGTGGCCCAGTTTTTCCTCCAAGAACGCTCTAACTTTTTGCATTGTTTTTTAAGGTCGCGGAGTTCTGGGGTGAACCAAGGGGATTTGAAGGGTCCGCTCTTTTTTGGTAGGATTTTTCTGGGCAAAACTAGGTCAAGTGAGTTTTCAATCCAGGTTGTAAATTTCTTGTCTGCTACCAGGGGATCTGAGTCATGTGAGGGGGCAGTACGCTCTAGTTCGCGCCGCCATTCGTCCAGAGGGGGTTTGGACCAAGGTCGTTCAATCAAGCTATCCTGGCTGAAGAGGGGTGAAACCCCGTAACTGGTTCTAGGATTCTTGTTTCCGGTCCAGGAGGTACCTGGCTTGGCAGTTCGGGCTGGACTGTTCCCATGAGGCACAGGGTCAAGACTGATTTGCATATAGCCAGGTCTAAACTGGGGTGGCATGGTGAGCAAAAGAATTATGTATTTAACCCAGATCTCTTGACTGGGGTGAATGTTTTGATTTGTTCTGCATTCTGTCCATTAATTGTGTGTCTTTTGCTTTCTCGCCCTTAAATGCGCCAGGTATGCCCAGACCTGGGTTCTGGGCTCACTGTGCCACTGGAATCAAGCTATCCTGGCTGAAGAGGGTTGAAACCCCAAAACCGGTCCTAGGATGCTTGTTTCTGGTCCAGGGAGGACCTGGCATGGCAGTTCGGGCTGGACTGTTCCCATGAGGCACAGGGTCAAGACTGATTTGTGTTTCTTTTGCCTCGAACTATAGAAGCACAGGGCATCAGGGAGCACACAGATCACCTACACACATTCTTAATCAAAATAGGGAGGAGGAATTGGTGTCCAGTCAGTTCCCCAGGTTAGATGCGTATATCAAAATTAGACTAGGACACTTGTAACTACGTTACTATAGGTTCTCTAGATAACACTCATAAACGCTATGTTTAATATTGTGCGGTTTATGTTGATTCTCCGCCCCACATAGACGTTGTGGCATTTATCATTGGGTGATCTAGTGTGCTACATGCCAGCCTCAAGCCTGAGGCAACCTCTGGGGTAGCGTAGTAGTGTCCAGAGATGTGTGTAGGTACCACCACAAAAGAAGGTTATTCTTAAAAAGCAAATCTACATCCAAGCAACTATTTTAATTATAAAGGGATGTGATTTGTTATTAAAAGAAACAGACGGGTATACTCTTAGATCAAGTGACTGGATCCTCGCATATCACTTTAAACAAACAGTCAACTTGTTTCAGCTCCTTGTTGCCCAGCCGGGTCTATGGAGCATTCTTCAGGACAAACAGGTTAAAATTTTATACTCACACCTTTTGTGTAGTATTCAGGGGTCTTAAATTTACCCACCGTAGTTTTATTGCAAGGCTCAGTTTACCTGTAATAAAAATCAGATACATAACAATTTCTCAAAAACTCTAGATGTACCTCTACATGTATACACTTTTCTATAATGGCGCCATTTGGTGATCCATTGTTCACACTTATTATTCACAAATATTACTTATCTGTGACACTTATTATTCACAAGTATAGCATTCTGAGTGGACTATTATGGCGAATCACAATGAAGAATCCTTCAGTAAGATCAAAGGGGCACGTTATTCAATAATGGTGTAGGACTGGAGCTATTATCCATGTGTCTAGGACCCTGTTCTCGTTTGATAGTAAAAGATACATCACTAGTAATCACGATATACCCTGAAACAGTACCTCGAGTCAAGGGACCGATATTATGTCACATGTTGCTCCCTATATTATAAAAACATCTCTCACGTTCAGAAAAAGCACAATGTAAGCTTACTGTTTATACAAATATTATTCACGTTTGCGCTAGGAATGCTGCAGACTTACAGAGAACAGCGTTTAATATATGACACCACATGCAAAGGGTTTACAGAGTTTGTACCTTATCAATAGGCGATGTGTACGTCCTCGGGGGAATTTGGACAGAAGAGTCCCAGGCTGTAAACAGGGGTTATAAAACATTACCGTTACTAGGGCCTTCGTTCCTTTCAGCGTAATGTTGAATCTTACCGCGTTAAACTTCTCACCCGCAGTATGAGGCGAATTCCGCGTCTGGTGCTGGCTCTGCCCCCGGACGCGGAAACGTCATCAACATGCTGCATTTCTAGTATTAAGATCATAGCAGTAGAAATCGGACAGCGTTAGAGTGTCATTGGGACGCTGCATTAAAGTTTTAAATCATGGAGAACGGACAATTGGCGATAGCGTATTATTAATAAGCAAATCGCCATATCCAAGTTCTACTTGCCACATTAATAACCACTAGGTTATAGTTAACAATTGTGCAGTCAACTATTTTGTTGTGATACGATATAACTGCACAATAATCCAAATATGAAATAAAAGGCGGAGTTCATAGTAACTCAAGTGACAATATATCAACAATATTATTCAGCATCCCTGCAAGTGCTGTGATAAAATATCACTGACTGATAGCAAATTATTTACAGCTCTCTATAGATTGTGCATAAAAACCATAACTACTCCACAGAATTATTGAACGTAGTTGTTAGTATTGAAAATTACATTTATCTGGGTCTCTATATGTCAAGGGCATGTCTGTTCAGGGTTTATTGTGCAAAATGGTGCCACAACACAACACAAAACTCTGTACCCATTTTGTGGAAACTGGCCATAGAGCAGAAGAGTTGAAATGGACAGTAATTGAAATGTTAAGAAACAAGACTGGCAATGCTGAACAAGTTCTATATGAGAAGGAACAAAGATGGGTAGATAGACTCAAAACCTACCAGTATGGTCTCAACGATAATGTTCCATGGCACCATTTTGCACAATAAACCCTGAACAGACATGCCCTTGACATATAGAGACCCAGATAAATGTAATTTTCAATACTAACAACTACGTTCAATAATTCTGTGGAGTAGTTATGGATTTTATGCACAATCTATAGAGAGCTGTAAATAGTTTGCAATCAGTCAGTGATATTTTATCACAGCACTTGCAGGGATGCTGAATAATATTGTTGATATATTGTCACTTGAGTTACTATGAACTCCGCCTTTTATTTCATATTTGGATTATTGTGCAGTTATATCGTATCACAACAAAATAATTGACTGCACAATTGTTAACTATAACCTAGTGGTTATTAATGTGGCAAGTAGAACTTGGATATGGCGATTTGCTTATTAATAATACGCTATCGCCAATTGTCCGTTCTCCATGATTTAAAACTTTAATGCAGCGTCCCAATGACACTCTAACGCTGTCCGCTTTCTACTGCTATGATCTTAATACTAGAAATGCAGCATGTTGATGACGTTTCCGCGTCCGGGGGCAGAGCCAGCACCAGACGTGGAATTCGCCTCATACTGCGGGTGAGAAGTTTAACGCGGTAAGATTCAACATTACGCTGAAAGGAACGAAGGCCCTAGTAACGGTAACGTTTTATAACCCCTGTTTACAGCCTGGGACTCTTCTGTCCAAATTCCCCCGACGACATACACATCGCCTATTGATAAGGTAAAAACTCTGTAAACCCTTTGCATGTGGTGTCATATATTAAACGCTGTTCTCTGTAAGTCTGCAGCATTCCTAGCACAAACGTGAATAATATTTGTATGAACAGTAAGCTTACATTGTGCTTTTTCTGAACGTGAGAGATGTTTTTATAATAGAGGGAGCAACATGTGACATAATATCGGTCCCTTGACTCGAGGTACTGTTTCAGGGTATATCGTGATTACTAGTGATGTATCTTTTACTACCAAACGAGAACAGGGTCCTAGACACATGGATAATAGCTCCAGTCCTACACCATTATTGAATAACGTGCCCCTTTGATCTTACTGAAGGATTCTTCATTGTGATTCGCCATAATAGTCCATTCAGAATGCTATACTTGTGAATAATAAGTGTCACAGATAAATAATATTTGTGAATAATAAGTGTGAACAATGGATCACCAAATGGCGCCATTATAGAAAAGTGTGTACATGTAGAGGTACATCTAGAGTTTTTGAGAAATTGTTATATATCTGATTTTTATTACAGGTAAACTGAGCCTTGCAATAAAACTACGGTGGGTAAATTTAAGACCCCTGAATACTACACAAAAGGTGTGAGTATAAAATTTTAACCTGTTTGTCCTGACGAATGCTCCATAGACCCGGCTGGGCAACAAGGAGCTGAAACATGTTGACAGTTTGTTTAAAGTGATATGCGAGGATCCAGTCACTTGATCCAAGAGTATACCCGTCTGTTTCTTTTAATAACAAATCACATCCGTTTATAATTAAAATATTTGCTTGGATGTAGATTTGCTTTTTAAGAATAACCTTCTTTTGTGGTGGTACCTACACACATCTCTGGACACTACTTCGCTACCCCAGAGGTTGCCTCCGTGGGGCGGAGAATCAACATAAACCGCACAATATTAAACATAGCGTTTATGAGGGTTATCTAGAGAACCTATGGTAACGTAGTTACAAGTGTCCTAGTCTAATTTTGATATACGCACCTACACACACTCACATTATGACATAACACAAAAAACACAATACATGGATGAAGAGCTGTTCACATTTTTTTTTAAAGTGCCTGAAAAGAAAGTAAAATAGAAAAAAGAGAAGCTTACTGGCCCTGAGGCGATACTCCAGGAGAGTGAAGGAGTTGTGAAAAGGAGAGACATCTGTTTCAGTGGCTATCCCTACCCTGGCCCTTCCTAATGGATATCTGATGCAGACACAGAATAGGCCCCTTGGGAGGGGTGGAGGACTGGAAGTCCTATTTAAGGCTGTGTTTCCCTGCACTCTCTCCCCTCAAACAATTCCAGATTGTGAAAGTACTATGTTTAAAATAACTTTGTCTCACAATTTTACTTTCTCTGGACTCTTAGTTTACCGACCTCTGGGCCCTGTCAAGGCCTTTCAGGAAGCCCTAGTACACACTGTTTCCACTCTCTCGCTAGGAACAGCGAATTTTAATATCGTAGGAGACCTCAATTTACATCTTGAACTTACTAGCTCCATGAAATTGCTAACTTCTTTGGAGATCGGGAGGCTTGCCAACTGACTCAATTGGTGAAGGGACCGTCACACACAGCGGGTCATTTACTTGACCCTATATTTACGAATCTCCAGTCTTTGGAAGTTAATAGCCCCCTTCCTATTTCTTGGATGGATCATTTCCTTATTTCCATGCGTCTATATGCCAGGTACCCCTTTGGCAACCCCTAGACAATCTTATATGAAGCTACCATGGCACAAACTAGACATGGCTGCCTTTGCCACTATTTTAAATGTGTCCCATCCAGACTGTCCCACTAACTTAGAGGAAGCGGATAGCGCCTTTAGGGGCTGGATCAATAACTAACTTGACCTCTGTATCCCTATGAAATTGAGAGGGACCAAGCCCACACAACCCATGCGTGGTTCAATGGGACTCTTTGCATAGAAAAGAAAAAATTTAAAATTTTGGAAAGAGCCTGGGGGCGAACGTATGATGTTGCCGCAAAAATAACCTACATGACTGCAATCCAAGCCTATCACAAATTAGTTCAGAAGACTAAAACTGTGTTCTACGCTAATTTGATATCTTCTAGTCCCAACCCCTCCAAAACTATCTTCTCCTTGATGAAGGAAATGGTGAAACCTCAGGCAGGGATATCCAATATTACATCTACAAACACATAGTGTGAGTCACTAGCAGAGTATTTCATCAAGAATGTGGAAAATATTTATGGCACTCTCCATACTAGGCAGGAAGGTTCTAAATCTTTAGAAGCCATTAACCCCTCAGCCATTCTTCACTCTTTATCTGCTCTTCCACCCATGTCCATTAAAGATCTGGATGCCTTAGCAGCTAAGGTTAAATCAGGCTCTCCCGATGATACCCTAAAGACTGATGTTTTTAGAAAACTTAAAAACTGTCTCATGATTGAAGGCAGGGAACTAATTAATACGTCTCTTCTGCTGGCGGAAATCCCTAAAACATGGAAGCATGCTAAGGTTATCCCCCTTACTAAGAAAGCCCACATTGGATCAACCTTTATCAGAGAACTTCCGGCCCATTTCACTGATTCCGTATCTAGCTAAGATTATGGAAGCTCATGTTAACATCACTCTGACTCGCTATTTGGAGGTCAATGAGATTCTGGATAGTTCCCAAAATGGTTTCTATTCCAAAAATAGTACTGAGTCGTCTATTTTAGCGGTCACCAAGCAATTGTGGGCCACGCTGGATGAGGGGAATATGTCAGCACTGATTCTGTTGGAACTAAGTGCAGCCTTTTACACCGTCTCTCATGAAATTCTGCTTCAAAGACTAAAAGAGATTGGTGTCAAAGACAAGGCACTGACCTGGTTCTCATCCTTTTTATCCGAGCGCTCGTTCCAGGTACATGCCCCTCCCTATGCATCCAGTATCCACTCTCTGGGATGCGGAGTCCCTCAGGGCTCGACCCTGAGCCTGTTGTTATTCAATGTATATGTCCGCCCACCGGCCCTGTTGGCCAAAGCACGTAATATCAAAATGGTATCATATGCTGATGATGCACAACTGGTCTTCACCTTCTCTAACAATAGCGATCTTGACCAACTGAAATTTCGTGAAGATCTGCTGGCCATTTCTGACTGGATGGCGGGCAACTATTAAAAACTCAATGCTTCCAAACGGAGGTTCTCTTAGTCGGGCATAATACACATCAATGGGATAGTCAATGGTGGCCCACAGCTTTGGGCCCCCTCCCCTACGGAAAACGGTGGTCAAGAACCTAGTGATACTGATAGATGGGGACCTTTCATTTGCGCCACATGCTAAAAAAGTAGCCGGGCTATGCTTTGGTCTTCTCCGTGGCCTTAAACCCATTCTGGGGTTTTTTGATGCCCCAATTCGGCAAACAAGTGTCCAATCTGTAGTCCAGTCACGGCTAGATTACTGCAATGGACTGTTACTAGGGGCAAATAAAACTGTGACCAGAGGATTTCAACGGGTACAGAATGCGGCTGTACGTACTCTTTTTGGCGCACCCAGGCACTGCCATACTTCCAACCTTCTTCGTTGTCTGCACTGGCTGCTGATTGAACAGAGAGTTAAGTTTAAAACCGTCTGCACCACTCATAAGATTCTTCATGGTCAGGGCCCTCAAGTTCTCCAGGGTCTGTGTATGACCTATGTCCCCTCTTGGGCCCTACGCTCTGCTAATCATCATCTTGGCCGCACCATTTAAGTGCAGAGGCGTAGAGCAGGGGGCGTTCCTTCAGGGCTTGTGCCCCGATCTTGTGGAACTCTCCCCCTCTTGCTGCCATGTGTACACAGGATCCCTGGATTTTTAGAAAACTGATCAAAACATGGCTCTTTTCCTCCATTTAGCTCTATTCTCTTTACCTCTCGTCCGACTGTAATGGGACGCCCCATTGCTGAGGCAGCCATGCGCACTACAAGAACATTTAACATAACATAACATAACATAACCAGGATGACAAATTACCCATCAGCAAGCAAGGAATTATAAAAGACATTTGATTTGACAAATGAAAAGCAATGGGAGGAGTTCAAGTCCGCAAAGTACATATAACAGATCATCCTGACGGCACAAGCGCTGTCTAGGCTGGACCTAATAAGAGATATAGAAAATAATCAGTGAACTCATATTTTTACTAATTGAATACATTATGTCTAATGGGCTCAGTGTGGAAAGAGAAGCCACCTGAATACAAGACTCTTTACAGTTTAAGGGCCCAATGTAATTCTTGTCAGTGAGGATACTCAGTCACAAAGAAAACAGAGTATCCTCACCACCAAGAATTTGGTCCAACCGCTGCATTTAGATGCAGGAGCACCCCTGGGTAATCATGGCAGAGACTACTTTGTCTCCGCCGTGATTAATCCCCTCCGGGTGGCCCTGGACAGTACAGGCCCAGGGAGAAATGACTACATGTCCGCCACCCAATTTAGTTAGGCAGATATCTAGTAATTTTTTGATGTTCCTTACCGCTAGGAAAACCTGGCGGTAAGGAACAATTAAAACATTTGAATGCCCCCCTCCACGGGAGAACCCTCCCATGGCGAGGAAAGCATATCTTTTTTCTTTACAAAAAGAAAATCCTGTAAGGAAATCCAGTTTCAGTATTTTCTGTTTGAAAAGAAAAAAAGATTACTGTTTGTTACAGGGCTCTCCTTCTTATGCAGCCCTATAACAAACAGTAAAATGCACTGACAGGAACCACAGTGACGGTGTTTCCTGCCAAAGCTTTTATAAATGTATAAATTTGGCGGACGGATTAGTCACGTCCTGGCAGACGCAAAGTCCTCTGCAAGGCCAATGGTGACTACTCCATCCAATAGGAAGCTTGGCCTTCTATGTAGTATATTAGAATTAGTACAGTAGTGTTAAAAACAAGCATTGGTATAGCCAATAGAGCTTGCCCATACAAGATCTATTGGTGCTGCCAATATTTGTTTAGCGATGTTGCACAACTGCATAGTTGGTGTGCCAAATGGCTGAAAGTAAAGAACAATAAGAGATATGAAGTGACTAAGGTTGACCGCATGATAGCGCTTTTATTTTCTCTAGCTCAAGCCACATTACACAGCAGTGAGGCCCCACTTTCTCTCTGACGGGACAGAGGAAACTTTCAAAAATAAATGGAGGAGTACCCCCGTGAGGCTATTTAAAATAAGCCTCTGGAATCCAATGTATTGTGGTGCGCGTAGTGCCCAACCAACCAAGGACACAAGTAGTCCTTTAAGAAGACCCCTCACTCACCAACCTGGTTGGTGACATGCTTCATCACCGAAGCCTACCTAACTAGACAAAGGTGTCGCAGTTTTTTATACACGGTGTCCAATCACTCCGGAATAAAGTCCCTGAGTGAGTAGCATTGGACACCTTTTAAATCACTCACTTTAAATATCTCACTGCACATATAAAAAAAGAAAAAATACCCGCTCCACTGTAGTCAGGTGTCGAAGCACACCCTGTTGGCACTCGGCCTTCGGGGTGGTACCCCGATGATGAAGCATGTCACCAACCAGGTTGGTGAGTGAGGGGTCTTCTTAAAGGGTACTCCTCCATTTGTTTTTGAAATATTTATCAGGGGACCAGGAGTTTCCTCCATACACATACCTAAATACCCTTTCTCTCTTGTTGTTCATATTAGGGACAGAGGAAACACCAAGGACGTGGGAGGTGAGGTGAAGAGGGCAAACAACAACAAAGTGGAAGGGAGATGGAGTGACGGGGCAAGCAACGCCGAAGCAGGAGGGGGTGGGAGGAGCAGGGGCAAGCAACAAAGACACGGGAGGATGTGAGAGGGATGGGACAAGAAACAAGGATGTAGAACAGAGTGGGAGAGTCAAAGTTGCACAAGGATACAGGAAGGGGTGGAAGGGACAGGGAGCAGTAGAAAGGAGCGGCAAACAGATGCATTCGAATGGCGAGCTAGAGTAAAAAAAGCGTCTGAAAGTTCGCAGCCAATGGAAGGGCAGTGGCTGCAGACAGGAAGCTGTACTTGGTCCATGCGGAACAGAACTTGACATACATATGAGGAGAACACGAAAGCTAGTGCTGCTAACCAATGAGGAACAAGTAAATGTAAGTGATGTGGAAGCCAATCAATGGTAAGTAACGGGCGAACTATAAACCCCTTTTTTTTAAATTATTTTTATTTTACAAGAGGCTTGCAAGGGACAGTGTGTGTGCTGTCTCAGGTGACATCTACAAATAAAATAATAAAGTGACACAAATAATTAAGAGTCTAATCGTTTAGAATATTACTTCAGCTTTGAGAGAAATGCATGAAAGAGAGATATAAGGGGAAGAGATGAGGAGGAGAAGAAAGTGGTGATGGGAATGAGGGGAGAAAGCCTATGCGCAATCCCAGTTGCCTGGCAGTCCAGCCATCTTGTGCCTTCTTTAGAGGTGGGTGGTAACAGAAACTCCTGTGATTCCTAGAGGAAGCCCTATATTTGGAAAAGAATCATCAGTGGAATTTACTTTATAGGGCTAGTATCTTGAGGAAAATATTACTGGTGGAGTTTTCTTCAGCTGTATTATTCCTCCAGAAAGAGACATTTTCCATTACCACCCAACTTGCTCATCAGTCATACAACTGCCCACTGCAAGGAAAAAGCAAGACCCTTCTCTTCCCTGACTCGCCTTTTGAAGCACTTGAATCTCAAGGTACAATCAATACAAGGCCAATTATTCTTTGAAGGGCTAGTGCACTTGTGCAAATGTTAGAGTTCTCTACAGGAGGCAGGCACAGGGCCTATGTTCTGCACGCTTATTTTAGCAAGGTCGTTATTTGTGGTTGTCACTCAATTTCGTTCCTTGTCCAAAGTCTTTCACCAGCACAGGGCCCGGGGTAAACAGTGGGCACGTTTGGCGCTATTATTATTATTATTATTGTTATTTTTTATTGGAGTGAACACCCTCAAACTCAACAGGGAAACAAACTCACCCACTGGCAGCCATGATGGAAGTGTATCAAAGTGTGGGGGTACTTATTTTTCTGGCAATTCCCTTGCACATGCACTCTCGTAAATGTATTTTTACGGTCCATGTAAAACAGCCTGAATAAAGTATTTGAAGGCAATAGGATAATAATACAGTAACAGCCGGCAGTCCCACACCTGACATGGGGCAAGTTGGGTTGTTTGCTGTTACAAAGAATTGAATTCTGACAGGTGGCACCATGTCAGACCGTTAACCAAGAAGCAATGGATGTATGACGGTACAATGCGTGGTATTACCAAGCGTACCGTTACAACGCGTCTTTTACAACGCAAGTCGTTACCACGACTTGCGCTGTAGGGGTGCGACTTAGGAATAGTTAAATTTACTATTCCAACACCAGCCTACGTACAGTAGGGAAGGTGTTGGAATAGTAAATCTACTATTCCTTATCCTTGAGCGTCCTCCAGCGCAAGTCTTGGTTACGACTTGCGTTGTAAAAGACGAGTTGTAACGGTACTGCGGGGTAACATCCGCGTTGTAAAGGATGTTCCCCGAAGCAATGCTAAAGGCTGTCATTTTCATAGTCATTTCTGAACGGTATTCTACAAAAATCTGTTTTATGTTGACTTTGATTTTCTTGTTTGTTTCCCTTTCGTGTATTCAGCCGGCATGTTACAGGGTCACCATGAGGCTGCGCGGATTACCATTAGAGATACCTTTTCTGCGGTACCTTGAGAGGAAAGTATATTATAAACAAGTTTGATGCCTTAATGGAAAGAAAAGCACAGAGGGACCCTGAAATGCCCAGCGGATGCTGGCAGTCAGTCCATCCAAGGAGAGTAAAGAGATTCCGGAAGTGCCGGCTCTGATCCACCAGCGACAGGCCGAGGGGCTGTACCTCCTCCTTCGGCACCACTTTTCCTGGGCAGCCGCCGGTGTACTTCTATCTGTCTTAGAGCTTTATTGGTCCTAAGTGTAGTGTTGTGGGCCCTGGGTCTGCATACTACTAACGAGGCACACGGACACAGTGTAGTAGTGTACTGGAACTGGCCCAGGGCACCTGCGCCCTCCCCTTTTATTAGCAGGGTCACCTGACTGGTGACGTCTGTGATGGGTGGGGGTTCAGAGTGGGTACAGCAGGAAGCTGAACTCTAGAACGTGTCCAGCAGAACACTACATCCCTCCCAAATTTTAATGACAAAAAAACAAACAAAAAGTCCAAACTATGAAGAAAACAAACAACAATACACAGCACCAATGAGTCTCTTTAGGTCATCTGCTGTGCGGAGCTGGAGCTCTGGACCACACTGTCAGGAAGCTTTGGTCCGCCTCGGCGATGTAGTTCAGACTGGCCTTGTCTCGCAGTGCTGGAGTCTATCTACACAGCTCAAATAGCGGTGCATCTGGAGCGGTGGTGGAGTTCACTTTGGAGGTCTTGCAGGCACTCAGGCTCCAGTGGACTGCAGACCTGCTAATACAGTGGATGACCTTGGTGGATGATGGCCTTACTTGGAGGCGATGATGGTTTCCAGGTCCCGCTGGCCGTGCAGTTTCAGACTTGCCCCTCTGCCTGGACCCCCACTCCGTCACAGGAGTCTCCTAAATAGTCTTCCTGCCAGGCTGACATGGGACAGTGTGGACTGTGCAGGCCTTGTGTGGGCTGAGCGAATGCGTCGCTGAGGAACTGCCAACATGACCATAGCCAAGTCCCTCATGCAGCCGCAAGTGGTGGTGTCTCAGAGTCTGTGTTCTATGCCTTCCTCACATGGTCTTTGGGTGACCAGTATTCATCTGTGACCTCCAGGCATCCCAGTGCCTGTCATGGAGCTGCTGACTATGCATCTCTCTGGTTCGGATTCCCCTCTCACAGGAACCCTGCTGAGGCCCTTGCCCCTGGATTGCCACATGACCACGTGGTCTGCTCAAGCCTTTCGTAGGCCATGCTGAGGGGTTGCTGTAGAACTCCCAACAGGGTCAAGCTTCATGTAACCCCAAGGGTGGATGGTCTTGTAGTCGGGTGTGCTCTTCTTCAGCAGGCTTCAGGGTTATGGGGGCACAGAGAAGGTTCCTGGGTGGCTAGCCTCCCACGGCGCCAGGGGTGCCACGTTGAACTCCGGATGTCTTGATGATTTGGATCTACTCTGTTTGTGTGATGCTCCTTAGATGTTCTTGGTGGCAATTATGCAGCTGGATGATGAACACAATACTTTTCTTTCAGTTGGGCAACAGGGGGGGATCTCTTGCTTTAGGTGACCTCGTGTAGTGAGGAGAACTGGAGGGACTTCGTGGCCACTTACAGTTGTTTTCTGGCAGGTGCACTTGCTAGACGTGATACAATTGATGCCAAGCAGCTGGTGACAGGTGACTGGATGGTCACACTGTGAACTGTGGGGTCTGGACGCAGTTCTTGATTGCTAGCGGCTTATGGTTGGTGTTCCCGCAGAGCTGTCTCCAGTGGCGTCTCTGCACCCCAGTGGCTGACTTGGGTTGGTAAACACCTTTTCTAGTGCTGGCACGAGTCCTCTTTCCTTTCGCTCTACTCCTTTTCCTTCTTGTGCGCATGTGGTGGTTGTTTGCCCTGTGGCAACATGCCACTCTTTTCTCCTCCTTCGTGACGTGGTGTCCTGCCACACTGTTCTTCCCCTTCGCGATGTGGCACCCAGCCACGCTCTTCTTTGCTTCTGACCAGGTTACTCGCTAGGATGTGGCATCCTGCCACATGTCTTATGTTTGCCCCACATGGACATCTCGCTGGTCGTGTCCGGTACTTAGGACCATCTTTAATTTGCTGCAGACCTTTTGCAGGTCTGTTTTGTCGGTAGGACTTGCTTCTTCTCCTTGAGGACTTTTGTGGGCCCCATCCCCACCTCAGGGATTTTTGCAGTGCTCCTCAGCCAGGATGGCAGGTTCCCTCTTCGATTGAGCGTGTTGTGCTTGCGCCTCGAGCCTGCGCCATCTTGGCGCCTGCTACTGCCTCCATTCAGGCAAGCTTGGCTGGCCGGTCACTTCTTGTGATGTGCTCCTTGCTTGTGGTAGGATGTGGCATCCGGCCACGTGTCGCCTGTTGTCGGACAACATGTTGCGGTGGCAGCTTGCCACGTGGAGTATGTAACTCCTGTCTTGGGCCACTGGTGACTCCATTGTGAGGCAGTGTGAGGGAGGACACTCTTTGCTGTCTTTGGCCCACTGCGGGGCTTCACCTAGTGCAGTGGAGATGTGGAGGCTCTCCTTGCTGCCTTCAGCATTGCTTCTTCTCTGTGGAGAGGTCTCTCTCCTAGGTGCCTGGCCGTGCTGTCAGGTTTTCGAATGCAGCTTGCTGCGCACCTCTGACTTATTCATGGTTGCCCTCGTCTGGTGCTTGGCGTGCTTGCTCTTCCTTCTTGCGGTGGTGGCCGTTCACCAGCATGGTGGGTGGTGCAATTTCCTTGCTTGTGGTGGAGTCAGACAGCCAAAGAGGGTTGCACGCTCTGTGCATGTTCTTCACGCACTTCATCTGGGGCTTGCTGTCTTCTTGGACTTTGCTGTTTTTGTCTATTTGACGCAAGTATGGGTTGGTGCAGCTTCAGGCTTCTTGCGGACTCTTTGCTGCTGGGAGAAGGTACACTGTCTTGCTACCTTCCTGCCGGATAGGCAAATACGTGGGGGGGTTGAACGCTCTTTTTCACAAGTTGTTGCTGCCTAGGGGGAGGGACTCTACAGGCTTCTGATAGCCATTTCTCTTGCAGGGCAGATGGGTGCAAGTAGTGCTCTTGTTCCACTACCATCAGGTGGCCACTAGCGGGCATGTATTAGTCTCATGGGCAACATCTCCATGTGGGTGGCATGAATGATTACTTATTTTGTTTGAGCATGTAAGCAGGGCTGCTGTTATGCTGCTAGAGGGACAAAGATTATTCATAACGAGCAGGGTGCAGTCAGCGCCTGTCTTAGCTGTCCTTCACAGCCTCTGTCTCCGTTGATCAAGAGGGATGGAGAGCTGTAGATGCCCCTGTTTGTAGCTGGTCAGTCAATGTGGGAAGTAGTGCATTACCAGAGGCGTGGTCGTGGGGCACCACTGAGTCTCCTGCCAGGGCCGGCGTGCAGTACAACAGAATGGCGGCTAGGTGGCACCATTATGCGAGTGTTTCTTGAGGCATCAGGCTATGCGCAGCGCTAGTTGGGAGGTGAATGACTTCGGTTGGGGTAGGTAAAAAACGTTGTTGAGCTGTGCCTTCAGTGTGGTTCTTTCACGCTTTGTCCTCTACTTTTCTTTCATTACTGCCAGTGATATGCATCACAGCAGCACTGGAGGTTCAGGTCCTGGGGTGAGTGTAGGCTGGTGTCTTCAGGGAGGGGTGGGAGTTGCGAGTTGATTATAGTGGCTTTCTTTACCTCCCAGGCAGCTTCCTCTGTTACAGGAGCTCTGCGCTGGCTCCAGTGGCAGTCAAGTCCACCACAGCAGTCTTGGACTGAGAATATGGAGCACTTTACTTCAGTCGCCAGCCAGGCTGAGGTGGGGCAGACCACTGCTAGGGGCGCTGCAGACGCTTTTGGAGGAGGCCGCGGCTCTCTTCGCTGAAACCGCAGGCCATGCTCCAATAGAAGTGCTTATGCTGGAGGGGCACACAGTGCCGGGAGGCTCTTATTTTAACCCCAGTCAGGGCCGTCATATGGAATCACTCTGGTAAGTGCTATTTATTTACGTGCAGGCCACTACCGGTTTCCCAGGATGATGGGCCTTACTTAACAATGTTGGTGTTCTAAGATGGCTGCAGGGAGCATTGCCATTGTTCCTGGGAACTGTATAGCTGCTCCAGGAGGTGTCAGGGGCTCGCTCTACTCATGCTAAAGGGAGGCCTCAGTCCTTTAACTTGCCCGTGGGGCGATGCTGTTGGCTCAATGTATGCAGTGCAGGGAGGGTGCGGCCTCAGCCCATGAGCCTCTCCACCTGCAAGCAGCTGGTGTCCAGCCAACCGTGCACACGTTGGAGCTCCTCTCCTGGGGCACTGTGGGCGAGGAAGAAACTGCATTCGAGCCAGGTCAGAGTGTGACTCTCCTCTCACACTTGGGCTGGAGTCTCCTCCTCTACAACATTCTGTCGACCGGTGCCTGATCGGGAGACGTCCGCGTCGTCGATGCTGTCATCTGTCACCTTCACTTTGGGCTGCATGGCAGGTGGGGTCAGACCCACTTGTCGCCATTGCAGTGTTGTGGGCCTTGGGCCAGCATGCTACTAGTGATGAACACGGACACAGTGTAATAGTGTACTGCCCGGACCCTTTTATTTGCAGGGTCACCTGACTGGTGACGCCTGTGATGGGTGGGTGTTCAGAGTGTGTACAGCAGGAAGCTGAACACTAGAACGTGTCCAGCAGGACACTACATCAAGCATGGAGCACGGCCATCTTAGGACTCGTCCAATGTAAAAACCGGGACCAAACTAAGCATGGCATACATTAAATACAGATTTATAACGCAATCAATGCTTGAGCGCACTTTTTTATTTCTTTTAACCCCAACGATTATGTCTCTAACGATTTGTTCAGTGAAAGACAATAGTCAAACCAATCTTTCATAAACACGCACCCCTCTCTCAGTACTCCCAAATGGTAATTACTGGGTGTGTGCAAAGTGAGAAAAGAAGACTTGGCAAAATAAAACCAAAAGTTAATTACAACCCATAAAGCTATGTATTTTGTTTTTCCTGCTGAGCACTTTTACACTTCTCTTTAACAAGAGTGCACCTGCACTCACCGCAGAGCACCCTCCACCCTTGCAGCACCTCTGAGTAGAGCATAACACCTGTTTTTTTACGGCTTGGGAGGAGGTGAGAGGGAGTATTGCAAGCAGCAATATAGCCTGAAGCGCCCAGAGCGTAACACCAGCAGGTGTAATAAAGTAGTCCCTAAACCAAGAGATAAAGAACCAAAGCATAAAAAGACAGAACTTGGTCCCTGCTATCTGGGAGTAAACAAATGAGCAAAAGGAGGGACAAAGAGGCACGACTGACCACTAGAAAACAAGGATTTTTAAAGGACACAAACAAATAAATTAATAGCAGGGGGATGGCTGTAAGCCCCAAAAGAAGTATACTAAAGTATATCAATAAAAACTCTGCTGCACTACGCGGAGCTTCACGAGCAGTGGAGTGTGTTAGAAAAATGCCAGTTTGCAGTGATTTTCAGTACCAGGTACTTGTCCGCACTGGGCAAAAATCGCAAACGGCACCATGCAGACCAATAGCTGGCGCTCAAGTCGATTTTAACTTGAGCGGCAGCATTCTCAACGCGAATGGACGGTTTCTCAATGCGAGCGGTCGCGAAGATACGTGAACGGACGGTTTCTCAACGCGAGCGATCGCGAGCATACGCGACCACTCGCAATGTGAAATGTGACCGCCTGCGTTGAGAAATCTTGCTGGGAGGTTGATTTTCCATGCCCGCGCTCGCCAACTTGATGTTGACGATCGCGAACGAGGAAAAATCTCACCGGGAGGTGGATTTTCCTTGCTTGCGCTCGCCAACTTGATGTTGATGAACGTGAGCGAGGAAAAAAACTCTGCTTCGCAGCACAAAGCGGAGTTTTTCGGAACTCTGCAAGCTCCGCATAATGCATATTACGGAAAACTCCAGATACTCCTCAAGCGGGGTGGAGTTCACCGCCCAGACTTACTTAAAAGTACATTAGAGCAACTGCCATAAATTGAGTAGACAGTATGAGGTAATTTAACCTACAGCCTAATTTCCGATGGGCTCTGGTTAAAGCTTTCTGCATGAGAAGGCCGTCCAGTCTCTGCTATAGTAACTTGGTGGTTCTGTGGACTCTAAATTGAGCAGAGAACCACAAGTTTAGCGAATAGGACAATCGGCATGCTTATAACGGAGGACCCCATCTGCCAAACTGTAAATGAGGCCTTTAGCTTTAATGAGCTGCAATAACATCAACAGGCACGTACAGAGCCAATCACTTTTAGCAGATGCAAGTGATATGTGTGGTATAAAATGCTCTATTTTACCCCAGCTTTTCAAAATGTTCTCTTGGGAGAGCTCCACCGAATCTTCCCCACAGATTGCTCCCTGCAGTTAAAGTCAGGAATTTCACTACATAACTTTAAAGATCTCCAGCAGTTTTGATCTAGCCTTCTGGATTGTGCATGGTTTCCCTGGCAGTCTGAATACAACCAGGTGTATGAACCTACAGCGCGGGTCTGTAAGCAAAAAAGTGAAAACACCTCTTCAAACACACCTTGTACCACTCCCAGATGGGCAGGCTGCCAGAGTAGTAGTGAGAGCTATCGGAGGCCTCGGGCAGTGTCCAGGCATGCAGTATGTGGAGCCAATACTGGATGCTGAAGTGGGCAGAGCCAGTGATGGAAGGAAGCAGTGCCAGTGATGGACGGAAGCAAAACCTCCATTTTGTGACGCACGTGAAGAAGTTGTCCGGTTCCTGCTTCGGCATATTGAAGAGCTTGAGGAAGTTTATTCCTCTCCTGCCGAATGCTTCTAGGGAAACCGTGGTCTGGGCGTTGATTCTGTCCCGCCTGGACTACGCCAATGCGCTCCTGGTAAGCTGCTTGGGGTCCCTGGTTAAAAAACTTCAGGTAGTGCAGAATTCAGCAGTTAGACTCCGTATGGGGCTCTCCCCTAGAGCTAGTGCAGTGCCAATGGTGGAAGGAAGCAGTGCCAGTGGGCAGCACCAGTGGCAGAAGAAAGCAGTGCCAGTGGTGACAGTGGGCAGCGCCAGTGGTGGAAGGAAGCAGTGCCAGTGGTGGAAGGAAGCAGTGCCAGTGATGGACAGAAGCAGTGCCAGTGATGGAAGGAAGCAGTACCTGTGGGCAGCACCAGTGGCAGAAGGAAGCAGTGCCAGTGGTGGCAGTGGGCAGCGGCAGTGGTGGAAAGAAGCAGTGCCAGTGGTGGCAGTGGGCAGTGCCTGTGGTGGAAGGAAGCAGCGCCAGTGGTGGCAGGGGCAGTGCCAGTGGTGGCAGGGGCAGTGCCAGTGGTGGAAGGAAGCAGTCCCTGTGATGGCTGTGAGCAGTGCCAGTGGTGGAAGGAAGCAGTGACAGTGGTAGTGATGGGCAGTAGCTGCTGAGTAAAGTGTTGGGTCCAGGCACTTTCTCCTTTTACAGATTAAGTGCCAGTCTTCATTGTTTTATTAACATTTATTTTACTTCATTGTTGCTTATAAATGAACGCTTTTCACACATTTGAAGAAGTCGGTTAATGATCAGCATTATCCTTTATTAGCCAAAGGGTTTAAATGCTCTAAGACAGACGCCCTGTATTACCAAATGTGGAACAAACAAAAAACGTTTTTATGAAGCCATATACATCTTCAAAATGTTGTTATAACACTCATACATAAAATAAATGAAAACATTTGCAGGCAATCAAACATTTTGTTAAATGAGCTGCACCACTGAGCAGTGATGGCTGGAGTCAGCCTGTAGCTTCATCTTTGAGGCTCTGCCTTCAAATATCAGCTGCCTCTTGAAATTAAAGATCTTTGAATATACATGAAGGAGGAGTCTAGCGCCAGGACACCCTTTTCCTGCATCTTTGAGCGAGTTATACATTTCTCAATGAATTCAAAATCATACGGGAAATGCACAGTGTTAGAAAGGGAAGCTTGGGAGCATGTCTGAGCAGCAGGATGCAGGATGTACGGCAGACGTGTTGCTTTAAGCACATCTCAAAGCTGACCTCTGCCTCACCAAGGCAAGCCAGCTATAAAATCAAGAAAAACATGTGCGACTGAACCACTACTATGAAGGAATCCAGGGAAAATCTAGTTTGCATTGGTAGAAGATGCCATATGTGCGATGTGTGACCGTGGGCAGGTCCACAACACCTCTGCCAAGCGATATCTCACTGAGGGCATCTTCAGACACTACACCCAGGCTATCCTGAGACTTCACTCTAGGGCTCCCCTAGTGCTGACAAGAGATATCACACGGAGGGCATCTTCAGACACTACACCCAGGCTATCCTGAGACTTCACTCTAGGGCCACCCTAGTGCTGTCAAGAGATATCACACTAAGAACATCTTCAGACACTACACCCAGGATATACAGAGACTACACTCTAGGGCCACCCTAGTGCTAACAAGAGATATCACACGGAGGGCATCTTCAGACACTACACCCAGGCTATCCTGAGACTACACTCTAGGGCCACCCTAGTGCTGTCAAGAGATATCACACTAAGAACATCTTCAGACACTACACCCAGGATATACAGAGACTACACTCTAGGGCCACCCTAGTGCTAACAAGAGATATCACACCCTGGGTGTCTTCAGACACTACACTAAGGCGATCCTGAGCAAGATCTTGGAGGCACATGTGGCTTCTTGCATCAGCTCCTTTGTAGTGGAGTCATCTTTCCTTGATCCACACCAGACGGGTTTTAGGCCAGCTCATTCAACAGAGGCTGTCATCCTAACAGTTATGGATGAATTGAGAAAGGGAGCCGACCATGATGTCCCACAGGCTCTGATTCTCCTGGATTTGTCTGGTGCTTTTGACTCCTCGATCATAATATTTTGATCGGCCGTGTCCGAAGCGCCGGCATCCAGGTCTCAACCTTGGGATGGATACAGTCCTTTCTTAAGGATAGATACCAATCGGTTTGGCTAGGAAATTTCTGCTCTAAAAAAGGGAAATTACAATGCGGAGTTCCACAGGGGTCCTCTCTATCCCCCCTTTTATTCAATTTGTACATGCAGCCCCAGATTCTCCCCTTGAAGGAAATCGAAGTCTCGATGTTTAACTATGTAGACGATCTGCAATCAATATTTAATATTCAATCTACAAGAATGTCTGAGTTAAATCTTCAATCGGTCATGTCTTTTATCAGCAATTGGATGAATGCCAATCAACTAAAGTTAAACCCCGATAAAACGGAGCTAGTTCTGAAGAGAGGCTCTTCAAATCCTTGGAATCCAAATTTTTGGCCCTCATCTCTGGGCTCTCCTCCCCTTCCAGCTTCTTCAGTAAAAAGTCTAGGGATCAACGTTGGCTCCTCAATTCTGGAATTCCATTCCCCCGTCTATATGCACTATTGATGCCTATCTCCAGTTTAGGAAACAACTGAAGACTTGGTTCTTCATCAAAGCTTGCAACTAACTTCTAACAATCTATAGGATTAGCTCAGTTCTCTCATGTCTCTAAGCGGCAAGAAACCAACCCGGTGAACGTTGCGCTATACAAGCAATTTTAACATAACATAACATAACATTAACATCCTGAGACTTCACTCTAGGGCCACCCTAGTGCTGACAAAAGATATCACACCGAGGGCATCCTTAGACACTACACCCAGGCTATCATGAGACTTCACTCTAGGACCACCCTAGTGCTGCCAGAGATATCACACCGAGGGAATCTTCAGACACTACAACTAGGCTATCCTGGGACTTCACTCTAGGACCACCCTAGTGCTGCCAAGAGATATCACACCGAGGGCATCTTCAGACACTACACCCAGGCTATCATGAGACTTCACTCTAGGGCCACCCTAGTGCTGCCAAGAGATATCACACCGAGGGCATCTTCAGACACTACACCCAGGCTATCCTGAGACTTCACTCTAGGGCTCCCAGAGTGCTGGCAAAAGATATCATACTACGGCTATCTTCAGACGGTATGTAACCTTTACAACGAAACTTTTACAACGACCTACCATTACAACGCAACTTTTACAACGCAAACTATTACAACGCATTGCTCTGGGGGGCGCTCTAGGATAGGGAATAGGTTAATTTACTATCCAATAACCTTCCCTACTATCCACCGGGACTGGAGTTGGAATAGTAAATTAAACTATTCACTATCCAGAACCCCAAAGCGCTATGCGTTGTAATGGTATGCGTGGTAAAAACCGCGTTGTAAAGGTAGGCGTTGTAAAAGTATGCATTGTAACGTCATACATCCCTTCAGACACTACACCCAGGCTATCCTGAGACTTCCCTCTAGGGCCACCCCAGGGCTGACAAAGGTTGTAACACTGTGGACGTCTTGGGATTTACACCCAAGATATCCTGAGCCATCAGAGTAGGGCTACCCAGGTCCATCACACTAGCGCTGCCAAGAGACACAACACAAAGGGCACCATGCGACATTACACCCGGGGTATCCTGTGACTTCACACTAGGGCTGTCCTGGAGAGCTTGCACTAGGAACATTCTAAGACACCACATTCAGGTTCCTAAAACTCCCGCAAGACTTCCTACTGCCCCAAAACCAAAGCATCACTCAGAGCCAAGGTGAGACGATACACTGAGAATATCCTGAAACATCACACTAGATCTACACCGAGACATCACAATAAAGCTCCCATGAGACATCATATTAGAGCTACCTTGAGACATCCCACTAGAACTACACTGAGACATCACAATAAAGCTTCTATGTGACATCATATTAGAGCTACCTTGAGACATCACCCTCGATCTACACTGAGATATCACAATAAAGCTTCCATGAGACATCATATTAGAGCTACCTTGAGACATCACACTAGCGCCACTGTGGCATCACACCAAAATGGGAAGTCACACTTGCTAGGTTGGGTCATTATGCACGGACCATACTGAGAAGTCACACTCTTGCTACTCTGAGACATCACACTCTTGCTACCCTGAGACATCACACTCTTGCACCCTGAGACATCTCACTCCTGCTACACTGAGACATCACACTCTTGCTACCCTGAGACATCACACACTTGCTACCCTGAGACATCACACTCTTGCTACCCTGAGATATCACACTCTTGCTACTCTGAGACATCACACTCTTGCTACTCTGAGACATCACACTCTTGCTACCATGAGACATCACACTCTTGCTACCCTGAGACATCACACTCTTGCTACCCTGAGACATCACACTCTTGCTACCCTGAGACATCACACTCTTGCTACTCTGAGACATCACACTCTTGCTACACTGTGGCATCATAATAGGATTCTACTGGGAAGTCACACTTTCACTACCTTGAAACATCACACTCTCACTCACCTGAGACATCACACTAGGGCTATTCTGCGACATCACACTAGGGCTACTCTGAGACATCACACTAGGGCTACTCTGAGACATCACACTAGGGCCATACTGGGGACTCACACTCTCACTACCCTGAAACGTCACACTAGGTTCACACTGAGAAAGCACATTTGGGTTATCCTATGGCATGAGAGAAGATGAGCTAACAATTTCTGACACAATAGATGAGCCACTAAACAACAAAGGATATCCTTTAAAATTGTATGATAGCAACGCCAAAAAGATCACCGTTAAGCCCTCCTGCATCAGTGCGCGGCGCCCATGCAGGAAACTATAGCACCTCTGGCACAACTAATGGCTCACTGTCAATGCTATATGGATTAATGGATGCTTGAAGGTTTGCTTTAATACAAGATCCTACCATACTGCAAAATACTTTGTGGCGAATTCACCTAGGGCCATATGTATCAACAAACCCTTTTGCAATTCCTAAATAGCGATTTTTAAGGAATCGCTATTTAGGAATTGCAAAATGGTGTGCATGAAGAAATTCGCTTTTATTTAGCGATTCCTTAATCTTCCTTATTTGCGAATTCGCATTTTGCGAATTCGCAAATAAGGAATAATTTCCAATGCATTCCTATGGGCCAGGAGGCCCAGAGGAATGATTGCGAAATAATTCTCAAATTGCGAATTCGGAATTTGCTAATCGCAATTTGAGAATTATTTCAAGGGTGCAGGGGTGTCTCAATGACACCCTGCTGCACCCCTGAAAAGTACATGAGTGTGCATATGGCGCACATTCATGCCCTATGGGCATGTGTGTGCATCACATGCCACCTTCAAGAATTCGCAAGTTACCATCAACTACAAATTGGTGGTAATTTGCGAATTCTTAACCATAATTCGCAGCCTAAAAATGCTACATACATAGCATTTAAGGAATCGCAAAATTGCAATTCCTTAAATGCTATGGCAAAATAAGGAATCGCAAATCTTTCCTATTCCTTATTTTGCGAATGTATCATACATACCAAAACATGCAAAAAGGCCTTTTGCGATTCGCAAAGGCTGAAATTCTGTGAATTTCGGCCTTTGCGATTCGCAAAAGGCTTGATACATATGGCTCTTAGTGACTATCAGTCATCAAAGCATGTGGCATCAAGAGGTGAGACTGTGCCTGGTGGTCAAAGACTGCTTAGAGGGCTCGCAGAAGATCACATGGAGTGAGAAAGGGAACGACTACGGTGAGCCATGATCACTATCAACACTTAATTTTTTGGTTTTGGGCTAGGTGTTGAGTGATGTTGTGGCGTACACCACACATTCTGACATCTCGCGCGGGCGGTGGGCTGCATTCGCACCAGTGATAGAGTTCACCCTGGTGTACAGGATGTGGTCTGGATCCTGAGAGGGTCTTCTAGATACCCCTAGCTGGACGTCGGTCTGGATCCTGGAGTAGACCACCTGCTCTGAAGCTTTGCAGGGCCGGGGGCTTCTTTTGTCATCTTTAGTACTCAGCGTTGCATAGTGCAAGCATTCCTGGATCCCACCGAGTGAAAAAGAAAACACAAGACACCTGTTAACATTGCAAAAAGGCAAACGTTGCCAGACATCAACTCCTGACAGAGTAGTATTTTTATGACACACCAAAGCAAGCATAAATGTCCTTTACAGTTACTAGAATATGCATAATTTGATCAAATGTACCTCTGGTCTTGACACGCTAGCCACCCGCCATCTATTTTGTGATTTCCTATTCTCTTGATAGTTTTCTTTCCCAGCAAATTCACATCACAATGTTCCTGCACAGTACTACAAGCTTTTGTTGAATATTATTACCCCGACAGAGTGCTAAAAGCTGCAGAAGAAGGGGTGCACTCCAAGTTACACCACACCAATGTCTAATAGTGATTGTAGTCTCCTCAGACCTGGCTGTGGGCTGACTGACAGTTGGTGCAATCACCACTTTTAGCAAGTAGAATGGGTAAGTTGTGTTCTGAGTGTGTCCTCAGGCTTCCAGACACTCTACAAGATTTAGACCATGTATTGATCACTGACGTGCACCCCCTAATTGTGTGAATACATATACACACACTCATGTACACACACATATGCACACAAATGCACACATGCACACACGCACACACATACCCAGGCATATGCATAATGCACATTAGACCGTTGCTCTGCCGAGAAGCCGATCGTCACCTCCGGATGTATGACATTACAACGCATGCTTTTACCACGCATGCTTTTACATCGCAAGTTTTACAACGCATGCCTTTACAACGCATAGTGCTTTGGGGCGCTGGATAGTGAATTATTTAATTTACTATTCCAACTCCAGTCTCCGTGGATAGTAGGGAAGGTGTTGGATAGTAAATTAAATCTATTCCCTATCCTAGAGCGCCCCCCCAGCGCAATGCGTTGTAATGGTTTGCGTTGTAAAAGTTGCGATGTAAAAGCATTGCGTGGTAAAAGTTGCGTTGTAAGTGATGTTTCCCGTCACCTCCTTGGCCTCCGCGTCCATCCAGTTCATCCCCTCAACCATGAAGAAGACGCACTCAGGAGCCCCAACGGACCACTCCCCCCTCACATCTTCCACAGGACCATCGCTGTCATTGCACCTGAACTTGGACGAACAATCAACTCCTCCCTCATATCCGGCATCTGCCCAGGCGACTGGAAGCGTGCGTATGTGAAACCCCTCCTCAAGAAAGAAAACGGCCAGCCCAACTGACCTGAAGAACGACAGGCCCATCTCTCTCCTCCCATTCACAGCCAAAGTCACCGAAAGACTGGTGAACGTCCAGTTGACCACCTTCATCGAAGAAAACTCCATCCTAGAGTCATCCCAGTCTGGCTTTCTCTGCAACCACAGCACAGAGACCGACCTCCTCGCCGCCACTGACAACATCTGCATGCTGCTACACCAGGGACACACCGCAGCCCTCATCTTCCTAGACCTCTCCGCAGCCTTTGACACCATCTCACATCGCACACTAGCCGCCAGACTCCACAACTCAGGAATACAGGGATCCACCCTCGACTGGATCCAATCCTTCCTCTCTGGCAGAACCCAGAGCATCAGACTCCCACCCTTCTTAGCAGTCCATGCCGTGAAGGAACTTGCTTTGGCTTTCCCAGTGTAGTGCCTTTTTTAAGAGCACCGCCGTAGTAACGTCAAAGGACCGCCTGTCAGACAATAAGGAAACTCGTAATCTGGAGGGCACATGGCAGTCGAGTTTGGCGGTGCGGGGAAGTGGCATGCCATCCTGCTCCAGCACTGCCAAACTCATAATCAGGTCCTGAATCTTCACATATGATCTTCACACACACATTCTTCATACACATTCGAGCTTCACACACATTCTTCACATACACATAATTCATACACACACACACATTATTCACACACACATTCTTTACACACACACACACACACACACACACACACTCATTCTTTACAACATTCTGGCAGTGACAGTGCAATGCACTGAGATTTTGCAGAGAAATCTCACCTGTTGTGGGGCTGCAGTCTGACCATGCGTGCCTTTTTTGCCTGCAAACAAACAGGGTTTTACAGTTACAACTCTAGTCATACAGTCTCTGATCTTTTTTACATGCCTAACAATAAATAGGGGTGTGCACAATTGCATAATTTGCGTTTGTGTAATTATACAAAATTATGTGGAATTACGTGTATTTAAGCAAAATGTAAATCCATAGTTCTGTGCTCAATTTTAGACCAAAATGCATCCTCGCACCAATTTGCCATGAGAACATATTTAAACAAAAGCACTGCAAACAGCAACCGTTCGCCTTCTGTAGTTCACATGCATTAGCAGTACTTTTTTGTTAATCATGAATGGCATTTAATTACACAAAGTGCGAAATTGTATAATTGCCAAACAATGCATTTCAGCTAGGTGTGACCAGCTTTGATTTGTTAGGAGGTCTGAAGTGTCAAAGTAACATCTGCCAAGAACTTTATCCAATTTACTACATTTCATGAGCTCTGTTATCTTCCTCCCTCTACTAACATCTTGATCTTCTCTTCTGGTTTAGGGCTGCATCCAGGAATCTTCCAACAATGAGGAGAGAGTGAGAAAAGTTTGTGGCATGGGGAAACATTGCAGCAGAAAGAGGTGAAGCAAATTTAGCTGGTGCGCAATGAGCAGTAGCTGAGCAGTGAGTCATGCCAGGCTATTCCCAAAGCCAGCTTACACGTGATTAATGTACACATGTAGTTTACTCTAGTTTTTGCTATTAACAAAAGCAGAGTGCAAAGTTACTCAGAACTGTAGACTTTCATGTCTCCACCCCATGAAAAAGGGGTGGAGCCAATTTTACGAGTATAGTTTATTACTGCCGAAAAAGAAACAATAGCAAGTTCCGCACAACACATGGCCGACCTCTGATAGTGCAACACCCTCCTATAGAAAATAATTGAGACAGGGACTTAACAATTGAACCCATATAAAATATATTAAACAAAATTATTTAGGAGAGGG
Organism: Lissotriton helveticus; assembly: GCF_964261635.1. Taxonomy (NCBI): domain Eukaryota; kingdom Metazoa; phylum Chordata; class Amphibia; order Caudata; family Salamandridae; genus Lissotriton; species Lissotriton helveticus. The sequence goes on from NC_136065.1 coordinate 2,061,677,684, forward strand.
ACAAATATAAACAAATATGATTTATTGTTTAACAGCATATCCAATAAAGAATATGTATTATTTAATTATGTAGTATTTAAAAAAAATTTGATTGAAAACAATAAAAGAATAAATTGTATTTAAATATAATTAAATGACTTTCAATTAAGTCTGTACATTGCTTTTAATAATTGTTCATGCACAATATTTTTATTTACAGTAGGTAAAAAATGTTTTTCTTAATGTAAACTCCAGAAAAATATGTTTTATTAAATTTAATATATGTAAATTAAGTTAGCGGTGCTATAGTGTTTTTATTTTCTTCTGCATTTCAATTGCATTTATATTGAACATAAAAATATTTCGATTCATGTATAATAAAGTTTAATACACTTTTTATATGTTCCCTATACTTTCCACTTTAGCATAGGGAGATCTCCATCCTATGGTACTGTGAAAAATAAATATTTTGCTCAAAACAATAGTAAAAAGACTTTTATGTTAAATATGAATGCAAATTACTTTATATTAAGAAAAAATGCAGCAGGACTATAAGCTTAATTTTGAATGAAAATACTTTTTTTCATAAACTGACAAGTTGATGTTTGATGCCACATGCTGAGTTTGGGAAATTTATTTCTGGTTTGGTCTCCTTGGAGGCAGATCACCAGAAAGGACTGATATGGCTTGTATGTCATGATTCATATGCAAATATTTGACCATCTATATATAGATGTGGGCGGTAGACTTCGCAAAAGTTTGCTGAGTTTTGCAACAGTTTGTCAAAAAGTCCGCCAACCACCGGGTGACTGAGTTTACCGCCCCTCTCACTCGGGTATGCTCATTGATATCAATTCAGGCTTCACGTTCTCTGAGGTCTATTGGCCATTATGTCTTTTTGGGTGAAGGTTTTCCCTTGAAATATAAAAATAACAATCATACATAAAAACCAACAAGGCTGACATTCCACAGGTAGTGAGTAACTCTCGCCTCAAGGCACTTTATAATCTCACAAACAGCCCGGACTGGCCGTCTTCATAATCAAAGTTAGTCTGACATTGGGGCACCACCCACCAATGTTGGCATATTTGTAATGCTAATAAACCTGCAGCAATTTTCTCCACAAAAAAGGTGTCTTGTCTGGTTATTGCTCTAGGAGAATGCTGTATGGGGGAGGGGGAGTGTTTGCCGATATTGCCACTATGACATTGCTCCTTGAGTAGCGATGTTTTTATGACGTGAGTCAAGTGAGAAAGATGTACGACTCTCAAAGACACATTACCTCCTCCTATATTTTCCCTTAATTAATCACTTAATGAGGCCTCCGCACCTCACAGACACACCTAGTTCCCAAAGTTAAAACCCCCTCTGCCCCCACACGACCTCCTGTTTTAGTTGTGTATTTGCAGACACCCAGTAGGTCGTTGCCACAGGGTTATGTATTTTTGGTATTTTCCTGATCTGGTTTGATGCTCGGAGTCGTGGATTGCTCCTTCACTCAGACTGTATTCAGCTATTCATCCTGCTGCTTGCTGAGTCAGCTTGAGTGGTGGCATGCTGCTCCATTTGGTCGAAGGTGGGGTCGTGCTCCCACGCTGTAGAGCGCCCTATGGGAGGCGCTAGAGTTTGGATGAAAGGACACCGAAGGGATTTTCGGCATCCTTCTGTGCTATTCTGTGTTATTCTTTGGCCCTGTTTTTTTTTTAATGCACAGGGCAGCATCAGAGGTGACTGAGCGCCTCTACTGTACATGCTGCCTGTATTAAGCCTCTGCAACAGCTGGGAAGGAAGTGGCTATGAGTTTGGACATACTGCCTGAACTCTTCGGCCCAAAGGGAGTTTTGGGGGCCGGATGACCACCGGGAAGTCTGTCCCCCAGGCAGTATGGGAGGGTGGTGCTGTCCTGGAACTGCCATTTTGTATTGGGCTACATGCATAGCCCAATTATAGCCCCAACATATATAAAAGGGAGTAATTTGGGCTCCCTACCCCCATTTTAAGTACAGGTGACCTGGTGGTTAGTGGCAAGGAGTGACTTGCTGAACTTGTGTGTTCTCATAGACACTAATCCTCCTATATGTTGTTGTTTTAATAAACTATACACAAATGTACAATTCAACCCCTTTTATTATTAAAACTACTAATCTTTTTTGGAAAGCCATATCTGGTAATGCTATCAATTCTTGAGAGAGTTTATTGAGCTGTGGATATTATAAGACAATGAATACTGCAAAATGATATTCAGAGTTACCATAATTGCCTTCCTCACTTCATTCACTAGGTCCTAGTGCTATCACCAACCGTATCTACCCATAGTACTAAACACCATTTGCTTTTTTAGGGGTGGGCATACCTCAGCAGAATATCGCTGAGTTTTTATGTAACACAGTAAATTCCGTGGAGTAAAAAGGTGCGAGTTCCGGCCATCTCAAATCTATAGAGAAAGCACTGGTGATATTATCTCTGCTGAGTAATCTGGAGCCTCTAAGATAGGTGTAACTTTTCTGATAAGCTTTTGTATGAAACTGTAATATATGTGTTATACCTGGTATCAGCCGATGCAGGTAACAGTGGTCGGGTGGTGGGGCAGGTTGGTGGGGAACCCGTGAGACGACCACAAAGGAAAATTAAATTAATAATTAATTTTCCCTCATGGTCATCTCTCGAAATCTCCCCCAGTCGGTTCCACCGCTCTTACCTGCAGCGGCCGCGGATGCCTGGCATCCTTGGTGTTATAACCCCTAACATTTTGGCTTCAAACCTCCTGTTTTTGCTGACTTCGTTTTTGCTAGCCTTGGGATTCTGTGCACTTTGCCACAGCTGACCAGTGATAAAGTGCATGTGCTCTTTCTATAAAATGTGGTAACATTGACTTATCCACAATTAGCATATTTATTTTACTTATAAGTCCCTAGTAAAGTGTGTTACATCTTCCCAGGGTCTGTGAATTTAATGATATTAGTGGGCCTGCAGCACTGATTGTGCCACCCACTTAAGTAGCCCTTTAAAAATGTTTCAAGCTTGCCACTGCAGAGCCTGTGTGTGCACTTCAACCTGCCATGTCGACCTGGAAAGGTAAATCTCTTGCCAGGCCCAAACCTTGCTTTTTAATGCAAGAAAATCACACCTAGAGTAGGCCCTGGACAGCCCAGAGGGCAGGTTGAAATGTTTTTAAAAAACAGGACTTGTGCTTTTCAGTTTTACATGTCCTGGTTGTTTTTCCTTACTGCAAGGCCGTTATTTATTTTTATTTATTTTATTTTATATGCTTATAAAGCGCCAGACTAGGCCCCCGAAGGGGTATCTCCGCGCTATAACTGCAGGTGGAAAGAGAGTAAAAGAAAGTGTCCAGGGATGGGAAGACAATTAATAGCTGGGAAACAAATGGGTTTTTAGGTTTTTTCTAAACGCCATGTGATTGGTGATTGACCTCAGTCCGAGCGGCAATGAGTTCCATAAGATAGGTCCGGTGTGGGCCAGTGCACGGCCACCTTGTCTGGTTTTCTTAATTCTAGGTATTTTGAGTAGTAGCTGGTCACTGGAACGCAAGGAGCGTCCTGGGATGTAGGGCTGAAAGATGTCTATGAAATACTTAGGGCCCATCCCCACTAGACTCTTGTGTATTGTGCACAGAGTCTTAAACTGAACTCGCTTCTTCACAGGAAGCCAGTGAAGCTGAGACAGTAGGGGGCAGGATGGCGTCCTGGGAGGAGCATTCATGACGATCCTTGCGGCTGTATTTTGAATGACCTGCAATTTCTTGATTTGCTCCTCATTGGCTCCTTGGAGCAATCCATTGCAATAGTCGATCCTACTAATAACAAGAGCCTGCACCAAAGTTTTCCTATGGTGATCCGGGAGATAGGGAAAGACACGTCTTAGCATCCCTATAGCCCGGAAGCAGGTGCCGGCTACTTGATTGACATGGTCCTTGAAAATAAGTTGTTGGTCAAATAAAACTCCCAAGTTCTTGACCTTACTTTTGGGGGTGGGAACAGGGCCAAGTTCCAGAGGCCACCAGTCAGATGACCAGTGTGTCATCGCTTGACCGAACAACACAACTTCGGTTTTCCCGACATTGCACTGCAGACAATTAGATGACATCCAGTCTGCAATGGCTCTCATCCCCTCTGCAAAGGATCTTTTTATTGCAGGTGTAAGAGTTTTAAAGGGAAAAAGAAGTTGGGTGTCGTCAGCGTAGGATACAGGGGTGAACCCGAAAGATCTTGCTAGGTTGGCAAGGGGGGCCACATATATGTTGAAAAGTGTGGGGCTCAGACAGGAGCCCTGTGGCACCCCCTTATTGAGCTCCCGATGGGTGGACTTGTGGGAGCCTAGCCTAACCTCTTGGGAACGCCCGGACAGGAAACTCTCCAACCATGCCAAAGCCTCTCCCTCTATTCCCACCTCCCTCAGGCGATGGAGAAGCACCTTGTGAGACACCGTATCAAAAGCGGCGGAAAGATCCAACAGCACCAGAATCATAGAGCAACCATCATCCAGTGCCATTTTGATGTTATTGGTCACTGTTTGAAGTGCTGATTCTGTGCTGTGGTTTGGCCTGAACCCAGATTGGGAGTGGTCCAGGCCTTCCGTCGCTTCAAGGTGTTGCGAGAGATAGGTGTTCACGTGCTTCTCCGTGATCTTGCCTAGGTAAGGTAGGAGGGAGATGGGACGTAGGTTGGATAGGTCTGTCCAGGGGGATGATGCCTTCTTTCTTATCGGGTTCACCACTGCCTTTTTCCAATCTGCCGGAACTTGGCCTGTTCTGAGGGAGATGTTTACCATTTCAAGAATATGGGGACCTAATAATGGGATCAAAGGACCGACCATTCTAGCTGGTACAAGGTCATTTGGGAATCCTGTTTTAATATGAGTACAGAGAGTAAGAAGCTCTGTATGAGTAATGGAGGGGAAAAACGTCAAGGAGGTTTTATTGTCTGAAACGGAAGTTGCGGTGGGGCCGATTTTAGTTTGATTTTTGCTGGAATTGTTGGCAACTAATATCTTTTCGTAGATGATGTTAATTTTATCCTCGAAAAACAGCGAGACTTTGTCGCACAAATCCTGTGAAAAGTCGTCTAAACTTTCACACGCCGTAGGTTTTATAAAATTTTGTAGGATATTAAAAAGTTCTTTAGGGCTGTTACCTGCTTCTGCTATTTGTTGTGTCAATTGTAGTTTCCTCGCTGACTTAATGTTTTTGTAGTATTCTGATTGGGCCTTTAGGAAAATCAAACGATTGTTTTCAGTTTTGGTTTTTCTCCAGGCTTTCTCAAAACGTCTACATTTTTGTTTCTCTGCTCTCAGTTCTTTTGTATACCATTTTTCTTGTTTTGATACTGGGTGTTGTTTGTGTCTTTTTAAAGGAGCAATGGTGTCAATGGTTTTTTTGATAGATTCATTCAGCTTGGCTAAAGCAGTGTCTGCTGTATCGGATTGCAAAAAAATAGGATCTGTCCATGCCTCTTGAGCCGTATTGACATTAACTTTGTGCCATTGACGTCTCCAAGAGGGGGGGGAGGGGACATTCTTTATGGGTCTCGCAGGAGTTGGTAGAGTAAATTCCAACAAAGAGTGGTCAGTCCACGATATACTAGTAGCCAAGGAACAATTTATTTTAGTAGAGTTAGAGAAAATAAGATCGAGCATGTGTCCTCCTATATGAGTAGGTCCATGATTTTTTAATTCCAAGCCCAAATTCAATAAATCTGTAATTAGAGCCGTGGATTCGGTCAACATTGGCTGGTCAACGTGTATATTAAAATCACCTAGAAGCAAAAAATCTTCTTTTGATTTTATATGTGGGGCTAAGATTTCTTGAAGAGTGAGTGCAAAATTAGGATCTGCTCCCGGGGGTCGATAGACCAGGGCCCCTTTCCAGGTGAAATGATTAGTTAGGTGAAATTTAAAAAGCAGGGTTTCTAGTTGTGCGTTTGAGTGTTGTTCAATAATTGTACAATGTATATGATCCCTATATATAATCGCTAAACCGCCTCCGGTTTTAATATCTCTGTCAAGGTGTTTAATCTTATACCCAGAGGGAATCCCCATTGCAATGGCTGTAACAGTGTGGGGTTTTAGCCAGGTTTCCACAAGGAAACATATGTCCGGTTGGATAGAATGTATTAGGTCCCAGACCTGATGCTGATGTTTAGGTAAGGAAGGTACGTTTAATAGAAAGCTTTTCAAACCCTTGACTAAGGTATGACGGTCTGAGGGAGACACATTGTTGTTAGATAGATGTCGACATTCAGGGCAGGAGTAGGCAGCCTCAATGCGATGCCAGGGTATAACTGTGCTACAACATGTAGCAGGTCTAAGGCTGCGTAAAAATAGGGAAGAATATAGAAGGGGTTGGGAATTCTTACCGGTGACGGTTTGTGAGGAAGGATCAGGGTCCATCGCCCCTCGCCCCGTCCTGTCGCGGACGGGCGCATACGGGCTTTTCTTCGGCGCTTCTTAGGAACGCTCGAAGGCGCCCCCTGCGCGCAACCGCTGCGCGCTTGTAGGAAGGGCGTGGCTAAATAGCCCGGAGTGAGGCAGCCACTAGAGCGCTGACCTCAGCTCCGGGAACCGGAAGTGCTGTCTACCTGGCTCTTGCCTGTCCGCCCTCCGCACAACGGCACTGCTGCCGGGTCGGACCGAGGCGGGCAGGCGGTAATATCGAGCCCAGGAGATAGAGGGAGAGAAAGCTATTGATTTGTATATTGCACGAGTCTGCCCCTAATTAAAATACAATTTAAAATGGTTCTAAGAATTAAAAATGATTCCGTTTGTATAGCGCTTGTTATAGCGCTTCTCGCAGCCCCCTAATATTACCAGCTTTGCTTCCACTGAACGACACTCTCAAGCACAGCAGCGGGTCTGGGAGAAGCTGCCACCGTCTCCCTACCGCGTTGGCCCGGGGGTCAGGACGGCCTAAATAGCCCGGAGTGAGGCAGCCACTAGAGCGCTGACCTCAGCTCCGGGAACCGGAAGTGCTGTCTACCTGGCTCTTGCCTGTCCGCCCTCCGCACAACGGCACTGCTGCCGGGTCGGACCGAGGCGGGCACGCGGTAATATCGAGCCCAGGAGATAGAGGGAGAGAAAGCTATTGATTTGTATATTGCACGAGTCTGCCCCTAATTAAAATACAATTTAAAATGGTTCTAAGAATTAAAAATGGTTCCGTTTGTATAGCGCTTGTTATAGCGCTTCTCGCAGCCCCCTAATATTACCAGCTTTGCTTCCACTGAACGACACTCTCAAGCACAGCAGCGGGTCTGGGAGAAGCTGCCACCATCTCCCTACCCGTAGGACAACATTGGGATTACCCTATTACATTTTATAAGTGTAATTTCAGAATGGGAAAATATAACTGACTCAACTTTGGTGTCTCTAGTATCATAATTTAAAATTCCAATTTATGATGACGTCAGATTTGAAATTACAATCATGAGAATGCCACTATAGCCATTTGGTGCCTGCAGCCTGTCTCTGATCACATGTATGGGTGTAGTTGGCCTTAGTGTATTTCACCTAGACAGCCACACACAATGGGAGCTTAGGTGTGACTTGATGGCCCATCCTGACAGGATGGGAGGGCAGAGCTGGGCACGGCCTCACTTACACCGGAATTGGCTGTATCGGTCCACACATAGGAAGGTGCCCCTTCTTGTACAAAAACAATCCTGCTTGCAAAGCAGGCACCCTAGCACCATGGTGCAAGAGTGCCTGCATTCGTGCAAGGCAGCACATTGTGCGCCAGCGATGGGAAAAGGCAGGAAAGTGTTGCATTCTGATAAATATGGCACAATTCTGCCATTTCCTTGCCACGCAGCGCAGCAAGAACACTTGCAGTGCTGCGTCACAATTTGATAAATATGTCCCAAAAACATTTTTGTTTTGCAATTCTCACCTCGTTTCCGATTGCATAGGCAGCTGACCAGCAACACTGAGGCAAGAAGAAGGCAGGCCACGCCTATGCCGATGCAAGGTTTCATCCAGTATGAAGGGAATCTAGATCCCAGATTTCGAGAAGCTAAAACGGTGCAAAAATGGTGAGCCATTAAGTCACAAGATGGTTTCGAATGAGGTGAAATCAAAGTTGACAAACATTACTCCTCATGCAGTCAAAATTGCACCTACAGAATTAATGTCATTGTGGTATCGTGACGGTCCCCCAAGGATCACGCTACTCACTTTCTGTATTCAGGTATGTTTATTATCTGTTCATGGGACAGTGCTGCTTGCATCCTGCCTCTGGTCCCCTTCCTCTAGAATGTCCCCTCTCCTGCCCCTTGACCGGATGTGGTGTCCGGTGTCCCCTCCCCACATCCTTATCCCCAGGGTCCTAGTGCCCCTTGCCTGGGCATGACATCTCCCCCCTTGTTATAAACAACATTTTTGTAAAACGGCCTGTGGTCACTCGTTGGTGAGGGTTGATGGTGAGAGAGAGAGAGAGAGAGAGCGAGAGAAAGAGAGAGAGAGAGAGAGAGAGAGTGAGAGAGAGAGAAAGAGAGAAAGAAAAAGAGCTATACACCCTCACATGCACTCGTCACGTTATATCTCTTCAATCAGTCTCTGTGGTCTCTTGCATGTTCTTCTCGGTCTTGTTTCTCTGTCGTCCACCTGCGTGTTTTTCTCCTCCTTGATTGCCTCCGGCGCTGGAGTCAGCAGTTCTTCTTCTTTCACTTTCAGCTCCTTGAAGTGTGAGCTGTTCCTCGTAATCAGATATCGCCCTGCTGACGCTGTTATCATTGGTCCTTTCACCTCCCTCACGGTCAGCAGGTCTTTCGAGAATGCATCTGATTTATTTTGCTGTCGTTGTCGCACCACCACTGTGTCCCCTTACTTCAGCCTTGCTTTGGTGGCGTGCCTCTTTTGATCTGCATAGGCCTTCATTTTTGCTTTTGCCTCTTCGTCTTTGGCAGCGATGTTGCTTCGCTCCACGCTCGCTGTTGCCTCCATCTGCGGTAGTCTGGTCCTGCTCGAGTGTCCCAGGACGAGCTCTGCTGGGCATCGGCCTGTGGAGCTGTGAGGGGTGTTCCTGTAGTCCCTCAATACCTGACATAGTGCTTGTCCTGTAGATAGTTGCGTTATCATTGCTCTTTGTATCACCTTCTTTATGGTCCCCATGAACCGTTCCGCCATCCCATTTGCTTCTGGCCACAGAGGCGTTATTTTCCGATGTCGTATTCCTAGGTATTCCATGAACTTTCGGAACTCTTCTCCTGAGAATGGCGGACCATTGTCAGTCTTTAGTGTTTGGGGCGAGCCTCATGCTGCGAATACATCATCCATGACTGGCAGTGTCGCATTTGCTGACGTTGACGCTACTTGCCTAACTATTGGAAACCGAGAAAACTCATCTATTATTACCAGAAGGTAGTTTCCTGTCTCCAATGGTCCATAGAAGTCTTCCGCCAGTTCGGTCCACACCGCTTTCGGTAGTTCCAACATCTTTAGTGGCTCCGGCTTGGGCGGTGGCCCCGTCACTTAGCAGACATGGCAACGAGTGACAGCCTCCTCGACCATGCTGTCCAACCCTGGGAGCCACACCTTTTCCCGTAGCATCTTCTTAGTTGCGACCATCCCTCGGTGTGACTCGTGCGCCAGTTCTATTGTCCGCTTCCTCAGTGTTCTGGGCATTACTATTCTTGCTCCCCTCATCATTTCCGGTCTCTGAGAGCTCATCATTTATTTTCTTGAATGCCAGCAGTTCCTCTTTTATCACTCCGTCATCCAGGATGCTGTTGTTGTTAATGTGTCTCCACCTTTGTTGTTTTGTCGTTTTCTGTATCGCTTGCATGGTGGGGTCTCGCTTTGTCTCATGTTCCAGTTCTGCCATCGTGATTGAGGCTGGCGTGTTGTGCTTCAGTATGAAGTTCAGATATTCCTCCGGCATTGTCGTAGTCTCAATTGCACTCGGCAAAGGGTGTCTGGACATGTAGTCAGCCGGGTTGTGTTTCTTGCCAGGCTTGTGTATTATTTTGAAATTGTAGTCCATTAGTCTTATTCCCCACCTCTCTATCCGGGGTGGTATCTTGGCATTGGGATTTCCGTAAATTGTCGTTAGCGCTTGGTGGTCTGTTATTATCGTGAAAGGTTTTCCATATATGAACATGTGATAGTGTTCACAGGCCCACACAACTGCCAGGCTCTCTTTCTCCGGCTGAGAGTATGCTCGCTCGACATCTGACAGGCTCTTGCTTCCGTATGCCACTACATATCTTGGTGAGTCTTTTCCTGGTTTGTGTTGCGCCAGTATTGCCCCCAGCCCCACTGGGCTGGCATCCACTGTTAGTTCGGTGCACAGTAACGGATCAAAGTACGCCAGGTGCTCTACTGCGGTCACGGCTCCTCTGATCTCTTCAAAAGCTTTGCTGCATTCCTTTGTCCACGCAAAACTCTGTCCTTGTTTTGTCAGTTCTCGCAGCGGCGCGCTCACTGTGGCAAAATCTTTGATGTATCTTGCACAGTAGCTGGCAAGCCCAAGGAATGACCTCACTTCCGCCACATCGCTTGGCTGCTTTGCTTTTTCCAACGTGTCCACCTTGCTGCGATCTGGCCACATCCCTTTTTTGGAAAAGATGTGTCCAAAGAATACCAGTTCACTCTCGCCCCAGTTCACATTTGTCTTCGTTTAACGTAAGCCCTGCCTCCTCTAGTTGAGAGCATACTTCTCGCAGCGCCTTGTCATGTTCCTCATCCGACTTGCCGAATACTAAGATGTTGTCGCTGTAGTTCAAGCTATTCTTTACTGGCCTTATCACTTGTCTGATTGTCTCTTGAAATATTTCAGCGGCTGAGGATACTCCAAAACTCAGACGCTTGTAGCGGAACAGACCAAGGTGCGTGGAGAATGTTGTTATATATCTTGACTGAGGATCGAGCTCTAGCTGGTGATACCCTTTGCACAAGTCTAGATTGGAGAATCTTCTGGTGCCTGTTAGGCAGCTGATCATGTCGTCGAGATGAGGTCCAGGGTGTCTTTCCTGTTCAATCGCTGTGTTTGGTACTCGCACGTCAACACAGATGCGAATCTTGGATGTGTTTTTCTTTGGTACATCCACTATGGTGATACCCAGGGCGTCGGCCCTTCAGCTGGTTTTATAATGTCCTGCTTGAGCAGTGCCTCAATCTCTTCTTCTACTTGCGGTTGCAGGTGTATTGGCACTCGCCGGTGATGTAGAGCTACCGGCTATATCGCTTCGTCGATGTGTAGCGTTATTTGGCGCCCCTTCAGCTTCCTCAGCCCGTTCAGTAGTTTGGGATATTCTTTTAAGATGCTCTTTTTTCTGACATGTTATACGTCATCTCGAGCAGGCCCATCACTTGGGCTGTGACGTTACTCAGCAGGCACGGTGCTGGAATGTCACCTCTCAGTACATGAATCTCTTCCTTTGTTGTTTGACCTCTGTATGTTAGGTTCTCTGTGAATTTTCCCAAGTTGGTCACAGGCTTTTTTGATCCCCATGTGAACACCTCAACTTTCGATGGTTTAAGTGCTGGTTTCACCTCCATCCTTTCATATTCCGACGCACACATGATGTTGCATGTGGCGCCGCTGTTGCACACGAACCGTGCTCTGTGTGGTCCTACGTCAATGGTCACAGACTCTGTCTTCTTTATGGTGTTTTTGTCTACAAGACGGATGCTTTCTTCAGTTTTGTCTTCATCTGTGGACATGACAGCAGTGTCTGACATGAGGTACAGTCGCTCTACCTTTTCTTCTTCTTCATTTGCAGACTCTATTGATGAGCGTCTGTTTGCTGTCTCGACATGCCTGATGTGTCTGCTTGTCGTCATCCGCGGTCTTCCTGGTCTGCCTCTTTCACTTCTAAATTGCAGCCCTTGGCAGACACTGGCAAAGTGATTGCTCCTGTTACATTTCCTGCAGGTTTGACCAAACGCTGGGCATGCGCCTCTGTGTGGGAATTCAAGCCACATCTGTAGCATGCTGTTTCCGGTTGTTTTCTTGTCGCTTGGTCATTTTTTTCCTTTCTTCCAGTTGTTAGTGCGACCGTTTTCTGTCATGTGGTGTGTCTGTTCGACTCGTCGTTCTTTTCCTCGCTCCATTTCCTTTGCTTGTATTGCCGCTCTTCCTTCTGCCCTTGCTAGTGATAGGATGTTCTCTAGTGATGTCGGTTCCTTCAGAATCCTCGTGCGGAACTCTGTGTCACGACACCCTTCAATGATGCGTAGGCGACTTGATTGTTCGTTATCGTATTTATCGAACTCGCAGTGAGTTACTAGCTTCCTTAGTCTCGTCGCAAAATCATCTAGTGACTCATCGGTGTGTTGGAATGCTATGGTGAATGTATAACGCTCAAAATCAATGTTTCTTTGCGGGTCAAATTTGTTTGCTAGGCACTTTATTAGGTCTTCGTATGTTGATATCTCACTCTCTGGAAAGGTCACTAGTAGGTCATCTACTTCATCGCCCACGAGGTTAAGGAACAGACCTAATTTCTTGGCCTCTGTGTTGTAAGTAGCCTCCATGTATCTCTCGAATCTCTTGACCCATCGCTCCCATCTTATCCCCACTTGTGTCTCCGAGAGGTTAAATGGGAGAGGTCTACGATATTGGGCGCTCTGTCTTTCGCTCCTTTGCTCTGCCATTTATTATTTCTATCTCTTATTTGTTATTTCCTTCTTGGCACCTTTGTGTGTCTTCTTTTCCTTTCTTTTCCCTGTCTTTTATTCTTTATTGTTATTTCTTTGTTATCTCTTATTTTCCTTTATTAGGCATTGTTTTTTTTCGCCCTTGTGGTGCTCTTCTCGGCACTTTATTGTTATTTCTTCGTTATATCTTATTTTCCTTTATTAGGGGTTGTTTTTCGCCCTCGTGGTGCTCTTCTCGGCACTTTACCTGTCTTTTTCGACTTTGCCTGGGTTCAAAATGGCCGCTGGCTCTTTCCTCCTTCCTATTGGTCCTTTCGCCTGATCCCAAAATGGCCGCCGAGACTCTTGCGAGACTTCGGGGCCAATCAGAGCGTTGTCTGGTTTCAAATGGCCGCTCGCTGTCCTCGCGCTCTGGTTGGCTCTTTTACCTGTCTTTAAGATGACCGCCGAGACTCTCGCGAGAGCTCGTGCCACTTGAACATCAAATCTCGCGCTTCTTCGCGCTCACGCTCGGCGCTTACCGGGCATTCAGTGCTTCTTTTGCAACGGTCGGGGTGGGCTCCCACGTCGTTGCTTTCTACGATGGCGCGAACCAGGGTGTGCTCCTGGCTTCGCTGCAATTCTCCTCTTCTGCACGACGCAATCCAGGGTGGGCTCCTGGTTTTCAGTCCGCGAGGCAGGCGACACACACGTCGGTTCTTCCCTTTGTCGCCAGTTGTGGTATCGTGACGGTCCCCCAAGGATCACGCTACACGTTTTCTGTATTCATTACTCCTCATGCAGTCAAAATTACACCTACAGAATTAATGTCATTGTGGTATCGTGACGGTCCCCCAAAGATCACGCTACACGCTTTCTGTATTCAGGTACGTTTATTATATGTTCATGGGACAGTGCTGCTTGCGTCCTGCCTCTGGTCCCCTTCCTCTAGAATGTCCCCTCCCCTGCTCCTTGACCGGATGTGGTGTCCGGTGTCCCCTCCCCACATCCTTATCCCCAGGGTCCTAGTGCCCCTTGCCTGGGCATGACAGTCATGCAAAAATGTATTTGCAGAAGATATTTTCTCAGTAAATGTTCTTCTACTACAGACGTCCAGGTAGTATTTCTGAATGTACTGTTTCCACAAAATTTACTTTTTCTGCTACCAAATTCTATTGAAAAACCCTTTGCAGCCTTTCTAGCCTTGCAAATGTATGGATAAAGTTTTAAATGATTGTGGAGGAAAACCTTTCTGTTGAAAACTGTGTTGGTCTTTGGGGGAGACAGGCAGTCGTTATGATGTGAGCTGTTCTGTTACATTATTTTTCATATTTTTTATTAAGCAAACAGCACCACCATTCAACTTCAAAGCGCTAGTAGAACGCTACCACCAACCTGATAAACTTTACTGTGGTCTTGACACACAGGTGGTTTTATTCATGGGCGAACCAGTCAGAAAATTGGCAGATTTTAAATGACAGTGAAGAGATTTCCATAGTTAGAAAAACATCTGCGTCCAACATGAGCTTTCTTAAACTGTGGTATTTCATGAAATAGGACAGTGCTAAATGAAAGAGAAGAGAAAGGGGTGCAACAACTAGATGAGAACTGATAAATGAGGAAATTCGCTACTGAAGAAATTGGTTTCAACTTTCCTTGGACTTCAATGTGAAGCCAGTGAAGGAAGAAAGAAAGTGTTTGGCATAAGAGATGCATGGAGTATTCAATATCTCTACTGTAGCAAGATTCTGAAAAATAAAGCCCACAAATGAGCTATTAAGGAAGACCTAGAAATAGTGCATCAGAATAATGAGGCTTGGGAACTTCTTGTGCAAAGATGGCTGAACATCTTTGATCTAAGGTTAAGCATGGGACATCTTTTTCCACTTTCTAAAGCTGGTTGACACAAATCTCACAGGTAGAAACCACCTTTGAGATCCTGGGGGGAATAAGGGCCTGATTTAAAGTTACGGGTTACGCCATCAAAAACAGGATGGACATCCCGTCCACCATATTACAAGTGCATTATATCCAATGATATCAGCGCCCTCCTGAAGAAACCTACAGCGGACCCCACCGACCTCAAAAACTTCCGCCCCATCTCGCTCCTCCCTTTCCCTGCTAAAGTCATCGAGAAGATCGTCAACAGACAGCTGACCGCCTTCCTCGAGACGAACGGATCCCTCGACCCCTCGCAGTCTGGCTTCAGAGCCAACCACAGCACCGAGACCGCCCTCATCGCAGCCACCGACGACATCCGGGCCCTGCTCGACAAGGGGGAAACAGTGGCCCTCATCCTCCTGGACCTCTCCGCTGCGTTCGACACTGTCTGCCACCGCACCCTAGTCCAGCGCCTCAGCAACATCGGTATCCAAGAGAAGGCACTGGAGTGGATCACCTCGTTCCTCGCCGGAAGAACACAAAGAGTCCGCCTCCCCCCGTTTCGCTCCGAGGCCACCGAAGTCATCTGCGGCGTCCCGCAAGGATCTTCACTCAGCCCCACCCTCTTCAACGTCTACATGAGACCTCTCGCAGCCATCGCACGCCAGCACAACCTCAACATCATCTCTTACGCCGACGACACCCAGCTGATCCTCTCCCTCACCAGAGACCCCGACACCGCCATAACCTGCCTACACGAAGGTATGAAAGACGTCGCCGAGTGGATGAAGGACAGCCACCTGAAACTGAACTTGGACAAGACGGAAGTCCTCATCCTGGGATCTTCGCCCTCCGCCTGGGACGACTCCTGGTGGCCCCCAGCCCTGGGCACTGCACCCAAGCCAACCGACCACGCACGCAACCTGGGCTTCATCCTGGACTCCTCCCTCTCCATGACCAGACAAGTCAATGCCGTCTCCTCATCGTGCTTCAACACCCTGCGTATGCTTCGCAAGATCTTCCGCTGGATCCCGATCGAGACCAGGAAGACTGTCACCCAAACATCGTCACCAGCCGACTTGACTACGGAAACGCCCTCTACGCCGGAACTACAGCCAAGCTACAGAAAAGACTTCAGCGCATCCAGAACGCCTCCGCCCGACTCATCCTGGATGTCCCCCGACGCAGCCACATCTCCAGCCACCTGAGGAACCTGCACTGGCTCCCCGTCGACAAGAGGATCACGTTCCGGCTCCTCACCCACGCACACAAGTCGCTCCACGACCTGGGCCCCAAGTACCTCAACGACCGCCTGACCTTCTACACGCCCACCCGCAAGCTACGGTCCACCAGCCTCGCCCTCGCTGCCGTACCACGCATCCGAAGAGCCACCGCCGGAGGAAGATCCTTCTCTTACCTGGCTGCCAAGACATGGAACTCCCTCCCCATCCACCTTCGGCTGACCCACGACCATCTTGCCTTCAGGAAACAACTCAAGACCTGGCTGTTCGAGCAGTAGCATACCCCTTCCCCAAGCGCCTTGAGACCCTCCCGGGTGAGTAGTGCGCTATACAAATGGTTTGATTGATTGATTTATTGAATGACTCTTGGAATATGGCAGGCAGGAAATATGTCACATTTGTGACAGAGTAACCTGTCAGCCGAATACTAAATCAGGCCTGAGACTGAGGGTGTGTGGATGTGATGAACACAGACAAAAAAACACCGTAATCATTAAAGGTAAAGAATCACACATTTGTGGCATGCCCTTAGTCTTGGGGGGAGGAATAGCACAAGTTTATATGGTGGTGCAAATGTCAATGTATTTTGCAGGTTACACAGATCTCGGCAAAACTCTGTAACATTTTTCTAGTAAGTGAACATTTTGGCAAAAAAAGATTTAGATGAACATTTTTACTGCATCAAATTTTATGAATATCATCTGACATCAATATTGTGTCATAAATATTGTTTACAAAACAATGGCTCTATTGAAGGTAATAATATTAAAACCAATGAGATGATTTGTTTTGTAAATTATATTAAGGATGGAATATTTATGCCATAAAATATTTCTGCATATGATATTTTGGAATTGCAATTTAAATTAGGAAATCTTTACATTTGCAAAGCTTGTAAAATGTCAAAAAACATTATGAACTATGTGAAGGAATAAGATTCTAAATCAGTGCAGCTCGTGTGATTATATAAAGAATAAAGTACCATGTGCCATACATTAGGAGGATATTGAAAGTCAGGGCCGGCTCGAGGGGCGGGACGCCGTGTTTGCAAGTTTATTATTACTTCAAAGCATCTGCTGCCGCATTCGTTTCCTCCAGAGCAATTTCCAGGCAACCCCCAAAAAAATTCTGGATAACTCATGTGATTATACTCTTTCTGAAGAGCGATCAGAGTTTTGTTTAATTGGGGCTTTGACTCACTATAGAAGCGCAGAGGGCTAATACTAAGCATGGGCGTAAAATCCGTTCCGCTCGCGGATTTTTCGGATTTTCGGCAAATTCGCAATCCGCGAACGCTCGCGAATTTGTCGAAAATCCGTGAATCCGCTCGCGGCGGATTTTTTGCTTGGTTGCGGCGCGCGGCGTGGTGCACGGCGTTCACTTTCCGTCATTTAGCGTTTGCCGAGTTGTTTTTCTTTGCGAGTGACGCGCCATTTTAGATCTTGCTGCGTGTTCCCACGGGAGTTTGGCGCCCGCGAATACGTAATCGCGGCTTGCCACCTTGCACAGCACACCTCGCGAGAGTTCGCAATTGCGAACACGTAGTTGCGGCGGAAAGGAACAATCTCGCACTTGCGAAATAGAGATTTTGCAATTTCGCACAAGAAAATCACCAGCAAACAGGATAAACCTTCAGAAAATTATGATTTTTATCAAAATCACTCCTCAGGTTGACATTCGCATGGCCTTTTTTTTTGCAAGGAGTCCATTTTGGGGGGGGGGGGAGGAAGGAAGTGCCCCACAGTCTCCAACTTCCTGTTCCTGTCCAGCAGGCTCCTCCCAGTGCTTTGTCCATCTCCTGGTCACTTTCATTTGGATCTGGAGCTGGAAGGATTACTTTTTGTGGGTGCTGCTGGATATTTGGATTTGAGGCCTTTTTGACTGTCTTTGGATCACTTTTGGATTAGAAATCAACTTTCACAAGTAAGTTTGTTTGGGGCATTACAGTTGCTGCAAGTAAAATTTTGGAACTTTTTCAGAACATTAAATAAATTATATTGTGGGTAGCCACAGTATCCAGTAGGACCAGGGTTGGTTAGGGGTGCATGATACAACTGTTTTGTTGAATTTAAACACCATTTAGGCCATGGATGGGCTGGGATTGTGCTGATTTTTGTCGTTTTTTTGGGCCTGCTGGTGGGGCCCTTTGCCCAGGGGTGGTGAGTGTTGCATGGGCCTAGTCTTTCTGTGGGGTGTCTTCTTGAATTTAAACATAATTGAGGCCATGGATGGGCTGGGATTGTGCTTATTGTATTGTTTTTTGTCGTTTTTGGGGGGCTGCTGGTGTGGCCTTTTGCCCAGGGGTGGTGGTGCATGGACTGAGTGTGACTGTGGTGTGGTCTCACTCTCTTTAATGTAAACATCATGGATGGCATTGGATTGTGGTGATTTCTGGCTGTTTTTCTGTTTTTTGGGGGTGTACTGTTGATGTGGACTGGCCATGTGGGTGGTGGTGGTGGCCATCTTGAGTGCTGGCTGGTACAGGCAACATGTGCTTGGGGTGTAAGGGGCCATTTTGAGGAGAGGCAGTGTCTGAGGCCTGCACTTATTTTGCCTACTTTTCATCCATTATGCCCAGGGGTAGTGAGTGTTGCATGGGACTAGTGTTTCTGAGGGGTGTCTTCTTGAATTTAAACACCATTGAGGCCATGGATGGCCTGGGATTGTGCTGATTTTATTGTTTTTTGTCGTTTTTTTGGGCCTGCTGGTGGGGCCCTTTGCCCAGGGGTGGTGAGTGTTGCATGGGCCTAGTCTTTCTGTGGGGTGTCTTCTTGAATTTAAACATAATTGAGGCCATGGATGGGCTGGGATTGTGCTTATTGTATTGTTTTTTGTCGTTTTTGGGGGGCTGCTGGTGTGGCCTTTTGCCCAGGGGTGGTGGTGCATGGACTGAGTGTGCCTGTGGTGTGGTCTCACTCTCTTTAATGTAAACATCATGGATGGCATTGGATTGTGGTGATTTCTGGCTGTTTTTCTGTTTTTTGGGGGTGTACTGTTGATGTGGACTGGCCATGTGGGTGGTGGTGGTGGCCATCTTGAGTGCTGGCTGGTACAGGCAACATGTGCTTGGGGTGTAAGGTGCCATTTTGAGGAGAGGCAGTGTCTGAGGCCTGCACTTATTTTGCCTACTTTTCATCCATTATGCCCAGGGGTAGTGAGTGTTGCATGGGCCTAGTGTTTCTGAGGGGTGTCTTCTTGAATTTAAACACCATTGAGGCCATGGATGGCCTGGGATTGTGCTGATTTTATTGTTTTTTGTCGTTTTTTTGGGCCTGCTGGTGGGGCCCTTTGCCCAGGGGTGGTGAGTGTTGCATGGGCCTAGTCTTTCTGTGTGGTGTCTTCTTGAATTTAAACATAATTGAGGCCATGGATGGGCTGGGATTGTGCTTATTGTATTGTTTTTTGTCGTTTTTGGGGGGCTGCTGGTGTGGCCTTTTGCCCAGGGGTGGTGGTGCATGGACTGAGTGTGCCTGTGGTGTGGTCTCACTCTCTTTAATGTAAACATCATGGATGGCATTGGATTGTGGTGATTTCTGGCTGTTTTTCTGTTTTTTGGGGGTGTACTGTTGATGTGGACTGGCCATGTGGGTGGTGGTGGTGGCCATCTTGAGTGCTGGCTGGTACAGGCAACATGTGCTTGGGGTGTAAGGGGCCATTTTGAGGAGAGGCAGTGTCTGAGGCCTGCACTTATTTTGCCTACTTTTCATCCATTATGCCCAGGGGTAGTGAGTGTTGCATGGGCCTAGTGTTTCTGAGGGGTGTCTTCTTGAATTTAAACACCATTGAGGCCATGGATGGCCTGGGATTGTGCTGATTTTATAGTTTTTTGTCGGTTTTTTGGGCCTGCTGGTGGGGCCCTTTGCCCAGGGGTGGTGAGTGTTGCATGGGCCTAGTCTTTCTGTGTGGTGTCTTCTTGAATTTAAACATAATTGAGGCCATGGATGGGCTGGGATTGTGCTTATTGTATTGTTTTTTGTCGTTTTTGGGGGGCTGCTGGTGTGGCCTTTTGCCCAGGGGTGGTGGTGCATGGACTGAGTGTGCCTGTGGTGTGGTCTCACTCTCTTTAATGTAAACATCATGGATGGCATTGGATTGTGGTGATTTCTGGCTGTTTTTCTGTTTTTTGGGGGTGTACTGTTGATGTGGACTGGCCATGTGGGTGGTGGTGGTGGCCATCTTGAGTGCTGGCTGGAACAGGCAACATGTGCTTGGGGTGTAAGGGGCCATTTTGAGGAGAGGCAGTGTCTGAGGCCTGCACTTATTTTGCCTACTTTTCATCCATTATGCCCAGGGGTAGTGAGTGTTGCATACTTGCAAGTTGCATGTCCCTAGTCTTTCTGTGGGGTGTCTTCAATGTAAACATCATGGATGGCATGGGATTGTGCTCATTTTTCTGTGTTTTGTCGATTTTTTGGGGTGTATAACTGAACTGATGTTCCTCTGTCTTCCATTGCTTTTAGGTGCACAAGAAGACTCAAGAGAACCACCAGTGCCAGGAAGAAGTCCTGCAGCGGTGTGTGCAGCATAACGTCACGCGACGTCACGTCTGGACACAGAACCCTCTGCAACTCGTACAACTGCTGCCCGCTGACCTGCTCTGAAGAAGATGGCCCCAAAAAAAGTAACCCGTAGCTCCTCTAGCAAGAAAGGTGCCAGTAAGGAGCAGAAGAAGCAAGTTACCAAGGACACTGGTGTGCCGCCCGCCCCTTTTTTTGGGAGTAAAAAAAAAAGTATGCCTGCAGCAGCAGCAGCGGGATCTGCTGGGGACCAAGCTGGCAGCAGCACCCCCGCTCCATTGGGCTCAGTGCCACCACCACCACCACGCCAACTTAAGTCCAAGCCCTGGAGTGCTGCAGAGGCAGCCAGTATAGTTCTTCAATCACCATCGACCAGTGATGTTGGCTCATCGCAAGAAAGCAGCAGCAATGTCCCTCAATCAACACAGGTTGTTGTAGCTCATCTGACGAGTGTTGAACAACCACAGCCGCAACAACAATCACATGTGCAAGTACAAGCCCAAGTACATGTGGAAGGAGAGGCAGCGCAAGGAGATGCGCAAGCAGAGGTGCATGGAGGGTCACAAGTGCCCACAATAGTTGTTCCTCCCGAAGTAGGGGCACATCAGGAAATCGACATTCAAGCCGAGGTATCACATAAGGAAGCCACTCCTCCTGATGATCCTTCATTGTCTTCCACACCCCTAGCAAGGAAGAGATCAAGGGTGGTGTCTACATCCTCTTCAAGCACACCTCCTTCTGATGATACGGATCAAACTTGGGAACCAGCACCACAGCCGTCTGAGAGTGAGGCACACCATGATCCGACAAAGGTAGTTAAGCGTAAAAGGAAGCTCGTCCAAAGTCTCAGAGTTATGGAGTGTGATGAGTCTCAACAAGAAATGGCGAATACTGCTGCTGATGAAGACTCTGCCAACGACGACCCAGTCATCATAAAGGTCACTGCAGCCCCAGCGGGCATGCAGCAAACAGACATTTTGACCCTAGCCCGAAGAGCTGCTGAGTGTGATGATGATGATGATGATGTTGTCGATGAGGAGGCAGTGGAAACACCACAATCATTGGAGTTAAGTAGTACACCAACTCGTCCCGCTTCCATATTTCTTTCTGGCAAGAAGAGACCTCCGTCAACCTCGACCTTAATTAGTGGCGGTGAAAGTGCAAAACGTACAAAAGTTGGGCAATCCAGATCCTCCACTTCATCTGGCATTAGCTTCATGACCACCACCACCAGTATCGCCGCCTCCTCCATGTCCCACAGACACTTCAAGTCCCCAGTTTGGGACTTCTTTACTGTTTGTCCAAAAAATCCAAAGTTTGCCATTTGTACCATTTGTAAGCAAGCAGTTAGTCGTGGTAAGCCAGGTACCAACTATGGTACCGGAGGCCAGAGAGGTCATCTTAGGAGACAGCACACTGTCAAATGGTTTGCGCACCTAGATGCGATCAAGAAAGGCCAAATTCAAGGAAACGTTGATGTTTCATCTGATGATGACGAGCAGGAAGAAGACGTGTCAAACACTTCCCTTACACCCAGTACCCCTGTCAGCAGCACACCCAATGTGAGGCACACTAAGAGTGTTGGAGCCAGTGAGACACCAACGCACAAAAGTTCACCAGCGAGCAAAATTGGGTCAACGAAGTCATTATCAGCCCGTAAATGCTTGGTCCAGGGCAACATTAGAACAATGCTTACTTCAGACGTGCCATATGAACGCAACCATCCACTGACGCGTCTGTATAACACTAAGCTGGCTAAAATGCTAGCTGTGGACCTTCTACCTTTTTCTTTTGTAGAAGCGGTAGGTTTTCTTGAATTAGTGGCAACGCTCTGCCCTAAATGGAAGGTTCCGAGCCGGTTCTATTTTGCCAGAGTTGCGGTTCCAGCACTACATGAAGATGTGCTGGAGGCGATTGGGGCAGCTTTGCAGAAGAGTGCTGTTCACACAATACATCTGACAACAGACATGTGGACCAGTGGCGCAGGCGCTGATTACATGTGCATCACTGCACACTGGGTCTCTTTTTCAGGTGTTAAAGCAAAGCTAAACGCAGGTGTTGACCCGGACAAAGTTTTCAAAGCTGCTCGGAAACATGCAACACTAGCCATGTTTGGCTTGGAGAAAAGTCACACAGCAGAAAACCTTTTGGAAGAGTTTGACAAAAAGGTCTTGAACATGCTATCCCCCCTAAAACGCAAGATTGGTTATGTTTCCACGGATAATGGCGCCAATGTAGTTAAGGCCATGTTGCAGGGTCACTATTTTAGAGTGCCGTGTTTGGCGCACTGTATCAACCTGGTAGTTCAAAAATTCTTGAGTGATAAAGACAGTACAGCGTTCGAGGTAATGGCCACCTGCCGCAAAATGTGCAACCATTTCAGCCATTCTTTTAAGGCCCGGAAGCATCTGAGGAGACTGCTACTTCAACGTGGAATGCCAGTGAAAGCACTCATCCAGGAGGTGGCAACACGTTGGAACTCAACCTTCTACATGCTTGAGCGTCTGTATGAGCAGTATACGGTACTCGATCACTATTTCTTCACAGAGGGTACATCTCAGAAGGAGGACCTGCGGATGAGTGCGGCGCAATGGGACATAGTTAAAAGCCTGACAGACATGCTTCGTCCTTTTGAGTTCTTCACGCGTGCAGTCAGCCAGGAGGACTGTAATTTGGGAAAAGCTATCCCATTGTTGTGCATGCTGGAGCACCAACTGATGGCGGTGTCTTCTGAGTTTGAAAATGATGAAAAAAAAAAGACCATTTTATTTTGTCTCAGAAATTATTAGAGCGCCTACGTGGTGATGAACGTCTTAAAATGATCAACTCAGAAGAGCATTACATTTGTGCTACTATTCTGGATCCACGCTACAAAAAGGCGCTGGCAGACGAAGCATTCTTTCCTTTTGCTGATGCAGATGTTCAAAAGTACAAACATTGGTTAGCCTGGTCAGCCAAGAGGTTTGAAAAAGAACGGCAGGTTATTGAAGGAGAAGCCAGTACATCAGCATCAGCATCAGCAGGCCATCCCCAGTCACAAGAATCCACTTCTGCACCTGTGGCTGGGGCACAAGTGACCTCTCAGCCGTTAAAGACACCGGCAACTGGATCATCTGCACCACACACAACAAAAACAGTGGCTGCTGTAGAGGATTGGCTAAGTTTGCTTGGGTATGGTTCTCGAAAAAATGTCACAGCCACAGCAAAAAGTAAGCAAAGTGGAGGAACCGTTGATGACCTTGAGTCGATGGTGCAGGACTATCTGAATGACTCAACAGAGGTCTTTCTTAATGAGGAGCCATTGCAGTATTGGCATGGCAAAAAACAATTGTGGCCACAGCTCTCCAACCTGGCTATAAACTATTTGTCTTGCCCACTCGCAAGTGTGTCTTCTGAACGTGTTTTCAGTGCTGCTGGTGGCATTGTAACTCCCAAACGGAGCCGCCTCTCGCCCAAAAATGTGGAGCGGCTGACAATGATCAAGATGAATCAGCACCTCATACCACCAGATTACAAAGTACGAGAAAGCACGCCGCATGAAGACGAGGAGGACGGCAACGTAGATGAGGGGATTTTTTCTCTGTTCGGTGGCACTGACCTCGTCCAGCCTGAATTCGCAGAGTATGATGACGAAATCTTGTTCTTATTCCCTGACACCGAGCCCTGAAAATGAGACAATCAATCAAGAACTTTCTTTTTCGTCCTTATTCACTTTTATTCCTGTGTGCTTTGTGTCTCTCTTTCTTTGTTTTGCACAGTTAATTTAATTCAAACTTTAATCACCTAATCCCAAAAACAAGACCATCATCAGAACTGTCTTCACTTGTTTGCTTATTGATTTGAAGGTGCCGCAGTCTACATTCCTCAGGTTCACAAGTTCTGAAGAACATGCTCCTCTATCCTCCTCCTCCAGACTGCGATTTCCCTCCAAGCAGAGTGCTGGATTACGCCCAATGAAGAAAGACTCAGCACTTGTGGGGGTGTTGTACTTCTTTGCGGGTGAGTTGACGGATTTGGGCCCATTGCTGTGAAGCTCTAATAATGGACAAAAGTGTTTTGGACCAAATATGAGGTGGAAATTTCTTGCCGTTTTTGCTGACTTGCTTGCCTTTGAGGTGCTCTTTGGCGGGGTTCCGGGTGTTTGTGGGTAATTTTTGGTGTCTGTCGAAGCACTGCTGCGAGCCTGCGACAGTCTAATCTTGATTGCATTTGCTTTTCAGGAAATCCGTGGTGGAAAACAGGAGTTATGATGATTGATGATGATGATGACCTAGCTGCACAGCGCCGCGTTTGGACCGAAGGCCGAGAGACATTGTAAGTATGAGATTTAGCTTTTTCGCTGTTTGGGGGTGTTGTCGGGTGTTTTTTTGCGGGTGGGTTGGCGGGTCTTGCCTGGGGCATTCCTGGGAAGGTCTAATACAGGATAGAAGTGTTTTGGACAAAATCCATAAGGAACAGCCTTTTTTTTGCTATTTCTTCTGACATCTTGCTCAATGTAGCGTTTTGGGGGGCTTCCTGCTGTTCGCGGGTGGGTTGCGGCCGGGGTCTCTGTCGAAGCACTGCTGCGACAGTCTAATCTTGATTGCATTTGCTTTTCAGGAAATCCGTGGTGGAAAACAGGAGTTATGATGATTGATGATGATGATGACCTAGCTGCACAGCGCCGCGTTTGGACCGAAGGCCGAGAGACATTGTAAGTATGAGATTTAGCTTTTTCGCTGTTTGGGGGTGTTGTCGGGTGTTTTTTTGCGGGTGGGTTGGCGGGTCTTGCCTGGGGCATTCCTGGGAAGGTCTAATACCGGATAGAAGTGTTTTGGACAAAATCCATAAGGAACAGCCTTTTTTTTGCTATTTCTTCTGACATCTTGCTCAATGTAGCGTTTTGGGGGGCTTCCTGCTGTTCGTGGGTGGGTTGCGGCCGGGGTCTCTGTCGAAGCACTGCTGCGACAGTCTAATCTTGATTGCATTTGCTTTTCAGGAAATCCGTGGTGGAAAACAGGAGTTATGATGATTGATGATGATGATGATGACCTAGCTGCACAGCGCCGCGTTTGGACCGAAGGCCGAGAGACATTGTAAGTATGAGATTTAGCTTTTTCGCTGTTTGGGGGTGTTGTCGGGTGTTTTTTTGCGGGTGGGTTGGTGGGTCTTGCCTGGGGCATTCCTGGGAAGGTCTAATACCGGATAGAAGTGTTTTGGACAAAATCCATAAGGAACAGCCTTTTTTTTGCTATTTCTTCTGACATCTTGCTCAATGTAGCGTTTTGGGGGGCTTCCTGCTGTTCGTGGGTGGGTTGCGGCCGGGGTCTCTGTCGAAGCACTGCTGCGACAGTCTAATCTTGATTGCATTTGCTTTTCAGGAAATCCGTGGTGGAAAACAGGAGTTATGATGATTGATGATGATGATGATGACCTAGCTGCACAGCGCCGCGTTTGGACCGAAGGCCGAGAGACATTGTAAGTATGAGATTTAGCTTTTTCGCTGTTTGGGGGTGTTGTCGGGTGTTTTTTTGCGGGTGGGTTGGTGGGTCTTGCCTGGGGCATTCCTGGGAAGGTCTAATACCGGCTAGAAGTTTGTTGGACAAAATCCATAAGGAAACACCAGTTTTGCCACTTTTTGTAAGTTAGGGTTCGTTAGGGTTAGCCCTAGCAGCAGGATTGCATGTGTTTCGGGGGGTTCTATTGCAACGCAGTTCTGTTGTTGTAGAGCACTGTTGGAGCGATGCTGGCTATGGATACTTTTGCTTGCTTGCAAGTGGTTTGAATACAATCCACGGTCTGTATTTGGGCCTACTGTTACTTTCAAAGTACGTTTTGTAACCATTTTTCTGCTAGGCATCGTTTTTGGAGATCTGATTGGGGTTCTTCTACATTTTTGCGACTGGCTTTAGTAAGGGTCTTGGTGGGAGCATTGCTGGGAAGGTCAAATTTTGTTCTAAAACACAGTAGTACACCTACCTTGAGGGGAAAGATCCGCTATAATATTTTGGCCATACTTATTGATCCTTAAAAAGGTGACTCAGACAGAGCACGCAATTTAAAAAATATTGTACTGTCTATTAGGGAAATCAAAGTGTCACTTTTCGAACCACACAGCGTACATACCTTTTATTTATTTATCAGTGGTATTGTAATAGCACTTCCTGTTTTCCGTTCAATAATTACAGGCCGGGTTTCAGTCAACATCCGCCAGGCAGGCAGTGGACAGGGTGTCTTCTGTCAGTGGTCACCACATTGATGGACGAAGCGTCAGCTGGAATGGAGGAGTGCCGCCAATAAGAGGAATTGTTTGCTGCATGCAACTTACTTACCAAATTCAACAGGACAACTCCAACAACATACGCAATACAGATACAGTATCCATTGTTGTCTTTTATTCTATGAGTGTGACTGCATGTGCTTACCTTTAGTTTGTAACCAAAGATTGTCTGTATCTTCAATTATTGTTTGTCCATGCTCTGCTTTTTTTTCTTCTCTCAACAAAACCTACCCAAAAAGAAACCCCCATTCCCATCCATTTTACAAACCCTAACCCTCTTCCCCCGGGCTGTGTTGTTTTGCTTGATGTCTGACTAAAATGACATCAATAATTCCACACACTTGCTGGGGAGGATAAGGTCATAGCAACAGGCTGGTGAAGGAATACGAGGATATCTTCTAGACTTACTCAGCTTCAATACTATATCTTCTAGTAGTAGTAGCCAATGTCAAATAAATTCAACGCAAGTACTAGTTATACTTGCAAGCAAATACTTTACCATTTGTTAGGCTACATTATGGCACTGTTCTAGTGTACTGTCACCTGCTATTTTCTCGATCGTACCGTAACCGTTGTAATGCTACAGTAAGGAGGACAAACAAGGTTTCGTTTTCTTTTTTTCCATAGGCATGCAACTGCCACTGTGTCACACCACTAGTACCACCGCAATGAGGAAATGTCACCCGCCCAGGTTTGACAACGTTAATCCCCATTTCACCTGGAGCCAGCCCTGGGCCTAGCCCTAATTTCTAACACAAATTACAGGTAAGATAAGCGTTTGGTGGGAGGTAGTATAATGGAGTATTTTTTCGGAGTAGACAAGAGATTGACGGTTGTACTACTAAAGTCCTACGACTGTTCAGGAAAACAAAGTTACTGTTACACCCCCGCCCCCCACCCACCAGACTGAAAAGCAGTAAAAAACAGGTATGGTCAGATAAAGTTTAAAAATATATTTATTTAGCCCTAACAAAATAATCTCCCTCACCCACCCTAACCCCAACGATTGTCTTTGAAACGTCCCAAAACGATCCCAACTCCCAAATCCCACCCCCCAAAAGTCTATAAAAAAAGGGCAAGGGACACTCCACTACTGGAGGGTGCTGGTGCTGGTGCATGATGCGGCATGGGCATCATACTCCTTGCGGAGGGTGGCAAGCTCGGAGCGGAGGCCCTTAACCAAGTTCTTATACTTCAGGACCTCCTGCTCCAGGTTGGACATGCGGACTCGTAGGCGGCGTTGGCGTTCCTTGCAGCTCCTGTGGGGGGCAGCTGGTATTTCGGTTGCTTGGCGGTGGCGGTCGTCTTTCTTAGCCCGGCTCGGTCCCGCTGGCTTAGTCACGGAGGAGGATGCAGTGGTCACAGTCGAGGATGTCGTTGTTGCCCCGCTCGACTGCGTGTCCTCCTCCTCCTCCAGGGCCACCAGCCGCCGATATTCGGCGACAGTGGCCTCCAGCCTCCGTTGCCGGGCCAATCTAGCCTGCTCCCTCCTTGTTGTTGATTTGGAAGGAGCAACTATATGAAGAAAGAAAGACATAGTCTGTAACCAATGCTCCTTATTAATAACACAAAGTGATTGAGCCGAAAGTTGGGTCACAGAGTACAAGTAGCAAATTGAAAGCACAGTACATAACTATTGAGGACAGTATCTATGTAACCTCCCACTTCTGCATCCTTGCTCTAACATTAGTGGTAGTTTAATGAACAAATTCTACGACCACTATGGACTTCCATTACAGTCGACTATGACAGTACACCAGTCTTATTCTTCTTCTTCTCTCTTGTTTAGGGAAATTGGTACGTTATCTTATGCAAGCCGGCAGAATGACATGGACAGCACAGTGAACTTGCACCCGAGAAAAAAAGTTGCACACCATGATGAGTGAGACAGACTTGCGTTACTGTACCGGTCCAGTACATGCAGGTGGTGAAGCTATTACTTTTCTATTACGGGTGGCACTGAGAATACTCTGTTACAAGGGCTACTGCTTAATTAATTTACCTTTCACCCTACAGTGCAAATGAGTACTAGAAAAGGAAAATGAAGAAGCTAACTAATTTGATTATCTATCACTTCACATGGGACGTATTTGATGACATATGAGATGACTTTAGGTGCTTTGCTTAATATTGAGTGAACAGTGATACACCCACACATGAATGACGTACTACAAGTAAACTAAAGTTATTAAGAGAGGTACGGAGTGTCCACCGTAATAGCCAGATATATGCTGTGATTGCAAACGCAATACAAAGTACTGCTACTATTCATGGTAGTATTGGACACATTTACAATTTCTTTTCCTTGCCTTCCCTGCACTGGAACGGACGTGCGGGTGCGGTGGTACATGCTCTTCAAGGTAACACTTACTTCACCTGGCGACCATCTACTCTCTCTAGATACACATGTGCTATCTAAGAGTCAGAGAATACCATGCTCCGGGCATCCATTCAGTCAAAGTATACGCACACATACAGTTTCTGTTTCACCCACCCAGGCTGCTGTCCTTCCACCCATCCTTGCTTCATCATTGACCCAGCCATGCACCATACCATATTCTTTCCTTCCCAGCCACCTCGGGGGCCAAGCAAACACATATCGTTCTTCTTTGCCAGCCATCATACAAGTTCGCGTCCCACTTACTTACACCCTTCTTTCGCTTTTCGTTCATCCCATCCATCACGTTCGTCTAAGAACTTATTGGGATTCTTCTCACCAAAAACTTCACAGCTAAGTCGAAGTACATTTCGAGGAGGCTACTACCTGGTTGATTTGTAATTGTAATACACCCGTGCAGAAAGCACACTATGCAGTCTTCAATCTCAATAAGTAAGGAATATATAGCTTACCTGTTTCCGCCACCACCGTTTGAACCCCCACAGGACCGTCCGCCGGCTCTTGCACCGCCTCCTCCCCAGAGTACTCCGAGTCCTCGCCCAACACAGCCACCTCCGCGCTGGCCCCGTCACCAGATGTTACACCTACAAAGTACATTTAAGAATGTTAGAATACACCACTCACTACTATATAATATTTGGTCTAGGAGAAATGTTAAAAAAACAGAATACAATGTAATAATTTGTGACTGTCTACTCCATAGTAAAAATGTCCCATTTTCCAGGGAAGGCTGTTGTCTTGCTGCACTTTTATGCACAACTGATGAATGCTTGCTTTTGATTTTTAACACGCACCACTTTTTCTCCTAACAGACAGAAGCTTGACTCCTAAGAACACGACCAGGATCAAGTTCAAACCAGGTGAGAGCTCGGCTCGACCACAAGAAATGTGTCCAATTAATCGTCAGCACTAACCACTTTTCCGTTTTCAGTTAAATAGTTTTATGACAAAGTAGATTTTAATAAATGTGTTTACTTTTAATAAAGCTTTTAAACTTAAATAGACTCTGTGGTTTTTGTTCCTCCAGACTAGAGTGGATGAGCTAAAGGTTTTGGAATTTTTGCAAGCATGAGTGCCTCTGACACTTCTTGACTGTGCTGTGACTCCGTACTACTCTCTTGTCCTGCGTACGATAATCTAGAGATCATTGGGGATCTATAATCGGTGACTTCGGGAGCTGAATGACTCTGCCACACTATCTAGTCAGTAAGGAGACAGTGCATAGAGGTATTGCTGAATATAATGGGAGTCCAATGGAATTGCCAAATGTCCAATCTTAGTTAGCTACACAGACAGACTAATAAGAATAGTCTAGTAATACCACAGGGAGTCATATTCGAGGCAGGATAAGAATTTATATCCAGTCTACAAGAAGATCAAAGACGATTTAGAAAAAATCGAATGAGGAACGCTAGGAAAAAATAGGTATTGTTTATTAAAATGTAAACTTACTGGGGCCAGCAAAGGAGCCCTCGCCTGCCCGATCCTGGCCTGCATCCTCAGCACCCTCCTCCTGTGTCCTCTTGCCCTTGGGGGGAGCTGATGTACAACATGAAAGAAAGAAAAACCAGAAAACATGGATGAGATTTTTCAACCAAATCAAACATTTCAAAAGAACAATAACAAAATATTTTGGAAAAATAGCAAATAGATAGACAACTATTCCACGGGATCTATCTCATGTGGTATACTACGTTATTCGTATTGCCTGATTTGCGGAACGTTGACTTAGAAAGTTCCTATGTAACTCAATAAACAGACTACTAAAGAGGTTTGCCTAGGCCTGGCACTGCAGGCAGCAGTGCGCAGCACGCGAAGTGACAGACAAAGTCCATCCTGCTTGCAGATCAGTGAATACTCAAACTATCAATCCACCCGCCACCACCGCCACTATTTCTTCTTATAGCCATGTGTCTAAAGGAAGGACTGGACTTCAGTCTGTTGGGGCTGATTTAGAAGTCCCTTGCGGAAGTTGCGGCTCATTTTCCTCCATTGTTGCGTGCCTTTTGTGACGCAGCGGCAGAACAAAAGACTCGCCATGGTGTTGGTGCGGCGTATATATTAAAAAAAAACACATATGGGCATATGGGCGATGCATCACGTTGTAAAGCCCTGCGCCATCAGGGGGCGTTCCGGCGCAAGGGAGGGCGTACCTGCGCAGGAACGAATCCTAAAAGTGGCTGAGGGAAATCTACAAGATGTCAATCAGTCACTTTTAGGACAATGATGCATGACTCAAACCCTGCGTGCTTGAAGCCGACGTACGGCTTGATGCAGCATTGGGGAGATAGGGTACCCCAGAGCATTGCTGGAGCTGCGCCATCGTTGGCACGCAACTCCAGCAATGCGCTGCCTTTACGGCACAGATGCGTAAGGCTTCTGTGACGTTTTGGGCCAATGGGTGGTGGTGGCATGGCACACAATTACTGCCGCATCCCTGCTACTTTGCAGGGATGCGCCGGTAATTGAAAATATGACCCTTACTGTCTAGCATTACGCAGTTCTTATCTTTACACTACACTCATACATAATTTCTCAGGCCAATGAAATGCTTCTGAACACAACATACAAAACAAAGAAGCATAGTAGCAAGCAAGGCTACTGAGAAGGAGAGCAGTGCACCTGAAATGCATAGAAGATTTTGAAATATAATTTACCTCAATGTAATCGGCAGCATTATTGCTCTTGGTAAAGAACAAAGATTTGCAAATAACAGAGCAGGATAAAACAGAGTAGTAAATGTACTACTACTACTACTCACCAAGCCCGGGGACCTCTACGCCGAGCGCGTCCAGCAAGTCCCGCTCCCGGTCCATGACATCGGTCCAGCGGTGGGTGGCCTGGTTATATGTGCGCCGGACCCCAGAGATCTTGTACATGGCCCGGCACACCTTCTCCCACCGCTTGCGACGCTCCCGGATGCCATAGCCAGTCGCGATCTTGCCGCCTCCCAGGATCGTCTTGGGGAGGCGGCGCTGGACGTGGAAGATCAGTGCCGCCACTTCCTCCGCGCTGAATATCTCCCGCGGGACCACTTGCTCCCCCCTTAAACGCCCGCACGGGAGCCGGGCACGGGGTGCGGGACCCTTCCCCTTCTCAGGGTGCTTCCCGGCTCCCTTTACCATGGTCTGGGCAGAAATAGAGTTAAATGATAAACAAGAAATAGAATAGTGAAGAAGAAAAGAAAAGAGTTTAAAAAAGTAGTTTAAAAGTAACTAAAGCTGCAGAAAACACAAAAATATAGAGCTAGAAAAATAGAGGGATAGATAATAAGTAAAATTAGATCAAAAAAACTTCAAACAAGCAAAGGATGGCAGAGATTGAGAGAGGATAGAGAAAGCATGCCCAGAACCATAGCAATGAATGAGAAACAAGATGGCCGCGCCCGTTCACGACCGCGTGGGTAAGTTCGCGCGAGATTTTCCTTGCGAGTACGCGCGAAATTGTACTAGCGAGCAGCACACTTTGCGAGATTACACATAGCGGCCGGAAACGGAATTACGTCACGCAAACAAGATGGCCGCGCCCGTGTACGACCGATAGGGTAACTTGGCAAACGTATAGCTAGAAGCGCCTCGCGAACACGCGCAAGATCACGCGAACATACACGTCGCACAAAAAACTATTTTGTATTCGCACGTATTCGCGGCTTCCGAAATCGATCTCGCACGGATTCGAGCCCCAAAAAACGCGCGAAATTGCAGAAAAAACGATTTTAGCTAAACTGAAAGCAATGAGCAGGTGCAAAAGTTCAAACTTAACATTAGTAACATTCAAGGTAGTGCTTCCTGAGGGGCCCCTCCAGAGTTTGCAACTATTCTATGACCCTGCTATGACCCAAACAGCAGGCTCATAGAATAGCTACAAGTAGACCATAAAGGTCCTGTGAAAAAAAATTTCACTGCAACAAAAAGCAAATTACAGATAAGGAAGGATGCAGGTGCCAGCCAGAATGGAAGTTTCAAAATTACTGACACATTAATGACCCACAAATTAATTAATGGCAGTTGAAGAAGGGCAGGTGTGCTTGCTTTTTTCAACCAACATAATCTACAGTGATAAATAAACCTAATGGGTGGCAGTGAGGATGTACCAGAGGGTGGCATGGGTGTCCCAGAGGGTGGCAGTGGTGAAACAGAGGGTGCTGTGAACCTGTGATGATAAACCAGACGTAGAAACAACATAGTCGCGGCCGTTGCGAGCCGAAAAGTAAGTTCGCAATTGCGAACTTGTCCCAAAATCGGCGCGAACGCGCGCCAACACAAAAAACGGGAAAATCCGCAAATCCGCTAGAGTTCGCGGATCTTCGCGGATTGCGAATCCGTAAATCCGCAAGTTCGCGTACGCGAGATCCGCTAGATCCGCCCATGCTTAGCTAATACCCATGTTGCAAAAAACAAGTTCTGTGCAGATTACATAGTGCATAGAATGTAAATAGACCAGTGAGTTACTTCTTATAAAAGAGACATCAATGTGTTACTTTCAATTTATAAGTTAAAATCCAAATACAGAGCTCCTAACTTTTATCAAAGAATTGCTGCACACTGCAAAGTTTAGATTTGAGCAGAGATTAATTTTGCGGCACTGTTGAAGGGTGGTGGTCAGGGAATCCGTGGTGGAGGTGGTCATGGGGAGAGATGGGGGGGGGGGCAACAAACATTTTTGCACTGAGCACCACCAGCTCTAAAGCCGGCCCTGTTGCAAGTCATTGAGGACTTCCATATCTATTTAGAGGGACAAGGCTGAAGTCTGAGTTCCTCCATTAGGTCATTGAACTCTGAGGTGACTTGCAATATCCATATCATGTACACAGGGGGCACTTTATCCCATGAAATACATGGTCACACTATCACCTAAACCACTTATCATATTGGTGCATAGCTCTTTCATATGGAAGAACATGTTTACAAACATGAAGAGTAAAAATAGAAACTCTGGTGCAAAATGAAACACCTCAAAAACCTGCTAGATATGTGCTGCAAAACGATATTAGAAACAGTTAAATGAAAGCCAGTTTCTTTAAAAAAAAAAAAAGCTGCAGTAGCTCGGAATGTGCAGAAAGATTCTAACTTATAATAATCTAAAGAGTGCAAATAAAATGTTATTTCTGCTTGTCACTGTAAGCTTGAAAAATAGAGCAGGAAACAGAAAAGCAGCGGTTTATTTTTGTTGCTTTAAACAGCTGCTCCATGACCTGGCCTGCCATTCACCTGGCTCTGGCACCAGGCATTGTGACATCGGAACTGGACCGTAATAACTTATTAGAGTTGGGTTCTGACGTCTTTTTATTATAATCGCCGACTGAGTGCTTCTCAAGTTGCCGATTATAAAGAAATTTGAGACAGGTGTTTATACAGGGATTGCAGAATCCCATGTATGTCAACAGAATAGCAAGTGCCCACCTTGAGTAAAGTAAATTCTATGAAGCTCCAGCAGCCACAGGTTCTGCAGTTTGGAAAAGTTACAGGAGGATTGTGTAGTATCCTGCATATTATACTGTAAGGTGTTAGCAGGTTGCCTATTTGGTGATTATATTAAATCAGCAGATGTTGTCTTAAAGATGGCCTCTTACCCTCTTGCACCAACAGATGTGTCCCGTTTCCACACCCTTTGCTGTTATTTGTTAAAAGCTGCACCTCACAGATGTATGTTCCTGTGTCATTGGCTTGAACATTGTGAATTTCTATGTCAGCCTTCTGCTTCAAGGTGAAGGTGGTGTGGTCTGGCATGAAGACCCTTCCACTGAACTTTTCACTGCTGTTGGTCACCTCGGTCATAGAAGAGGAGGAGGGTTCGATGAAAAACCATTTGTAGCCACCGATGCTAGTCTTCTCACTGCTATTGAAGGTGCACTGTAAGGTGGCTGTATCACCCGCTGTCACAGTTGTATGCCTCGGCTGAGAGACTGTAATGCCCTGTAATGAAATCCCTGAAAAAATCATGAAAGCGCATATTTTTTGGATGTATGACATTACAACGCATGCTTTTACATCGCATGCTTTTACAACGTGGTTTTTAAAACGCAAAGTGCTTTTGGGCGCTGGAAAGTGAATAGTTTAATTTACTATTCCAACTCCAGTCCCTGTGGATAGTAGGGAAGGTGTTGGATAGTACATTCAACCTATTCCCTATCCTAGAGCGCCCCCCAGAGCAATGCGTTGTAATGGTTTGCGTTGTAAAAGTTGCGTCGTAAAGGCACTGCGTGGTAAAAGTTGCGTTGCAAAGGTTTTCACCATATTTTTTATGAAAGTTATGCTGACAACCAGGCACACATGAACATTCTATGCCATCCCACACACTATGGCTGAGCAGCAGGGCACAAAACACAAATGAGGAAATACATAGCAATAAGAGCAGGATACCACACACCTCCCTCCTTTAAGGAGACAATAACACACAACACTTCAAATAAGAAGGATACACTCATCATCATAAAAATAGATATATTAGGAAAGTGTAAATATAGAGACAATTCATACACTTACACAATCTCCCCTTTAGCAAGTGGGTGAAATACATGTGCCCCTACGGGTGCAACACATATTCCCTAGGAATGAGTGGTGCAAAGTAAATGCCCCATCACCAGAATTTGTACGGGGAGAACCAGGGTGCAAGGCATGCACCCCATAAAATGTAACTGTATTACGGTTTGGGCAAAAATGCCCAAGACCTGTAAACGTAAATGGTACTTGTGGTTATATCCAATATAAGGACTAGTCCACATTGTTTTCTTGGTTACTTATTTGGGGACGGGACTCGCCCCTCAAAGCCCTTGCTCTCTCCATTGATTACTCTATATTCAATATATCCCATCACATAAAATGCAGAAGTAAAATGCCTTGCTAGAAAGGTTTGAGCTAAATGAAGATGCACGTCATCAGTAAAACATAAGCACTGCGTGGAGTCAAACTAATATGCCCCATCACATGTGAGAAAGGTCTGAGCAAAACTTCAAGCCCCACCACCAGTAAAATTACAAGTAAAGATTGGGGTCGCAATATGTTCCCTCAAAATGGTTTGTAAGTAAATACCCTCAAAATGGATTGTACATACGTACCGTTGGGGTGTAAGCCAGTACTAGTAGAAGTAAGTATGGTTTGAGTTACAGGAACATTGCCCCATCACCAGAAACAGTTGGACTAGTTTGGGATGCAAATTACATGCCCCTGCACTTGTAAATGTATGTAACGTAAAATATTTTAATAGGTAAGGACTGCACAAGGAGTAACACTCACACTCTCAATGGCCTAACCCACATGTAGCACACATGAACTTACTGCTTAGCATACCAAGTTAAGAAGTAAGCATAGTAAAAGCACAAATTCTGCAAAATTCATAACTTTTAAGACACATACAGAGATAGAAAATTAAGAATGTCTTAGCTCCTTACATGAAGATCTCTCCAGCCGACATTCCCATTGTGCAAATACATCGCAACCTGGAAGAAAAAATACAAACTTTCCTAAGCAAAACCTTTTGTAAGCAAAGCTACAAAACGCCACCAAACACCCCTCTTATAACCCATGGTACACAAATGAATGTCGTTAACATATTAAACTTAAGAGCTTGCAGGACCCAATCGTGAAAGTTACTAGAACAGGCAAAAAAAGACTGGGAAGAAAAGAATTGGAGCAAATTACTTGTAGCAGCAAGAAACAAGGACCATACGGGCTTTTAGAAACTGTTAGCCCAGGGTAGCAAACCGGGGAATTATATCCGTGGTCTTTACTTGGACCCAGGCATCTGTCAAAACCACTTCGCCAAATTATACTCAGATATCGTTGATCATGTTCCAACTGATATCAACAACCTCTCAAAACGAAATTGGTATGGACTAAATGGCTCTACTTACTTTACCTTAAAAGACACAGAGGCAGCAATAGAAGCAATCAAACTAGGACAAGCCCTAAGCCCGGACAAAATCCCAGGAGATTTGCTGAGGCACGATATCAAGGTTTGGGCACCTTATGTAAATTTGCTGTGCAACTCTGTTGCTGCGGGTGCACCCATACCTGAAACATGGAAGGAGGCTGAAATTATTCCCATTTTTAGGTTGAGCCTACAGCGGCAGCACGCATGCGCTGCTCACGTTGCGAGGCATGCAGTATTGAGTACAGAGTGGAGGCTTCATGGAAGCTCCGCTCACTCTCCGCTCATTGGCTTGTGTCTTTGTCCTCCGTAATTGCTGTATTTTTATTCATTTTTAGGCTTGTTAGGCCCTCCTTTTGACGGCTATGTCGTCATTTGTCACCTTCCAT
Source organism: Lissotriton helveticus (assembly GCF_964261635.1). Classification (NCBI taxonomy): domain Eukaryota; kingdom Metazoa; phylum Chordata; class Amphibia; order Caudata; family Salamandridae; genus Lissotriton; species Lissotriton helveticus. The sequence continues at coordinate 2,061,714,805 of NC_136065.1, forward strand.
GGCTACTGGCCCCTTTACTTCGAGTGTTACAGGGTACGTGGACAGTGAGCACTCCTTTGCGCCCCCTTCTCCCACCGCCAGCCCTCCCGTTGTTCGTAGCCCCACCCTCCCGCCCATTGTTTGTTATGCAATATGCAATAGGTCTTGCATAAATGCGAGTCCGATTGCATTGAAAATGCTTATTTTTGAATACTTGTCAAGAAAAGTTAGTGCTAGACTTTGCACTGGTTGAACGGACTCTTTACAGTAAATGTAAATATGTAAATCCAGTATTTGTAAAGCGCACAGTAACCCGGAAGCATCCCCACGCTGGGGGCCGTCAGGAAGATTAAACGAGCTATTGCCCAGAGTCACGTGGTACTGGGCTGACCTGCTGCTGGTGATCGAACCGTGAGACCCAGCGTCCGGTGTCAGTCGCCCTGGCCGCACCACCACACCTCTTCCCTCAGTATGCCCTGCATCCTGAAAAGCTTCACAAGACATCACATGGCGTACAAACCCGGGACCCTGAAACCATCCTCGAGAGAAAGACAATCTTGCAGTGAGTACCTATAGAAACGCAGCAGGTCCCAGACACATCGAGGAATCGTATAAGTATAGTAGCTGAATCGTTTTTGCAAACCTTTCACAAGTATGTCACGCTTCAGCCCAAACCTCTTATTTCTCATTGTCTCAGAAGGAAAGCTACTAAATGTATTCAAAGTTACTGCCAGTAAACAGCTGGTTGACCCGCCCAGCCACGGATGTACAGCTTATTATTTCAAAGTGATGGAAGTGAAAAATAACATTCATTTGCCACCTCTTTTCTGCATTCTTGCAATGCTCGTTTCTGCGCTTTGTAATAATAAATATAGCACTTTCCTTGCCAGGTTCTTAACTTGTGCCCTGTAGACAGCTGCAAGTGTCATTCAGCTCACTGTGCTACCAGGGCACTTCTCTATTATACATGATTTATAAAGCGCATGGATGTCCTAAAAAGGTTTTCCAGCGCTAGTTCTAATTCGCTATGTTCTGCAGCAGATGCTCACTTCCACAAGAGGTGTCAGTGGAGGCTAGCACTCACCTCATTGGCCCATCTTGAAATGACATGAAACAAAGCAACAGTTGTTTCAGCTCACTGAGGGATCTGCGACCAGCTAAGCCGGTGGAAGTGAAAAGCACATGTAAATGCCAGGGGTTTGCTGTACTATGAATTAGACGGTTATGTTGTGCGGCTGTATGAGTACACTGGATGAGCTGTGTGCCCACATGAGTGAGGGTTGAGTTGAGTGGTTTGAATACACTGGATGAGTGGTGTGCCCTTCTCAGTGCAGGGTGAGCAGTCTACTTTTGTGAGTGTAGGGAGAGCGAAACAGTGTGCATCTTTCGCAGAGGCTGCTCCCGAAGGGGGCTCGAGAGCCGGCGCCATAACCAGCGGCGTGCCCCCCCCCGGACAAACTAGTAGGGCGGCATTTTGGCGCGAAGAGGACAAAGAGGCCAAAGGAAGCCCCTCTCCCTTCCCCCCCACAGCGGCTGCCGGAGCAGCGACGATACCCCCGGCCAATGGGGGGACAGGGCGGGGATTCAAACCCCCCAATGGAAAGGGGGCCTCCCTGGGGCGAAGGCGAGTTGAGGGGCACATAACCACTGCTCCCCCGGGCAAGCTCCATCTTCAGGAAGCGGGGAAGCAGCAACAAAGGCAGAGTCCAATCTTGTACTACAGGGCAGAAGCAAGCTGATACCTGGGACGATCCGGAATACGGGAGGCAAGGCTCTGCCAATGCTGCAGCAAGGAAGAAAACGTCCAGGTAGCCCGGAGCTCCCGGAGGGACTCTGAGTCGGATGCCGGAATCCAGCCGTAGAACTCCCGGAGCTGGACATGTCCTGGCCTCCAGGAGAGCACACGCTTGTCCGGCACCTGCAGCCTGACCGGCAGTGCCATGGAAGCCATCGACCGGACGAGGGGGGAGGACCTTAAGCGAGGAGTGGCGGGCCTTTCGCCTAGCAATGGAGCACACGAAGGTCTGGCGCCTGCAGCCAAAACGGCGGTGTCACGGAGGAAGGATCAGAAGGAATCGGCCCCGCCAGACGGAAGTCGAATCCAACTGGGGTGGGTCTCACACCACCAGGGGTCGGAGCGGGCGAGGATGCCCCCGAATCCACGTGGGCGGCAGAGGGCGAGGTAAGCAATGGCGCGGAACTAGGGAGCCACCACCCCCCCCGACCAAGGAGAAATGGGCTGCCAGGGGAAGAGGGGATAACAGAGAATTCGTACGGTACCGCGGGAAATAGGGGCGAATCTCAGGAGGGCGCAGCGAGCGGCTAGAGGGGCCCATAGATTACGAGGGTAGAGAACCTAGGACTTACCGGGGGCATTGAGACGCTGCTCACTGGCTCACCGCGCTGTATGGCGACACTCAGGACCCCAGCGACTACCTGCCAACCCCCGGCAGCGCTCTGCGCCTTGGACGGTTCGTGCCCCGCGCGTGTACATTCAGCGGCCTACCCTAAGAAACAAGGGATGCATTAGTTTTTCGTTCCTAAATGTGCGAAGTTGGCGTAAGACCACCATCCTGAGGCCATTTAGAGTAGTATGGCGGATACTTCATCTGCTTCGAAGGAACCCCTTAGTTCGGGAGAACCCGAGGCCATGAAGCTGCCCCTCCTCCCTATCACAATGAGGAACAATGTAAGGCCAACCGCAGCATACGCGCGCGGCACTAAGGCCACGAGGGGCTCTCTTATCAGCAGAGATGCAATGGGGATTGCTCAAGGGCTTGAAGGTGCCGCTAGAGAGAATTATGGTTATGCGGCATTTCAAAGGATTGTTGTTAAGCACAGGGGCAAAGAACGGCGTTTTACAGTTGACACGCATGTTGCGCTCACACTGGGAAGGAGCAAGAGTGTAGCTGCAAGACCCTACGCAAGAAGTATTAAAAAAAAAAACAAAAAAACGGGGGAACATAATTAAGCCACTATTTCCAACAAGCACCAATACCGCACACATCCCCACTCCGAAGTCTCCCAGCACCCCCCTAGACCGGCTCCAGACCAACGCGCGGGGATTTCTCTCAGGTTTTCTGGAGGGACTGCTAGATCCACCCCAGAAGTCCCACACACTTGATGGCAGGGGTGAGGTGTCCGAAAGGGTTCCCAGGCTACTGGAACAGTGGCAGCAAGTCTGGTAGGATAGCGCTCCCACGAGCCCCCAAGAGCGCTTGAGGCAACAGGGGCAGCAGAATGTTCTCCCCTAGTTATACATTACCAGTAAGCCTCCTGCTACGGTAAGAATGCCACGCAGCGTGGAAAGGTCTGTGGGTACAAGTACATAGAAGCTGACGAATCAGTACATCAATGTTAAGCGTGAACTCGAAAACAGCCCTGTCTCCTCCCTGATGACCACGCAATCAGTCAAGTAAGAGGCAAGTTATTTCATCCGTGTGCCCTAAATGTGCGCTTGATTCTTATTAAGCTGGAGCAACAATATAGGTATTTAATCAAACGCAAGAACAGAACACACGACGAACACATGTATTTGTAGGTGCTCTCATAGGTAATAATGAACGAAAAAGAGGTTCGGTGGAAATTAAGTAATGTCCTAGGAGCACACAATCTGGTCAAGCAAGAAAGCTGGACTGAATCCTTAATTTCCCGTTCCACCTTGCGAGTCACCCACTAGATGTGAGTGTTTCTTTCCGAGATCAAAAGCTGGTGTTTTTATCCACAATTATTACAGGACGAGATTAGACCTAGGTGTCTTCTAGAATACACATGTTAATTTTGGGCACTTTTACTTGGCATTATGAGAGTTGCCCCTAATCACGGGATGTTAAGCGAGGCCGAGGCTGAGATTCGAAATCTTGGAGCCACTCCCCTTGCAAAATAAGCAGAAGGGATAACGATGAGGAAATATCAGACATACAATTCTCGGTCCTTGGACTCAAGTTAAATAAACGCTTAAAATATGAGCAGGTTCTAACATTCAAGTCGCCCCTGCATATGTAGGTAAGGCCCGGGCCACTGGAATAATGTGAATCCGCAGCTGCGGTATTGTGGGCAGAGTTATGGAAGTAGTGGATTTGCCGCAAAACGTGATTCGAGACCAAAAGGTTTAATGCTAAAGCAAAAGCTTGTCAATGCCAGGTCCCTTGCAAAGGTCAGCTGGTCACTTTTCAATTGTCATTTTATGTACTCAAGTGTTAAACAGGTACTAATGAGGGGAAACATAGTGTGTGTGGCCCAGCGCTTGTTAAAAAATGGAACAAGAGCAAGATAATATTGCCCAAGGTCTTGTTGCTTTAGGCGGAATAACTGGCCTTTTCATGCGATATAATTTAGTTAGCCATGCTGAATACTTTGGCAGCGATTGCAACATAAGTTCAGTGGCCCAGGATATTACACAATGGCCCCTTTCACCCTGAGGCAGGTGAAAGGAATCTCGGGGAGTCCGAAGTCATACCAGTTAGGTGCCAATAATAATGTATTGCAGTTATTACCTTAGCAAAGTGTGCGGATCGCCAAACAAAGGTAGGAATTTCTCAAACCTGCAATGGATCAAGCGTTAGAGTATTGTGGCATTTATCCTAGCCCTAATTACGATGAAGTGGCTAATCTATTACTTGCCCGGCGGCTAGTGCTCCGCCGAGGCAACAGAGTAAATTATTTGGTCGCAAACGCAGTCCTAGACAAGAAGGGCTCTTTTATGCACAGCTCGAAACGGGAGTGCTGCGGAGGATTAAGAGAAGGGAAGATAACCTGCATGCACTCCCGAGGTTTCAAAACAAATAACTAAATTGGGCGGGAACAGAATTAGGTTCTGTACCTAGGGCACCCTCCCCCCCCCCCCCACCCCGGGCCAAATAGATTCGGGGTCACCGGACCAGAATAGTTAACAGGAGGAGCCACTGCCAGACCCTGGGTGCCCCCTTTGACAGGGTCACCGACGGTACACTGGATACTCGGGCAGAGGGCAAAGGCGCTTACAGCGAATATTCGAGGATCGTAGCAGTGGCCTGCAGAATTGTGACATGGCAAAGGCTGCTTAAGGATTTCGCCAAGTACACAGGTGCCGCCCGCATTTTGGCCAAGGCTCTGACAGCGAACAGGACACTGCAAGGCTCAAGGCGCACCAGTGAATGGGCAAGCGAAGCGCCAGCCTTTGCAGCGATTGTTATGACACATCATTAATAGTGCGGCCAATAACTGGTGAGACACTCGATCGGGATGAGAGGCCGGCGCCGATTCCATTAAAGCCGACAGGACTGAAAGCAAAGGAGGAGAGTAGGGGAATTCTATAAGTGACCTACAAGGGGTCACACAGCCCCTCGGAAAGTCCCCGGGAAGCGAACACACAAACACCCCAGCGGAATCAGAAGGGGCTGGGGTAAGGGAAGTACACAGTGGATGGCACTACTGGCCACAGAGCGGAGCAGGCCCCTTCCAATGGAGTGCGGGGGTCCACCTACAAACTTGAGGGCACCACGAAGGGCTGGGGATTGATAAATTCACAATACACACCCCAGTGGGACCGCCGGGTATGGCCAGCAGGTGGCCAGCAGGAGAGAGGAACTAGGTAGTCCACTGATGAGTACTCTGGCGAGTTTCACAGGAAGGATTATTGCAAAAAATAAAAATAAAAAATAAAAAACCGCCCTTTGGCAAGTAAAGCTCAGAAGGGTGCATGGCTACCCCGTCTCATGCGGGAACGTTGACTAAGACAGTGCCCACAGAAGGGATGAACAGCTTCCAAACCTCCAGCCCCACCCCGTAAAGACGCTAGACAAGATAGCAGCAGAGGGCACAAGACCAGGGGACAGGAAATGGCACGTGCACCAGGCGGTGCTGCGCTTGCGCAACATATTTCAGAGAAGTAGGCAGTACGTAAATTATATGGCCTTAAAAAATCACTCCCATTTACAGCGGAGTCTTTCCCGACCGTTAAACAGATTGCTGCTTATATCCAACAAACCGAGGGATGCTCAGCCTAGAGCGGGAGCAGGGCGGGCCAAGCCAGCACAGGACAGGGTCCTGTAGCAAAACCCAGGTGTCACGTCAGGGCCAGACAGGGCGGTGACAGACCAGGGCAGCCACCACTTTACATAGGGCCCCAATGAAGGCCTTTGTTGAATAGGCCGGAGCTACGGCTACCGGCTACCGGCAGCCCTCAGAGTCGTGCAGGCAGACACGGCAGGGCAGGCCTGGTACATAAGCGCTCCTACACGATAGGCGGAGAGACCCCATGGTCACAGCAAGGGCGCCAGGGAAGACCGCAATGGTCTGGGCGTAGCTGAACGATAGGCACGAATGGCGCTAGGCGGACCCCTAAAAAGCAGTCGAGAGGCTCCGGAAGAAACTGAACGTCGCAGTGAGTGAGATGCTGCAGAACGAAGGGTCTGGCGACTGGCAGGCACGGGCTGGTCCACAGAGGTCGCCCGGAATGCCATGCTAAAGAGGCAGTCCACCTGTCGAATGAAGGCAGGGGGGGTTTGGGCTGCCTCTGGGGCACCAAGAGGGCAGCAAGTGGCAAGCAACGGATCAGAGAGCGTAGTTGGGGGGAGCCGCAGGGAGACGGAAGCCTCCCGGACGGCGTGGCGAAGAACTACGCTGATATCGGTTGGTACGGAGGCACACCGGAGGGCGGTGTGCCAGAATAGGTCCACTCACCTTCAGATGCCGCTCGGCTGGGTGAGTTCCCCTAAGGACAGGTATGTAGGACCACCCACTCTGGGATGCCTCACGGCTGGGTAACTTGGCCTACTGAATGGGGGGAGTAGCAAACAGAGACGGCACTCGCAGCCCAGCCCCCGCCGGACGGCAGGGCACAACAAAATTGGACAAGGTAGCGAGGGGGGGCCTAACTCTGGGACAGAAGCTACTCCCTTCCCGCGCAAACGGGGCGCAAGAAAATCCAACCTGCCAGAAGACGATGACCCAGAAGGGCTAAGAGACAATACCAAAGAAGTCTGTGATGACATAGAATGATGCAAAGTATATACATGTTTCCTTGTATTCCTAATAAACTGCGGCCAACAAATGACCACCACAAGACAGCTGTGTGCGTTGGCTTTTTCTTGTCATGATAGGGAATACAGCATGGGGGTATATGGTTCATACAGGAGGGAGTGGGGCAGAGTGCGAAGGTTATGAGTGCAGTGCAGCAAAGGGTAAGTGATGTCTGTGTGAGTGCAGGTTGAGCAGTGTGTCTGGGTGAGTCCAGGGTGAATCATGTGGATGGGTGAATGCAGGCTTATTGATGTGTCAGGGAAGGGTGAGTAATGGGCCTATGAGTAATGGGTGAGTAGTATGCCTATGTGAATGCAGGGAGAGTGATGTATCTGTGCAAGTGCAAAGATGCTTGTCTGGCTACTCTCCGAGATGTGTTTGCAAACAACCTCTTTCTCAAATGTGCTTGGTGGTTCGGGTTTGCTCGCTACGCTCTCAAGCCACAGTGCAGTATTTACGCCGCACCACTTTCAAATGTCACCAGCTGCCACTGCTCACGTGACATCCAGTGAACACAAAAATACACAGCTGGAGTAAAATACAGGGACGTCACGCTAATCCTCTTGCCAATAAAGTACTTCAAAACACAGTACACCTCGGAGTATTAAAAGGAATGAGTCACTGCTCATAAACTTTTTGCCCACTTTTACCACTTCACTGTTAGTTATGCATGATATAACTACGACTTGAACACACAAAACGTGGAGGCTGCGGGCAAAATTGTGATTCTTAAGTCAGCATCTGCTGTTTTTTTTGTTGTTTTTTTTGGTGCTGTGATGAATGTCATGTATGCCACAGATGGAATGTTACTTTACCCGTTACATTGATGCAAGGGGTTTGGGTGTTTATAGAGGATTGTTTCATACAAATGTGTTGCACATACACAAAGTGGAGTGTTTTTGGCTATTTGCAAACATTTGTAATGCCTTTCCCACATCTTGTGCACCTCTAAACTTAAGTATGTGCATATGCAATACCCCCGTTTTTAAGGCTAATATGTCAACCATTTATAATTAAGGTTACTTTCTTGTGACTGAAAAATAGAAGGTAAAGGGGAAACTTCACACTAATGCCTGTGTTTTTTTTTCCGATGCTAAAATGCGCACAGGTTGGGTTAATGCTTACATATATGTTAGGGGAACCTACACAATGCAATCTCTTTATCACTGCTGCAACAGGAGCTTCAGATTTTATTAAAGATTCAGAGGTGCATGTAGCAGATACTCTGTTTTTGGTTTCCTTTGTCAGTATGTGCATTCCTTTTACTATACTGGTATAATTCTCATAATTCTGAATGCAATATTTTGAATTCTCGGGGTTGAAGATTATATCAGAGCTTTTCTGCAGACATTTAAACAAGGAAGAAAAACGTTCCAGAGTGAAACACCATCAGTACAGTCTAGTGCATGTCCCTCTGTCCTACATAATCCACAAATTATGTAGCAGGCCAGCCTACAGAAGACATTGTCTGACACTATTCCTACTTTACTTTGAGGACAGCCCAGCTGATAATGTCTTTGGAATTGAAAGCAGAAAGGTGATCGGCAGATGGAAAACAGCTCCCAGAACTTGAAACTCCAAAAACCCTACAACTACTGGGTGGATTTCACTTCAAAATGAAAGAGAATACAAAAGATAACAACACAATGCAGAGGTTGGGAGGAATAATCATCGCCCCTGTGTCTTTAATAGAACTGAAACCTTTGGGAATGCTAGTGGGGGAGATTTTGCATTCGATGGCAGGACTGGAAGCTCAGTTGGGACAAGTTTAATGCTAGAAAGTCACATTATGAGATAAATATGCCAGATGCTTGTAACTGACAACTCGACAAACAGATGCATAAGACTAGTCTGCTGCTTTCTTAATGTCCTACAAGCCTAAACATTTCTCAGACGCATTAGCTCCTCTGACTGAATAAGCACCAAAGACAGATGTAGCTTCTTTACTAAATCATTCACCATATAACCATCATACTAGAGAGGGGGAAGAAATCAAAAGCCGTGAGCAAAAGAGGACACAAAAGCCATACATGGCCTGTGTTTCAGAAAGTCAAAGACATTTAACAGTACACTGTTCAACATCATGAATAAAAGTGGAATAAAGAACTTTGATAGAAAAGTATTTGGGGGCGTGGCTTCGGCACCAATCAGGATAGCGGCGTGACTACCAGGCCCGGACTGGCCGTTGTGGGCACCGGGCAATCCCCCGGTCGGCCGCATGGGTGGGGGCCGGTTTTGGCCCGAGGGGGCCGTTTTTGTTACAGCGCTGTTTTTTGCCGGCCCCGGCAAAGAGCGCGGTCGCACCCCCAACCCCCCCCCCCGCGGGGAGGGGGGGCCTGTCGAGCACTTTGCCAGGGCCGATTTCAGTTCCCAGTCCGGCCCTGGTGACTACGGTACTCCGCGCCGATCTTCCACACAAGTTTTCGTTTCACGGAGAATGCACCTCTCTTCTGACTTGAAGATGTAGGCTTTAGGATCTCTTCAACAGAGGAAGAATTTGGTCTCCTTTCCTGCCGTTTTTCTCTCGTTTTCAGCACCCGCGGTGATGCGAGCCATTTTTCTTCACAACAGCCGACATTTTAGATTGCCTTCATCATGCGGATTGCTTCTCCTCAGAAAATGCAAACCATCTACTGACCGGAGAATAATGGTGACTAACTCCTCATTTCTTTTACCCACTACTTCTCTTGGCATATTCTAGGTACTTCAGGGGTCATATTATGTTTTTGCTCACTAACAACCGGCATTTTGTGATTTCCTTTTCCTCATCCTACCTGTGACACTCAGTCAGAATTTCACTCTGTTATCTGTGATTTTTATTGAATTTTGATTTTCCTGAGGTATTTTTCACAATGTTGTGCTATCAGTGATACGAGGGTCTTTGATTATTTTCAATTTTCAGTTGAGTAATTATTATTGAAGCCACTGCATCTTAATAAGCTCACTTTGCTCATCTGACTTGACTCCCTTATTACATAACATAGAGCTTAGGCATTAAAAAGGTGGACCCGGTGACCGCAATTTGGATTTGGCACTTTCTTTTCCTTGCGGGTCCCTTTTTCTGCTGTGTTACCTTTCAGAGCTCAAAGTTCTAAGTATTGCCTATTAAATTGCTTTTGCCTCTTCTATGGTAAGATTCAGAAAAATTAAGCTCACCCCATTCTCCAATCTTATTGCACACTCTGATTCTGATTCTGCTGCCAACGACATGGAGGATATTTCCCTGATCACTCTTTTTCTCTACACTCTTTTCTATTCACTTTATTTAAATTTAAAGACTGGTTTTATCACGGTATGCTTAATGAACTTTCATGTTTATACCTTCTGGTTACCTTCCGTGTTACCACATTGAATATTAAGGGATTAGGTAATCCTATTAAAAGACAACAGGTACTTACCCATTTAGCTAAATTACAAACTGACATTGCATTACTCCAGGAATCACATTTATCTGAGGCTGAAACTTTCAAACTTAAGAAATGTTGAGTAGGAAATGTATTTTCAACTCCAGCCCTTGGTAAGAAATATGGTGTTGTGATTCTCTGGCACAAAAGACTTCATGTTTCTATTGTTCATCAAGAATGTGATTCTGAAGGTCGTTGGGTTATTGCTAAACTTCTTATCGATAAAATACCCCTAGTTATTTTTAATGTATATGGCCCTGTTTCCATTGACAGGGTTTTCTGGATGCAGATCTCTGATAAATACATTTTGCTTGATGATGACTATATTATTTTTGGTGGTGATTGCAAGCAAAATCATGACCCCTTATTGGACAGACACCCGCCCGTTAAATTTGTAAACACTAAAATCCACTCACAATGTACCTCCACTATACGTCGTAGGTCTCTAGTCGATATTTGGAGACTTTGTAACCCGGATCTCCAGGAATACAGCTACTTCTCACCTCCACACCTTTAAGTAAATCTTTAGCTCAACATGTTTTTCCACTCCGAGATAGCATCTATTTTAATATTGGATCACGCCCCTGTTTTTGTTGATTTTGCTTTGATACCTTTTGTCCCACATTCTGGTAGATGGTGCTTTAACAACTCATTACTTATGGACCCTAACTTCTCTAGCCAATTCAGTTCTTTTGCCTCTGAATTTTTTGTCATTAACGCTATCCCTGATTCTTCCCCTGTAATGATTTGGGATTCTTTTAAGGCAGCTGCTAGAGGCTTTGTAATGAATTTTTTTTCATAAAAGAAAAAATCTTTTGAGATAAAAGCTGCTCAATTACTTAATAAAATCATACAATTACAATATACTTATTATCACTCTAGCACTCAATCTTCATTAAACAATCTTATTGATGCCAAGCGTACCTATAATAGACTATCTACAGAAGCCGCTTCTTCATATCTTTTAAAGAGGCCTTAAATTTCCAGACTTTAATTCTTATCACTCTGCTTTTTCTCTAAAACAAGCTTCCCGCTGGCTTTCTTCAGACTGCCCCACTTATCCTCCAGTTTGGGTTTCTATAGAGGAATCTCTAATCACTCCTTTTACTTTTTTGGAAATTCTTGCTTTTTCCAACAATATTTCCTTTTTTTACGCTCTCTCATTATTTCTTTTACTCGTAGAATTTTAACTCCCCATATACCTTCCTCATATCCTTCATCTTTTTCTCTTCCTCTTCAATCTATTTGGTGTAATAAATTATTATGTATTAAAAATCGCACTAGTTAATGGAAGACCTAGAGATCCAAGGACTTGCTTTGGATTTCCCAACTTTTGCATGATAATCATCCTCTCTGCTTCTCTGATCTTCAAACAAAAAAAAACCTGTGTGGGTAAAATAATGCTTAAGACATAGAACGTTTAGAGGTAAAACTTCACATTTATCCGATTTAAGACAATATCCTGATAGTTTTATCCATTTTATTTTGTTTTTTTCTGTATAAATGATGCTCCAATGTGTATTTCTCCACATTTAATTAACTGATAAATGTACACTTGCATTTGAATATCCAAAAGGGTTTTGCAGTATACAGCGCAATAGTGTTATCTGATTGCAGAAGAGCACAAATAACTGTAGATCTGCACTTAATTAAGTTTAATTAGGAAATCTATTATCTTTTGTCATCTCTCCTAACTCTCAATCTGTACACCTACTGACCTGGCACTCATCACTGACAGTAGAAAAAATTCATTCAAAGAAGGCCTATTTTTGTATTTTTAACTCCCCATATACCTTCATCATACCCTTCATCTTCTTCTCTTTCTCATCAACCTATTTAGGGTAATACATTTTTATGTATTAAAAATCGTACCATTTATTGGAAGACATAGAGATCCAAGGGCTTGCTTTGGATTTCCCAACTTTTGCATGGGCTCGGTCGGAATGGAATCCGACTCGGATTTCCGGATGGCCTACAACGGGCTTGGAGAGCCTGTCTGCCATCCAGAAATCCTTCAGTACTCCCCCGGTCGCCTCTTTACGATCGAGGGAGTACAATGAAAGTTTTTCACTGCCTTTTCGTGCTGGTCTGTCTGGCACGAAAAGGCAGTCGGAAACTGTCTTTGGGGGCCCCTCTGTGGATCCCTGCACCCGGTGGCTGGCACCTTGGCCTGCATTGTGAAGTATACGAGTGCGACCGAAACCTGTTTGGTCGCATCGAATTAGCAAGACCGTAACCCACGACAGCAGGTTGGTGGGTTACTGCTCCTGACTGATGTCAGACGGACCTGAGTCCGTCCAACATCGGAATAGGCCCCTTAGAGTCTTGTCTGCTGTACAATGCAGATGCTGTGTGTTCTACAGAATAATGTACAGCTTGATTAGAACGTCCTTATTTGCATATTTGATATATATGCCGTACATTCTTAATTCACATAAAAATACAGTAACAAATGTTCCAATAAATGGAAATGAATGCAGAAAATTAACATTAAATTTTTCTGTATGATTGTGATCATCTGGATCACTGACTGAATATCGAGGAGCAAAATATCAACCTGCCAAAATAAAAAATGCCAGAATATCGAATTCCTATCAACAAACAGGTAAGTACAAAAATATCAAATCCAAAATATCGTTGTAAATATTATAGTTTGTAAAAATATCGAATTTTTTAAATGTCTTAAAAGTAATGTAAAATGAATGAATATAATTATACATTAATTTTAAGACCTGTTGTATTATACATAAAGGTTTACATGATTTGGGACCGGCCTATTTGGCTAATAAATTTGTACCATACGTCCCTACACGCACACTCAGGTCAAGTGAGCAGTTGCTGCTGAGGGTACCCAAGATCAGCAGGACTAGACTGGGTGGTAAGGCTCTGTCAGTGGTGAGTCCTATCTTATGGAACGCTCTTCCTCTTTTATTGAGACAGTGTTCCGACCATCTCCTCTTTAGAAAACAATTGAAAACTTTTCTGTTCAAGCAAAATTATCTGAAGCTGCCTGCTGTCTTTGAGCGCGGAGATACTCCTCCGGGAGTTTATTCATAGTGCTATACAAACCAGTAAATAAAATAAATAAATTAACTAAAACATACTTAAAAATACTTAAATACCCTTACCATTATAACATTATTAATGTAAGTGAAAAAAATAAACATGCACTTTTATTTTTTAATACATATATATATTAACTTAATATTCCCCTATAAACCCACAACCCGCTACGGAATTAAATTATGCAAAAATTAAATAACATAAAATTCATTACTTTAAAAAAATTAAACATACATTACAAAAATAACATACACAAAATATTTTAATGCCTATAATACGCACTTCGATATTTTGACAGTCGATATTACGTACCTGCATTTCGATATTATTAACCACAATATTATGTCCATTCGATATCATGTCCATTCTATATTTTGAATTCGATATTCTGTCCATTCTATATATTTTTTCAATATTGTGTCTAGTTACCGATCAGTTTTTACAATGTGCGAGATAGCAGAAATACACACCAGGAAGCAAACCTTCCCAATCCACTGGGTTAATGGATGTCTTCCGGCTATTTATTGTAGAAGCAATAAGAGTAATTTATTTATCTTTTTTGAGAAGTCCTGCTATTAAGTATGTACCTTTGTCTGCCTTTCTGCTCCATGGGACTAGTGTGGCTGGAGCATACAGATTTATTCCACGTTCTTATATTAAGTGAATTCAATTATTTTATCATTTGGCCATTATCAATGTGAGTTTCCCTCGGTTTATTTCATGTTCAAATATAAAATATGGCAATGCAAATTATGTTTTCAGCAGCCCTCAAACACTCGCTCCTGCCTAGCTTCAAACATGGCGGCTGCCTGCTTTTCTTTTTTATTAATTTACTTTGGTAGCATGCACGTTTGCATTGAACATGTTAAGTGAAAGCTTGGCATCCCAAAAATGCTACACAATTAAATAAATAGAAAAGAAAGGCAGGCAGTCACCATCTTGCATGGCTAAATACTTATTATGGCCTTCTCAAGGTAAAATGTCGTAGACACTAAATGGACAAGGGACTATATCAATAATACCCTGCAAATTCTGTTGTGTGGCATAATAAAAAATGGTTGTCAATAGAGCAACAGAAAATGTGTAATAACCTTCAAAATAACGTATAATGGGTATTTAGACTCATATGGACTTATGGGGTGGACAAGAGTGATCTAGGGTTATTGTCAGCAGCACAAAATAATAGAAACTTTTCTCTACTGTTTAGAAAACTGTCCTGATGAAGGTGAAAATCATCTGAATCACCGAAACGCTGCGTCGACTTCTGTTTTCTTAAAATTGTTTTTTTTAAATTGTTGTTTCAATGACTGAATGTAAAAAAATGTTTTTTTGCTCAAATTGTATGAACTGTTTTTAATCTGAATGAATTGTTTTTAATCTGTGAAAAGCTTTCTTCTTAAAATATGTGAATGCAATAAATAAACAAGAATATACTTTTTAAACCATTTGGTATTGTTTTGAATTCCGTAGCAACTGCTGACATCACTCTACTTCCCCCACCTATCATTGCAATTGTAATGGTGTAGACACAAATCTGCACTTAAGGACTTTAGCCTTCTGAATCTGGGACCTCATGTCTTGCAACCTGTACTTACCCTGTCCCTATCAGTAAAAGTTGGGTTCCTCCATTTTTTCTCTATAAATACTTATAAGGCCCTAAAAGCGAGACCTATTGCATTGCAAATGCTTGTTAAGAAGGTAATCGCCAAGACCCCTCTAACTATAGGCCAATAAGCCTAATAGACACTTTGCAAAATATCTATGCCAAACAGATATTATTAAATCCTAACACCTGGCTGGAAGAATTTGATTTCATGTCTCAATATCAAGCTGGGTTCAGAACGAGAACAAGGACAATAGATCAGGTCTTCAGATTGCTATGTTTAATATGGAAATACACCAAATTAAAGGGAGGCCACATGGATGTAGCTTTCATAGATCTAAAGGCGGCCTTTGATCTAATCCCTAGGGGACCCCTCTGAAACTCCTTAAAAAAACAGGGGTGCCTGATGACCTTCTATCTCAAATAGTACGACTCCATATATACAAATATGCAAATGTTAGATGGGTTCCTAGCTGTGAACTTTGTGAGGCCATCCTCATCAAAAGAGGGATGAGACAGGGGTGCGTACATGCACCCACCCTCTTTTCTCTGTATGTTAGAGATTTTGTGCAGTACCTTCAGGATTGCAACCACGACTCACCAAAGGGGGTGCCAGTACCTGCATTACACTTGCAGACGATATCATCTTATTATCCCAAACGCCCAAGGGTATGCAAAACCTTCTAGATTGCTTTAGCAAATACTACTTGGAAAAAGGTTTAGAAATAAACACAAATAAAACCAAATATATGGCTCTAAATCCACATAAACCCTTCAAGAAAAACATAATTGCAGGAAAGAAACAATTGCAATATGTGCCAAACTGTAACTATTTGGGTATTACCCTTGATGCCAAACTGACATGGAACACTCATATACTCAAATGTAAGTCTATTCTGACCCAAATTTCCAGGGCAATAGCATAAAAAACATCATAACAGCACATCTAATGCAGTGTCACCAGCCCTAGAAGTGTATAAATAAAGGGGCGCAAACTGCAACCCTTTATGGAGCAGAACTGTGAGGTGTCAACATCCAGGATAAGCTGACTGAGGAAGAGAATAGATTCGTAAGGATGTTGCTGCAGCTCCTGGTACGCACTCCTATGATCCCCATAATACAAGATTTAAATCTTAGGCAAATTGACCATCAAGCCAAATTAAGACCCTATTTATTTTGGGTACATTTTTGGACCACGCAGGAGCTCAAACACTATATAGACGGGCTAAGGGAGATACTGGAACTTGACCTTAATGCAACCCGTCCATGGCTACGACATGTGCATAGTTGGTTTTACAAACTAGGCCTAAGAAGCTTCTGGGATGGCCTTCAATACTTAACTTACCAATCAAAAAGAATTTTGAAAAACATCTACTGGTCATACTGCCAGGATAGCTTATATTCTAGTCCAAAAGCAAAAAGGTTGACCACGCAGTTTTTAATCACAAAACCGACCCCCTTGTTTGCGGTCTTTATGGATGAAATACAGCTCCCACTAGCAAAGTTGCTATACATGAAGTTTCGCTTCGACGTCTTGCAGACCAACTTAAACACATCGAAGTGGTTGCGTAACAACACAGATGACAAGGATGCCATCTGCACCCTTTGCCGACAAGACGCAGTAGAAAGTGATGCTCATGTATTATTTGTTGTATCTTAGCAACTGTAACTTGGTTACTTTGTTGCTTCATAAAGCCCCCTGTGAACTTTGAACGTGCCGACTAGGATAGGATGCTATTGATGAGGCTGTATATCAAGGAAGAAGAAAACAAGAAGGAACAAGAAGATTTTTTTTTTCTTATGGAAATCAACCCCTGAGGCGTGTTGCAACTTTCACCTCTTTTTCTACAAGTTCTTTGTACGTCTACACGAATTGCTGGAGGTAAAGTTTGACCATTTCTAGAATTGGCCTTTCAGTCTTATGCGACCATTTAAACTAAATATCAATTGATGTGGATGCTTGTTACTCTTTATTTTGGCCGGCATTCGAAATGCTTTTAATTTATGTGTGCCAAACAGTCTAAATTGCTGCATGCCAGGCTACTGTGGACTAATCTAGTCTGTGATTGAAATGAATAGAGTAATCGGTAACTGAAAAGGAAACCGTTTGCTGTTTGTTGTCCTTTAACAGCTACTCATTTCTGGACTCTTATTGTCATTTTTTCTGAGCTTTGTGGTGTTATGTCCGAATTTTCCTCCGACCCGTCCTCCATTGCGCCGGTGGCGCTGAAGATGAATTGCACTGTGGGAGTATGCGTGTCATTCCGCTTGCGTCTTGATCATGCTGGAGCAGCGCGCAGTGTGATCACCATGGATACCATGATGCACGGAAGTAGCGTACAGCTAATTTATCTTTATTTGCTACTGCTACCCGGACACACGCATAAACCTAACCATCGTTGCGGATTCATGGAACTGCTCTATTCAAGTTGAAATTCCCTGCACTCTACTGTCGATATTGACAACGGTGACCACTTCTTTTATTTTATCTTATTGTGTTATCAAATATTGACACTTTTGAGAATAGTTGATGTGACAACAGTGACCACTTCTTTTATTTTATTTATTTGTGTTATTGAATATTGACATTTTTGAGATTATAGATAACACTGTTGACATTTTGAGATTATAGATAACACTGACATTTGACTGCTATTATATTTCAAATGTTTTTTGTGTAATAATGTTGATGGTGTATTGGGTTACGTTAAGTTTAAGTACAATTTAACAAACTATGGATTCCACATCATCTATATTGCCCCACCTACATTTTTACAAGGGCCTGGACTTCCTGCCATGATATGGGAAGATTGGTGTGAATCTTTTAAAACCTACCTTGAGGCTATAGGTGGAGAAACTTTCTTACGATCTTGGAAACTCGCATTATTAAAACATAATTTAGGTGTAGAAGGTAGAATTTTTTTTAAAACCCTACCTGAACCATTACGTGTTGTTTCCACTGCTTTAGAAACAGCCGATAGTGAGGAAAGTGAAACAAGCTCTAATGATACATCCGTTGATGAATATGTTGAAGCTTTAAAAGCATTAGAAGAAAATAACGGTAAAAAACTAGCATTGTCGTAGAGGGACACACATTTTTTTCAAGAGCACAACTAACAGGTGAAAGCGTTCAACAGTATGTCGCAATTTTAAGAACATTAGCTTCCACGTGCAAATTTAGAGACTTGCATGAAGAGATTATTAGAGACCAATTTATCAATCGTAAAAACAATATGAAAATTCAAGAACGACTACTGGAACTTAAAAATCCTTCTCTACAAAAAACCATAGACACTGCTAGAAGAATAAAAAAATACATCCCGTTATGGTAAGGAGCTTCATATTGAGCTACATAAAGATACAGTTGATATTCATACTGTTAGTGTTATAAATAAGGGGAAAAAGTGGAACAAAAAGACACTAAGCGTTCTAAACCATTTGTGGAAAGAGGTGAGCCAAATAGGAACAGATACATAGGCTACAGGTGTGGAAGTCCCAAAGTGATGGAGAGGGGTGGTATGTGAGGAGTGTGACCAAATGTAATGAGTTGAAGCGTGATGTTTGGTCAAGGGACCAAGGTTCTGTACCTTTCCACACCAATTCATCCAATGCACAAGAATGCAAAATGTTGAAACGTGATCGATCCAAACCTGCTTGTATGAAGGATTACGTTTGTACTTAGATGCACATTTTTCATTTTCCTGTAGATGTAATGTTTATTTCTCTTATTTTTGTTATTATTATGTTTTGGTTTTGGTTTTTATTCTTAGAAAGGAAGATATGTTGCATCTTAGCAACTGTACCTTGGTTACCTTGTTGCTGGGTGACATGTTCACTGGATTCTGCAGATACTGAGGGAAGAAGGACCTCTGTGCTCAGGGGTTGTTTACCACAAATAAACTACTTTTTACCTTCATAAAGCCTCCTGTGAACTTTAAAATTATTCTTCTGTCCAGCTTACATTATTCCCTGGAAAAAGTGGATTGAACCGATATGTATTAATGTTTGATTTAGGTTGCATTTAGAAGCACTCCGCATTTTAAAAAGAAGACACATCCCAGAAAATAGTTTTTAGTCTGAGTAGATATCTATTTGCTGTTAATTTAATATGTAAGCGAAATGGGTTGAAATGTTATGATAATACTATTAATGTTGACTTAAGTATTACACATTTAGATTGACAAAACTATACCTTACGTATTTGAATTTTATCAACAAGTGTTTGACGTATTTGCACTTTATCCCCGTTGGTGAATGTTTGCACATTATTGGTCCTTTATTGAGTGAGCATTTGGAATGTTGTATCTAGCTGAAATGCCCCTAGGTAGGAAAGATGTCAAAAGCATTTGCACTTTATTAGTTTTAGGTTTGTTTTAAATCTTTTAAACTATGTGTGCCCAAGGTGTCATTCAAATGTTATTACCCATATCTAAAACTGATTTGATCAACTTTTATATTCATGTCTCACCATAACAATGTAACCAATGTCTATAGGCCTGGACTGCACCATACAAATTGTTTCTGATCCTTCCGATATACATGTATTCCATAAAGCTGTATCTTTTATGGTTTTTTTAAATGGAATAAAGACTATGATGGTGATGAAGAATGGCATAAATAGCACACATTCAGCACAGCACAATTACCTACAAGCAGGCAATCATAACTAGCATGGAACGTACTTAATTACATGTTTAAAATCCAGAATGGCAGCATCAACAAAACCCTCAACCAACAAATCCAGTATGGTAGTAAGTAAATATGCACATGCAAACTGTCATTAGGCAGCAGGTAACTACAATCTAAACACTGGTGAGTGAAATCTCACCCGATGTTCCTCACAAATGCCAGTTATCTGAAAACGCTTCACAGTATTACTCAGAGAAAAGAGGGTTATACAGTCAAATGGTTGTAAAGACCTCTGCGGAGGATAGCCCTCTCGCCGGACAACCACTGTATACCAAAGCTGCCGACAATACATCCTGTGTTGAAGTACTGCTTCCTGTTCCCTCACAGCTGAAGTCGTGTGACGCAGCTACCAAGCTGTTATGTCAGCATGCTGTTGTCAGCGAATGGATGCGTGGTGCTGTAATTGGTCCTCAATAGCAGACGCCACCCCCTAAGGGGGCCTCGAGGGCCGGCTCCATATCGGCCACAAGAGCCCACAGGGAACGTATCTGGTTAGCGCTGGTTTGCGCCACCGGGAAAGGCAGCACAGCAAAAAGCACCCGAGGCCCTCTCTTCCCCCTTCCCACGAACAAAGGGAAGAGAGAAAGGGAGAGGGGGATATAAGGCAACGCTCCCCCATGATCAGCTCACCTTTACATCAGGGTGCTGGGGGAGCGGTGCCAATGGATTTCGAGTCCTACCCACCCACACCTACAACAGCAGCATCGCAATGCTGACAGGGGCGAAAGGAATGAATGGTGGAACGATTGGCAATGGAGATACACTGGGTGGTGTGTAGGAGTAAGGCCACTCACTTTGGGATGCCTCACTGCTGAGTAAAGTGGTGCCACTCACTTTGGGATGCCTCATGGCTAAGTGAAGTGGTCTAACAAAGGGGGTAGCAAACGGAGACTGCACTCACAGCCCAGCCCCCGCTGGATGGCAGGGAACAACAGAGTCTATTAAGGTATGCGAGCTGGGGCCTAACTCCGGGAAGAAGCTACCCCCATGCAATGAGAGTGCAAATCCAACCAAAAGGGGCAGAAACAAAAGGTGTATTGGTTTGGTTATGGAAACACACCGACATGGCGGTGTATAGAATGAGGGCCACTCACTCTGGGCTGCCTCACGCCTGGGTGAGTATGCCTGACAAAAATCAGGGTAGCAAACGGAGACGGCACTCGCAGCCCAGCTCCCGCCAGACGGCAGGGTGCAGGAGAGACTAGCAAGGTAGCAAGTTGGGGCCAGGTTCTGGGGAAAGGCTACCCAACACACGCAAAGGAGGGTGGAAAACAACAAAGAACAATCTACGAGCTGTCAGGGTGATTTACGACCCTAGGATATGCAAATGAGCAAAAGACTAACCAGTGATTTATGGCCAGCCGATGATTTATGGCTGATGATTTATGATGTCCAAGCAGAATGATTTATGACAACAAAATGATGACATATTTGTGACAGCATGATTTATGACAGCCTGATGATTTATGACCATGACTTACGGCTGCTGATTTATGAAGCTCATGCAGAATGATTTATGAAAACAAAATGATGACAGATTTGTGACAGAATGATTTATGATACCCAATGATTAATGACCCCTGATTTATGATGGCAAAGGACACTGAGGGATACCCAATTTTGTGATAATGTATGATAATGATTTATAACTCCGGCTCCGAGAAGATGTCCAGGGGAGTTGTACAAATATGACATATGTAATGAGTAATAAAACTGCAGCCAACAACCACCACAAAAACAATGACTATTGGCTGTGTGTAGTAATACAGATACAT
This sequence comes from Lissotriton helveticus, assembly GCF_964261635.1. Lineage (NCBI taxonomy): Eukaryota > Metazoa > Chordata > Amphibia > Caudata > Salamandridae > Lissotriton > Lissotriton helveticus. The sequence continues at coordinate 2,061,736,320 of NC_136065.1, forward strand.
AAGTATGGTACTGTGGCTGGAATGGGCGCAGTGCGGCTGTTATGTGCAGGGGCGGACGTTGTCAGCGTTCTAGCTGACATAACAACAGCCTGGCTCACTCCCGTCACATCCATTACATCCTACCGCGATAGCTAGCACATCGCGTCTTTGAATCCCAAAGCTCCATAGCATGGAAGTAGTGTAATGGTAAGGGTCACGCGCTCCATAAAGTAAAATGCGTGGCACAATGTTGCCAAGCATAGTATCAGAAAAGATGCTGTGGCTTACCACACTAGTGCCCCAACACCAGTCACATCAATTTTTGCATGTTAACATGCTTTGTACAAATTAACTCGATTTCTTCAGGATCACTTTTCAGGCTGCCAATTAATATCAACTAAACACTGCCAGTACCTTTAAAATAAACGCAGCCAGTTACTTTCACCTAACTGCTGCCGAAAGTACAAAATAGACTGTTCTGTCCATCTGCAGCACACGCAGCACTGTACGAGTTAGTTGCTGCTGTCTGTTTTCACACTGCCACTTACTCAGGTACTCACCATGAGCCTGGATAATGTTCTTGGGCGCAGAATTCACAGAGCTCTCATACAGTTGCAATTTAAGCAGTTCCACAATGCTGGTACAACATGAGGTGACTGCAGACTCAGTATATGCACTGCCAGTACAAGTGTTGGCTCCAAAGTCATGTTAACTCAGCAGTGAATGTTCAAATGACCTAGGCTGAGGATGTCTGATGAAAATAGACACTGGTGGGGCTAACAGGCCGGTATGCAGCATTTAGAACGCAAGCATTACCATGGAATACCTTTACAACGCGGGCGTAACAACGAAAGGTGTTACCACGCATTGCACTGGGGGGCGCTCAAGGATAGTAAATGATTTAATTTACTATCCCAACACCTTCCCTACTATCCACGGGGACTGGTGTTGGAATAGTAAAGTAAATTAAATTAATAAATTTTGCGCCCCCCAGCGCAATGCGTGGTAACAACGTTCGTTGTTACGAACGCGTCGTAAAGGTACGCGTTGTCAATGTATGCGTTCTAACACATCATACATTGTCCCTTCACAGGCTTTAATCTGAGTATTTTAGTGATCCGCTTGATTTCTTCTTAGTCTCTTGTAAGGAAATAGTTGCACTCCAGGTTCAATCATCTTTCCTCCCCTTTTACAGCGGTGGCCTTTTCTCTATATTAGGTCAGTTTTAAACTGATCAACAATCTCAAATTGTCCATTCTGACTTGTTCTGTGGTAGGGGGGTACACCCTCTCCTGAGGGCATCAGAACATTTAGTGTAATTCCTATTTGAATATTCTTTCTCAGTTGAAGACTGGACATCGAGATATGGTCTAGTCCCCAAATTACTAGATGTGGATCCATAAATCTTGGGTTCTAATTTCAACTTTTGTACCTCTTCACCTCATTTTGGGACTGTTAGTCCATTTCCTTGTTCCTTGGTTCTCATCTCTGCCTACAATGGATGCTCTTCAAATCGGCTACCTTCTTTTAAGACACACTTATAAAAGGCATGATATTTCCCATAGGTAGAAAACCTGTTTTCCTAGTTATATATTGCTTTTAGTGGCTTTTAGTCCCACCAGTAAACAAATCAGGGGGTATACCACCAGGCCAAGTGCCTTATTTCTTCATAAAGCTCATATAATCTGCAAAACAAACAACTGATGGATGGAATTCTGCAGCAATGTCATACATTCACCCCCAGATCTGGGCCTAAATCCATAATTTGTTTGCTCACCATGCCTTTCCAGTTTAGACCCAGCCATAGGCAAATCAGTCTTGACCCAGATCCCCATGGGAACATTCCAGCCCGCACTGCCAGGCCAGGTCCTCCCTGGACCAGAAACAAGCATCCTAGGACCGGTTTCAGGGTGTCACCCCTCGTAAGCCGGGCTAGCTTGACTCCAGTGGTATAGTGAGCACTGGACTCATGTCTGGGCATACCCTTCCCACTTAGGGCCACAAATGCAAAAAGAACAATTGTTGGATGTATTGCTGAAACAATGTCAAACATTCACACCCAGGATGTAGATCTAGACCTAAATCCATTGATTTTTCACACACCATGCCATTACTGTTTAGACCCGGCCATATGCAAATCAGTCTTGACCCTCCCCCCATGGGAACAGTTCAGCCCGAACTACCAGCCAGTGTCCTTCCTGGACCGGAAACAAGCATCCTGGGACCGGTTTAATCACCCTCCATTAGTCCAGCTAGCTTGACTCCAGTAGTATGGTGAGCATGGGATCCAAGTCTGGGCATAACCTTCCCACTTAGGGCCGCAAATGCAAAAACAACAATTAATGGACGGACTGCTGAAACAATGCCAAACGATCACCCCAGTACAGAGATCTTGGCCTAAATCTATCTTTTATTGCACACCATGCCTTTGCAGTTTAGACCTAGCCTTATGCAAATCAGTCTTGACCCTGCTCCCCATGTAAACAGTCCAGCTGGAACTGCTGGGCCAGGTCCTCCCTGGAGCGGAAACAAGCATCCTGGGACCGGTTTCAGGGTATCGCCCATCATCAGCCAGCCTAGCTTGACTCCAATGGCATTGAGAGCAGGGGACCCATGCCTGGGCAGACCCTTCCCACTTAGAGCCTCCAATGCAAAAAGAACAATTGATGGACGGAATGCTGAAACATTGTCAATCATTCACCCCCAGTATGGATTACTGAGCCTAAATCCATTGTTTTTTTAACACCATGCAATTCCAGTTTAGACCCAGCCATATGCAAATCAGTCTTGACCCTGCTCCTCATGGGAACAGTCCAGCCCGTACTGCCAGGCCAGGTCTTCCCCGGACCGGAAACAAGCATTCTAGGACTGGTTTCAGGGTATCATCCCCTCATCAGCCAGGCTAGCTTGACTCCAGTGGCATGGTGAACACAGCACACATCTTTGGGCATACTCTTCCCACTTTGGAACACAAACGCAAACAGAACAATGTCGAAAATTCACACCCAGTACGGAGATCTGGGCTTAAATCCATCAATTTGTCGCGCACCATGCCATGCAGTTTAGACCAAGACATATGCTAATCAGTCTTGACCCTGCTCCCCTTGGGATTAGTCCAACTGGAACTACCAGGCCAGGTACTCCCTGGACCCGTAACAAGCATCCTGAGACCGGTTTCATCACCCCTCATCAGGCAGGCTAGCTTGACTCCAGTGGCATGGTGCTCACTGTGCCACTGGATTCAAGCTAGCCTGGCTGATGCGGGGTGATACCCTATAACCGGTCCCAGGATTCCCAGGATTCTTATTTCTGGTCCAATATATTAAACCGGAATCAGCTGATTGGTGGCAAATGTTTGTGTTGTTCAGCATTCTGTTCATCGTCTTTTCTTTTTTTCTTCTTGCAGCTCATATCATCATCATTTAAACTTTATCTGATTTTTTGGTAAAAATCATAAAAGTATACACACCCAGCACAATTAATATATGTTGAAGAAGAATACATCATACAATATGGTGCAACATGATAAATAAGATAAAACCATCATTAAAATTATTGCACAACAACCCGGAAAAGAAAAATAAATTGCAGCATTACAAAAAAATTCATATTTATAAAATATGCAAAGAATTATTGGACAGAAGCTAAAAATAGTGCCTCAGCAGTCAAGTTAAAATCTCGAGCTAAAACTGTGGCTAAAAACCATGACACATGAAAACAAATTTTGAGGGAAGTTAGGAGCTGCAGATAAAGGAACACAGGTCTGACCTGTCATAACTCGGTAAGTAACAAGAGGGAGCATATACATTTATGGAAGAGATAGTGTAACCTAGGACAGATAAAGTTTATGTGCATGCTGTCACTTACCGATGCCTTATCACACTCACATGCCAGTAAGTCAGAATTTTTATACCAAACACTATTTGGGAAAATCAACTGATGGAATATGTCCAGTCTAAAGTAAGTCACCAACCGACAATGGTAATTAGATATCACCATAATAATATTAAGCTCAATTCCCATCACTGACTTCACCATAATGTTCTGGTGCATCAGCTGCTTGGTTAACGCAGAGGCCTCACATTCTGCTGCCACCCTGAAAGAGGACACCTGCTTCACCCTAAACAAGACCTTCTTTGACAATGACACTGAGGGCGGTAAAAATGATCAAGTCAACCCAGGTCTTTAAAATTAGACTTTATATAGGTCAGCCATGGTATCTGAAGCTTTATTTCCAGGCTCAAAAAATCACAGATGATTAGTCTGTTAAGTTTTAATTCCACCTTGAGCCAGACTCTGCACCAGAGTAGAAAAGCACAGAGGAATATAATGACGAATATATATCCAATGTCAAGTTCTTCGTGTACTATCTCTGAAGGAGTTCCCTGCACAACCCTTAAAAGGCCCCTCAAGAATTTACTTTCCACTACCTATATCGGTGAAGAGGAGTAATACCCCTAGATTTCACATCCAAAAGAGGCTATAGGGATACATTTTGCATTGTATACCTCTAACAGTGTCTTGATTGACTTTTGACCTAATCAATGCGAAAAATCATTAAGAAGAGATATTGCGCTCTTAAGATTTTCTGTGTTATTCTTTAATAATGGATTCCGACTGAGTACAGAGTCTAGTAAAATGCCCAGATAAGAAAAAAGATTCACTGTGCTTGTGTTCTATTCACAGGCTAGAAAACCAGATATTTTGGTATTCTTAGGGCCCACCACCATAACATGAGTTTTTGTTTTTTCAATTGGTCGGCGTCAAGACTGTTCATAAAATCAATAAAAAGATCTAAAAGAAGCTGGAGACTCCATGCCATGCTTGCAATCAGGATGGCATTGTCTGCATATAGGAGAGGGAGGGCAGCCTTCTGAATGCGGCACTGTCCTTCAGCTCACTAGCTTACTGCAAATTCACCCACAACTTTTTCTTTGAGTCACTCTTTCTGTTCTTCCATGCTAGGCGGTATAGAGTCCTATACCTTTTCACCTCACTTCTGTCTCTAGGTAACTTTTATAGGACAACTAACAACTCACTACATGCCCTGGAACAGTTCTTATTAAACCAACTAGAAAGTGGTGGAGATTCATGTACACCCTTCTTAGTCAGTGCGGATTTGACCTATCCAAAAAGTGAATCAAAAGCTGACAGAATGGATTCATCAGGGGCATCCTCATCCAAAGATATCCGCAATTCAGACTGACAAGTAGACAACATCCCAAAGTTGAACTCCCCAGGTATAATCTTTGCCCATTTTAATCTACACCCCTGATCTTTAAGAAAAACTTAAACCTCAACAAAAAAAAATAGGACTGGAGCCAGAATGGAGCCCAGAGCATTCGTACCCCACTGAACAGCTGGAAGAGGATTGGAATCACTGTGAACATTGTATTCTACCGAAAATTTAGTAATAGAAGAAAATAAACCAGCTCAGACAAAAATATAATTGATAACTGTCATTGCCCCAGCACCTTTAAAAGTAGTCACTCCGTCTTCCGAGTTAGCAACTTTCTTATTAAGCAGGTTAACCAAATTATAGTCTAGCATCAAGTTGTTTAAAAGATCCCCTTGCACGCTCACTATCAGACAATTAATACAAATAACAATCCAGGCAGGGGTGCAAATTAAAAGTGCCCATTAACATCAGTGCAGTACATAGGAGAGTGACAAGTAGAAGACAAATCATTTAAAAACGTGCAAAAATTGTTGGGGAGTTCCCTATCCAGCCCACTTCCCAGCAAGCCAGTGAATCACCTTATTTTTGAGTTGATGGTCTTCCAACTCATTCCTATTTAGGGGAGAGACATTAGTCAAGACAATATTGGGTGCATGCTGGGGAGAGTTGGATGGTGACGTCGCAGGGAGCAACTCCCATAGGGGATTTACATGGGATATGCCAGGGTCTCCCTGATCTTTCATCATCTGGATTTGGACCAAGACTTTTAGCAAAGATCCTTCCACTCCTAAGTCCCGTTATTGCCTTCCCCCCCTTAGATGTTGACCGAGCCCCCTGATTTGGTGATAGGGAGCAAGTGGGATTATGTGCAGAACTACCCAGGTCCCTCACCCCCACAGCATGCCCTGATAATATGGGAATAGAAATCCTGAAGTTACCACCTTCCTGAGTTAGGCCATTATGAGCGGAGGAGTGGGTTCTTGGGAAAGATACTTTGCTTAATATATTGGCCAACTGGCCACAAATTGACCCCACAGTTTTCCACATTGTACCCACATTTTCTTCAAAGTTTACATGTTCTTACATAAAGAGCTTCAAAGGCGGTTGTGATCTTTGTTTCCAATTTAGAAAAAGAGGTCTTGTATCAAGCAGTTCCGCAGGAAGCTAACAAGGACCACCTTCCTTCTCCCTGTTGATATTATTGCCTGGATGGGGTTTATGGGGTGACACCCCCTTTCTTACACTTGGACCTGCTCCTTCCTCCTTCCCCACCAGGCGGTTTTACAGATACAACTTGCCACTGAGGCTGAATAAGTATGGCAATAACCTAATTTTCCTATAAAATTGAAGAACATGTAACATTACATAGAATATGATTGTTCCCAGCCAAAGTGTCTCTACAGGTAGTATCCAGACCCCCCAAAGTCAAGTCTGTCCCCTGGTGAGTTTGGGTTATCTGCCCTTCCACACTGGAGGTCTCCTCTGAGAGTGCACCCATAGCATTATTTAAAAAAGATAAACCTGTGTCGCTGGTTCTGGGCCACTTATCAGCCACAGGTAGCAAATCCACTTTTCTCTTACCCTTGATGCTGAGATGGATAAGGGTCAGAAAGCAACCACTACCATAGACAGACCAGGCAGCATGCAAGGCCAGAAGCCCTTCAAGTCATAGACAAGCCAGAGGACCAAAACCATCACACCAGAGCTACTGGGGGCAAAGTATCAGACGTAATCCCACCCGAGCTGTTGCCAGTAATGAGTTTGCGGGTCCACCATGAAGCAGGTTGAATGAACTGCTTCCCACGCTGTGGGACAAAGTGAACGCACCAGGATGTTTCAGAAAGTACCTCATGTATGGAAAGAGCACACCCTGAGACCCACGCCAGGGTCCCTCAAATTGAGGCCCAACACCCGACTATTGTGGGTTGATTTACAGTGGATCCGTTCTTGAGCTTCATTCTGGACCACACCCACACTGTGATCAGATGTCGGGGGATGAGGAGAATCCCAATGATGAAGCATGCCACCTCTGGTGGGTATAGAAATTTGTCCTAAAAATGGTACATTCCTGTTCAGCTAGGTTTCTCTTTCCCTCTACCCAGATGTTTCTTTGGGGAAGATATATCAAGCATTTTTGCATTTGCAAACAGGCAGCTTCACAGAATCTGCCCGTTTGCGAACACAAAAATTGCTCTTCTGATGCAGCAAACCTAATTATGCAATTCGGTAACCTGTTATCGAATCGCAAAATGGGTTTGCGATTCGGTATTAGGAAGGGGCGTGTTTAGGGCATCCCTTCCTAATACCCAATCGCATCGGTATGTATGAATGTTTTGTGACTACATTTGTGGTCACAAAACATTCACCTGTTACCACCTCCCTCAAGTAGGTGGTAACCCATTCGCAATTGGGAAGGGGTCCCTAGGGGACCCCTTCTTCTTTGTGAATGATTGTAAAACCATTTTTAAAATCAGGCAGTGGTCCTGCGGATCACTGCCTGCTCTTTAAAAATGAAAAGAAAACTTTTAATTTTTCGTTTTGTAAAGCATCTCGTTTTCCTTTAAGGAAAAAGGGCTGCCTTACAAAAAAAGTTATTGTTTTATTTAAAAGCAATCACAGACATTGTGGTCTACTGATCTCAGCAGGCCACCATCCCCATGATTTTTGCGATTCCTAGGGGATCGCAAATTGTGACCTATCTCATTAATATTCATGAGGTAGGTCATTTGCGACCCTCTAGGAATTGCAAAAGGTGTACTATACACCTTCATACATGGCATTTTGCGATTCCCCAATTTCGAATCCCTGTAATTCGCAATTAGGGAATCGCAAATAACTATCTTGATACATCTAGCCCATTGTGTGTTAGTTATATGAATTGGCAGCAAACTCCTGCAGGTCTATAAATCTCCCCAGGCCCTCTTGTTTGTGTTGACACATTCTCCTACCTTAGCCATTTAGTGCCTGTAGCCTGCCTCTATGCACATGACTGGGTGTAGCTGACAGCTGGACTTTGTGTATTCCTCTTAAACAGCCACATACAATGGGGAGCGTAAGTGTGACTGGATAAGCCATCACTGGCCAGAGGGGAGGGAGGTAGGAGCTGGGCAAAGCCCTGCTTACATACTAATAGTCTGTGTTCTGTCTCCACACAAAGGGCTGCATACCCCCTTGTACTTAGTTCTAAGCCAGGGTCAGGAAGGCATGGCACAGGTGCACTTCAAAGGCATGCCTCTAAAAGCTTCCCTCTCAACTTCAATGGCACAACTGGGTATAAATACTGAACCACAAACACCACCACTTCAGTACACTTCAGAACTTATGGATACTCTGCCGGGAAGGACTACTGTGCTGCTGAAAGAACTGCCACTCTGATAAACTGATGCTCTAAAGGAACTACTACCCTGTGGTCCTGGCCTCTTGCCTGGAGAGGAAGAGCTGGACCTGCAACTTCATCTTGAACACAGGACCCCAGAGTGAGTCCAATGGCTGGTCTCCTGATCTGAGTCTCAGGGATATAAAAGGCTCCCCAAACAGCACCTGAAACCAGCTTCAGTGAGTTCCTGACCCCCAAGTGGTGCCCCTCAGATCCTGGAACCTTGGTGTGGCTCAGCGAGCTTAAATCAAGCTTTTGGGCTTTTTGCAACTGAAAATTGGACCATTCGCACAGAGGATGCTGTTGTATTCTTACTTTCATCCATATTGATGTTATGTTTCATTGTAATACAGTGTAATGTATTTTGCGTCTTTCAATGTTATTCGGTTACATAGCAAAGGAGAATGTTATGTTTTGGAAGCTTGATGGTCAGTTGAGGCTGGATGTTGATGAAGAGGGACACTCTGCTTGGATCTTGGGTGCTGATTTTACTATAAGAATACATTCTATTCAAAACCTACAAGCTGGACTCACCTGAATTCATTACAGGATACAACATACAATTGGTGACGAGCGGGCGAAGTCAGCACCCCACGGACCCACTATTTTTCAATTTCTTTGGATTTCCCTTAAGGTCCCACAGACTTACTACTCAGTGTCATCTTCTTCGTTAATTGTCTCTAATACTACCTTTGGATTTAAATTCATCCTTGGACTTACTTCTGACTTTCATCGGAATATTTTTATCCATATTTTTCACTGAACTTTGATTTTGCTTATTTTTACCACTGTGTAATTTGGTTTATTTCGGTAATTATCATTGCTGTCATCTGGAGGAAGACTTGGAACTGTTCTCCCTGAAAATCTCACGTTTCTATATCCTTTCATACATTTTTGGCAAATTGTTGATGTTTTTCAGGCATTCAGCACGTCAAGGCATCGTTTGAAAATAAATAAATCTTCAAGGACCGCTTTACTCATCGCGAGCAAACCTGTGCCAGCATCTAATCTCCTAGTTACCTGAAGCGTCCTCTGTAATCCTCCTCCATGCATTCAGCACGCTTCCACTGTCTTGGAAGTAGCTTTCTGCATATTCGCATTGTTGTAGCAACCTACAGTGCATTATTTAATATTTTTACTTTTGTCATTTATTTATTTGTTGATGCGCTCAACTGCGCTTTTCCTCATTTAACTTCATCTCTTCGTTGGAGCATCCATCGTCGATGAGCTCGACAGTGCATCATTTCTACAGTCATCACACGATCGACTGCGCTTTTCCTCATTTAATCTAATCTCTTCATTGGAACAACCATCGTCGATGCGCTCGACAGCGCGTAATTTCTACAGTCCTCATTCATTATTAATTTAATTTCACGTTCATCTTTTATAAAGAAACTCACCTCAAGGTACTCTTTTTCTTATAATTTTGTGTACGCCTTTGCACATTTTTCTGATGTGCACAGCTTGATTATTTAATAACAGAAAAATTCAATTTATATTTATTACTGTCAGTTATTTATTTATTTTTGTATGGTTGTTCTCACATGTATATTTAGAATATGTCTGATCAGACAGCTGTTCTACTTTCCCCATTTCTTCCTGAACCTGGCACTCCAAAAATTAAATGGACACAGTGGTACAAATCTTTTAATAGTTATATTATAGCTAAAGATGGTACTAAATTTTCTCCTATCAGAAAAAATGCTATGCTTTACAACTGTCTAGGTTCTGAAGGACAAAGACTTTTTGACCATCAACCTCCTATAATTCGTCCTCCGTCTGATGATTGGAATGAATTTACTGAGGCTGGTGTAAGATTAGAGAAACATTTCAAAGATGAACCAAGCAGTCAAAAGAAATACATTTTATACTCGAAAACAACATGAACATGAGAGCATTGATAATTTCTTAGCAGAACGTAGAGTACTCGCTTTCTCGTGCAGGTTTGAGGGTCCTATTGAACAATATTTAAGAGTCCAAATTGTTGTGAATTGTTTCAACAATAAGATTCAAGACAGAATTTTGTGCTGTAGAAACCCTTCCCTTATTGAAACTTTAGAAATCGCTAGAGGTATTGAAAGATCTGTTGCTGCTTCTAAAGAATTAGGAAATACTAAAAATATTACTACTAAATCAGTGAACAAGATCTCTCATAAAACTTCACAGAATGCGTCTCAACATAACAAGTTGTCTACTAACAAACCTGATTTTAAAAAACATGATAAATCTTTACAATGCTATAGATGTGGCTCTAAATCACACCTAGTTAATGCTCCCCTTTGTCCTGCTATTAATAAACTTTGTACCAATTGCAAAAAAGTTGGACACTTTGCTACTGCATGTAAATTTTAATCCAAAGTAATGTCTTTAGAGTTCATTGATACTAATATATCGAATATACATTCTGACAACACTATAGTTCACAAAATGTTATTGTCTGTATACATGGTAGAATCTTCATAAGATAGTAAAAGTAGTGATCCTGTTTGTGACATCAAAATTGGTAATGTTAGCACATACGTTACAGTAGATTCGGGTTCACCTCTCACAATTCTTTCTGATCAGTTCTTTTTGAAGGACTGGGAAGGAATTGATCTTCTTCCTCCTGATATTCGCATAGTAGCTTTTGATGGTCAGGAAATTGATATGCTGGGTTATTTCACTCATGATCTTAATTTTAAAGACTATCCAGTCAAAAATCTATGTAGCAAAAAAGGTTACACTATATTGGGTTGGAAAGACCAAGGTAATTTGGCATGATGTTAAGACCCGGTACTGATAATCCCATTTCGTTATCTGATATTTCAAATGTTAATTCTTTATATGCTGAAAATTCTTCATTGGATGTGATCCTTAATAAGCATAAAGTTGTATTTGCTGACAAATTGGGGTCAGTCAAAGGTTTCCAACATAAAATTATTTAAAAATCCGATGCTATCCCGGTGATTCATAAAGTGAGACATGTCCCATTAAGCATCCGGGATAATTTAAAAGCTCATCTACAACAACTGTGTTCCGAAGGAGTTATTGCACAAATTGATTCCTCGTTGTGGGTTTCTCCCATTGTGGTACCACTTAAAAAAAATTGTGATGAACTTAGGCTTTGCATTGATTCAAGATCATTAAACAAAAATATTCAAGTGGATTGTTTTCCTATTCCACGCATTCAAGATCTGTTAGCTCAGTTAAAAGGAACAAAGGTATTTTCTACTATAGACTTAAGAGAAGCGTATCATCAAATTGAATTACACAATGACTCCAGAGATTTGACTACCTTCAACACCCCATTTGGAGCTTTTAGATTTCTTAGGATGCCTTTTGGACTGGCTTTGGCAGCCTCTGTTTTCCAAAAACTCATGTTTCAGTTTTTTGGGGACATTAAAGATGTCTTAGCTTACCAGGATGACATTTTAATTGTTGCTAATACTGTACAAGAACATTAAAAAAAATTAGACCAGGTTTTGAGCATTTTAAGCAAACATGGTATGACAGTCAAAGAACAAAAATGTTAATTTTTATTGAACAAATTGGAGTACCTAGGTCATGCGATTTCTGCAAGATTTACTAAAAGCTATCCGAGAGTGTGCTCAACCTTGTGACAAAGATCAATTAAGATCATTTTTAGGGTTGAGTGAATACTATTCTCGCTTTCTCCAGAATGTTGCCTTTATTAGTGAACCTTTAAGGAAACTAACCAGAAGCAATATCAAATTCATTTGGAGTAATTAGGAACAAACTTTGTTTGAAAACTTGAAGAACCTTCTAATTAATGCTCCAGCACTCAAACCTTTTAATGAGAGTATTATGTCCTACATTACAGTTGACACAAGCAATTTAGGTCTTGGAGCTGTCCTAAGCCAAATGGTTGATGGTGTTGAAAACAATGTCGTGTTTGCTTCCCGCAGACTCTCTCCATCTGAGAAAAACTACAGTACTATTGAAAAAGAGGCGCTTGCCTGTGTATGGGGTGTGAAACACTTTGCTACTTATGTATGTGTAAAATAATTTGTTTTAGTTTCAGATCATAAGCCATTGGTTTTCATGTGGAATGATAAGGGTTTAAGAAATGCTAGTCCCAGGTTAGTTCGCTTAAGTTGTATGACTTTATTTTTTCCATGAGACATATTCCAGGTGGAAAGAATTTCAAAGCTGATTTTTTATCTAGGTGTCCTTCCTGTGATTCGGATCATGAAATCATCACTAATGACAAAGAAGTTGTTGTTAATTTAATTGATGGTTTAACTTTAACCAAGGAAACCATTTCTCAATCAGATTGGATACAAGCCTCTTCATCTGATAACTATCAGATCATTCTCAAGAAATTAATTTCAAATGGATGGCCTAGAGAAGTTCAGATAGATAAAGATTTTATTACCTATTTTAAAGTCAAAGATGATCTAAGTCTGGAAGGTGATTTTATTATGAGAGGTTCGCATCTTGTTCCTCCGGCCATTATTAGAAATAAACATATTCATTTAGCACACAAAGGTCATGGTGACATTACAAGTACAAAGAAGAGATTGCGATTATATTACTGGTGGCCAGGTATGGACATTTTGGTAGACACTTTATTAAACCAGTGTGTTGAGTGTACACATTCTGAAAAATCTCTTCATACTTCCAGTTCTCCTTAATGCCCGGTTGATTTTCCTCACAATCCTTGGGAACAACTTGGAATTGATTTCATTGGTCCCATAGGTGGATTGAACCAAGGTGTTAGATATATTTTAACTGTTGTTGATTACTATTCAAAATAGGTCTCATTTGAATTTATGAGAGATCCTAATACTGAAAATGTCATCAAATTTTTAAAACAACTTTTTAGATCAAAAGGCATACCTGCTTTCCTGGTATCAGATAAAGGTGTACAATTTGTTTCACGTAACATGAAGAATTTTTTGCATGATCTTGGTATTAGACATCACACCACCGCACTATACAGCCCACAAGGAAATGGTTTAGTGGAAAGAGTGAACCGAATCTTGCAGGATTCTATTCAACCTGCATGTTCCTCGGGTTTGCACGTACAGGAGGTAGTGAGTGACAGGATTTGGTCTTACAACAACACGCCTCATTCAACCAGAGGCATTACCCCTTTTGCTATGTTGAGGAGTGTGGAGGAATCTTTCAATGAACTTTCTCCCAACTGGGTCATTACTAATTTTGGATCAAATAGTGATATTTCTTGTTTGGATCAAATCAAAAGAAAGGTGGTACAATCTCAAACTAAATCTAAGATTAGATATGATGAAACTAAACATGTAAAGGAAGAGGTTTTCAATGTTGGTGATTGTGTTCGAATTAGAAGACCTTTTAAGAATAGAGGTTCTAAATTTTATCCTGAGACTACCATAGTCAATGTCGGTAAGCATGATGTTATGGTTTCAGGAGGTAAGTAGTAGGGTAAAAGAAGTGTTGCTAAGGCAAGGAAGCATGACATTACTTCTTCCAGTACTTCTTTTCAAGAGAAGCGTCCCAATTCCATGTTTAATGACAATACCCCTGATGCTCTAGTTCAGGTTGACAGATGTGAAAACTCTCCATGTGATATTTCTTTGCAGGAAAAGGTTTCACAAGGTAACAGTCAAAATGTAGAAGCATTTGAGGATTCTTCAGTTGGAAAGTCTAATGTGTATATTGAAAAATCTTGTGTTTCTGATAATTTGAAGTGTTCTAATCTGTCATCCTCTAGACAGAAATGTAAACCTAAATATTTAGAAGATCATATTACTTAAATTTTATTTGATTTTTATTCTAGTTCTTTTTCTATAAGAGGGAAGGTGTGTTGTATTCTTACTTTCATCCATATTGATGTTATGTTTTATTGTAATACAGTGTACTGTATCTTGCATCTTTCAATGTTATTTAGTTGCCTAGCAAAGTAGAATGTTATGTTTTGGAAGCTTGATGGTCAGTTGAAGCTGGATGCTGATGAAGAGGGACACTCTGCTTGGATCTTGGGTGCTGATTTTACTATGAGAATAAATCCTATTTTAAACCTACAAGCTGGTCTCATCTGAATTCATTACAGGATACAACAGCTGCACCACTAGCACCAAATATCAGCATGAATTGCCGCCAACCCTTCTCTATGCCCAGCAGTATTGACGGGACCACCAACATGAAGCTCAAGCTCGCCCATCCACAACACCCAGCCTGTTCTTCATCCCCACTCTGACAGCCTCCCACAAAGCTCTCCTTGCTCCTCACGGCCCTCTCCAACGTGAACGGAATTCTTGGCATAAAAGCATGGGAAGGTAAAACTTTAGTGGGACTTATCTGGGACTGTAGCCCACCTGCACAGTATCACGGGCAGCCTGAACATTTGACTGTGACCTGGTTGAGAGCAACCAGATAGTCGCAGTTGGCACTCTGTACTTTTAGGCACTAGTTTACACTTTATAAAACTTCATAACTCCGGTTCTACTGATTGGTTCTTTTGTACGGCTCACCCATTCTTCTAGATCTACCAGCAGGTTTGAAGCATAAATCTTAGCCTCAATGTCAATTAGTGTGATCATTCTATAGTTGCCATGGTCTGAGCATGAACCTGATTTATATATAGGGTTTAAGATGCTTCCTCGCCAGGAGTCAGGGATTGTGCCTGATGCTAGAACAAGTGTGAAGAGCAGAATGAGGGTTTGTGCCGGATTAAAGCGTTTGGCAGACCGTTGGGCCCTGGAGCTCCTTCAGGCCTTAAGTTTTTTGTGATGTTTAGGACCTGCTCTTGTGAGATCTCCGGGGTGAAATCTGGTAGTTCTGACTTTACTATGTCATGGGCTATTCCTGCATTAGAGACTCCATAATTTGCAAAGTCAGTAGGTAGAGTGGCGTTGTATGTAGGTTTGATGTGCGCTCTCCAGGCATCCTCCATTATTTCTGAGTTAAAATGGCGGTTCTTGCCATTTAATACCTGGTTAATGACATCCCAGAAGCGCTTGGAGTCTCTTTGTTTGCTGGCATGATGGAGTTTTGCCCAGAGAAGTTTACTATAGTTTTTCTTAGCTGCCTTGATGTCCCTTTTTAGATTTTTTCTTATTTTTGATATTAGGGAAAGAATGTCCTGTGAAGGTTCTGAACCTCGGCTTCGTGGTTGTCTTAAATGTTTATTCAGTTTTTTTTTGTTTCCTTAAGTTATTATTAAACCACGCTGCCCCCACTGACCTTCCTACTTTACAGCCGCTGCGTTTTCTTGTGAATTCCTTATTTGGATCATGAGTGAAGGATAACCAGGCCTTTATAAATGATGGTTCGAATTTAAAACTTTCCAGACGAGCAGTGCATGTGGCCAAGATATCACCTATATTTTCCCTTTTCCAAGTGAGTCTTTTTAGATTGTAACATTGTGTTTGTTGGGGCATTGCTTTATCTGGTATTGAATTTGCTGTCCTTATGTGCAAGGAGAAGGTTTAGGGATAGTGGTCACTTTCTGTCCTTACTTTAATTTGGAAATTTGAGTTGTGTAGGAGAATGTCCTGATCTGTTAGTGTATAATCAATAGTAGATCCTGTTTTTTGCGTGACCCTGGTATATGCTGGGAGACACCCTAGTGAGACTTGTCCATTTAAAACGCACATGGACTGATCCTCCAGCAGGGATGCACATCTGTTACCGTGTGTGTCACCTCGTTTGTTAGGTCGAGTATGGCCTATTGATCTTTCTTTGCGGCCTTGTAATAGATTCATAATGAAATCTCCTGACAGTTTGATGTTGGCATGAGGGTGAGCGAGATTGAGGGTAGCCAGTGTTGCTGTTAAGGTCTCGATATTTGATCTCTTTTGCTTAGGTGATGGGTGGATGTAGACGTTCAATATTAGCAGGCTAAAAAAGGGTGCGGCCTCTAGTTTGATGCATAACATCCAAGCTGAGTCGCGGTCTACATCAGAAACTTGCCATGAGATGTATGTCAAGGCAAAGATGGAGAGGCCCCCTTTGGCTCCTTCGTATTTCGATTCTCTTTTTGCCAGAATTAGATATTCTTTATATCCCACCATTGGTGAAGGGTTTGTCTGCCACGTCTCTTGAAAAAGAAGAAGGTCATACTGTTCAATGAATTCCATGAAGTCAGGATCTTCTAGTTTTGTGCTTAGGCCATTGATATTCCAGGAGCAGATGTTACAGCCGTTGTCTGGTTTTGTTCCTCTGGTTGAATTTAATCATGCCATTCTGTCAATGGTTCCGGTTATGTTTGACTGCCTATGACCTGTAAGCTTAATTGCTTCAGGGTGAGCAAATGTGATGGTGATTTTCCTTCCGGTTTGGAATGTGCTCTTTGTTGTGCTGTGTTCATCCGGGCCTTTCGCGCCTCTCAGCATACTCTCTGGTGGGTTTGATTGTTGTAGCGGACTTGGGTAACGGGGGGAGACTGCTTTTTTATTTTCTATGCCCCATTTTGCAAATGACTCCTGCTGCCGCCAGATCTGCTCGATTGTGGAATTATCAAAGAAAGTAGCAGTTGGCACTTTGTACATTTAGGCACTAGTTTAAACTTTATAAAAATTCATAACTCCGGTTCTACTGATTGGTTCTTTTGTCGTTTCAGTTTTATTTATGAAACTTTAGCCTATTTTTCTAACCTGTTGTGGGATACTTTTTGTTTGTCGTTTTCACAGTTTTACTGTTTGAAGTATTGTGCAGATAGTTTACACATTGCTTCGTAGTTAAGCCTGACTGTGCTGTGCCAATCTACCAGGGGGTTGAGCACAGTTTAATTTGGGATTTATTTGTGCCTTACCCTGACAAGCGTTGTGGTTGCTGCTTGACCAATGCTCTCAACCCAGTCAACCAGAAACCCAATTTATTTCATGCCTCCATCTCTGACCGCCCATGTGAACGCCTCATTCTGTTGGCCCATATCTCCTTGACCAATTCTCCCAGAGCATCTCTTTTTGCCGGGAACATCCTTTACAACGCGGATGTTACACCGCAGTTTCCTTATGACGCATCTTTTACAACGCAAGTTGTAACAACGAATTGCACTAGGGGGGCGCTCCAGGATAGTAAATAGTTTAATTTACTATCCAACTCCTTCCCTACTATCTATGGGGACTGGAGTTGGAATAGTAAATTAAACTATTCACTATCCAGTCCCCAATAACGCAAGTCGTGGTAACAACTTGCGTTGTAAAACATGCGTCGTAAAGTACTGCGATGTAAAACATCGCGTTGTAACGACGTACATCCCTTTTTACCCCTTGTTCCTCACACTGCCTTTCCATTTGTCGCCCGCTCCTCATTCTGCCTCTCTGTGTGTCCCCTGCTTCTCACAGTGTGCTCAGTCTTGTTCCATGTGCCCTCAGCTCCTCGCAGTACCTTATTTTTACATGACCCAGCTCCTCACGGTGCCTTCTTTCCACATGTCCGAGCGCCTCACAGTGCCTTCTTTCATTAAAGGGCCTTGTTTCCATGTATCCCAAGCTCCTTGCAGTGGCTTTCCATGTATACTCAGCTTCTCACTGTGGCATTATAGGTACCCCCCAGCGCCTATAACTATCTTTCCCTGGGTCCCCAGTGTGGTATGGGTGTCCCTGTGCAGCACTATGCACAAGATAATAGTTGGTAGAATGTTGGGTGGTGGAGGGTGGAATAGAAGATTAACGGTTATTACTGTATGACAGAGGATGGAGAGGGCGCATGTAAATTTAGTCCATAATAAAGCTATTCCATGCATAGGTACAGTGCCACCTTGCAGTCTGAGAGTTTAAACTTTATACAAAAGTGGCATCTTGGAGTAATCAAATCGAAATTTAGGGACAGAGCTTCATATTGGTGGCCTGTACTTGACCTTGAGGTAGACTGATTTGTGTGTGATTGTATTCAATGTGCCAATGTGGACAAAAGCTGGGAATTACAGCTTTGTCTTGTGGAGTGTCCGGAGGTCACTGGGAGATTCCAGCTGTTAACATATTGAGACCAGTTCTAGATTTCTATGAGACTCCTAAGTATTTAGTGGCCAGATTTTCTCTAAAGTAGAATCCAAGGCTGTGATTTCATTTCTAGAGAAAGGTTTTCTTAGAAAAGGGATTACTAAAGTGTTGCTGAGGGATAATAGTCTGACATTTGTGACTGATATCATAAAGAAATTTCTGGATAAGTTTGGCATTAAGCTATACATACTACATTGTACCATCCTGCTGGGAATGGAGCTGCAGAATGCTTCAATAGAGTGAATATGGGCAGTGTGCCATTGGTAGTAGAATTTGTTGAGGAAAGGAACTCAACAAATTAGTGTACTTTTACTTACAGGTTACAGACGCTTCAAAATACTTAGAGTAGGGAACCATTTACCAAGGAAAACACTGCCTGATAGTCTGGTGATCGGAGAAAAGAGTGGTAATCAGAGATGATGAGGAACAATATTAAGATGGATTACAGTATTTACATGAAGTAATATGATCATAAACATGGCTTGAGAGTTGAGGGATTGGAGTTTGGGTATTGAGTCAGAGTTAAAAAAACACATTAGGGCCATGAAAGGAATGAATAAGTAAAGTCAAACTTTGGCTGTGGTCACACCTTTTCCTAATGCTGCACAGTTGATTGCTGACAATGTGTGGCATTTTAGTAAGTTAGCTAAGTGCAGTAAACTTCTCTTGTGGAGGGATGATAGTGGTTCTGCGGGGCCAACAAGTAATTCCTTTTATTGGGATGACATTGATTGTATGAACAAAAAGGCAGTGAGAAGTGAGGGGTGAAGCATGGTGGTTGTACCAGACAAGGGTGTGTCTAAGGTTGTGACAGCAGGAGTATCCAATCATCCAATAATTCTGCCAAGGAGAATTCCGTAGATCACAGTTTTGTTCCACCTAGGAAGGTTACTAGAAATGGGAGAGCAGTGTACCACCAAAGAAATTGAAGGATTTTGTTATAAGCGGAATATTTAATTACTGATTGTTCTGATTGTGCATGCTGTAGAGGTTCATTATCATATGCATAGCAACTCGTACTGTTTTATTATAGAATACTGTATAAAGCTATATATTAAAGTTTATTTCATTAAGATTATTTAAGAGCCCCCTTGCCTCTTGAGGGTTCCTGGGGGCCAACTAGCCCTCCTGTTACCTCCAGTAAGCCCCACACAGCTGGATTGCTAAGTGGTGGTCAGAGGCCATGCCCCGTTTTTACACCACTCTGTAAACGTGCCCCATTGCGCACTGCTGCTTGTGGAATGAAGTCCACTTTAGTCCTGAATGTCCTCAGGACACAAGGGGACCTCGTTAGCCCACAAGCAGAGCACCAAGAGGCGCATTTGCAGAGTGGTGTAAAAAGAGGCATGGCTTCTGACCACCTCTCAGCATTCCCACTATGGGGGGTTTATTACTGGAGGTAACAGGTGGGCTAGTTGGCCCCTAAGGTCCCTCATCATCAAAGGGGACTTCATCCACCAACCAAGAGCACATTTGCAGAATAGTGCATTTAGGGAGCGGGGCCTCCGGTGAGTTGCCGGCTTCCTTTCTTTTTTATTTTTTAGGACTGGGCTGTGTGCCCCTCCCTTCACTTGATTGTTTTGGACCCCAGGGACTCTATCCCCCGGGGCCTGACCCATTTTCTTTTTCAAACATTGACCCAAAAAAGGAGAGTAGATGATTTCGGCATGTGCGCCCTGCTCCCGGGCCATTTTCACCCCGGGGACCCCATCCCCCGGAACATGGCCATCTGTTTGGGGACCATGGGGGGAGCATGAGGCCCCCATGGTCTGGCCGTCTCCCGCTTCTTCCGGGAACCAGCATGGCTATTTCTCCCCAGGGAGCTGCTGACATGCAGCTCCCTAGGGGTAAAAAGGAAAATTCTCCACTGTGAACAAGTGAGAGCAAAATGGTCTCCCTTGTTCAAAGTGGAGCAATTGTTTGCTATGGGATGGTTCCCATAGCAAACTGCAATGTCTCGGAGGTGGGAACCCCAGGACGTTGCTGGAGCCAGTCCTGGGGGGTGGTGGTCCCCAGGGTCATTTATGACTCCAACATGATTAAAGCCCTGAGGAGGTGGTGGTCTCTGGGACTGCCTGGGGGGGCAGGTGCCCCACGCCCACGCCTTTATTTATTTTTAAAAGCCCCGGGGAGGCAGCGGTGCCTAGGGCTGCATGGGGCCACGTGGGCCCCCTCATCTATTTAGATCATTGCCCCTGGGACCTGGTTAACCGGGGGCCTAAAGGAAACGAAGCCCATCAGCTGAATATTTTGTTAATGTTTTTTTTGCCATGGGGGGTCCCTGTGGGACCCCCTCAGCAGGCGTAGGGGGGTCAGAGTAATTCTACCCTTCCCCCTTTTCCTAATTTTTTATGATTTTCAACCTTTTTCCTTCTGACTCTGTTCAACAGAGTCACATAATGGCTGCCAATACTTCCTGGTTGGAACTTTTGGCAGCGAGTCAGAACACAGGCTCGAGATCGGGAGGGTTTGGCAAATCCTCGCCGCCCATATTTAGATATCTGACATACATTTAAATTTCTCAGGAACTACTGAATGGATTTACACCATTTAACAAAAGAGTGCTTTCTGAACCAAGAGCTAACTTTTTTCAAAATTTGTAGCCATGCCTAAAGTTTCCAATGGAAATGAACAGCCCTGCTTGACGAATCGCCCTGAAACTGGCAGCACAGCAGCTGACCTGACTGCCCCATTAGTTTTGAAAATTTAGCGAAGATTCGTCAAACAGCGCCAAAGATATTGGCAAAAAAAACCTATTTTTCTATGGGAACTAGGTCCTAACTATAACTCCCTACTGGCAATCGCCAGTAGGTAATATATATATATATACATATATATACATATATATTTTCACAGAAAAAAACACAGGTTACGGGGACATTATAGTTAGGCTGAAATTTCACTTTTACAAAACCTATGAAATTCAGCCGTTATAGTTAGCTGAGCTAACTATAACTCGCACCCCGCAACGCACTGCTGATGAAGTCACATATTACATCACTCATGACATGGTCAGTGACATCACTGTGGGGCTTACTGGAGGTAACTGGTGGGCCAGTTGGCCCCTAAGGACCCTCAGGAGCAAAGAGGACTTCATCCCCCAACCAAGAGCACACCAGGAGGCGTTTTTGCAGAGTAGTGGAGAAAGGGGGCGGGCCTCCGACAAGTTAGCGGCTTCTGGTTTTTTTGTATTTTAGGAAGTGATGCTGTGTGAGCCCCTTCCCTAGATCCTTTTGGGCCCCGGGAACCCCATCCCCCGGCCTGACCTATGTTTTTAAAAAATTTAAATTAAAAAAGGAGTGGGCTGTGTGGCCCCCCTCCTGAGTCCTGGGGCTGATATTGGTCCCGGGGACCCCATAACCCGGGGCTAAACAAAAATTCTTTAAAAATATCCATTATTGAGTCCCGCATTGAGGACAAATTAGAGATCCGCATCTTTAAAATTGAATTCTCACACCAGGAATTTTGGAAAGGAGCTTTAGTGTACCGTCCCCCAGGCTCTCCTTAGGACTTTGCCTTCAAACTGTTGGATCTAATCACTTTACATGCTATTTCCTCGACACACTTTGTCTTATTAGGTGATTTTAACATACACAGCGAAAATAGCTCCAATTTGGAAGCTGCTTAATTCCTGTCTGAGTTGTCCTTATTAGGCCTGGAAAAGACCCACATGGGCTCTACGCATTCGGCAGGCCACACGTTGGATTTAATTTTAACCAATTCTCCTAATTTATAGTCCTAGGCCCCCGTCAGCTAGTATGGTCAGACCACGCCTTAACTGATGTCCAGATAACCGGAACTCTAGTGGACACTGCCTATGACACTACCTCACACAGTTTTCGGAGACAAAGGCCTAGTATCACACCGGACTCTTTTAAGAAAGAGTTCGGGGCTCCGTAAAGATTTGAATTAGGGGATATTAATTTAAGCATTGACAACTATCACAGACTTTCAAATCACCTATTGACTGCATTGCCCCTCTAAAACAATATGGGCAATTCCCTACTGTTCCCCTGAGTTACGTAAAGAGAAGTCAATGTGTAAACAACTGGATAGACGTTGACGTTCATCTAACAATTTGAAGGAGAGAGAAACCTATAAAGTCGCATTAGCACTTCACCAAAGTTATATAAAAAAATCTTGCAAAGCACATATTGCCTCCCAACTCAGCCGAGTTGGGAATTCTTCTTAAAGTTCTTAAATCATTTACTAACTCCACTGCAGCTGCTGATATCATTCCTCCTTTGCAAGCATTATGCGATAATATCAGGAACTACTTGGAAGAAAAAATACATTTGATTTATGACGAACTATCTGGAGATAAAGACATCCTCCAAGAATCAACCTTCCTCCCCCCTATAAACAATAATAACCTTAATCATTTAGAAAGTTTTACCTCCTTACAAGTAAATGCAGTGGAGGAAATGTTGAAATCTGCTAAGTCTGAATCACCTCTTGATATTATACCACCTAAGATTGCTCCATTGCTATCCACTCAGCTCGCTCCATCTATCTGCCCTATACTAAATCTTTCTCTGAGTGAGGGCCAACTTCCCCTTGAGTGGAAGTCTGCTCAGGTAATCCCAATTCGCAAAAAGGCTAATCTCTCGTTAGCAGTCTTGTCCACCTACTGCCCTATTTCCCTTCTCCCGTTGATGAGCAAATTATTGGAAGGATATATCAATAAAAAATGTACAGAATACACAGTATACTGGCTGTTTAGACCCTTCACAGTTGGGTTTTATACCTATGTACAGCACGGAGTCTGCACTGATAGTGGTATCAGATCACATTTGATGTTCTCTTCAGAATAACCAAGCTGTGTTGCTAGTGCTGTTGGATTTATCTGCAGCTTTTGATACAGTGTCTCATCGAACTCTGCTGCAAAGATTAGAATTTGTGGATGAGCCTTCCAATGGTTCATGAGCTTTTTAACTCATCGCACGCAGGTCATCACTTTAGGTCCTTTTTGGTCCTGCACTATGGACCTCACCAAGGGAGTGCAACAGGGATATGTGGCCCCCCTTGCAAGGATTATTAGAGAATTTGGTTTCACTCCCATTTCATATGCAGACGATACCCAACTTCTCCTATCATTTAATAAAAGCTCTTTGACCACAAAATCTCGTTTTTCGGAGAACATGAAAGCACTTTCTTCATGGATGATGGAAAACTCTCTCCAGCGATACGCTGGAAAGACTGAGATTATGATTTTTGATAATGCGAATATATTCTGGTGTGCGGAGTGATGGCCTGTGGATTAGGGCCTTGCCCCTATCCCTAAGAAGGAAGTAAAAAACGTAGATGTGCATTTAGATCAGGCTCTGTCTATGAAGGGCAAATGGTAGTGGCTACCTCTGGTACCTGCTTCCATGTGATGCGTCTTTTTCATAGAATATTCCCCCATCTCTCACTGTCTCTATGTAAAACCTTAGTTCAGGCACTGGTTACCAGTCGTCTGGACTACTGCAATGCACTTTTGGTCGCAGCTAAGGAATCATTACTGATTAAACTACAGGTAGTACAGAACACAGCGGCGTGGCTTGTCACAAATATGCCCCCAGAGCGGCCTCCCTCCACCTCTTGCAACAATTCATTGGCTGCCCATTCGCCAGAGAATCAAGTTAAAATTAGCTGCATTAGACATAAAGCCTTAACCCCTACCGTGCTCCCGTCAGACGTCGCGAGCACTACCTCCCTGGTGCTGCGAACGGCCAACGACCAACGGCCAACGCAGTCCCACCCACTCCGCGGAACGCCCGCACTGCGGCGAAATATTCGCTGCGGTAAACGGGTTAAATGGCAAAGGACCCAGTTACCTAGCTGATAAACTTATCCCATACCAGCCGGGTAGGGCCCTATGCTCTGGAGAGAAATCCCTCCTTATCACTCTGAGCTTCAAGAAATCCCATGCAGTAGGTAAAGCCTTCTCATATATGGCCCTCCTGTTATGGAATCAACTGCCCCATAAACTTCGACGATGCAATGATCTTTCGATTTTTAGGAAACTCCTTAAAATTAAACTCTTTGCCGTTTAATCCTCAGCTGGTTCTGCTCTGATACCGCTCTAGCACGGAGATACCCCTTCAATGGTGATCCGGGCGCACTATACATTTTTTAATTAAATTAAATTAGGGCTTTATTTATATTTTTAGTTACAAAGGGGAGATGGGCCTCCCCCCAGGCTGATTTCGGTCCCAGGGACCCCATTCCACTAGGGCCCTGCATTTTTTTTTTATAAAAAAGAGAGGGGGCCGAGTGTCACCCTTCCTGAGCCATTATAGGCCCGGGGGACCCCGTCCCCCGGGGCATGGCCAGCTGGTTGGGAACCGCGAAGGAGCATGAAGCCTCCCATGGTCCTGGCCGGTTCCCGCCTCCTGCGGGAGCCGGCATGGTCTTTTAGCCCCAGGAAGCTGCTGACATGCAGCTCCCTGGAGGTGAAAAGCAAAGTGAGAGCCCTTTGGGTAGTAGCCCTGGGGAGGTGGTGGTCCCCCGCGGTGTGTGGGGGGCTGAAGCCCCCCACACATTATTTTAAACATAGCACCAAGGAGCCCCCATGCATTTGTTGTCAATATAGCCCCAGGAGGTGGCGGTCCCCAGGGCTGTGGGGGGCCATGTAGCCCCTGCAATCAATATATAAGTCCCGTGGAGGTGGCGGTCCCCGGTGCTGCGGGGGCCCACGTGGTCCCGCACGGGCCCTCTCTCTCGTTTTATAATTTCCCCCACGACCTAGCCTATCCAGGGGCCTAAGGGAAACAAAGCGCGAGAGCCCGTGCTTCGTATTTCTTTTTCATTTTCAGATGGATTCGCGGATCCACCGCGAATCTCGTCTGTTTTTTTTTTTTAAATGCTTCTTTGGGCCATGTGGGTCCCTGTGGGACTACCTGAACAGGCCTTGGGGGTCAAGATATTGCAGGCTCGAGATCGGGAGGATTCAGGGATCATCCGCAGCCATAGTTGTATATTTGAGAAATGTTTAAAGTTTTCAGGAACTACTGAAAACATTTATACCATTTAACAAAAAGGGTACTTTCTGAACCAAGAGCTATATTTCTGTCAAATTTGGTGTAATTCCGTTCAGCACTTCAGTTTGTAGCCGTGTCTCTGGAAATTAACATTGGGAAAACGCGTATTGGCCCCCCCTTTTTCTCCGCCCTGCTTGACGAATCACTGCCAAACTTTCAACACAGCAGCTGACCTGACCGCCCTATTAGTGTGGAAAATTTTGCAAAGATTCGTCAAACGCAGCCAAAGGTATAGACAAGTGCTTTTAGTATGGAATCTAAGTCCTAAATATAACTGCCTACTGGCGACGTCCAGTTGGTAACATATATATATATATATATATATATATATATATATATATATATATATATATATATATATATATATATATATATATATATATATGTATATATATATATATATATCTATATATAGATATATTTATATATATATATATATATATATATATAAATATATCTATATATAGATATATACATATATACATATATATTACACACCTATTTGGTGTGTGTGTGTGTATCTGTATATTGGTGCACATATTTTTATTTACAAGGCTATGCAAAAAAAGAGACAAGCCTGATATATAAGTAAGACTTAAGGTGTAGTCCTACTTTTATGATTGCCTGTCCCGGTTTTTGCTGCTCAAAATCTGATCACTCTACCTTTAATGTGACCCCACAGTGCCGTCTTTCCATGTGCCCCTAGCTCCTCACAGTGCCTTCTTTCAATGTGCCCCCAGCTCCTCACAGTGCCTTCTTTCCATGTGTCTCGTAGGGGTGGAAGGAATTCGCGTAGTCGCGCTACGCAAAACTCTGCGAAACGGAAAAAAATCTCCGCAAGCACGCAGCGTTCCGCGAACACATGGAATTGTTTGTTCCGCCCGTTCGCGATGCATTTTTCCTGTTCACGAACGCTGTTTGCTTACTCAGGGGGAAATATCACGCGAACACGCATTTTGAAAGCGTGAACAAGCAAAAAATTCCGGGGATCGCTGAATTTTTGGCAATTCCGCGTTCTCCGCTTTAAGCAAAATTACCCAAATTACCCAAATTCCGCCAGTGGAACTGAATTTACCGCCCAGGCCTAGTCTCCAGGTCTTTGCAATGGCTTTCCATTCACACTCAGCTTGTCAATGTGGCATTCTAGATACCCCCAGTGCCTATTACTATCTTTCGCTGAGTCCCCAGTGTGGTATGGTTGTCCCTGTGCAGTATTCTGCACTAGGCAATAGATAGCAAAATGTTGAGTGAAAGAGACGATTAACAGTTATTACTGTATGGTAGAGGTTGGAGCAGGACACCTGTAAATGTAGTCCATAATAAAGCTAATTCCTGCACAGCTTCAATGCCACCTACTTCATACCAAACTCCTCATAGTGCCCTCTTTTTATGTGTCCCTAGAATCTCACATTTTCTTTCCATGTGTCACCAGCTCCTCACAGTGTCTTGTTTCTGTGTGTCCCCAGCTCCTCACAGTGCCTTCTTTCCATGTGTCCCTAGCTCCCTGCAGTGGTTTTCCATCAACACTCAGCTCCTCATTGTGGCATTTCAGGTACTCTCTCCCTTGCGCCTCTCAAACTCATTTCCTGTGTCCCCAATGTGGAATGGTTGTTCCCGTGCAGTACTCTGCATGAGACAATAGTTGGTAGAATATTGGGTGTTGGAGGGTGGAATGGACGATTGATGGTTATTACTGTACGACAGATGATGGAGCAGTAATAAAGCTATTTCCTGCACAGCTACGATGCCACCTTGCAGTCTGAGAGTTGAGATTTTAAACTTGATACACGAGGGGCATTTTGGAGTTATCAAATCCAAATGTAGGGGCCTATTACAATTGCGTTTTTTCCGCATCCTCCGGGCCGGCGGAAGCCACCGCCGGCCCGGAGGATGCGGAAAAACCGCAGCGGACCTACCAAAGACCCACCGCCACATTAGGATGGCTGGTGGGTCCTGGTTTCCGTCCGCAGCTTTTCCGCCACGGTTGGCTTACAACCGCAGCGGAAAAGCTCTAATATGGTGGCGGTGTCTCTTAGACACCGCCAGCCATATTAGGATGGGCTTTAAAAAATGCTTTTCCGCCGTGGAAAAGAAAGTGGAACTTCCCTGAGGGGGCCCGTTGCGGGCCCCCTGGGTGAAGGGGGAGTGGGGGGTACACATGGGGGTACCTATGGTACCCCCCTGCATTTCTATGCATAAATCGGCAGGCACCGCATGGTGCCTGCCGCTTTCTGCATACAAATGCAATGTATGCATTTTTACCATTGCGGCGGGTGCAGCTTGAAGCCGCACCCCCGCAATGGTAAAAATAGAGGATGTGACCGCCAGGGTGGCGGTCACATCCTAATTGGACAGGAGGGAACTCCGCAGGCCATGCTGAGGTTCCCTCCTCCTCTATGGTCGCGGACGGACTCAAGTCCGTCCGCGATCATAATGGGCCCCTAAGTGACAAAACTTTATATTGGTGGCCTGGACAGAACCTTGAGTTACACTGATTTGCGCATGATTGTATTCAATGTGCCAATGTAGAAAAAAGCCAAAAAGTATTCACACCAACGCTTTGTTCTGTGGAGTGTCCAGAGGCTCACTGGGAATTTCTAGCTATTTACATTTGAGACCTGTTCAAGATTTCTTTGATAGTACTAAGTATATAGTAGCCAGAAATAGAGATTTTGTCTAATGTAGAATCCACGGCTGTGGTATCATTTCTGGGGGGTTCCCTGATGAAATATCGATGTAATAAATATAGTCACAAATATCGACTCAAAAATATAGAATACAAAAATATCGACTCCCTATACAAGAATATCGAATCAAAAATATTGAAGTAAAAAATATAGATATAAAAAATATCTACTTAAAAATATATATAACTTTAATCAAATATATTACATATTATTAATATTTTTGACAAAATACATTTTATTTAATATATATTTTAACTAAATATAACAAATAAACTTAATTCAAAAAAATATAAACACACAAACATAAAAATGCATACATATACATATATTTACTTAAATATAATGTATTAACTATTATCTTTATTTAATTTTGAAACATTTAAATTAAATTAAAAATAAATATGTACATATATCAATAATTTAAAATAAAAAAAATAACCATTTTTTAATGTATTCAAACAGTTAACTATTTAAAAAAAATGTACATTTCACAATATAATAAATACAACAGTAGGGAAATTGTTGGAAAGTAGGGGAGTAAAAAATACTATTCCCACTCCAGTGAGTGCAACAGTAGGGAAAGTGTTGGATAGCGGAAGGGTAAAAATTACTATTCCCACTACAGTGAGTTCAACAGTAGGGAAAGTGCTGTGTAGCAGAGAGGTTAAAATTACTATTCCCACTCCAGTGAGTGCAACAGTAGGGAAAGTGCTGGATAGCGGAGGGGGAAAAATTACTATTCCCACTCCAGTGAGTGCAACAGTAGGGAAAGTGCTGCATAGAGGAGGGGGGAAAATTACTATTCCCAATCCAGTCAGTGTAAGAGTAGGGAAAGGGGTGGACAGCAGAGAAACAAAAATTAATAACATTTAAACAGTTAAAACAAATTAAACAATATAAAAATAAATAAACAATATTTTCTAAATATCAGATTAAATATATTAAACATTAACATTAAACATATTTATTACATACAACAAAAAGGTAGAACTATTATCTATAAAAAATATATAAATTAATAAACAATATTTATTTTAAAAAAGCACATATTAACAAACATTTTTTTTTTATATAAATGTATTTATTTTATTTCCTACCCTATAACACCACACCAATAAATAAAACCTTCAGCATTTTTATTTTTATTTATTTCCATAATTAACATAATTATTAATGATTTAAAAAACAAAATAAATAATAAATATTAATTGAATACGCATTCTTTAACACTGTAATATGCGCAACATACACCTAAAATGAAGTACACAATTACCATATTTAATTAATTTTAATTAATTAACAACTCATTATTATTCCATCAATTAAAAATGTATTACTTTCCACCCTTTTCACCTATAAACACCACAATACACACCTAAAATATAAACACAATTAACATATCTAATTACCAATTCGTGAATTAAAATTAATTAACAACTAATTAATAATTTATCAATTAAAGACTATGGGGCTCATTATGATGGCGGACGGACTTGGTCCGCCCACCACCATAGCGGTGTTTGGGACCCCCCACAAGACATGCAGCGGTCCCACCACTGCTATTACAATCCCCCTGTCACTCCCTGCAATGGCCTAGGCACTAACACATTCACTGCTACAATCCCCAGAGCTGTACCTATGCACTCCAGCATTCCCCTTGTCACTCAGTGAGCATGCTTCTAAGCCACTCATACATGCAGTCAACCATCAATACGCCATTATCATATGCATTCACATATCTGTACAGACACTCACACACCACCACTCATCCATAGAGTTAGTCACACACCTAGTCAATCATGCAAACAATCAATCACACTCCCATTTACTCACCTATATAGTTATACACACACCACCTCACTAATTCAAACATATACTAACACATACTCAAACTCATACAATGACTCATACAAGCATACACTCATCCATACAGCCACTCTCATAATCCCTCACTCTCACATATAGTCATGTATACACTCCAACACTCACATGTACTGCCTTTCACATAAGTAGTTACTCACACATATGCCACTGAGGCATCCATTCACTCACCAACACACCCATACGCACACCCAGTAAATCATCCACTCACACATCTACGCACAGAGTCACATCCCCCCACCCACCCACACACACACTCAGGCACCCATACAGATACACAGACAGCCAATAAATAACCCATATAGATCCTCATTTAGCTACTCACCAACCCATGCAACTGCTTACACACAAACTGACAAACTAAACTGTGTAAATCTTTGCATCAGTCACTAACCCATGCAGTCAGTAAGACACATTTAACCACTCACTTATAAAGTCAGTCAGGCACCTACTAAATCATCCTTCCAGACACTTATACACCCACTCATTCTTCAATACACCTTCGCAAATATATAAAACATATTTAAACTTTATAGAAACACACAGTCACTGGATGATGTCATCAGTGATGTCATTTGAGATGTCACTGACCATGTCATGAATGATGTAATATGTGACATCATCAGCAGTGCATTGCAGGGGCACGAGTTATTGTTAGCTGAACTAGCTATAAAGGCCGAATTTCTCTGGTTTTGAACGAGTGAAATGTCCAACTAACTGTATGTGAGGTGGCACCCCCGCGACCCCCCCAGGAGCGCTATACCTCCCCGCACCTACCTCAATCATCTCCGCCACCGGGACTACAACAGCGCACCCCCTGTCATGGGGCGAAGACAGAACTCGGCAATCCGGCCATAACACACGGGACTCCGCCCTTCTTTCTTCCACAGGGACCAACCAGAACCACGGGACCAGAGGAAGTATATCCCGCCGACCCAGGAAGTCCCGCCCCAGCGGCAGAGTCAGCACAGGATAAAAGCGGGATCCGACCAGAACACCCCGTCGGAGTTTTGTGGCAGGAGATTCAGACCGGAGCTGGAGGAGGAGAGCAGACGGGTGACGAAGAGGTGTGGACCGAAGAGTGGTGGAGCCCACAGGAGGTGGCTGAAGAGCGGCCGTAACTCACTTGGAGAGTTACGGCGGATCGGGTGAGTGTCTTCAGCCTTTCTTACCCAACTCCTTAAGAGTCCTAGTAACGCCCTGTAAATATACCCTTCTCTTTAGTAGCACGTCCCCTGCACTGTAGCATATCTTGTATAGCACTCACACTGTTTGTAGCGGCCCCCCTGTCCCTGTTCCCGCACCTCCCTTCCTTACACCCTTTCTACAACTCCCCCCCTTGTGTTCCGACCTCCCTCCTCCCTCCTTTCCTCACGGTCTCTTTTCTCTTCCCGCCCCCTCACGACCCGGGTGCCGGTGTTCGGGTTACCTTTGAAACATAAGGAGAAGACTAACGGTCCTTTGTTTTTCTCTCTTACTGCCCTCCGTGGATCTCCTCTACCTCGGAGCTGTCGTCGGAGAATCACCGCCCCAGGACTACGCCCCAGACTGCGCCCAAGACCCGGAGCAGACGACGAACCCGGACCTCTCCTTGTTTTCCTTTCATTTGTTTGCGACATTGGTTCTGGCTCACTGTACAAATAAACCTTCAGTATAGCAAACTACATACGGCCTCCTCGCCTGCTTTTCCGGCCCGCAGATAGCCCAGCCCTACATTTGGTGTCAGAAGTGGGATCTGCTGGAGGCATGGAGGCCGTGGTGAAACAGATGGCGGAATCCCAGGAACAGTTCGGGAAACTAATGGAACAATTCCTTAAGACCGCTGAGACCGACAGGGGACAGCTCCATGACGTCCTGAAGGGACAGGGGGTTGCCCATGAGCAAACTATGGACAAGCTGACTACCGCTCTCGGTCAACCTAGACCGGTCTCGTCTTTTCCGTCAGTTGTCTTGCAGAAGTATGTCCCTGGTGAGGATCCGGACTACTTCTTCACGAACTTTGAAAGGCTGGCACAAGCGGCCAACTGGCCTGTGGATCGCTGGGGTCAATACCTGGGTCCCCTTCTGACCGGCGACCTACAGGCGGCCTACCAACAGGCCAACATCCAAGGCACCACCCCGTATGCAGACATCAAAC
The DNA here is from genome assembly GCF_964261635.1 of Lissotriton helveticus. Lineage (NCBI taxonomy): Eukaryota > Metazoa > Chordata > Amphibia > Caudata > Salamandridae > Lissotriton > Lissotriton helveticus. The sequence goes on from NC_136065.1 coordinate 2,061,768,510, forward strand.
GATGCATCTTAGAATGCTTGGGTATTGACGATGACACCTACAGGGTACAATTACGACAAGCAAAGGAAAAACCCCAGGAGAACCCAAGAGCACTCTCCTTCCGAATCCGAGATCTTGCCAACAGATGGCTCCGACCCGAGACATCCACCAAAGACAATATCCTTGAAAAGATATATCTGGAGCAATTCCTGAACTCCTTACACCCGGCCACCCAGCGATGGGTAAGACAACACTCTAGGCTCACTCTCGAGACCGCCATAGAGATAGCCTCTGCCTATAGTCGGGCTCAAGAGCTCCAACGGGGAAGGGAGGATCATACCCACAGGAACACACACACTATGGTTCCCCGTCCCCCTCGTCCACAACCGGGGCGGAGACCGGAACCTTCTCCTCTTCTGCCCTCTCCGGTCCTGTTCCGACCCCCCAACCCCGGACCCCAGTGCTACTCCTGTGGTGGGTTTGGACACATCGCTCGGATGTGCCCACAGAAGGAAGAGCCAATGGAGATAGGCCTTGTATGGAACTACCTGTGTCACCCTCCAGGTGCGGCTCCCCCGCCGTTCCACTGTCCTGTTGCTGTGGATGGACAACGACTGATGGCCCTGGCTGACACAGGGTGCCGTCAGAGCGTGATAAGACCCCAAGATCTGGTCCATCCGGTCCAGCACCCTACGGGAGTAGTGGCCATCCAATGTGTCCACGGGGACACCAAGCACTACCCTACCACACAAGTGCGAATCCAGCATCAGAAGGATCCAGGAACCAACCTCACCGTAGGTCTCGTACCTGCTCTCCCTGAACAAGCCATTCTGGGGAGTGATTATCCGGGCTTACCCGCACTACTGCAGGAGACCTCTGACTCTCTAGCCCAATGGTGGAAAGAAGCGCCTTATCCGGGACAGTCTCCCCCGGAGTCAACACCTAAACCACATAAACCCAAAAGTCAGCGGAGAAAAGAAAAGAAAGAGTACATCGGCGCATATCCTGTAGTACCCGAAGAACACCCCTGGCAGACTGATAGAGAGTTCAGGGCGGCACAACAGGAGGATCCCCTCCTACAGGAAGCGTGGGGAAGGGCCCTTGAGCACGAAGACCCCTTACAAGTAGGTCCCTACTTTTTCAAGAGAAAGGGGTTATTGTACTGGGGAAGGGGTGCTCCCCAACATGCACAATTACTCGTCCCAGGCCCCTTTCAGGAAAAAGTCCTCTTCCTCGCTCACAGCCACCTCCTAGGGGGCCACTTTGGGGATGAGAAAACCAGCCAAGCGGTTCTAGAGAAATTCTATTGGCCGGGCGTACACCAGATGATCAAAGCCTACTGCAGAGAGTGCGTGGTCCGTCAGAAAAATAGTCGTTACCGACCCCCCAGAGTCCCTTTACAACCCCTGCCTCTCATAGACGTCCCATTCAGTAGGATAGGAATGGACATCATAGGCCCCCTCCTTCCTTCCCGCAGCGGGTGTCGTTATGCCTTAGTCATAGTCGACTACGCCACCCGCTTCCCTGAAGCCATACCCCTGCGCCAACCCACCACCCAGGCGATAGCAAAAGCCCTGATCACCTTGTTCTCTCGGGTAGGGTTTCCCAGAGAGATCCTGACAGATCAGGGTACCCCTTTTGTATCAGCCCTTATGAAACGGGTATGTGCTGAACTGGGGATCAAACAAATCCGTACCTCCGCCTACCATCCGCAAACGGATGGGTTGGTGGAAAGGTACAATGCCACCCTCAAACAGACTCTTAAGAAGCTCTTGGGTCTGGAAGCCAAAAGATGGGAGGATATGTTGCCACTGGCTCTGTTTGCCATACGCTGTAAAACACAGAGCAGCACAGGTTACTCCCCTTACGAGTTGCTATATGGACGGCCTCCCCGCACCCTGCTAGACATGGCACAGGAGGCCTGGGAAGCAGAGCCAGATCGCACACGGCCGCTTCCGGAGTATATGGATAACCTTAAAACCCACCTAGGCATGATACGGGACATTGTCCGGTTACCTATGAGGTAGAACTGGACGCCACACGCGGCACTTCCCAGATTTTTCACGTAAATCTACTAAAAAAATGGGAAGGACCCCGGCCGGTGCTAACCAGAACCCGCCAGCCCCAGCCCTTTTCTTTTGACCCTTGTGTAGACACCGACCTACCTCCCACTCTAGCCCAGGAACTCCGCCACGCCCTAGGACCCCTTCAGCGTATCTTTTCCTCTTCCCCAGGTCAAACCACTATCACTGAGCATGCCATCGAAACCGAACCGGGTCGAGTGGTCCGGTTGCGACCCTATAGAGTACCCGAGGCACGTCGGGAGGTTATAAGGCAGGAGATAGAGGACATGCTAAAGATGGGGATAATAGAGCCCTCAGTTAGCGACTGGAACTCCCCTATCGTCCTTGTCCCAAAACCAGACGGGTCGGTCCGCTTCTGCATAGACTTTCGGGAGGTCAACAAAATATCCTCATTCGATACTTATCCCTTGCCCCGGGTGGACGAAATGATAGAAAGGATAGGGAAGGCGCAATATATCTCCACCCTTGACCTCTGTAAGGGGTACTGGCAAATACCCCTCAGGGAACAAGACAAAAGAAAGACAGCCTTCTCTACCCCTGAGGGTTTATACCAGTTCCTAGTTATGCCCTTTGGTCTTCACGGGGCACCCGCCACCTTTCAACGGGCAATGAACCATGTTCTAAGACCCCATGCACAATACGCGGGAGCCTACCTAGACGATATCGTCATATTCAGCGACACCTGGCCACAACATGTGAAACATCTATGCAGTGTTGTCTCTTCCCTGGGCTCTTATGGCTTCGCCATCAATCCTGCCAAAACCACTCTGGCCGCGAAGACTGTCAAATACCTAGGGTATCTTCTGGGGGAGGGACTCATAAGACCTCAGGAAAGCAAAACCGTGGCTATCAGGTCCCTCTCCTTTCCACAGACAAAAGAAGACCTTCGTGCCTTTTTAGGACTTCTGGGATATTATCGGCGGTTTGTGCCCAACTTCTCCCAGAGAGCCGCCGCCCTGACGGATCTTCTAAAGAAGACAAACCGATCCGACGAGTTGTTACGAAACCCCTCTCCCGAAGCCTGGCATGCGTTTACAGACCTAAAAAACGCCTTGACCTCCAGCCCTGTTCTAATGCCCCCTGACTTCTCCCTGCCCTTTATCCTTCAAACAGATGCCTCCGAACAGGGACTGGGGGCGGTGCTGTCCCAGAAAGACTCCTCAGGCAATGAAAGACCCATTCTTTACACCAGTCGTAAACTGTTTCCCAGGGAAAAACACTATTCAGTGGTGGAAAAAGAAGCCCTGGCCATAAAATGGGTGATTGACAATCTACGCTACTACTTGGAGGGCAGGGACTTTGTCCTCTACACGGATCACGCTCCCTTGGAGTGGATGGCCCGGAACAAAGGGCAGAACGACCGGGTTCTCCGCTGGTTCCTCTCCCTTCAGCCATTCCACTTCAGGACGCTACACCGGAAAGGGTCAGACCAGGGCAATGCCGATTTTCTGTCACGCTACCCTCATACCCCATCCCGTACAAGAAGGACAGCTAGGGGAAGGGTATGTGAGGTGGCACCCCCGCGACCCCCCCAGGAGCGCTATACCTCCCCGCACCTACCTCAATCATCTCCGCCACCGGGACTACAACAGCGCACCCCCTGTCATGGGGCGAAGACAGAACTCGGCAATCCGGCCATAACACACGGGACTCCGCCCTTCTTTCTTCCACAGGGACCAACCAGAACCACGGGACCAGAGGAAGTATATCCCGCCGACCCAGGAAGTCCCGCCCCAGCGGCAGAGTCAGCACAGGATAAAAGCGGGATCCGACCAGAACACCCCGTCGGAGTTTTGTGGCAGGAGATTCAGACCGGAGCTGGAGGAGGAGAGCAGACGGGTGACGAAGAGGTGTGGACCGAAGAGTGGTGGAGCCCACAGGAGGTGGCTGAAGAGCGGCCGTAACTCACTTGGAGAGTTACGGCGGACCGGGTGAGTGTCTTCAGCCTTTCTTACCCAACTCCTTAAGAGTCCTAGTAACGCCCTGTAAATATACCCTTCTCTTTAGTAGCACGTCCCCTGCACTGTAGCATATCTTGTATAGCACTCACACTGTTTGTAGCGGCCCCCCTGTCCCTGTTCCCGCACCTCCCTTCCTTACACCCTTTCTACAACTCCCCCCCTTGTGTTCCGACCTCCCTCCTCCCTCCTTTCCTCACGGTCTCTTTTCTCTTCCCGCCCCCTCACGACCCGGGTGCCGGTGTTCGGGTTACCTTTGAAACATAAGGAGAAGACTAACGGTTTTTGTTTTTCTCTCTTACTGCCCTCCGTGGATCTCCTCTACCTCGGAGCTGTCGTCGGAGAATCACCGCCCCAGGACTACGCCCCAGACTGCGCCCAAGACCCGGAGCAGACGACGAACCCGGACCTCTCCTTGTTTTCCTTTCATTTGTTTGCGACATTGGTTCTGGCTCACTGTACAAATAAACCTTCAGTATAGCAAACTACATACGGCCTCCTCGCCTGCTTTTCCGGTCCGCAGATAGCCCAGCCCTACACTGTAACGGCCCAGAAACCTGTGGTTTTTCAGAGAATATGTATATCCACAATAATTTCCTCCTTTGCAAGAAAACACAGGGACACAGCGGGGAGTTCCAAGCCAGCAATTTATTGAAATGCTGGCATAACACGTTTCGGCAATAAGCTTTTGTCAAATGTCATAATGCTTGAGGTGATTTCCATTTGCTGTTTTTTAAATGAATGCCTTCTTTCCCTATGGTGGGACAACAGCTGACTCAATTTGCAGAGCGATGATCATGTAGTCCTCAGCACGGACTGCAGATCCCATGATCAAACTTTGATTGAAAGCTGGTACAACGTTGCTCACTGCCCATAGATTTCTACAAACTCCCATGGTGAATATAGGCAATTTGACCTCTATATATATATACTACTATTATAAAGAGAGAGCTGAAACCTTTGAGGCGGGTAAGTTCAAGAATGTTAATGTTAATGTTAATGTTAGAGGATTTCTAGAGCGCATGGCTGCCCGTAAGCGTCCCAGCGCTGAACAGAAGTACAGGCGGAATCCAGAGGGGAAGCTTACGGGAACAGCCAGGTCTTCAGATATTTTCGGAATGTCAGGAGATTAGGTTGTACACGGAGGTCAGGGGGGAGGGAGTTCCACTGTTTGGAGGCGTTATAAGAGAAGCGACGACCTCCCGATCGTGCTCTCTTGATCTTAGGGGGCAGAGTTAGGTGGGCATTAGAAGATCGGAGGGTTCTGGGGGTGATGTAAGGAGTCACCAGATCTTTGAGGATAGGGGGGGCTTTCCCGTTGAGGATTTTGTGCGTAAGACAGAGCACCTTAAACTGCACTCTTTCCAAGACTGGCAGCCAGTTTAGCGCTCTAATGGCCGGCTTGGCCGAGCAACGACTCTTGGTGTTGGTAAGAATCCGTGCGGCCGTATTCTGCACTACCTGGAGTTAGTTGTTACTTTCCGCGGTGCGCCAAGGTACAGTGCGTTTCCATAATCCAACCTTGACAGAATGAGGCCTTGGATCAGGAGTTTCTTCGATTGGAGAGGGAGCAGTGGTAGAATCTTCCGGGCGGAGCGCAAGAGACCATAACAGACTCCAGCAGTTTTCCTTGCTTGGGTATGCATGGTGAGATTTTGGTCGAGCCATAGTCCGAGGCTTTTAATCTCGGATTTGGGGGTTGGAGGCCTGCCCATGCATGGGGGCCAGAGGAAGTCCGGCCGAAAGTGAGACTGATTCCCTATCACCAGAATCTCAGTCTTGTCACTGTTAAGTTTCAAGTGAGATCTGTCCATCCAGCTGGCTATATCTCTCAGGCAGGAATAGATGGTAGGATTATCCTGCTGACTAAGAGAGACAACCAGCTGTGTGTCATCCGCGTACGTCAGAAGTTTGATACCATATGGTATGACAATCTTTTCCAGGGGGGACATATAAACGTTGAAGAGCGTGGGGCTCAGGGATGAGCCCTGAGGCACTCCACAACGTATAGGGGTCTCTTTGGAGATGTAACTACCCTCTATCACTTGAAATGAGCGGCCATAAAGAAAGGATTTCAACCAGGACAGGGCGACACCTGTAATCCCAAGATCTCTAAGCCGCTGGACCAGGATCTGGTGGTTGACCGTGTCGAAGGCCGCGCTTAGGTCCAGGAGGATCACTTCCACTGATCCTCCTGCAAGAAGTACAGCACCAATCACAACACCCAATACAGCATTGTAAAGGACAGGTGCAGCAGATGGATATAGGCTATACAGCTGCCCACCATATACATTAAAAAGGTAAACAAACCTTAGGGGGAGTGTAGTCCCTTGTGGGCGTCGGCGTTGTGCTGTCAGCAATGGGCGCTGCAAACAACACTTGTGATCGTTGGCGTTGTCAGAGGGGCCTGGCCAAAAACAAAAATGGGTGTGGCTTTCACCGGGCGCATGGGCGCGGATTTCACGGGGCGGAGCATTCACTGGAAGCGCCAATCACGCCTTGGCATTCATGCGCAATTACTGCTATATGGTGCACCGAAACAGAAAGGTTTAGAAGACTCCCTTGTGGGCGTGTGCTCACGCCTTAACATATTGCTCCACGGCTCCGGCGGAGGCTACAGCGAGGCAGCGTAGCAGCCGAAATCACACAGTTAACGATTGCAATTTACTCCGGGGCTCAGGCGGGGCCTCAAGCCAGTCAGCCTACCAGCGTGAATCACACGCGCGCAGCCCTCGCAAGCACGCTGTGACGCAGGGCACTGTCAGCGTACAAGGATTAATGACGGACACAACGCTCTTGGGGATTACATAAACAACCCACTCCACACCACCCACAAGCTGCAAAGGTTACCGCTGACATCGCACAGATCACGAAGACTATTCAAATAGGTTACAGCTAAGGTGGCACATATCACCAATGTTCTTCCTAACAGTGCATGCACAAGCGGACAAACAAATTGCACACAAATTAACAACTAACGTTAGCCTAGATCAACAACTTCTCAAGATCAAGGTTAAAGAACACATAAAAATCCTTTTGCCTTTTGTCATACTTAAGTAATGTAAATGTAAATGTAGTTGAGCTTATATAGCGCACAGCTACCCGCAGTGGGTGTCCCGGCGCTTGCTTAGGGAACCCGTCCTGGTATTCCCCTGTGAGATAGCAGGGTATCCACAAGGTGAAAGTCAGGCATCCCGCCGCAAGGGGCCATTGTGGAGATTAAGCAAGCTATTGCCCAGAGTCGCAGAGTGTGAACCCGTGAGTCGAGGAGGCACCGGGGCGAGAATTATCGAGTCCGTGGAATTTTTAGCCCAAGACCCGCCGAGGCGGGGAATTGAACCCTGGTCCAGGACCGATCTCAGCTTCCGGGTCTGCTGCCTCTAACCCCTGAGCCACACTTCTCCACATGCATACCTCGCATTAAATTCACATTTCCTATTACAAATATTGCACACATTATATTTCATCCCCGGACAACGTCGGGACGGGCTGCTAATATATATATATATATATATATATATATATATATATATATATATATATATATATGAGGTACGTGGTGTTCCCGCGACGAAATAGACAGCAACAGCAATCACTGCCAAACAGCAAACAGGAACAGCGAGACCCAGAGAAGGTGCAAATGTTTTTATTGTATGTTAGCCCAGCACCAGTCCGCCATGACGCGTTTCGGCTAGAGATAGCCTTGATCACATGACAAGCGTCAAGAGGGCTGATCACCCTTTTTAAAGTGCAAAGTGCCATCACATGCAATGGAAACAGAAAAAATACTATTAGTGTTTCCATGTTGTTAAAACTTTTACATTTCGACATAAATGTCCGAATTGCACACGTTTCCAAGGCAATAATAATAAATACTGGTTGGTATATACAGATATCATTAACCAGAACGTACCATCTACAAAAACTAGGCATATAGTTACAAGAGTCAACATGGCAATGGCTATATCCAACTTTTAAAATAATATAAAAGTTAAAAGCCAGTTAAATAGTTATATACAGATAAAATATAACCATTAAAAACACCAAACTCTGTACAAAACATATTGTAAATTAAGGTTCCGTTGTCATGAACTCCTAATTTTATGCAATAATGCCCAAGTGGGCTGATTACTTTGAAGGCCAGTTGTAGATACTATACATGTGCAAAAAATCGCTACTAGTGCAAACATAGTGATGGCAAAAAAGTGCTCCCAAAATTGTGATAAAATAAATAAATAGTTGGTGAATTTAAAATGGTCATGGAGAGTTGCAGGGACATGTTTAACAATCAAATAGAATTTCATGAGTCACATTACAATAGAAAGGGTTCAAACTTCATACAAGAATACATAGTGTGGACAAAAGGAAGAGATGCATTACACAGTCTGGATAGCATGAGGTTAAAACTAGTACTTAGAGATAAGTGTGGCAGTCCTCCCCAGTGTTGAGACCTTGCGGTGCCTTGGTATCTAGTAGTATTATGTAGCGAGTCTCCAATTTACGCAAAAGAGACTCCCTATCACCACCTCTCCTTTGGGGAGGAACACAATCTATCGCAAAGTACTTTAATAGGGATGCATCCTTTCCATGTTTACTTTCAAAATGCCTGGCTACAGGGTATGTCACATCTGCGTGGGTGATAGCTCGCAAATGCTGTAGTATTCGCTTGTGCACTTGCGGTCGAGTACTTCCCACATACCTCAACCCGCATGGGCATTCCAGGACGTAAACTACAAACTCAGATTTGCAGTTTAATTTCTGTTTGATTTTAATAGGAAAGGGAGAAAGAGGAGTAGTAACCTCTGTTTTGCTGATACCGTGTTTACATGCTTTACAAATAGAGCATCTCAAAAATCCTTTGCTTCCACTGAGCCATGAAGCTGGAGCTACCTCGGGGCTACTAGACACAAGACTATCCTGCATGGCCCGGGCTTTACGATAAGTAATGCTAGGTTGTTTGCACATCTGGGAACCAATAATAGGATCGCTGGAGACTAGGAACCAATTGTCCTTGACTATTTTATGAATACTTTTATGTTGGCTATTGTATGTCATAATTAGTCTGGTCTCCTCGCCCACCCTATCTGTTGGAATCTTGGGTCGAACACTACCTGAGCCCAGGAGTGTAGTTCTATCGATCTTATTGGCCCTCACGATAGCATTATCTATAGTTTCTAGTCTATAGCCACGTTCCATGAATCGTGCCTTGCAGAGGGATTGTGCCATCCGGCAATCATACTCATTGCTGCATATTCTCCGAATTCGAAGCATCTCCCCATAGGGGATGCTACGAATCAGATGCGCGGGATGCTGACTATCTGCATGCAGCAGTGTGTTCCCTGCTGTAGGTTTACGATGTAGTTTGGTCTGAAGCTTTCCTGCATGGACAAAAACCTCCACGTCTAAGAAGACAATAGACGATCTACTAAGGGTGCTAGTAAAATGGATATTAGAATTGTTGGCATTTAATGTCTCTATGAACTCACCAACCTCATCCTCAGTGCCATCCCATACAAATAATAGGTCGTCTATATATCTTAACCAAAGTTTGACCTTAGCATTCATGGTAGCAGCGTGTTGTTTCATCAGGACCTGCTCCTCCCAGTACCCCATATGGAGACAGGCGTAACTGGGAGAGAAGCAGGCCCCCATTGCCACTCCCCGGGTCTGCAAGAAAAGTTGGTTAGCGAACAGAAATATATTGTTCTCAAGGCAAATCGTGATCATATCAAATAGCATTTTTGAATGTTCTTGAAATCCAATGTCTCTTTTGTCAAGAAAATGTTGTGAGGCCTTCAAACCATCAGTGTGGATAATACTGGTATACAATGAAGTCACATCCATGGTTACCAGAACATAGTTAGGGCTCCATACAAAATCTTGTAGTTTTCTCAACAGATCACTGGTATCCAAGATAAAAGACGGTAGGCCTCTCACAAAATCCTGTAAGAAAAAATCCATGTACCTGCTCATGTTCTCTAACAGGCTATTGCAAGCAGATATAATGGGCCTGCCAGGGGGTTGTATCAGATTTTTATGTACTTTCGGGATGAAATAGATGACCGGCATCACCGGATAATCCTTTTTAAGGAATTTGTATTCATCCATCGAAATCAAGCCCTTGCTTCTCCAAGCAGACAACTTCAAATAGACTGTGTTTCTTGTTTGCATAGCGTCCTGCGAAGAGATACGTCTATAACAATCCCTGTCATTGAGTTGTTTGTGGGCTTCCTCCAAGTACATTTTCCGCGGCCACAAGACCACGTTACCCCCTTTGTCTGATTGTCTGATCACCAAGTTCTTATTGTCTCTCAACTTTTTGATTAAAGTGTGGTATTCGTTGTCTCTATAGGTGTGGCGTTTGATAGAATTGGCAGTTCTAATCTGTAACTCCTTTAATTGTGAGGTAACACGATCATGAAAGATATCAACATTGTCTTTTAGCATCAGGGGACAGAACTTAGATTTTGTTTTAAAGTGGGTTGGACAGGCATTTGGTAAGGGTTCACCCCCGAGTGCAGTTTGGCTCTCTGTAATGGGACATAGTTCCTCTTGTTGGAGCTCATACAATTCCTGTGTAAGTGCTGCTCCTGTTATGATAGTATCACCAACATCACCTGATATATTCAGTAAAGGAGCAGTTGCTGGCATTAAATGTGTGGAATTGTGGTCTGGTCCACCACGGGCAGCAAAATATTTGCGTAATTTGAGTTTACGCACAAACTTAAATATGTCGACTTTAGTTGTGGCGTAATCAAAATTGCCTTTAGGACTGTAAGACAAACCCAACAATAGTAGGGAGGTTTCCTTTGTAGTGAGAACTATGTCCGATAAATTAATGACTGCCTTGGTATCAGCAACCCCTTGCTCTGCCAAAGTTGCTGAGGAGACTGCATTGATCGTGGTTAATTCCACTGCTTTCTGAAGCGCTGTTTCTTTGGCCTGGCATCTGGTTTTACGACGCTTGTTGCATTTGCGCCTCTCTGCGCGTTGCTTGTTGTCGCGCTGTCGGCGGCAGCCTGTGCTGCAGAGCGTAGACTTGCCTTTCGGTCCTGCTGTACAATTGCCATCTCCTGAGCCGGAGTAAGTTTGCGAAACCCCACCATTTGTTGTCGCTTGGTCTCAGTTTCTGACTCACTCTCATATTGCGAACTGTCCCCTGAAGCTGATGCTGAAGATAAATCAACTGGTCTTGTATTAGAAGTTGATGCAGTATTAACATTGCTATTGGCTGTGGTGTTGGAAGTATTAGAATTATTGGTAGCTTGCCGCTGTTTGATTTTGTCGTACTTTTTGGCGAACGTAAAAATCTTCCCATTCTCATAATCCAGTCTGTCACGCTGGAACTTGTATGCCTTGTGTTTCATTATGATGTCTTCCTCGCGTTTGAGCCTTTTATTCATATCGTCTCTGAGTTTAGATATTTCTGCAGAGGAAGGTATTTTATCAATTTCTGCATTGATTGCATCAATTTTCTCAAGCAGTTTGGCTCCGTCGCTTTCAGCATATTGAACGAGAATGCCCATTAGATGCTTGGAGTTTTCCAAATTACATTGCGCCCAGTCGGCTAGCATCTGAGGGTCGGGATCCTCATAGGAGGGGGCTAGTAAAGTGCGCAAACCCCTTGGCACCCGCCCCACCTCCAAATAACCCGACAACGAAGTAAACTCCCACCACTTGGCTTGTTCGCCTTTGCTGCATTTCTCCAAACGTTTAAAAAGTTCTTTAATTTCTGAACGTTGCTCTGGTGCAGCATTTAAAATGGGACTCGTTGTGGACTCCACGGCCGGGGGGTTCGAAAACATTCCCTTAGACATCTCCATGCGCCCTCTCAACGTGTCCGCGGACATAGTGCAAACAATGGGCAAAATTACAGTCAGGCACACACAGAACGGTTCCTACCGGCAATGCAGCACGAAACAGATTCTGTACTCCACACAGGGGATATCCCGGTCCGAAACAGCAGCCGCTCTCGGTACTCGATCGATGAGCTCAGGAAACCGCGACCGACAACCGCCAGTCAGCAGTCCCTGAACTACTTCCGGTCTTTCCACGGAAGCGACTCACAAACAGATCCGTCGGTCCCTGGGGCGTGTCGGCGTCTCCTAACACAGAGTTTTTTGAAAATTTCCAAAGGAATGTAGCTTCTTGCCGAAGTTAGCCCAGAACGTGGAGAGGTCTCGCACAAGCCAGGGAAGCTCTCCCAGCTAAGATACAAGGTACGTGGTGTTCCCGCGATGAAATAGACAGCAACAGCAATCACTGCCAAACAGCAAACAGGAACAGCGAGACCCAGAGAAGGTGCAAATGTTTTTATTGTATGTTAGCCCAGCACCAGTCCGCCATGACGCGTTTCGGCTAGAGATAGCCTTGATCACATGACAAGCGTCAAGAGGGCTGATCACCCTTTTTAAAGTGCAAAGTGCCATCACATGCAATGGAAACAGAAAAAATACTATTAGTGTTTCCATGTTGTTAAAACTTTTACATTTCGACATAAATGTCCGAATTGCACACGTTTCCAAGGCAATAATAATAAATACTGGTTGGTATATACAGATATCATTAACCAGAACAAACCATCTACAAAAACTAGGCATATAGTTACAAGAGTCAACATGGCAACGGCTATATCCAACTTTTAAAATAATATAAAAGTTAAAAGCCAGTTAAATAGTTATATACATGCGAGCCAGCTTCAGTGGCTGGCGAGATGGATTGCAGGTAGGGATCTGCACGAGATTGGCCTCACGTCTGACAGACTGGCGCGGGGCGAATTACACTCTCTGCTCCTGCCTGGAGCCAGGATCCCCCGGGACTGCCACCCTCTACTACGCACTGCTCTACTGTGCTGGAGGAAAGCACTGGCGTACACGTCAGAGGCCTCGCCCTACGCTGACAACATACCTCTGCTGGGCGTGCCGACGCCGCAAGGACGACTGACACGAACCAGACTGCAACCCTGGACAGACACAGGGGTGGACACGGTGGGGGATCTTTTCGGGGACGACACACTATTGGATCATGACTCCTTTCTACGCGTCACGGGGGCACCCCCGAGACTCTACATCCTACACGCCACACTGTTACATTATGTACGAACTAACTGGGCCCCACAGCGAGTTAAACCTCCACAGCATGAACTAGTTCACCTGCTTTATTACATGGGTAATGGGGGACGCCTGGTACACTGGCTCTACACTGGGGTTAGGGAGCACGCTGCAATATCCCTTAACTCACTCCGGGAATCCTGGATATTAGACTCTGGAGAGGTGTTAACGGAGGGAGCTTGGAAGGGTGTCCTAGAACACCCTAGAAAGGTGTCTCGGAACGTTAAGTTTAAGTTCATACAAGCTATGGTGTTGCACAGGGCATATCTTACCCCCCACAGAATACATAAAATGTTTCCAGACTCCCCTCACTGCTGCCCTAGGTGCGGGGCTGACGAGGCTGGCCTTCTCCATATGCTGTGGGCGTGCCCACGTCTGCGGGGATACTGGGAGGGGATATGCCAGGCCCTTAGTACAATCACGGCCCTCCCGGTCCCGGAAGAGGCACTGCCGTGCCTAATAGGGCACCGGAAACGCCCTAAACACCACAAGGCCCAGGTGAAGTTCCTAGACTTATCACTGTTGTTGGCGATCAGGGTACTAACCATGAGGTGGAAATCGGCTAGGACTCCTGACCTAGAGGTGTGGCGAACTGACTTACTCAGATGGGGCAGGGCAGAGGGAATGGCTCTGCGTAGGGAGGAAGAGGGAGGACAACGGAAATACCCGATTGCGCAGGAATGGGAGCAGATGATCCTGGAGGTAGAGGAAATGGAGGGAGAGCAGGAGCTGATTCAGGCAGACGACCCTTAGGAGTGGCGGGGCAGGGAGCAAGGTGGGGTGGCTGTGAACAGACCCAGCTAGGATAGAGTACAGGTTGGGCAGCAGGGCAGGACTACACCACTTGAGAAATGTTGATTGCGGCCATGGACGATAAACCAGGTACTTGAATGGACCAGGAGGCGTACGGAAAGGGGAGGTGGGAGGGGGGAGGGTGAGGAAAGACCAGATCGAAAAGAGCGTGGGAGATTGTTACAAGTTTACGCCGAACGCACAGTGCTATCAGCGGCCCTGTAACGGAGAGGCATGATGTATATTGTGTTAGGATTTAAGAATGTGCACAAATTTTATTATATGTTGGTAATAAGCACGTACACATGTAAGCTGTAGGTCTGGAATTACTAGTTGCGGGAGTTAACAGAAAAGACTGCTTGCTGATAACATGTAATGTTGTAAACTGTGAGGTTATGCAGTTGCTAATAAAGAGTTTAAAAAAAAAAAAATAGTTATATACAGATAAAATATAACCATTAAAAACACCAAACTCTGTACAAAACATATTGTAAATTAAGGTTCCGTTGTCATGAACTCCTAATTTTATGCAATTTTATGCAATATATATATATATATGTATATATATATATACATCAATGCTCGAAGGTGTCCACCTTTGAGTAGCACGCGAACAGCAGCTTGGTTCATGTATAGGTGAGGACGGGGAACCACTCGTAGAAGACGCTCCGTACGGGATCTGCCCGACGCGTTTCGAAGCTCCATATGCTTCTCTTCAGGGGCTTTAACGGAAGCGGTGTGCGCAACCGCCGACCCACTTCCCCATTTTATATATAACACACCCACCGATGGGAGGCTCAAATGAGACTGTGCATTCTGGGAAGTGTGGTCCAGGAAGCACACAATCAAGTCCTGTATGGACTCCACAAGTGGGCCCGTCCTCGATTCCAAGTACGACTGCTGCTTCACTTTCGTGACCCCCAGGGTACCGGGGTGGTGCACACTCCGCGGCTGGACGGCCGCGTATAAATCAATGCTCGAAGGTGTCCACCTTTGAGTAGCATGCGAACAGCAGCTTGGTTCATGTATAGGTGAGGACGGGGAACCACTCGTAGACGCCGCTCCGTACGGGATCTGCCCGACGCGTTTCGAAGCTCCATATGCTTCTCTTCAGGGGCTTTAACGGAAGCGGTGTGCGCAACCGTCGACCCACTTCCCCATTTTATATATAACACACCCACCAATGGGAGGCTCAAATGAGACTGTGCATTCTGAGAAGTATATATATATATATCTATAAGCGCGCCCCGGTACGCGCACCGGGGCGCGTTCCTGCGCGCTACGCAAGTACGCGAGCGGAAAGCTGATTGGCTCTCGGGTGTCTGTCAACATTCCAAACAGTCCGGAGCGGCCGCCATCTTGTGTCTCGGTAGGATCGAGACACAAGAGGTGGCAAAAACAAAGGGGGAAATGACCAAAAGGGGGCATGGTAGACCCCCCCTGATCCCCTATGTTTGATGTGGGGGCCATAAAAGGGCCCCGCGGGGCAAAACATTTTTTTTATTTTTTTCCGATTTTCGCGGGGGGGAGCGCCCGGTACGCGCACCGGGGAGCGTATTGGGGAGCGTACCCTGGAGAAAAAAGAATGACAGAGTTTTTAAAAAATGTAGCATTTTTTTATAAATTGGAGGTAGTTCTAAAAAGAACTGTTTTTTTATTCTTTTTGTTGTTTTATATTTTTTTATTGTTTTTTTGAATTTTTTTACTTTTTTTGGCTTTTCTGAACAGTTTTATATTTTTTTGTAGTTTTTTATGGAGAGAAACAAAAAACAGGGAATTGTAAACGGCTCAACTGGAGCAAAAAAAAATCAGGAAAAAATTCGGGTTTTTTGGGGCAATTGTGGTTGTCACCAGCAAGGATGATGAGCTTTATGCTCTGCTCACCATAGGTGATGGTCTTACCACAAAAAATACATGTGATCCTGAATTCACCAAACCGTGGTTGTATGCTTGGGATCATCTCCCTTGTCTCTGGTCCCGATGGAGTGGGTTGCTTTCTTTTGGAGGTGCTGGGTGAAGATTGGGGAGGGTTACTGGCCAGTTCTCTCACCTCTGCAGCAGCATAGTTGTTGGGATGCCTGCGCGGCATATGCCGAATTATGGTGTAATTGCCAAATGAATATTTCTTATTAGGGTTCCCCCTTGAAAGTTCAATGCCACAGATTCGGCAAGTCACCTTTGGCGCATCCACTTTCTTCTTGCCCTCTGGGATGGAAAAAAACTCCCATACAATGTGCTCCTTTGGCCTATATGGGGTATTGTCTTCTGGCAGGAATGTCCTTCTCCCCTCCTCCTCCTCCTCCTCCTCTTCTTCTTCTTGACCACCAATGTGATGTTGTGGTGGTCCTCTTGGTGGTGGTGGTGGTGGTGGTGGTGCAGATGCTCCAGCTGCTGCTGCTACTGTAGCCATTTTAAAGTACAAAAGATTAGTGACAGATCTCCAAACAGGTCTTCCTCAGTCAAAGGACAAAGTCAGAATAAGGAAAAAAGGTGGGGGCTTTCATCATTTGGAAGAAAAAAACTGTCCTGGACCAATTAAAAATGTTATTTTCAGGTCACATGACCCGGACTTTCATCATTTGGAAACCAAAACTGTTCTGCACCAATGAAAAGTGTTATTTTCAGGTCACATGACCCGACGCACTTACGCTACGCGCCCCGGGGCGCGCTCGTGGTCGCGCCCCGGGACGCGCCCGGCGGCGCTTACGTTGCACGATCGTATGCGCTCGGGTGCTTCCGGGTGCGCTTACGCAGTGCGTCATATGACGCATCACGCGGCTACGCGATACGTCACGATGTTGTTTTCGTTCGCGGCAATAGTGCTAACGGGACGCTCACCGGTACCCGCAACGGGGCGCGGCCCTGCTGCGCTCACCGGTGAGCGCATCGGTACGCGCACCGGGAGCGCTCCGGGGCAAAAAAGAATAAATAAATAAATAAATAAACATTAAAAAAATACTATTACATAATTATACAATATAAAATATTACTTTTCATACCTATAGAGATTTGCTATTAAAAAACCTTTGAAATTCACTGAACATGAGTGATGTCACTGACCATGTCATGAGTGATGTAATATGTGACGTCATCAGCAGTGCATTGCACGCGCAAGTTATAGTGAGTCCAACTAACTATAACGTGGGAATTTCAATGGTTTTATGCCAGTAAAATTTCCAGCTAACTATAACTGGTGTAAAACCTATGGTTTTTTCAGTGAATATATATATATATATATATATACACATACATATATATAAATGCATATGCATATATATGCATATATATATATGTGTATATGTGTGCGTGTAGAGAGAGGTAGAAAGGTAGAGGTGTAGAGGTAGAGAGGTAGAGGTAGAGAGGTAGAGGTAGAGACTAGTAGAGAGAGACGTAGAGAGAGGTAGAGAGGTAGAGAGACGAGAGTGAGTAATAGAGAGTAGAGAGTGAGTAGTAGAGAGTAGTAGAGAGCAGTAGAGAGAGTAGCAGAGAGTGAGTAGTAGAGAGTAGTAGAGTGAATAGTAGAGTGAGTAGTAGAGAGTAGTAGAGAGTGAGTAGTAGAGAATAGCAGAGAGTAAGTAGTAGAGGGAGTAGTAGAGAGCAGTAGAGAGTGATTAGTAGAGAGTAGTAAAGAGTGAGTAGTAGAGAGTAGTAGAGAGAGTAGTAGAGAGTGAGTAGTAGAGAGTAGTAGAGAGTGAGTAGCAGAGAGAGAATAGTAGAGAGTAGTAGAGAGTGAGTAGTAGAGTGAGTAGTAGAGAGTAGTAGAGAGAGAGTAGTAGAGAGTGAGTAGTAGAGAGTAGTAGAGAGAGAGTAGTAGAGAGTGAGTAGTAGAGAGTAGTAGAGATTGAGAAGTAGAGAGTAGTAGAGAGTGAGTAGTAAAGAGTTAGTAGTAGAGAGAGAGTAGTAGAGAGTTAGTAGAGAGTAGAGAGTAGTAGAGAGTGAGTAGTAGAGAGTAGTAGATAGTGAGTAGTAGGGAGTGAGTAGTAGAGAGAGAGGAGTAGAGAGTAGTAGAGTAGTAGAGAATGAGTAGTAGAGAGTGAGTATTAGAGAGTAGTGGAGTAGTAGACAGTAAGTAGTAGAGAGTAGTGAAGAATATTCCAAAGTTTGGCACAGCACCACTTGCACAATAAGTCCAATCAAATCATATCACTTAGAGTCCTTATTGAAGCGCTGAATCTTGGTGTATATTCAAATGCTTTTATTTTCCTTAAGTTTATGTACCACAGCCAGCCGACGCGTTTCGTTCTGTACAACAGAACTTCTTCAGGGCGTTCTTATTTCCTTCAAGTTATGTCGGTATCCTGTTGTCATATAACTAGATATTTCTTCCAAATGTTAGACGAGACGTAAGTACATTCTTATTCAAAGTGACTAGGTATACATTTTACCCAAACAATTCGGGCAGACTTGAGCAATGTATAGCATCCTCAAAGTCAGTCTTTCAAATATTCCAAAGTATAGGACATGATAATCCAAATCCAAATGTTTCTCAAGAAAAGTCATTTTCAATCGTTCGGAATATCGGCGTTTGGGCAGATATGACCCAGGGACCCCCAGTATGCAAGGGGAATTAGTCCCCCCTCTTCAAACGCCCCAGTGGCCCACGTTGCAGAGAGGTGTAAAAAGGGGCATAGCCTCATTACACCTCTGTGCAATGCAGCCCCCTGGGGCAATCAATCAATCAAAACAAGCTTTATTCGATTTTCAGAATAAAATCATAAAAGCACAATAATACAATATATATATTTTTGTAAAAACAAGGTGTAGTCCATAATAATCAGAATAAACTTGATCAATCGATTGTTAAGAGAACATCATGAATTAACATGTAAAAGTGTATATTTAAAAGAGGTAGTTTAAAACTTAATTCATTAATGCATAGTACTTTAACCGACGCAAGTTAAATATGAGGGCTTTACATAGTATTTCTAAATTTAATAACAAGTTTTAAAAAGCTTGAGACTGCATAAATTACATTTTCATCTTCTAGCTGTTGAAGTTTTATATATGCTAATCTACAGGAACCAATCCCCCATGCTTTGAGGACGGGTATCAGAATGGCCCTAAGCGGTCTCTTATAAAAAGTACAAAACAGCACACAATGTATGTTAGATTGCATTGAGGTATCATCGCACGGGCAAGATAGATTTTCCGTGGACCAGTCGTTGCAGGTGGGAAATGTGACCAAATGGAAGAAAGTACCTAATCGCAGTCGGGTCAGCAACGTGCGGGCATAGGGACTTAGATCTAATGTAAGGTAATGTTGAAGGCCCTTGTGTTGAGTAATTTCCTGGTAACTGAGAACTGTGTGTTTCTTTTTCTCAAGGTTCCATCTGTCAGTTACTAGGTGGTCGAGGGCCATCTTTTTCAGCGCACCTCTTGATATCCCTTCCATACTGGACGGATTGTCAAAGAATTCAGGATGTTTTCACATAAGATAGCCATCTGATATTAGCTGCCCCGTCCATTGCGAGACAATCTGTTATTACCTCTCTATTTAAAGCGGCCTCCTCGGTCACCCAGACCTTGTGCCACAACAATAAGGGGGAAATCCTAATGGTGTCACAAATGTAAGGAAATCCTACTTCTATGTGAGTCATATAAGTTGTTGTGAATTTAGAAACACCAAGTAGATGACAGATAAACTGGTTCTCGCAACCTTGTAGCATCTGGGTATTTTCTACTCCCCAAAGCCCGGCCCCATATGTGGCCGTAGAAACACATTTGGCCTTATAAATGTGTATCAATTCCTTCGCGGGTTTCCCCCCTATTTTAGCAGAAAATTTACTCAAAGCGCCAATGGACCGAGTGAAGGCTAATTTCCTGGCAGCTACTGCCGAATGCCAGCTCCCCCTCCTGTCGAAGGTTACACCTAGGTAACTAAACCTATCTGTTGTTTCGATTCTTTGGCCTTCTAAAAAGATAGGGTGAAATACCTTTCTTGACCCACGGCCACAGGACATTGTATAAGTTTTAGAGATATTTACTTTTAAGCCTCTCTCCCTCATGAAACTAGTAAATTCGACCACTACCCGCCGTAGAGCGCTTCTGGTCCGTGACATTATTGCCGCGTCATCGGCCTACAATAGTATTGGAATAGGTGACCCATTTATAGAGGGGTAGTCGTGTTGCAAAATACTTAGGTGTTGTCCGATAGAGTTGACATAAATAGTGAACAACAGGGGTGCTAATATGCACCCCTGTCTAACCCCCCTCCGGATGGGAAATTTATCTGAGCATTCCCCCTGACAGCCAAATCTCACCCTGGCTCCTGCATCCTTATATAATTCTTTAATGAAGGTAAGGATTTGACCATTAAAGCCCAGGTCGGACAGTGTTTTCCATAGAAGTTCATGGTCCACACAGTCGAAGGCGGAACTTAGGTCTACAAAGGTGATATATCATTTTCCACTCCTCGCCTGTGTGTATTTGGCGGTGATTAAGGCCAAGTTCAAACACTGTTCCACCATCCCTTTCCCAGCTCTAAAGCCATACTGTAGGTTGGAGATGGCCTGATTTTCCTCCTCCCAGCTTTGAATCCTATTTAAGATTATTCTGCCGGCCACCTTCATCAATGCGTCTAAGAGCGAGATTGGCCTATAACAGCGGGGTCATTTCTGTTGCCCTTCTTAAATATTGGCACGACGATGGCGTCTGACCAAGATGGAATGAATCCGTGTTGATTGGACTTATTTAATACGTTCGTAAGTAAAGGGGCCCAAAGATCCATCGCTGTCTTATAGACGTCGATTGGGACGCAGTCGGGGCCAGCTGCCTTGCCAGATGAGCTTTCTGTAATAGCTTTAATAACCTCTTGGCAGCTAAAAGTTATTTCTAGGGGAAATACGCTTAAATCGTCAGGTTCACTGGATACTGGCGTACTATCATAAGAAGTGAACGAACTGTGCCCACCGGTCGGTCTGTTATAAAGCTGTCTGAAATGGGACACCCATGTGTCCCCGGATATAGCTACGTCTATGAAGTCCTCCACTCTACTTTGCAGGTATGGGGCGTTTATCACTTTCCAGAAGGCCGTGTTATCTCGCTTTTGTGAGGCCTCCCTTAGGGACGCCCAGGCCTCCCTCTTTAAGGTGTCTTTCCTGATTTTAATAGTCATTTTATAATATCTTCTGGCTTGCCGAATTAGTTCTTGATTTTTAGGTTTGTTTCGTATTGCCTTTTTTAGGGATGTTAATGCTTTAGTGCATTTACTGTCAAACCACCCTTGCGCTTTACTAGTGACTCGTCTATGTTTTCTAAATAGGAGGTTCTTCACCGCTAGTTGGATATTTAAAAAAGAAGCCATAACTTTATCGGGCGCTTCGTCATCTGTCAAACATATCAAAATGTCTTCGAGAGATGAAGAAATTCGATTTTTTAAGAACCCGGCGGGCTTAACCTTCTCCCATTTAATAACATAGCCGTTAGTAGCGCTTAGTTTGACCTTTGGTGTATAATTAAGATCCTTCTTTGTTGGTCTTGACCCCCCCCTTGTTTTTAATGTAAAAGATATGGGGTAATGGTCACCAAAAAGGGCCGTGCCTGTTTCCCAAGTGATCACGGATCCCGCGTGGGCAGAGGACATTAAAGTAAAATCAATAATAGAGTTACACCCCCGGCCATTAAAAGTCGGTTGGAAAGGGACGATCGGGCTGCATTGCTCGTTCACAAAGGACAAGTTAAGGTGGAAGGTGATATTGTTAAAAATATTACCTAGTTTTGTGTGGGCAAAATGGGTGGGACTGTCTTCCCTATAGTCAGCCAGGCCGCACAAACCAGTTGCAGAATAAGGGCAGACAGTGCAATTGAAATCACCAACCCAAATTATCACTCCTACTAACTGGTCTCTTAAAGAAGTTAAGCTATTCAAAAGGCTATGAAATGTAGGCTCTATCATATTGGGAGGTACATTATTGTACAAATTTATTAGAATTACATTAAATGAGTTGCACCCTCTAAAAACCAGCATCTGATAGAACGCTGTGCTTAGAAACTTGCTAACTTTTATGTTCTCTGTCGTTGCAACATATGTACAGAGACCTCCTTTGTTCTGGCCCTGTTTGCTAGCAAGTGCTGGTGAATGAAAAGTTTGAAAGCCTATAATGTGGATTTCCTCTATCGTCCAAGTTTCCTGTATGCAGACTATACTATGATTCTTGACACGTCTAGCCATGATTGCTGGGAGACCTTGGTTGACAAACCCGCTACATTATAGGTAAGGAAACTGTGAAAGGAGTTGCTCAACTTTGGCCCTATAGTTTCTGTTAGGGAGTTTGCTCTTGTCCTACTTTCCTTTGATGGAAAATGGTCCGTGGGAGTCTGGGGGACAGATAAAAGGTTACTAAACACCATGTTTGATGTACTCGGATGGTGAGTGTCCCCTGCTTCTTCTACTGCTTCCACCACTGTTTCACTAATTGTGGACATTTCGTGTGGTTCGTGTAGATCCTCTGTACCACCGTGAGTGTCATACCTTATGGATTGGCATGGCATTATAGTTGGGGGGTGTTACTAGACTCAATGAGTGTTCCCCCGGGGGTTTCATTGCTTGTCAATCTAGGTCGTCCAATCCCGAGAATGCATTAAATCTATTCCATAGGGGGATAGACCAGTGTAAGGTATGTGGGGTGAGTGGTGCACGCTGTGAGCTTATGCCCCATAGATTGTCTGTTCTTTCTGTACATCTACGGCATTTATGTGTCGTTTCCCAATGGTTCATGTGTGTATTCCTTGTAAAAGGAGCGTAGGCAGTTTTAAAGTTGTTATAAGTATCTCGTCTTCCCCAAGGTGTCACAAGAGGCTGTGGGTAAAAGTAGCTCAGATCCCTTGTCGATATACCGCTACATCCCCGCTCTAGGTACCAGTCAGTTATGTAGGTGGCGACACTGGGATCTCTAAAGTTGATGATTATAACGTCTCCTGGTAAGTCCTTGGGTCTCTGTCCCACCCAGGCCAGTCTTCTCACATGTGTTATCACCCCATCTAAATTGGGAGACAGTGGCCTGTTGTTGCTAAGCCAATGGACTGTTTTATTCTTTAATTCATGGTAGCCTTCCCTCCTCCCTTCCATGAGTTCAGGCACCCCTGTGAGGACGATAACGTACAAAGCCGCCTCCGGAGGCAGATCTATATGACGATCTGTTCTTTTTAAATCTCTCTCTATGGGGTTGGGCTTTTTCAGTGTATGCAATTTTATCATTCTCCTTAGAGACTGGATGTTGTTTGGCGGTAGTATCGTCTGGCCCTCTACTCTTTTGTCCCTGACTCCTCAGTTGTGACTTTCTTTGCTCTAGGTGGTATATTCGCCCCCTCTACGCTTACATTTACAATCTTGGGGATTTCGGGGGCTCTCCTGCCTCCAGTTGGTGCTTTCTCAACTATCTTCCTAAGTGAGATAGGGGATGGAAGTGTGGACATGTCCCCCTTGGAAATGCCATTGGTGTTACTCAGGGTATGACCACTATTGGTGTGAGCCGGTATAAGTATTCATAGTTCTTCTAAAGCTTTGGTATTTGAGGCAGTAGTTTCAACTAAGGTGCTTAGATCGCTGCCCATTCTTTTTACCCTCTCTATTAGTGGGAAAAGTAGGGACCTAACTAGATGCTCCATCTTGTCCAAGCTGTAATCCTGTTGAGCTTTCTCTGGAGAGTAGGGTTTGAACAGGTGTGTGTTATCCTGTGGATTTAACTGTTCCCTCGGTTGGTTCTTTTTTACTGCTATGTTCCCCCCTCATTTAAATTTGGGGAGATTCTAGATGCTTTGGGTCTCCTCCCCCGGTGAACGGTTCCCCTTCTCTTTCTTTTCTGTGAAGTTCCCACGGGTGGCTTTGTGAGTGGTGTTTTGCTCTTAATGCTCTTGGGAGTGGGTTTGGGGAGCTGTAACAAAGAGGATTCCTCCAGGGAAAAATCTAGGGAGGGATCCAAATTAACCACATCGTCCGGGGTTCCACTGACTAATGTCTGTGGGGGCGGGTGATCTTGGAGTAATAGGGGAATACCAGTGTCTGAGGTGGAAGTATTTTCGTTGATTTGCATGCTGTGTGTAGATGGGGACTTTGATAACATTATTGAGCCTCGTGAGGATCTCTTGTTTTTCTGGAATTCAAGCGACAAGCGGTTCTCAGCAACAGAAATTTCTCGATCCAGTGTCGTGACGGCTTTTGTTAGGAAAGCGTCCAAAGTCCCTCTGAGG
The DNA here is from genome assembly GCF_964261635.1 of Lissotriton helveticus. Classification (NCBI taxonomy): domain Eukaryota; kingdom Metazoa; phylum Chordata; class Amphibia; order Caudata; family Salamandridae; genus Lissotriton; species Lissotriton helveticus. Next base: position 2,061,792,621 of record NC_136065.1, read on the forward strand.
CCCCCTCCCGCCTGAGCTTTTAATCCTTTGCTTGTTGTAGTAGGCATTATCTGTCTTATGTCCACAGGCTACACTAAGGCTTGCCCAAGGCTATAATATTAATGGATGACCTCTAAGAGATTAAGCCTGTAATTCAGATTTTGGCCAGTAGTATTAGCAAAAGAGGGTAATTTCCACTATACAAGTTAACAGTCCAAGTAGAATAGAATGTCAATACAGTGCTTACTAGTCTCTTGTCCTTAGGGAGGGGGAATCAAGGGGGGTGGCCCAGCCCAGCCTTGTCTGGTCCAGGATGGGCTTAGACGGGGCCGCCCCTGGCCCGGGCTTCGCCCGGCGCCTTCCGGGCGCGCCCACGAAGCGGAGGGAGTGCCGTTAATTTATGCGCCTCCGGGCGCGGTGGTGATCGTTAGTGGGCGGGACTGCCCCGGAAGGACTCCTGGGGCATGGTGTAGTCCCCCTGCTCTGTGGCCGGTCGTGAATGAAGTAGGCGGAGGCGGGGGGACTATCTGATGACAGGCAAGGGTGTCCCGAGTGTAGCAAAGCGCATCAGGCAAAGTGGCAAAATGATCCCAAGGCACGATAGTAAGCTCAAGGCGTCTCCCGTTTCCCTCCGGGAGCGCCGTTAATTTATGCGCCTCCGGGGGCGGTGGTGATCGTCAGTGGGCGGGACTGCCCCGCAAGGACTCCTGGGGCGTGTAGTCCCCCCGCTCTGCGGCCGCTCGTGAATGAAGTAGGCGGCGGTGGGGGGACTATCTAAGAGATTAAGCCTTTAATACAGATTTTGGCCAGTAGTATTAGCAAAAGAGGGTAATTTCCACTATACAAGTTAACAATCCAAGTAGAATAGAATGTCAATACAGTGCTTACTAGTCTCTTGTCCTTAGGGAGGGGGAACCAAGGGGGGGTGGCCCAGCCCAGCCTTGTCCGGTCCAGGATGGGCTTAGACGCCCCTGGCCCGGGCTTCGCTCGGCGCCTTCCGCGCGTGCCCACGAAGCGGAGGGAGTGCCGTTAATTTATGCGCCTCCGGGCGCGGTGGTGATCGTCAGTGGGCGGGACTGCCCCACAAGGACTCCTGGGGCGTGTAGTCCCCCCGCTCTGCGGCCGCTCGTGAATGAAGTAGGCGGCGGCGGGGGGGACTATCTGATGACAGGCAAGGGTGTCCCGGGTGTAGCAAAGCGCGTCAGGCAAAGTGGCAAAATTATCCCAAGGCACGATAGTAAGCTCAAGGCGTCTCCCGCTTCCCTCCGGGAGCGCCGTTAATTTATGCGCCTCCGGGCCCGGTGGTGATCGTCAGTGGGCGGGACTGCCCCGCAAGGACTCCTGGGGCGTGTATTCCCCCCGCTCTGCGGCCACTCGTGAATGAAGTAGGCGGCGGCAGGGGGGACTATCTGATGACAGGCAAGGGTGTCCCGGGTGTAGCAAAGCTCGTCAGGCAAAGTGGCAAAATGATCCCAAGGCACGATAGTAAGCTCGAGGCGTCTCCCGCTTCCCTCCGGGAGCGCCGTAAATTTATGCCCCTCCGGGCGCGGTGGTGATCGTCAGTGGGCGGGAATGCCCCGGAATGACTCCTGGGGCGTGTAGTCCCCCCGCTCTGCGGCCGCTCGTGAACGAAGTAGGCGGCGGCGGGGGGGACTATCTGATGACAGGCAAGGGTGTCCCGAGTGTAGCAAAGCGCATCAGGCAAAGTGGCAAAATGATCCCAAGGCACAATAGTAAGCTCAAGTCGTCTCCCGCTTCCCTCCGGGAGCGCTGTTAATTTATGCGCCTCCGGGGGCGGTGGTGATCGTCAGTGGGCGGGACTGCCCCGCAAGGACTCCTGGGGCGTGTAGTCCCCCCGCTCTGCGGCCGCTCGTGAATGAAGTAGGCGGCGGCGGGGGGACTATCTGATGACAAGGAAGGGTGTCCCGGGTGTAGCAAAGCTCGTCAGGAAAAGTGGCAAAATGATCCCAAGGCACGTTAGTAAGCTCAAGGCGTCTCCCCTGGGGCATACTGGAGGCTCCTGGTGGGCTAGTTGGCCCCCAGGGACCCCTAGTATGCAAGGGGAATTAGTTCCCCCTCTGCAAACGCGCCAAGGGGCTGCGTTGCAGAGAGGTGTTGCAAGGGGCATAGCCTCATTACACCTCTGCAATGCAGCCCCCTGGCGCATACTGGAGGTTCAAGGTGGGCTAGTTGGCCCCCAGGGGCCCCCAGTATGCAAGGGGAATTAGTTCCCCCTCTTCAAACATGCACGGGGGCTGCGTTTCAGAGAGGTGTAAAAAGGGGCATGGCTTCATTACACCTCTCTGCAATGCAGTCCCCTGGCGCATACTGGAGATTCCTGGTGGGCTTTCAGGTCTTATATAGTTAGGAATTAGCAGAAAAAACTTTGAAATTCACTGAAAAAAACATAGGTTTCAGGCCTTATATAGTTAGGAATTAGCATTTAAAAAACCTTGCAAATTCACTGAAAAAAACATAGTTTTGAGGCCTTATATAGTTAGGAATTAGCATTTATAAAACCTTTGAAATTCACTGAAAAAACATACGTTTCAGGCCTTATATAGTTAGGAATTAGTATTTAAAAAACCTTTAAAATTCACTCAAAAAACTATACGTTTTAGGGGTGTTATAGTTAGCTGGACATTTCACTCATACAAAACCATTGAAATTGCTTCTATATAGTTAGTTGTACTAACTATATTTCGCGCAATCCACTGCTGATGATGTCACATATTACATCATTCATGACATGGTCAGTGACATCACTGATGACATCACTGATGACATCATCCACGTGACAATCACATACACCTTTTCATACACTAGTAAAATCTTTCATCACTCTTTGTAAAATACAGAGTATCATATTTGAATCCATTGTTACAGCAATACAAGTATCTAAAAACCCACTCAGTGATTCATAGATGTATACACACATCTAATCACTTACCTGTAGATTCACTCATACATGCTGTCAATGAACAATAGAACACTATCAAAAATACTTATACACCTAAATCGACATTACACACCAGCACACATCCTATTCACATATGAAGTCATCCTACTCACTTATGCAAACAATGGATCATACTTACATATTTACTTAGCTACACACTTATACAAACACAACTTCATCTATTCATTTAGGCAGTAAGTCATACTTAGTGAATTATAAAATCATTATTACAAGTATAAAGTTATCCATACAGTCACTCACACAATCATTGAGTCTTATGTATACTTATTTATATACAACAACTGACACATACACTGCCTTTTATTTTTCTAGTTTGTTGGACATGTACTATTGAGAAATATATTTGCTCATCACCACACCCATAAAGATATTCACTCACCCAAACAACTGTTAGAACATGTAGTTTTAACTTCATATATCTAGTGAATCAACTATTCATACATTTTTGGGCAGTCACGCACCCCCCCACCGAACCACACACACATTCACTCTCCCATACAAATACTCAGTTAACTAATCAATAACTAATATAGACTTTCACATAGCTAGTAACCAACTGGAGAACCAGTTTACACAACAACTGACAAAGTGATACAGATATTCAAACAGTTTAGTCACTATCCACTATATTTAGTCAGACACTATAAATTGGTCAAGTAAACAGTCATAGAATAGGATGTGTGCTGGTGTGTAATGTTGATATAGGTGTATAAGTATATTTGATAGTGTTCTATTGATCATTGACAGCATGTATGAGTAAATCTATAGGTAAGTGATTAGATGTGTTTGTAGAGTGGGTTTTTAGAAACTTCTATTGGTGTGAATGGGTTCCAATATGGTACTCTGTATTTTACAGTGAATGATGAAAGGTTATACTGGTATATGATGAGGTGTATCTGATTATCATGTGGATGATGTCATCAGTGATGTCATTTGCGATGTCATCAGTGATGTCATCAGTGATGTTACTGACCATGTCATGAATGATGTAATATGTGACATCATCAGCAGTGGATTGCGGGCGCGAGAGTTACAGTTAGTACAACTAACTATAACGGATGAATTTCAATGGTTTTGTATGAGTGAAATGTCCAGCTGACTATAACACCCCTGAAACCTATGGGTTTTTCAATTAATTTCTAAGGTTTTCTAAATGATAATTCCTAACTATAACCTGCCTGAAAACTATGTTTTTTTCAGTGAATTACAAAGGTTTTTTTAAATGTCAATATCTAACTACAATATCCCTATAACCAATAGTGTTTTTAAGTACATTTTAAAAACACGTGTATACTTTTTAAAGTGAAACCAAACTTAACAGTAATGATTTATAACTCATAATTTTAGTTCCATCTGTATTTATCCATATTTTTTTTAAAATATTTGCATCTGTATTTACACATATATATTTCAGGTTTTGTAAAAAAAATTAATCTATAATGAGTATATTTCCACATTTATTTTACTGATAAATATGCACTCATGGCTGAAAGACTGACCGTTTTCACTCATGGTAACACTCTTAGAAGAAAAACTATGCACAACCTTCATATTAAAATGTGCAAGTTTTTTTATACGAGCATATATATTGCTCTTTAAAGCTCTTTACTAAAAGTCATTTATTGTTTTTACCCTTTTACTGTTAGAAGGACAGACCTATTGGCCTAGTACTCATCATTGACAGCATTTAGAATCACTCGAAAAATAACCCAATTTCCGTATTTATCCACACTTTAAAATAAATACAGAGGAAAATAAATACTTTTCTATCTGTATTTATCTGTAAAAATCAGTAAAAACAGAAAACAAGGAGCCCTACTTATAATTTAAGAATGTTTTCAACTTAATTAACAGTAATTAACATATAAGTGTGGTAAAAGTATGACGCACCACCTATAATACCTGACTTCGAAGAACAGCATTCACAGTTTGATTCCAAAGTCCAAATCAGCATCTTAGCCCACCACTATCTCACTGTAGGTAACACCTTGCTTAATCTTTTCAACACCACTAGCGCCGGCACACCTTTCCGGGGGTAGCTTTATGCTTTAAAAATACTGGATTTTTTTTTATTTTAACAGCATAGGGATGACAAATATTAGCAAGTTTCTTCTTTTGTAAATTATATTTTTTTTTACGTCTTCTATTTAGATGTTTTTAATCATGAGAATGCAAAGGACACAGTTTACCGGGTAACACTTTTTAAACTCTCCAACGTATGTAGATAATAAGGACCTTATGCGTGTTACTATGGAAATCGAAACCTTTACAGCTTCACAGTTTGTAACTTTTCCCAACACGTGCACAAGTTAAACAGTTAAAACGTGAGCACAGGTAAACTGTAAAACGTGACATCTAAATGGCGGAGCTGCATCTTCCTTCCATAGACTACTAAACAACAAAAAACTATATAAACCACACCTATTGTGCGATTAGTTGCGAGTTATTTCCGCGTCGCCAATCTGTGATGCAGGTTCCCTTTTCAAGCATCGGATTCTTGCTTTGTGTCAACAAAACATATTCCGGAGTTGTAAGTTGTTTCATTATGGCATAGTAGATAGTTATAATTTGTGTCTATTTGTCAATACTTAAACATTTCTATGTAGAAAACGTGTTATTGCATGTTTTTCCCTTTTTTTCTGTAAACTCAGCAGCTTATTTTCAGAAACAGAAAGATTACAGGAAACATTGGATGTATGACGTTACAACGCATACTTTTACAACGCCTACCTTTACAACGCGGTTTTTCCCACGCATATCATCACAACGCATAGCGCTTTGGGGTGCTGGATAGTGAATAGTTTAATTTACTATTCCAACTCCAGTCCCCGTGGATAGTAGGGAAGGTTATTGGATAGTAAATTAACCTATTCCCTATCCTAGAGCGCCCCCCAGAGCAATGCGTTGTAATAGTTTGCGTTATAAAAGTTGTGTTGTAATGGTAGTTCGTTGTAAAATTTTCGTTGTAAAGGTTGTATACCGGAAACATTGCTCCTTTTCTGGCTCCTTTCAGCTTATATATTGTGACTTTCTATATTATAATATTGACATTGTGCTTCGCTTCAGAGGTGTTGGTGACCCGTCGGCGCAAACCCTAAACATTTCCAATCAACGTCACCACCTTCCAGGAGTTAGTCTGTTTTCCCCTAGGATTCATATACTCTTAATATGTATATAATATTATTAACAGTTATACTGATCTCAGTGGAGTTCATGACCCGTCGGCCCAAAGAGTAAAGATATATAACCAACGTCACCAGCTGTTGGTTATATATGATGTTTTTAGTCTGTTCCCCCCTTTTGATCATATACTGTGAATATGTATATTATAATTTTCACCGTCATAAAGATCTCAGAATGACCCGTCGTCACGAAGATCAAACTTTTCGATGTCCCGGAGAAAAAAAGCTCAGAAAATAATTACGGGTCAAAAGTATTTCATTATGGACCTTCTGTTCTATAGCTAACTTTATTTTCCTTTTCTTTTTACTGTAACAATGGTGTCATTCGTTATATTGTAATAGATTGTCCTATTGTTACAGAAGAGGAATAGGAGATTTGTTGGCGCCATCTGCAATACAGCTTACGAATCATTAGAACGTGCTTATTCAGATATTTTTTTCAGTGAGTATATTTTACGAAATTGCAGAATAAAAAAATATAGCTTTCATATATACTTTGTTACTTTAAACATTTGATAAACCCTACATTTCTGATTGTTATTTTCTAATTTCTATTCTTCTCAGTTGCGGTTGGTTCCTATTCACCTTCTACCTATAGAATATATAGGACCAGTACTGTATATTATAATAGTGGTAAATGGTCAAAATATCGATTCCAAAATATAGACAAACCAAAATATCGAGTCCAAAATATAGAATGGACAAAATATCGAATGGACAGAATATAGACAACAAAAATATCGTTTTGAAGGTAAGTAATGTAATATTGATTTTAAAAATATAGACAGTCAAAATATCGAAGTACATAATATAGTTTATTAAAAATATCGAATTTTTAATAATATCGAATTTTTTAAAGTGTTTTTTATGTTAGTATATGTGTGAAAAGTGTATATATTTTTGTAATTTATTTTAAGTAATTAGTTTTATGTTATTTAATTATTGTGTAATTTAATTCTGGAGCGGGTTGTGGGTTTATAGGGGAAATGGGTGGGAAGTAATTTAATTATAATTAATTAAATATGTTAATTAATTAATTGGTATGTATTTTGATTAAATAGTTAATTATTTTTAATTGGTAATTAATTCATTTATAAATGATTATTTTTTTTATTAATTGATTAATTGATAATTATGTGAATAATATTAATGTATTTTCTGTAGCGGGTTGTGGGTTTATAGGGGAATAGGGTGGGAAGTAATTTAATTATAATTGATTAAATATGTTAATTAATTAATTGGTATTTATTTAGAATAAATTGTTAATTAATTTTTAATTGGTAATTCATTAATTCTTAATTGGCAATTATTTTTTATTAATTGATTAATTGTTAATTATGTGAATTAAATTAATTTATTTTCTGTAGCGGGTTGTGGGTTTATAGGGGAATAGGGTGGGAAGTAATTTAATTATAATTAATTAAATATGTTAATTAATTAATTGGTATTTATTTTGATTAAATAGTTAATTATTTTTTAATTAGTAATTAATTGATTTATAAATGATTATTTTTTATTAATTGATTAATTGATAATTATGTGAATAATATTAATTTATTTTATGTAGCGGGTTGTGGGTTTATAGGGGAATAGGGTGGGAAGGAATTTAATTATAATTAATTAAACATGTTAATTAATTTATTGGTATTTATTTTGAACAAATTGTTAATTAATTTTTAATTGTTAATTAATTAATTCTTAATTGATAATTACATTTTATTAATTGATTAATTGATAATTATGTGAATTATATTAATTTATTTTCACTAGAGTGGGAATAGTAAAATGTACCTCTATGCTATCCAACGCTTTCCCTACTGTTGCACTCTCTGGAGTGGGAATAGTAATTTTTACCCCTACGCTATCCAACGCTTTCCCTACTGTTGCACTCTCTGGAGTGGGAATAGTACATTTTATCCCTACGCTATCCAACGCTTTCCCTACTGTTGCACTCTCTGGAGTGGGAATAGTAATTTTTACCCCTACGCTATCCAACGCTTTCCCTACTGTTGCACTCTCTGGAGTGGGAATAGTAATTTTTACCTCTGCGCTATCCAACGCTTTCCCTACTGTTGCACTCTCTGGAGTGGGAATAGTAATTTTTACCCCTACGCTATCCAATGCTTTCCCTACTGTTGCAGTCTCTGTTGTGGGAATTGTAATTTTTACCCCTACGCTATCCAACGCTTTCCCTACTGTTGCACTCTCTGGAGTGGGAATAGTAATTTTTACCCCTACGCTATCCAACGCTTTCCCTACTGTTGCACTCTCCGGAGTGGGAATAGTAATTTTTACCTCTGCGCTATCCAACGCTTTCCCTACTGTTGCACTCTCTGGAGTGGGAATAGTAATTTTTACCCCTACGCTATCCAACGCTTTCCCTACTGTTGCACTCTCTGGAGTGGGAATAGTAATTTTTACCCCTACGCTATCCAACGCTTACCCTACGGTTGCACTCTCTGGAGTGGGAATAGTAATTTTTACCCCTACGCTATCCAACGCTTTCCCTACTGTTGCACTCTCTGGAGTGGGAATAGTAAATTGTACCCCTACGCTATCCAACGCTTTCCCTACTGTTGCACTCTCTGGAGTGGGAATAGTAATTTTTACCCCTACGCTATCCAACGCTTTCCCTACTGTTGCACTCTCTGGAGTGGGAATAGTAATTTTTACCTCAGCGCTATCCAACGCTTTCCCTACTGTTGCACTCTCTGGAGAGGGAATAGTAATTTTTACCCCTACGCTATCCAATGATTTCCCTACTGTTGCACTCTCTGTTGTGGGAATAGTAATTGTTACCCCTACGCTATCCAACGCTTTCCCTACTGTTGCACTCTCTGGAGTGGGAATAGTAATTTTTACCCTACGCTATCCAACGCTTTCCCTACTGTTGCACTCTCTGGAGTGGGAATAGTAATTTTTACCTCTGCGCTAACCAACGCTGTCCCTACTGTTGCACTCTCTGGAGTGGGAATAGTAATTTTTACCCCTACACTATAAAACGCTTTCCCTACTGTTGCACTCTCTGGAGTGGGAATAGTAATTTTTACCCCTACGCTATCCAACGCTTTCCCTACTGTTGCACTCTCTGGAGTGGGAATAGTAATTTGTACCCCTACACTATAAAACGCTTTCCCTACTGTTGCACTCTCTGGAGTGGGAATAGTAATTTTTACCCCTACGCTATCCAACGCTTTCCCTACTGTTGCACTCTCTGGAGTGGGAATAGTAAATTGTACCCCTACGCTATCCAACGCTTTCCCTACTGTTGCACTCTCTGGAGTGGGAATAGTAATTTTTACCCCTACGCTATCCAACGCTTTCCCTACTGTTGCACTCTCTGGAGTGGGAATAGTAATTTTTACCTCAGCGCTATCCAACGCTTTCCCTACTGTTGCACTCTCTGGAGAGGGAATAGTAATTTTTACCCCTACGCTATCCAATGATTTCCCTACTGTTGCACTCTCTGTTGTGGGAATAGTAATTGTTACCCCTACGCTATCCAACGCTTTCCCTACTGTTGCACTCTCTGGAGTGGGAATAGTAATTTTTACCCTACGCTATCCAACGCTTTCCCTACTGTTGCACTCTCTGGAGTGGGAATAGTAATTTTTACCTCTGCGCTAACCAACGCTGTCCCTACTGTTGCACTCTCTGGAGTGGGAATAGTAATTTTTACCCCTACACTATAAAACGCTTTCCCTACTGTTGCACTCTCTGGAGTGGGAATAGTAATTTTTACCCCTACGCTATCCAACGCTTTCCCTACTGTTGCACTCTCTGGAGTGGGAATAGTAATTTGTACCCCTACACTATAAAACGCTTTCCCTACTGTTGCACTCTCTGGAGTGGGAATAGTAATTTTTACCCCTGCGCTATCCAACGCTTTCCCTACTGTTGACTCTCTGGAGTGGGAATAGAATTTTTTACCCCTACGCTATCCAACGCTTTCCCTACTGTTGCACTCTCTGGAGTGGGAATAGTAATTTTTACTCCTACGCTATCCAACGCTTTCCCTACTGTTGCACACTCTGGAGTGGCAATAGTAATTTTTACCCCTACGCTATCCAATGCTTTGTAGTGTAGTTCCTATCTTCCCAATAGGCTCTGCGCATTGGAATAATACCTACAGCAGTAAAGGCCTAGGCCAGACGTTAACTAGGTCTACTACTGTCGATACTAGACTTAAGTTTTGGGTTTGCCAGCATAGCTCAGAGTTCGCTAGAAACTTTCTCGAATGTTCAAGGAGGAATTAACTTCCCTGATTAGACAAGAAGGGATTTAGTTTCTGACAACCATAGAACATGACAACTTTGCTCTCCCCTAATCAAGAGTCAATCTCGAGAGTCGTGTGAACAAAAGGCAAATTATTTTACTCAGTCAGTACGTGCATTCTTAGTCTCATCAGAATGTAGAGAAAAGGAAGAGACGGGCGTGTTCAATAAAAAGGTGTTATTTATTGATCAGTCTCTTTTCTCATACAAGAGAAATGGATCGATATTATTGCAATACTTATAGCTAAGTAAAGTGCATACATTAAAAGCAATAGTATAAAATAATACTGTAAAAACATTGATATGGTTTCTAAGCCATATGATGTTTAAAATGAATAAAATATATTTACATACACATATACATTTGACTAAACGTACTCAACTGGTGTTTCTAAATACGCCTACCCCGTGTACCTGACCTAAGCCTAATACGTGGGCGGGAATAGAAAGTTACAGTTTAAGTTAAGTTTGTTTTTGCCAAGTGACTAACTAAGAATTCTCTATGAGGGGTTATTCAGTTCTGTACCTGGAAGTTAGGATGAATGAGGAATGGTATCTCTTTCTCTGGTCTCGATATTCCAGGCTGCCTGCGAGGGCTACCCGGAAGCGCCGGTGCTGGGTCTCTCGGCAGGAGAAAGCAGCTTCTCTCAGCGCGTCAGAAAGGCGGGGCTGCGCCAGCGGGGTCTGCTCTGCTCTCGGCTTCGGCAAGTATGGCTGCTCCGTCTCGTCACCACGCGTGTGTTTGCATAGGGCAAGATCGGTAATATTTATACCTTTAAGGTGCCGAGATTGACGTAAGGATGGACATAGATACGTCAATAAAGATGTCATACGACTTGCTCGTTAGCACATTCTTTTGCTGAAGTTCTCTGTGAAATCAAAACAATGGCCGCAGGGTTTTACCCAGGTTGTCATAGGTTTGATTTGTTATGAGAACTCCGTATGCCTTATCAGGGGCTGGAGGAATATCGCTTGTCTAATTAGATCGCAAGCGTTATGACCTAATCAGATAACACGTTCCTGTGCCGTAGTGTGACTGCGTCAGATAACGGTATCTGCATCATGGGGGTTTTCTGCCTCATGGGCTGACTGCTAGTTAACTTGTTGGTTTGTTTAACTAGACTAGGGTCAGGAATAGGGGGATCGATTAAGAACCGATAGGAATACATGACACCCACTCCACGCTAACTATGGACATATTTACTAATCTAGGCATAGTATAACATAGTACAACATACTATAGAGTAGTGTGTATACCTTACCACCCCAAATACATAAATGCATTTTGAAACTTTCAAATATACTGAAAAAAAATTGCAGACATATATATATGGTATGCACTCAAGCTGTAGAAAAATGCCAAAGTAATTGCATTTGTATACATTATTGCTTATTTGGTATATGAGAATTACACATGAAATGGTTTCTGACAGAAAAAAGTTTCGAGACCATTCCATCACAGAGTAAAATATCTTTATGAACATGCCAGCGGGCAGCTAATGTCTATAAGCTATCTAAATTTTAGAAACCTTAGTTCTCTAAGAATAGTTCTTACTTTAAGCAGAAGATAGTGTCCCGAGAAATATGCAAAAATATTTGGGGCTGCTGAAAAAAAACTGCTGTCCGTGAACTGGAGCGAAAATGTTCATGTGACTTTATTTTTAAAGTTGAAGGCCGAATTCAGGGAACGCCGTGTGCGAGCTTGCTCAAAAGTCTCTATTTCTGTTCGGGTGAGAACATCATATCATTTAGGCTTTCGAAAAAACTGTCAACAGCTTCCTGGGAAAGTTCCACTAACTCGGAAATAGGTGTAATCATGCATTCTTGCGCATGATTGTCTCCATTGACATTCTGATTTGCATTACTGACAGAAGGTCGTACCTGTTCGATGCTGCTTTCATCTTGAACTTCACTACCCATCAATCGTAGTGGTGAAGCTTCCACGAATGCCGTCATCAGGATTGGTAGCCTTTGAGGGCAGCACAAAGCATGAACCTTGATCGGGCTCAACAATGTCTCTGCATCCATCGGCGCATCCGATTGTAGCGTCAGACAGGTGTCTAACACGCATTCTTCTCCGCATAGCAGACACCTCAATACAGGTAAAACACATCTTTGCCACATTGGTCGAAATGATAGAAACCAGGTCATGTTCAGGTCTCTAAGCCGGGAGAGTCCCAGGATTTTTGATATCCGGTCCCGGTATCCAATGGCTAGGATTGTTTCTTCCCTTGTCGCAAGAGTTTTGTCTGTGACATGGGTTGCCATAACGAAAAATAAGGACTAAGAATAGGATTCCTGCAATTAGTCCCAGGATCAGGGGAAGTCCGCCAAAAATCGAATGGACGAAATCTGGAAAAATACCCAGTATGGCTTTGAATGGTGTTAATGCCATCGAAAATACTGTCTTAAATACCCCTGAGATCCCATTGGTATCAGAAATATTTAAGATTTCGTTCAGGATTTCCGCGAAATGTACGGGGGAATTAGTTGATAATAATGTATGTATCTCTGCAGTCGTCCTTGCGACTTGTAGATCATACGTTTCTTTTGATGACGAGAGCCTGGTAGGCGTCTGAAGAAGGACTGTTTTCATTCTGCTTAAAGTATCTATTCGAATAGAAGTAATTTTCAAATCGGGCCATGCCCTTGCCTCCCTGTCTGGGAAGGAGCTGGGGAACAATGAGCGTCCTCAGCACTTGACCTTCGCAGTCGTAGTTACTAGATAAGGAGTCCCGGGCATAAGACTACAACATCTGCGGTCTACAATTAGAATGTAACTCCCATTATAGAGTCTTTGAAAGAATGGTTCTATCTCAGTTGTAGGTGCGCCTTGCTGGTTACATGAAAGGTTGTATGAATTCCCTTCACAGGCTCCATGCAAACTAATTCCGTTACACAGAAGCGTGCCGCTTAGTGACATCGCACAATTGTTGCCACTAAGAAACACTTTCTGTCCTTTATTACTAACACATGCATGTGAATAGGGCAGGTTCCAGGTTGTTTTAAGGTACCCCTTTCCCAATTTCTCGTACATGCCAGCCTGTATATATTTTTGGCAGTATTGAAACCTGAAGGTTGAGATTGGAATATTTATGATTCCATGTATTATCCATTCACTGACAGGTCGTTCTGACATTGTCATTGGTAATCTTTCTAGTTTTTCAATGCTCAAGATTGTATAATCAGCACCCTTTTGCGCCATACCGATTTGTCTATCAGTAAGGTTAAAGATTTGGAATAGTGACGTTGTGTTCATTAAACGCCAAGGCACATAGCCTGAACGCAAATTTTGTAACGTCCAGCCAAGCTGTACAATAGAGCGCAATTGTGACTGACCATGTTGTAATAACAGTAAGTCTTGCGATAATATATCGATTGCTGAAGACACAATGCTGTCCAAAGAAAAAATTCTGGAGGACAGAGTCATTAACCCATTGTCCACTACAGAAAGTGATTTTTCCAAATTAATACGGTCAATTTCCCGTATTCTCTCTGCTGTTTCAATTTGAGTAACCTTCCAGGCCTCATTGTATGCTGCATATACAGAGGCTGCTATGAAACGCTTTTGACGCTGTTTGCGTGGTCCCAAAGTGAAATCACGCAAGTCAGCACCATCAGTAAGTAAAGTTAGGTGTTGCTTAATTTCTGCCAGTGTGGAGGTTTGTAGCCATTGAAGGCATAATTTGCCCACACTCTAGGTGGTAATCATCCCTGGGTGATGTCTTTGAGGATATCTAGGGTCTGGCCTGGTCATTTTGAACCCCTGTGTTTTGTTCAGGAATCTGTCTTGACAGTTATTAGTATCTGTGGGCCAGATCAACCACTGTTTCCAATTTGGATGTGTTCTGTTTTGGTTTAATATATGGTTTACGTCTATCTCTTCATCTGTATCAGAGTTATTGCTAAACATTGTTGGCTTTGGAATAGACGGTTTATTTAAATCTTTGATTTTGGCTAGGCCAAGACAGGTGGTTTGTTGAACAGTGTCATTTAAAAATATCATTTGTTCTGGGATCATGCAGGCTCTAAACAAAGCTTCTATACCCTGTACTTGCCATTCTTTTGTACCCCAAACACTTTTTAATTCAACATTTTTGTTCCAATAATCAAATCCAAAAGTATTCATTTGTTCAAAAAATGAGTCTGAATATAACAATTTTGTGTTGGTTATCATGGTCTTGGTCCCTGTCTTGTTTGACAATTTAAAATAAAATGTTTCAGCATTACTTGTGTTAAAACCTGAAAAATATGAATATTTGTCGTAAACGGTTCTTGAGCTCCCTTTTGGAGGTGTTGCACAATGTTCCCATTGATTATAATTTAAAACATTTCTAGGTTGTGCAGATCTATGTAAAAAGTGGTTACCATAGTGGTTATAGCAATACATACTGTCATAATTTGTAGAACCCTGCAAATAATCATGTTTGGTAAATTTAGCAGACATTACTAAGTCAGACATCATATTATTAATGCTTTCGAAGTCCCAATCATCAGCAAATGAGTTTGGTTTTGCAAAGTCACTCAAGGAGATCTTAATTTGGTGTGGATATTTCAGGATCTCGACCGGACCATAAATTTCATAGTCAGTGTTGTCCCAGGCTACCCCACCAGTTATTGGATTGGCTGTGAAGTTGGCTGAAGAAAGTTCTCTTTTCTCGACGTGTGAAGATGTGTGTGGTGTGAGGATCAAGTTGATTTTCTGACTTGCTGTGTCCATTTTAGCATATTTTCCCTCAATGAAGCGTCCCAAAGTTAGTATCATGATGAGCCAAAGTATGAGGATAAATGCACCAAAACCCACCCAAAATTCAATCCATGGAGAAATCAGATATGTTTCTTTCAGTTGTTTCAAAAGTTCTTTAGCTTTATCTTTAAAGGTTTTTGATGATGGCTGTGTCTTTGATTCACTGAAGCCTTCAGAGGAATCATCGAAGTTTATGAAGTAGCCGGATGCAGTTCTGTCAATTGTTCCAATTGGTTCAGGATTTTTGTTTCTTGCATTATCACTTGGTACTTCAGTATAGATTGGTGTGTCTCTGCTAAATGTTTTTATTTGGGTTTTCAGAGGTCTGAGTTCTATTGCATTGTTGCATAGTCCTTGTTGTTCTTCTGTAGGCGTTTCGAATGTGATGAGCCTCTTCGTTAGGACCTCTGTACTGGTAGCAAACCTTGGTGTTCTGCTACTTATTGGGAGTCCACTTGGCCTACTGTTTGTTATCGGCCACATGTTGTGGTTTTACCAGGTCGATGGATACAACTCGGTTCTCCTTTTTACCAGCAAGTGGCGGTAGTACAACTGATCTTTTCCCGTTGACAGACAAGACAGGAACTGCTTTTCTGTAAGAAGGCCCAAATTCCTTCTTTACCGCGATCTTTTCCCTGACTAGATCCCCGACTTTTGGAATCCAGACAGGTCTTGCTGGGACAGGTGGTGGTTCTTCAGTGGTTGTTGGCTGTTGTTTCAACTTTATGTTGCTCAGGTCTTTTCTTGTTTTGTTTAAGTCCTGCAAAATAGCCAAACGGTCTTTGATATCAAAGGTTTTTTCTTTCACCACTGAAGTCTGACTATCAAGGTCAGAGATCATCATCCTAGTTCCAAATAATAATTCGTACGGACTGAATCCCTTCAGAGAATTTCTTGGCAAGTTATTTAGACTACGTTGGACACTTATTAGATGTTTGACCCACCCAGCTCCCGAACCTAATATCCTTTCTGCTATAGATTGCTTTATGCCTTGGTTTTTTCTTTACACCATCCCGTACCCTCAGGAAGGAAGTGAGAAGATTCCCGCTGGACTGTGCTCATTCGGCCATGTTTCCCCCCAGGCTGGTAGGCTTGAGTGAAATCAATGGTCGAACGTAGCATGCTCTTAGCGTATATGCCATTTAGACTCGCAAATCTTTGTATAACAGTCCGGACGTCAGCCGAGTGCTGGTGATTTACATTATAAGTGGAAACTAGCCTGTATATGTTAATCGCAAGCCATTCTTTGTACTGGTAATATTATCTGCCGTAATACGACGAGGTATCAAACTGTTTCTCTCCCCACTGCGATCTCTATTGCAGTTTGGGCAGTTTTTCACAAACATGGTGTGGTGCAGGCTCATGCCTGGCCACCAGTACCGTGATTGTAATTCTTCCAGAGAATCTTTTAGTTTAAGGTGTCTGAGACCCTCGCCCATGTGTGCGTCTGCGATTAACAAGTTTCTCCTGTCCATGTTTGGAATCACTCTATCCCCCACTCCAGGGATTCGAGCAAAAGGGACGGAGTTTGCATCGATTATGTATGTATAATTGAGTGGATAGTTGATCGGTAACGCTGAGCAGTCGCCTTTTGATGACGTTTTCACCGCCAGCACTGTTTCACCGTCAATGTGTTTTAATGTACGCTTTTTTCGAACTACGGGAGCCGATTTAGTGGCTGCCGCTGCGGCTGTTTCAGCCAATGAATTCCCTACAACGTGAACGCCATCACGTTGATGACTCAGTGTATGTATCACGTGAGTCTTTGGTAGTTCTTTTTGTAAAAGAGCTATTTGTTCCCAGAGCAGTTTCTGCTTTATTGGTGCATCTGTGTCATCTTTGTAACCGTTTTGAATCCATGCCTGCAAATCACTGTTATATGATTTGACGCAGTAATATGAATCTGACACTATAAGTGTCGGGAATTCGCGATCCGCATTATCTAGCGCCATTTTCAATGCTATTATTTCAGTCTGTTGTTCTGAATTAGTTTCTACTGAGTGTGTTTTTGTTAAAAGAGGTCTTAGTTTACCTCCGCGCCACACTTCTTTTGTAATCTCACATGTGGGGTTGTATGCTTGTTCTCCCCAAACGGACGGTTGAGCATGTCCGTCTGTATAGATTACACAGGCGTAATGTCGTAAGGGCAGAATGTCGATTGGCAGAGGATATGTTTCTTCATATTCTAGATTATTTAATTCTTCTAGTTCTTAGAAAATTGTCAGCCAGGCTATACTTGATAATTCATATCCTACGTACTGGACCCTCAGATGGGCAATTCTGGATTTTTTAAAGTTGAATTTGTAACCCTCCGCTGCGAACCCAAGTATTATGGTGTTCACTCTTTTCAAGTGAGTTTTCAAGTCATCATCTGTTAAGTAAATGTCATCGACATAAGATAATGCTTCATCATCATATAGTTGTAGTAATTCTGTTACTCTCGCTGAGAATACCCCCGGGCTGTTCTTGTACCCCTGGGCTAACCGACAGAATTGTTTTTGAGTGCCATTTACTGAGAATGCAGTTAAATATCTGCTCTCTGGTGCTATGTTTTGACAAAAGAATCCATTGGAGATGTCCAAGGTTGTTTTGTATTTTTTGCGCACTATGTTATTCATTAGTGCAGCACTGTGTGAGTTTTGCACTGCAAAAGTTTTGCAACATGTGTTAAGGTGTCGGTAATCCAAAACTAGACGATATGAATTGTCTGGTTTGGAGACCGGAAACAAAGGATTGTTCATTTGTGAGGTGCAAGTTTCAATCACCCCCTGGTATTCTAGCTGATCTAGTATTTCATTTACCTGTTTTTTAGCTTCTTGCTTAATCGGGTACTGCCTTTGTGCAGTAGGTTGTGATTTTAACTGGATTTTGTGAGAAGGAGAGTCCTCATCCCATCCTACATGATTTTTATATAAGGCAGGTGCTAGAGCCACTGCCCACTTTCTAGCAAGTGTATATTTTTTATGAATCGGGATATGATTCGAGAAGGCAGGCATAATTATTTCTTCGCCATGAGGGCACTCCCTGACAAACTCTGGTGGCCAGTCTTTTTCAGCTAGAAGGATGTCATAACCCTTGGAGAGGTTATCCTAAAATAGTCCCCTTATTTTCCTAGTCTTATCTCCCTCTATACGTAATGTTATCTCGTATATCTTATGAGGTTTGCTAACCCTGGTGTCTGCAGTTTCCACTTGAAGATATTCATTCGTGTCCACTGTCTCCAGATGATTCATAAGGACTTTGCGAGCTATGCTCACTTCTGCTGCGCTGTCTAGCATTGTCTGAGCCCACTCTCCGTTTTTCAGTTGTGTCCTCAGTATTCTCGGCATTGTTAACTACCTTGATACTGGCTACCTTCTTTTTTGGAAATTGTAATTTCTTTTTTAGTTGAGCAGGTTCCTTGTCTTTGGACTTGGCGTGCTCTTCTCTTTGTTCTGATCGTCCTCTTCTTTCCGATTTCTGCGAGGAAGTCTGAAAAGATTGAGAGGGACGTGTATCAATGTCTTGATATCTATCAGGTTTTTTAATATTATCCCTATTTCTAAGGTTATATCTTTTCCCAGAGGGGTCACTCTGAGGTGACCTGGGTCTTTGGTTTGGAGATTTCTCCCTTCGCCTGGGAGACCTTCCCCTGGACTGGAATTTCTTTTCTTTAGGATTGGATTGTTTGTTTCCATCCCAGTTCTTTTTTGGTGAATTATTATTAAAAAATATTTTTTCTGGACTTTCAGTCAGTTGCGGTTTTACTGGTATTCCACCTAAACTGTCTCTACCTAGTTCCTCATAGGATTTTTCTATGATTCTGGCAATTTCAGCTGGTTGGTCTGCTATATCTGTCTCTTTTAACATCTGGCGGATCGCCACGTTTGCTGCTTCACCTTTTATGTTGGCTAATAGTCTAGCCGAGACCTGCTTGAAGTCTTTTAGTAATTTCATACCAAGAGTTAAAGCGGGTTCTGGACCGTATTCGTCTTGAATTTGTTTTAGCACATCTGGTATTACCGAAATGGATGGAACACCGTGCGTTTTTGTGTAAATGGAAGCAAAGACTGTACCCCAAGTGTCACAGTCCTCAATGTGTGGTGCGATTCCCATTGGAAGACAGATAGTCAGAATCCTGTGTTTTTCTAACGGGGTGGTGTCAGGAAACACCGCCTCTATTTGGGTAATTTTCTGTGCCAACCAGAATGGTATCTGTTCCCGTTTAGCCGGTACTTTACCTAGGCAAGACTGGATGTTCTGTGGTGTAATTTTATTTGTGTTCCCCTGGTGAGGGGTCAGCTGTGGGAGTTTAATCGCTGGCTGAATTGTTGAAGTCCGCATCACATACTGAACTAATTGTCTATGAATTTTTATTAATTGTTTTAGCTGTATTAACAGCTCTGCTGCAGCCATCCTATCGATGTCTGGATGTGGTGTGTATCCGGCTAGTACCGGCCACGTTGCTCCTGGTCTACCTAAAGGACCGAGCCTGGTGATGTGATTATTATGTATTAGGGCGCCATCAAATAAGAGCAAATGCTCTTGAAATTTGAGTGGTACTTCCACCTCCTCGAATGGAGTGTAAATGTCAGGTGGTACCTCTATTTTGTAATAGTGGAAGTACTTTGTTACAGCATTAGCTGCTGGAAAATGTATCCATGAATAATATACCTCTGTCTGCCGATATTCGTGTGCCTCAATTACGAATATGACTGTGCCACCTCTAGGTGTCAGTCCATTTTCTATAAGTTTTAAGGTTATAGATTTCCTTTTGGTGACCGGGATTAGTATTATATCCCCGTCTGCGTTTTGTAGTGCAGTAGCAGCTGCTGCTATTTCAGCTGCTAATCTAACTGCCTCTCTTTCTTCATCACTGTCTCCCATTTTACTGACAGGATGGTATTATGTTTGTTTGCAGATCAGGTTTCTTATGGAAACAGAGATTAGATGCACAATATTTTGGAACAGTGTATCCTTCAACGTTGACTATACCAAGAACCATACATAGGAGTTCCCTCCTGCGAGGTTTTGGAGGATATAACCTTTCACCCACTCCAGACGTCTTTGGAGTATTTGGGAAAAGGGGTCTGAATGAGAAAGCACGACTGAGTTACTCTAAATGTCTTACGTTAGTTTTATCGCCCTTTCCAAACGCGTTGGGCGCCATGTAGTGTAGTTCCTATCTTCCCAATAGGCTCTGCGCATTGGAATAATACCTACAGCAGTAAAGGCCTAGGCCAGACGTTAACTAGGTCTACTACTGTCGATACTAGACTTAAGTTTTGGGTTTGCCAGCATAGCTCAGAGTTCGCTAGAAACTTTCTCGAATGTTCAAGGAGGAATTAACTTCCCTGATTAGACAAGAAGGGATTTAGTTTCTGACAACCATAGAACATGACAACTTTGCTCTCCCCTAATCAAGAGTCAATCTCGAGAGTCGTGTGAACAAAAGGCAAATTATTTTACTCAGTCAGTACGTGCATTCTTAGTCTCATCAGAATGTAGAGAAAAGGAAGAGACGGGCGTGTTCAATAAAAAGGTGTTATTTATTGATCAGTCTCTTTTCTCATACAAGAGAAATGGATCGATATTATTGCAATACTTATAGCTAAGTAAAGTGCATACATTAAAAGCAATAGTATAAAATAATACTGTAAAAACATTGATATGGTTTCTAAGCCATATGATGTTTAAAATGAATAAAATATATTTACATACACATATACATTTGACTAAACGTACTCAACTGGTGTTTCTAAATACGCCTACCCCGTGTACCTGACCTAAGCCTAATACGTGGGCGGGAATAGAAAGTTACAGTTTAAGTTAAGTTTGTTTTTGCCAAGTGACTAACTAAGAATTCTCTATGAGGGGTTATTCAGTTCTGTACCTGGAAGTTAGGATGAATGAGGAATGGTATCTCTTTCTCTGGTCTCGATATTCCAGGCTGCCTGCGAGGGCTACCCGGAAGCGCCGGTGCTGGGTCTCTCGGCAGGAGAAAGCAGCTTCTCTCAGCGCGTCAGAAAGGCGGGGCTGCGCCAGCGGGGTCTGCTCTGCTCTCGGCTTCGGCAAGTATGGCTGCTCCGTCTCGTCACCACGCGTGTGTTTGCATAGGGCAAGATCGGTAATATTTATACCTTTAAGGTGCCGAGATTGACGTAAGGATGGACATAGATACGTCAATAAAGATGTCATACGACTTGCTCGTTAGCACATTCTTTTGCTGAAGTTCTCTGTGAAATCAAAACAATGGCCGCAGGGTTTTGCCCAGGTTGTCATAGGTTTGATTTGTTATGAGAACTCCGTATGCCTTATCAGGGGCTGGAGGAATATCGCTTGTCTAATTAGATCGCAAGCGTTATGACCTAATCAGATAACACGTTCCTGTGCCGTAGTGTGACTGCGTCAGATAACGGTATCTGCATCATGGGGGTTTTCTGCCTCATGGGCTGACTGCTAGTTAACTTGTTGGTTTGTTTAACTAGACTAGGGTCAGGAATAGGGGGATCGATTCAGAACCGATAGGAATACATGACAGCTTTCCCTACTGTTGCACTCTCTGGAGTGGGAATAGTAAGTTTTTACACCTACGCTATCCAACACTTTCCCTACTGTTGCACTCTTTGGAGTGGGAATAGTAATTTTTACCCCTACGCTATCCAACGCTTTCCCTACTGTTGCACTGCCTAGGAGTGGGAATAGTAATTTTTACACCCCCGCTAGCCTACGGTAATAATAATGTGTATTTGTTATGAATATTATGTTAATATATATATATGTTTTAACAAATATGATTGCATTTTCTTTTTTTATAAGTTAAATTAGTTTATTTAATAATTTTAAGGTAATTTAAGTATTTTTAAGTATATTTTAGCTATTTATTTTTAATATTTTTTTAATTTTACATTACTTTTAAGAAATTCGATATTTTTATAATGTATATATATATAAACGATATTTTGGGTTCGATATTTTGGTACTTACCTGTTTGTGGATAGGAATTTGATATTTTGTCTGTCGATATTTTGGAATCTATATTTTGGGTAGTCTATATTGTGTCCCTTGATATTTAGTCAGTGATCCTATAATAGTACTATCCTATATATTCTTAAATGAGTATGTGATTTGTTAGCAGACCAGTGTGCGACCTTTAAGCACTACGACAGAACGTGCCTGAATTCTACAAAATACAAATGTGAAAAATAATAATGTATACATTTCCATGTAATATGAAGTCACTTGTAGTTAACTGTTTTTTACTTGTTCTCCTGACCTCAGATAATGTAGTGCGGGAGTGTTTGCAGTAGCACTTCTATTCTACTTTATCTAAAAGTAACTGATGCCCTCTTGCATTACAAAGAATATGGGGCAACACTTTTACAAACTATAGCAGAAAAAAGGAGGGTATGGCCACGCTTAACTGATATTTTATGAAATTCCATTTTTATTTGTCACTCCTTTCATATATACAACGTCAGTTTCCGAAGAAAGTTTATTCGTAATTGCTAAGTAAAAACTGTTTCAAACCTAGACTGAAATTTTTTGCTGCACAACCACCCCACCCCATCAGAAAAGTAAACACCACATTATAAGTAAATAGTGCTCCTGGGAAGCATCCCACCTGCAAACTTGATAAAAAAAACACCACAAGACACTGTCATTTTTCCGCCGTGATTTGGACACCCCACGGCAATTATATAAATGGCCCTTAATACATATAAAAATATTTTTTACCTTCACAATCCCTGTCCACCACCTTGTGACCACTGTACAGAGTTTATTTATTTATTTATTTCTGACATTTATTGAGCGCGAACGAATACCCGTAGGCGTCTCAGCGTCTCGGCGCTAGTTAATAGTGTTCCTACCCTCCCCTCTACTACTTTCTTTTCCCATACTCCTTTGGAAGTGCATCACAAAATGACTGACAACTGTGAACCGTTCCCACCCAATAAGGAGCGAACTTGTGCTCAGAACACTTTAGCCAATAAAATGTCCATGTTGTTCCGCTGAGGAGGAAGGAATGGCTGCCAACACTTCTACTTTTAATGCTTCCCGGCCAATGAATATTAAGCTTCGTAAGGTCCCGCTTGGAACACGTTACCCAATGAAAAGTCCCAAATACTCCGCGAAGAGAGAAGGAATCGATTACAACACTTCTACTTTCAACAGTTTACAGCCAATCAACATTAAGCTTGGGAAAGTCCTCCTTGGAACACGTCAGCCAATCAGATGTCCCTCCTACTCCACAGAGCGGAAGTCAATGTCTGCCAACACTTCTACTTTAAATAGTTCGCAACCAATCAACATTAAGCTGTGGAAGCTCCTCCTTAGAGCACGTCAGCCAATCAGATGTCCCTCCTACTCCGCTGACAGGAAGTGAATGGCTTGCAACACTTCTACTTTTACTAGTTCACAACCAACCAACATAAAGCTCAGGAAGGTCCTCCTTACAATATGTAAGCCAATTAGATGTCCTTGCTATTCTCCGGAGCAGAAGTGAATTACAGAAAACACTTCTACTTTCGATGGTTCGCACCCATTTAACATTAAGCTTGTTGTTGGAACACCTCAGCCTATTAAACATTAATTTTGTTCCACGCACACATACAGAACACGCCCTCCCACTTCAACTATCTATCTGAGTCTGTGTATTTATTATATTTGTAAAATGCAGCTCCTGTGCCCTATCACATTATATTGTGCTGTAAACAACGTATGCAATCATCTTACCTCTGCAATAACAAAAACTTCGATTATATATCTTTCTCTGACTCATTCTACAAATACAAACGTACAAAGTGGATCATTACAATACTGCAAAGAAACTGTATAATCAATTTATAAGTGTGTGCTATTTATTTATTTTTTTAACATATTTATATAGCGCGAAGTAGACCCAAAAATATATATTAAATTTACATAAGCACCGTATATACAGTACATTTTCAGGCAAGCGTAGATTACATCATTACTCTACAATAACAGGATGTAGACGCAACTCCCAGCCTCGAACACTGATTTTCGGCACCAAGTTCAACAGTATATCCAAATGACCACATACGTATATATATTAGCTGCCCATCAAGTGCCAAAAACTACATCCTAAAGCTTTCATAGCCCTGTATTACTACAGCTAAAACACTCCACTGAATGTACAACAAACATTCATAGTCGCAGAAATGCGTCATGTCCACCATCTTTTATGTTTGCAACTTTGAGTGAATGTAGGATCAGTGAGTTCCCGTACCTTCCATATTGGCCAGGTTGTGGGACTTCACAGACATAATGACACATTTATGTGTAAGACCCGGGTGACAGCAGCACTAAGACACGGACACCCGAATCACTTGAGACGCTCCTGGTGGGTGGTGTTCCCCAAGGCCTTTGACTGCTCCACAATGGAGACCACGCAGCCCCCTCTCAAAATATAAAATGCTCCGGAGGGTGGTAATCCCTGGGGCTTAGACGGACCTTAGAGCTCACTCACCCATTTATTTTGTAGCACCGAGGATTGGCGGTCCTTAGGCTACAGGGCCCCTTTGGACCACCATCAAATGTAATATTTTAGACCCCGGGATTTGACCATTCCAGGTAGCTAATTTTTAGAGAAGCACAGGAGCCCCCGCTTCCTTTTTATTTTTTTTACGGCAGATCCATGCACCCAACGCACATTTCTCCATTTTTTCAAACAAATAAAATACAACATTTTTGGGGTCCCAGGGGTCCTTGTGGGACCCCGTGAGCATGTCTAGAGGGTCAAAATATTTCTTACCTGCCCCCTTTATTCATTTTGAACACTCGTTCTACTAATTTCTAGATCCTCGCTTCCACCGAGGCACAAAATGGCTGCCAAAATTTCCTGGTTTCGAATTTTAACAACCACTTGACAGCCAATCAGCATTCAGCGCGTATAGTCCGCGGAAGATGCACGCATCCACAGAGACCATAGATATATATGTACTTTTAATTGCCATTTTCTCAGTAACTACTGAACAAATTTACACCATATAAGCAAAAGGCATGAGTCTGAACCGAGGACTACAACTTTGCCAAATTTGGTGTAATTCCGTTCAACCGTTCGGGCCTCAATGAACGGTACCGATGGAAAATTGCATTGGGAAAACACGTTATGGGACCCCCCTTTTTTCTCAGCCCCCACTTCACGAATCACCCCAAGACTTTCAGGATTGGAGCGGGCCGACGCGCCCTACCAAGGTTGAACATTTCACAAAGATTCGTCAACACACACACACACACTTGCCCTTACAGATGAAAAAGGAATTACCGCACTCTGGTAGGGGGTAGGGAATTTTATTTCAATCAATCTTGGTTACAGCAATGGTCTCTTTTGACGCATTTTGGCCTACTGCCTTTGTCTATATATACACATACTGCCACTGCCCCTAAGATTGCAGTGAAGAACTTGGGGGTTTGGATGGACGCTTCACTTAAGTTTCAGACTTAAACTGTGGAAAAGTAAATTTTGCCATGTTCTGTGTCCCTACGTGTCCTCCATCTTATGTTATGTATGCATGATTAATATGCATATGTATTCCCCATGTGTGAGTAAAGACGCAATTACAGTTGTGTCCATCTCTAGTATGCTAGTTTCCAGTTCTCGTGAAAGCTACGAGTATTAGGCCTATGTAAAGTTGCGTTGCCACGTTTCTCAGTGTGCACGTTATTTCATTGGAAAGTCCCCGTTTCTAGGCCTCAAAAGGGCCCGGACACCAGATTCAGCTCCTGTCTCCTGAATCCTCGCTGAGGAGCGATACAGCCCCCACCTGTATCCTCGACCCTTCACTTACTTCCTGCCTCACAGTGCCCGGCCCAGCCTGGTTCTGCCTACGAGTCTGCCAAGAGTATGTTATGATTCTAGTTATCAGTCCAGCCCTCCTTCTCTGCATTCCTAAGCTACTGAATCGCATCAATAGTTTCCGTCATTGTCTAGCCTTTACGTCTCCATGTAAGAGAAATACTGCATTTAATGGTCATTTAATATTCCTCATCGCGCACTACATGTAGAATAATGCATGCTCCAGTCTTAGAGTCTGTTAGCCTTTCCCCTCCTGACTTCTAGTTTATATCAACATGTCCTCTAAACATTAGATACTAGATAGGGTTTAGGTACATGTCGCCCTGACTCTCCAGACTTCAGTCTCTGCTCCTAGCACAGAGTTCATAGCCCCCAGCTTCTCCTAGTAACACGTCATTGTCAGTTTGCGCGCACCATCAGTTTAGAGGTCCCGGCTCCTTGGGTAGCCCCCTCCATGTTTCCGCCCCATTTATGACATATTCTGTTACGTTTACATCACATGTCTATGTATACGCCTCCTGTTACACCCACTTTTATGTCTTATCTTTCGCGACTGCTACACGACACACCTTCTGCTCCACCCACTGCTCCGCCTATCATATGTATTGTAATGCAACTGTTTTAGTATATATGCTTGTGCACTGTTATTAAATGCGACGCCGATTCCTTTATTCCCTAGCGCGCTCATCCCAGATCCTGCCCCGGCAGCTGTCGGGCCCTGTCATCCTATTCCTGTGCAGGTTGTCCTGTTCCTGTCCTTTATGCTGTATTAAACCTGCAAACTCCTACTACCTCGAATCTTGACTCTTATTTATTGAGGTATCTGTTATTGCTATGTCCAGTCAAACCTAGATCCGGTATTATTTATTTATATATAGGCTGTGGGGTTTTAGGTTTAAACCTATAATAACTGATAAAACCCCACTGAAAGAAAAATAGCCCTCACCGGTGAAAACATATAAACACTGAAAAAACACCTGCACAACCACAAACTAAATGCCATTCAAAGAAAGGAAAAAGAAAGTGAAAGAGTCATTTTGTTCTTACTGAAGGGGTCAATAAAATGAAACTTTGTTACAAAAGCTAGCAGTAAGAAAGACTGGCTAACATTATTCTGCTTGAGTTTTGTTCTTTAGGGATGCCACTAAAATATTGTTTCTTCTTCCTTTTACTTTTTTCAGTTTTATGGCCTTTGGTCTAAAGATGCAGGGATTAGTTTCATGTTTTAGGTCTAGTTTAATTATTTTATAAACTGTAGAGAATCAGGACATATCAAACTCATATTTGATATGTTGGCTGCATTTGATTCTTTCACTGATAGGTAAAATGGCTAGTTTCATAAAAATCTTTCCTAATATGTGTCATCACATTTACCCACATAGAATGGGTAAAAACCCTTAATACATCAGACCATAGTTTCTAGTGGGTTAGTATTGATAGTAGGTGAATTGCCAACACCTCAGGCTTTAAACATTAAATGCAAGGTATAGTGACAAGTATACATATCAACAAGCATCTGGGATAGGGGTGAAAAAGTGACACCAGACTTTTGAAAAACATGGAACGCAGTGTCACTCGTTATGCTCTGCAAAAAAGGTTCTTTCCAAGTTCAACAAAGATTGGAGTGATATTGTTTGTATTTGCAGTGATTCAGCTACGTATATAAAAGATTTGTGTGATGACCTGTCAAAATTGATACCGAGCTGAAGTGATTCCCTGTAGGAGATCCTTGCCACTTGTTAGATGGTATGCTGATAGCATCTTTACAATCTTCAGAGTTAATGAGGGATGCTATTGACTTTTTAGTCCATTCTGCTGCACTGTTTTCTTATGCCCAGGAACTGAAACGCAAATATTTATCATTTTGTGCTTTATGTGGCATCAAAGAAAGAGTCATCCCAACTGTGTCCCTTAGATGACGGTTCTCAGCCCAAGGGCCTATGAATGCTGGGAGGGCTTTTTCACAGAAGTTTACATGGGAAGGAAAGTGCGAGCGCACATGACCAAAGACTCACTGAAGAAGTATTGTATGGTGTACTACAATAAGATTAATTTGCAAAAACCTCTTTGGACCTCATATACACTATACGTACACTGTCTATATACCATGTTCTTTCAGTGCAGAAAGCAAGCAATGATAAAAACGAAACGTTCCATAAACACCGGAAAAACACTTTTTCTGTTGTTTTTAGTGGCGTGAAAATGTGTAACCACTGACAACAACTGTTTTTTAAGATTTTGAAAACACTGAAAAAAAACCACCAGAATTGACCAAAAATAGAAACTGAAAACAGGACAGCCTATTTATATACCACATAATGGCGCCCGAACAGGGACTTGCCCTTTCCCCACGCGCCGGTGAAGCCACGCCGGCCCCCTGACCCTCTGCAGCCGTGACGGAACCATACCGTGCACGTGCAGATATTTCTGCTTCAAGTATCCCTCAGGCCCACGGAGGAGACGGAGGTGGCGGTCCAGCATCCAGACGAGGCGGTGGAGGAACGCGGCGAGTCCCGACCAGAGCCCAAGCCGAGAGTCCAAGGTCCGAGGTATCCGGAGGCCCACCCGTAACAGAAGTCCGAAGTTCGTCCGTCCGGCGTCGAAGCAGTCCAGTCCAGTCCGAGGCCTTCCGTTCTTGCTGCCCGGTGAGTACCGTTGCTGGGGTAGTATCTAGACAGGGTCAATTTAATTGTCTCTGGTCCGTGGGTTCTGGTGGTACACAGACCCAAAACGAAGTGTCCACTTCGGTGGATGCGGGTCCTGACGTGTCTCTTTATGAGACCGGTAAGTTTCGTACTGTTTCAGCAGTGCATCTAGTCTCTGTTCTAGTCAGTTCTGTTCTCGAGAAAATTCATGTATTCTGTTTTCCGTATTCCAGGTAGTATTCTGTTCGAACTGTTATTTTAAATGTTCTTCATGTGTTTTTAATGTCGTGGTATGAAAGTGGTGTAGTTATCGTGTTCATTGTGTATTGTATTGTGTCTAGATTACAGTTCAGTCATGCCTTTATTTTCTAAACTACGTCAGTTGAAAACTAGAAAAGGTCTGTTAGAAGCAGCAGTTCCTGTCCCACCTAGGGACAGTCCAGGTCATTTTATGTATCAGAAGCATGGCATAAGTGCCATATTATATCTAGATTTATGGGTGGAGTACACCAAGGAATTAGAAGAAAAGTATAGATGGCCCGTATCAGGTACGTGGGATGCCGAGTGCATCATGAGAGTAGAAGAAGCATTATGGAAAAAGAAAGCCAGACAGTCACAGAAAGATGCCATCGAGTTATGGCGCAAAGAATCTCATAAAAGAACCGAAAAAGAAATCAGAAAGTCAGAACTAAGTAGAGAATCCTTGGAACGAGCCCAAGAAAGGGAACTAATCGAGATAGGTGAACGAGTTAAAACCGAACAGTCAGACAGACAGAGGAATGCCCTCATTAAGGGTATGTACCCTCTTCTTGCCGAGGGCTTGCCAAAAGCAACCCCGGAGGCATCCAGTAATTTCCCGCCACCATTAGTTCCGACCAAGCTACGTCACAAACCGACCGCAGCTGATATTTTTATTTCGTCCTATTTGGACGACACAGTCCCGGAATATGCAAATCCTGTTCCGCCAGCTCCTGTAAATAATGTAAATCCTGCTCCTCCAGACACCGGGGCACCTTTTGCAGCACCTGCTACGGTACCCCCGGTCCAGCCTACATTACAATTTCCCACTCTGCCAGCACGAAGAGTATCAGTAGACGATTCTAGTTTAGGGGCCGCAGGAGGAGGTCCTCCTGGTACCCCGCCACCACACCAACGTGTAACGTTGGTCGAGTTACATGAATGTGCGTTACAGCGCACGCCCAAATATAAGTCCGTTGCAGATATCCGACGAGCTCTCACTGAATGCCGCTATGATCCAGTTGCAGATGATGATAGTACCGTTATATATTCCATCCGTGTAAGACGGGTGACCGGGTATTTGGACACCCTACCGAATATGAAAGAAGATCTAGACAGAATATATCGTTTCATCCGTACAGGGGATGATCCAGAAAGTATTGGCGAAGCCATGTCTCAAAGGAAAGCTGAGATCCAGCTCATGCTATTAAAGTTTCTGATTAATTGTTTAATAAGAGAGCAAGATTACCCGTCCAAAGATCCGGCCGAAATGAGAATCCTGACAAGGTGGAGTGATAATATAGCCGAGGGTAAGCACAGAACCATCAGTAGTATAGAGAGTATGTACAAGAAAATTCGTAAAGAAATAATAAGGTTACACGAGAAACGCAAAGAAGCACAAGTAAGCGAGAAAGAAAATGACTCTTCTACTGAAGAGGTAGACGACGAGAATCCCACCAGAATAGCGTATGTAGGTAGAACTAGACTTTCCGACCGACATTCACGTCTAGATTACAAGAAAACTGTTCCTCATCCAGCACCAGAACAAGGTTCTCTAGAACAAGTATTTCAAGCTACCGATCACATTCTGAAATCACGAATCGGTTACAGTGAATTAAGTACCATGCATGAACAAGAACTAGCCCGATCAGCAGTCCGATGGATTACTGATTCTACCACTTTTCCAGACGAAATAGTGGCACAAATGTTTCTGAAACTGCCCCCAGCCGAGCAACGACTGGTGGGTATGTATATGATCCAGCACCTCATTACATTGTATGAGGGTCAACATTCTGATCCAGGTCCGTTACACGATGTCCTGAACGAGTTACTCCAGTATAGATGGAAAGGTCTAGGTACCGATTTAATTAGTGTTATTCTAGAACAGCGCCACAAATATAGAACGTTTTTGAACCCGCATTTTGTTCATGTCTCACCCCCAGAAAGTAAACCCTTTTACATAGACAGACAGAATCCGTTACGAGAAGTGCACCCAGTTAGGACAGCGGATGGTGAAATGCAACGAGTATTTGTTTACACCCCGATTACAAAGATGGAACTCTTAGAGATGAAGAAATTAATTCCCTGTCACGACAAAGATCCAGCAGGGTTCCACCGAGAATTAAAAGACATGCTCCGTATGGGAGAATACACGTATCCAGATATAATTAAAATGCTAAAGGTCCTGTTGCCCGCAGGGGTATACGAGAAACTCAAGGAAAAAGAATGGGAGGTGGGAGAGAAAAAGATCGATTGGGCAGTTCTAGAAGCCGAAGAAAATTCACGTGTACCAGGTACCGGTCTAGGAGAGAAATGTAAAGAATTACCAGAACTGCTAATACAAGTTTTGCCAAGATTATTAGCCACTAAAAAGGAAGACTGGGATGCAATCTCAGCCTGTAAACAGAAACAAGATGAAGACACTAGTGATTTTTATTCTAGATTTGAGAAATGCTTTAGTATCAACAGTGGCCTCAAGACAAGTAGCGAGTCATACCCTCATCTTTTTGTTACTAAATTAGTCGAGAATTCAAGTCCACAAGTTAAGAACCGAGTTTTAAAAGTCGAAAGTACCTGGCAAGCTAATACCCCGTCCCAAATGTTACAGATGCTTCAGTATCACCAGAATAGAATCAGAGAAGAGCAAGATCATGAAAGGAAACGTATGAAAGACACGAAAATGAAAGTACTAGTTGCACAATCTGTTCCTCAAGACAGTCAGAAGAGGGGTACGAATCAAGCCAGTCATCCTGCAGTTCCTGTTAAAGGGACCTGCAATTATTGTAAACAGCCAGGTCATTTTATAAACGAGTGTGCAGTTCTGAAACACAACATAGCTACCGGTAAGACTAAAGAAAGACCACGTCCGCCTAGACAAGAACAAGTTTCACAGACTTCTCAGCCACAGAATGCACAACAGACAGTTCCAGCACCGCAGCCTTTTGCTGCAACACAGCATGTTACACAGCAGATGTACCAGTATGCACAGTCCGAGTATCCAGAGTATCAGCCATATTCATGAAACAGCCTAGAGAGGGAGGTAGGCTTGCCTCTCATCGAGATACCTGTATATCAAGAGGGTCCCTATGTTCACAGTCAAGTATTAGGGAAAGACAGAAAGTTTTTGATTGATACAGGGGCAAGTAGGACGACCATTAGTCACGCCGAAGTTCCAGGGGCTCCGCTCTCAGGCTCTAGAAATGTTTCCCTTGGATTTTCAGGAAAGCCTATTGTAAACGAGATATCAAAGCCTGTTACTCTAGAAGTAGGTCCATTGTCCCGCACTACTGATCTATTACTTACAAAGTCATGTCCAGAAAATTTGTTAGGAATTAAAACACTGAAAGAATTAGGTGCAGTTATTTGCTGTTCCCCCGAGGGAATACGATTGTTTTTACGTGACTTCAAGGGTCACTATGTATTACGAGATTTTGATCCAAGATTGTCCAATGTTCCACAGCATCTATGGGCGCAAGGTCCAACTGATGTAGGTTATATGCAAATCACACCCCATCGTGTGACTCTCAAGCCAGGTGTAGTGTTACCACGAATCAGACAGTACAGATTGCCACCTGAGGCTGTAGCAGCCTTATCCAAGATTATTGACGAGCTCATCGCTCAAGGAGTAGTTGTAGAAACTGACTCCAATGTATGTAATTCTCCGATCATTCCAGTCATGAAACGTACTGATCCAAATACACCCCCAGTGTATCGATTAGTGATTGACCTTCGAGAACTGAATAAATGTATTATTCCCCAGTACCCAGTTGTCCCAGATATCTCTTCCCTATTGACAGCCATTGATTCCGAAGCCACATTTTTCACAGTCATAGACCTCAAGAACGCATTTTTCAGTGTCCCCATTCATCCAGACAGCCAGTTTCTTTTCGGATTCTGTTTAAATGGAAGGAGCTACCAATTTACACGAGCTCCTCAAGGTTTCACAGAAAGTCCAAGTATTTACAGTCAAGCACTTAAGAGACAACTAGACAACATTCACATGCCAACTGACACTGCCCTGCTCCAGTATGTCGATGATCTACTGATCACAGCCCGTTCTGAACGTGCTTGCGAGCGAGCATCCCTTACAGTCTTGTATTTCTTAGCCGAGATGGGGCACAAGGTGTCCCCTTCGAAGCTTCAATTCTGTGTCCAGCAAGTGATCTATTTAGGCCACTTACTGTCCAAGAGGGGTAGGCAGTTGACACCTGACCGTATCCAGTTAATAGCGAGTCTTCCTCAGCCCAAGACCCAGAAGGAGGTACGTGCTTTTATCGGCCTTACTTCTTATTGCAGACAATGGATTCCTCAGTATGCATTTCTAGCCAAGCCACTGATACAGTTAACGACACAGGAGGCAGCCGTATCGACTGTCCTCCCTTGGACATCTGAACATACACTTAGTTTCAATGAGTTAAAGAAAGCCTTATGCCAAGCTCCAGTTCTAGCTACACCGAACTACAGTAAGCCTTTTACACTTTTCGTCACTGAACGTGAAGGTACAGCATTATCTGTTCTCACACAAGATCAAGCAGGACAATACAAGCCTTGTGCTTATTTTTCGAGCACATTAGATCCTGTAGCCCAGGCTCTGCCTGCGTGCCTCAAGTCAGTTGCAGCCACAGCACTAGCTATCAGACAAAGTGATTCCATAGTATTAGGACATTCCTTGACAGTACAAGTTCCACACTCCGTGGAAGTTCTTTTAAACCGAACACAGACTCAGCACTTGACAATTGCACGTTTAACAGGTTATGAACTGACACTGTTCCAGCCACACATAGAAATCAGACGCTGCAACGTTCTAAATCCTGCTACACTGTTACCGTCAGTTACTTCAAATCCTGCCACACATGACTGTGTGGAAGTAGTTAATACTATGACTAAGCCGAGACAAGATCTGACAGATATTCCATTACCAGATCCCGACCTGACACTTTATGTGGATGGTTCATGTATGAGAACAAGTACAGGAGAACTAGTAGCCGCGTATGCAGTGACTACTGACACTGAAGTTATAGAGACACATCGTATTGACACTCTGTCCGCTCAAGCAGCAGAGCTAGTCGCTCTGACACAAGCCTGTATACACGCTAAGAACCTGAAAGTCAATGTTTACACAGATTCACGTTACGCATTTGGAGTCGTACACGACTTTGGAGTGCTCTGGCAGGAGAGAGGTTTCATGACTTCTCATGGAACCAAGATTCAGCATGGTCTCCTTATTCAAGCTCTGTTAGATGCCATACACTTACCGACATCTATTGCTATCATGAAATGCAAAGCACATACGAAAGTTACTGACACTATTTCCCAAGGTAATGATCTAGCAGATCGCACAGCCAAGCTTACAGCTCAGACACCGACATACACTCCAGATCCGACTACATGTATGACAGTTAAGGACCCCACTCAAGATGTCATAGATATCCAGTTACATGCTACTCCCGATGAAATCAAGAAATGGTCCGAACAAGGAGGGGTCCAGACAGATCAGGGATGGGTAACGAAGGGAAAAGCCACATGGTTTCTCCCCGACTCTATGGTTCAAGTCATTATCAATACCGCACATAGTCCAGCACATTTAGGAGAAAAAGCTATGTTAGATAGTATCCAGAACATTTGGTTCAACAAGCATTTACGAGCTGCAGCCAAGCAGAAAGTCCGTACCTGTATGATATGTTGCCAGTTTAATCCAGGTAAAAGTGTCCCGGTGGAACAAGGGGGATTCCAGCCTCCTGACCACCCTTTTGAAGTCCTCCAGATGGATTATATTCAGATGGAGCGATGTCGAGGTTTCAAGTATGTCCTTGTAGTTGTATGCGCTTTGTCCAGGTGGACAGAAGCATATCCAGTCCCAGATTACACAGCCGCGACCACTGCCAAGCAGTTGGTTCGTGAATTCTTCCCCCGTTATGGACTCCCTAGGGTCGTGTATTCTGACAACGGCCAGCCATTCTCTTCTGAGCTCATGAAACATATTTCCCTTCTGTTAGGGTACCAGTGGAAGTTTCATTGTGTACGCCATCCTGAAGCAGCCGGTCTCGTAGAGAGACATAATCAGACCCTGAAAATCCGAATTGCAAAAGTCTGTAAAGAGAAAGGTGTGGACTGGCTAGTAGCTCTGC
This sequence comes from Lissotriton helveticus, assembly GCF_964261635.1. NCBI lineage: Eukaryota > Metazoa > Chordata > Amphibia > Caudata > Salamandridae > Lissotriton > Lissotriton helveticus. Next base: position 2,061,827,594 of record NC_136065.1, read on the forward strand.
TAGTCGCTTTGTTTTATATGCGCATGGTCGCACATTCCAGATCAGGTCTGTCCCCGTACGAGGTCGTATTCGGCCGCCCCCCTAATATGTGGGGTACACCTAGACCCCGAAGTATTACCGATGTTTCAAGTAATATGCTGACAGATTACCTAGCTTCCTTGATGTCTGCCCTACACTCTTGTCGTTCACAGGTTGCCGCCGCATTTCCAGACAATACCGAGGTGGCACCGCATGAAATCGTTCCCGGATGCATGGTTCTTGTCCGGAATTTTGATCGTTCAAGTCCGCTGGAGCCCCGCTGGAAGGAACCCAAACAGGTCCTCCTGCCACCCGTACTGCCGTCAAGTTGGAAGGCAGGAAGGGCTGGGTCCACCTGTCACATGTGAAAAATTTTTATGGACTAAAGACTGTTTCCAAGAACATTTCCGAGGATATTAAAGACTGCCAAAGTACTAATCTTAAGGACTGTCCCGCAAAAGACAATGATACAGATTCCTCCCTGTTAGAGAAAACTCCGCAGCAGGAGTATAAGAAGAAATTAAGGTCTAGTAAAATAAGTCAGCCAGTTTGATTGTCTAAGTCCTCCCCTAGGTGAAACGGTTAGACCGGTTTCTGACATGTATATAATAGACCCCCATAGAGAGAGAGTTAGTGAGAACTCTAAAAGTTGCACTATTATTTTATGTTTTCTGCTATATTTCAGCGTTATGATTTCCTGCACAAGTTATGCATTTTATTTGTGTTTTCCAGTTTCTCATGTAAATAAGTCTGCTAATGTTACAGTAGAACACACGTTTAGTGATCTGCCTCCTCATGAACTCTCTTATCGTCTTGCTATGCGTAATAATTCCTTTATCCGCATGTTACATTATTCACACCAGACCAGCAATGCCACTAATTGTTGGGTGTGTGGTCGACTCCCCCCTTTCCAGACACCGAAGGGAGTTCTGCCACTCTTTCCTTATCCATTTTCACATAATGGTTCGTGTGGAGCATGGTCCACGTTAACGTCATCCTCAAATGATATGTCCCTACTTAACAGTACATGTTTCCTAGACAAGCAAGGTCTTCCCCACAGAACAGGGTTAGATCTAGAAAATGAAGTTTATAATTTAGGTAATTATTCCTCGAATTTTATGGTCCTGAATGTTCAGTCTGATTCTACTCCAGACTTGCCTGCTATGTCAGTATTACCAGTCAAAGGTGAATTATGTGTCCGAAATAATGGTTCCGTACATGTAGGCCATAGTGATTGTACTACTATTGTCAAGTATAGTGACAGTGGGAAATCTATTTTCAAAGCTTCACGTCATTCTTATTTTGTTTGTGGTCAGACTGCATATGTTCGTCTGCCCCTTGATTGGGATGGTACATGTTACATTGCCTTCCTACTGCCACCAGTTTTTCTAGCCCCACCTGACTATCATAGGAATTCCCACCTAGTACATACGAGACACAAGAGAGACCTTCCGATTGTCGATTATACTGAAACTGCTCTAGAGCAATACATAGATATCAATAAAGGTGTCTTCCCCTATTTAGGTACTGTCGTGAATAGTAAACTGATACGTAGATTAACCAGAACCCTTGAAGCAGTAGTGATTGAGACTACTTCTGCTCTAGGTAACTTAACTGAAGAGCAATCTTTTATGAGAATTGTCGTGCTCCAGAATCGTCTCGTCCTTGACGTCATACTGGCCGATAGGGGCGGGGCATGTAGAGTCATCGGATCTAGTTGCTGCATTTTCATTCCTAATAACGCGCCGTCTGTTTATTCAGCTATTACCAGACTCCATAATATTGCCCATATGTTACACCAAAATCCAGGCACCTGGACATGGTCCGGTTGGTTCTGGAATACAATTTCCGCCTGGGGATGGAAAGTATTGTCCTTTCTAGGTATTGCAGTAGCGATCATATTCAGTTGCTGCCTCTGTTTACAATGTGGCCCTGCGATTTGCGGCATTTGTGCTACCTCTTGTATTCCTAGTCCCAAGTCCCGTTCTAAATCCAGTTCCAAGAAAATTCGAGACGAGCAAATGATACTGTATGAAATGATAGATGGTATCATGAATATTGATGTTTCCTGATGGAAACGTAGTGACAAGGAGGGAATGTGGAAAAGTAAATTTTGCCATGTTCTGTGTCCCTACGTGTCCTCCATCTTATGTTATGTATGCATGATTAATATGCATATGTATTCCCCATGTGTGAGTAAAGACGCAATTACAGTTGTGTCCATCTCTAGTATGCTAGTTTCCAGTTCTCGTGAAAGCTACGAGTATTAGGCCTATGTAAAGTTGCGTTGCCACGTTTCTCAGTGTGCACGTTATTTCATTGGAAAGTCCCCGTTTCTAGGCCTCAAAAGGGCCCGGACACCAGATTCAGCTCCTGTCTCCTGAATCCTCGCTGAGGAGCGATACAGCCCCCACCTGTATCCTCGACCCTTCACTTACTTCCTGCCTCACAGTGCCCGGCCCAGCCTGGTTCTGCCTACGAGTCTGCCAAGAGTATGTTATGATTCTAGTTATCAGTCCAGCCCTCCTTCTCTGCATTCCTAAGCTACTGAATCGCATCAATAGTTTCCGTCATTGTCTAGCCTTTACGTCTCCATGTAAGAGAAATACTGCATTTAATGGTCATTTAATATTCCTCATCGCGCACTACATGTAGAATAATGCATGCTCCAGTCTTAGAGTCTGTTAGCCTTTCCCCTCCTGACTTCTAGTTTATATCAACATGTCCTCTAAACATTAGATACTAGATAGGGTTTAGGTACATGTCGCCCTGACTCTCCAGACTTCAGTCTCTGCTCCTAGCACAGAGTTCATAGCCCCCAGCTTCTCCTAGTAACACGTCATTGTCAGTTTGCGCGCACCATCAGGTTAGAGGTCCCGGCTCCTTGGGTAGCCCCCTCCATGTTTCCGCCCCATTTATGACATATTCTGTTACGTTTACATCACATGTCTATGTATACGCCTCCTGTTACACCCACTTTTATGTCTTATCTTTCGCGACTGCTACACGACACACCTTCTGCTCCACCCACTGCTCCGCCTATCATATGTATTGTAATGCAACTGTTTTAGTATATATGCTTGTGCACTGTTATTAAATGCGACGCCGATTCCTTTATTCCCTAGCGCGCTCATCCCAGATCCTGCCCTGGCAGCTGTCGGGCCCTGTCATCCTATTCCTGTGCAGGTTGTCCTGTTCCTGTCCTTTATGCTGTATTAAACCTGCAAACTCCTACTACCTCGAATCTTGACTCTTATTTATTGAGCTATCTGTTATTGCTATGTCCAGTCAAACCTAGATCCGGTATTATTTATTTATATACCACAAAAACAAAAAGGTAGCGGGAACCTGCTTTGGGCTGTTGCACGGACTCAACCCATCTTGGGCTTCTTGATGCCCCTACTAGGCAGATCATCATCCTGGCTTTGATCATGTCGAGGCTCGACTACGCCAGTTCCTTGTATTTGGGAGTCAACAAGTCAGAAATACAAAGGCTACAGAGAGTCCAGAATGCGGCTGCAAGATCTTTACTCGGCCTGCGCAGACCCTGCTCAGTGACAAGAGCCATTCACCTTCTCCACTGGTTGCCTGTTGCTAGGCGAATCGAGTTCAAGGCACTTTGTATAGCCTTTAAAATTCTGAAAGGGGTATCTCCGCAAATCTTGACGACTTACTCCTACCCTACACCCCAAAGCTTTTGCTCCGTTCTATGGGACAATGCTGGGTAGCGGTACTCCGCGTGAGATGGGTTCGCGCTGGGAGCCGTTCCTTTCAGAATAGAGCTGCCATCCTTTGGAATTTTCTGCCGGCCCACATCCGAGGGCTTACTAATTACCTCCAATTCAGGAAAGCAATTAAAACATTTCTATTCCCCTTTCCGTAGGCCTTCCTATTGCCCTTCTGTGCTTGGTCATTTCTCTGCTGTTCAGCGCTGGGACGCCTCTTTACTGGGGCAGCTGTCGCGCTATACAAAAACTCTTAATATTAAATAACATACACATAGTTACAAGCCTAGCATGTGTGAGTGTCTGTGTGTGTGTGTGTGTGTGTATGTGTATATATATATATATATATATATATATATATATATATATACATACACACATATACAAACACACACACATACATTTACATGCCTATTATGTGTGTGTGTGTGTGTGGGTGTGTGTGTGTGTGTGTGTATCTGTATATAAGTGCACATATTTACAAGGCTGTGCAAAAAAACAGGACAGGACAGGATAGATACAGAACTAAGACTAAAGGCTTTAGTCCTACTTTTATGATTGGCCTGTCCCGGTTTTTACTTCTCAGCATAGTACCTTATATCCATGTATACCCAACTCCTCACGGTGCCTTCATTCCATGTGTACTCAGCTCCTCACATTGCCTTCCTCCTATGTATCCTCTGCTCCTCACAGTGCCTTCATTCCATGTGTCCTCAGCTCCGCACATCCTTCAGTCGATGTGTCCTCAGCTCCTCACAGTGCCTTCTTTCTATGTGTCCCTAGCTCCTCACAGCACCTCACAGTGCCTTCACTCCATGAGTCCTCAGCTCCTCACAGTGCCTTCTTTCCATGTGCCCTCAGCTCCTCACAGTGCCTTCCTCCTGTGGGCTCTCAGCACCCAGGGCCGGACTGAGAACAGAAACCGGCCCTGGCAAACTGCTCAGGTGGCCCCCCCTGGGGTCTGGGGGAGTGCAGCTGAGCAGTTTGCGGCGGCCGGTTTTGGCCGATTTTATTACCGGGGGCCGACATTGCCGACCCCCTATAAACAAAAACGGCCCCCCAGGGGCCCAAAACCGGCCCCCACCCTAGCGGCCTACCGGGGAAACGCCCGGTGCCCGCTATGGCCAGTCCGGCCCTGTCAGCACCTCACAGTGCCTTCCTCCCATGTGCCCCTAGCTCCTCACAGTTTTCACAGCAACTCACAGTGGCTTGTATTGATGCCCCCAGCACCTGAAAATGGCTTCTTTCCATGCGCCTCAGCTCCTCACAGTGCCTTCTTTCCATGTGTCCCCAGCTCCTCACATACCTTCTTTCCATGTGTCCCCAGCTTCTCAGTTTCTTCCTCCCATGTGTCCCCAGCTCCTCACAGTGCTTTCTTTCCATGTGTCCTCAGCTTGTCACAGTGCCTTCTTTCCGTGTTTCTCAGCTCCTCACAGTGCCTTCTTTACATGTGTCCCCGACTCCTCACAGTCTTCTTTCCATGTGTCCTCAGCTCCTTACAGTGCCTTCTTTCCATGTGTGCTCAGCTCCTCACAGTTCCTTCTTTCCATGTGTCCTCAGCTCCTCACAGTGTCTTCTTTCCATGTGTCCCCAGCTCCTCTCAGTGCCTTCTTTCCATGTGTCCTCAGCTTGTCACAGTGCCTTCTTTTCATGTGTTATCAGCTCCTCACAGTGCCTTCTTTCCATGTGTCCCCGGCTCCACAGTGCCTTCCTTCCATGTGTCCCCGGCTCCTCACAGTGCCTTCCTCCCATGTGTCCTCAGCACCTCACAGTGTCTTCTTTCCATGTGTCCCCACCTCCTCACAGTGCCTTCCTCGCGTGTCCTCAGCTCCTCACAGTGCCTTCCTCGCGTGTCCTCAGCTCCTCACAGTGCCTTCCTCGCGTGTCATCAGCTCCTCACAGTGCCTTCTTTCCATTTGCCCTCAGCACCTCACAGTGCCTTCTTTCCATGTGTGCTCAGCTCCTCACAGTGCCTTCTTTCCATGTGTCCCCAGCTCCTCACAGTGTCTTCATTCGGGTGTCCTCAGCTCCTCACAGTGCCTTCTTTCCTTGTGTCCTCAGCTCCTCACAGTGCCTTCTTTCCATGTGCCCTCAGCTCCTCACAGTGCCTTCCTCCCATGTGTCCTCAGCTCCTCACAGTGCCTTCTTTCCATGTGTCCTCGGCTCCTCACAGTGCCTTCTTTCCCTGTGTCCCAGCTCTTTACATTATCTTTCCATGTGTCCTCAGCACCTCACATTGCTTTCTTTCCATGTGTCCTCAGCTCCTCACAGTGCCTTCTTTCCATGTGTCCCCGACTCCTCACAGTGCCTTCTTTCCATGTGTCCCCGACTCCTCACAGTGCTTTCTTTCCATGTGTCCTCAGCTTGTCACAGTGCCTTCTTTCCGTGTTTCTCAGCTCCTCACAGTGCCTTCTTTCCATGTGTCCCCGGCTCCACAGTGCCTTCCTTCCATGTGTCCCCGGCTCCTCACAGTGCCCTCTTTCCATGTGTCCTCAGCACCTCACAGTGTCTTCTTTCCATGTGTCCCCACCTCCTCACAGTGCCTTCCTCGCGTGTCCTCAGCTCCTCACAGTGCCTTCCTCGCGTGTCATCAGCTCCTCACAGTGCCTTCGTTACATGTGTTCTCAGCTCCTCACAGTGCCTTCTTTCCATGTGTGCTCAGCTCCTCACAGTGCCTTCTTTCCATGTGTCCCCAGCTCCTCACAGTGTCTTCATTCGGGTGTCCTCAGCTCCTCACAGTGCCTTCTTTCCTTGTGTCCTCAGCTCCTCGCAGTGCCTTCTTTCCATGTGCCCTCAGCTCCTCACAGTGCCTTCTTTCCATGTGTCCTCGGCTCCTCACAGTGCCTTCTTTCCCTGTGTCCCAGCTCTTTACATTATCTTTCCATGTGTCCTCAGCACCTCACATTGCTTTCTTTCCATGTGTCCTAAGCTCCTCACAGTGCCTTCTTTCCATGTGTCCTAAGCACCTCACGGTGCCTTCTTTCCGTGTCTCCTCAGCTGCTCACGGTGCCTTCATTCAGTGTGTCCCCAGCTCCTCACAGTGCCTTCTTTCCATGTATCCTCAGCACCTCACAGTGCCTTCTTTCTATGTATCCTCTGCTCCTCACAGTGCCTTCTTTCCATGTGTCCTCAGCTCCTCACAGTGCCTTCTTTCTATGTGTCCCCAGCTCCTCACAGTGCCTTCTTTCCATGTATCCTCAGCACCTCACAGTGCCTTCTTTCTATGTATCCTCTGCTCCTCACAGTGCCTTCTTTCCATGTGTCCTCAGTTCGTCATGGTGCCTTGCCTTAGATCATCGTACTATCTGCCCATTTCTCCCCACACTTTGCCTAGCGGTGTGTCTCCAGTTCACCGCCTTTTGTGTCCCCAGCTCCATACTGGCTGTTCATAGACCCCGGCTCTCCCCACTTTCTCCTCAGGGGAGATAAGTAGGGGGCGCCATGTTGTTCTTCCTGTATCTCAACTGCTCATCTACCCGTCAACTCAAAGAGCCCGAAAAATATACATTCCAGAGTTTTAGTTGTATTAGTTTTCCCAGGAGAGGCAACGAGTAGGTGGGGGTCGATGCATCAATTTTCTAATATTACAGTTTTGCTCTTTCGGCTGATGCTGAATTGACGCGCCAAAAAGTCTGCTTCATGTGCATAGCTAGCGCTGTGTCTGCCTTTTTCTGTTGCATCTATTACTGATTATTGATATTCAATATATATTGTAATTTGACTGTATTTCTTCTGTCCTTATATATTTTGTGATGTTTTATCTCTATTCCCATTTCCCTTCTCCCTATCCCTTGAAGTGGAATGTTCCATAGAACGTTGGCGGGGGAAGGGTAGCGCCATTTTGTGTAATTTCAGCAGTGTGGCTCAAGGATATAATAAAGAAGTTCATGCTTTACTTTGCCTCGTGTTGCTACAGTTGCTGTCCTTAAAAGGGAAGAGGATGTGTCATAATGACAAAGGCAGCTGCTTAGTGTGGAACTGGGAACCCAGGTTCGAGTCTTGGCATTGGCTCAACAGGCTGTCATTCGGGACAAATCACTTAAACTCAAGATACCCAACAAACATCTGAATGTGCAATACTTGTCCTCATGTAAAGCCCCAAAACCTTAAGGGTCGAAGGCTGTATTATCCTGCTCGTTTGTAGTTTCCACGCTTGTTTTCTCAGGTAAATGACCCGCATGGATGGCAGAGTTTTACCTCATTACCGTTAAGTTAAATCTCAACTCTATATTTTAACTCTGTGACGTTTTTGAATTGCTTTTCTGCGGCAGAGTTTTGTTTAGATTAAATCACTGGATGGTCACTTAAAACTACAAAAAGAGCACATCATGAAATGAGAATAAGCGAGGCCCTTAACTTAAAGGAAAGGAAAGAAAAAAACCTTCACCCCAAGAATCCTAGAAAAAGTATCTCAAGGACTCACCTGACATCGTCACAAGCATCGGTAAAAGAAACAGAAAACTCATCTCTAGGTCTTCATGTGAGGTCTGACCAGACAATGAGTACCATCCTTGGCCCACAAGGACCATCTGTGGCCGGGCATGGGCAGGAAGTGATGGGTCGGGCAAGTATGCTCTGACTGGCAGTGAGGCAGGAAGTGATGTCATGGAACTTGCTTTTACTTATCTAGTGAAGAGATTATGTTCATTTAAAAACAAGTTCAAAAAGCTCAGTTGAGGTCAACGTGAGGCCAAACTTCAGTGACAACATCACACGATAGCTGTGCAGAGTGACCACAGCCACAAAGCAGCTACGAGTGGGGAGTTCTCAACTTTGTACATCAAATGTGGTTTCATCATTTCATAACTATTAGAACTTGACTATCCTTTGTGGGACACCCATGATGCCAAAGGACTCCAAACAAAGCGTTGCCGCCTCTGTTGAGGGCGTATTCCCCACCTCCCAATAGTTTTGAAAATTTAACATGGATCATAGCCAGTCAAGTCCATGTCTTAAACAGTCCATATAAGGTAAATCGCTGCTCATCTTTGAATTCTGATTGGCTGGTGCAGTGATGACACTGGCTCAGATGTTTAGAAGCCTTGGGGATGGTCTTTTCATTCTTCAGCAGGACAGACCTTAAATCATGTGAGTGCTGCTGAGTAATGTCAAATGTCTTCCAGTTGGATGCCCATGACTCCCTTCTCATAGTCACATACACACCGAAGGTGGATGAGGCAGGCCGGGGTATTGAGTACATGCATTCTGTCCTCTGCTCTTAGACACTACTTGCCTCTAGTTTCTTGTTCTTCTATGTTTGACCTTCCCTCTTGACTGATCTGCACTGGTCCCTTTTCTCAGATGAAGGGCTCCCTGACTGACAAGAATTGTCCAGCGGCAGATAGCAATTACCGGCATCCACATTTCTTTTAGAATGTTAACACCCGTGAAGATGTTCCTTAGCATTCTAAAAGAAATCTGGAAGCCTTGTGCGACTGCTGGAACCAGACTCCTTCTGCGTTGATGTCTCATGACGCTGAGACATGGGCGTCAGAGAGGGCAGGCAGTCAGGCAGGTTTCTTGTGACATATGCGCTGGTGCGCATGTGTCCCATATTTGCTATGTTGGTCCTCTGAAAATATGGGCTGATATGGTGCCAGCCCTACAATTCAATATATTGATGTCCTTGGAGACATCCCACATGACGTGAGCAGCGCCATGTTTTAAAGCAACCCCGGGCAGGTACAATAAAAGCCATGGTCTCCCCGAGACTGCTTATTTCTTAAGCAGCAGTGACGACCTGCCCTTTCCCAAGGATGGGGTGGGGTCATCAAGCATAACTGACCAACCCATCCCTGTAACGGGATGGGAAAGAGAGGGGTAATTTTTTCGGTACAATAATCACAATACATTGTATTGTGCTGTGATTACTGTAGTCACTCTGCATTTTGTGAAAAATAAATGTGTTTGCGCTAATATGTTGTGACCGTACAAAGTCATGAGACTCAACTCATGACCATGTGACGTCAGTCACATGCTGCTTGCTGTAAATGGATACACTAGGCCTGTTTGTGCTCAGTGTATCTGTTTATAGCATTTTTGCCGGATTCGCAGAGTAGAGCTTTCACTTTCAGCTTCTCTGCTAACTGTGGCTCAGAATGAAAAATTTCATAGCTTACGTGTCAAGAAGTTTCAATTCTATTAAGGACAAGGAGGTGAAGATTATGCTTCTCTTTCTTTCCTCTAAAGTTTTCAGCAGCCAATCACATTCAAATAAACAAAAAACTACATTAGCCATGTACCCAAATATATCACATGTCACATGTCACATGTCCCAATCACTGTAAGTTAACCCATATATATACAGATGACTCCATTGTGTGCTCTCTTTCTTGGGAACATAACATCGTAGGTACTGAAGTCTCCACCAATCCAAACAATGATCCAACATCTTCCAGACGATCCAACAGGGTCATAGAACAACCGAAATTGGGCCATATGTAGACATCTGAACTGGAGCCTAGGGAGCGTAGAAGGCAACAAGCTGTGCTCGACCCTATTTTCACACATGAAAGGCGATGAAAGCTGGAATCACCTTTTTAACCATTCTTCTGTTCATTTCCTAAAAAAGTTTTTAAAAAACAATCGCAAAGCCTGCAAATGGATATAGACAATACAAAATACCCCCAATATCACAAGGTGGGAAAAGAAACCATCATAGTTGTAAAACTTTGTTATGGAAAATCAATAAAATATATATGAATACAGTTATAGCATATAATGGGAGGGATAATCCTTGCCTCCATGTCCTTAATAGAATTTATCATTCTTGACGCATAAGCTAGAATTTTGTTCATTCTATGTCAAGACCGGAGGCTCTGAATAAGCTTGTTCAATGCTGCGTTACCACAACAGATGGAACATCCACAGTAGGCTTAAAGTAAAACATGTGAAATGTAGTTTTGGTAGACCAATCTGCTGCACACAGAAGGATACAAAGTTCCCCGGGGGGAGAGAGTGCAGCAGTGTGGAGAACCAGAAGAAGGGCAGAGTCAAGGAACTAGGGAAGTTCCTTTGTCGGAACTAGAGAGCCTCACACACCCAGAGTGCTAGGTGTGAAACACACCCTGACTGTAGGATGTTCAGTTTCATCATCGGCTCACTGCTCCTCGTCAGACCGGCGCTGCAATGTCTGACGGAATGCCAGGAGGCACTCTTTTGGCGGAGTTCTTTTGTTCCTTGCCGATGGTGTGTGTGAGTGAGAATAGGGAGTGTAGTCAGTGAAAAGTGAGTGAATGTTAAAGCAGGGTAAGCAGTCCACAATGGATTTTATTGGCGTGGCTGATTCCCTGATTAAAAGGGGTGAGAGGGGAGCTAGAGACTGTCGGGTATGCAGAAAACTAACTCAACCCCCTTATGTGGTCAACATGTTTCTCGCCAACCGGCGATTCGTCAGGACCTTAAAAAGGGTACTACACAAGAAAGAAATTTTATACACTGCTCATTCAGGAGGTAAAAAGCAATTGTAGAATACAACCTCACTGGGTCGGGTTCAAAGAGGGCCGGGGGTCCTGCTCTAATTAGTCGACCTAAGGGTAGGAGGAAAAAATAGAAAATAGCAAAGAGCGGGTCAACGCATACCTCAATATTGCAGTAATACATTAAGATGATATGGAGTGACTGTTTGGTATATGCTTTCCACACTGTGAGGGGGAGGGGGGCGTGTAGGGAAAACAGTCATACCGGACACAGGTGGTTGGTAATTTCCCTTCATAGTCAGTCTCGAATATGACGCAACTAATATCTCTCATTTGAGAAACCAAAGTGCAGGTAAAAACACTAATCTTAAGTGTAGAGCCGAATCTATCAAACACACACCCATTCCTGGGAGAAGAAAGGAAGGATCTTACCCTAAGGGAGAGTAATGCGGGCCTCGCAGTATGCTCCCGTGAGGCCAGCGTTGTCTGGTAATTGTACCTGAAAGGTATGGAATGGGAGGAGTGATTTTGTGAATAGCAGATCACAGGTTAGAGGACTAGTGCCTTATATGCAGGCCAAAGCAAGGGGAGGGCTAGGAAGGACCGGGCTCGTGCCTCAGCACAAACACACTGGGGGTGCGCGAAGGCAGGTTCCTGGCCGGCCTCGAGGGCTGATTTTACCCGGAACCACATATGCAGTCATTGGGTGGGTAGGGAGCCGTCCGCTCTATCCGGGTGTAGCCCCCGAGTCCAAAGGAGCTCCCAGCGCGGTGTCCAACTCATAGAGCCGGCACCAATGCATCAGCCAATGCTCGCAAGGCGCGAGCCTGAGCAAAAACAATGCTAGGCTACGGCGGGACACCGCGCAGTTCGCTTCCCTCAAAGCTCAGCCTAACAGCGGTTGGCGCGGCAGGGGAGAGGCGGGCGCTCCCCACCTCTAATCCGCTGGATGCAGTGTGGCGAGAGGGTGGAGGGGGCCCGGGCAGAGCCAAGAGCCGACCCCGTCACCGCCTGGAGCTGTGGGGTGGCAAAAGATGTTCGGATCCTCCGGTCGGGGGGGGGGAACTAGGGACAAGGCTTACCTGTGTACGGACGCTGGGACGGCGGCGACACCTACCCCTCACGCTCGCGGCACCTGGTCAGGGTGCGGAGCAGCTGGTGGAGTGTCCCTGTTGGGTCCATCGTTATGTAGGCTGTCCGCTGCCTCGCCGAGGCGCCGCGGGTTTGGTGGCGCCTCCCACTGGGCGATAGTGGCAACGGTGGCGGCCATGGTGGAAAGGTCGCTATCGCGGGTGGAAAGCTAAAACACAGTCTGCTGGGGGTTGGAGTAACACAAGAATCCTAGCCAATGATGGATACCATTCAGGTGATGGAAATCAGTGAATTAGACCCAACGTGAGTGGTGGGGGGGGTTGTTTGTGGGGGTTTGGGGGGTTGGAGGGAGGTTGGTAGGGGCAGGGGTTTGCCCATATACTGGTGGGTATGAGCTACTACCAACCAGCAACCCGGGGTGTAGGGTGGGTTCCCTACTGGTGTATGGGTTACTAGGCTCATTTGTAGAAGGACATGGGTCAGTGGGGTACTACAGTGGCCTAAGTGTTGGCATACCTCGTGGGTAGATCATCGAGGGAAGGGGAAGAAACTCTCTGATGGTGCGGAACACCAGTATTAGGGGATGGCCTGTGCCAAGCTGGGGTGTCAATCATGGTTAGAATGGGCAGGTGCAGGTGCCAGCTATGGTGTGTCATCTGGAGACGGTAGCCCAGGGGACTGCATCATTGAGCCCCACTGTATCGAGCTGGAGGCGGTGCACCCATCTCTGTTCAAGCCTAAACAGGGCCTGCCTGTTCATGGCTGGTTGAGACTCGAGCACTAACCACTGGATGCTGTCTGCAGGGTGATTGTGTAGTTGATAGTGTTCATACAGTCTTGTGTGGGTCCTGGAGCACCGTATGATGTTTTTGTGCTCTGTTATTCTGAGCTTAACCTGTCTCATAGTCATACCTACATAAAATTTGTCGCAGGGGCAAATCAGGAGGTAGATACATTTAGTACTCAGGCAATTCGTGTGTCTGTGAAGTTGCCATGTAAAGGAATCGGTGAGCTTGATTTCTTAACATTGTCTGGACTGGGGGCACACCGCACAGCCTCCGCAAGGGTAGTGTCCAACAACGGGGGGGGAGGTGCCACAGTGTCTGTTGCCCACTGCGGTGTTGTTTCCTGGGGCGCATGTGTATAAGGGAGTCTTTAAGGTTAGCCGTCCGTTTGAATGCGAACCTCGGTTTAGGTAACTCAATGCCCCCTGAGTTAAGGATGCCCCAATGTTTGTTCACAGTTTTTCTAATAAAGTTGGGGTTTCTAGTAAAACTAGTGACGCAAGTGATCAGGTCATCATGTTCCTTTTGGTGCACCTCAAGAAGGGCCTCCCTATGGTTGTTGAGTGCTCTCTTGGTTGAGTCACGTATCAGTTTAGTGGGGTACCCTCTATCCTGCAGTTTGTGTTGGAGGATATTAGCTTCTTGTCTGTAGTCGTCCTTGGAAGAGCAGTTTCTACGGACCCTCAAGAATTGGCCGAAGGGTAGATTCTCGCGTAGTGCTCTCAGGTGATGACCAATCTGCTGCCCTCATAATGTATTCTATGCTGGAACCTAAAGCACACAATTTCAATGCCATGGCTCCCCTAGCACAATGTGCTCCAAAACCGGAGATGTCGATACCTGCTTCCGATAGTATCTCATCGATCTGGCTAACATAGGAGAGGACACTTGTCTAAAAGGCTTTTGTAAAGTAATTAGCAGTTGGCCACCAAATTCCTGTCTTGCTTCACTAGTAGACGCCTCGTATTTGTTTAAACATCGAACAACACACAACTGAGAATTATCCAGAAAAGCCGGGTAGGATACCACCTGGAATTTGTTTTAGTACAATAGGTGTTATTGAACATACCTACCTCTTGGGGAAAAAACCTTGCCTGCCAAATCCTCGCCTTGAACATCAGATACCCATTTACATGAAATCACGCTAAGAGCATAGTGAGCTTGGCCGAAAGCTGTTTGAGCAACAAATCTCTGTTTGCCAGCCATCACTCCAGGAATCTGGGCACCACATTCACATCCCACATCGATGACTACTTGGCACCAGAGGATTGGACATAAAAGTGTCCCATTGTTAGCTTGCAGATCAAGGGATGCTCAACCAACTGCTTGCCTTCGAAAGGTCGATGACCCTTTGGAAATAGCAGCCCTAAAGTTATTCACTATTCTGTAGACCAAACCAAAAGATGCTGGGACAGAAAGATGTTTTCCACTATGCAACTCTCCCATGGGATCAACACCTCGCTCATTACACCAAGCCCATCATCGCCTCCAAGGTAAGGATAACGTTTGTGAGTGCTTTCTGCCCATGCTTGCCTGATGAAAAGAGCAGCTTGTTGCGAAATGCCTGGGGTAGACATCTATCCTGAAACTATCCAAGTCATCAACTTGAGTTGACCGGACAAGACTAGGAGATGAAGGAGGCCCTCTGGATCCGATAGCAGATCCGGACAGAACAGGAGTTGAACTGGGGGAGAGCTCACCAGAGCTAGGGCTACTAGGAACTACCAGGAAAAAAAGTTGAGCCCTCCAAAATGAAATCGCAAGAATGATCTCCAACCTCTGGCGTCTGACATGTGCCAGTACTTTGCGTATCCTGAGGAAAGGGGGAAAAGTGTAACCCCAAAACTGAGACAAAATCCTGGAGAAATGTATCCGTAGCTTGGGCTTCCGGATCTGGGTGTCTACTGAAGAACTAAAGTGACGGACGATTGAGCTGAGATGCAAACAACTCTACCCTGCAAGGACACCACAGGTTGGGAAGGCCCTGGAATACAGTGGGATGTAACATCCAGTTGCTGAAATCCCTCAGGTGACAGTTATTCCAATTGGTTATTGTGGTTTTTTTTCCCGGGAGACATTCTCCTGTGACTGAAAGCTGATGACTGAGGCAGACTTACCAGAAATCTTTGACAATCTCTACCAGTAGACAGGATATCATCCTCCTCAATTTGTTGATAGACCAAACAGCTGAGATGTTGTCCATTCTCAGCAAGATGCAACAATCCGTCTACCAGCGAACCCCTGTTGAAAGGGATCCTCACCTTGCTCCCCAGCCCCAATGGCTGACATTCAATTCAATTCCACTTCCTGAGAGGTGCAGAAAACTGCCTTGCCATTCCAGGATACCATGTGTTCCAAACACCATGTAATTTCTGGCTTCGCCTGAAAGGGGAACCTGTTCCAAATAAGATAGACCCTTCCTCAAATGTCGAATTAGTAATCTTTTAAGGGCTCTGTAATGGAGGGGACCAGAAACCTGGCCTGAATCGAGGAGTCTGGTAGGCCAACAATACTGGCAATCGGCCTCAATGATAAAATCTGGCTGCACAATGCAGACCTTGATTCCCTCTTGATGTTGCAAATCTTCTGGGAGGGAAGGATTAATTGTGTCTGGGCCAAATCTACCTGAAATCCCAAAAATTCCACTGGTGTGCAGGAGACAACACTGACTTCTGCGAGTTGACTATAAAACCCAAACTCTGCAGAAGTCAAATGGTCCATTAACCCCTTCGGGGCTAATGACGAGCTGGGCTCGTCATCGCGCTTACCTGTGGTGCGCTGATGACAAGGCCAGCTCGTCATGTAAAATGGGAAAAACAAATTTCCAGCACCAGAGGGGAAAAGCCTTAGCAGCCAAGCGGTTAAAGGTGAGTCCTGAGCATCTGCGGGTCCTGAGTCATCAAGAAAAGGTCATCTAGATATACAATCAAATGGTCTCTCCTGGCTCTCAGCGACTCCACCACCAGCCTGATCAGCTTGGTGAAGAACCAGGGAGCCAATGAGAGGCCAAAAGGAATGGACGTGAATTCCAGGTATTGACCTCCCTACTGAAATTGTAGAAATCTCCTATGAGGCAGATAAATGTGGATCGAAAGGTAGGCATTTTTCAGGTCCAGTAGAACCATCCAATCTCATTCATGAAGAATATCTCTTGGCAAATAAACGCCCTCCATTTTGAAATGTCTGTATAATATCCAGAAGTTGAAATCTTTCAGATTTAGAACTAAACGATAGCCACCTCCCTTCTTTTCAACCAGGAAAATGGGACTTAAGATCTACGTGGGTTGAGTTACCGAAAAACATACCGCCCATTTTTGTCCAACAAAGTTTGAATTTCTGCTTCTATAAGAGACTGTTTTCTCTGGGAAAACATGCATTTATTTTGGAGGACATGATTGAACTGGTGTTAGATAGAATTCTAGTTTGAGGCCTAGAATGGTCACTAGCACCCACTGATCCTGGGTAATCTGTCTCTAGGCGTCTGGGAACAACCCCATTCTTCCCCAAGGTTACCTTTGAAAAAGGGATAATTATCACTGTTATATCTTGCGTCTTGAATTACTCCTTGTGTCCCTCTGTGATTGCGGCGGAAGCGTGGATGGCCTCCTCTGGGACAGGTGGGGTGAAAGGTGGGCTCTGCTGGTTCTCCATACCATCTACCTCTGCCTCTGGATAGTATCCTTGTTGAGAGCCTTGATGGGAAGCCCGACCTAATGCATGCTGTGTAGGAAGGTAGAATCTGACTGCATGGTTGCCCCCTCTTTTTTCCTGGTGTTTTGATGGTTTTTGACTTAGTTTGGCTGGGATCCTGCTGTTCAGGGTCCCAGCCTATCTGCTTTCCTCTCTAAATTGATTGCATGTACTTTAGGTACACTCCAGTTTGGTTACTGGGGTACACTTGTGAGTCCCTAGTATATGGTACACCAGGTACTCAGGGCATATTTACCCCAGAGGCCTACCAGGGGCTGCAGAATGTAATATGCCACCCCTGGGAAGCCTTCAAAAATGACACCACAGGACTGCTACTGCAGCCTGGGTAAGGTGGTGCCTGCACCCATTACTAAGATATAGGCTACCTATATCTACCTTTAATCACTGGCACATATAAACCTATCAGTCCCTCCTATGGCAGGCCTTATCAATACTGAAGGCAGAGTGCCTGGTTTTGTGTGTGAGGGTGCCCATGAATAAGCTGGGCCCCTCTACAGCTTTCAAAGCCTATTCTCTGAGGCTGTTCTGTGATGCAGCCAGACCATATACTCTTAAGTGCATTATAACCTCGTGGTAAATACTAACTTTGGAATGGCTGCATGGAAACATGTCGTGTTTGGTGTCAAACACTTTGGAATCTTACCCCCTTCCCCGCCAGTCCTGGAGGCGGGGGTAGAATTCCACCATTCTAGAGGGAGAGACATGTACACACTGGTCTAACCGATAATAGTTTAAAAGAGCCCTGGCATCACAAAATGGATGCTGCAGCCACAGACACAAGTCTGGCCTCCTGCTGCTGACCGAAACTCCAGCAGGGGAGGCCTGGACAATAGGTTTCCTGTCACAGGGAGATGAAACCACCTCCCAGACAGGCTTTAGTGTATTGGGGCTGGGTGGGTGCACTCTGAGAGTACTTTGAAGTCAGCACTAAGGGCACATTTGGTATCCCTGTGCATAGCCCAGTTCAAACAGGTTGCAGGGGCCACTCTGTTGCGAAACTGGACAAAGGAAATGGGTGTAGCCACCCCTCTTTCCAGACCCTCCCATAGGTGGATCCCCAGAGTATGTCCAAGCCCCTTTCTTAGTATAAGTAAGGGACCCCTGGCAACAGGACTTTAGATTACACCTGGACAAAACTCTGAAACTGAATCCTGGAACGTTGACACTCTACTAAAGACTAGAGGATGAAATAATCTCTCTTGGGGTCACGTAGTGACTCCCCTGCTCAAGCAGGCCCCAACAAAGTATCTTGTCGGTCTGCATTTCAGAAGCTCCTGCCGAAGTATTTGCAACACCAGAAGAGGATTTCCAGACTTCTCAGAGGAAGCACCCGTGTACCCAGCAAAGCTGAGACCCTCAGCCCTCGTGAGTGACGTAAAAGCGGAACTCCTGCACACCATGCACATTTGCTAGTGTATTGACTTCTCGACATCCCCTGAAGTTGTGCTTTGGGTTACTTGTAGCCCAAGCCCCGAGCACCATCTGCACTGAAGATTGTGGGCATACACTCCACGAGTGTTCCGTGAGCACGCTTCTTGCATTTCCACTCGAGGCTCCTTCACGATCCCTGGTATGTCGACTGTTGAGTTCCTGTGAAGGCAACTCTGATTTTCCTTGGGTTTCTCTGGTTGCTCCCGACGTGCCCTGACTCCCCACTGAGTGGTGAGTACATCAGACCTTGCTGGTCTGCACCAAAGCATTTCTTTGATTCCTGCATGGGTTGCAGTTGCCAAGGCTTGTTGGGTGCAATCCGGGCACCAACACCGCAGCACTCAACATACTTTGTGGGACAGCTCCAATCCAGCTCCTTGTTGTCATCGACACCTCCTGGTCCTCGTGGCTGAAGAGTCAAGCTTCACCTTCTTCACCTGAAATCACCCGACATCTGAGGGCATTCGACTATCGTGCCCCTGGTCACTGGCTAGTGACCCAGACTCTGTCCCCTCTGTCCCCTCTGCTTTCAGGTTCTTCTCATCTTCGATCCAGGCTTGGATCACACCGGACACTTTCCACTTCTTCGGCAGCAGCACTTAGAAGCAGATCGCCATTGAAAACGACGACGAAACCTGACACCAAAAGACACCAATGCACTCGCTTCCCTGGGTGAGGTAACTCGAGTACTTAGGTGATCCCATGGGTGTTGACTCTGGAACCCATTAAGTCTAAAGGGGTTTGCTCAAAGTCCTCCTCTAAGTGTCCTTTATCTTTAAATTTCCAACCGCGACTTTCCCCATAGAAGTTAATTGTGATTTGCGGCTGTGTTTAGACATTGCATGCGTCCTCGTGGGTCCCCTGTGTCAAGAGGTGTGGCGCCGCGGCCAGGGCGACTGACGCTGGAATCTGGGGACCACGGTTCGATCCCCGGCTCCGGCGGCAGGTTAGCCCAGCACCATGTGACTCTGGGCAATAGCTCGCTTAATCTTCCCGACGGCCCCCAGCGCCTAGAGACCCTTACGGGTGATTGTGCGCTTTACAAATGTGGACTTTTACTTTTACTTTACCTTGGGTGGTTCCTGGTGGCTCCAGCGGTTCTACAGGCTCTAGGCCTTGTAACTATGTAAGTCGTGGTTCTTATACCACTTTCTTAATATGTGGTTTGGTATGCCTCTACGGCTCAAAGTATATTGTGCTAATTTACTGTGTGTTATTAAGTTTACTGAATGTATGTTTGCCTCTAGCCTCATAAAGAGACTAGTGGGATGTGTTTAGAATAAATACATATATTTTATATATATATATATATACCTGGTGTGGTTCTCCTTTCATTTGGTCATTCACGTGATTATAGACTGGTAAAACAAGCTGCTTTACATTTCTCCAATACTTAGCCTGAAGGCTGCTCTCCACAGCTACCACTAGGATAGCTTTCTATAAAGGTTGTCTTTAACCTAACACAATAAGGGTCGTTTGGACTGGTGCAAGGTGCCCACTAGAATAGTGGACAGCATATGCCAGGCCAACTTCTCACATGCTATCTGAAGCACCCTGCCCTGCCAAAAGGACTCCTTAAAAAAATGTAAGTAACAATTGGGCTTTCTCAAGTGTGGAGTATGTGAAGCAGAATCTGGCAAGTTCTTTAACAAATGGACCCCCAAACAACAGTCCCTCAGCCACTTGGCCGGCTTCAGAGGTGGCCAAATCGTTGAGCTTGGGGTCTATTCGCATGAGCATAGATGTCTAACGTTCCATTGTTATATGGCTATTAGGGTAATTCTTGACATTGCCAAGTTAGCATGAGCTCTGCTGCCATGACGCTTCTTTTGCGCACGTTACTATATGACTTTATTTTGCAAGACTTTGTGCCTTTCACATGAGAACTGTCTGCTGTCTGCGTTCCCTGCTGTCCCCGGAGTTTAGTCTGAACACAATTGTTGAAAATTAGTACGTTTTGGTGAACATTATCTGCGCCATCTTGCCTCTTCCCCTGATGCCACACTTTTGTCGTGCGCGCCCGCCATTTTAAGATGCCCCGATCAGAACAAACCCTTTTGCATGCCGCTGGCCCCTGACATAGCCCTTTGCCTTCGCTAAGCCTGCACGCTGACCACCCCCTGCTTGCACCTGCCTTGAGTCATAAACCCCTCTTCGGCGCTGCTCTGCCCCAGGCCCTCATCCTGTTCCCAGCGCGACACCTCCCTGCTTTCCTTTCATGATCTCCGGCCCTTAGATGCAAACCCCCTTTTTCCCCGTGTGCCCGTTTTGTCCTCCCCGTTCCCAAGCCGACACCCAGCTCTGCCGATACCATCCTTGCCCCTCCCCGTACAATAGAAAGCTTCCCCCATCAAAGAATCCCCGGGTTGATCAAAGCCCCCACCCCATGAGACCCGATCAAACCCCCCACATTCCGTGAATCGGCGGATTATCCAGCTGCGCGATGCTCATCACCTGTTGTGACTAGGGTGGGGACTTCAACTGTAAATGTGTATGGGAACGGGCCCAAAGGGGAGTTCCGAGAATGTCTTTTCCGTACATCAAAGCTTTAACATGTATGTGTAATCTACAATAAAGTCATAAATGTGTGTATAAGAGGCCAGGCCTCAGGAATACAGTTAGAGCACCTCAGAACGATACCTTCTGTCCGTTTCGTTGTGTTCTCCTCCGGAGAGAATAAAAAAACCTTGTTTCCTGCTTTCCAGTCTCCAGCGCCTGCCTCTTCATTTGATTTAATAACTAGAGGGTCACAGAGGCAATACCGCCGGGCAAATATCGATTGTCCCCGACCCGACTCAGGTTTTTACAATTGGCGTCCCAAGCGTGGGGCCCATCAGCGACTCGTGGATCCAGTGGGAGAGGTCCCGACGACAGAGTGAACGACTGCAACGATCGGGAGAGCTCTTGCCCAATAGACCCTCGTCTGGCAGCCGATCATCCGAACTTCACTAGTTCCGAACAGACCTCTCTCGAGTGATCTACGGTCCTGACTGGGAACCATCAGGAGTGCCGTGAGAAATACGAGAAAAAGAGGACGATCGGGCGCTGGATTCGGAAGACAAGAAACTGTCCACATGGTCCGGGTAAGGTCGTGTTGCCACGACAAGTTGCGAAAAAAAAATTTGTTTGATTGCTTGATTGTTCAAAAATACTAGTATTGCTCGTTTTATTTTTATTTTTTTTATTTGGAGATTCACTGTCTGCAAACGGAGAAACAACAGGCTCTCTCTCTTTGCAAGCAGTGGAGGATAGGCAGGGTAGCAGCCGTGCTTGTTTTCTTTCTCCCCCACTCAATAATTGCTTGAAACTGAACTGTTGTTCGCAAAAATATTGTTCCCTGGAGATTCCCTGTCTGCAAACAGGGAAGTGACCACCCTTTTTGCAGATAGTGAAAAGGGTAGGTAACGCAGATCTTTGCGGTCCTACTCATTCTCGCCATTGTTATTTATCGGTCTTTTGGTTTTTTGGTCCATGAGGTATTCACTGCCTGCAAACAACGTAGAATAGAAATATTCTGTCTAGTCTTTGCACCTAGTGATAAGATAGGCAGTGCTGACTTTTTTAGTCCCTCGTTACGAGCCGTCATGTCTGTCTTCTCCCCACTGATAAATAGCCTGTTTAGCCCGGACCGGGTGTTAGAGGTGGACCATATAGCTCCACTAGAAGGCACCCCTAATAAGGACATGTTCATAAACTATGGGTTAGTCACCATAGCTTATAATAAATTATGGCACAGGTATACCGAAGAGAGTCAAGACAAACAGTGGCCACTGGCAGGATCCTTTGACCTTGATAAAATAGAAACGTTAGAAATAGCCCTTCGAAATAATAAGACAACGCCAATTATGCTCGACAGTCTCGGTATGTGGCGCAGAGAGGCTACGAAACGACAGAGAAAAGACGAGGACAAACCAAGTAGAGAAATATACCGACAGGACAACCCCAGGACACCGCTACCCACAACTTATCCCCCGACACTATGCAAAGGACGACCAGACTTAGGGTCAGACCAATGCGCTTTTTGTAGGTATGTCGGACACTGGAAAGCCCAATGCCCGACTCTACTGAGCGTGAGTAAAGGCAAAGGGCCGACAAGAACGACAGACCGACAGTACGAGAAAAGGCGCGAGACAAAGAAGAACCCGACTTACATAGACAGACCAGACAGAACTACCACGTTTGATTATGCCCGATGGCACAGATTTCGCCAGGAAAATCTCAGCGGCATGCTCAAGTTCTCCTAGGTCGGGCAATGTCAAGACGGGAACCCAGCCTCGTTTAAAATTCACAGACGGAAAGAGATAATTATGACCAATAACTGTTTTTATATTTGTCTTGGGTCTTTGTATGTCGTACTTGTACTGTCCCCCGTCTGAGTTTGTGTGTATGTAATGTACAAATCTGCGTCATCCCTCTACACGTGTTTCCGTGTTACTCGACCTCTGTTAGCAGAAACTTAGCATAAAAGCAACCTGGAAAGAAAGAAATGGTAAAACAAAATCCGTAGACCATTAATGAACTTGAACTTTTAATTTAACACAACAAACAAGGAATAATAACGATAAACTGTAGAAAATGAAAGTCAAACAGAACATTCGCCCCCCCCCCCATTCTGGAACCTTCCAAAGTAGGGCAGGGTTACGGCTACGCCCAACCAACGGCAACCCATATAAGGCGAGCCCGGCCGCCAACTCTTGGTCAGGAAATCTTAACGTATGGGGGAGCCGGAGGAGAGGCAGGAGCCCGCAGCCTGGGCATTTGCAGGTAGTCCCGCCACATGTCTCCTTGGCCGGCCGCAACGGGCCTGGAAAGACTAAGGTAGTCCCGCCACATGTCCAGAGGAGAACGAGGCACCTCTTCCTTTTCTCTTCCGTCACAGCCGCAGCAGTCCTGGACGGCGGGATGTCCTGCACGTACCTCCACAACAATTTGTCCAAGTTGGGCTGGGAGGGAGAGGCGACGCGGACGAGCTGTTGAAAATTAGTACGTTTTGGTGAACATTATCTGCGCCATCTTGCCTCTTCCCCTGATGCCACACTTTTGTCGTGCGCGCCCGCCATTTTAAGATGCCCCGATCAGAACAAACCCTTTTGCATGCCGCTGGCCCCTGACATAGCCCTTTGCCTTCGCTAAGCCTGCACGCTGACCACCCCCTGCTTGCACCTGCCTTGAGTCATAAACCCCTCTTCGGCGCTGCTCTGCCCCAGGCCCTCATCCTGTTCCCAGCGCGACACCTCCCTGCTTTCCTTTCATGATCTCCGGCCCTTAGATGCAAACCCCCTTTTTCCCCGTGTGCCCGTTTTGTCCTCCCCGTTCCCAAGCCGACACCCAGCTCTGCCGATACCATCCTTGCCCCTCCCCGTACAATAGAAAGCTTCCCCCATCAAAGAATCCCCGGGTTGATCAAAGCCCCCACCCCATGAGACCCGATCAAACCCCCCACATTCCGTGAATCGGCGGATTATCCAGCTGCGCGATGCTCATCACCTGTTGTGACTAGGGTGGGGACTTCAACTGTAAATGTGTATGGGAACGGGCCCAAAGGGGAGTTCCGAGAATGTCTTTTCCGTACATCAAAGCTTTAACATGTATGTGTAATCTACAATAAAGTCATAAATGTGTGTATAAGAGGCCAGGCCTCAGGAATACAGTTAGAGCACCTCAGAACGATACCTTCTGTCCGTTTCGTTGTGTTCTCCTCCGGAGAGAATAAAAAACCTTGTTTCCTGCTTTCCAGTCTCCAGCGCCTGCCTCTTCATTTGATTTAATAACTAGAGGGTCACAGAGGCAATACCGCCGGGCAAATATCGATTGTCCCCGACCCGATTGAACTTTTTACAATTGGCGTCCCAAGCGTGGGGCCCATCAGCGACTCGTGGATCCAGTGGGAGAGGTCCCGACGACAGAGTGAACGACTGCAACGATCGGGAGAGCTCTTGCCCAATAGACCCTCGTCTGGCAGCCGATCATCCGAACTTCACTAGTTCCGAACAGACCTCTCTCGAGTGATCTACGGTCCTGACTGGGAACCATCAGGAGTGCCGTGAGAAATACGAGAAAAAGAGGACGATCGGGCGCTGGATTCGGAAGACAAGAAACTGTCCACATGGTCCGGGTAAGGTCGTGTTGCCACGACAAGTTGCGAAAAAATTTGTTTGATTGCTTGATTGTTCAAAAATACTAGTATTGCTCGTTTTATTTTTATTTTTTTTTATTTTGGAGATTCACTGTCTGCAAACGGAGAAACAACAGGCTCTCTCTCTTTGCAAGCAGTGGAGGATAGGTAGGGTAGCAGCCGTGCTTGTTTTCTTTCTCCCCCACTTAATAATTGCTTGAAACTGAACTGTTGTTCGCAAAAATATTGTTTCCTGGAGATTCCCTGTCTGCAAACAGGGAAGTGACCACCCTTTTTGCAGATAGTGAAAAGGGTAGGTAACGCAGATCTTTGCGGACCTACTCATTCTCCCCATTGTTATTTATTGGTCTTTTGGTTTTTTGGTCCATGAGGTATTCACTGCCTGCAAACAACGTAGAATAGAAATATTCTGTCTAGTCTTTGCACCTAGTGATAAGATAGGCAGTGCTGACTTTTTTTAGTCCCTTGTTACGAGCCGTCATGTCTGTCTTCTCCCCACTGATAAAAAGCCTGTTTAGCCCGGACCGGGTGTTAGAGGTGGACCATATAGCTCCACTAGAAGGCACCCCTAATAAGGACATGTTCATAAACTATGGGTTAGTCACCATAGCTTATAATAAATTATGGCACAGGTATACCGAAGAGAGTCAAGACAAACAGTGGCCACTGGCAGGATCCTTTGACCTTGATAAAATAGAAACGTTAGAAATAGCCCTTCGAAATAATAAGACAACGCCAATTATGCTCGACAGTCTCGGTATGTGGCGCAGAGAGGCTATGCAACGACTGAGAAAAGACGAGGACAAACAAAGTAGAGAAATATACCGACAGGACAACCCCAGGACACCGCTACCCATGACTTATCCCACGACACTATGCAAAGGACGACCAGACTTAGGGTCAAACCAATGCGCTTTTTGTAGGTATGTCGGACACTGGAAAGCCCAATGCCCGACTCTACTGAGCGTGAGTAAAGGCAAAGGGCCGACAAGAACGACAGACCGACAGTACGAGAAAAGGCGCGAGACAAAGAAGAACCCGACTTACATAGACAGACCAGACAGAACTACCACGTTTGATTATGCCCGATGGCACAGATTTCGCCAGGAAAATCTCAGCGGCATGCTCAAGTTCTCCTAGGTCGGGCAATGTCAAGACGGGAACCCAGCCTCGTTTAAAATTCACAGACGGAAAGAGATAATTATGACCAATAACTGTTTTTATATTTGTCTTGGGTCTTTGTATGTCGTACTTGTACTGTCCCCCGTCTGAGTTTGTGTGTATGTAATGTACAAATCTGCGTCATCCCTCTACACGTGTTTCCGTGTTACTCGACCTCTGTTAGCAGAAACTTAGCATAAAAGCAACCTGGAAAGAAAGAAATGGTAAAACAAAATCCGTAGACCATTAATGAACTTGAACTTTTAATTTAACACAACAAACAAGGAATAATAACGATAAACTGTAGAAAATGAAAGTCAAACAGAACATTCGCCCCCCCCCCCATTCTGGAACCTTCCAAAGTAGGGCAGGGTTACGGCTACGCCCAACCAACGGCAACCCATATAAGGCGAGCCCGGCCGCCAACTCTTGGTCAGGAAATCTTAACGTATGGGGGAGCCGGAGGAGAGGCAGGAGCCCGCAGCCTGGGCATTTGCAGGTAGTCCCGCCACATGTCTCCTTGGCCGGCCGCAACGGGCCTGGAAAGACTAAGGTAGTCCCGCCACATGTCCAGAGGAGAACGAGGCACCTCTTCCTTTTCTCTTCCGTCACAGCCGCAGCAGTCCTGGACGGCGGGATGTCCTGCACGTACCTCCACAACAATTTGTCCAAGTTGGGCTGGGAGGGAGAGGCGACGCGGACGAGCCTCTCCCACCTCCACCGATAGGAGGTTTCCCAGCCCCCGGCCCGACGCCGAACACCCCCAGTCAGGCGATGGTGCCAATACTTCCACAGCACCGAACGTACAATGGTGGCACCCCAGTACTTGCGCAGCACCGAACGTACAATGGTGGCACCCCAGTACTTGCGCAGCACCGAACGTACAATGGTGGCACTTGGGGAACACCGGATGTGGAGAGACCTTCATGCGGGGCGATGAAAAGGAGCGGCATGGAGTGCACCGGGAGAAGGAGACGATGTGAACGAGTCTCCCTCGCCCCCCCAGGTGGGGGCATCACAGCTGCACCCCAGCTGAACGTCCCGCTTACACAAAACAGGGACCTCTTCCTTTCACTCCGAAGGATCTCTTCCATTCTTGCAAACTCGACGAGAGTGGCCCCTGTAGGGCCTCAAAATGGCGTCTGGATCCGCTGGAAGGCGGGCCCCGGCCACTAGAGTAACTTTGGCCAGCCATATAACTCGAGCATTTGTCCCATGGAGCACGAGCCCCCATCTCCGACAGCATCTCCGCAGCCTTGAAGATCATACAAAGGTCCCCGGCGGAACCTTCGGCCTTTGCAGGTTTCCGGTAAGGGACGGCTGCCTTGATCGCCAACGAAACAAACATGACATTGCCACACCTTCTGTTAGCGTGAATTCTAGAACTGCCGAAAAGGACTCTGGTCCAAACTGCCAGTAATGGAAACATTTCCCCCTGATGCTGCTTCCGGACTGTGCCGGCCCCGCCCAAAATGGCGCTGGTATCAATCGGAACTTACGAACACCTCGTGGTGTTCCTTCGCACTAATATAAACTTGATGTTCTGAGATTTTATATGATCCTTTGTACACTTGGCTAGAAAAGACAAGGAGAACTCACACGACGAACAGTATGAAAGGATCCCCGTTACAAATGTTGATTACAAATGTACAATGTATTATATTTTTATAACTGATGTAAACCTCATTTACGACGCTCACGTACGGTATGCATATAGGAAAATAAATGCCCCCGAACCCCCAACCAATTAATAGACGTTTTAGTTACTTACAAATGAACGAGTAAAACTTTCCGATGTTTTTATTGCTGCAAGCGAAACCCCCCACTGTATGCACTTTAGCCATTGCCACGACCGGCCAAATACGACCGCACCCTCATAATCCATATGCTGAAATGATTTTGCAAAATAAAGTCTTTGAAACTATGGACGGGTATTGCATGCTTTATTTTAAAAAAATGTGGGATCGGTGGGAAAGTTTTTTTCTGTGCACCCTACTCTGCTCTCTCTTTAAGGTTAAAGGAAGATGGTTACCCAGCCCTGGAGGACGGATCGGATCAACAACACGACACTCCGCCTTCAAAGTACGCAACTGACCCATGAACTCTCGCGTAGAGGAAGACCTTGACTTCCAAGGATGGGTAAAACGAACGGTGTAAATGAGGGAATGTAAAAGGAGGGAGAAATAAAATAATGTAAATATTATAAAGTACCACGTTCCAAAGTATCAGGGGCCCAAGAACCGAAGAACCTTAGAACGCCACAGCGTTGAAAGAGGTTTAAGGACCCCGATAGTGAGATACATACTTTTGACTAGATACCTCGCACTAGGCACCTCTGGTTTCCTTTTTACGTTTCCCCGCACACGACCTATATGAACACACTACCCCCCCTCGACTCCAGAAACCATATCCCCAGGGACCCTGCCCCGAGGAGGAAAGACGAGTAAGAGGTAAGTAAAGGACTTATGAATCCATGTATTTGAATGTGCGCGAATGCTGTCTCCCACCCCCCCCCCCTTTTTTCCTCCCTCTGCAGGTTACATCAGAGATTACAGCCGAGGTGTGGCGAAGATCCGAAACCTTGCCATGTTTAATGCACGAAACGGACTAGCGCCGCAAGGTGGCGTCTAAGCATGCCTGCAGACTACTCACGTACCGAACAAACCCGAAAATTAGCACAACCCTGATACAAAGTGATCACCCTTAAACCAGACCGGACGAATGAACCCATGTCACGTATGATGCGAAACTATGAGGGAATGTGTGTGTGTGACTGAGGCGTCGACCCAACTGGTCGAAGGACCGAGAATGCGAGAAGTGCGACAAAATGGTACCTCCTTTCTTCTTTCCTTCTTCTCAAGGCGCGTCCCCTCTACCCTGTCTAATGCTCAAACTGCATGATTACAAGATCCTAACGCAGACCCGCGAATGCCCTTTACTGTGTAATGCACTAAATAGCCTTTCTTGAATACACTGCCACCCTCTCTGTTGCACGTGTACTATTTAGCCTGCCGTTGCACTCTCACTCTCTCTCTCCCTCTCTCTCTCTCTCTCTCTCTCTCTCTCTCTCTCTCTCTCTCTCTCTCTCTCTCTCTCTCTCTCTCTCTCTCTCTCTCTCTCTCTCTCTCTATTTCTGCACTCCCACTCTTCCGAGTGGTTAGCCCCGAAATTGGCAGACTGCCACCCCTAGCACCCCACCTAATTGGCTTCAAATACCGTCAGTATTTGCACAAAAACTTGTCTTTAATACAATCACCCTGAGACCGCGTCGTTACCTCTCCTTTTCCGCTAGAAGTCAATGAACCCAGGTGGGGCCGTAAGGGAAAGGACAGGTAAGACGACAGAGGTTCCCTAATCTGACCCGAAATAAGGGAACTACATGTCAACGGCTCCTATAGTATAAAACAAGGACCTCAGAATACGCGACCCTCCCCTCCCCGAATTGTCGCAATACCCAAGCCGAAAAAAAAATGATCACCCCCGTTACCTCCCCTGTATATGTCCCTGGTTGTTTCCCATAAAACCCCTGTCCTTCCTGATTAAGTAATCGGGCTGTAAAAGGTTACGTAGGATCCAGAATGATGTTTTACAAGGTTAACAGATTAGCCCAAGGTAAAGAAATAACCGAAATGAACCCCGTAGTAGTTTAAAAGCAGGATGCATCTATAGAAAGGAGATGTTTTAGTCATGTTCGCCTCTCAGCAAAATACCTGTGTAGTACCATGTTGATGACTCACAGTACCCTTTGTAAATGTAAAACTCTAGAGAACAGCATATCTTCGCCAGGTTCGTCTCACGAAGGTGGGTCACCATCAGATGAACTGTCGTGAACTAATTATGAAGGAAAGTCATAAGTAAATCCAACAGGCCCGTCACCGGTCATTTCATATGCCAGTTGTGAGAACGAGCATTTTCATTCTTTGCCTGGAGCTGGGAGAGAAATAGACTTTTTTGATTATCTCCATCTGCAAATTTTCTAAAGACTGTCTTTTTTGTTTAAGGGTACTGCTGTTGGAGGAGAGAAGGACCGGATGTGGGAGCACGAGGCCTGACTGCAGACTAAGGAACACCTGCGACATTAGCCAAGGCGAGACCACGACAGAAAAGAGCTGCAGGACGAGGCACTGTTTTCGACAGCATGAAAAGAAAGGGTCGACCTGATGCCCCTGCTCGACGTCCAGTGCCTGTCGACAAGTCCCCGCTCTCTGAATTCTGTCACACGCCCGCCTATTTGAAGTCTCTCGTTCCCCTAGTTTGTTCCCAATTTGGCCTTGCTCCATCCCCCTTTTTCCTCTGACCTACCCTATGGACTGTTTTGAACGCTCTTCTTCCATCGGAACTTTCTGACAATCACCTCAAAGGACACAAGGCGAAAAGGACCTTACCGACCAAAAACGCGAGGAAAGGGTCGTGCCCTGCAACGCAGAACTTAGAACAGAGCTGGACTCGTAGCTCCACCGCCGGTGCTCAACAGCTCCAACGAAAGACCACAAAGAACAATGAGAACGCGTAAAACTTAGAACATTTGACATCCACAATCACCGTTTTTGCTATGCCTCATTTCTCTCCCAGCCGCCATTGTATTGATCCTGCTCCAATCCGAATCTGAAATATGTAATAACCTGCCAGTTCACGTTATGATATGTACTTGCTGCGCGCTACAGAACCGTTTTTTGTATTACATTCCTATGACTTTCCTGCTGAACAAGTTTATCAAAGTTTATCAAATAGGCCCACCCCCTAAAAACTAGAAATCTCAAAATGTATTGTTTACAATTTTTTCATCTAGGGTTCCTACCGTTTTCCTTCTCATGCCCACCACAATAGACCCGAGTAGAAAATGAACCAGCAAGATGTCTTGAATATGTTAAAGGGAGGACTGTTGAAAATTAGTACGTTTTGGTGAACATTATCTGCGCCATCTTGCCTCTTCCCCTGATGCCACACTTTTGTCGTGCGCGCCCGCCATTTTAAGATGCCCCGATCAGAACAAACCCTTTTGCATGCCGCTGGCCCCTGACATAGCCCTTTGCCTTCGCTAAGCCTGCACGCTGACCACCCCCTGCTTGCACCTGCCTTGAGTCATAAACCCCTCTTCGGCGCTGCTCTGCCCCAGGCCCTCATCCTGTTCCCAGCGCGACACCTCCCTGCTTTCCTTTCATGATCTCCGGCCCTTAGATGCAAACCCCCTTTTTCCCCGTGTGCCCGTTTTGTCCTCCCCGTTCCCAAGCCGACACCCAGCTCTGCCGATACCATCCTTGCCCCTCCCCGTACAATAGAAAGCTTCCCCCATCAAAGAATCCCCGGGTTGATCAAAGCCCCCACCCCATGAGACCCGATCAAACCCCCCACATTCCGTGAATCGGCGGATTATCCAGCTGCGCGATGCTCATCACCTGTTGTGACTAGGGTGGGGACTTCAACTGTAAATGTGTATGGGAACGGGCCCAAAGGGGAGTTCCGAGAATGTCTTTTCCGTACATCAAAGCTTTAACATGTATGTGTAATCTACAATAAAGTCATAAATGTGTGTATAAGAGGCCAGGCCTCAGGAATACAGTTAGAGCACCTCAGAACGATACCTTCTGTCCGTTTCGTTGTGTTCTCCTCCGGAGAGAATAAAAAACCTTGTTTCCTGCTTTCCAGTCTCCAGCGCCTGCCTCTTCATTTGATTTAATAACTAGAGGGTCACAGAGGCAATACCGCCGGGCAAATATCGATTGTCCCCGACCCGATTGAACTTTTTACAGAGCCTCTCCCACCTCCACCGATAGGAGGTTTCCCAGCCCCCGGCCCGACGCCGAACACCCCCAGTCAGGCGATGGTGCCAATACTTCCACAGCACCGAACGTACAATGGTGGCACCCCAGTACTTGCGCAGCACCGAACGTACAATGGTGGCACCCCAGTACTTGCGCAGCACCGAACGTACAATGGTGGCACTTGGGGAACACCGGATGTGGAGAGACCTTCATGCGGGGCGATGAAAAGGAGCGGCATGGAGTGCACCGGGAGAAGGAGACGATGTGAACGAGTCTCCCTCGCCCCCCCAGGTGGGGGCATCACAGCTGCACCCCAGCTGAACGTCCCGCTTACACAAAACAGGGACCTCTTCCTTTCACTCCGAAGGATCTCTTCCATTCTTGCAAACTCGACGAGAGTGGCCCCTGTAGGGCCTCAAAATGGCGTCTGGATCCGCTGGAAGGCGGGCCCCGGCCACTAGAGTAACTTTGGCCAGCCATATAACTCGAACATTTGTCCCATGGAGCACGAGCCCCCATCTCCGACAGCATCTCCGCAGCCTTGAAGATCATACAAAGGTCCCCGGCGGAACCTTCGGCCTTTGCAGGTTTCCGGTAAGGGACGGCTGCCTTGATCGCCAACGAAACAAACATGACATTGCCACACCTTCTGTTAGCGTGAATTCTAGAACTGCCGAAAAGGACTCTGGTCCAAACTGCCAGTAATGGAAACATTTCCCCCTGATGCTGCTTCCGGACTGTGCCGGCCCCGCCCAAAATGGCGCTGGTATCAATCGGAACTTACGAACACCTCGTGGTGTTCCTTCGCACTAATATAAACTTGATGTTCTGAGATTTTATATGATCCTTTGTACACTTGGCTAGAAAAGACAAGGAGAACTCACACGACGAACAGTATGAAAGGATCCCCGTTACAAATGTTGATTACAAATGTACAATGTATTATATTTTTATAACTGATGTAAACCTCATTTACGACGCTCACGTACGGTATGCATATAGGAAAATAAATGCCCCCGAACCCCCAACCAATTAATAGACGTTTTAGTTACTTACAAATGAACGAGTAAAACTTTCCGATGTTTTTATTGCTGCAAGCGAAACCCCCCACTGTATGCACTTTAGCCATTGCCACGACCGGCCAAATACGACCGCACCCTCATAATCCATATGCTGAAATGATTTTGCAAAATAAAGTCTTTGAAACTATGGACGGGTATTGCATGCTTTATTTTTAAAAAAAATGTGGGATCGGTGGGAAAGTTTTTTCTGTGCACCCTACTCTGCTCTCTCTTTAAGGTTAAAGGAAGATGGTTACCCAGCCCTGGAGGACGGATCGGATCAACAACACGACACTCCGCCTTCAAAGTACGCGACTGACCCATGAACTCTCGCGTAGAGGAAGACCTTGACTTCCAAGGATGGGTAAAACGAACGGTGTAAATGAGGGAATGTAAAAGGAGGGAGAAATAAAATAATGTAAATATTATAAAGTACCACGTTCCAAAGTATCAGGGGCCCAAGAACCGAAGAACCTTAGAACGCCACAGCGTTGAAAGAGGTTTAAGGACCCCGATAGTGAGATACATCCTTTTGACTAGATACCTCGCACTAGGCACCTCTGGTTTCCTTTTTACGTTTCCCCGCACACGACCTATATGAACACACTACCCCCCCCTCGACTCCAGAAACCATATCCCCAGGGACCCTGCCCCGAGGAGGAAAGACGAGTAAGAGGTAAGTAAAGGACTTATGAATCCATGTATTTGAATGTGCGCGAATGCTGTCTCCCACCCCCCCCCCTTTTTCCTCCCTCTGCAGGTTACATCAGAGATTACAGCCGAGGTGTGGCGAAGATCCGAAACCTTGCCATGTCTAATGCACGAAACGAACTAGCGCCGCAAGGTGGCGTCTAAGCATGCCTGCAGACTACTCACGTACCGAACAAACCCGAAAAATTAGCACAACCCTGATACAAAGTGATCACCCTTAAACCAGACCGGACGAATGAACCCATGTCACGTATGATGCGAAACTATGAGGGAATGTGTGTGTGTGACTGAGGCGTCGACCCAACTGGTCGAAGGACCGAGAATGCGAGAAGTGCGACAAAATGGTACCTCCTTTCTTCTTTCCTTCTTCTCAAGGCGCGTCCCCTCTACCCTGTCTAATGCTCAAACTGCATGATTACAAGATCCTAACGCAGACCCGCGAATGCCCTTTACTGTGTAATGCACTAAATAGCCTTTCTTGAATACACTGCCACCCTCTCTGTTGCACGTGTACTATTTAGCCTGCCGTTGCACTCTCACTCTCTCTCTCTCTCTCTCTCTCTCTCTCTCTCTCTCTCTCTCTCACTCTCTCTCTCTCTCTCTCTCTCTATTTCTGCACTCCCACTCTTCCGAGTGGTTAGCCCCGAAATTGGCAGACTGCCACCCCTAGCACCCCACCTAATTGGCTTCAAATACCGTCAGTATTTGCACAAAAACTTGTCTTTAATACAATCACCCTGAGACCGCGTCGTTACCTCTCCTTTTCCGCTAGAAGTCAATGAACCCAGGTGGGGCCGTAAGGGAAAGGACAGGTAAGACGACAGAGGTTCCCTAATCTGACCCGAAATAAGGGAACTACATGTCAACGGCTCCTATAGTATAAAACAAGGACCTCAGAATACGCGACCCTCCCCTCCCCGAATTGTCGCAATACCCAAGCCGAAAAAATGATCACCCCCGTTACCTCCCCTGTATATGTCCCTGGTTGTTTCCCATAAAACCCCTGTCCTTCCTGATTAAGTAATCGGGCTGTAAAAGGTTACGTAGGATCCAGAATGATGTTTTACAAGGTTAACAGATTAGCCCAAGGTAAAGAAATAACCGAAATGAACCCCGTAGTAGTTTAAAAGCAGGATGCATCTATAGAAAGGAGATGTTTTAGTCATGTTCGCCTCTCAGCAAAATACCTGTGTAGTACCATGTTGATGACTCACAGTACCCTTTGTAAATGTAAAACTCTAGAGAACAGCATATCTTCGCCAGGTTCGTCGCACGAAGGTGGGTCACCATCAGATGAACTGTCGTGAACTAATTATGAAGGAAAGTCATAAGTAAATCCAACAGGCCCGTCACCGGTCATTTCATATGCCAGTTGTGAGAACGAGCATTTTCATTCTTTGCCTGGAGCTGGGAGAGAAATAGACTTTTTGATTATCTCCATCTGCAAATTTTCTAAAGACTGTCTTTTCAAACTTGTTTAAGGGTACTGCTGTTGGAGGAGAGAAGGACCGGATGTGGGAGCACGAGGCCTGACTGCAGACTAAGGAACACCTGCGACATTAGCCAAGGCGAGACCACGACAGAAAAGAGCTGCAGGACGAGGCACTGTTTTCGACAGCATGAAAAGAAAGGGTCGACCTGATGCCCCTGCTCGACGTCCAGTGCCTGTCGACAAGTCCCCGCTCTCTGAATTCTGTCACACGCCCGCCTATTTGAAGTCTCTCGTTCCCCTAGTTTGTTCCCAATTTGGCCTTGCTCCATCCCCCTTTTTCCTCTGACCTACCCTATGGACTGTTTTGAACGCTCTTCTTCCATCGGAACTTTCTGACAATCACCTCAAAGGACACAGGGCGAAAAGGACCTTACCGACCAGAAACGCGAGGAAAGGGTCGTGCCCTGCAACGCAGAACTTAGAACAGAGCTGGACTCGTAGCTCCACCGCCGGTGCTCAACAGCGCCAACGAAAGACCACAAAGAACAATGAGAACTCGTAAAACTTCGAACATTTGACATCCACAATCACCGTTTTTGCTATGCCTCATTTCTCTCCCAGCCGCCATTGTATTGATCCTGCTCCAATCCAAATCTGAAATATGTAATAACCTGCCAGTTCACGTTATGATATGTACTTGCTGCTCGCTACAGAACCGTTTTTTGTATTACATTCCTATGACTTTCCTGCTGAACAAGTTTATCAAAGTTTATCAAATAGGCCCACCTCCTAAAAACTAGAAATCTCAAAATGTATTGTTTACAATTTTTTCATCTAGGGTTCCTACCGTTTTCCTTCTCATGCCCACCACAATAGACCCGAGTAGAAAATGAACCAGCAAGATGTCTTGAATATGTTAAAGGGAGGACTGTTGAAAATTAGTACGTTTTGGTGAACATTATCTGCGCCATCTTGCCTCTTCCCCTGATGCCACACTTTTGTCGTGCGCGCCCGCCATTTTAAGATGCCCCGATCAGAACAAACCCTTTTGCATGCCGCTGGCCCCTGACATAGCCCTTTGCCTTCGCTAAGCCTGCACGCTGACCACCCCCTGCTTGCACCTGCCTTGAGTCATAAACCCCTCTTCGGCGCTGCTCTGCCCCAGGCCCTCATCCTGTTCCCAGCGCGACACCTCCCTGCTTTCCTTTCATGATCTCCGGCCCTTAGATGCAAACCCCCTTTTTCCCCGTGTGCCCGTTTTGTCCTCCCCGTTCCCAAGCCGACACCCAGCTCTGCCGATACCATCCTTACCCCTCCCCGTACAATAGAAAGCTTCCCCCATCAAAGAATCCCCGGGTTGATCAAAGCCCCCACCCCATGAGACCCGATCAAACCCCCCACATTCCGTGAATCGGCGGATTATCCAGCTGCGCGATGCTCATCACCTGTTGTGACTAGGGTGGGGACTTCAACTGTAAATGTGTATGGGAACGGGCCCAAAGGGGAGTTCCGAGAATGTCTTTTCCGTACATCAAAGCTTTAACATGTATGTGTAATCTACAATAAAGTCATAAATGTGTGTATAAGAGGCCAGGCCTCAGGAATACAGTTAGAGCACCTCAGAACGATACCTTCTGTCCGTTTCGTTGTGTTCTCCTCCGGAGAGAATAAAAAAACCTTGTTTCCTGCTTTCCAGTCTCCAGCGCCTGCCTCTTCATTTGATTTAATAACTAGAGGGTCACAGAGGCAATACCGCCGGGCAAATATCGATTGTCCCCGACCCGACTCAGGTTTTTACACAATGAGCAAGGTTGAAAAACATGCCTCTTGTTATTCTGTTCTGTCCTATTACCTAGACCTAGACAAAACATGCTACACACAGCTGCACTGCTGGAGAGCTCATGCTTTGATATTACAGGGTTGCATGTTGTTCACACACACTTGGAGGGAAACCATTCCATGGAGAAGAGCTATGCTGTTCCCATGATGTAAAGATTTCATCTAGGCTCTAAGGTATGGGGTCTGCTGACAAAGCCCAGAGATCTTCCTATATATAAAACCTGAACTTACCAAGGCGAAGGTGGTTGGGCCTTTTAGCCCTTTTTCCACTGTCTGTATATGATGACATCCCCCTTCATATTCTATGGTATTGTAACAATGCTAACTGTTTTAGGTTTATGCCTTTTGCTGCTGGTAGTGGTTTGTATACTGCATTTTAGAGCACAATAGTTAAAATAAACCTTTTGAACTATACAGTGACTCTGACAATCCTTAATGTGGACAAGTACGAGTGAGTGAGGGAAAGGGTATGCCTTGCAACCGCGAGAGTCGGGAGTGTTATGTTCTGGGTTGTCTAATCATTTGTAGCTTTGTGATTATGTAGGAGAACAAATGAGACATTATAGCTAGTCGGTTTTGGGATTTTGGGTACAAAGGTGGAAGGAAGGTACCACCCTATACACTGGAGTCCTGTTTTTCTGCGCATAGTTCTGTGTATGTGCAGAATCCCTGCAACACCAGGGAGATAGTGCCTTTTTTGTTTCCCAGTTTGCAAATGGCCCTTTGCGCCCAACACCCTCAGACATCGGGCTCGCATGAGCCAACAGGCAGAAACAAGTTGATGGTTTGAGTGGTGATGGGATACTAGTTCCTCTTTTTGTCCACTTTGGTTTTTAACACCAAGTGGTATTCTATTTACTATAAAGGTCAGTTTGGCATATCAATATTATTGTTTTTTTTAATTATGCTAAGTCATGGGTCCATACTTAGTCAAAAGTGCCTCCCTGATCTGCAGGTGCAGGCCTGATCTCCATCAAACTGAGTTTTTGAAAAGCGTAGGGGGCTCCTATGATGAAGCACGACACCTTATGCTGTGTGAGGACATCCCGTAACATTTTTGTGAATGCCCAGAGATAGGCAGTTGTAAGATGTATCATTCCTTTAAATAGTTTCTCAGGTGGCTTAGTTCTGTTTAACAATTGTGATTGGAGGCCAGCTCACCCTTGAGGCTCCACAGCCTCTAGTTCCCTACCACGGATAGTATTCTTGGTAATCTGTGTATTGATGACATTTTTGTGGGGGTGCTCTTGCTTTCCGTCGAAGGGTTTAAGGGCTGCCAGTCCTGTTGATACGCATAGTTGCGTAAATGATAAGTAAAGAGACCCAAGGCTTGGACTAAGGCCATATTAACTGATTGCTGTACACTGCAGTCAAGGGAATGCAGCATATCCAATTCCAACTGCTCATCATTATCATTAGGGAAAGCCTCCAGATAGGGTTCCCACTGTGCCATTGTCTTAAAATCCGTCTAATGCTATTGGTAAGTCAAGAGAGAGAGGGGAGTGTGGCCCCAGCCAGGCAAATATGTTGCCTCCATTTAAATTGCTGAGGGAGCAGCCTGGAAACACTCTAGGCCAAGTCTGCATCAATAATTAACAACCCTGCACTATTTTTATCTTACAAGGCATTAGGGGAGCAATATAGGTCCATCAAACAAGTAGGCTCAATAAACGCTGCTGGCAGGACGATCACGAATGCTTTGTCGGCTTTTACGAGCGTCGTGGGAAAAGACCTGCACATGCGCAATGGAAGCGCAACCAAGTATGAAAATAGAAAAAGGACTACATCCGTAAGACAGACAGACGTAGTCTGCTCCCGCTCCACGGAGGCAAAGTCAGAGTCAGGGACAGCTGACCAACATCAAAAGGTATCACCTCGCAGCGCGCTCAAATATAATCAGAGGAAGAACAGTACGACGCTCAACAAGCACAATCAGCACACCACTGTCGGCGAAGTTTGCAAGTGTAAACAAAGTAAGCCACACAAAGTGACACCAAAACCAGACTTCGGTAAATGCCTTAGATGTATTTGAATGTGATTGGCTGCTGAAAACTTTACAGTAAAGAAAGTAGCATAACTAGAGCCTCAAGTCCCGACATAGGGCCAGGTTTTGATGTCATTAGGAAATGCTCCAGACTGGATTCGAATTAAGCTAATCCGATTCGGAGCCTATGTTTCCGACATAATCGTCCTCCTTTCCGGATGACCAAGTATGATGCGAGGAAGCCATCTGGGCTCACTGAATCGGTTCCGAAAGTGATTCAAGCAGTCCAAATCATTCGGAGACGAATCGTCCAGCTCAATGGGGATGGTTCTGAACGAGAGAGTACGATGACTGTTTCTGACAGCTGTACCGACTCGATTTTGCCAAAAAGAAACGGCTGTGGGACCGTAGCAGGTTTCCCTTTCACCCGGGGCCATCCGAATCAGTCACGGGGGGGGTACCCATGGGTCCTCCCTTTCCATGCATGCACAGTGCCTGCCACAGGGTGCACGCTTTTCCCCACCCATCCCTTTTTTCATTTCAGAGTCTATGTTCACGTTGGGTTCACAGGCTCCCATTGAATTCAATGGGAGTCCGACCGAACCGAGCCTGTAAACATACAGACACATTGTAATCAGTCAGTGGGACTCCTGGAGTGCAATTTGAATGGAAAGCTTTCCATAACTGACTCGTCTGGACGGCTTTCCTAGCGACTTCGAAATTGGGCCCATAGAATCGGACACCTCCCTCTGCGACAGTGAGTGGCAGCACAGAAACCTGGGCCTCATCTCACCAACCCACAAGACAGACTGGGACAGTTACTGCTTTTATGGCTAATTCCTGTTCTCGTGCTTAAGTCTGTTTTGTTGTTTTAAGATTCATTCTTTCTTGTGATAACCCTCTGATTCCTCCTGCTGCATACGGACAGTTGATTTATCATATGGGAATCCTTGCTCTATGAATCCTGTCCTGAGAGCCCAGGGCCTCATCTCCTCCATAGTGATGTGGTCCTTGCATCCTAAGTATTATTACCTCTGAGGTATTTTGGTCTTACCGTTTTTCTTTGGTTATAGTTTCTGGTGTCGCTCTTACTAGCATTTTCCATTCCTTGTGCAATACCGTATTTCCCTCCTAGGTTGTTATCTCCCCTGTTGGATCCTTTCTACTAAGTTAGGCTCCATTGCCAGAATTTGTGGGCGACTTGTTGAACTCTTTTCAGGTACCCGCTACATAGCCAGTCCATAGCTTTCGATTTCTTTTAATCATATGAGAGCACGCAACCGATCCACAGGCCTTGCTTACCTGTACACTTTCTTCTCACCACATGACTCCAGCTATCGGTGTATGGACATACTTATTTATTTTTGTTTCTATGTAGTAGTCTTGTATACTTTTTCGTTGACATCGACCACGTGGTGTGTGATTGTGGGTATTGGGTTATAAGGTCCTACCACCTGGGCACGTGGCATGACTCTGTTCCCTCTCCTTTTTACTTAGGTTGGTGAGGATTTTTCCCCATCTACTCGAGCTCCAGTGTGCATGTTTTTAATTAAGGTCTCAGTATTTAAGTTATTCTACTGAGGATCTGCTGTCTGTATCAATTTCAGATCGCCCAGATGTGTGCTGCCCCTTCTACTCATCCACATTGTACCCTGAAGAAGGTGTGACCCTTGTACCTGGGTCTCGCACCGAAACGTGCGTCTGCACATTTTTTCTACATGACTCGTGCAACTCTTCTACAAGTCTCGATACTATCAGTTGTTCCTGGAAAACGTAGTGGATTCCGTAAGTTGTTGTTGTTTTTCCTGAAGGCAAATAGCGATCTAGCAAGCCTATTTTCATCGCTGTTGATGTTTAAAAGATGCCATTGAGTGTTCACAATTTGTCTAATTCTGCCATCCAAATTCGAGTGTTTGGTGACACAGACCAATTTCTCTTCTTTGTGTTTATTCTTCGGAGTAAACATACTCTCTCTATTGTAATAACGTGCCCTCTTGAGGGGCTTTCAGATATTATAATTATGGTTCACTCGTCTGTCTGGGTGGTGTTCTTGTAGTAATTTTCTTATAAATAACTGCCTTGTGTATCTATTTTATAATACTATTTATAATCAATGTATGTATTTTGCTAATATTGCGCATTACTTACTTGCACAATAAATTAAGGTTGTATATCCTAAATAAAAGGAACAATTATTTATCACACAGGTTCTTATTTCTGCCCTTTTCATCTGCACACTGTGCTTGCTCGTTAGTGAGGAGATTATCTTTTCCCCTCTTCCTTATATCAAGACGTTGTCGCTTTATTTAAGAAATGGGTTGCATGTAGTGGGTTTGGCTGTTTGACTATTATGGTCTTTCTGACCACTTTCTGCCTGCCCTGTCCAGCCTGTCCTTCAGTTCTCCCTTGGAATTCAATAGGGCCCATTATCCTTCTACACTGTCCGCTGTTCAAAGAAGGTCCAAGGCAGATTATTGACTGCTTCTTACTTCAAAAACTGGTCCATCAACTTCTCCATGCTGTGAATAAACATGGCTTTTACCTGTATGATAGGCACATATCTTCCT
The DNA here is from genome assembly GCF_964261635.1 of Lissotriton helveticus. NCBI lineage: Eukaryota > Metazoa > Chordata > Amphibia > Caudata > Salamandridae > Lissotriton > Lissotriton helveticus. The sequence continues at coordinate 2,061,868,427 of NC_136065.1, forward strand.
TTCCCAGGACTTCTTCCCTGAAATTCAGGCTGCCCATCAACGTTTCCTCAAACTACACCTTTGCTCTGACAGCTTGGCATTCAATACCAGCCTTCTAGACCCTGAGGTCATGCTCACACACTCCAATAAAACCACATATTTCTTGATCCTGGTCAATTAGAGGGGGGCCTGAAGACAGTTGTGCCAACTGACACATCTCATATCCCCCCCCCAAGGACACTCATTGCAGGGCCTCTCGCTCCTGTGCCCAAGAAAGTCCGGTCAGATCCTGCTGCACCAGAATGTATGACGTTACAACGCATACATTTACAACGCATGCCTTTACAACACAGTTTTTACATCGCAACATCCTTTACAACGCATACATTTACATCGCATACCACTACAACAAATGTTTTAAAACTACATTTACAACGCATTACATTACATTGCATTATACCTTTACAATGCATACCATTATATTGCATTTAATGTAAGTGTTGGATAGTGCAGGGTAAACATTACTATTCTAACTCCAGGGGGTGCAACAGTAGGGTAAGTGTTGGATAGTGTAGGGGTACTATGCGTTGTTATGAATGAATGAATGAATGAATGGAGTCTTCTAAAGCGCAACTTAGCCCAAGGGCTTCAAGGCGCATAAACAGGTCAGGTAGAAAATAGTAAACCAGGGGAGTTACAGATACGCTTCAGAGAAAAAACAGGTTTTCAGTGCTCTGCGAAACAGTGCAAGAGAGGGTTGCCTCAAGAGCTCGGGGGGGAAGGAGTTCCATAATCTGGGTGCGACCATGGAAAACCCTCTACCTCCCCATTTGGTCTTATTGATCTTAGGTACCTCAAGAAGATTTTTGCCAGAGGAGTGAAGAGATCGACAAGGAGCATAGGGATGTATAGGTGACCTAAGACTCTCAGCACCTGTTCCATGGAGAGCCCCGTGGGCAAGGCAAAGAATCTTAAAGGAAATCCTAGATTGAATAGGAAGCCAATGTAGACTTTTACAGGCTGCCGATGCCGAGGCACGTCTAGGGAGGCTAAGAACCATCTTTGCAGCCGCGTTCTGAACCATCTGAAGGCGATAGATAAGACTCTTATTAATGCCCATGTAGAGGGCATTACAGTAGTGAAGTCTCGAAGAGACTAAGGCCACAGTGGCAAGTTTCCGGGCATCAGGGGACAGATAGTGAGCAATTTTTCTGAGGACCTTGATGATGCCACAAAGGGTGGAGACAGTCCTGCTGACTTGACGGTCAAAGGAGAGTGCGGAGTCCATCAGAACCCCTAGGTTCTTGGCAAACTGACCGGGGGGGAGCAATCCCCAAGACAAGCCGGCCACCAGTCGTTGGACCAGACATTCTGACTGCTCCCGAAGATCAACACCTCCGTCTTCTCCCCATTCAGTTTCAAGAAGTTCTGAATCATCCACTGAGACACCGCCTCCATACAGTTCCTTAAGTTCGAAGCCGAGTCCTTAACAGGCTGCGAAAGAGAGACTATTATTTGGGTGTCATCTGCGTATGAAAGCACTTCCAACCCGAACGATCTAACTATCCTGGGAAGTGGGGTCACATAGATATTAAATAAGGTAGGGCTCAACGAGGAGCCCTGAGGGATCCCACAATGTACAGGCTTCGGGGTGGAAAGAAACTGGTCCAGCTTCACTCTCTGTTCTCTTTCAGTAAGAAAGGAAGACAGGAGGCTCAGGGTAGGGCCTCCAACCCCAATCTCCCTAAGGCGAGAGATCAGAATAGAGGGAGATAGGGTGTCAAAAGCCGCCGTCAGGTCTAATAGGACTAGAAGGGTGGTGTGGCCTTTATCGACCTGAGAACGGATTTTGTTAACCACTGCCGTTGGGGCCGTCTCAGTACTATGAGAGCTCCTGAAACCATGTTGGGAGATATCAAGAAGGGCCGAGTCCTGAAGAAAGGAGCTAAGATGTCGATTGAGATGGAATTCCAACATCTTAGCCGGGGCAGGGAGGAGTGAAATGGGGCGGAAGTTTTTCAAGACCCCTGGGTCTAGAGTGGACTTCTTAAGTAGGGGTTTAACGACCGCCAATTTCCAGGAGGATGGAAATACTCCTTCAGAAATAGCACGATTCATGACATTCATGAGGGGGAGAGTCACAACATCCCGGCAGGATTTGAGAACTTTAAGCGGACAGGGATCGAAAGGGGACCCTGATTTGATGTTGTCCAAGAGCTGAATTGTCAGCTCAGGAGTGAGTAAGGGGAAGGACAGGAAACTGGGTGGGAATCCAACAGATGTGCTCGGAGCTCTGGATGAAGCCAGAGTGTCAGAAGGAATCATACTCTGATTAGATAATTCAAGGGAGCTATAAATATGCGTTGTAATGACATGTGATGTAATGCCTGCGTTGTAGTGATATGCGATGTAGTGTCATGCGTTGTAGTGACATGCAATGTAATGGATGCGTTGTAGTGACATGCGTTGTAAAGGATGTTGCGATGTAATGACTGCGTTGTAAATGTAGTGCCATTTAAACGTTGCGTTGTAAAGGTTGTTTCCCGCTGCACCATAATAAACCACCGTTATTCTCATGCCCCTCTCCACTTGCCCGGGCCCTTGCAGACACCTGACCCACAGCCATGGCCTACCGCCCCACCCTTCCACAGGGCCCTGCGCCACGGGTTATGGATATAGTACCTGGCCTCCATTCTGCACTCTCTCACATCATACCCCCTTCTTTATTTCTCCATTTGTCTTGCTTTCTTTCCTCTTACTCTCTTTTTTCTTGTGCTTTCTTTTCAGTTCTGTTCAATTTTTGCTTCGAATTCTGTTTTCCCTTTTTGTGACCTCTGCTTCCATTTTTTCTTGTTTACCCTCTTCTTTGCCTTCAAAACCTCTCAGCCATTTCCATTTACTCCCGATTCTCTGTACTTGCTGCCATCAATTTCTTTTATTGTCTCATTACCTTTATCCTCATTTCTCACCACTACCCGTTTTTGTTTCTCATTTTGTCTTTAGCTGCAAATTTCTCTCATTTATGCCTCATATGTCCTGTGGTCACAGCGCAAGAACTAACTAATACAATATTCCAATAAATGTATTTTAAACATACAATGTGTTAATATTAGTACGGTTTTTTGAGTGTGACATTCTAAGTACAAAAGGTGGGTTTCCTGGATACCACTATGTCCCTGGGAGAGGGGCATTTGCCGGAAAGCACTTGTCCCCCATGAAATGGGGCAGAGTGCCGGTCTGTAGTAAACTAGACCCACCTTCCTCACACATGACACATTGTACTAAGTCCTTGCATGATAGGGTTAGGGAGTCTATACCTGTAAGCCTTGGATATATTGCTAAAATGTGTAACAGTGTGACAATACTAAAGATTAAAATATGATCTATGTACAAGATCACTTTTTTTTCAAAATGTTTGAGTAAGTGTAGTGTGGAGTGTTGGTAGAGTGCATATCAAAAGTGATTGGTGCAACAAACTGTAATAAATATCATGAAATAATAGGTCATAAACTAAGTCAGTAACTAATTCTTGAATCATATAAGTCTGTTTGTTGAAAATTTTATCGGCCGTCAGCATAATTTCCAGAGCCTTCATGATGCAGTATTTTGGTTTTAGACTAGGAAACTTAGGTTAGCTGAGCAAATTATTAATTAGTTTTTCTTTGGCCTCACAGTGGCAATGGTAAGTTTGAGGACCATGTCCCAAAGATGCGGCATAGTCTTGACTTTATATATAAATGAATCGTTTTGAATGAAAATATTGTTAGGGTAATATTTTTATTAGGTGCTCATGCACAGTGTAAGATAAGAGCAGGAAGTGTTGTGATATGCAATTCACCAAATTAAGAAAAACCAAAGTTGCCTAAAGTGAGTGCATGGACGTTTTCTTGCTGCTGGATGGAGTTAAATCGATTGATTTGATTGATTGATTTGATTTGATTTAATAATTTATAGAGCGCATGAATGCCCTGAGGCGTCTTGGCGCTGGGTCAGATGCATAGAATCTAGGACTGCCAAGTTGGAAAACGGGCTGAGCCAAGAAGAGCCAGGTTTTTACGGCTTTCCTGAATGCTAGAAGTAATGGGCTGTTTTTTATTGATAGTGGCAGCTGGTTCCAGGTCTTGGCTGTGTGCAGCAAGAAACTTCTCCCCCCCCATCTTAGTTGTTTAAATCTGGGGGTCTTCATCAATTTCGCATTGCTAGATCTGAGATTCCTCGTTGGTACATATTGTTTTAGGTTATGTTTTAGAAAATGGGAACCAATCCCATGGAGGGTCTTGTATGCCAGGCAAGCTGAATTGAAACGCACCCTTTTCTCCATTGTAAGCCAATGCAGGCCCCTGTGTCTGTGGGCTACTGATTCACAACTGAACTTTGTTGGCCCTCAGAAGAAAAATAAAGACATGGCAGTTTAATCAATAACCTGCTTATCATTCTGCCATGTCCGCAGCGCCGAGACGCCCCTGGGCATTTGCGCGCTTTATAAGTTTAAAAAATAAATAAATAAATAAATATCATGGTTAACGGTATCGAAGGCTGCCGATAGGTCTAGAAGAATCAAGGCAGCCTTCCTGTCTGCATCCAGTACACTCCTGAGCTCCTCCACTGCCATGATCAGTGCTGTCTCGGTCCCGTGTTCTTCCTTAAACCCATACTACGATTGGTCTAAGGCGTGGGTGGACCTAAGGAACCCTGCCAGCTGTAAGTTTAGAATCTTTTCCAGCACTTTTGCCAGAAACTGTATTCTTGAAATTGGTCTGTAGTTAGCCCGGTCTAAGGGATCCAAATTAGGCTTTTTCAACAGTGGTGTAACAGATGCCGTTTTCCAAGCATCCGGGAAGATGTTTGCCTGTATTATTTTATCAAAAAGTAGTTGGAGTTGCTTACTTAGTAACTCTGGGAACAGATGGAAGACCTTAGGTGGGCACGGGTCTGTAAGATCTCCAGACTTGGTTTTCAGTATTATTTGGTGTATCTGTTCTACTGATTGGGTCACAAACCTGAACCCTGAGTCCCCAACTTCTCTAAACCCACAGAGGTTGGGATATGCCTCTGTTTGTGATGAATTGCCATGATTGGTGGAGCTAACAGATTCGTATACTGACTTCACTTTCTTAACAAAGAATAGTCCCAGCGTATTGCAGAATACAGTGCTCCCCTCCATTTGCTTGTTTGGATCAGGGTTAGCCAATTTCTTGACCGTAGAAAACAGTTCTTTACAAGAGTTTTTGGCCTCATTGATTTTCTCTGTAAAATATGCAGATATTTCTTCTAGAATTAATTTTTTTATAGGATGCCAAAGTCCTACAGTAGGTTTATTTAGCCCTTCCTTCATAATTGGCCCCCATTTTCGTTCGGCCCTCCTGCACGTCTGCTTTTGTAGCCTTAATTTCTCAGAGAACCAAGGTTCTGAGACATTATTTCTTCTTGAGCTTGACTTTTTTATGGGGGAGCTTTCAGGACCGCGGATTTGATCCAGTTATTTATTTGCTCGGTAGCTATGTTACAGTCAAGGTTTAGTTCTGGGGTGGTCAGATCCAGTTGTTCATGTAAGTTGGGTGCATTTGTTTTAGCCCAGTCCTGATGTATATAGTGTCTTACTTGAGTAGGCCTTGTCATTATAGCTTGCTTAATCACCAGGGAGAATATGATGACTTTGTGGTCCGACCACGGTACCGGGAAAATTTCACTAATTGTTAAGTTAGTGTTGGAGGAGAATATTCCATCCAGTGTGTGCCCGGCGGAATGGGTACCCTGTTGGACCCTTTGTGTCAATGAGCAACTGGCCATGGTCTGTGAGATCAACAGCGTATTTTTGTCTGAGTCTTTTTCTAAGTGAAGATTGAAGTCCCTCAGTATAGTATAGTCCGCCCCTTTTAGGCTAAACTCTAGGAAAGGGTCAAGTAGTGGTGTCAGGGGGATTTTCGCTTTTGGTGGTCTGTATAGCAAGAGGCATTTGAAGGTGTAGTTTTTTGTAATAGCGATGTCAAAGGGTAGAATCTCGCAGTCAGGGCTGCTACCTGTGGCCGATCCCCTAACTTGTAGATCATCTTTATAAATGATGGCTAGCCCGCCCCCTCTTTTTCCTATCCTATCCGCCCGAATTATGGAGTAGCCCCCCGGGAGAGCCAGTGCCAGGTCTATGCCTGAGGCTTCATCAGCCCAAGTCTCCGTGATAAATAGTACATCTAGAGAGTGGGTCTCGATTAAGTTGGCTGTATCAGTGTTATGCTTCACCAGGGACCGCGCATTAAGCAAGGCAGCATTTATTACTTTATCTGTCTTTCGACTGTCGTGTGGGTGTTGCTGTAATGAAGCTCCACTCCGAGTGTGGTTAAAAGGGAGTAGACATTTTGGGCAGTTTTTAGTTTCAGTCATCAGGTTTAGAACAGGGCAGTGTCTATTGGGTCGGAGTGTCAGTAGTTTGTTACTGTTGTAATTTAGTCTAGCTACTGGCTTCCTGTTTTGGGCAGGGGTTCTGACTCTAGGCCCGGGCCAGGCACGGACGGGCGCAGACAGGCTTGCCTTTGGCACGCCTTCGGCGCGCCGGCGGCACGCCCGCTGCATGCGTCCACTGCGCGTCCATTCTGTCATGGAATAAGTAGGGTTTTGGAAGTACGACCTGAGCGACTAGACCGCTCAAGGCCGGAAATGACCCTGCACTGAAAGTGTGCACTCATGTATCATCAGGCTCCGCGTCCGCTCTGCCTTCGGTTTAAGTAGGGCTTAGAAATAGAAATAGAAACAGAATTTAAAAAGATGTGGGCCAGCAAGGAGGCCAAAGAGGCAAAACTTGCAACATGACCACAGAGGCAGCAGTGGAGGAAACTGCGATGTGCCCTGGCAATATTAGAGGTCTACTGTGGCAGCTCCTCCACTAAGTTACAGAAGCGTTACCCCACTGCGCAAAAAGTAAAAATAAAATGACAATAACATATCGTTATTGTCATTTTACTTTTCCCATTGCATGCAGTCTGTGTGCACTTTAGGGCGGGGCTGGGGAGAAGTGGTTTGCACTCCCAAAGTGCGCATGAACTATTTGGTCAGCCCAACAGTTCATGCGCACTTTGCATGTTCCTACCAGGCTGCATTACACAGCATGGTAGGAACATGCACAGGCTCCCTGTTCAAGTATGAGCGTCGATCCACTGCTCTCAGACCAATCACAACACTGCATTTCAGCATTGTGATTGGCTCAGGGGAGCCTGTGTGCCAGGTGCTTCCTGCTGCTGGCAGGACTGCAGGAAGGAAGAGGACGCAGGGGAGGCGGCCGTTCTAAGGTAAGTTTTTTTTATAGTTAATTAACCCCCACATCACCAAACACTCACCGCCCACCATCCCGTGCAGTAGCAGCTGCTACTGGAGGTCTACACTACTTTATTTTATAATAGTCTCATTTCTTGAGGTCTAAAACCTGTCCCTTGAGTTCTCCTGGGTGCCTTTTAGTGATTCATTTTGCAATGACCATCACATAAACCTTTGCTCATTCACTACTTGGAATCTTCAAACTTATAACAGGCAATGGAGTCTGCAGAACCCTATCGGATTGCAACATCTTTTGTGTGCAACCATACACTCCAAACCTCCTGTGAAACCTTTTTCCTAGCTCACCTAGTGGCAGGCTGAGGAAAACTTAATCCCAAGCACAATTTTGGTGGCAGGAAAACGTGTTGGCAAATAACAGTAATGGTGTGGAACCCTATCTTGGGACCCCCCACATTGTGCTTTTAACTTTGTGCTTTCAAACTCAAGGAAAATAAAACAGTTGGGATTCTTTGGTTGTGAGGCACAGTGTGCTGAGATGCTTAGCTCTTACCAGGTCTGCTGAACAGGAACAGTAGTTGTTAGATCTGGGGGTCTCTAGTTGGCAGAGGTAGGTACCACTGTCCAAATAGGGACCCTTGCCTCTAGTCAGGGCAAGGAGATAACCCTCTGAGATAACTCCTGCTCACCCTCTAGGTAGCTTGGCACGAGCAGTCTAAGCTAACCAGAGGCAATGCGTTAAGTATTTGTACCAACACTCACAGTAACACAGTGAAAACACCACAAACTGACTACACAACAGTTTAGAAAAATAAAGGTATTTTAATCTAAACTACACAAGACCAAAACGACAAAAATCCAATCCAATCAAGAACATGGTTTCGAAAGAGTTCTTAAGGTTGCGTTAAAATTTCTTTAGGTTGCGATAGAATTCTCTACGTTGCGATAGAATTCTCTACTGATGCGTGAAAAGTTCACAGTTGCGTCACGTTTACTCACAGTACCTTTTAGTTGCAACAAAGTTCCAAAAGCAGAAGCTGGTGCGGTGGAAAACAAGCGATGCGTTGCTCCTGAGACCCTGGGGAGGCGATGCAACAGCCCCGCTGCAGCAGCGGGCGTGTTGCGACGAATCCGGTCTGTATGGGGAGGAAGGCCACTTGTATGGATTCCGGTGCGTAGGTTTCGTAGGAAGTCTGTTCTCGCAAAGGCACGATGCGACGATCTCGAAGGGGCTGCGACGATCTCCGGGGCGACGATGCGCGGTCCAGCGGTGATCCTCTCTCTCGCAGCTCCTCGATGCGATGGTTCTGGGACGATGCTCGCAGCAACGTGATGCGGTCCGCAAGCAAGCGGTGCGGCGTTCTCACCCAGCGACGACAGGCTCTGCGACAATACTCACAGCGATGTTCGATTCTCCCACACCGGTCTGGTGCGTCCCGCAAACGAAGGATGCGACGTCTCTGGCAGCGGCGTCAGGCGCTGCGACGATCTCGACCTCCGTAGCGGCCGCAAACTTCTCGCACTGTCGGGGATGCGCTCCGCAAGCGAGCGATGCAACACTTTTCAGTTTCAAAAGTCACTCAAGCTTAGTTTCAAGCTTCCCAGCACAGGTACAAGTTCCAGAGGCCCCACAACTGGATCAAGCACTGTAGGAAGGACAGAACTCTCTCAGAAGAGTTCAGGGAAGCTGGGGGTGAAGTCCTTTTGTTCCTGGGACTTCAAAACAGGGAGCCAGCTCTTCTCAGGCCCTTGGAGATTCCTTTAAGACAGGGGACACAGCTCAACAGCAAAGTCCTTCCCCTCTCCTTGGCAGCAAAGCAACAGGTCAGTCCAGCAGAGCAACAGCAGGACAGTCTTCCTTCTTCAGTTTCAGCTTTCTCCTTGGCAGAGGTTCCTTCTTGATTTCCAGGATGATCTAATTTTCTGTTGTCAGGGGTCCTGTACTTATACCCCTAAAGTCTTTGTTCTCTTGGTGCATGTGGGCCCTGAGCCCGGTCTGAACCAGTTCTGGGTGGTTCCTGAGTACTTTGTTTTGCTGGCTGCATCTTTCCTTTCAGAGTGAGGGGCAGGGTCCTCAGCCGCCCAGCAGGGGGTGGAGCCAGCATTGTGGAAGGCAGGCACAGCCCTATTCAGCCCCAGGTGCTAACTCCTCCCACCACTCCAGTTGCAAATGCAGTCATTCAGCCTAGTGCTGACTCATCTAGCCTCCTGGGGAATCCCCCAGCCCCTGTCACTCTCAAACCAGACAGTCAATACACAAACAGGCCCAGGCACACAGAAGGGTCAGACAAGAGAACAGCAACTTTCTAAAAGTGCTGTTCTCAAACAAAGGATTTAAAAACAACCTTTCCTAAAATATGTGTTATTAAATTCTGAGTTCAGGTATACTAGATACTTATGTCCTATCTTGTTCGTATGGGAAGAAATGCTGTTAACCACTGTAACCAGCATCCCCCATGTTAACCTATGGAGCAAGATAGCCTTACAATAGTGAAAAACGAAAATGGCTGTAATTCACTACCAGAACATGTTACCTGCACTAGTACATGCTCTACCTTTTACATACACTGCACCCTGCCCAGGGGGGTACCTTGGGCCTTCCATAGGGGTGACTGATGTGCATAAAAAGGGAAGGGTTAGGCCTGGTCAGTGGGGACACTGACCAGGAGGACATGGCAGTTCTAAACTGCACACAGGCACTGCAGTGGCAGGCCTTAGACACTATTTTATTTCAACATCTTTTTATTAAGTCTCAGTTTGAGACACACATAAGAAAAGGGTCACATTGACACAGCGATAAGCCTACAACCCTCATGGGGCCGGCCGCGTGAAGGAACTCATGGTGCGAACTCTGTGTGGGTCAACATCTCCAATCACCCATGCCGATCTGCACGTCAAGATCATCAAGATCCCCTCCAGTCGCTCAGGAAGGGAGCTAAAAAAGCGCTGTCCAGCACCCTCCAGTGATACCCCGCCTTATATATCTTCCCGCGAGGCGGGCAAGTACAAACATACCAAACAGAAACAAATAACCGGCCCAAGGGGCCCAACATTCAACCAGAGGCCTAGTAGAAGGCAGTCAAAAGAGGAAAGCAGAGGTTAGAGGGAGCAGAGAGGAAAAGCAGAGGAAGAGCAGAGGGAGTTAGGGGGGATAGTCACAGCAGCGAGGGCGTTACAGGTTGCGAGGGGTAAGGGGGAGCACCGCATCTTCCACCAATTGCAATGCTCGCAGCGCTGGGGGCAAATTCCTAGCAAATTCGCTCTTGCAGAGATAGGCCACTAGTGGCCGCCAAACCTTTTCAAAGCGGGTCGTGCGAGACTGCAGCCTAGCCGAGAGCAACTCCATAGTGATGACTTGCCACAGCCTGCCGAACCACACAGCTAGAGGGGGGGCCTCCACCTTCTTCCAATACAGAGCAATAAGTTGTCTGGCGGCACCCAACATTTGCATCGCTAAGGTCCAGTCACTGCGGGTCAGGGCCAGCAAGTCAACAGGTTTGAGTCCCAGCAGTATTGTGCTAGCAGCATCAGGCAGAGGAAATCCCAGCACCCCCCGAATGTGGCTCAACACCTCCTTCCAAAAGATAGCGATCACAGGGCAGGTCCACCAAATGTGCATGAAGTCGCCCGGCACATGATGGCATCTCCAACAACCGGGCGGTACAGAGGGAAACATCCTGTGTAGGCGTTGGGGCGTATAGTACCACTGCGTCATTACTTTGTACGCGTTTTCTTGTTGCGGCACACTGCGATACACCTTAGGAACATCCCTCCAGAGGCGGGTCCACTGCGCATGATCAATATCAGCACCTAGAGTCTCCTGCCAGTGTCGCTGATACGGGTGAGCAGGGGGAGTAAGAGGATGCTGCAGAATCTGATAAATTTTTTAAATAAGGCCCTCCGTGCCCGCACCAGAGCGGGCCAGCCTCTCGAACGGGGTGAAGGCCCGAGTGGCCCCAGGGTATATCGCATCCGATAGGGCCCAGTGATGCAACTGCAGAAACTGCAGTTCAGCCTCCGGGGGAAGATGGAACTCCTCTCGACAGTGGGCAAAGGACTTAATGGAGCCTCTGTCAAAGAGATCCGTAAGGACTTTGCAGTCTTCTCGTGTCCACCTGCGAAAGGCGGGAGTGTGGTTAGCCGGTGGGAACCATGGATTATCCTCTATGGGGGTGTGCGGTGAGGGGAAAGTCGTCAGGCCCTTCCGCACCGCCACCTTGTCCCACACGTCCAGGACCGTTCTTGTGGGGACCGCCAAATAAGCACTAGGGGACCGTCCCGCCCTATGGGTCCAAGCGAGGTTCCAGATCGTGCGACCCGTGACCGCTCGGTCTAGATGCAGCCACCCCTTCTCACTCCGTCTAATACCCCACTCGATTACAAACAGCAAGTGAGCGGCCCAATAATAGTCCACCAGATTCGGACATCCCAGCCCTCCACGATCCCGCGGGGCCATAAGGAGTGCCTGAGAGAAGCGAGGTCTCTTGCCCCCCCAGATGAATTTAGTACAGTCCCTTTGCAAGGCTCTAATCTTCGGCAGAGGGATAGGAGTAGGAAGGCATTGGAACAGATAGAGTATTTTAGGCAAGATAGACATTTTGATCGCGTTCAATCTACCCAGCCAAGAGGGGATAAGAGGTTTCCACCGTTGTAGATCAGTGAGAACGGATTTGCGACATTCCGCCCAATTGAGCGCCGACCAGCCCTCCAAAGAGGGAGTCAGGGAGAGGCCGAGGTATCGGATATGTTGGTCCGTCCACCGGTAGGGGCACAGCACTTCCAGGGGAGGAACATCGGCCCGGGGGATCGTGAGATTAAGCACCCACGACTTATCGTGATTAATTTTCAGGCCAGAGGCGCTTTCGAAGGAGCAGAGCACCTCATGAAGCGCCGGTAAGGACTGTCGCGGTTCCGTCAGAGTGAGGATGAGGTCGTCTGCGTATAACGCCACTTTATGAGTTTGCCCCCCCATCTGAACACCGCAGATGTCCGGGTTTCGCCTGATCAGGTCCGCCAGTGGTTCAATCGCCAGGGCGAACAGTAATGGCGATAGAGGGCAGCCTTGCCTCGTCCCTCTGCCAATGGCAAACGGTCCCGTCAACCTCCCGTTCACCCTGACCCTCGCCCTCGGCTCTGCATAAGGTGCCATGATCCTGGCAACCATCCTTGGGCCGAGTCCCACCCTACAGAGGACCGCTCGGAGGAACCCCCAATCCACGCGGTCAAACGCTTTCTCAGCGTCTAACGACAGGAGGCACGCCGGGATGTGCCAGTGATGCACCTTCCCTACCAAATGTGCCAGTCTCCGCACATTGTCTGCCCCTTGACGGCCCCGGATGAAGCCCACCTGGTCAGGGTCAACGAGGTCCGGCATGTGGGGATCAAGTCTCTTAGCCAGCACCTTCGTGTAAATTTTAAAATCAGTATTAAGCAGCGCAATCGGGCGGTAAGACGAGCAAAGCGCCGGATCTTTCCCGGGCTTAGGGACTAGAGCAATTTCCGCCATTCCCATGTCCGGAGAGGGGCCCTGGCCACCATCGAAGGAAGCAAAGAGTCTGAGGAGATAAGGACCTAGCTGTTCCTGGAATAGGCGGTAAAAGGAGAGCGGTAAGCCGTCAGGGCCCGGCGTCTTCCCCAAGTGCAAATCTTTGATGGCCCCAGTCACCTCGGCAAGCGAAAGTGGCTCCTCTAACCTTTCCGCCGCTTCGGAATGCAAGCGCGTCCCGCCATAGTGCTCCAGAACCTCCTCTGGCGGGGTAGCGCCAGTCGGTGCCGCCGTGTACAAGGAGGCGTAATAGTCTCGGAACGCCTTCATTTTAGCCTCCATCGCCGTTGTTCGAGACCCGTCTGGGAGCACAACGTTCGCTATGTGGGATCTGGCCGCCTTGACCCTCAGTCGCCTCGCCAGAAGCTTCCCCACCTTGTCCCCCCCGTCGAAATGCATGCGCTTCAGTGCCAAGAGGGATTTCTCCGCCCGGTTCGCACGTAGCATTCGCAATTGCCCCCGCAGGTTCGCTAGTCGTCTCCGCGTCTTCAGAGTGGATTCCTCCTGATTCTGCGCCTCTGCCCCCCGCAAGTCCGCTACCAGGCCCTCCTCCACTGCCCTCCGTTCACGCGCTCTCGCAATCTCGAGGGAGGTGATGTAACCCCGAATTGTAGCCTTGAAGGCGTCCCACACCACCGGGAACGGCGTTTCCGGCAGATCGTTGAACTCAAAGTAGGAGGTGATGGCCGCACGGATGTCGTCAATCGACGCTGTATCTCTGAGGAGGTATGGGGGCAGATGCCACTTACTTTCCCTAGGGGGTCCACTCCGCAGATCTCTGAGGCTCAACTCCACATGCGCATGGTCCGAGATGGATATGTCCGACATTTCCACATCCAACACATCACAAATCAGGTCATGCGAGACGAACAAATGATCGATGCGGGAATAAGAGCGATGAGCACTAGAATAAAAAGAGTAGTCCCTTTTGTCGGGGGAGAAGTAGCGCCATGCGTCAAAGAGACCTAAATCGCCTATCTGTTTGCGCAGCGCCGAGGACATCGCCCCCGCCCCATGAAAGGAGCCCGCACTCCGGTCCATCGTAGGGCACCATACCAGGTTAAGGTCGCCCCCTAAAATAATCGAGGGTCCACCCCGAAGGACATGAGCACTCAAAAGATCCCGAAGGAAGCGATCCTGTGCCAGGTTGGGTGCATACACATTGCATAACGTAAGACGGCGGGAGCCCACCTCGACCGAAACCTTGAGGAAGCGACCGTCACCACCCCGGAAGAGCTTGTCAGAACCCCGCCTGATGCCAGCTTTGCACAGAACCGCCACCCCAGCCGTTTTCGTATCTGCTGCAGCCCAGAATTGGAGGGGGTACCTAGGGTGCGCCATGCGCCTTGTATCTGCCTGGAGAAGGTGGGTCTCCTGCATGAAAATGATGTCCGGGTCATGCTGCAGGAAGTAATGCCAGAGCTGTTGGCGCTTATTAGGGGAATTAAGGCCTTTAACATTGAGCGATAAAATCTTAAGGGGTCTGGCTATATCACTCGCCATCTTGGGGGTCTCTAAGGATAATACGCAAAGCTTTGCGCAGCAGAGCACCCAACAGCTCAGAGTCCCACCCAGAGGGCCCACCCCCGCTCCCCGCAACAACCCCCATCCCCAGCCCCCCATAGCAGACAGAGAAAGGAAGGAAAGATAGAAAAAGGAGAAAAAAGAAAGTCAAATGAGAAAGCCAAATTGTCAGCAGTCTGAAGGGTTGACGGCCTAGGCCGTAAAGACGTGGCCAACTGGGCAAAAGTACACTGTCTCCAGAGTAGGGCATCCTACACCCACGGGTTTGAATGTCCATCGGGATGTCACTCCCCAGGAGACAGTCTCGGTGGGACATGACAGGCCGGGAACACTAGAAGGTATGGAGCCCCCACCTTCCTAGGCCCAGCACAAGGAGATCAGGAGTCCAATCAACCCCCCACCCACCCCACAGCCATCCCCACCCTCCGGAGGGGTATAAGAGAACAGTACCTCAACCAGGGAGACATAGGTATGCTGTCTATCTCACGATGTGGAGGACCGTCCCGTAGGGGAGCGGTCCGCACGGTCAATCTCCGACTCCTCCAGCGCTCTACCTCTACGATGACCTCTTGCCTGGCTTGGCTCGTCGGTGGCACGTCAACAGGCGCCGCACGTTGTCTCCTCGGCACCGTGGTCCAGTCCGGGGTAAGCTGTGTCCTCTTGCTCGGAGGACGCCTGGAGGGGCTCCCCGGAGGAGAGCCTGCAATGTTGAGGAGTCGCGCCGCCTCATCGTAGGATCGCAAGGATTTGCGCTTACCCTCCCATTGAAAGATAAGTGCAAAGGGATGGCCCCATTGGTACGAGATATTCAGGGACCGCAGTTTCTCCGTCACTGGGCGGAAAGCGCGTCGCCGCTTCAGGGTGTTGGGCGCCAAATCCTGAAAGAGCTGAATCTTGTGGCCCTTGTATTGCAGGTCTGGCTTGTCCCTAGCACGCTTCCAAATCTCCTCCTTCTCCACAAAGAAATGCACCCGCGTGATGATGTCCGGGAGAAGCCCCGACCTCCCCGCAGGCGCCGCCACTCGATGAGCCCGGTCCAGCGTGGGAGGTGACACATCTTCATCGCCCCGCACCTCGTGGAGGAGTTGCGCCACAAAGTCCATCACGTCCTCCCCTTCTTCTCCGAGCGGCACGCCGCGGATGCAGAGGTTGTTCCGTCGTCCCTGATTCTCCAAGTCCTCCTGCTTGATTTGGAGTTCAATGTTCTGTTGTTCCAGGGCCGTTAAGCGCTGCCACAGATGTTCCTGGTCCTCGGTGCGCGTGTCCGCCGTCCTCTCCAGGCTGTCCACACGGTCCCCCAATTCCGTGACATCCTTCCGGAGTTCCGTGACACACGAGTGGACCTCCGACCTCAGGGATCCGATCTCAGTCTTAAGTTCGGTCATGAAGGCGGCCATGAACGCTTGTGTGACCGGGGGGGAATCCGCCATCTCCGCAGATGGGCCACCACTGGCCGCCGGCGCCCCCACTTTGCCCCACATGGCCGTCACCGGGTTTCCCTTGGGGGTCGGCGCTGGTTCCGCCTTGCTGTTTCTGTTCGTGCGCGTCATCCTCCGCGCGGTCCACAGGGTGTCTCCCAGGCCGCGTCAGGGCCCTCGCTCGTTGTAGGCCGCCTGGGTGAAAGCACAAAACACAAAGGGGGGTGGCGGGGAGCACCGGCGCAAAATCACAGCGCACTCCGGGGCCCTGGCCTCGCAACGGCACACCCCGCAGTAGCGAGCACCCAGCACACACCCCACGTAGCGGAGCAGGCAGTCCAGGGATCTCTAGACCACAGCGCCTCCGCTCTCACTGCGCGGCCAGTCAGGTACAGGAGCAGGTCCGCTCGCCTCCAGTGGGGGCCACTAGTCTCCTAGAGGGGGTCAGCACCAGAGAGTGTCACACACAATTGCCCCAGGCCTGCACTCACCCCCAAGGAAGGGCCGCTGTGTAGTCGCGCTGTTACGGCGTTTCCCCGCAGGTTTGCGTCGTCCGCTCTCCAAAGCGCCCCAGGGGCACCGTCTACCGCAGCTCGACGCTCCGGCCGTCCTCTCTGCTTCCTGCCGCGGCTCCGCAGGGCCGGTCACTCTTAGCAGCCCGCTGTGGAGGGGAGGCTACCAGTGCCTCCGATACTCGCTGGGGCCAGACACCGGGTCCTGCAGCCTCTCAGCTCTACTCCGCAGCGCGGGAAACGGGGTGCTCCGGACCCAGAAGCCGCTCCGGGGCCCCGCTCCAGTCACCCTGCCACACCGCCGCTGCCACAGGTAAGGGAGTCGCTTGGCTGCAATGTGTGAGGGGCGGGGGTCACTCCAGCCAGCGGCCGCCGACTGCCCCAGGGTCCGCCAAGCTCCGCCGCTGACCGCCTCCGCAGCGGGCACAAGATGGCGGGCGGTCCGATCGGCTCTACTCGCAGCAAGCCGGCTGCTCGGCCCTGCCGGCGATCAGGCGGAGCACGGAGATCTCGCGCCCAGATACTCTGCTCAGCTGGTCAGGGGCACCAGGGAGGTGTGTGGTGGGTCCGGACCCCTGAAATCCGCACAAATAGCCTATGATGGGCCCAACGGCGGCGGGAGCTCCGCAGTCACGCGTCTGCTCACATCGCCGGTCAAGCCACGCCCCCCACACCCGGCCCTCCTCTTCCTTGGGGCTCTGTACCCTCCAACCTGGAGCGGTACCTCCTTCTAGAATAGTCAGGGCACCTGTGGCAGGTATCCTGCACCATTCACCCACCAGGTCAGGGGTGCTATCCTGCAACTGGTATTCCAGGTCAGGGGGGACACCCCAGACCTGGCCCTCAAACCTAGGCTCCAAAGCCTCCAGGTCAGACAGCACCTGAACCTGGCTTCCCCACCCAGGGACTAACCCCTGCAGTGGAACACTTGCCTGGCGCACCAGGACTTCACTCACTGAGGTGCCTATACTGGAAGACAGTACCCACCTGGCCAACACAACGGTGTGCCCCAGTCCACCCCCAGGGTGAGACTCCTGCCCTCCTTCCAGGGGCAACCCTGTCCACCAAGACAACCAAGAACACAACTTTCCTACCAGTTCAGGACCTCCCTCCAGCAACTGGTCTCCCAACGTAGGGTTTAACCCCTCTTGTTGTACCAGGGGCGAGGACTCCCTCCCTCTGCACCCCTTTCCAGAGCGCTGCACCCTCCCTACTGGAGGGGTACCCCTGAGAACCATATTGGTCAGGACAATGGTTACAGATGTCCTTCCTTCCAGGTCAGGCAAATCCTGAACCTGGTCTCCCAACCCAGGGACCAATACCTGTGGTTGTGCACTTGCCTGGCACGGCAGGACTTCTGGGGACTCACATAGTACCCCCTTGAGGGTGACACACAACTCATGTGTCCTGTGACAGTCTGCCTGGCGCAGATCTCCCGACCCCTGTCCACCTGACAGTGCAGGAAGATCCCCCAGGACAGAAGTGAGGTCACCATGGTCACTCACTGGGGACTCAGCCCTTCCGACTGGTCCCTGACCCACTGGTTCTCCCATTGGGGACTCCTTCCCCCTCTCACCTCTCAGTCTGGACTTATGTACCCTCCCAGGTGGAGCGGCACTGCCAGGCACCAGAACTGATGGAGGCCTGGTTACAGGCACTCCCCGTTCCCCAGACACAAGGAGATCCTCCTCAAATGGCCTGCAAGTACAGTCTAGGTCCCCAACCTGGTGTTCCCTTAAGGAACCCTCCAGGCCCTGAGACTGGGTTTCGGGCACCATGAGACACACCGTCCCACACTCACTCCTTCTCCACTGAGACCGGACATGAGCCCCTACACCCCTCCCACTACACTGGGACCTAACTGGGTTACACTGAACCTCTTCCACCTCACACGTCTAGAAGATATCTAAGCCACTCCTTTTGGGATCACTCCCCAATGCCTCTTCAGACTCTCTGGAATCCACCAAGAGGTCTGCCTCCAGCGCAAGCTCTCTGGGATCAGAGAACTCACACTCCACCGGGTGTTGGCATAGCTCTGAAAAACAGGGACTTAAAATATGCTCTCCAACAAATGAATCACACAGCCCCCCACAGTTGTTAACCAAGCTACCCTTTGCCTCACCCTCCAGTGCCTCACACAAGTACCCCACACCACTCTCCTGAGACTGGCAAGACAGTATCTGACTGTCTCTGTCACACAACCCACACTCTTCTGGCTGGTCTTCACATACACACACCAAGGTTTCTACCATGGGGAACCCCTCTCCCTGTACCTCTCATCTAGAGTCAGTAGAGTGCCACTCCCACCACTAGGAATATGGTCCCCTGTCCCAGTCCCCCAATCTACTTCAGGAAAACTGTACTCCACTGGAACTACATCATAAACCTGAACCCCCTGGTGTATGTCGACCCCCTCCCTCAAGTCAGGCGCCACATCTCTGGGTGTTTGTACCTTTCTCTCAGCACTAGATATCATAAACATGCTGTCACCATCTAAGCTGGACTCCACCTCCAACTCAGCAAAGCTCACCTCTTGAGCTACCCATGTTTCTTCTTCAGCTGAGACCCTCATGGCCTCACGCCTCTTGAGCTCCATCTCAAGTTTCCTCATTCTTAATTCATGGGCCAAGGCCAATTTCAATTCTTACAGGGCACGGGCATTTTTGCTCTCCTCCGCCGCCCTTTCTCTCTCTTCCTCCATTTGCTTTATCTTCAATTCAAGCCTCAACATTTCTAACTTATGATCTCTAGCCATTTGGTTTTCCTCCACCTCTTCTGGGGAAAAACTTTCAGCTGAATGGTTGCTGCCAGCCCTTGAGGCTGCTCTGGGCACAGGCAGATCCTGTGGCCTGAAACCATCCCTTTGTGCATCCTCATCCACTTCTGCATCATCTGTCTCCCCAGCCTCTTTGGTCTCCCACCAGGCTGTTAAGGCCTCCTGTAGCTCCTCCTTCTTGGAGCTGCGCTTCATGGGGCATCCAAAGTTCCTGCAGAACTGCCTGAGTTGACCTACTTTGTAATCACTTAACATTTCAATATCAAACTCCAGTTCTGCAACATCACTTGCTGGTTTACCATTCAAAGACATGATGCTTGGATTCCTTCAGGGTTATGATCAAAAATAGAACCAAAAATAAAAAACTTAACCGTGGTATGCGGTGGCGTAGTGGTCTGCACTCACTAGTGATGTACACCAATTACTTTGAGTCAAGTACAAATACAAGTTCAAATCCCACCGCCTGACCACCAATGTTAGATCTGGGGGTCTCTAGTTGGCAGAGGTAGGTACCACTGTCCAAATAGGGACCCTTGCTTCTAGTCAGGGCAAGGAGATAACCCTCTGAGATAACCCCTGGTCACCCTCTAGGTAGCTTGGCACGAGCAGTCTAGGCTAACCAGAGGCAATGCGTAAAGTATTTGTACCAACACTCACAGTAACACAGTGAAAACACCACAAACTGACTCCACAACAGTTTCGAAAAATAAAGGTATTTTAATCTAAACTACACAAGACCAAAACGACAAAAATCCAACATACACAGTTCAAGAATATGGTTTCAAAAGAGTTCTTAAGGTTGCGTTAAAATTTCTTTAGGTTGCGATAGAATTCTCTACGTTGCGATAGAATTCTCTACTGATGCGTGAAAAGTTCACAGTTTACTCACAGTACCTTTTAGTTGCAACAAAGTTCCAAAAGCAGAAGCTGGTGCGGTGGAAAACAAGCGATGCGTTGCTCCTGAGACCCTGGGGAGGCGATGCGACAGCCCCGCTGCAGCAGCGGGCGTGTTGCGACGAATCCGGTCTGTATGGGGAGGAAGGCCACTTGTATGGATTCCGGTGCGTAGGTTCCGTAGGAAGTCTGTTCTCGCGAAGGCACGATGCGACAATCTTGAAGGGGCTGCGACGATCTCCGGGGCGACGATGCACGGTCCAGCGGTGATCCTCTCTCTCGCAGCTCCTCGATGTGATGGTTCTGCGACGATGCTCGCAGCGACGTGATGCGGTCCGCAAGCAAGCTGTGCGGCGTTCTCACCCAGCGATGACAGGCTCTGCGACGATACTCGCAGCGATGTTCGATTCTCCCGCACCGGTCTGGTGCGTCCCGCAAACGAAGGATGCGACGTCTCTGGCAGCGGCGTCAGGCGCTGCGACGATCTTGACCTCAGTAGCGGCGGGAAACTTCTCGCACTGTCAGGGATGCGCTCCGAAAGCGAGCGATGCAACACTTTTCAGTTTCAAAAGTCACTCAAGCTTAGTTTCAAGCTTCCCAGCACAGGTACAACTTCCAGAGGCCCCACAACTGGATCAAGCACTCTAGGAAGGACAGAACTCTCTCAGCAGAGTTCAGGAAAGCTGGGGGTGAAGTCCTTTTGTTCCTGGGACTTCAAAACAGGGAGCCAGCTCTTCTCAGGCCCTTGGAGATTCCTTCAAGACAGGGGACACAGCTCAACAGCAAAGTCCTTCCCCTCTAATTGGCAGCAAAGCAACAGGTCAGTCTAGCAGAGCAACAGCAGGACAGTCTTCCTTCTTCAGTTTCAGCTTTCTCCTTGGCAGAGGTTCCTTCTTGATTTCCAGGATGATCTAATTTTCTGTTGTCAGGGGTCCTGTACTTATTCCCCTAAAGTCTTTGTTCTCTTGGTGCATGTGGGCCCTGAGCCCGGTCTGAACCAGTTCTGGGTGGTTCCTGAGTACTTTGTTTTGCTGGCTGCGTCTTTCCTTTCAGAGTGAGGGGCAGGGTCCTCAGCCGCCCAGCAGGGGGGTGAAGCCAGCATTGTGGAAGGCAGGCACAGCCCTATTCAGGCCCAGGTGCTAACTCCTCCCACCACTCCAGTTGCAAATGCAGTCATTCAGCCTAGTGCTGACTCATCCAGCCTCCTGGGGAATCCCCCAGCCCCTGTCACTCTCAAACCAGACAGTCAATACACAAACAGGCCCAGGCACACAGAAGGGTCAGACAAGAGAACAGCAACTTTCTAAAAGTGCTGTTCTCAAACACAGGATTTAAAAACAACCTTTCCTAAAAGATGTGTTATTAAATTCTGAGTTCAGGGATACTAGATACTTATGTCCTATCTTGTTCGTATGGGAAGAAATGCTGTTAACCACTGTAGCCAGCATCCCCCATGTTAACCTATGGAGCAAGATAGCCTTACAATAGTGAAAAACGAAAATGGCTGTAATTCACTACCAGAACATGTTACCTGCACTAGTACATGCTCTACCTTTTACATACACTGCACCCTGCCCAGGGGGGTAACTTGGGCCTTCCATAGGGGTGACTGATGTGCACAAAAAGGGAAGGGTTAGGCCTGGTCAGTGGGGACACTGACCAGGAGGACATGGCAGTTCTAAACTGCACACAGGCACTGCAGTGGCAGGCCTTAGACACTATTTTAGAGCTACTCCTGTGGGTGGCACAATCAGTGCTGCAGGCCCACTAGTAGCATTTGTCATCACCAGCCCTGGCACACCCAGTGCACTTTACTAGGGACTTCATGGTGATACAAATATTCCAAACATGTATATCCAATCAGAATAACAATTTACATAGAGAGCATATGCACTTTAGCACTGATCAGCAGTGGTAAAGTGCGCAGAGTCCTATTGCCAACAGCCACGGGTCAGGACAAATAAGGGAGGAAGAAGCAAAAAAGTTTAAGGATGACCCTGCAAGAAGGGCCAGTTCCAACAGTAGTAAAGCTAGGTTCATAGAGTGTCTGCTTGTGGTCGAAAACTGCATTCTCGCCTTGGTTTCAGAGATGTGGTCACCTTGTCTCATATGCGTGAGAGCACGACTTGATTGAACGAGTTCCTGTGGTCAGAGAGCCGGGGTGAGGTGTGGGGTTTCCGGAGTCTGCTGTTCACAGTCCTCACAAAGCCACAAGCAGGCTTCCAGGAGGACGTCAGCAGCGGGCTAGTGAGAAGAAAGCAGAGGGGGCTTGTGGAAAGGCACGCATGTTCAGAGAATATGGTGTCCTGTGGCTTTCGCCTCTTCTGTATTATATGTCTCAACAAAAAGAGAGAAAGGGTTTTTAGGGCACTCTTAGTCCCCAAGCAATATACAAGTAATCAAAAGAAGAGTGACCAATACAGGTAAGGTGTATACAAAGAGAGACGGGTGTCGCACGTGAAGTTTGAGGCCAGTTGTTAGTGATCCGATGGTAGGACCAAAATTCAAGAAAAAACACACTATTTTTTCAGGAAACCCTCACTCACCCTAGTGGTGACATGCTTCATCATCGGGTCCACCGGGAGAGATCGAGTACCTCCCCGGTGTGCTGCGACGCCAGGAGACTGCGGAGCTGGTTCTTGTGAAGATGAAGTGTGAAAAGTATTAAAAATGTCGAAGGTTGTACCAAAAAACTTTATTCACTGGTTAACCTGACATATTAAAAATATATGTGAAGGGAAACTAGCCAATTACTTTATACTGGTGTTTACCCTGTAAAGAAGGTCAACATGTTTCTGCCCATTTATGTGTATAAATTTACTGGGCTTTCATCAGGACCGGTAAGAGAGTGTGCCAATGACAGGAGGGGCACGCTAAGGCCCGCCTTGCCAATGGTCGTGAAAGTTAAAAATAGCACTATGTGTAAAATTGGTGCACAAAGAAAAAGAAAAACAAACTCATAAGTAGTGGGGTTTTACCTCTTTTGTGAGGAACCTAGGAGTTTGTAAAGAAATAGATCCACGCCCCATAGAACACAGGAGGGGGGTGGGAGCGACAATGGCACACCGCCCGCAACGCTCGGCACCCGCTCGGCACCTAGCTTCACCCTCGCTGGATCTCGTGGACCACGAGATCCAGCGAGGGTGAAGCTAGGTGCCGAGCGGGTGCCGAGCGTTGCGGGCGGTGTGCCATTGTCGCTCCCACCCCCCTCCTGTGTTCTATGGGGCGTGGATCTATTTCTTTACAAACTCCTAGGTTCCTCACAAAAGAGGTAAAACCCCACTACTTATGAGTTTGTTTTTCTTTTTCTTTGTGCACCAATTTTACACATAGTGCTATTTTTAACTTTCACGACCATTGGCAAGGCGGGCCTTAGCGTGCCCCTCCTGTCATTGGCACACTCTCTTACCGGTCCTGATGAAAGCCCAGTAAATTTATACACATAAATGGGCAGAAACATGTTGACCTTCTTTACAGGGTAAACACCAGTATAAAGTAATTGGCTAGTTTCCCTTCACATATATTTTTAATATGTCAGGTTAACCAGTGAATAAAGTTTTTTGGTACAACCTTCGACATTTTTAATACTTTTCACACTTCATCTTCACAAGAACCAGCTCCGCAGTCTCCTGGCGTCGCAGCACACCGGGGAGGTACTCGATCTCTCCCGGTGGACCCGATGATGAAGCATGTCACCACTAGGGTGAGTGAGGGTTTCCTGAAAAAATAGTGTGTTTTTTCTTGAATTTTGGTCCTACCATCGGATCACTAACAACTGGCCTCAAACTTCACGTGCGACACCCGTCTCTCTTTGTATACACCTTACCTGTATTGGTCACTCTTCTTTTGATTACTTGTCTTCTGTATTATAGACAGAGCAAATAAAAATAACAAATTACTTTACGCTGATCTCGATTGGCTGATGGAATATCATGGCAAAAATATTGTGTGGCCAAAATATAGCTGCAAAAATTTCGAGGACAAGAATATCAAGTAGGTAAGTGCAAATAGGTAAGTACAGATGTACTATTCTTAACTTTACATCTACGCATCTTGAAGATATATACGTGGTCAAGGTACATATATGTGGAGTTCAGCAAAGGAAATCTTTTCTTACCGATAAGAACTTACCTTCACCATAAATTTGTCCTCATTCTTAAGATGAAATTTGGGCACACAATATTTTATCTTCAACATTTTGTTCAATAACAACTCGTGTGTGGGTTTTTAAGACATAACCAACATATACACCAATGGCTCTTTTTTTAGGCGTGTTATCTACGCAACATGCCTAGGGAGGTTACATGTCAGAATATTATAGTCAGAAATATTGCTTGACATCAAAATTGTATCCAACATAATATTTACAGAGATATTGCCGAATTTCGTGTAGATATCTTATAATGAACTCCAATGAGGTGATATTTTCGTTGGATTCTTTTCTTACATGGATATTCGGGTACCACACCACCTGAAAAAATGTCTATCAAAAGGAATTCCAATATTTTCTTTTATAGCTACAGCTATAGCTTGCCCAGGCTGGGCTATTTTTGGAATTACATTTGGTGAAGGCAAAAGAGACCTTTACCAACAGCCTGCTTACTTTTGTCCACCTTTTTGAAAATTTTTACTTTTTGCACACAGGCTGAGGTTATGGGTATTCACCCGCATTGACATCCTTTAGGGGCAGCAGGGGTTGCAGCTTTGGGACCTGTCTCGTCCCATGCGACCCCTAACACTGCATTTACGACCCTGGCCTCAGAGGAGACAAACACCATGCCAAGCCCAGATAATAAACAGTGTCCTGATGAGCAATGTTTATTTTCTGGAGCGCCAACAGGGACATGCTACTTTCTGGTAAAATAAACGCGTAAGCAGTTCAGCACTCTCTAGAATATTTTATGAGGTGAAAGACATGAAAATAACATGTTTTTAAAACTTGTTATAATGCTTTATTATTGTGAAACCCAATTGTATGGCATTAGCAAGCTTGCAAGATGTTTACTTTTTAATATTGCTAAGATAAGACACAACATGAGAAGAAAGACTATCCCATCTGGGCAGTTCACTATGTGCTTACAATAACAATTTTAAATACAAACAAGCATTGGAAATGCAATAGGTCTCGCAGCATTAGAGTTAGTGCTTTTAGAATTGTTTATGGGTTTTTTTGTAAATCTTTAGCATTTTTGTTTCCTGTAGCCAATGCTAAAGAATTAAAAAAAAAAAACCATAAACATTTCTAAAAGCTCTAACTCAAATGCTCCGAGACCTATTCCACTGTGTGAGGGTGAGGGGTTGAGGGTGAGTGAGGGTGAGTGAGGGTGGGTGAGGGTGAGTGAGGGTGAGGGGTTGAGGGTGAGTGAGAGTGAGGGTGAGGGTGAGGGTGAGTGAGGGTGAGTAAGGGTGAGTGTGAGTGAGGGTGAGTGAGGGTGAGTGAGGGTGAGTGAGGGTGAGTGAGGGTGAGTGAGGGTGAGGGTGAGGGTGAGGGTGAGGGGTTGATGTTGAGGGTGAAGGGTTGAGGGTGAGTGAGGGTGAGTGAGGGGTTGAGGGTGAGTGAGGGTGAGGGTGAGTGAGGGTGAGGGGTTGAGGGTGAGTGAGGGGTTGAGGGTGAGTGAGGGTGAGGGGTTGAGGGTGAGTGAGGGTGAGTGGTTGAGGGTGAGTGAGGGTGAGGGTGAGTGAGGGTGAGTGAGGGTGATGGGTTGAGGGTGAGTGAGGGTGAGTGAGGGTGAGGGTGAGTGAGGGTGAGTGAGGGTGAGGGGTTGAGGGTGAGTGCAATTAGGTTAATGTCAGGTTGATTGCCCATTCAAATTATCACTGTCCTGTAACTCAGGATTGCTTTTAAAACCAGGGAATCCTGTCTGAGAAAAAAGCATGAAACATGCGTAATTACTGTGGTCTTCACTGGCTAAACTAAACACGTGAGAAGTCACATAAAATCAGCCTCTTACTTAATTGTACGAGGAATCCTGGAGACCTATTTAGTGCCCAAATGCTTGTGCTAAATAAATGTATTATATTTCGCAAAGTCCACCACAAACTTCAAAAAGCAAAGAGAGATACAGTAAAATTCCCCTCGATACAATGCCCAGCAAAAATGTGAGACTCCGGCCATGCTTATGTATAATATCTCGTGGCCCGAGAGGGCACTGCTTAGAATTGGTAAAGCATCTCAGCCAGCCATATACACAGGGTGTCGAGTCCATCACAATCTCACATGTTCCTGTGTTTTTAACACTTGGTAAATTTCAAATACCATTGCGGTTACAAGACCTAGGAGGGGAAGGGAACTCCAGGTCGCCAGCGTCACGAAGGTTCAAGAACCAAAATGTTTTAAAGAGGTTTATATTCTGTGCCTTGCAAAGAATGTCTTAAAAGAAATCCACCATCAGTCGCACGCAAAAGGAGCAGAAAAAGATTTTTTTGTTAATAAAAAAAAATGGTAGTCACAAACAGAAATCCACAGCCTGCTCAGCGAGTAGAATAGCTTTTTGTGAAAAGCTTCTCTTTTTATGGCTTTTTTCCCTTGCTGTGCTGCTGGTTTGCTTGGGCGTCGTCTGGCTGCTCCGCCTGACGGAATTGTCAGGTTATCTTTTATTCACGGGAGGATGAAGGGGAGAAAACACACCGGGCTGTTTAAATCAAGCCAGGCAGGGGGTCGGGCCTGCCTTTCTCGCAGGCAGCGGGAATGCCAGGAATTAGAGACATCAAAAACATGCAACTGCTCGCATTTTTGTTGGGAGTCCTTCCTTCAAAGGCGGCGCGGCTGGATGAACCAGCGTCGTGTTAAACGGTGCTTCCTATGCGGCATCGTTAAGAGCACAAGGAATCCGCGATATGTTCATATTTGCAGACAAATAACCTTCACACAACAATGGTGTGCTATTTACATAGCGCCTAAACACCGAGTGGTCCCTTTTCTAAGCGCTAAATAACAATTGGTACTATTTGCTCTAATTTAAAGGTACTGGATTTAACAACCTCCTAAGGGTTGAAGGCCGAGCTTACCATGGGGGGGGGGGGGAACTCTTATAGCTGACCCCAGCGGCGAGACTCACCTCTAGTGATTCATTCTACACTCGGAAAAAGCTTAGTTTTTACGAGGTTCTACGTCTTGCCACACAAAATCTTAACAGAAAAAATACATATTTTACGCAGTTTCGTACCCCTTTATAATGCAGGGTAGTCGTGGTCGGTTTATTGAAACATTTACACCCGCGTGCACTATTCTTCAAACAGCAATGTTCTAGAATGGATCGAACGCTCAGAAATGCAAACTTGGGAATTTAATCGAAGACCATTCGGACTGCCTCCGAAAAGTAGGTGGCGAAGATGCAAGGAGCCAGCCCCTCCTAGGACTAATAGCGGCTCAGGTACAACAATCCCGAATAGTTGGTTTTGGGGTAGGAAGTAGGGGGTGGGGGTCATTTTCATTTACCGTGTTTCACTCTTGTGTTCCACGAAAGGGACAAGAGGCCAAATAAAGCGCAGCATTTAACCGCGCAAGCAACTTAATCCGGTTCAAATAAAAAAAGAAATGGGTAAAGTTTGTAAGAAGCCATTGTATGGGGCGCGGGCTGCTAGTAGGTTGCGGTCAGTGAAGGGGCCCGTGGGGCGCACGTGGTGCGACCCTTGGAAGGTGGGCAGAGCCTTCAATTCAATTCAATTCAGACAAGGCCTACCCAGCTTCCCATCAAATAAAATGAGTATTGTTAAACAGTGTAAAATGGCATGTCATATTTACAGCGCTTAGAAACGAAGTAGAAGTAGAAGTAGACGCCTCTTGTCGAGGGAGGTGTAACTTAAGCCGTCGGGAGACTTAATGAGCCTAGTCATTTGACCAACTGCACTGAATGCTGTGATGTTAACCTATTGCGGAAACTGGTGATAGAATACGAGTCCCAACATGCAAAGTGCTGTCCAAAACAGCTAGGACTAGCTGTTGGTGTTCCACGTGGCAGATGCAGTGATGTAATGCAAATAATGCCCCACCCCGCAGAATGTGAAGAGGACCCCCATACCTCACAGATACTCACTGTCCTTTGGCTTATGATGGGTTAGTGGGCCCCTGAAGGGTGGCGCCTGCCGCTCTGCAGGTGACCCGTGTTACTCCGCTGGGGTGATGAACACTTCAGTTCTGTATACAAAGATTAAGGCAGCATCAGGATAGACTCTTTCGAGGAGTCTCAAATGTTATGATGAGAGGGGATTAGGGTACAGAGTGATAAAGTGCTTTGCTGAGGATCAGAAGGAAACAGGGCAAATTTAAAGCGGCAGTAGGCCACGTAGCACTGCACATTGTTGAAAGTATCGGCAGAGGGGGAAAGGGTTAATGATCTGAAAATGCCGCCAAAGTAAACAGAGGCAGGCAATGTGAGAGTGCTGGAGGGGGGAGTGGATATGCAGTGCGAGGTCTCAGCGTTGGCTCTCCTCTGTGAGAAATCCACAGCTGCGTTTGTGCTTCCAGGGTGGAGAGGGTTCCGAACACGAGGAGGGAGGAGAAAGCCAAAAAAACGATGAGGAAGCAACAGAAGGGAAAGTTGAGGCGGGGGTAATATAAATGCCGTCCAAAACATAAATGAGTGGAAAGGGCCGCGGCAGTGTTTATACGCCACATCTAGAGTTAGAAATTGTAACCTGCTGATGCATAAGCCGGATAAGCAAGAAACAAAGCCGCCAATTATATGAGAGTGAAATGGTTAATAAAAATTGTGCCTTTAGCCCGGATGGTTGAGCTAAGTAGAAAATATTCATCTTCAAAGCTGTTGCATACAATTAGCTGCAGCTTCCAAAAGAGCGTTAGGGTTGGGGATGAAGCTGTTTGAACTATATTTAAATCCTAATTTAAACAAGAAAGGGTGGAGGGGGCAGGGGAGGAGGGGGCAGGGGAGGAGGGGTCCGGGGAGGAGGGAAGGGCCAGAGGGACTTGATGGGAGTGGTGGGGGGGAGGGGGAGGGTATAGAGAGGGGGAGGAGGAGAGACAGGACAGGGGGAAGCAGCAGAGACACGGCGGGTAAAATAAACAAGCCTTTCACCGTAACACGGCTGGCAGGGGAGGGGGCGGAGAGGGGAGAGGTGCGACACGGCAGTAGGAGGAGGAGGGGGGAGGAGAGTAGGGGAGGCACGGCCTAGCGGCAGGCAGGCAGGGGAGGAGAGGAGGAGGGGGGAGGAGAGTAGGGGAGGCACGGCCTAGCGGCCGTGCAATCAAGTAGTGAGGGGGCGGAGTTGTGGGAAGGCTGAGAGAGAGAGTAGGCGGCTGGGTGCATGTGCACGCGCTTTTAAGCTCAATGCACATGCGCATTGAGCTTAAAAGTCACGGGCACTGCAAGGAATCGCCACGATTCCTTGCAAGTTAGATAAAGTGTGGATGAGCCCCTATAGTCTCGCTTGCTCGATGCGCATGCGCATCGACAGGCGAGACCTAAAAAGGCAAACAATTTTAATAGAACAGTATCTGTCGTTCTTAGAAGTGAAGTGTACTTATATAATATACAGAAACTCGTTTTAGTTTTAATGCATGCGATTGGAAAATATCATTCGTTTTGGTTCAAAGAAAATATTTTATTTGCTCTGAATTACTGTAACCGGAAGATGTTGTTGGATGAGTAAAAAATACAAAAAAGGACTGAAGGTAAAGAAACAAACTATTCCCAAAGTAAAGTGAATTGCGCGTCTTTTAAAGCCGATGTGCATATGTGATCAGACAAAAGGCCAACACTCACAGCACAAGACAGCCATTGATGGCCTGCACTGACGCATTGTTTCACACTTTATGCTACCGTCAGAGGGAGCACCATGTGAACTCTTGTTGAGCAGACCAGTGAATGAAGAGAGCTGCTGCTGAGCTGACCTAAAGGCCCTCTATGTATGTATATGTGTTTTTGCAATTCTTTTATTCACATGTGGGTGGCAAACCAGCTAAAACAGTCTGTATGCCAGACTGAACTATGGGGCAGATTTATGAAGGCCTTGCGCCGCCGGTGCGTCATTTTTAACATGGGAAAAAGTGACGCACCGGCGGCGCAAGGCCTTCATAAATCTGCCCCTATGTATTTAAATAACATATTCATCTCTAGGATCCTCGGGTGTGATAGTTCCTTACAAGTAATCATAAATCGAAACTTGTTCACAATAATAAGGACTAAATCAAGCCAATAACATTGTTTATATTCAATATCTGGTCCATATGGATAAATACTTGTGGACATGACCAGTAATGTTGCTGTAATCTCTCTTTTGTGACTCATCCGACCATTGTATATTTCAGTTTATACACTGGGTTGCAGTGACATCAATTATTGTGATGCTCTCATAATCATGCGGCATCGCTTCCTGAGGTTCAGGGTCAAAGGTCGTGGGATATCACTTTCTGTGATGTCATTGAAGTCAAGGGTTGGGTTTATTCCTTTTGACGTCCATGCTCAACCCTTACTGCCCCTCTAAATATGTAATTCAAAAGTTTAGACTATTGTCACGTTTGGATGGTAGTGTTGCTTTTGTTGACCCAAGACAGATTACAATAAGGGATTTTGCTCTCTAAGGGACTTCTTCGTGGAGATCTAACGCAAATGCTCTGCAATTAAGGAAGCATAGAAAATAGAGACACACACATCACACACGCAGAGATACTCCACGTAGTCACACACATCACTAACACGCACACACATACACATACACCACGCACACGCACCACGTGATCACACGCACTACGTGGTCACACGCACACAACACTAACACCCAAACAGCATACACCACACAGACACAGACATCCACAGAGGTGTGCACACACAGACAAATGCAAACAGTCACAATTCTGATTGCACTGTATAAGTGGGCTCCCCTAGAATGGTGGCACACACACCCCGTTTGGATATGTGATCATACAAGTTGCAGCAGATTTGTCCCATAAAAAGCTACTTCAAGAATAAAAGAAGCGGGGCCTGAAATAGCCAGTCCTGAAGAACCTGTACTAACACTCGGCGCTTTGGTAAATCTGGTGCTTCACTGATGCAGAATTTAGGTGGACAGAGCAACATTTCCTGATCTTGGTTTTTGGGCTTCAGAAAAAGCAGAGCACTTCCCCCTGCCAACAATAGTGACACTCGCCGAGTAGCTGATACGCTCTATAATTATGTTTTTTGGTGGTCTTTCATTTGGTATTACCTTTAAAGATTTATTTTATTTCAACAACAAATATATTAGTAGTTGTTGAGGTTGTAGGGTAAAAGGGTGAGAAGTTTTAAAAGGATTTATTTGATAAACATTTTCTATAATTTTAAATCTGTTATTTGATTATTAATGTGATTATTAATTATATAAAATTATTTATTTTATATTAATTGCTAACTAAAGCAATGGGATTTTTTAGTTATTGATTGGTTAATTAGGAAATTTCTTTTGTAAATTATTTCATTGGTTTGTGTATAAATTGCATGATAAAAAAGTTTTTCATGTTTTAGATTTTTGTATAAAAAGTCATTTTATAGAGTTTAATTTTAAAAATAAGGCGCATTTTTATTTTTTTCTAGTAATAATGTAATTTATTTTTGTGTGCTGGCAATATGGTGGCAAGTGCATTAAATCCCTTCTTTTTAGAGTTTTTTTGGATACAATTGTAATGTATTTTTTGTTGTTTTATTTGTTAATATCGAGTTGGTCATTTGTGATTATATAAACTACATAATCTGAAAGTATATGTTTCTTCATTTTATATATAGGTATCATATTTTTCATTTGTTTATGAGAGGGACTAAGAAATCTGACCCTGCTATTTCCAGCATTTTCTCAACTGTGGCCTAAGCTGGAGTTGAAATGGTAGATCTGACCCCTCCAAACCACAAAGCTTGCCATACTTTTGCTTACTTTAGAGTAAGAACAGTAAATATGACCACTCAAAAGTCCAACACTTTCACTACTGAGGTTGAAGTGGGAGTAGTGAAATTCACCCTTCTAAGTCTAATTTTGTTTTATCTGATGTTTTAAAAAGTGTTTTCACATACACCTTTGTGATTCAATTTTAACATTATGATATATATTTAGATTAATGTTTTTTTTAAACTGGTTTATTTTTTAAATATTTCATGATTTATCATAATTAAAATTAGCATTGTACCATATTAATATTTGTATTTATTTAAATTTTATGTTCAGTTTTTTACAATTATTTTAACATAAGTATTTATATATAAGTTTGTAAATGATACATGTTTATAGACTGTTAATAATATACATATGTTTTTAAATGTACTCTTCAAAGTTAAGATATATTTCTATGTTAATATAATGTTATATAATTATATTTTGATATACTCACCAATTTTATGACTATATTGTGGCCTTCTAAATTTTTGTAAAGTGTGTAAATTTAGCACTTGTGTCTGATATTTTTTTGACAATTTTTTGTCACCAATATTTTTATATTTTTGTCTCCAAAATTCCATCATATAACTGAATATGATTTACTGAAGTTTAAGTAGATAGTAGCCAAAACTATGCCCGATGAAAGAACTCAATAGGTCTGTCTGGCATTGGACCTTTTTTTTGTAAAATGTTCTATAGAAAGTGTTCAACAATACATCTTTACTGTTTCGTTTCCCTTCCTCTACAACAGAGGTCTTCAAACTGTAGTACGCGCCCCCCTGGATGGAGTGGATGAGTTCCCAGGGGGGCGCAAATGCCTCGGCAAGTACATGTAAATGATGATGGCCTGGAAGTGCAGTGATGCTTATTTGCTACATTTCCAGGCTGTCTTCATTTACTCTGAGGCCTTGAAGTAAAAGTGAGAACTGTTATCAGAATGCCATGGGGGGCAGGGGTCAGAGAGTGTGCTGGCAGGGTCAAAAAGGTTGCTTACAAAAAATAAAAAGCCCAAATGTTTTGTGTTTTCACAGTCATTTAAGTGCGTATAAAAGAATGCAATAACAGCTTAATTGAAAAATAAATGCAGGTTAAACTAACCGGTGATAAATGCACTCTTTTAGGTTATGAAACCTTAGTAAGCAACTACCATCACTGCAGATGTCTGTGGGTGTGTTAAAGCTGAAAGATACATAATTAACCACCCTTGGTGCAGAGGAATAGTGACCTTTGTATTTATAGTCAGGGCTACTGGAATTATGCAACTGTGCAGTTTTGGCATTTTGAGCATAGTTATCGATTTCCCACATTTGCCACGTAATCCATCATCTGCTGCATAATTTGCAGATTTTAACAAAAAAATTCTTTCTAGCTCAAACGGTTCAAAAGTTACTAATAATACAGCAACACGTTACCTTGCAGCACAAGGTCCTTTCTAAAGGTTGACTGGTCACCTTTCTGTTGCTTATTGCTATATGAGGGGGTGTTAAAGTGGTACTTATGAGGGGAAATATATGGCGGGACAGTGTTAACAAGTTACAAAAATGGCAAAATAATGCAGTAATACTATCACAAAACATGCAGCATTATGCAGCATAATTCGCCTTTGCTTGCTGCATAATTTAGTCAACCCTGCTGCAAAATTTGGCCTTCTCCTGCCGCATAATTCCAGTGGCCCTGTTTATAGTGCTATGAGGCCCAACCTGTGGCAGTAAGCATTGTGAATATGTAAGTCATTATTTTAAAAAAGCATTTACATATTCTAAGCCAAGCTGCTGCTGCAAAATAATGCAATGATTGGCATAAAACATGTTCTTACAAAATATACTTTTTAGTATAAAGTAATCAAACTGTATTTAAGGCAGACATTTTTGTAAGTGTCTCCACTATTCCAGATCTCAGCTGATAAGACCCCTATATTACATCTTAAAAAGAATAAATCTTTGCCACCATGAATTTTCAAGTAGAACCGCTGGAATAATTCAGCAGGAGAGGACCACATTATGCCAGGGTTGGTCTGCACACCTTTCTAGGTAAATATAGTGCGAAAACTCTTCACTGCATCTTCTATTTTTCTGTCATTGCTTTAATAAAGACATTCCTTTGCATATGTTAATTTTCCATGCTTTCCGCAACCTACTATAAAGTCATTCAGTATATTTTCCTTAGCATGTCCCTATGTTTCCCTACCTTTTAGAACACATTCTCTCCATGCTGTTTATGAAACATAACTGTGGTATATAAAATTTCTCCTAATTCAGATTTCGCGTTAAGATACTAGAACTATAGCGTGTTCCAATTTTCCCCCTCCTATAGATGTATAGGATTAACTTTCTTGTAGACTCATAAATGGTTGCCCTGACACTGTTCCTCTATGGCTATGTTCTTTCCGTTATCTTGATTATTGATTGCCTTCTAACTGTAAACTTGCTAATTTCCAAACCTGATTTCTAGATAAACTTTTAAAACTTCCCAGTTGTCTGTGATCATTTAATGCAGGAATAGAAATAAGTTGGGTTTTGTATTTTGCCTGCCTTTCTTTTACAGCTAGCTACCTGATCCATTGTGGATCTTAGATACCTGCAACAGTGGATTGATAGGTCAGGTACAATAGAAATAAGTAGGTAGGAACCAGGGTTACTGGTAGAAGAATCGGTAGGTCATCTGATTAATGTATAGGTTGAACTGAAATTTATGGGCCCGAAAACTATATGGTGAAATTATTGGTTAGGTGACCTACGATCTCTATCATTACCATTGTTAACAAGTGCAGCGTGCTTGTGCACTCTCCCTAAACATGGTAACATTTGCTCATAACCAATTGGCATATTTAATTTACTTATAAATCCCTATTAAAATGCACCTCATGTGCCCAGGGCCTGTACATTAAATGTCATTAGTGGGCCTGCTGCACTGATCGTGCCACCCACTTAAGTAGCCCTTTAAACATGTCTCAGGCCTGCCATTTCAGCCTGTATGACTGGGGGTGAATGTTTTGTCATTGTAAAACATTCCGTCCATCATCTTGTGTGTTTTGCTGTTCACCCTATGTGGGAAGGGTATGCCCAGACGTGGGTCCCGTGCTCACTATGCCACTGGAGTCAAGCTATCCTGGCTGAAGATGGCTGATAGCCAGAAACTGATCCTAGGATGCTTGATTCCGGTCCAGGGAAGACATGGCTTGGCAGTTCGGTCTCGATTGTTCCCATGAGGCACAGGGTCCAGACTGATTTGCATATGGCTATGTCTAAACTGGGGTGGCTTGGTGAGCAAAATAACGATGGATTAAACCCAGATCTGTGACTGGGGGTGAATGTTTTGCCATTGTGCAACATTCCGTCCATCATCTTGTGTGTTTTGCTGTTCACCCTATGTTTCCCTACCTTTTAGAACACATTCTCTCCATGCTGTTTATGAAACATTACTGTGGTATATAAAATTTCTCCTAATTCTGATTTCGCGTTAAGATACTAGAACTATAGCGTGTTTCAATTTTCCCCCTCCTATAGATGTATAGGATTAACTTTCTTGTAGACTCATAAATGGTTGCCCTGACACTGTTCCTCTATGGTTATGTTCTTTCCGTTATCTTGATTATTGATTGCCTTCTAACTGTAAACTTGCTAATTTCCGAACCTGATTTCTAGATAAACTTTTAAAACTTCCCAGTTGTCTGTGATCATTTAATGCAGGAATAGAAATAAGTTGGGTTTTGTATTTTGCCTGCCTTTCTTTTACAGCCAGCCCCCTGATCCATTGTGGATCTTAGATACCTGCAACAGTGGATTGGTAGGTCAGGTACAATAGAAATAAGTAGGTAGGAACCAGGGTTACTGGTAGAAGAATCGGTAGGTCATCTGATTAATGTATAGGTTGAACTGAAATTTATGGGCCCGAAAACTATATGGTGAAATTATTGGTTAGGTGACCTGCGATCTCTATCAGTAATTTTCTGGTAGCAGAGGTGATGGTTAGGGACTAGTTACAGTTAGGAAGGACTAGTTAAGCTAGATAAGTTGGATGCTGCTAAAAAGTTTTTTTCTGTGTTTATGCTGCTATGGAAGTAAAACAATTTGCATGAATTGATCACTCACTTAAAATGTTTGCTTTGAAAAATTATGAAATGTTTTAAATTGTTTTTCCTATTATTGTACTGATATATGTATTAACACATTTGTAAGTTAAGCGTTTCATGTTGTTGGGAATCCCCGGGGAATTGAATAAGCGAGTGGTGAAGAGAATCCACTTGCATTGAGGTCACTGACTCCAGGAAAGTTGGTGCAGGTTAGGCAGAACTGGAAGCACTAACTAGGGTTTTTTTTCTGAATGTATGTTTGAATAAATGATAGCTACGAGATCACTGGCAAAACTTCTATCGTGATATAACCTAGTAAGGGTCACAGCGGAAGGAGTAGCAGGTTCGTCGGGGCTTGAGTGATAGCGAAAGGGTTCGCTGGTGAAACTTTGGGCTTAGAATATATCCCGATAAGAAATGGATGAGTCAAATGAAGTAGCAGGTTCCCTAATGCTTGAGTGAAGGTAGGCAGAAGAAATCTATCCGTAGTGGATGAAAAGTAGACAGAAGGAGTTTACTTGCCGTGAAACAAATCTTTCCTGTCTAGACACTTGAGTACAGTGGCGAATGTGTATTCGTTGTTAAATAACCAAGCACAAGCACTTTAGAGAGAAATTAAGTTTCCGTTACCTTGTGAAGGAGGGAGTCAGTCGCGGAGCTGCTCTGACATCACTCTGTGTCGCGCTGGGATTGGTAGACGCA
Organism: Lissotriton helveticus; assembly: GCF_964261635.1. Classification (NCBI taxonomy): domain Eukaryota; kingdom Metazoa; phylum Chordata; class Amphibia; order Caudata; family Salamandridae; genus Lissotriton; species Lissotriton helveticus. The sequence continues at coordinate 2,061,904,971 of NC_136065.1, forward strand.
GCGGGTGTGTAGCGGAGCTGGAATTGTAAAGGAGGGGTGAGGGCCGAAGCGTGAGAATCTGTCTCGCGAAAGGCCGCGCACCCATTGGTCGAGATTATTTGAATTCGTGCATTTCATTGGTCGCACGAAAATAAAAGACGCACTTGGATTGGAAGAGATTTGTAAACAGAGTCACTAGTAGAAATCGTATGTGGCACTCGTATAGACCGCATACTAGATCTGATCCCCGATATTTAGGGTTTGAGAACGATCAGTGGAAAGGGCATAAGACCGACATTATGTACGGAAATAAGAGAAAAATATCCCTTGTAAATAAGGTGAAAAATAATTTCAAAAAGGACAAACCGATTAAAAACAGAGAAGGTGTTGTCATTCCGCCGCCTAATACTCCCGCATCTTTCATGATGTTTGAAAAAGGGTACCACTCGTGTGTATGGTTAGAAAATTGGGCGGAATACACCAAGGATGACGGAATTTTGGCTTTCCCGTTAGAGGGTACATTCAATGGCAGAATTTTATTTAATTTGAGAACCCGAATGAATGATTTACATCCCAGACCTAGACTAACGCAGTACGAAGCACTAGAGGAATGGGAAATCGAAGCTTTTGAAAGGGATAAGCCCCGGATGGATAAAGGGTTAACTAAATTTTATCCGAAACTGAAACAAGAGACCCGTGACAAAAAAATGAAACAGTGGAGACAGAATATGATTGTGGAAGGACTGTTTCCAATGATGCCAGTGGGTGGTCCTCCTACAGGAGAGAAGAAAACAGAAAAATGTAAACACTGGGTGCCCATTGGAGAGTCGGATGATGAGTTGTTAGATGACATGTTTATGAGAAGTCCTCCTCCTTATAATGAAGGACACCGACCTTCTAGTGAAGGGGATAATTCTCGAAGACCTCCGCCCCAAGATGAGGCCAGATCCGCAAGTGTAGGAGGGAGTTGTCAAATACCTCCCTATACCGAGAGTTTAGGACCCATAGATGCAAGAGATATTTATCCTAGAATACCCGCTGGTGGAGAAACGAGATATACACGCGAAAGAGACTTTTTTCCCAGATCTCCCTACGAAGGTGAGGCAAGACCATCCAGTTCAGGAATGCCGTTCCTAAACCCTCTATATGAGGAAGAACCAAGATCCCTAGGCACAGGTACTTTGCACCCAAGACCTAGTTATGGTGAAGGACCCAGAGAGACACATCCCACTGCCCCGAGTTGTGCTCCAACTTTAACCCCACAAGTATTACATGACAATTCAGTCGAAAGGATATTGGAGGACAGAGAACGAGAGGCACTAGCTAAGCAGAGAGCTGAAATAATTCAGAAGATTTCCCAGTTCAATGCAAGTCCTGAGTCTTTAACAATCCCGGTTACTATTGGACCAGTGGTTCCATTGTATGGGGACCGACAGGGAAGTCCAAGAACTCCAGTTATTACCCCAGTTGTAGCCCAACCGAGATCAGAGCCCTTAATTGTAGATGACTTAACAAGTGAGTGCGAGACTGAAGTCTCGCTAATGGATCTGCCCATTAGGGAAACAGGAAAAAGGATGCAGAAAAGACATAATCCTTTCAATACGAGGGAGATTCAAATGGAATCAGCTTCGGGTACTAAGAGCGTCACGGTTGTAACTCCTGAAGAAATTGAGAGATGGAGTCGAGAATTAGAAAAACAAACTCTTCAGTCGAAACCTCTAGATCTCTACAAACTGAGAGTAGAAATAGAGGAACTTATGGCAGGAAATGTAGGATTAGACAGACTAAATACCTACTCGGAAGAAGAGCTGTTGTTTATCTGCAAGAGCCTTACTCGAAATGCCAGAGTACTCCATGAAAAACTAACTGACACTGCAGCTAGTATGGGAATAGATATCTCGAAATCAAAACCTTTGCAAAAACCGTACAGAGCAGATTTCTCAGACAAAGATCTGGAAAACCTGAACATGTCAGGGAAGAAGGCACAGGTCAAAGAGTTACTGACAGTATTACAGAAATGGGGAGATGTGGACAGATGGAAAGCCAGGTGGGCCAAAAAGAAAGATGAGGCTAGATCCAAACAAGTGACTCCTCAGTTCGTTCTAAAAGAAGCTGATAAACCAGAACAGTTATGTCCTATGCGTGAAGTACCCGGTGGAAAATACGTGCATGTTCCATGGTCCAGACAGGATATTGTGTCCTTTACAAATGATTTCCCAAAATTACGAGAGAAGCCTGTGGACTGGTACATGCAGTTGGAAAGGTTTGTAAAGGTACAGAAATGCCTGTGGTAAGTTTTGGATGGGTTCTTTGATATTGTGGTTCCTGTAGATCTATGGACCGAGTGTAAGATTGCCATAGCTTGGCCTAGTGAGGAATACACGAGGGATCCTAACACAGGAGCACCCTCTGATGAAGTAATGAAAAAATATGATCAGGTGATTTTACACCTAAAGCAAAAGGTGCCTGCGAAGTAAACTGATTGGACAAAGATAGATAGAACCACGCAGGAAAGGGATGAGACTGTGCACTCCTTTTATGAAAGACTGTTACAGGTGTTTAAAACGTACAGCGGTATAGATAACATCGAGATGAAGGACATTACCCACTTCATTTACAGGTTTGTAAACGGTTTAAGACCGGAAATTTGCCAGTGGATCAAAGATAATAAAATCTGTTGGCACTCCAAGAAAATAGATGAAGTCTTGCGATACGCAAAGTATTGCGAAGACGAGATGGCAGATAAACGAAAGGCTTTGAAGGAGAAGGTGATGTGGGCACAAGTAAAATTAGCCGAGCAGCAGGAAAAGCAATTAAGTAAAATGAATAAGAATACCCAAAATCCAGGAGCTGGGGGTGGAGGGAAGCCCAAGGTAAAAATGAGCAGAGAAGAAGCTAAAAAGAAATTTCCCTGCCACCAGTGCGGAGAAATCGGGCACTGGAGAGACGAGTGTCCATATTTACAGCATGATAATACCCAAACCCCTGATTTAACTCCACAGACGCAGAATGAAAAACCAAGAAAGACTCTGTCGCAGGGTTTCTGTTCTCACACAGAACTGTGCACAGAGGAGTGGAACCTCGGCGAGTTAGGGTGACCCAAAACACACCTTAGTATCCAACTCACCCCTTACCGAGCTAGCTACAGTGTCTCATTGGACATATCAAACTCCCAATGTTTAGACAAACCAGAACATGAACTTACTGTACCTCAGGGTACGTGGAACTCATGAACACTCTTTCGTTATATTATCATTACAAACCAGAACATGGAGTAAAGAAGACACATGTGCATTTGAAATGTTTATTTACTAATGCCGTCTTCTCAGGCGCAGTATCTTAGATAATACAAGTATACTTATTATCAATAGCAAAATTACCAGCATAGTTACTAAGACATAAAAAGCGAATGGTGACAGCATGTCAACATACTGTAATGAATAAGAGTTAACAACACTTATATCTCCCCCTCCCTAACACATATATTATATTATTAGCTAAGAAGGTCTCTTTGGGTTGTTTTAGGGCGGGCCCATACCTTAGTGTCTTAGCTTGAAGGAATCACATCAGCATACACCAGCTCTCTCTGCATGTGCACCGCATCAAGTGTGTTCTATGTGCCTCGTGCAAAGCAATATTAATCCCGCCTGAAGCCAGAGTTGGCAAAGGCTGCACTTGTGTTATGACTATGAAGGCGTGGAGATCAGACCTCATAACAATTCCATATCGTGTTGTTCCTGAAACTTCAGCACTCTTTGTGCAGACATAGTTTATTAAGCAAAGCTGATATCAGAGCAATAACATATTATTCTCACATACACCACGGCAAACTACTAGGTTGAAAGCTAAGTCAACAATTAAGTGTCGTGTGCAGAAGTTGCAAGACAGAAAAATGGCGTTTAAACCTCAGATGTACCTATGCTAACTTAACACGATATAAGGATATACAGGAGCTACATGACACCCCCCCATGATCCGAGAACGGACTAAATATGAGAACAGAAGTGCCAACTCATGAGAGCCGAACTCAACAGTAAACGAGCATGAATCGAAACCAAACATTAAAAACTAATGCTAAAAAATAGCCCAAAAATATAACGTGGCTCAAGCCAATAGGCACGGACAAATAAGTCAATAAAAACAATGAAATGCTATCAATCAGCACGTCAATCCGAGGCAGTGTCTATGACAAAACTGTATATGAAAAGTAAGCAGCAACAGCCTCCAATAGGAAATCACTGTCCTCATCCGAAAACAGTTCAGCCATCCAATTTAAAAGATGAAAAGAACATACGTGTTCTCCCAGCACCGGATCCTCTATAACCATCAGAGGACAGCTCGGTGGGTTTTCAAGAACACTTAAGTCCAAGAAATTCTGTGCTGCCGACAATATATCCCAGGGACCCATTAGTCCATGCGCCACTGCTAAGGCCATAATCCTCTCGTCAGAACAAACCAACTCGTGAGCAATGATAGGACTCATCAGCTGATTAAAATCGACGTCAGGAGAAACCGGTCCGCAGAGACACAAATCAATGGCCCAATGGAAATCACAGGTCAGGCAGTGAAATACAGGCTGGACACAGGTGAAGTAGGAGAATCGAAAAGATAATCCATATGTCGTGCTCAATGTCGCCAACGGCAGTGTGCCATAATATTCAAGCATGCGGTTGCGAAACCGCGTCAGTAGCTGTTGCGCGGGGTCTTGCACAGGAAGGACATCCATATTTAAAGAGACAAAAAACCACTAGTGCGCCAGCTGCTAATGCAAGGAAAAACGGGAACCCTCCAAACAAGGATGAAAAAATAGAATGGAAGAAAGCAGGGATGACTCCAAAAATCTTTTCAAAGAAAGTCACGAGACCACTGCTAACAACTTTAAAAAAATGTGCAAGGCCTTTTGTGGAGGATGCGTTAAAGATAGTTCGAACCATCGCTCCGAAATGCAAAGGCAAATCAGTATTCAAAAGAGCCTGAACCTCTGTACGGGTGTTTGCAATGTGAAGCACGAAAATTTCACGGGCCGAGCTCAAGGCCACCTCTTTCTGGGACAAAAGAGCCCTTATTCTTGCCATGCCGCTGAATTCTGCTCCCAAGGTTGGTATCTGTGGCCAGATGGAAGACTCCCTATGTTCACGTGTGGGAGGATAAAGCACATTTCTGCAGCAAATAACCCGCTCACTTACTGTTACAATGAAAGCTATACCTTTAATTAACCCACAACAGTTTTCATTATTGAGCATTAAATAACTACCATTCTCTAATAATTTAAACGTGGGGATGATAGCAGGAACTGGCGTGCCATGTAAAACGCAAGCCATATTCGGTCGGTCCTTATTGCATGAACCGTGTAACTGTATGTGTCTACACATTAAAGAATGATCTGGCGTCTCAGTGCACTCCTCCCCTGTCAGATAAACTTCCTGGTCATCCTTAAAACATCTGTATGTGTATGGGAGTGACCAGACTTCATGAAGGAAACCGCTACCTAAAGGTTCATAACGACCTATGGGCACATATTTCATACAATTTGAAAACTTATATAAAGCAAAAGGCAGCGTTATTAAACCGTGGATAAGCCACGTTGCAGCAGTGGCTTCAGCCACGGAAAAAGGTAAAGATTCTAACCTTTCAATATGTAACATAGAAAAGGAAGCATCACGCATTGAAAGTAAGCGTTGTTTGTCAGTCAAATTAAACGGTGCAAATAAAGAAGAAACGTTCATGTACCCCCAGGGAACTTTACCCATTTTTAGAGTTTGAAGGGTCCATGCAAACTGCATGATTGATCGTAATTGATTTTGACCATGGTATAATACTGACACTTCATCATGTACAATATCGACGACTGACGACACAATATTATCCAATATGTAAATTCTAGAGGAAAGCACATTAATGCTATTGTCGACAACTGCAAGCACTTTCTCAAGATTTGCTTGATCAATAGCCCTAAGGCGTGTAGCAGCCTCAATCTGTGATAGCTTCCAAATTTCATTGTAAACCCCATATAACCACCTTTTCGACCTGCCACTAGCCGGGCCTTTAATGAAATCATTCAAGTCCACGTCTGCATTTAGTTTAGAAAGGTGATCCTTAACCGCAGGTAAAGTTGAATGTTTCAGCCAATTTTGAAACAATTTGCCTACAGAATACGAGGTGACAGTATGACCTAAGTCAAATCGGGGATCAGATCTAACAGTTTTAAAACCGTCAGTTAAATTCAAAAATCTATGTTGGCAAGAATCAGCACTACGGTGCCAAAGCAGCCAACCCTTAGGATTCATACTGGAAATGTTAAAGGAGGAATCAAGGAGTAGAGTCTGTAATTCTCTAATGGACAACTGAGTAAAATTACTCCAACCATCATATTCCTCCAAATCCGGGAAAGAAGGAGCGTTTAACTTTTTAGAAGTAGCCAATCCAAAGCATGTGGTCTGGGAAATCGTTTCATTCAGAAACAACATATGATTCGGGATGAGACATGCACGGTGCAAAGCCTCGGTGCCTTGTACCTGCCAGGCCTTGGAACCCCAAACTGATTTAAGGTCTATTGTATCCTTCCACAACTCATAGCCTCCAGTAACTAATTGATCAAGGAAGGCCTTCGAATACAACAGTTTAGTATCGGTAAGTCTAACCTTGGACATTGGTATTTTTGGAAACTTAAAATAAAAGGACTCGGGATTGGACTGATTAAAGTCAGTGAAGTAAGTATACTTTTTCAGAAATGTTTCAGAACTCCCCTGATGAGGCGCTGGGCAATGTTCCCACTGAGTAAAGTTAACAGTATCCCTTCTGGATGATGTTTTGTGTAAGAAGTGATTGCCATAATGTTGGTAACAGAATAATTCACCATAATTAGCAGATTCTAAATATAAATCCTCAGCATCAAATGCAGCATAGTACTGCAAATCAGAAAATAAACTTTCTACAGCATTGACATCCCAGTCATCAGAACGAATGTTTTGTTTCACCACATCCCCCATATTCACTCTAAGTACATTAGGGACATTAATGACTTCCGTTGGGCCATGAATCTGAAACCGAACTGCATCCCACACGATTCCATCAGGGACAGGCCATGCTGTGATGTTAACCAAAGTCAAGTCTCTTTTAAATCTGTGTGTAGAATGGGACGAGGAAAGCGGGGCCAAAGTTCCATTCAGATGAGTAATGCAAGTTCTCTCCTCGACATAGTGTCCATTCATGATTCGAAAAAAATAAAACACAAAACCAATTGACATAAAAAGGTAAACTGAAAAAAGGACCAGCCAAATGTATGTCCAAGGGGGTTTCAAAAAATGTTTTTTAAACAGGCTAGCATAAACTGCAATTCGAGAGGGTTTCTTCGAGGCAAGGGAAGCAGAGTCAAATGAAAATCTGGATTCCGTGGCTAAACGTGCTTGCAAGTCAGGCATGGACAAATCAGTGGGGTAGGTATAGTCTATCTCATCAATGTTAGTTCCGGGTAAATTATTTAATAACGGACTGGAAACAGCAGGTAATTCGATGGCCACTTCAGGTTCAATATTAGAAGCAGTGGGCATAACTGAATTTCTCACAATGGAAGGACAGGAAACAGCCGGTGTCATGCTAAGAAGAATCGGCCACTCTGTGTATCTTGACATTGTCAATTGAAATAAACCTGTTTTCCTTACGACCAGGAAGTGGTGGTAAAATGACTGTTCTTGTGCCCTTCACTCCAAGGACTGGAACCGGAGCTCGATAGGAAGGACCAAATTCTTTCTTGTTATCGATCTTCTCGCGAACCAGTTCGCCAACTCGGGGTAGCCAGCCAACTACCGGGATCTGCAACGCATCATCCGACGTGGAGGGCAAATGTTTCTTTGCAAGACTGTCTCTGGTCTTTTGTAGATTCTGTAAAACATTGCAATGTTCATCTGCGTCAAAGCAAGTGGCGCGAACCACACAGTCTAGACCGTCAAGGTCAGGGACGTACATCTTGATGCCAAAGAGCATTTCGTATGGGGTCCGCCCACCCAGAGACCTTCTAGGGAGATTATTAAGAGCACGCTGCACGCCATAGAGGTGAGCCAGCCAGTTTCTGCCAGTGCCTATAACTCGGGCTGTCAAAGATTGCTTTAAATCACGGTTCATTCGCTCAACTACACTGTTACCCTCAGGTCTGTAGGGAGACGAAAACTTGACTTGGACCCCCAACGAAGTCATGGCATCCTTATACGCCTTAGAGGCGAAAGCCGGACCCTGATCCGAATGGAAGGTACCACAGGCAAAAATCCCTATAAAGATACGCAAATCTCTAATGACAGTCCGTGAATCAGCTCTGCGATGTGGCCATACCCACACAAAGCGTGTGCATGAGTCAACTGCTACTAAGATGTACTTATACGCAGTATCAGATGAAAAAGGACCGCAGTGATCTAAATAAACACAACCTAGCGGTTTATTAGAAATGTACAACTGAGTCTGTGGTGGACGCGTAGCAGTTGAAGGTTTAATCTGCTGGCATATGTCACAAAGAAGGACATAATCACGCGTCTGTTTGTACAGTCCCCGCCACCAGAAACGTTGTTGTAATTGAGTTACAGTGGCCGAGACGCCCGCATGCGCAGACGCCACACCTTCATGTGCCGCTGAAATCAAGTCTGCTCTGCGATCCGAGTTGGGAAATCAGCCGTTCCCCAACATCAGGAATTGTCACAAAAGGAACCTTTTCCGGACTTAAGTGGTATTTGTACTTCGAAGGGAATCCCGCAGGATGTTTACTTCCCTTCTCAGAGGCAGCAACTGCCGCCAAGATGTCGCTATCAATCTTGGTTTTCGATCTAGTAACCGCTGCAACTAAGTATGTAGATACTGCTGATTTCGCCGCTTCATCAGCAAGCGAATTGCCAACAGCGTGTACTCCCACGCGCTGATGACCGAGAGTATGAATCACATAAACGAGTGGCAACATAGCCTTAAGCTCTGCCACTCGAACCCAGATCATTTTATGTTTTATTGTGCTACCCTTGGAATCATGAAAATCATTTTGAATCCAAAAGAACAAGTTCTCATTGTAAGACTGGACACAGTAGTAAGAATCACTTACAATCAGAGTAGTAACACTTGCATCTGCGTACTCTAACGCTAGTAAAAGAGCACGAAGCTCAGCCAATTGTGCAGTGCAATCGCCCAGGGGCAACGTGTGTACCTCCCTGGAAATGAATTCATCGTTCAACATAGCACCAACCACAATAGCGCATGCGGAAACGTAGGCATGTTTAGAGCCATGCGCAACCTTCGCCGACCCATCAGAGTAAATGATGCAATGGAAGTCCTCCAAAGGTCGCATAGCCAGAGGAGCAGGATGAACTAACTCATACTGCAAGTACTCTTGCGACCGTAAAGAGGCGTCAAAAATAAACGTGACATCCGTGGACATCAATGACGCTGCCCATTCAATCCACCGTGGGTGCAAAGCTTTAGAATTTGGTACACTGGCTTTCGTACTTCCTCCAAATGAGGACATGGTGTTACCACTAACATGCGCTTCCCCTGTGACAGAGCTCGTTCTTTAAGAATCGCCATCTGTACCGCAGTTAAAACTTTCTCCACAGTGGGAAACCGCAATTCAGCCGAAGTATACAAGTGTGACTTGTAAGCAATAGGCACTGTGTCTCCTTCATTAAAAGTCAGGTACGTGAAACCCACCGCCCCTGGAATTATTCTTATCACCAGGTTGGTGTGGTTATCACGAGTCAGTAAATATTTAGAAGCGAGCAGATCAGCCTGCAAGGATTGCAAAATGGCTGAATGCTCAGGCAGCCAGCATGATTTTGAGAAAGTAGGTTGTATCAATGCATATAACGGCTTGATACGCTGGGCATATTCCGGAATGTATGTCCTTCCGAAATTCAAAAAGCCCAGTAAAGATTGTAATTTTTTCAGTGTTGTAGGAGCGCGTAATTGTGCGCACTTCTCTAAGAAGTGAGGAGCCAAACCTCTACCTTCATTGATGAGCTCATAGCCCAAAAACAACACTGTGTGTTCAGCAATGTGCGATTTTGCAAAGTTAAATTTGTAACCCATGTCAGCGAAGTTACAAATAACAGAATTTACACGACACAGATGCTCCCAAATATCGTCGTCTGTGAGATATATGTCATCCACATACGAAAAAGCATCAGGGTCGAGTGCCTCCAGAATAGAGACAATGCGAGCTGTAAATATACCAGGACTATTCTTATAGCCCATTGGAAGACGCCGGAATTGTTTTTGGACTCCAGCGCTCGTAAAACTGGTCCATTGGGAGCTAAAGCTGTCCAATCTGTGGGCATAAAAACCGTTGGATATGTCTAGCGTTGTCTTGAAACGCTTACGCACGAGACTATCCACAAGGGCAGAGCCGTGAGTATTCTGTACTGCACAGTTACGGCAATGCGAGTTCAAATGCCGGTAATCCAAAACCAAACGATATGATCCGTCAGGTTTGTTCACAGTAAAAAGGGGATTATTCATCGGTGACACACACGTTTCAATAACTCCCTGATATTCCAATTGTTCAAGGATTTCCGCGACGGAAGATTTTGCTTCCCGCCTAATGGGATATTGAGGTTGAGGCTGCGGCTGAGACCGCAACGGAATTTCGTGGCAAGGCGACAATTTATCCCAACCACATTGGTTACGGTACAGAGCCGGCGCGAGAGCTCGAGCCCACTCATCTGCAAAATGCTGCGCATGCTCTTTCGAGACAGTGTTCGCGAAACTGGGGAGGATCACCTCCTCCCCTCGCGGCGCCGCGAGCACAAAAGGTGGGGGCCAGTCAGCCTCCGAAAGTAAAATATCATATGTAGAAGACAGATTCTCCCAAAATACATCTTTAACGGTACGCTGTATGTCACCTTCAATTAACAGGACAATTTCATAAAGTCTTTCAGGGGGAGCAAGTCTTGTATCCGCTGTTTCTATCACAACGTAGACATCAGTCGCTGTCACCCTCAGTAGTGGACGCAGCGCCTCTCTGACTATGGTTATCTCCGCCGCGCTGTCCAGCAAGGTCAGAGCCCACGTCAGATTCCGAAGCCGCGTTCTCACTATCTGTGGCATATCGATGCGCTGTTAAGGCTGCGACTTTCTTTTTCGCAAACTGCGGTCTCTTAGGCGTAGAATCCTCCTGCTTCCATGCGCCTTCTGCCTGGCGGGGCTGGCCACGTCCCTGTTGGCCACCACGTCCCCGTCCGCCTCCTCCTCCACCGGTCTTCTGGGCCGATGAGTCCTGAAAGGAACGAGGAGAGCGTTGATCAGAAACCTGAAATCGATCAGGTGATTTAATCATCGCGCGATCGCGCAAATCATAAACTTTCTCAGCTGGCGCAGGGACTTGTGTCGCAGGATAAGATTCCTGCGTTTGCTGCTGTTGCTTCCCCTGTTTCTGTTTCTGAGGCCAATTTTGTTTTTTGGACTTTGGTTGTACATCTGCCGTAGCAGATTGCACTTGTGGTTGTTTCTTCTCCTTAACCGCGAAGTACTTTAAACCCTTACTTGTACGACCGATAGTTTTATAAGCGGCCACCACAATCTTCGCCAACTGGCGGGGCTTTTCGGCATCGGGTAACGCTGCCAGTGCATTAAAAACCTGGAAGTTCACAGCATCTCCCTTGATGTTGGAGAGTATGAGATCACTTACAATCTCAAAAGAACCACTCAGGCGCATACCCAATTCAACCGCTGCCTCAGGACCGTGATCATCCTGAACACGTTTTATAATCGTAGGCAGTACAGCCATAGAGGGGGTGCCGAAACACCTCGCATAAACAGCCGCAAAAGTCTTACCCCAACTTTCACAGTCAACGAGCTCGGGAGTGATATCCTTAGGTAAAGTAATCGTCAACATTCTATGCTTGTCAGCAGGAGAAGAATTGGGAAACACAGCTTCCAGTTGGTCAAATTTCTCGGCCAGCCAAAAAGGAAAATCATCTTTATTTTCAGGGCGTTGACCAAAAACCGAATTTACCATAACTGGATTGAGCCGTAAACCACCACGTTCCGTTTGAGCGGCCGGACCCCCCCGGGGGACCACCCGGGAGATGACGACCTATGTATTGCACTAGTGCACGAATCACGGAAATAGATACAACATGTAACCTGCGAATTTCCTGCAGGGTACAAGCGCCGTGATTCGGGTGCGGGGTAAAACCACCCAACGCAGGCCAGTTAGTACCTGGAATCGAGAGTGGACCTAACCTCGCAGCGGACAAAGAGTGGGGGAGGGCGCCATCAAACCAAACTCGATGCTGCCAATGATCAATAGGTATTTCCAGTGCCCTGTACGGTGTATATTCAGCCGGGACAGCCGAGGCGGTGTAGGAGTGGAACAAACCAGAAGTCGCGTCCACAGCCGGAAACGTAACCCAAGAGTAAAACAACTCATAAGGGAACGCCGGATCTGCACACACCACGAAAATCACAGCCATCCCATCCACCGGGACTTGGTACGTCTGAAGATGGTTGCGCACCGCCACGCGACTATGCTGCGCAATGGCCACCGCCGCCATGACAACACTGGAAACAAGAAAATACAAAGAATACTTTGTAGCACAACTGGGTAGTAATTCAAAGAAACCGTTTAAGAAAGAATCAAGCTTGAATAAGACCTATTTCAAAAAATAGGTAGGTTTCACCGACACCCCGCTTTCCGGAAACGAAGGTGAAGGGGTTAAGGTACGAACGATATACTACTCGAGTGTCATGATATAAGACCACCGAAACCGTTGGGCGCCATGTCGCAGGGTTTCTGTTCTCACACAGAACTGTGCACAGAGGAGTGGAACCTCGGCGAGTTAGGGTGACCCAAAACACACCTTAGTATACAACTCACCCCTTACCGAGCTAGCTACAGTGTCTCATTGGACATATCAAACTCCCAATGTTTAGACAAACCAGAACATGAACTTACTGTACCTCAGGGTACGTGGAACTCATGAACACTCTTTCGTTATATTATCATTACAAACCAGAACATGGAGTAAAGAAGACACATGTGCATTTGAAATGTTTATTTACTAATGCCGTCTTCTCAGGCGCAGTATCTTAGATAATACAAGTATACTTATTATCAATAGCAAAATTACCAGCATAGTTACTAAGACATAAAAAGCGAATGGTGACAGCATGTCAACATACTGTAATGAATAAGAGTTAACAACACTTATATCTCACCCTCCCTAACACATATATTATATTATTAGCTAAGAAGGTCTCTTTGGGTTGTTTTAGGGCGGGCCCATACCTTAGTGTCTTAGCTTGAAGGAATCACATCAGCATACACCAGCTCTCTCTGCATGTGCACCGCATCAAGTGTGTTCTATGTGCCTCGGGCAAAGCAATATTAATCCCGCCTGAAGCCAGAGTTGGCAAAGGCTGCACTTGTGTTATGACTATGAAGGCGTGGAGATCAGACCTCATAACAATTCCATATCGTGTTGTTCCTGAAACTTCAGCACTCTTCGTGCAGACATAGTTTATTAAGCAAAGCTGATATCAGAGCAATAACATATTATTCTCACATACACCACGGCAAACTACTAGGTTGAAAGCTAAGTCAACAATTAAGTGTCGTGTGCAGAAGTTGCAAGACAGAAAAATGGCGTTTAAACCTCAGATGTACCTATGCTAACTTAACACGATATAAGGATATACAGGAGCTACATGACAACTCAGCATCAGGTAAAGGCAAGTCAGTTGCCCCGAGCGCCAAAGCCAAATTATAAGGGAAAATCACCACAGGGTGATCACATAGAGATCTGGGGAGGCGATGAAAATAGAAATGCAGCAACTTCGCAATTTTTGTTGAATGATACCTTTTTCTGAGACGATCAATACTGACGGGGCCTGAGAGGGGAGGATAAGGAGTGTGTTCTTGGCGCCTCCTTGCCGGTAGACCAGTCAGGGCCATACATTGAAGGAAAGGTTGATGGAAATGATGTCACCTTTCTATTGGACACTGGTGCTACCCGTTCTACTGTGAGAACAGCGGACGTTCCAAACCTACCCCTCTCGGGAGAAGCAATCCAAGTAGTGGGTGTGTCTAATCAATTGATTAGTACCCCAGTTACCGATCCCATGGAGATCACAATAGGGAATTTTAAAGAAATGAATAGATTTGTAGTGTGTGATACCAGTCCAGTAAACTTACTGGGACGTGATTTGTTGTGCAAAATGAACGACACCATCTTTTGCACACCAAAAGGCGTCGAAATACAAACCCCAGACGAGGATGGCATATATAAATTAATGTTAATCAGACCTGACTCAGAAATTAAACGAATGACTGTACAAGACTTACCAGAAGAACTTCAAAAGACAGTGAAATCAGAAGTATGGGACTTTACTGGAAAAGATGTAGGACTAATGGCAAATGTAGACCCCATACAAATAGCCATGAAAGAAAATGCAGTATACCCCAATACCAAGCCATATAAAATGAGTGCCGAAGTGAGAGCAGGAGTTGCGATTGAAATACAAAAATTGCTAGAAGCAGACATCATACAAGAAGTAATGAGTAGTCCGTGTAAGTCACCCATAATTGGAATCAAGAAACCTAGTGGCAAGTACAGAGTAGTGCAGGACCTGAGAAAGGTAAACAAAATTGTGGTTCCTTATTGTCCTATTGTCCCGAACCCAGCAGTGATCCTGTATCAGATTCCCTGGGATGCTGAGTGGTTCACTGTGATAGACCTATGTCATGCATTCTTTTCAATCCCATTGCATCCAGACAGAAAATTTCTTTTCTCATTTGCTTTCGACAGTCACGTGTACGTTTGGAATAGGGTCCCCCAAGGGTACACCGAAAGTCCCTCTCTCTTTAATCAGATCCTGAAAAAGTGCCTCGAATCCTTAGTCTTACCTGGAAAGTCTGTTTTGGTGCAATATATAGACGACCTTTTGGTGGCATCTAAAAGTCATATAGATTGTGTGATTGACACCATTGCCTTGCTGAATCACCTAGGTGAAAAGGGACATAAAGTGGCCCCTGAAAAATTGCAATTCTGTTCAAAGTCAGTAAAATATCTGGGGCACCAGATAGAAAAAGGCATCAGAAAAGTCACTTCAGAGAGAGTCAGAATAATTCAAAAGATGCAGTTACCCCGTACTCAGAAAGAGATCAGAATGTTCCTTGGGGTTGTAGGGTACTGCAGGCAATGGATTGTGGGATTCGCAGTCCTGGCAAAGCCTTTGATAAAAATGACCAAGAAAGGAGCAAAGGACCTAGTTGAATGGAATGATGAAAGCTTAACAGCATTCACTAAATTACGAGACTGCCTGTGTACAGCCCCTGCTTTAGGGATGCCTGACTATTCTAAGGAGTTTGCACTGTTCTGTGACACACGTGACAACTGTGCATTGTCAGTTTTAACTCAGGAGCATGGGTTGACTAGACGCCCGGTGGCGTATTTCTCTGCCACTTTGGATCCAGTAGCTGCTGGATTACCCGGATATCTGAAAGCAGTAGCTGCAACCTGCACGAGTTTAGAACAGAGTGAATCCATTGTAATGGGACATCCTGTAACTGTGTATGTCCCACATGCAGTTGTGATTTTGTTGACCCGAATGAAAACTCAGTATCTCACCCCTAGTCGGCTGACTAAATACGAGAGGATTCTCGTGGGTGCTGCAAATGTAGTCATTACTAGGTGTAATATCCTGAATCCAGCCACCTTACTCCCTGACTCAATGGTTGTAGAAGACGGGGGGGAGAACGAGCATGATTGCATTGACCTGACAGAATTCAGTACTAAACCACGCCCAGACATTAAAGAAACTCCTTTGCCTGTTAAAGATGAAGAACTGTATGTAGATGGCTCATGTATACGACACGAACTGGTGGGCCTAAGTGCTGCCTATGCTGTAGTAACTTTAAACAGCATTAAAGAAGCATCCTGTTTATATGGAATAAAGTCTGCACAAGTAGCCGAATTAATTGGGTTGATAAGAGCTTGCAAAATTGGGAAAAACAAAAGAATAACAGTATATACTGACAGTCAGTACTGTTATGGGGTTGTGCATGACTTTGGCCAGTTGTGGCTGCAAAGGGAATTTTTGACTTCATCTGGTACACACATTCGAAATGGGAAAGTTGTACAAGATTTACTGGAGGCCACCCAGTTACCAAAAGAATTGGCAGTGGTCAAATGTGCTGCTCATAAAAAGGGCCTTGACCATGTATCATTGGGAAATAATTTTGCTGATGAAGGGGCCAGACATTGTGCAATAAATCACATGTCTGTAAATGTTAAACTGGGAGGACCTGGAAACAGCTGCCAACTTATGGTGTTTGAAGAGGTGCCTACATGGGATGAGGTGAGAGATTGGCAGCATGCTGTGCCAGCGGAAGAGAAAGAGAAGTGGAGGAAACTTGGTTGTCGACCAAGAAGTGAGGATGGTGTCATTGTGGGCCCAAATGGTATGCCTGTGTTGCCTAGGCATCTGCTTGCTTTTATGGCCAGACTGATACATGGAGATTCACACACTGGTAGGGATGCCATGGTTCTGGTTTTCCAACAAACATGGTACAATCCGAAGTTTAGAAAAGTAGCAGGATCACTCTGCCAGAGGTGCTTGACCTGTCAACAGTTCAACGCTGGCAAAAGGACAGTAGTTGAACTGGGGAAAATTGGAAAATCAGGGGGTCCCTTTGTGAGGATACAAATTGACTTCATCACCATGCTTCGTTGTGAGGGAAAAAGATATGTCCTTGTCATTGTCTGCCTGTTTTCAAAATGGGTGGAAGCCTACCCTACCAAACAGAGTGACGCCATAACGGTAGCCAAATTGTTACTACGAGAATTGATACCTAGGTTTGGGGTTCCAGTCACTATTGAATCAGATAGAGGAAAACATTTTCAGAATGAAGTAATCGATCAGCTCTGTAAAGCATTCGGAATCACACAAAAACTGCACTGTGCATATCGTCCACAGGCTTCTGGAGTAGTAGAGCAAATAAACGGCACTATAAAATCGAGATTAGCAAAAATGTGTGATTCTACTGGCATGAACTGGATAAATGCCTTGCCTCTTGTCCTGATGGGACTCAGAAGTATTCCAGACCGAAAAACAGGCCTGAGTCCTCATGAAATCCTGATGGGAAGAGTGATGAGAAAGGCATGGGTACCAGGATACAAACTGTTAAACATTTCTGATGATTTGGTACTTGAGTACTGCAAGCAACTGGGTGACCAAGTGCGTTCTATCTCTCGCCAGATTGGAGAAGACGCCGCCGCCAATCCAACGACTCCAGTCCACAAATTGGTCCCTAGCGATTGGGTCAGAATAAAGAAACATACTGGTTCGAGTTGCCTTGCACCGAGGTGGGGAGAAAAACGCCAAATAACTGGTGACCACGACAGCGGTGAAGTGTGCAGGCGTTCCCAAGTGGATCCATGCCAGCCATACACAGAAGGTGATTCCAGACGAGAAAAAGGGCGCTGAAGGTTGTCCAGCTGAGGGGTCTGCAGACGTTGGTCCTGAAGTAGCTGATGACGAACAACCGAGCACCAGTCAAGATGATTGGATACCCTTAATCGACCTGACCGAAGACCCAATCAGAACAAGAGAGCGAACCCAAGAAGATAGAGAGTGGAATAGAGAGGAAAAGATAGGCACAGGCGAAGACCCTCAGATCATTGAGATTCACGTCAAATCTGAGGAAGAAGATGAAGGTCAGACAGGGACAGAACAGGTGATTGATACACCTCCACAAACTCCTGAAACTGAAAAGGGACAGACTAGAGCTAGTACAAAAGTTCGAGCAGAAGAAAATCAAGAGATCGAAGTGCTTGAACAGGATCAGATAGAAATAGAAGAACGTGTTCAGGACTCAGAAATAGTGACATTCGAAAGCCAAAACAAAAATTCCCCTGAACCAGGCCAGCTTAGTAACCAGGCAGAAGAAATAGATACAAGACCTGGAACTAGTCAGACAGGAAGGGAAGAAAGAGAGACAGAAGTGCCACAAACAAACGAAAATAAAAGAGTATTAGAAGAAAGCCAAATCACAGTGCCAGCTAAAAGACTCAAGAAAAAGAAAAATATTGAACCAGGATATATTAAGAAACTGAGACTGAGAATAAAAACAGTAGTAGAAAAACTTGCAGAAAGAAGGAAAAGTCCCCGTATTACCAATCAAGCTGGAGAAAGCTCCAAAAGACGGAGTGACCGAATAAAAAGACTGAACGAAAAATATCAAGATCCTGAATGGACATATCTAGTGTTAGAAGAATTCGAAGATCTTGATATTACTGACGAAAGTGACGAAGAACAGACAGCTGATTATTCTGCCGAGGAAGACGAACCAACCTGAAGTTGTGCAGGGTAAGCTACCTGTACAGAGTTACAAAGAGGGGTTGAGAAATCTTCTTCTGAACGAAAATGTCTGATTCAAACGTGAATGGAAGGCCTAGACGCAGTTGTTGCAAAACATGCTGCAGAGTATGTATATGTAGCATTGTTATAGTGATAATAATTTGGATAGGACTAACAGTTTTCATTCCTTATATGGTGAGCAAAAATACTAATATTGACCCTACTCAGACTGTGACCACTGACACTAAAGAACTGACAACACGAAGTATAGAAAGACGTGAAAAGACACTCAGACAAACCAAACGAGACTTAGAAGCATCAGATGAGGAAGGACTACACTATCATGGAGTTAAAAACCAGACACAGTTAAATGTTTTCGCTAATCTTTTAGTGCACTATGTAGAAACAATGGAAATAGAAGACTGCTATGTCTGCATGAAGCTACCTACTTCTGTAGCTGAAGGCGTGACTTATCATAACCTACCTTTGACCTATGGAATTTCCTGTAGCATTTTAGCTAGTTTATTTTACAAAAGAGGACCATTACAGTACTATTACTCTAACTCTGACGTGATATTTTCTGAACTTCCCATACGTGGAAATTTGAATCCTGTACATACTAAAAGTGACGTTACACGTTATATGGGAGAATACTTCCTGACTATAGGTACTATAGATTTAAATGAAGCACACAGAGATAACTTGACCTGTTCATTACATGAACAAGAAAAAATGTTTTTAAACATGGCAGAGAAAAGAAGGGAGAGTTTCCAAAGAAAGGCAAATGATAAGAGACAGAAAACTCCTAAATGGGCTGAAAACATGGAAAGCACCTCAAATGGTGGGAGTGGTCCTGCTTTGTTGCTGGATTTCGAAAGGAAAGGGAAACTCTGTCTTCATCGCGAGAAGACTAGTTATTATAATAACATTTTCATTGGTTCCAGTCAATGTGAACACAATTACAAGGTAATTGGAGGTTGGGGTTTCAAAAATGGGTCAGAACCTGTGTTTCCCGGAATCTATTATATATGTGGAAACAAGGCTTATTTCAAATTGCCGGATCACTGGTATGGAAGCTGCTACTTTGGCATTGTTTTCCCGAAAATATACCATGTGAAGGAAATTGCTGGAAGCAATGAAAACACTAATGGCTTAATGCGTAGTAAACGAGAAAGCGTAGGTGAAATAATGGGTAGTATTTTTAGTGCACTGATACCTGGAGTGGGAGTGGTTCTGAACACACACAGAATTTGCAAATTATCCACAATAGTGGATGTGTTGTCTACTGACACAGCTCATGGATTCCTGCTGGTCAATACCGAAATGGTTGCGATCAGATCAATGGTTTTGCAGAACAGACTTGCGCTGGACACCTTATTAGCAAAAGAGGGCGGAGTCTGCCGGATGCTGAAGGCGCAACATTGTTGCACTTACATACCGGACGAAAGTGTACAGATAAAAAGATATGTGAAAAACATTACTAATTTGGAAAAGGAACTCAAACCACTGGAGGTTGACAGTGCCTGGAAGAGACTTGTCGATGGTCTCTCCAATGTAGGTCATTGGTTTGCTAATTTAGGTAGAAGTTTATTGTTCAAGGTACTGATGCCAATTGGAGTGCTAGGTTTCATAATCTTTCTCATATTTGTCTGCTGCAAATGTCGCAAACACACAAAGAAATACACTGTGAATAAGAGAGGTGTGAAACGGAGTGTGGATGAACTAGAATTGGAAGACTTGAATAATCAGATTTACAAAAGGGTGAAAAATTCTCACCCTAATAAAGATGTGAAAGAAAAATTGAATAGGATGTTGGAAGAAATTGAACTGCACAAAGTGTGAGAAAAGTTGGCATCTGGTTCCATTAAGTTGTGATGATAGTAAATATCATCAAAGAGGGGATTGATGAAGCAAGATTTCGCACATTACGCGACTTGCTGAAATCAAGAACCTCGATTCATTTATAACTCTGTAATCCAATTGTACGTCTTACTAATTTCCTTTATTTTTACTATATACATGTATCTTAGTGATCCTTGCTTATGTGTTTTACTAACTTCGTAACCCTTGTCCTTAAAATGGCCGTCGCTTGGGAATTTACTACTGCGCATGCGTTAGTCACACTCACGTGACGTGACGTAGTCGCAGTTGTGGTGGGAAAATGTGCGCATGCGTATTTGCCACTAATATGGCTGTCTGGAATACTCACATGGTGAAGCTTGCGCAGATGCTCTTGTGTTATTGTGTATTGCACTAATCTATAATCGCATAGTATATTTTTACAGTGAGAAACCTAAAGTACCAAATCATGATATGTAGAAAATTAATTTATTTCTATGTTTTAATTTGTTTTCGCTTACTTTTCATGTACCGCGATAACTGGGGGGGTCTGAATGAGACATGAACCATCTTGAAGGTCCCTAGTGCGCATGTCCAGTTTGCTGCTGATGGCATTGACCGAGTGCCAACTGAAGGTCCTTGCCAAGACGTGCCTGGGAAGATGCACCTTCACCCAGCTAGAAAACTGAAAATGTTCTGCATTTGTTACATTTGTATAAATCCTATTGTATTCTGTAAAATATGTCATGGGAACCCCAAATCTGCTAGGCGGTACCATAAGATGCAAAACTAAGCTTGAAGAAGTCTGTTCTGATTGGTGTGTTAACCTATCCTATGTGGGGACCAATCAAAATTGGGGATTCTGACACTTTGCAACATTGGGGGGTGGTACACTGACCCGAAAACAGTATATCTAGCCTAGGTTCAGCTAGGGAAATTGTCCGACTTGTCTGAATAGCTGACCTGTCACTGACCCAACGCACTCAATAGGTGACTGAATACAGAGCGCTGCGGAGCACTCAGTCCGAATTTGACCTTAGAATTTAAACGGTTTTACTAAACCTTAAGTGCTGGCGGAGCACTTTGCTGGGGAGTTCGCTAACCCAATCGGGGTTCTGACTGATAGCTGCAGAGAGGGTGAAGCGCAGGCGTTGCTTCCAAACTGCGGGTGCTGGTCGTGTCCTGGTGGTCCTGTCCTGATCCTAATCTGGTTTTCCTGTCCTGTCCTGGGGTGTCCAATCTGCACCTGCTTTCCCATAGATGCCTGTCCTTCCTTGGGGTATTTCCTGTCCTTGACTGATCCGTGGCCAGGGTTGGTCTGCACACCTTTCTAGGTAAATATAGTGCAAAAACTCTTCACTGCATCTTCTATTTTTCTGTCTTTGCTTTAATAAAGACATTCCTTTGCATATGTTAATTTTCCATGCTTTCTGCAACCTACTATAAAGTCATTCAGTATATTTTCCTTAGCATGTCCCTATGTTTCCCTACCTTTTAGAACACATTCTCTCCATGCTGTTTATGAAACATTACTGTGGTATATAAAATTTCTCCTAATTCTGATTTCGCGTTAAGATACTAGAACTATAGCGTGTTTCAATTTTCCCCCTCCTATAGATGTATAGGATTAACTTTCTTGTAGACTCATAAATGGTTGCCCTGACACTGTTCCTCTATGGTTATGTTCTTTCCGTTATCTTGATTATTGATTGCCTTCTAACTGTAAACTTGCTAATTTCCGAACCTGATTTCTAGATAAACTTTTAAAACTTCCCAGTTGTCTGTGATCATTTAATGCAGGAATAGAAATAAGTTGGGTTTTGTATTTTGCCTGCCTTTCTTTTACAGCTAGCTCCCTGATCCATTGTGGATCTTAGATACCTGCAACAGTGGATTGGTAGGTCAGGTACAATAGAAATAAGTAGGTAGGAACCAGGGTTACTGGTAGAAGAATCGGTAGGTCATCTGATTAACGTATAGGTTGAACTGAAATTTATGGGCCCGAAAACTATATGGTGAAATTATTGGTTAGGTGACCTACGATCTCTATCATTACCATTGTTAACAAGTGCAGCGTGCTTGTGCACTCTCCCTAAACATGGTAACATTTGCTCATAACCAATTGGCATATTTAATTTACTTATAAATCGCTATTAAAATGCACCTCATGTGCCCAGGGCCTGTACATTAAATGTTATTAGTGGGCCTGCTGCACTGATCATGCCACCCACTTAAGTAGCCCTTTAAACATGTCTCAGGCCTGCCATTTCAGCCTGTATGACTGGGGGTGAATGTTTTGTCATTGTGAAACATTCCGTCCATCATCTTGTGTGTTTTGCTGTTCACCCTACGTGGGAAGGGTATGCCCAGACGTGGGTCCCGTGCTCACTACGCCACTGGAGTCAAGCTATCCTGGCTGAAGATGGCTGATAGCCAGAAACTGATCCTAGGATGCTTGATTCCGGTCCAGGGAAGACATGGCTTGGCAGTTCGGTCTCGATTGTTCCCATGAGGCACAGGGTCCAGACTGATTTGCATATGGCTATGTCTAAACTGGGGTGGCTTGGTGAGCAAAATAACGATGGATTAAACCCAGATCTGTGACTGGGGGTGAATGTTTTGCCATTGTGCAACATTCCGTCCATCATCTTGTGTGTTTTGCTGTTCACCCTATGTGGGAAGGGTATGCCCAGACGTGGGTCCCGTGCTCACTACGCCACTGGTGTCAAGCTATCCTGGCTGAAGACGGCTGATAGCCGGAAACCGGTCCTAGGATGCTTGATTCCGGTCCAGGGAAGACATGGCTTGGCAGTTCGGTCTGGACTGTTCCCATGAGGCACAGGGTCAAGACTGAATTGCATATGGCCATGTCTGAACTGGGGTGGCTTGGTGAGCACAATAACAATGGATTAAACCCAGATCTGTGACTTGGGGTGAATGTTTTGCCATTGTGTAACATTCAGTCCATCCTCTTGTCTGTTTTTCTGTTCACCCTATGTGGGAAGGGTATGCCCAGACGTGGGTCCCGTGCTCACTACGCCACTGGAGTCAAGCTATCCTGGCCGAAGACGGCTGATAGCCAGAAACCGGTCCTAGGATGCTTGATTCCGGTCCAGGGAAGACATGGCTTGGCAGTTCGGTCTCAACTGTTCCCATGAGGCATAGGGTCAAGACTGACTTGCATATGGCCATATCTAAACTGGGGTGGCTTGGTGAGCAAAATAACGATGGAATAAACCAAGATCTGTGACTGGGGGTGAATGTTTTGCCATTGTGCAACATTCCGTCCATCATCTTGTGTGTTTTGCTGTTCACCCTATGTGGGAAGGGTATGCCCAGACGTGGGTCCCGTGCTCACTACGCCACTGGAGTCAAGCTATCCTGGCTGAAGACGGCTGATAGCCAGAAACCGATCCTAGGATGCTTGATTCCGGTCCAGGGAAGACAGTCATGCTCCATTTGGATTATCTTTTCCTCTAGGGCCAATCTCCTATTCTTTAACTCCAGTTGTCCACTCCATTTGAACTTGGCCAGCTCCATTTCATGTATCCTACATCTCTCTCTGTCCTCCCAATACAAATCAACAGATGCTATGGATGCTGATTTACTCATAGTGGTTAAACTTGGCAGTTCTTGGCAAACATAGAAAATCCAAAAAGAAATCTACCAAAAAGTATGTGGTATCGATATGGTCTGCACTCACTAAGTAGTGCACAAATGCAAATCCAGAATCCCACTGCTGCCACCAATGTTAGATTTGGGGGTCCCTAGTTGGCACAGGTAGGTACTTGTGACAAATAGGGACCCTCTCCTCTAGTCAGGACAAGGGGATTACACTCCTAGAATAATCCCTGCTCACCCTCTAGGTTGATTGGCGCGAGCAGTCAAGGCTTATTTCAGAGACGTTGTAAGTTAAGCAATTGTGACCACATACAGTAACCCAGTGACAACACTACAAATGTACACCACACAGGTTTTATATAAAAAATAAGTAGACTTTATATAGAGTTACCACAAGACCATAAACGACAAAAATACACACTATGATTACTTTAAGATGGTAGATTTAAGCTTAGTTCAGTTCAGTTCTTAGATGCGACACTCTGCGTCAATGTACCTTAAATTGCGTTGCGCTTCCACGACAAGTTCAGATACAAAGAAATAAAGACGTGAAGATCTTCCAGATGCGGCACTCTTCTCGGGGATGCGGGGAGTTCTCGGTTTGATGCGTGGACTGCAGTGGCGACACCCTTAAGATACGAGAGCAACAGCTCCGGCGGCGACGCTCTTCTCCACGATGCGTGAAGCTTCCGTTCGATGCGACAACTACAGCGGCGACATCCAAGATGCGATGGCAGCAGCTCCGACGGCGGTGCGATTCTTGGGGATGCGAGGTGCTTTTGGTCGATGCGGTGCAATGCGACAGTTCCAGGGGCGACACCCTCCTGCTTCGGAGTTGCGACGGCAGGCACAGCGACGGTGACACGCTCCGACCTCGTTGCGAGATTCTTCTCCTAATGCGGTGCAGTGTGACATTTCCAACGGCGACACCCTCCTTCGGAGTTGCGACGGCAGGCACAGCGACGGCGACACGCTTCTTCTCGTTGAGTCGCGCTTCCAGCTCCTTGCGACACGCAGTTCCTCAGAAGGCCCAAAACAGCAGCAGGCACTTCCAAAAGAACTCTGGGGAGCTGGGGGGTGAAGTCTGTTGTCCCTGAGACTTCAGCAGGAGGCAAGCTCTTTTTCAAGCCCTTGGAGATCCTTCACAAGTTGAAAGCAAAGTACACAAAGTTCCTTTCTCCTTCCTTTGGCAGTAAGGCAACCACTGCAGGCCAATCCCCCAAGCAGTACTTCAGCTTGGGAATAGTCTCTCCTCAGTTTCTTCAGGTTCCTCTCCTCAGAAAGGTTTCTTCTTGTAGTCCAAAGTGATCTAATTTCATGGGATCAGGGTCCCAATATTTATACCCCAAAATCCTTTGTTCTCTGAGGGGAGAGGGGCCTTTGCCCAGTCCAAACCAGTTCTGAAGCACTGTTTACCAGACTTCTCCTTTCCTTTCACAGTGCAGGGCAGGCACATCAGACGCCCCACAGGAGGTGGAGCCAGCATTGTGGAAGGCAAGTACAGTCCTGGAGAACTTAGTTTACAGGACTCCTTCTCTTCTTCAGTGTGCAGGGCAGAGACATCAGCCGCTCCCCAGGGGGTGGAGCCAGCATTGTGGAAGGCAGGCACAGCCCTATTCAAGGTTCAGGTGCAACTCCTCCCTCCCATCTAGATGCAGACCTCTCTATTCACCACTGGGTGACTCAGCCTGTCTCCTGGAATTCCCCAGCCCTGTCACTCTCAAAACCAGACATAGGAATACACAACCTAGCAGAGGCAGGTTTGAATGGTTAGACAAGCAAATACCTACTTTCTAAAAGTGGTATTTACAAACACAGAATATTAAAATAAACTTTACTAAAAGAAGTATTTTATTATTCTGAGTTCAGGCATACTAAACTCGAATTTCTACCATGTTCTCTGAGACAGTTAGGATTATAAAATGTAATAACTCTAACAGCCCATTCTGGCCATTGGAGAACAGGTAGCCTTGCAATAGTGAAAAACGAAAATGGCTGTAATTCCCATTAGGGCATGCCACACACATCAGGGCTTGTCCTACCTTATACTTACAATGAACCCTGCCCTTGGGCCTACCACAGGGGTGACTGATTTGAAGAAAAGGGAAGGTTTAGGGACTGGGAAGTGGGCGCACTTGCCCAGTCAGCATGACAGTACCAGACTGCACGCAGGCTCTGCAATGGCAGACTTAGACACATTTTACAAGGATTCTTCTGTGGGTGGCACAACCGGTGCTGCAGGCCCACCAGCAGCATTTGGATTACATGCCCTGGCACACTCAGTGCACTAGACTAGGGTCTGACAAGTAAACCAAAATAGCCAAACATGGAATCACAAATCCATACGTCAATTCACAATAGGGAGAGCATATGCACTTTAGCACTGGTCAGCAGTGGTAAAGTGCAAAAGTGCCCAGAGTCATAAAATAGCCAACAACAGGTCAGAAAAAATAGAGGAGGAAGGCAAAAAGTTCAGGGATGACCCTGCAAAAAGGGCCAAGTCCAACATCTACATTTACCCATTCTAAAATACCGAATTTTACCGATTCGGTATTTCAGAATCGGTAAATGGTATGTAGGAAATAATTCGGTAAATATTACCGAATCGGTACGGTTCGGTATTTAAGAATCAGTATTTACCGATTCGGTAATTCCCATTCATTCCTATGGGCCTGGAGGCCCATAGGAATGAATGGGAAGCCATTCACTATTACCGATTCGGTAAATACCGAATCGGTAATAGGGGGCACATATTCAAGGGTGGTAGGGTGTCACATTGACACCCTGTTGCATCCCTGAATCGTGCATGTGTGCACACGTGGCACACATACATGCCCTAAGGGCATGTATGTCTGTCACATGGCACTTTAAAAAAATCACAAATTTGCTTTTTTAAAGGTTTTCGTTATTTACCACCAACTTGTAGTTGGTGGTAAATAACGAATCCTGAATGCAAGAAGGCACTCATTTGAGTGCCTCCTACATAGCTTTTTGGATTCAGTAATTACCGATTCCTTAAAATAAGGAATCAGTATTTTACCGATTCCTATCGGTAATTACCGAATCCTTAAACTTGCCTCCTACATCTCAAACACTAAATACCGGTCGATAACGGCCGAAATCCGGTAATTTCGGCCGTTACCAACCGGTATTGGGCTACCTACATATGGCCCCAGGTGATGTAATTCAGGATCACAGCTTTATTGGATGTTAGTCAGATCCTTTAAAGTGCCCCACCAGGAGCAGCCTCCTCACTGCTCAGCCCATCCACACCAACTGATTCTCCCTTCCAATCCAAACACACTCAACATTCTATCTGACCTCATCATAGGCTGAGCAGCAAGGGAGAGAACTTCTGTAGAGAGAGTGCATTGAGTAAAAGGTACATTACAACAGTTGTCACTGAAGCCTGGCCTCACCTTGACCCCAGCTGAGCTTTTTGAACTTCTTTTTGTTAAATAGATATGGTACGTTCACTAGATAGGCAAAATTAAGTTCCATGACATCACGTCCTGCCTCATTTACAGTCAGAGCATACTTTCCCACCCCGCGTCTGCTGGGGCATCGCTTCCTGCCCCTGCCCAGCCACCGATGGTCCTCGTTGCCTGGTCAGACCTCACATGAAGACCTAGAGATGAGTTTTCTGTGTCTGTTACTCATGCTTGTAGCGATGTCAGGTGAGTCCTGGGATACTTTTTCTAGAAGTCTTGGGGTGCAGAACCCCCTTAGATTGTTCTCATTTGTTTCCTCTTCTTCCAGTGAAGGGCCTCGCAAACCTCTCATTTTATAAAGTGTTATTTCTATAGTTTTCGAGTGACCATCCTGTGAATGACGTCGGAGTCAGTCTCCAAACCTAAGCAGACATCATCAAGGGCACATTCTAGAGTTTCTACTGGTAAATGCATGATTGAATGTATTTGAGTCTGTCTTCTTTTCTATACTATGTTGGAGTCTTCCGGTGTGGGCAGTGGTACCTAGGAACACATGACATCACGCTGGCCTCCACATGGACTTGCAGAGAATGTTAATGTCTATGATGGGGGAAGGGAGGGTGGCACAAATTGTCCCTGTAGTGCCATCGTAGTCCGACCTCATATTCTTATTATGACGACATTGTCTGCTCTCGGGAACCTGCAGTGATGTCAGTCAGAGGGAGTTCAGATTTCTGTAGCGATATTAGTGTTGCCAGTTTCCTGGAAGGAAACCACAGTTAGATATTGTTTGAGTGGTCACAAGTTCATGTCAGTTCTTTAACAACACGGTAATCTGAGATATATGCTACACTTCAGCAACTCACTTATTTTCTTTCTTTCGTTTAGACATATTGTGGTAATTGTGTTATGTGGTTTTTCATTTTTGTAAAGTGATGACGTACCTCATTCATTTCATTATTTTTTTTGTATTTGTATTGATTTATGATGTTTTTGGGATAGTACGTATTTTTTGTTTCGTATTATGATGATTTTGATGTTAGTGGTGTTATTGTATTCTGTGCTTATATTTTCAATAAAAAAATTCAATAAATAGATCAATAAACAACACGGTACACCAGGAAGACAATTACAAATTCACCAAGTGAAATACACAGTTCAAAATTAACTGTAAAGGAAAGGAAATAACACTATGCAAGACGCCCCTTCAAATGAGTAAATCAGCACCGCGGGTCATTAATGTGCATTTTTGTAAGTCCGATCTGTAACGTGGCTCCCCAGTTCCAAAATCGGCGTCGCTGGCCATTATGCCACATCCTGCCCCATGGTAAGGGAAACAGGCAGACATTGCGCGGCTAGCCATGTACCTGAAGATGACTTCTTTGAGCCCCTCAATTCAGCTTCAGCCGAAATAGCCACAACTGCAACATTAAGCAAGGATATTGTGATGGATAACTAAAGCGAGACCTATTGGCTATGCAATGCTTGTTACAGTTTTGAGACGCCTGGTAAGTCTGTATTGTCAAATTTGTAAACATTCTTGGGACTGGTGTTTGGCATCGTTGGCAGTGACTGCGGCTGGTGCAAGCTGCTGCTGTCTCCTGAGAAGAATCTCAGGCCCTGGTAGTTATTATTTTACTAATTAAGCACTGATTGGACCTAAATTCGGTGTTCTGTGTGCCTATATAAAGAAGGAATGAAAGAGAGATTGGAGCAAAATACCCTGATGGTTTCTGCAGAGTAATTGTTAGGTGTCAGTGGGGAGACACAGGATCTAACAATCGACTTTAGGCTAAAACTACATGATTTTAAGGTTTGTCATCATCTCTTTTACTAATTCTATTTTAACATTATTTTAAATATGTACCATTATTTCCTTGCTCTTGGTTAATATACTTGCTCTTTCCAGTGTTACTTATTCTTGGCGTTTAAGGTGCTTTAACTAAAGTGTGTTAACTCACAGCGGGTTTAGCATATAGCCTGGTACTGCCTAAGTCCCCTTTTCTTTTAAACCCAAGACCACCCTGGTATGAGGTCTCCCTCCCTCGGCCAAGGCAAGCACTTCAGACCACACTCCTTTGGATTAGGGGGAGTAACCCCCCGGCCGTATTTATTACATAATTAAAAACATTGATATTATTTACACATTATGAACAATTACACAGAAAGTCCGGGTATCTTAAACGATACACAAGGTTACTTGGTTAACCTTAACATGTTGCTAATACATCATCAATCCTATTGTGATCTACACATGTATATACATTACTTTCTGCGTGTCCCCCGCTAGAGCCTACGGCAAGGTCAATGACTGGCAGCCTCAGATCCAGGTACGACAACGACAAAAAGACTCCACTGGAGTGGGCCTGCGTAGGGGGTACAGCTTATCGGACGGATATTTTCCCCGGGACCCCCATGCCCTGAGCCTTAAGTCTATAACGGGGGCTGCAATTCTGTATATTTGCGCCCAGATGGGCGTACGTCTGTGAGGGTGGCCACAGACCTACTGAAAAGAGTGACTTCCCTGGCCCCTGCACCAAGACAGCCTACCGACTGGCTGTCACTGCCACTGGAGTTGTAAACGTTGCGTAGGGGGTCCAGCTTACCGGACGGACAGTTCTGGCGAGAGGGAAATAAACCAACACGCCCGCAACAGCGAGACAAACAGCATGTGGAGTCCCCCAAGCCCCATTTGCATAATGACGGGCACACTGGGACTCCTACAGGCGCAATCACCCCTCAGCCAGCGCACGTTTACTAACCACTGATCTCGTCTTTGTCTCCTCCACCGAGCACCGTCAGGACCTCGTAGCCCGTCTGCGCCCTGGCAAACGGCATCAGCGGAAGTCCCAAGCACTCCATTGCTCTTCTGCTCCGGTGACAGACTGCAAATTTGATGAAACCGCAGTTCCCCCGCACGGACTGCACCGTCCTGGCATCTCCCGTAACCGAGCAACTCTGCAGCATGCCGGAAGTCTTGATACTCAGGCGGCGCAGCTGATCGAGCGAAAAACACCTGAGCACCATCTCCAATGCGCTCTTGTCCGCCGCCACCGTGCACTCACTGATCCCGTGCTGGTCTGTTGGATAGCCTTAAACCGCCAGATCTGCAGAAACGAAAAAAGAAACACATGTTACGGGTCCTTTTTCTGCCCGGACCCATATGCTGGGGGAGCGAGAGAACAAGAGACTGTTCCCGCGCCCCTTGCCCTCTTCTGAGAGGGGACACAGGGCATACCGGTCTAAACCGGCTGGCCCGATGTGTACAAGCGTGCTGAACCGGAAGCACTAAAGTGCTTCCTGTTTGCGCACCCACGGGCACAGTCATTGGTTGTTCGGGGGAGGTGGGGCCTGCGTCCGAGGGCGCATTGACCCACACCCACCTACTCCTGGACCTGGGGACTACCATGACTGCCTTAAGGACGGCTCGCGATAGGTCGCGCTAGCCTTGTCCAAAAGTACAGCTTTGCAGTTTAACGGGAAAAAAGGACTTTTAACTGAATTAGCATAATGTATGTATATGGGATGCAAAGTCTTCGAGAAAAAAGGTCCTTCCAAATGCGCTTATAAGAAGAGTAATGTAGAAGCATTATAAAGAACAGCAACTGCACTATGTATCGAAAATCTTTTTACTGGACCTGTCAATGGTATTGAATGGCAAAAAACTATCATTTTGACATGTTTCTTACTCTTTAAAATGCACAGCACTTTAAAGTTTCTTTTTAGACTTCCCTGCACATGAAACACTGATTCTACTTCCTGAAACTTTAGTAATTCACAGAGCAAAGCGCAATCTAAAAGCTAGATTTAGTTTTTTCGATTTCATTGGTCAGTACTCTTTTCCTTTCAAAGCTCAAATGGAAAAGCAAAATACAAAGAGAGCTGATCTGTTCAGGGACGCTGCCTTCGTTCCATTGGCTGGTCCGTGATTCCCAGAGGCTGGAGCAGAGCACAGTTCTTAGCTGCCTGAGAGGCACTAAAATACAGATTTCACACAATGAATGATACCCAGGAAAAGTGCAAGGGAGTGTGTCAGTGAGTCAGAACCTGGACCAGCTCGGAGTTAAGGTTTTATAAGAGGGCATCGCTTTCAGCCATAGCGCCTCATTTTGCTAACAACAGGAGAGTATTTTCTGTAGCATGTACATTTAGATGCGCCTGCATGGGCTTTACGGTGGTTAAAATATGAGTCATTCATGGTTACTGTTGAATAAACCACATGATCAGAGGCTGCAGTTTAACTTGCACTGTTTTTTAGTAAATTGTTTGAAAAACACTGCACACATTTTAATTTGCGAAGCATTTACCTTTAATGTACACTTTCCAACATGGCATGGTACAAGAGAGACAGCCAAATAAAATCATTAAAAAACACACACACACTGGGACATCAAATCAAACGTGGACTTACCGACGTCATAGCACAAAGGTAACTTTTTTGATTTGGTTTTGTGGATATTATAAGTCTGTGCACAAAAGTACACAGACTTTCAACCAGTTTTCAACTATTCAGGGCACTCCAGGCAAACACTTTTATTTGGAATGCAAAATTAGGATCAGGTTTGGTTTATGGCTAGTTTTAACAAGCAATGGCCGCGCAGTCGTGAAAGTGGCACGGCCGCGCTGGCCGCGAAAGTGAA
Organism: Lissotriton helveticus; assembly: GCF_964261635.1. Classification (NCBI taxonomy): domain Eukaryota; kingdom Metazoa; phylum Chordata; class Amphibia; order Caudata; family Salamandridae; genus Lissotriton; species Lissotriton helveticus. The sequence goes on from NC_136065.1 coordinate 2,061,936,808, forward strand.
AGTAATGGCTAGCATCGGAGGTAGAGATAAGAAAGGCAGATGGCTTCAGATGGCTGCTGCGCAGGTGCACGGGAGCGTGCACGCAAGATTGAGCCTAGGAACAGCTTGTGGGTAGCACTTTCAAAACCCCTTTACTATAAGTCGAGCAAGCAGCGCATGCGCTGCTCTAGGCTTGACCTAAAAACGAATGAATCGAGTGGGAAAACCACTAAGATTAAAACTGAGAAATCCAATGTATTTTTTTTCAGGTTCTTTGAGGTGACTGGCAGCAGTCCTGCCAAGCGTCACGCATCAGGTGTGACGCTCACTCATTTCAGTGCAGTGTTCTGCATCACCGCACTGAAATGCATTGTCACGCATGTTGGCACCTGCCAGGCGCACCACCAGCGCTGCCTGTGCCCGGGCTCTCTTCTGCTCCGAGAGACGTGCTGCTTCTTGAACTGAATACCTAAATAGTTAACCGATCTGTGCTCTCAGCTCTGTGGAGTGGCTGAGAGCGCTACAATGTATCTCTGCACTCTGCCCAGGCTGGCAGCTGCCTTCTGGGTTGCCTGGAAACAATAAATGGGGCAATAGTGGCTGTGGCGCGGCTTACTCAGAGATCACACTCTCTCACGCACTGCTCCAATTTGGGGGGGTGCCCTCTCAGCGGTCAATCACCGTGGCGGCACCATGGGGGCCGGGATTAAAATCCAGATTTCCCTCACGTCCCGGAGGAAGTAGGTGTAGTGTCCTGCCAGGACACAGTCTAGTTGTTTTCATGTAACCTTACACCGTACACCCACCCACCACAGACGTCACTGGGTCAGGTGACGCTGTTAATAAAAGAGGCCGAGCGCACGTGCTCGAGGCGAGAAGTTACTATCCCTAACTGGTGTCCTGTGTCATCCTTCATCCTAGCATCCTAGCGGCCGTGAAGAGCCTGCTGCGAGGGACAGGAAGCTCGCAAACTGTGACCCCAAGGACAAGAGCAGCCAGCCCCAGCAGCCCTCACAGAACTGAGGATGCGGACTGCCGGTAAGCGGTAAAGTACAGGGAGGCGAGAATGACGGCCTACGAGTGTCTCCCTACCCGCCTGCAGCCAGTAATGAGACTACGGCCGGCAGACAATGAGGCAAGCCCCCAGCGAAGCAAACAAACTACCAGTAGCAACGCGTGTCCCCACACAGCCAGGGAGGCGTAAAGACACCAAGGAACAGTGAGCACACAGCGCTGCCAGGACATACGCGGCAGAGCCCTCATCCCATCAGCACCGAAAGCACTGCTGCAGAACCTGTGAACAATGGCAGCAGGAAGAAGCAAGTCACAAGCAGAAAGAACAATAAAGCACCTACCTGTGTATGTGTGCCTGTGCCTCCGGGGGAAAGTAAGAAGGACATGCAGAGGGCTGGAGAAGCCTGCACCAGCATTCCTCCAGAGGAAGTGAGAAGGCATTGGAGGACTCGGAGAGGAACGAGCAGAGGACGCCTCTGGAAACAAAGCAACATTGGCATCTAGTGGCTAATCGCGGAACTGCACTGACAAGCCACAATGGCGACGAGGCGGATCCGGTGCCCATGCGTGCACCAGCCTAAACCTTGGGGGGAAAAGAAGGAGAATGCTGCTGTGCCATGAGCAGTCCCCCCAACGGCAAGTGTCCTTAGCGGAGGCCCGCAGGACGTGAGCCAAACACCGGGCCGACACGACCAAGGACGAGGTGACCGGGAGCCCACCTCGCACCTCCATGCCCAGCATTCGCCTCCCTGCACGAGGGGAAAGTGCAGCGGACCGACCAGAGCCCACCTGTGCCGGCCGCAACTGAGTGCCACGTGGAGGCGCGGCCCGAAGTGCCCGGGAGTAAGCGGACCGACCGGAGCCCACCCGCCTCTGCCGCAAGTGAGGCCCACCTCATGGTGACCGAAGCGGAGCCCACCCGCGAAGTGAAAAGGCCCGTCGGCCGAAGGTGAGCCCGTGACCTACACCGAAAGCAGAGCCCACCCGCAGCGGTCAGGACTGTTTAATGGCGGCTGCCTGGTAGCGCCGCCCAGGACATGCAAAGCGGATCCCACCCGCTATAAACATAAACTGTGCCCCCAAACAGTGCGAGGGGTGCCCGACAGTGACCCTGTACCAAAGCAAGACTCGCAGAGCCCACCCGCGGCCTGCCTGCAGCGATCCCTGCCCGCTGCGCAGTGTGTGACTGTGGCCACTGCGGCGGTGGGGGAGAGGCAAGGAGAGAAGGAAGCCCGCAGTATCTGGGAGAGGCTACCCCCCTCCCCCTCTGCGCAGCGTGGGTGAAGCTGCTGCGGTGGGGGTGAATAAAAAAAACCAGCTCCGCTAAAAGGGACTGTAGGCAGCTATCGCCGCCGAAGATGAAGGGTAGAGAAAGCGTGTGGCCGGCGGCCTTGCGGAGCGGCACTAGCCCCCACCCCACGCGGCCGTGAAGAGTCTGCTGCGAGGGACAGGAAGCTCGCAAACTGTGACCCCAAGGGCAAGAGCAGCCAGCCCCAGCAGCCCTCACAGAACTGAGGAGGCGGGCTGCCGGTAAGCGGTAAATTACAGGGAGGCGAGAATGATGGCCTACGAGTGTCTCCCTACCCGCCTGCAGCCAGTAATGAGACTACGGCCGGCAGACAATGAGGCAAGCCCCCAGCGAAGCAAACAAACTGCCAGTAGCAACGCGTGTCCCCACACAGCCAGGGAGGCGTAAAGACACCAAGGAACAGTGAGCACACAGTGCTGCCAGGACATACGCGGCAGAGCCCCCACCCCATCAGCACCGAAAGCACGGCTGCAGAACCTGTGAACAATGGCAGCAGGAAGAAGCAAGTCACAAGCAGAAAGAACAATAAAGCACCTACCTGTGTATGTGTGCCTGTGCCTCCGGGGAAAGTAAGAAGGACATGCAGAGGGCTGGAGAAGCCTGCACCGTTAATTCTTGGAGGACAAGGGGACCCAAGGGGTAGCTCTGGACCATGGGTAGCAATTATATTAGAAAAACAAAGGTCCTAAGCAACAATTTGGTAGCACAGCAATGTAGTATAGACCACAATAGGCTCTATATATATTTGTTTTCTTGTCCAGCCGGACAGGAAATTTTAATAGTTAAATAAACAACAATCTTAATTTCGATACTGGTACACAGCAATAAGTCATTGCAGCGCGACACACTCCTGTGCCGTACCATGGGAAACAGGAAGGAAGAATAAGGTGATAGGAAAGGGTGTATCAGGCACAAGAGAAGAGCGGACAGGTCACTGTTTTGAGTCGATAAACAATTTTTAACAGTGTATCCTGAAGTGGTGCAAACAAACAATACACAATGAATATACTGTATGCCCACTTAAAGGAGTCGACGTTTCGATCCCGCTCAAATTAACAAGGGATCATCATCCGAATCTCTTATTGCAAACGACGGTGCGAGAAATGTCACTTCCCGCTGTAGAGCTCAATAATGGGGTTTACGGAGGGGCTTGATGGCCAATATCAACAGCGGTCATCCGAATTCGATGACCGCCGTGTGTGACCGCTGCACACACGGATGAACCTTCCGAACGTGGCATAGCCCACACGAGCGGATCATCGAATTCGGATGACCGCCGTTGATATTGGCCATCAAGCCCCTCCGTAAGTCACGCACCAGCATTCAAGGGGCAAAGGACAGTGCATGGTCACCACGCAAGTTAGCAACACAGTGACTGCGGAGTGCAGCTCCATAGGCGCGTTTGTGAGGCAAGTGGCACAAACACACAGCAGCTGTTGCAGCCAACAAGTACCAAGCACACCAGGACAGCACAGCCCAGCACTGCGCAGGGACACGCAAGGAGTACAAGAGCCCCACACCCGCACGCCAAGACAGCGCAGCACTGCGCCGGAACGTGCCAGGAGCACCAGAAATCAGGAACGCCAGAGTGACGCTGCACAGCGACACGCCAACGCCACGTGACGGCGCAACACTGCTCCGGTACGTGCCTGGAGCGCCAGAAATCAGGAGCACCAGAGCGACGCTGCATAGCGACACGCCAACGCCACAGGACAGCGCACAAAGGTCCTAGATTGAGGCAGCGACATCTCACAGCCACCAGAGCACCATCATCAGCAAACATGATGGCATGCCCAATTGAAGGCACAAGGAGTGGCGACGGAACCCTCCACAGTGCCGATGAAGCGCGCAAACGCTAGAAGCATGAAGCCTCATGTCAAAGATGAAGCCAACCAACCAAACAGTCGCGTCCAAGCAAAGAGCCGACCACCCAGTCTGGTCGCCAAACGAAGAAGCAACAGTGAAGATTGTGCTGACTGGTCCAATTCACAAGAAGAGAAGATCACAGTGTCGGAGAAGACGGTTTGGGAAGACCAAGACAGCACAGTGACCAGACCGCGTCGCGAGATGGAACAGGGTGAATAAGGGCGCGACGCCACAAAGAAAGGAAAGAAGACAAGAAGACAATTCGCCAGAGAATTGCAGAAATGCCACTGAAGGAGGAACCTTAGAGCCAAAGAAACCTGATGACCAAGGAAGGGTTTTCCTGATGGAAAGCAAAAGAAGTGATCAAGTAAAGGGAAGATACGACGGCAGGTCTAGTCACCAAACCAAGTGAAGACAGTATCTCGTTGCGCGTACAAGACCAGGAAGAAAACATGTAGAGGGCCCTCTACATGGTGAAGTCTGGTTAGAAGGAGCAAGCAAGAAAGAAGACTGGATTGCGTCGAGGAAAGAGAGCGAAGAGGAAGGACGGAGTAACACAACATCACTCCACAGAGGAAGAGAGAGAACCACACTCAGCACACAGGAACATCGGTGCTGTCCAAGGAGCATCGCATGACCCGTATGAATCCCAGTAATCCTGACAACCTGCAGTTGAGGAGACCACCCACCGAAGAACCATAGAGGTGTCCAGTGAACCTGGAGCTTGCCGAAGCAGAGCATACACGAGCACTAGACGGTCCACCCTTGTGGACTACACAAGACTCGACTGTGGCCTTGTCTGAAGTCCCACAGCGACCCGCACAGCCCACACGGTCACGTGGCAGTCCAGGGGACAAGGGCCTCGGCGGAACCCCTGTGAGAGAGGAATCTGTATAGGAGAGGTGCAGCAGCGGCAGCTCCACGACAGGCAACAGGAAGCACAAAGGCCCCAGGCGAACACCTGGCACCGAGAAACGGTCTGATGAAGGCACTAAACCCAAGTCCTAACGGCAAGACCATACTGGTTAGTGACATCAATACCTCCGAGGGCAACATGAGCGACTTGGCGGTGAGTCGGTTGGAAATTGCTCAGCGACGCCTCTGCGCGGCTCATGCGAAGCCCCGCACGGTCCACCCGGTCCCATCGTGTCCAGCAAGAGGGTCCTCCCAGCGACTCTAGTGAGAGGAGAGTCCAAGCACGAGAGACCAGTCTTCCAGGCTCCAGTGAGAGAGGAATCAGGCGAGAAAGGCACGTCTGAAGGTACTTGGCCAGCAGGAGGTGCGAAAGCACCCAGACCAGTGAATCCAAGGAAAGACCTCTGGTGCCGTAGTCGTCTCCAGCAACCAACAAGCGATGTCATCCACTGGGCTCGGAACACCTGCGAGACCCATCAAGGGTCACATCCATTCTGCTCCCAATGATCCAAGGAATGAACACTGTTCAGAAGAGCCAACACAGCAAGACAAGGATGATCTGAAGTACACCGCTGAGGTAAAGCTCATCTGATTGACTTTTCAGTCCAGAACGCAGCCGATCCCCAGAAGCGAATCCAGTGGGGCTATATTTTTCTGTTCTGTTTTCTTGCAGGATGGACATTCATTTTTCGTTTCCTTGAACTTTGGGAGGAATGTAGTGTCCTGCCAGGACACAGTCTAGTTGTTTTCATGTAGCCTTACACTGAACACCCACCCACCGCAGACGTCACTGGGTCAGGTGACGCTGTTAATAAAAGAGGCCGAGCGCACGTGCTCGAGGCGAGAAGTTACTATCCCTAACTGGTGTCCTGTGTCGTCCTTCATCCTAGCACCACAGTAGGCAGAAGCGGCGGGGGAATCAGAGTCAGTGGTGGTGCACGCAGGCAGCAGGACTCGAGTCTCTCATGGCTGCCCGCCGCCGCGCAAGAGGGGGAATGAACGATTCATTGCGGCGGGTGGCTGTGCAGAAAACACTCCAGGCTGCGCCACCTTGACCTGGCAGCTGAGCCCTCAGCCGGCGAGTCAGTCTCAGCTCTGGCCAGGACTGCGAGCGGCAGCGCCGGGGCCGGGGGCCGAGGAGTATCAACTCGAGTGGCCAGCAGCTGCCTGGATGATCATGAACAGGTAGAGTGCACATCGTGGCTGGCAGCAGAGTGCAGCAAGTGACCAGCAGTTGGATCGTCACTCTTAAGTGAAAGTCCACGCCGGTGTCATAAAGTATAGCATGTGCATGATACTTGCAAAAAGTTTGGTACAGGTAGTAGCAAGATAAATTAAGTAAGTGGCAAATAAAGGGCAACTAAACTAACCCTGTGTGTTTAATTAGGTAGCATTGACTGACTCAGAGATGCACTGGTGTATGTAGGCTAGGTAGCAAAATCCAGACTATAATGTAGCAATTAATTATCATGCGCAAGGCTGCCGGTAGCTGTCACTAGATGGTTACGGTATAAAAACCTCACTCTAAACAGCACGTTCCTACAGACTTTGAAACCGAAAGCAAGTGATGCAGTTTAAGACTAGAGTAAGATGTCTAAGCAACATCTTATTACTTTCCATTCTCGGCCTTCTTGGATAATTTTATTTCATCATGGGTTTTGAAACTGCCAGCAATGTTGATGCCTAAATACTCGGGACTGGCTATCTGTGCTCACATCATATTGGCCAGTTGTCAGTAGTCATTATATGATCACTCAGCAAGAGCTCAGAGCTGTTAACTTCTTTGTAGCCACTTGCCTCCCTTGACATGCGTTTATTTATTTTTTTAAAAGGCAGAAAACCTAGGCTGTGAATGTAGGAACAGTAGTCAGTTCTGAGGAAAAAAATAAATAAAGAAGGGTACCGGTAGTCCAGCCACAAGGTGAGACACAGCACCTATGCAGAGAGGTAAGAACTGAGGAACCCTTCTGCATTATTACAGCCAATCCTTCCCCTTAGTCCTACAAAGCACTGCGTCAGAGAGCTGCACTGTGATAGATGTGCTAGATGTTTCAACTTAAGAGGTCTGTGAGAGCTGGACAACAAGAAGTGAAAAGCATAAGCAGAAAATGGATAACAAGACAATGAACATAATGATGCGTAACACAAAAAAAGGGGATGACATAAAAATAGGTAACAAGAGGTAAAGAATGCAAATTAGGGAGACAGGAAAAGTGAAGGAAATGGGAAGAAAAATTAAAAAGAAACGAAGGATAAACACTGAAGATCAAAATATAATAAATTACATATAATTAGAGATGTCAGGCAGTAACGAAAATAGTGCTGAGGGAAAAAAAGAAAGGTAATGGGAGACAGAACAGAAAAATATAGAATGGCTGAACCATGCGAGAGCATAAGTGAGAGATATTTGGAGGCAAAGAGAATATGAGAAAGAAAAATAGGCCGCATTGCAAAAGGAGGAGAAAGATAATAAGGCAATGAAACAATGAAAGAAAATGATGGTGACAAGTAGAGAGGATGGGGAGTTATTGAAAGCAAATAAGAGGGAAAACAGATAAAATAAGAGAAGACAGAATTCAAAGAAAAAACTGAACACAAAGCAAAGAAAGCACAAGAAAAAACGACAGCAGGCGGAAAGAAAAGAAGACAAATGGAGAAATCAAGAAGGTTAAAAGAATGGGACAACTATGAGAAAAGGAGAAAAATAATCCCTGAAAATAAAAATTGTTAAATAAAATGAGCAGATGGAGAAGAAAATGGAGTGTCATGGAAAAGGCATAATTATCGAATATCACAAAGGAGTGATGAAATAAATATTTGCTGCACAAAAGATGAGAACCAGCGTGAGAAAAGGCGATATACATATTGGGCAGCGAAACAATTAAACAGAAAGTATTTAGAAAAGATTTGTAAAAATGGGGTAGAGATGGACATATTTTATAAAGAGGATAGACAGGTATAGAGGCAGTAACACCCTCCATTGAACCATTTGTCTGCCACACTACACCTTTGGGAACGCTCTCTAACTGTTGCACCCCACAATCCTGTCACCAACTTCCAGTGATAAAAATGGACACTGTTTCTAAGGGAACTCTTTAACTAAGAAAATGAACCAGGGGAGATCAGCCAAGAGGGTAGATCAAAGATAGAGGAATAAGAAACTAGTGGCAAGTAGTGTAAAAGAGCAGACAACGGAATGCGTAGACTCAATACTCTGGCCTGCCTCATCTGCCTTCATAGTGTATGTGACAATGAGTAGGGAGTTTATGGGGCTCCAACTGGAAGGTTATTGATATACCTACGAGAGGAAAAAACCCGGTGTAAACAATTGGAGCGTAAATGGCGGCAGACTTACGATGCCGACTCTAAAGCTACATATAAGTTGGCGTTGAATAAATTTCAAAAACGAAAACGCTCCACAATGAGAGGTTACTTCTCACAGTTCCAAATCCCTCTTTAAAATAGTGAAGGATTTTGTCAATCCCCCTGCCTTGACGACTCTGTGCCCCCCTAGCCAGGCGCTTTGTGATGGTCTCTCTGATTTTCTTCAGGAAAAAATTATTAAATTAACCGCCCCTTTTGAACCAGCTCTGTCTCCCCCTCTACTCAGTGACACGGAGCCTCAGACAGGTCTATTTAATTCCTTTGAAGAGCTTAGTCTTGAGATTGCCACCAAACTATTTATCCAAGGCAAATCCGGATCTCCCCTAGATCCTGTTCCCGCAAAGGTGATGGGCAATCTTGCCCCTGTCCTGATCAACCCTCTCCTTTCCATCTGGAATTCCTCGCTAAATTCGGGTCTTTTCCCCTTGGCATGGAAACAGGCTATGCTGGTTCCCATCCTGAAAAAACCAGATGCTGATCCTTTACAATTCTGTAATTACCGTCCGATCTCCCTTCTGCCTAAGCCAGCAAAGATCCTGGAAAAGACGGCTCAGTACCAACTGGCTAGCTATTTGGAAGCCGACCAGCTGCTCCACGATTCGCGGTCGGGTTTTAGAACCGGCTATAGTACTGAGACCGCGCTTCTTGAGGTGTCTGAGACCATTCGTGAGTGTGTGGACAGGGTCGAGGAGGCCATGTTGGTCCTCCTCGACCTATCCGCCGCTTTTGACACTGTGTCCCATGAAATACTCCTTGACCGCCTACAGCAGTTGGGAATCGGCGGCACGGTTTTGACCTGGATCAGATCGTTTCATTACCGGCCGGACACAGAAGGTTTTTCTCCGGCCCTTTGAATCTGAGGGCAAACCTCTGCTGTGTGGAGTGCCTCAGGGCTCTGCCCTGAGCCCTCTATTCTTCAACATCTATTTAGGCCCTCTTGCTAGGGTGGTGGAATCTTGGGGGGTCAGAGTGATCTCCTACGCTGACGATACACAGCTGGTATTCTCATTCCAAGATCACTCTGACTCTAATTTCTCCAACTTTCGGAACTGTCTCAGCAACATTTGCTCCTGGATGGCCTCTAACCACCTTGTTTTAAATACTGACAAAACTGAGGTCTTGTTTTTTAACCAAAAAACGTCACTTCCCAGTTCCTTGTAGTGGCCATCTGTCTTGAATCCCCCCCCCCCTATCCCCGCCCAGACGGTTCGCAACCTCGGTTTCCAATTTGACACAGCCCTATCCTGCAAAGCCCAGATCAATAAAGTTTCATCAGCTTGCTTTGGCAAACTCCCCATGATTAGGAAAATCTTTCCTTACCTTCCTTTGGATTCTCGCAAGACTGTTGTTCACGCTCTGATCACGTCGCATCTAGACTATGCTAATAGTCTCTATGTCGGCGCTCCCCTCTACCTTACAGAACGTCTACAAATGGTGCAAAACGCTGCGGCAAGACTGATTGGAAATATTCCGTTTCGCCACTCGGTATCTTCATACCGGAAAAAACTTCATTGGCTTCCCATTTCCCACCGCATTCAGTTTAAGGCTCTTATCCTGGCCTTCCGTGCTCTTAACAGTTCAGGCCCGGTTTACTTGCAAAAGAGACTTAAACTCTCTCAATCTGTCAGAACGTTGAGATCCAATAACCTCCGCCTCCTGGTAGTACCTAGATTTCGCCGTTCCAGGAGCGGGGGCAGAGCCTTCGGAGTAATTACGGCCAAACTCTGGAACAGTCTTCCATTGGACCTGAGGTTTACTGAGACGGAGCCTCTGTTCCGACGCAAACTTAAAACTTGGTTGTTTACCTCCCTCTAACTGTACTCACTCTTCTAGCTTGCAATCTGTTAGCGCCGGGACACCCCCGTCACGGGGGTAGCTGTGCGCTTTATAAGCTTCTTAAATAAATAAATAAATAAATAAATATTACTAACCTCTGACCCTGCTCGCAGGCAGGTCGCTCCCCACGCCACCACACGGCCGACAGCTGCTTCGTGCCCGCTCTCTGCCGCCTGCCTGTTTTCCCACCCGCTCCTTCCCACCGCTGCGTCCCTGCAGCCCGCCCCCTGCTTCCCATTGGCCACCCCGCTCCCGCCACCCAGCTGCTTCTCTCTCCCTATCCCCCTCATATGGAGGCTGCGCAGCGGGCGTGCCGGAGGCGTGCCAAAGGCAAGCCCGTTCACGCCTGGACCACGCCCAGCGCCAGAATCCCTGGACCCAGTGAACGCCACAACACCAGACTCCGCTACGATGCCAGCACCCTCTATGCACTCAACGCCGGCCGAAAACACACCTGCTTCTAAGCCACCCCGAAAAGGACTCACTGACCTTTCTTTTGCCACACCTGCAGCTTCACCTGCGACAGAGCCACCAAACCTCCAAGGACTGGACCCAACCACCTCCGCTGCAAACTCCTCAACACCTGCTCCGCACGCAAACATGCCGTCGAGCTCTGGGATCTGCTTGACACCTCCGCCCCAGACGTGGCCTTCCTGACCGAGACCTTGTGGAACAACTCCTCGGCGCCCAACATCGCCATAGCCATCCCGGAGAGCTACAAGATCACCCGCAGGGATCACGCCAACGGAATCGGAGGAGGAATAGCCATCATCCATAAGTCCACCCTCAAAGTCGCCACCCATGCAGACGACACCCTCAACACCGCCGAACACCTGCTCTTCCGGATCCACCACGACCTCAACACCACCCTCAGAGGAACACTCATCTACAGACCCCCCGGACCCTGAGCTCAATTCAGCGACTCCATCGCCGACCTCGCCAGCACCTACGCAGTCGCCTCCATGGACTACATCCTCCTTGGGGACGTGAATTTCCACCTCGAGAACAACAACGACGCCAGCTCCGCCACCCTGATCGACAACCTCGCCAACCTCGGCCTCAGACAACTCGTCACCGCACCCACCCACGCCGCTGGTTACTTGCTTGACCCCGTCTTCTCCACAGGCACCCACGTCGCCTTCAACCACACCACCGAACTCCACTGGACCGACCACCGCTGCATCCATTTCACCTTCAATAAACCAACCACGCACCACCGCACCCAAGAGCTACCTCACCGCTGCTGGAGCAAAGTCACCAAAGACCAGCTGATCACCACCCTTGCCCCATACCGATCCACGACCCCACCAACCCAGACACCACAGCCCGCAACCTCATACAGAGGATTGACGACTGTGCCAACACCCTCACCCCACTCAAGAAACCCTCCAACAACCACGCCAGAAAGGGAGCCACCTGGTTCACCTACGAGCTGCAGACCTCCAAACGCGCATGCCAGAAACTGGAGAAGATATGGCTCCACAAACGCACTCCGGACAACCACGCAGCCCACAAGGACGCCACCCGCAGACATCACCACCTCATGAGATTAGCCAAGAGATCCTCCTTCAAAGACCGCCTGGATAACAATGCACATGACAGCAAAGAGTTCTTCAGCATCGTAAAGGAACTCTCCAACCCCAGCGCCAATGCCAACGACATACCGCCCTCACAAGAACTGTGCAACTCACTAGCCATCTTCTTCCACCGCAAGATTGCTGATATCCATGACAGCTTCAACACCATGACCGACCCGACTACGCCAGACCCCACCTCCCCTGTGAACACCATCAGCGCCAACCGCCTAACCTCCTGGTCCAACGTCAACGACGACGAGACACGCAAGGTCATGAACTCCATCCACTCAGGATCTCCGTCAGACCCGTGCCCACACCACGTATTCAACAAAGCAGACACTGCCATCGCACCCCAACTACGGAAGGTCATCAACATCTCCTTCAAAACAGCGACATTCCCGGAAAGCTGGAAACACGCCGAAATCGACGCCCTCCTCAAAAAGCCCAGGGCGGACCCCAAGGACTTCCGGCCCATCTCCCTGCTCCCGTTCCCGGCGAAGATCATCGAGAAAATCGTCAGCATGCAACTGGCCCTCCACCTGGAAGACAACAACATCTTGGACCCGTCCCAGTCTGGGCTCAGACGAAACCTCAGCACTGAGACAGCCCTCATCGCTGCCACAGACGACATCAAGCACCAACTAGACAACGGCGAAACATCAGCCCTCATCCTCCTGAAGCTGTCAGCTGCCTTCGACACGGTCTGCCATCGCACTCTAACGACACGACTCCTAGAAGCCGGAATCCAAGAGAAGGCCCTTGACTGGACCACGTCCTTCCTCTACGGCAGAAACCAGAGCGTCCGCCTCCCGCCCTTCCGATCCGAGGCCACCAACATCATCTGCGGCGTCCCCCGGGCTCATCCCTCAGCCCAAAGCTGTTCAACATCTACATGGCCCCCCTCGCACAAGTGGCCCTCCAACACAACCTCAACATCATCTCCTACGCTGACGACACCCAGCTCATCCTCTCCCTCACCAAGGACCTGCACACCGCCAAAACCAACCCCCACGAAGGAATGGAAGGCCGTCGCCGACTGGATGAGGAACAGCCGTCTGAAGCTGAACTCGGACAAGACTTAGGTACTCATCCTCGGACCCACCCCCTCAGCCTGGGATGACTCCTGGTGGCCGACCACACTGGGAACAGCACCGACACCCACCGACCATGCATGCAACCTAGGATTCATCCTCGACTCCTCCCTCTCCATGTCTAAACAGGTCAATGCCGTCTCCTCCTCCTGCTACAACACCCTCCGCATGCTCCGCAGGATCTACAAGTGGATCCCAACTGAAACAAGAAGAACGGTGTCAAAGGCCCTTGTGAGCAGCAGGCTGGACTACGGCAACGCACTCTACGCAGGAATCCCAACCAAACACCTACGACGACTACAACGCATCAAAAATGCCTCCGCCCAACTGATCATTAACGTCCCCCGCCGCAGCCACATCACCCCCCACCTGAGAGACCTACACTGGCTCCCCGTCGACAAGAGGATCACCTTCAAGCTCCTCACCCACGCACACAAAGTACTCCACAAGGCCAGACCAGCCTACCTGAACAGCAGACTCAGCTTCTACACCCCCACCCGCCAGCTCCGCTCCGCCAGCCTCGCCCTCGCTGCTGTCCCCCACATCCAACGAACAACCTCCGGCGGCAGATCCTTCTCCTACCTCACCACCAACACCTGGAAAACCCTCTCTACCCACCTAAGGCAGACCCAAGACCTACTCGCCTTCAGAAGACTCCTCAAGACCTGGCTCTTCGAGCAGTAGCGGCACCCCCTCCCCTCAGCGCCTTGAGACCCTCACGGGTAAGTAGTGCGCTTTACAAGTACTCTGATTGATTGATTGATTGACTAAACAGTACTCATCTGGTCCTCAAGGCCTGTCCTGCCAAAGAATAAAAAGACAATCCCAAGAGGTCCTTCACATCCGAGCCAGTGTCATCACTGCACCAGCCAATCAGGATTCAGAGATAAGCAGCTCTTCTCCTTATAAGGACAGGTTGAGACATGGACTACAGTGGCTGTGATCCCCAATTGGCATATTTAATTTACTTATAAGTCCATAGTAAAGGGCACTACAGGGCTAATTTTTTAGACTCTTGCATCATGTTTGCACCATGCAAAGTGGTACATGCTTGACACAAGACTCTGAGTCAGAGTTATGAAGCTGTGCAAAGCCACAATGCTTTGTTTTGTGACCTCATAAATCCTGACTAAGGCAATGACGCGCAAATCAATGAGTCGCCTTACACTGCAAAAGGGAGGCGTTCCATGGGCGTTGTGGTTGGTGTTCCCATACATGCATTCCCAGATTTACAAGGACTTGTAAACCTGGGAATTTGTCCGAATGTTACGCCTCCCCAGAGCAGGTGGAACGAGGAGAAATATCTTTATTTCTCCTTGTTTTTTCCTCTTTCTAAGTATGCTGTATTCTGCAGCACACATGGAAGGAGGTAAAGCCTCAATGGATTTTTTTCATGCAAGAAGGTGCCCCTTACTGATCAAAAACAATTCTGCCTACGATACAGCCACCCTTGCACCTTGGTAAAAGGGTCCTTGGTTTGGCACTAGGCTGTTGAAACTGCGCCAGCGCAGGGGGAAAACTCAGGAATGCACTGTACTGGATAAATATGGTACATTTGTGTCCTTTCACTTTGGCCCTGTTCTACATCAATGTGCAAGAATGTTTGGTCCTTCTAATCTTTAAGCCTGTAAAATCTCCCATCCTCTATGCTAGTCTTCACTAATAAAGATCACATCCTGTGGGAACTGGCAGGATGAAGTTAACTACATTAGGAAAAAATTGACACCAGTGGCCTTTGATGGTTTATGGTCAAGGTAGAATTTGAAAAACTGTAGAATAGGATGAAGTACATCTAGTTTGTTGTGGTTGTGTCTCCCTCTTGCCTATTGTCAGCATAACTCATTAAAAATGAACTTCATGTATTTTAATGATTTTTTTGCAGAGACTTCCTTACAGAATGTTATTGTCTCTCAACCGAGGTATACAACCGTGACAGCCGGTGATGCAGCGACCTTACAGTGCTCCTTCAGTAGCAGTGAGAAGACTAGTGTTAGTGTCTACAAATGGTTTTTCATCGATCCCTCCTCCTCTTCTATGACCGAGGTGACCAACAGCAGTGAACAGTTCAGCGGAAGGGTCTTCCTGCCAGACCACGCCACCTTCACCTCGCAGCAGAAGGCCGACATAGAAATTCACAACGTGCAACAAAATGATGCAGGAACATACATCTGTGAGGTGGAGCTCTTCCCGAGTAATACCAAAAGACGTGGAAATGGGGCATGGCTGCTGCTGCTAGAGGGTAAGAGGGCATTGTGTTTACCATTTTCTAGGTGGCACCTGCAAATAGGCGCACCCTGTTTATTTACCACACACAAAGAATCTGTGGGCGCTGGAGCATACAGTGGCAATCGCATTCACCATACTCTAGCCAGGGAGTTCACTGTTATAATCTCAAAGTATACACTAATTCACAATTCTATTCTTTAGCATAGTTCATAATAGTTTTCAATATTTTCAAGCTTTGGAGGAAATAACCTAGCAAAAGTTGATTGTATGTAACGAAAAATCATAGCAAAACCATCCTCTGGGCACTTTATTGGTTATATGTCAGAATTTCATATACAGAAATGTTGTCTAACACATATCATATACTGAGATATCTAATAGTTGGCTGTATAGTATTATATATAGCGAGAAAAAGTGTCAGAGAAAAAGACCCAAAAAGCGGGCCAAAGCAACAGAGAGAAAGCTAACGGTAAATGAAGAGTGAGGGTAAAAGCCAGACATACGGAACTGAACCTGGGAAGGAGTGACGGTATGGGAGACTCAAAGTGGGAGAAAGAGAGAGAGAGAGTACTTGAAGGAAAGAGTCAGAGATGGAAGTGAGCCTAAGAAGGAGTGACATAATGTGAAACTCAAAGTAGAAGAAAGAGAGAGAAAAAGAAATAGAGTGAGGGACAGAGTCAGAGCCTGATATGGAAGGACAGAATGTGAGATTCAAAGTTGAAGAAAAAAGAGAGCGAACGAGAGTGAATGCTCACAGTGGCTTCAGAGAGTGACGGCATGTTAGGCAGTTAGGAAAAATGGAAGCTAATAAAGATAAATACAGGGAGCACAGATAATGATAGAAAAAGAGACAGAAAAGTAGATCAAGCGAGAGAAGGACTTGAAAAGATCAAAACAGAAAACGCAATGGGAGTACTCTTTTTTGGTTAATGCTTATTGTGCTTAATAGTGAGTAAAAAAAAGGACCGCAGCACTGTGATAGACGTAGTTCAACAGTGATATTTCTATTCACGAGTTCTGTAATTCTATAAAATCAAGAACTGGACAACAAGAGGTGAAAAGCACGAGCAGAAAATGGTAAACAACACAAAGAACATATGATGCATAACTCAAAAAAGAACAGGAATACATAAACATGTGATAGACGTAGTTCAACAGTGATATTTCTATTCAAGAGTTCTGTAATTCCATAAAATCAAGAGCTGGACAACAAGAGGTGAAAAGCACGAGCAGAAAATGGTAAACAACACAAAGAACATATGATGCATAACTCAAAAAAAGAGGAATACATAAAAATAGGTAACCATGAGAAAAGAATGTAAATTACAGAAAGTGGGAGACTGGAAAAGTGATGGAAATGGAAAGAAAAAGAAAAAAGAAATAACTGATCAAATACTGAAGATCAAAATATAATTAAGTACCAAAAAATAAAGATGTCAGGCAGTAATGAAAAAAGCACTAAGAGAACAAAAAGTAATGATAGACAGAAAATATAGAACAGAAGAACAATGGGAGAGCATAAGTAAGAGATATTTTAAGACAAAGGAAACATTAGAAATAAAAACAGGCAGTGTTGAGAAAGGAGAAAAAGGTAATAAGGCAACGAAACAATGTGAGAAAACAATGGTAACAAGCAGAGAGCATGGAGAGTAAATACAAATGGCTGAGAAGTTATTGAAACCAAAGAGGGAAAAACAAAACATGAGAGGAGACAGAGTTCAAAGAAAAAACTGAACACGGAGCAAAGAAAAAAGAAAACAAGACAGTAAGAGGAAAGAAAAGAAGATTAATGGAGAAATAAAGAAGGTTAAAAGAATAGGACAACTATGAGAAAAGGAAAAAAATTATCCCTGAAACAAGAGATTAACAAAATAATAATTAAATAGAGTGACTAGATGGAGAAGAAAATAGAATGTCATGGAAAAGGCTTAATTATTGAACATCATTACGGAGTGATGAAGAAAATAAGTACTTGCTGCACGAAAGATAAGAACCAGTGTGAGAAAAGGCAAGATGCATATTATGCATTCAAACAACTAAACAGGAAATCTGTGGAAGAGATTTGTAAAGCTGGGGTATTGGGGGAGATAGAGGTGGTAACAGCCGCCGTTGAACACTTTGCCTACCACACCACACCTTTGGGGTTACTGTCTATTTGCTGCACCCCACAATCCCTTTACCAAGATCTAGTGCTAAAATTGGACAATGTTACTAAGGGAACCTTTCAACTGAGAAAAGGAACATAGTGAGATCAGCCAAGAGTGTAGGCCAGAAATGGAGGAACAAGAAATTAGAGGCAAGTAGTGACTAAGAGAAGACAACAGAATGTGTGGGCTTGAAACCCTGATACCCTGGATGGCCTCTTCCACCATCGTTGTATATGTGACTTTGAGCAGGGAGTTCTCCAGAATCCATCTGGAAGACGTTTGACATCACTCCACAGTACTCACCTGGTCCTCAAGGTCTGTGTTGCTGAAATATGAAAAGACCATCCGAAGGGGTCCTAAATATTGGAGCCAGTGTCATCACTGTCATCTGAAGACCTTGAGATCAGTTTTCTGTGCCTGTCACCCATCCTTGTATCAATGTCATGTGAGTCCTTGAGATACTTTTTCTAGGAGTCGCCCTCCAGTGATTGACGTCAGAGTCAGTCACCTAGCCCAAGCAGACATCATCAAACACACCTTCTAGAATTTCTGCTGGTAATTGTTGGTTATAAGTAAATACATGATTGGATGGTATTTAAGTCTGTCTTCATGTCTGTAGTGTCTTCCTGTGTGGGTAGTGGTATCCAGGAACATATGACATCACTCTGGGCTCCACATGGACTTGCAAAGTATTTTGATGTATATGTTGGGGGCTGTAGGGAGGGATGGATGATGGCACACATTGTTCGTGTAGTGCCATCGTAATCCCACCTCATATTCCTATTATGACGTCTGCTGTCAGTGACCTAAAGTGCTGCCACAGTCAGATGTAGTTCATATTTCTGTAGAGGATATTACAGTATTTTGTAAGTTTCCAGGAGTGATACCACAGCTAAATATTCTTTGAGTGATGTCACCAATCAATCAATCAAGAAATTTGTATAGCGCGCTACTCACCCGGAGGGTCTCAAGGCGCTTGGGGGAGAGGGGTCCGCTACTACTCGAACAGCCAGGTCTTGAGTTGCTTCCTGAAGGAGAGGTGGTCTTGGGTCAGACGGAGGTGGATGGGGAGGGAGTTCCAAGTCTTGGCTGCTAGGTAGGAGAAGGATCTTCCTCCCATGGTGGCTCTTCGAATGCGTAGAACGGCGGCGAGGGCGTGGCTGGTCGATCGTAGCTCGCGGGTGGGAGTGTAGAAGGTCAGGCGGTTGTTGAGGTACCTGGGGCCCAGGTCGTGGAGGGCTTTATGTGCGTGGGTGAGGAGTCGGAACGTGATTCTCTTGCTGACGGGGAGCCAGTGCAGGTCTCTCAGGTGTCCGGAGATGTGGCTGTGTCGGGGGATGTCCAGGATGAGTCATGCGGAGGCGTTCTGGATGCGTTGGAGTCTTTTCTGCAGTTTGGCTGTGGTTCCGGTGTAGAGGGTGTTTCCGTAGTCCAGTCGGCTGGTGACGAGTTCCTGGGTGACCGTCTTCCTGGTTTCGGTGGGGATCCATCGGAAGATCTTTCGGAGCATGCGTAGGATGTTGAAACATGATGATGAGACGGCGTTGACTTGTCTGGTCATCGAGAGGGAGGAGTCCAGGATGAAGCCCAGGTTGCGTGCGTGGTCCGTTGGTTTGGGTGCGCTGCCCAGGGCAGGGGGCCACCAGGAGTCGTCCCAGGCAGAGGGTGATGATCCAAGGATGAGGACTTCTGTCTTGTCTGAGTTCAGTTTCAGGCGGCTGCTCATCATCCACTCGGCTATGTCTTTCATCCCTTCGTGAAGGTTGGTTCTGGCGGTGGCTGGGTCGTTGGTGAGGGAGAGGATCAGCTGGGTGTCGTCGGCGTAGGAGATGATGTTGAGGTTGTGTTGGCGTGCGATGGCTGCGAGGGGGCTCATGTAGACGTTGAAGAGGGTGGGGCTGAGTGATGATCCTTGTGGTACGCCTCAGATGACTTCGGTGGCCTCGCATATGAACGGGGGGAGGCGGACTCTCTGGGTTCTTCCGGCGAGGAACAAGATGATCCACTCCAGTGCTTTCTCTTGGATTCCGATGTTGCTGAGGCGTTGCACTAGGGTGCGGTGGCAGACAGTGTCAAACGCTGCGGAGAGGTCCAGGAGGATTAGGGCCGCTGTTTCCCCGTTGTCGAGCAGGGCTCAGATGTCGTCAGTGGCTGCGATGAGAGCAGTCTCGGTGCTGTGGTTGGCTCCGAAGCCGGACTGCGAGTGGTCGAGGGAACCGTTCGTCTCGAGGAAGTCGGCAAGCTGTCTGTTGACGGTCTTCTCGATTAATTTGCCAGGAAACGGGAGGAGCGAGATGGGGCGGTAGTTCTTGAGGTCCGTGGGGTCTGCTGATGGTTTCTTCAGGAGGGCGCTGAGTACAGCATGCTTCCAGATCTCCGGGAAAGTGGCGGTGTTGAAGGAGCAGTTGATGATGTCCCGGAGTTGGCCTTGTTGAAGACGTGGTGGGGGTATGGGTCGGTTGGCGATCTGGAGTGGATGGAGTTCATCGTGTGGATGGTGTCTTCGGTGCTGACCGGGGTCCAGGCGTGGAGGGTGGTGGTCGGGGGCGTTGGTTCTGTGGTTGGGTGCGTGGTCTGTGCGCCGAAGCTGTTGTGTATGTCTGCGATCTTGCTGTGGAAGAACGAGGCGAGTGAGTCGCAGAGGTCTTGTGAGGGAGTGATGTCGTTGTTTCCGGCACTGGGGTTGGAGAGCTCTTTGACGATGCTGAAGAGTTCCTTGCTGTTGTGTGCGTTGTTGTCTAGTCGATCCTTGAATGCTGTCTTCTTGGTGGTGTGGATCATCTGGTGGTGTATGCGGGTGGCGTGCTTGAGGGCAGTCATGTTGTCTGTAGTCTGGTTTCTTCGCCAGGCTTTCTCGAGGGTACGGCAGTTCTTCTTGGAGTTCTTGAGGTCGTCGTTGAACCAGGAGGCTTTCTTGCTGCCAGGCCTGCTGGGATGGTTTTTCAGGGGTGCGGGGTCGTCTGCGCAGTTGGTGATCCACTGTGTGAGGTTGTTGGCTGCTTGGTTGGGGTCCGTTGATCTGGCGGGAGGGTTCTGGTTCAATGATGTGGTGAGCTGGTCGGTGGTGATCTTGTTCCAGCTCCTGCGGGGAATCTGTTGCGGGTGGTGGTGAGTCGTGGTCCTTTTGAAGCTGAAGTGGACGCAGCTGTGGTCTGTCTAGTGGAGTCTGGTGGAGTGGCTGCAGGAGATGTGCTTGCTGGAGGAGAAGACTGGGTCAAGCGTGTGTCCGGCGTAGTGGGTGGGGGTGTTCATCAGTTGCTTGAGTCCGAGGTTGGCGAGGTTGTCCAGTAGGGTGGTGGTGTTGTTGTCGTTGTTGTTCTCCAGGTGGAAGTTGAGGTCCCCTAGGAGGATGTAGTCAGCGGAGGGGAGGGCGTGTGGGCTGATGAAGTCTGCGATGTCTTCACTGAATTGTGTGCGGGGTCTGTAGATGAGGGTGCATCTGAGTGTGGTCTTGGGGTCGGTGTGTATCTGGAAGTTAAGGTGTTCGGCGGCTGGGAGGGTGTCGTCGGAGTTGGTCATGATGCGGATGGTGTCACCCTGTGATGTCAGATCTTCAAACAAAATCTCAGTTAGAGAGTGATAATTTAAACAAAACTCTATACCAGAAAGACAATTAAAAAGTCACTAAGTGAAATACACAGTTCAAAATTAAATGTAAAAGAAAGGAAATAACACTTTGCAAGAAGTTGCTCATGCTAAACTAAAGCAATGCAGATTTGGTCAGCTATTTGAAAGTAAGCATAGAAGTGAGGGCCTTTCTCCACTGCAATCTTCTATTGGTGTAGAATATGAGGCCTGTCACTATAGTGCCCTTACTGGAGATATATGTGTCCAATATAAGCATTTTGGGCCAACGTTTGAGGAGATTGTGTTTTAAGGTCTTCTTCGCATTTATCAATAGGTTGGGGGGTAGATAATCTTAAAAGAATTTACGCATGATTAAGCTAATGGGTTAGAGGCATGGTAAGTATGTTGTGCCATGATGAATATGGTGCGCAGGAGAAAGCAGTTAAGGGAACAAAAAGGTTCAGGATGTAGATATAAGAGAGTGGGGGAGGAAAGGTAGATCCATTAGGAGGGGGCCCTGGTAAAAGGAAGGGGAGCAATGATCAGCTCGCCATAGCATATTTACAGTGCAACTGCAGGGGTGAAACAGTAAACGGAGGCGCAGTAGACTGTTTATGGGGAGCACATTAATCGATAAGGGAGTAAAGTTGAGGAGGGTAAGACCCCAAAAGGGGTCGTAGAGAGTAGCTTAGGAAGAGTAGTCATGTACCCAGTTTTTCAGTGAGGCATCCAACGAGTGCCCTAGCAATCTAAGCAAAAGACTAGCAGAAAAGCAAAAGGAGGAAATGGGCAAAAAAAGACGAGAACCGTAAAGCTGACTGATGGCTTCCAGGTATTTAAATAAATTGTCCATCAAAAGGTGAGTATAGGAGCCTTGGCGATACAGGAGCGTTGAGAAGAGACAGAACCAGAAGCTGTGCCTGAGCAGGAGAGAACTAGGAGGACGAGACCCTGCTTGCAGGTTCAATGAGGTTTAAGATGAGCAAGGTATTATTTCACTGATGGTCCCTCTGGGACCATAACTGTCTGTAGTCATGAACAACACCAAAGCCATACTGACTGCCAGTGAAAATGAAGGTCAGAGACACAGCATGCTCTAGTAATAGCAATCAATTGAGCCCCTTGTGTGGAAAATGGTCTTTGGAACACCAAAGCTTCATCTACTCCTGAAACTGTAAAATCTGTGTAGGAAACCCATGCATTTCCTTCATGGTCTCGCAAACATGAGCTATCCACAAACAATGCAAAAGTAGGATTCAGGCTGTGGCTTATCTTGTATATCTGATCTTAGCTTGGGGCTCAGTTCAGTAGCATTGAGACAGTAATGTTCCCCTTCACTCTCATAATTGTCATTCTCAGGAAGGGGGAACAATGTGGCAGGGTTCAAACAGCACATCTTGTCAAGGTTACATTCTCTGCCGCAAGTATGAACTTCTCATACAGAGTCAAGTGGCTGCTTGTTAAGTGTTGAGTGCGAGTATGCGTCAACAGTATCTCTACAGAGTGGAGCACATACACAGTTAAAGGATGACCCATCATCCTTCACATCTCTCTATGCTGACACTGGCAGTGGCCACAGATTTCGGAAATTTGGGTAACACTGCAGCTACTGGACCAAGGGTACCAGAGAAAAAAGGCTACAGGTGTATGGGCCATGAGTCTGTTTAAGCCCTGAGAGTGTGCTGCACTTCCTCTCACTGCAGAAAAACGAACCCGCTTTGTTATAATCAAGCATGTCTAGTGCAGGGGTGCAGCAAGACTTTCAAGTTTAGGAAGGCAACTAATCAATCATTATTCTTGGATACCGGAGCTGACAAATCTTTGTGTGTCAACCTCTGTAAAGGCTTGGCCAGTTGGGTATCTACTGGGGACAGTAGCCCACCAAAGACCCGGAGGTATCAGAGCGCTTTACATGAGCTCCAGTTACGTTACATACGGACACATTCAGTATTGTCAGGCACGGGGAGATTGAGTGATTTGCCCTGAATCCCAGAATGTTGAGTGTTCAGCTCCGAGGCTGACCGCCCTAGCCGTTTGGCCACATTCTCTCCCTTTGTTGTTGGCGATTTCATTTGCCTAAGTGCCAAGATTCTCTCCTGTGACATCTTCCTGACTCTTTCCTCAATGTGATGTTCAAGATATAGGACCAAGATATAGGACTTCGTTCAAACAATATTGCAACTTAATGGGGGGCACCTGATGTCTGTTCTCAGCCAGGTGGTTCAAAAGGGCATTAGTATCCATCTTGCAAGCTTCCTGACTGTTTGACACAACCAGCTGGCCATCAATATACTGCACCAGGACAGAGTTACAGGGCATAGCCAAGGACTCCAGATTATTTTAAAAAATCAGATTAAAAATAGATGGGCTCTCTGTATACCCTTGTGGTACTCGACACTCCGCCAAAACATGACTGCCAAACGGAAACGCAAAGGGTAATTGACTGTCCTCGTGCAAGGCTATGGAGAAGAAGGCCTAACACAAATCAATGACAGCCTCACATGGAATCTGAAACAACATCACAGCAGGATTTAATACCACGAGACAACAAGAAACCACAATATTGTTTATCTTTCAGCGATCCTGTACTATGCAATACTTACCACTGGGCTTCTATAAGCCCATAAAGGATGAGTTGCATGGCCTACCCATAGTGTCCTTCAGAATACCTTGTTTGATTATTGCCTCGATTACTAGAGCTATTCCAGCAACCATTTCCGGGGACAAATTATATTGTAGGGTTCTTGGGCAGTTGGCTTTATCTGTATACGGACAGGCTCAACTCCTTTGATGAGTCCTATTGCCCTTCCCTGAAAAATCCCACACTTCGGACTTCACTGTATTTCTGAAACTCAAGACTAACTCTTCACTTGTCATCTTAGGGAACAGTTTTCATCATGGGTTTGAAACTCCACACCACTTGGTATGCAGTAAACAGTGTAATTTAGCTGACACAATAAATAGTGTCCCAACAAAACATACAGGACTCAAATCAAATCAAATGCCACAAATTGGCGATTCTCCACAAAATCCCCTATTTTTTGCAGGTATACCCTCACTTACAGGATTGGTCATTTGATTATTTGTAACTTGGATTCTGTTTCCTGTGAAGGCTGGGTTTGGAACATCCACTGTTCCCACAGTAGAATAGGCAGCACCAGTATCATCCAAAAATGATACGGGTGGCCATTTACCTTACCATCAATAAGTGGGCCACTATGGTCTACCTCCAAGACTGCGCCGAGCACGCAATCCTCCCCCCACCGTCAAGAGACTAATCGAAACCATCATTCTCAACTGTGTCAAAAATGGGATACTGTTGTAAGGTATTGTTATTCTGGAAATAAGTCTGGTTCACATTTGGAGGGGTGGAGCTAGCTCGCAACCGAGATGGCTGCTTGAGCCGAGAGCTCCCCCGTCTCAAGTCATATCCTGCAGTTATCCTGTTCGTATACAGATCGAAAGTCCTTTAAAATCGCAGATTCCAAGCGTGGAAAATCCTGAGGCACGACCTGACGAGGATCCGACCCGACAGCCTGCCGAAAAAGAGCCAAGCTGACAGCGGAGGCCTGGGACGCGAGGCAGCAATTGCAAGCCGCGCCCTCAATTGCGGAGGGTACGGGGGCTGAGACCGGAAGCTTGGCCGGCGACGAACACCTAGAAGCAGCGTTGGTAACGGATGCGGTGAACCGCCCGATCCCATCATTGCCTCTGAAGAGACACTACCCAAGAGGAGGTGAGCGGGAGCTGGGAAGAGCAGTGCCGGGAGAGCGATGGTGGTGGGCTCCCTTCCCTCCGCAAACCACGGCCCAAGCCTCGGAGTGAGCGAGCCGCGACCTACGGGGGTAACGTGCCAAAGGTGAGCACGAACACGCCCGACAGACCACCCATCAGAGGACCGGCGGCCGGGCTCAGACCTCGGGGGTACGTGTCGCTCCGTGCGCTCTGCCTGGGGGTGCAACATCAAGGCACCAGGCTGCTGCAAGAAGACAAACGGCTAATAAAAAGCTGAGGCGTAAAAGACTGTCACCGCGCCTAATCCGTTCGGCTGAGCTGTGGCGCATTGAGGACCCTGACGCCAGAGCCGGTGCGATGGTCCGACTCCCCTCATACACTGGAGAATGGCAGGGACGGGGCTAGATCGAGTGGAAACGGCGGCCACCATTTTGACTGTGGGGATCTGTGGACTGCACGACGTGCGGACGAGTAGCTGCTGAGGCATGGTGACACCGTGCAGGAACTCGGCGGCTATATGACGGGTCCTGGCTGGCAGAGTGGGGGTCCTAGAATGGTTCTGCCCCCCGCATGCCCGGGTGTGAGATCGCCCCCGGGGGGGTGAAGTAGTGGTCGGGAGAGACCGCAGGAACTGGTGGTGGTTCCCCGCCTGCGGGGGGAGGCCTTTCTTCGAGTGGAAGAGCTAAGTCACTAAGAACTCACATTATTGTAAATTGAACTCGGAAGCACTCCACAGCATATGACTCCACTGAACAACACCTGACCTGCAATACGCCATATCGCTGGGACTTTGGCTCGCTCTCGCTCTGCCCTATCACAGTGACTCACCCAGAATTGCAGCCAGGGGGCGTACGGACAGATCTCAACCTAAGCTGTCCTTTGACCCAAAGGGCACTAGGACCGGCGACACCGCGACGGGGAAGGATGCTGGGGACCGCGATCCGGTGGACGACACTTCATCGCAGGATATCCGAGGTTTGCTGATAGCCATGGAAAAGGGCCTACAGGGCGGCATAGCCTCGCTGGGCTCCAAGATGGATGCACTTTCCTATCATATGGATCGCATGGCGGAGAGAATGGATAAGCAAGCGGAGAGGATGGATATGACGGAGCGCCAAATCACGGAGGTGGAGGAACAGATGTCCAGGGCCATGCAATCCCTAATGGATAAGATGGAGGACCTGGAGGCTCGCTCCCGACGCTGCAACCTACGCATCACGGGCCTGCCGGAGACCACGCAGACAGGGAACATGGAGCTCTTCGTGTAAAGGTTACTTAAGACTCTGCTTGGGGACTCTGCCTTTTCCGCAATGTTTTTTGTGGAACGGGCACACCGTTCTTTGGGCCCGCGCCCGAAACCAGTGGCCCCTCCGAGACCCATAATAGCTAAATTACTCAACTATAGAGACCGCGATACTGTGCTCCGGTTGGCGAGAGATAAACAGCCGGTACAATTTGAAGGTTCTACCCTTTCATTGTTCCCAGACTTTACCGCTAAGGTGCAAGAGGCAAGACGGCAATTTGTTCCGACGAAAAGACAATTACGTGAAATGGGAGCTCACTATGCGATGCTATATCCCGCGAAATTTAGAATTAACCGGCAGGGGAAATCCTTAATCTTCACAGACCCTAAAGTCCTGCAACGTGCGCTGAAAGATTGGCAAAAGGAGTCTAGACTTTCCCCGACTAGAGAGTCCGAGGTGGCAGGGAGCTCTCTGGATGAGCAGGAATGACACTTTGCCTTGCAGAGAAGTTTCGGACGCTATGATCTGGAGACAAGAAGCTTTGTGGAAGGGGTTCCCTCCGTTTCACATCCCTGCAGTATGCTGATCTTAGACTCTGCGATCAGGGAACATAAGATTGCTGATGGATATGTCACAAATTAACAAGGCGCTTGGGGAATTCCTACAGACTATGGTAGGCCAAGCATTGTTGCATATAGGTTAAGATCACACACATGATATTGGAATATGGAGACGGGGGAGGAAGGGGCGGCATCCCGAATAATTTCTGTATAAAACTTGACTATTGCTTGCTACCTTTGCCCACGTGTGAATTACACAGACTTTGATCCACGGGCACATATTCCTTATGTGTTAGAGAATGTTTTGCACTGGGGAGGGAGGCGGGGTGGCTTGGTTGGGGTAGAGGGAGGTTTGCGGCCTAGTTGGGGATGGGCAGGCGTGGGTGGGCTCGGGGGGGAGGGGCAGAGACATCTGCGGTTGGGGGGGATTGATGACTGAATGTTTTGTTTTGGGGGTTGTTGGTGGCAAGTTTCTACACATGGCAGTAACAGGTTTTTTCAGGACGATGTATGTACTGATTCCACATAGACCAGCGATGACAGCTGACCTGACCCAGATGGAGAATATCTTAGACACACTGACATTGATAACTTGGAACATCAGAGGCCTTAACGATCACAGGAAGGTCCGAAAAGTTCTACAGTATTTTGCCAGGCACAAGGTGGACATAGCACTCCTACAGGAACGCACCTACCCACGGACAGTCATATACTCCGATACAGGGGCCTCTCAGGTAATGTCCATGCAGCAGGGTTTACATCCCATGCAAGAGGGGTCCTCACGTGGGTTAATCCGAAAGCACGACTGAAGATGACACCATTGGTGTCATCGCCAGATGAAGGAGGCTGGTTGATATGGCTTTCTTGCTAGCTAAAAGATGCGTAGTGCTGAAATGGATGAAAAGCCCACCCCCTAGGCTGTCACAATGGACTAGGGAGATGACGTACTGTTGCACACAGACGGAGCTTTACAGCGACTTGTTACCCCCCGAAATAGACCTAAAAACTTCTGGTCCTGTTTCTTAGAGCGCAGACAGACACAAGAGGGAGCTGGGGAGGAAGATGTAGACACTCAATTGGATGAGGACACTGGGTTAGAAACAGAAGCCACGTTGGGTGAGACTAATCCTCCGCACACCTTGGACTGAGGACGAATATACACACAGGGAGGCAAATGGCAGGAACCATGGACCATGCTGTACTACGTTGATGCTCCTATATGACCGCGTGCCTTGCCATACCTCTATGGGGTCATCAGGACGACGATACGGAAGAATTCATGTAACTATAATTTGCTGCCTAAGTGTATATTCGAGACGTAATTTGTACCTTATTGCTAACAGGCATCTCTGTCAATGCCTGTGATGGTTGCTGTTTTGTTTGTTTTTCTGAAAAATACCAATAAAAATATATATTTTTTAGAAGTCTGGTTCACATTTTGAACCTGATTAAAAATGAATCTAGGACCGTTAGCAGCTTGCTGTGGCATTGGTGCTTGTAGAACTTGCATCACTGGTGCTTGTGGCACATTACATTTTTAAAACCTTTGTCTCTGCTCATTTTGTGACAGCACAGGGTTATTATTCTGAGACAGTGTAAACCAGGGCCGGACTGGGAACTGAAAGCAGCCCTGGCAAATTTCTGCAGACCAGCCCCCGCCTGGCGCCGTAGCGAGCGAGCGCAGCGAGCGAGCTCGACTGGTACTAGGGGGCTTTGGGGGGGTTTCCCCCCCCAAGAGAATTTTGGAAAATGACAGACCAAAAGGGTGAATTTTACAGCACATTTTTCATTACATATTCAATTGTATCAACTTTCAAAGTAAAGTAAATAGTAGATGATGACCTTAAAGAGCACCAGGTTAGCCACCCAGTCAAATGTACCCATAGACATCCTTTCAGAGAGCATCAAAAATAGACACAATAGTGAATCAGAGAGAGCAAAGTAAAAGTGAGACCAACCCCCACATGATGTGTAGTGAGCAAGCACAGTGAGCAACCACTACTAGGGGGAGTTTGGGGGCTTGAACTTGTCCCCCCCAAGAAAATTTGAGAGACAGAAAGGCCAAAACAAAGCATTTTTCAACACATTTTTCATTACATATTAGATTGTATTAACTTTTAAAGCATAGTAAATTGTCACTCACGTTGTCACAAATTAAGCACTGATGTGATGTCACACATGAGCACACAGGCCGCTGACTGAGGCCAGAAACTGTGGAAATGTCACACATAAGCACCAAGGCACTGACCCAGGCCTGGTCACACCATCAGGCCGCTAAGCATGCAAATGTCACATATAAGCACCCAGGCCGTAAGCATGGAAATGTCACACATGACCCTCCAGCTCCAGGTCACTGAGGCCAGCAAATATGGAAATAGCATACATAATTAAGCACCCAGGCCAGAAAGCATGGAAACGTCACACATAAGCACCCAGGCTGACAGAAGGCTTGGAAATGTCTCAAATGGCACCCAGGCCAGAAAGTATGAAACATTAACACAAAGGCCCTGGCCTTGACATGACACATCTTTAAATAGCCTACTTAAGTGGGTGGCACAATAAGTGTTGCAGACCCACTAGCAGCATTTAATGTACAGTCCCTGGGTACATGTAGAACCAAATTTCTAGGGACTTACAAGTAATTTAAAATTGCCAATTCGGTGTAAGACACCATGTTTCAAAGGAAAGAGCGCAAGCACTTTAGCACTGGTTAGTGGTAGTAAAGTGCACTGAGCCCTAAGAGCCAACAAAAATGGCCTTTTTTAATTCAATAAAGCAGATGAAACCGGATTTTAATTTAGAGGAATCTGAGGCCGGCAGCGACTTATCTAACCATGTCTCAGCAGTCAGTATGAACAATATATATCTAAAAAACATTTTAAATGTGCTAATGGCGCTGGGACTTTTTCTGTAGCTTTTCCTTTTCCGCCCACCTGTTTCAACACCTACAACGTGCTCATCTGTAATTCACATGCAAACAGTGAATGGTCATTGGGGTATGGGCGATATGCCGGAAGATATTGACTGGCTTCACAAGCTGTACAACACCCTGATTATGGAGAAGATCTCAGCTACAGTACACCACCAGCTGCAACAGTTTGAGAAGCAGTAGGGCCCCTGCATGGATTTTCTCACAAATGCAATTTGAGAACTCTCTTGGCAGAAATATCTACGAGTGCTGCACCTCACAGACCTGGGTTACTGTTCAATGGTGTACCTGGACCAGCTCCTAAAGGGCAAAATGGATCCTTTATCAAGCTTATGAGTGAACAGGACGTCTTTCTTGTTATCTCCCCCTACTTTCTCCTCCCAAGTTTCCATTATTCACCCCTTTCATTTATCCCCAGCATTTCTTGGCTTTAATGGCATCACAGGGTTTTAGATACGACACTGGCCATGTAACCATAACATACAATTATCTCCTGCTTTATCAGTACAATTCAGTGATCTCGTGTGTGTGGGGGGGTCGCAGTGGTGGGCATTTAAGTGTGGTACGGTAAATCTGGTCTTATTCTCAACAGATCAGTATTATAATTATTCAGAGATAGCAACGAGATTGTTTTGCAGGCAATGCAATGCAAACTGTAATGGGAACGTTTTGAAAAGTTAGGTAGAAACTACAACGCGAAAGGCCGGTGTTATTTCTACTGTACGGTACCTGTACCAATCAATGCCTCTTAAGTGATGGATGTGGTCTGGCCTCAGGCTCTCCTTACTGCAGCATGATGGTTTCTTTATACCATTTTGTAGTGGCAGGCAACATGGAGTCAGTCAGTGTAAAATTGCTACAGATTTCGCGTATTTGTTTGATTACATATTTGACTGCCGGCCTGAGCGAGGTAGCAGTACTGATGAGATAAACAACAGTGCGGAAATAGAAGCCACTGTTTCGGGCAGATCACAGATTACCTTGTTGAATCAATCAACGTGCTGCTTCAACATGTACAACCGCATAAAAAGATGCATCGTATAGAAGTGGCATATGCGGTCCCTCCCTCCCTCCTCTTTAGATACTGCTGTGCAGCACCAGTAGTCTGAAATATTCGAATATTGCGTTTTATTCCAGTCGCACTTGCTTCTGTGTGGTTATTCTAGGTGTAGAAACAATACTTTTTTTTAACTGTGCGCTCAGCACAGCAAGTGAAATGAGTTGCTATCTGAAGTGCCTCGAAGATCACTAGGAGAGTTTGAATTATTTATGCTGCATGGAATCTCAAATTATGCTGCATATTATTCGATGAAATAAGCATCGGCTTTATTATGTAAATACATTTACATTTCCTCATTCAGGAGAGAGCGGAGTGGTATACAGAGTACACGTGCTCCTTAAGAAATAGCCCTTGAATAAAAGGTTTTATTTGCTCATTGAGTCCCAGTTATGGGGAAACGGTTATGTTATGTAACTTATGGCTAATTTGATCTTGATTAAAGAGGCAACTACTTAAAACTACCTTATTTAAGATGTATTTAAATCCAGAAACTAGGGGCCATGCATGAATAAACAGTTGCTTTCTATCCCGCTCATTAAGAAATAACTCCTCAGGCGGCCTAGCTCAGTGCATTTATTTGTATAGCGTGTGTGGCAACCGTGGCACTCGGAGACACGTTTAGGATTTTAGCTCTTCGACCTCTCAAAAGAAAGTTGGACACGTTTGGGGTTCTTTTCGGGTGCACTTTCGAGATACCGGCCGGCTACTTGGAGAAGTGTCCAATAGCAATTGGTTTCATCATGACAAAGATACCTTTCCTGGAAAGGTATTATTTCTTTCCTCCTCTTTAGCATTGAAGCGCACTATTTCGGCTTTAACTTGCTGGTATAGTGGAGATGCAGAATGCTCAAGGGAAGCACTTACTGCCCCACAGGGCTCAGCCTCCCAGAGGAGACACAGAATGCTCAAGGGAAGCACCAGTGCACTGTGGGAAGCACTTACTGCCCCACAGGGCTCAGCCTCCCAGAGGAGACACAGAATGCTCAAGGGAAGCACCAGTGCACTGTGGGAAGCACTTACTGCCCCACAGGGCTCAGCCTCCCAGAGGAGACACAGAATGCTCAAGGGAAGCACCAGTGCACTGTGGGAAGCACTTACTGCCCCACAGGGCTCAGCCTCCCAGAGGAGACACAGATTGCTCAAGGGAAGCACCGGTGCACTGTGGGAAGCACTTACTGCCCCACCACAGGGCTCAGCCTCCCAGAGGAGACACAGAATGCCCAGGGGAGGCACCAGTGCACTGTGGAAAGTACTTACTGCCCCGCAGAGAAAGGGGGGGGGGGCTGACAATGCAACCAGCGGGACTTTGGTACTTACCTAAAGAGCGGTAGAATTTAGCTGAAACCGTAGAACGGTCCTGACCAATGTTCCCTCACATTTTTTTCTTTTGTGTGCGGCAGTGTATGGTCTCTGTGCACTGCAGCCAAGGCTATGTGCACTAAGTATCCGACCATGCATGCGAGTGCAGCAACAAATTATCTGTGCAAATACTACTCCAAGCTTTTACTTAATGTGAAAAGAAAGTGAATTTTCACACATACAGAACCATATGAGGGGTCTCAAGACAGATTTGCAATTTAGATATGCATGCCATGGTCTTGATAGACAGCCCTTCCAAGAAATGGCAAGCCATGAACGCCCCACAAAAAACACTGATTGAAGTGAGCACACCCAAAGCCCTCTCTCTGCATTAATTCTGGTACATCACAGAAACTGCCTAATAGTGCTGATTCACCGGGATAGAGTTCATGTTATTGGCCTCACAAGTCACTCTCTGTGGTATGTGGAGAGGCCAAAGTTTGGAGGTGCATGTAGTCTTGACACCTCTAGGACCCACTGACAGGCACTGTACGAAACTAGCACTGCATTGTGCCTCAACTCCAGAGCTCTCAATCAAGTCCTGCCATAACAATGCACCCACAACTTCTTTTCATTACATCAGAATGCAACTCAATTGACAGTATGCACTGTACACATCATATGCTGCATAAAAGAAATACCTATTCACATCTTCTGGAAAAGCAAATCCTCTTAGGAAACTCATGATGAAATACAATGTGAAGCATCCATATACCACTATGTATTTTGTTTTAAATAGTCTTTTAATGGGGTGACAGAAGCCATGAAGCAGCGCACAACTGTTGCCCATAACAAAAACTGAAGTCAAGGAGCCATAAGGCCTCTTGTTATTGGAGTATCCTGGCTGGGAGCCTCACACCTAGATGAAATGGAGGGGGAACAAAGGATATATATATATATATATATATATATATATATATATATATATATATATATATATATATATATTACTACCCCTGATGAGGCGTCAAAGCACTGTGGACATGTGAGTCTGTTAGTTGGATTGAATAGGATAATGGAAGAGGGAATAGTCTAGAAAGTGTTCTTTAGGAGGTCATAGCAGTGAGATGAGGATTGTGAGGTGTAAAAGGAAAGGTGGAGGTGGGACGAATCTCTAGAAAGGGATTAGGGAAATCACAGTAGTAAAATTAGGTTTTGGATACATGAGGGGTGGATTCAGAAAGAATTGTTTGGGAGATCATAGAAGTAAAATAAGGCTTCCTTAAAGTGAATATATTGAAAACAACATCAAAACATACTTCAACTAATTACGCTTTCAAAGTCTCTGCCCGTCCTAAAACCCATAAGATGTTTTAAAGATAAACTCAATGAAAGAAATTCAACACTGGAATTTACGTGCTTTTACACTGTGAACAGAATATAATGTTCCCCCATGTTAAACCAACCCATGTGCATAAACCAATTGTGACAGCTTAATTTGATAACCGTTGAACCAACTCAATGGTGCACAAAATTAACCGGTCATTGATTACCAATTTTTAACACTGCAAGTGACGCTACTTCATTCAAACCATGCAGTTTAAATTAAACATGTGACTCTAAAGGATATACAAAACATACAAAAAGACCAATCCCAATCATGAAAAAAGGAAAGAAACATTCAGACACACCCTGCACATCATACCCATTAATCAATCAAACATGTGCTGTGATAATAGATTATTAGCATAAAATTCCTTAAATAACAATTGTGGACACTAAAATACTGAATAAATATGAGAAATAATGATGATTGGCAATAAGAAATATTTCCTATGCTCATGACGAGCTCAGCTCATTATGACTGTTAGAACGCTCACACGCGGGGCTAATTCCCCTGCTGTGCTGAGCGTTCTAAGTAAACGGGTGTGGCCGTGACGAGCTCAGCTCGTCATGAGCACCGGGGCGCTGTGCGCTCCCCCCCAGCCCCCAGCACAGCAGGGAAATCAGCCTTGCAGTGAAGGGGTTAAAGAAAAAAAGGACAGATGTGTTCTGCAAGTAAATTTGATTTATTTATTTATTTAATGCGATTTTATATAGCGCAAACTTTACCCGAAGGTGTCAGAGCGCTTTACATAAGAACCAGTTGCAAAACATAAGGACTTAGGATTACATGCGTTACATGAAAGATACCAACAGAAAGAATTGAAAATGTACAAGATGTACAGTCACTCAAGGAAGAGATACAAATGGATAAACTCTAAGAGTCACATAGGAATGGTAGAGAGTACAAAGGTCTACTGCATATACTAGTGATTAGAGTTATCTCTATATACATAGGGAAGGGATACGGATGGATATACTCTAAGAGTCACATAGGAATGGTAGAGAGTACAAAGGTCTACTGCATATACTAGTGATTAGAGTTATCTCTATATACATATATATACACATAGTAGATTTTCTCTGGTCAAGAACAAAAAAAACCCCAGAAGAGCAGAGTTCCATTAAGTGAGGTCGGAGGGGGGACGCAGTCACAGCACCAAGGGAGGGTGGGAGATGATAAAGTTATGACACACAAGCATTTGCTGGTTATACTTAGTCAGAGTAGAGCCTCTATAGCGTGACTCCAGGGCATCTTCCCATGTGCAAAGATTGAGTATAGCAGGCCTTAGATGGCAGAGGAGGTATTAGCAGAATGCACTGATTATATGCGGTCAGCATAAATGGTGTAACTAGACAACAGAGGGCAGGGCACGGTGTGCCCTCAATACAGGCAGGCATCGTAAATAATCTAAAGAGGCAGTTCACAAATGCTCTAGGATGTACAGCCAGGAGTGATAGAGACTGAGAGCAGTTTTCCTAAAGCACTAATGAACGGTTACTTCTGTATGATCTGGCATTGATTTAGAAGCAAAGAAGAAAGGCTACATGAATGCAGAAGTTACTGCATCCTAGGTTCGATGCTCTGCGGGGACAGGTTTAGTGCGACAAAAGAGCAAACACAGAATTGCATTGGGTAAAGGCAGCTATGATAAATACTCTCTAGGGATAACTCAGAAGACCCGGGAGAACTCCATGGTGTACGGTGGTTACAGATTGCCAGGTCAGTGCCCCATATCCTCTCGGGACTGTTCCCCGAGGTTGTCTGGCTTTTGTCGAGCCAAGCCTTCATGGTGCAATGCAGATTGTGTGTGGCCTTTCAAATATATTTTGGGGTTGTGAAAGCGCATCATGCTTTGAAACAGCGCAGCGCTGCTATTGGGTGACTTTTTAAATACATCAGTGTTCATGAAAGTGAGACGGAAGGCGCTGTCTCAAAGCATGATGTGTACTTTCATGATCACTAAGATATTTACAGGGCCATGCAATTTGTTTCACAAGCCCCGCAGCCACGTTCCAATTAGTAAATAGAATAGACTCCTGGACCCAAACTCGATCGGAACTGGCAAAAAGTCGGTACAACTGTCGAGAAGCAAACAGCATACAGCTTCTCCAATAGTTATGAAAGCAGACATTCACCGTCCTGGGGCCCGGAATGCAAAGAATGGATCCCGCCTTCGAGGAGTACATAGGAGGGATTATCTGATTGCAAAAATGTAAACAACACTCACCTGGCGGCGGGCGGCACTGGCAGACATTCGGCAGCAGGGACACTGGGACAGGCAGGGCCAGGGGGGGCTAGACATAATTAAATTATGGTTCGGTGAGAGAAGGCCTCTCGTCGTCAAGGTCCTGCGCGAGCCCCAATGCGCATGTGTCACCTCCAAAAGCCGCGCCCGCCCCAGCCCTAGAGGGGATGAACTGAAACTAAAATCAGGCAGCCCAGACGCGGATGTGGAGACATCTACGCCAGGGCCGGACTGGGAACTGAAAGCAGCCCTGGCAAATTTCTGCAGACCAGCCCCCGCCTGGCGCCGTAGCGAGCGAGCGCAGCGAGCGAGCTCGACTGGTACTAGGGGGCTTTGGGGGGGTTTCCCCCCCCAAGAGAATTTTGGAAAATGACTGACCAAAAGGGTGAATTTTACAGCACATTTTTCATTACATATTCAATTGTATCAACTTTCAAAGTAAAGTAAATAGTAGATGATGACCTTAAAGAGCACCAGGTTAGCCACCCAGTCAAATGTACCCACAGACATCCTTTCAGAGAGCATCAAAAATAGACACAATAGTGAATCAGAGAGAGCAAAGTAAAAGTGAGACCAACCCCCACATGATGTGTAGTGAGCAAGCACAGTGAGCAACCACTACTAGGGGGAGTTTGGGGGCTTGAACTTGTCCCCCCCAAGAAAATTTGAGAGACAGAAAGGCCAAAACAAAGCATTTTTCAACACATTTTTCATTACATATTAGATTGTATTAACTTTTAAAGCATAGTAAATTGTCACTCACGTTGTCACAAATTAAGCACTGATGTGATGTCACACATGAGCACACAGGCCGCTGACTGAGGCCAGAAACTGTGGAAATGTCACACATAAGCACCAAGGCACTGACCCAGGCCTGGTCACACCATCAGGCCGCTAAGCATGCAAATGTCACATATAAGCACCCAGGCCGTAAGCATGGAAATGTCACACATGAGCCTCCAGCTCCAGGTCACTGAGGCCAGCAAATATGGAAATAGCATACATAATTAAGCACCCAGGCCAGAAAGCATGGAAATGTCACACATAAGCACCCAGGCTGATAGAAGGCTTGGAAATGTCTCAAATGGCACCCAGGCCAGAAAGTATGAAACATTAACACAAAGGCCCTGGCCTTGACATGACACATCTTTAAATAGCCTACTTAAGTGGGTGGCACAATAAGTGTTGCAGACCCACTAGCAGCATTTAATGTACAGTCCCTGGGTACATGTAGAACCACATTTCTAGGGACTTACAAGTAATTTAAAATTGCCAATTCGGTGTAAGACACCATGTTTCAAAGGAAAGAGCGCAAGCACTTTAGCACTGGTTAGTGGTAGTAAAGTGCACTGAGCCCTAAGAGCCAACAAAAATTGCCTTTTTTAATTCAATAAAGCAGATGAAACCGGATTTTAATTTAGAGGAATCTGAGGCCGGCAGCGACTTATCTAACCATGTCTCAGCAGTCAGTATGAACAATATATATCTAAAAAACATTTTACATGTGCTAATGGCGCTGGGACTTTTTCTGTAGCTTTTCCTTTTCCGCCCACCTGTTTCAACACCTACAACGTGCTCATCTGTAATTCACATGCAAACAGTGAATGGTCATTGGGGTATGGGCGATATGCCGGAAGATATTGACTGGCTTCACAAGCTGTACAACACCCTGATTATGGAGAAGATCTCAGCTACAGTACACCACCAGCTGCAACAGTTTGAGAAGCAGTAGGGCCCCTGCATGGATTTTCTCACAAATGCAATTTGAGAACTCTCTTGGCAGAAATATCTACGAGTGCTGCACCTCACAGACCTGGGTTACTGTACAATGGTGTACCTGGACCAGCTCCTAAAGGGCAAAATGGATCCTTTATCAAGCTTATGAGTGAACAGGACGTCTTTCTTGTTATCTCCCCCTACTTTCTCCTCCCAAGTTTCCATTATTCACCCCTTTCATTTCCCTTATCCCCAGCATTTCTTGGCTTTAATGGCATCACAGGGTTTTATTTATTTATTTATTTTTTTTTTTTTTTGAAAAACCTTTATTGAAAGACACGTATCAATACAAGCGCAGGCCTACAACCACAGGGGCCGGCCGCAAAATCAGGAGAGCCAAAAAAGAGCAACAGCAATGTGTACGGGAAAATGAATACAGTATGGACGTGGAATAAAGTCGCTACACCGCAAGCGCCAGGATAAGAAAGGTTTCATTTTATAATTTATAGAGGAGGCAGCAGCCATATCTACCAGGGCGTCATGCAACATATACAGAAAAAGAGGGGGGGGACGGGAGGTATACAGCCCCCCACGCAATCAAATAATCACAGTAGGGCAAAGCCCAAGGACATCCCATGCCCATCAAAGAGTTCAAAAGGAAAGGACAAACCATAGCAAACAATTGAATGGGACGCCATATAGACAGTCCACCCGCCCCGAAAAGGAGAAAGTGCAGACACTTGTGAAACGAAGGAGAAAAAAGCAAAGGGACATAGCCCACCCCCTGGAAAGGAAGCAAAAAGGGACCATAGAATAAAACAAACTAAAATAACAAACACCCCCCCCCCACCCTACATCACCGTAATGGCTATGGCCTACCCCACTAAACAGCGTGTCTGTCCCCCAGAGTCACCCGAAATATAGAAGAAAGAGAAAGGGAATAATAACGGAGAAAGAGAAAGGAGAAAGAGAGAGAAAGAGAGGAAAAGGAAGAGAGAGAGAGGAGAGGAGCCGGCGATCGAAATACAGAACACCTCCCCACCCGCAACAACGGATCAATAATCGAGGTCAAAGAGAATACTTGAGAAAAGCCTACACAGAGGATGGAGACAGAAACTGTCCAAATAATGAGGCCCGGAGATGCCATTAACAAAACGAAAGTCCCGCAGGCACCCAGGCACGATCACCCCTGTCCACTTCTACGAAGAGCAGAGCTGCCAGACCCCGGCACGGCCAAGAAAAAGCATGATACAGTGGGCCCATACCAGTCAGGGAGAACAAGTGGGATCTTCGTGGAACATCGTCCCGGCCAACAAGAAGCAACCAGGAGAACTCGGCAGCAGTCAGAATACAAAAGTACACCAAATATCCACGTGGCCAAGCACAAAATCTGGGCTGTCCAGCACGAAGCAAAGAAATCAGGATGTAGGAAACACTGCAGCATCAACACCGGGTCCACTTGATCCCATAGAAACGAACACCCAGCCGGAGATCCCAGCACAGCAGCTGGAGGAGTCTCAACAATACCAACTCGGGGAGACGACACCGCGTCACAAAATGGCGGAGCAACCATGGCGGCGATCCGCAACTCCAAGTCCCCGCATTTCAAGGACAGGTCGATCCGCAGAGTAGCCAGGGCAAGCAAGACAGCATTCCGTGTAGGGGCCGCCCAAAGCAAACGAGGTCCGGGGAGAGCAAATGCAGCAACGTCCCCGTCTCCAGGAGGAAGACACTCCGAGGGGCCATTCGCCATCTTGAGCACATCGCCCGCCGCCATCGTTTCATCAGCCTCCAAGTCCACCATGAGTGCCGGAGCCCCCAGGACACACAGCCAATCCGCGGCGGATGGCGCTCGGCGGAGAAAGGAGAGTCACCAGAAGAACGGGCGTGCTCCCCACAACACTCGGGGGAGCCCCGCACCGGATCCCAGGCGGGACGATCAACAGGAGTGGGCGTCTCACCCGAGGGGCGCCGGACAGCGCGGCTTCTCTTCTTCGGTCCGGCAGGCAATCGGGCATGCGGGGCGGCCCACCATCGGGGGCGGGCCCGCTCCGGCGCTACCGGCTCGCGGCTCTCAGGCTCCCACCATCGGGTCTCTCCACCGGTTCCGGACCGCCGGTACTCCGAACACCTCCGGGCAGACACTGCACTCGAGGCCCCGGCGTCAGGGCCGGGAAGGCCAGCAAGACGACAAGGGCAGAACGCAGAAACCACTGCACGCCAGAGCCCCGGAAACAGACGGTAAGTGAAGGCTCTTCCTCGGTAACCGATTACGGAACGCCTCGAACAGGATTAAAGACAGGATAGGTGGCGGGGAGGAAGGGATCTCGGAGCGAGGCGTTTATGCGACTGTTCCGATCGCCATCTTGGCTCCTCCCCCCCATCACAGGGTTTTAGATACGACACTGGCCATGTAACCATAACATACAATTATCTCCTGTTTTTTCAGTACAATTCAGTGATCTCGTGTGTGTGGGGGGGTCGCAGTGGTGGGCATTTAAGTGTGGTACGGTAAATCTGGTCTTATTCTCAACAGATCAGTATTATAATTATTCAGAGATAGCAACGAGATTGTTTTGCAGGCAATGCAATGCAAACTGTAATGGGAACGTTTTGAAAAGTTAGGTAGAAACTACAACGCGAAAGGCCGGTGTTATTTCTACTGTACGGTACCTGTACCAATCAATGCCTCTTAAGTGATGGATGTGGTCTGGCCTCAGGCTCTCCTTACTGCAGCATGATGGTTTCTTTATACCATTTTGTAGTGGCAGGCAACATGGAGTCAGTCAGTGTAAAATTGCTACAGATTTCGCGTATTTGTTTGATTACATATTTGACTGCCGGCCTGAGCGAGGTAGCAGTACTGATGAGATAAACAACAGTGCGGAAATAGAAGCCACTGTTTCGGGCAGATCACAGATCACCTTGTTGAATCAATCAATGTGCTGCTTCAACATGTACAACCGCATAAAAAGATGCATCGTATAGAAGTGGCATATGCGGTCCCTCCCTCCCTCCTCTTTAGATACTGCTGTGCAGCACCAGTAGTCTGAAATATTCGAATATTGCGTTTTATTCCAGTCGCTCTTGCTTCTGTGTGGTTATTCTAGGTGTAGAAACAATACTTTTTTTTAACTGTGCGCTCAGCACAGCAAGTGAAATGAGTTGCTATCTGAAGTGCCTCGAAGATCACTAGGAGAGTTTGAATTATTTATGCTGCATGGAATCTCAAATTATGCTGCATATTATTCGATGAAATAAGCATTGGCTTTATTATGTAAATACATTTACATTTCCTCATTCAGGAGAGAGCGGAGTGGTATACAGAGTACACGTGCTCCTTAAGAAATAGCCCTTGAATAAAAGGTTTTATTTGCTCATTGAGTCCCAGTTATGGGGAAACGGTTATGTTATGTAACTTATGGCTAATTTGATCTTGATTAAAGAGGCAACTACTTAAAACTACCTTATTTAAGATGTATTTAAATCCAGAAACTAGGGGCCATGCATGAATAAACAGTTGCTTTCTATCCCGCTCATTAAGAAATAACTCCTCAGGCGGCCTAGCTCAGTGCATTTATTTGTATAGCGTGTGTGGCAACCGTGGCACTCGGAGACACGTTTAGGATTTTAGCTCTTCGACCTCTCAAAAGAAAGTTGGACACGTTTGGGGTTCTTTTCGGGTGCACTTTCGAGATACCGGCCGGCTACTTGGAGAAGTGTCCAATAGCAATTGGTTTCATCATGACAAAGATACCTTTCCTGGAAAGGTATTATTTCTTTCCTCCTCTTTAACATTGAAGCGCACTATTTCGGCTTTAACTTGCTGGTATAGTGGAGATGCAGAATGCTCAAGGGAAGCACTTACTGCCCCACAGGGCTCAGCCTCCCAGAGGAGACACAGAATGCTCAAGGGAAGCACCAGTGCACTGTGGGAAGCACTTACTGCCTCACAGGGCTCAGCCTCCCAGAGGAGACACAGAATGCTCAAGGGAAGCACCAGTGCACTGTGGGAAGCACTTACTGCCCCACAGGGCTCAGCCTCCCAGAGGAGACACAGAATGCTCAAGGAAAGCACCAGTGCACTGTGGGAAGCACTTACTGCCCCACAGGGCTCAGCCTCCCAGAGGAGACACAGAATGCTCAAGGGAAGCACCAGTGCACTGTGGGAAGCACTTACTGCCCCACAGGGCTCAGCCTCCCAGAGGAGACACAGAATGCTCAAGGGAAGCACCAGTGCACTGTGGGAAGCACTTACTGCCCCACAGGGCTCAGCCTCCCAGAGGAGACACAGAATGCTCAAGGGAAGCACCGGTGCAATGTGGGAAGCACTTACTGCCCCACCACAGGGCTCAGCCTCCCAGAGGAGACACAGAATGCCCAGGGGAGGCACCAGTGCACTGTGGAAAGTACTTACTGCCCCGCAGAGAAAGGGGGGGGGGCTGACAATGCAACCAGCGGGACTTTGGTACTTACCTAAAGAGCGGTAGAATTTAGCTGAAACCGTAGAACGGTCCTGACCAAGGTCCTGACCAATGTTCCCTCACATTTTTTTCTTTTGTGTGCGGCAGTGTATGGTCTCTGTGCACTGCAGCCAAGGCTATGTGCACTAAGTATCCGACCATGCATGCGAGTGCAGCAACAAATTATCTGTGCAAATACTACTCCAAGCTTTTACTTAATGTGAAAAGAAAGTGAATTTTCACTCATACAGAACCATATGAGGGGTCTCAAGACAGATTTGCAATTTAGATATGCATGCCATGGCCTTGATAGACAGCCCTTCCAAGAAATGGCAAGCCATGAACGCCCCACAAAAAACACTGATTGAAGTGAGCACACCCAAAGCCCTCTCTCTGCATTAATTCTGGTACATCACAGAAACTGCCTAATAGTGCTGATTCACCTGGATAGAGTTCATGTTATTGGCCTCACAAGTCACTCTCTGTGGTATGTGAAGAGGCCAAAGTTTGGAGGTGCATGTAGTCTTGACACCTCTAGGACCCACTGACAGGCACTGTACGAAACTAGCACTGCATTGTGCCTCAACTCCAGAGCTCTCAATCAAGTCCTGCCATAACAATGCACCCACAACTTCTTTTCATTACATCAGAATACAACTCAATTGACAGTATGCACTGTACAAATCATATGCTGCATAAAAGAAATACCTATTCACATCTTCTGGAAAAGCAAATCCTCTTAGGAAACTCATGATGAAATACAATGTGAAGCATCCATATACCACTATGTATTTTGTTTTAAATAGTCTTTTAATGGGGTGACAGAAGCCATGAAGCAGCGCACAACTGTTGCCCATAACAAAAACTGAAGTCAAGGAGCCATAAGGCCTCTTGTTATTGGAGTATCCTGGCTGGGAGCCTCACACCTAGATGAAATGGAGGGGGAACAAAGGAGATATATATATATATATATTACTACCCCTGATGAGGCGTCAAAGCACTGTGGACATGTGAGTCTGTTAGTTGGATTGAATAGGATAATGGAAGAGGGAATATTCTAGAAAGTGTTCTTTAGGAGATCATAGCAATGAGATGAGGATTGTGAGGTGTAAAAGGAAAGGTGGAGGTGGGCCGAATCTCTAGAAAGGGATTAGGGAAATCACAGTAGTAAAATGAGGTTTTGGATACATGAGGGGTGGATTCAGAAAGAATTGTTTGGGAGATCATAGAAGTAAAATAAGGCTTCCTTAAAGTGAATATATTGAAAACAACATCAAAACATACTTCAACTAATTACGCTTTCAAAGTCTCTGCCCGTCCTAAAACCCATAAGATGTTTTAAAGATAAACTCAATGAAAGAAATTCAACACTGGAATTTACGTGCTTTTACACTGTGAACAGAATATAATGTTCCCCCATGTTAAACCAACCCATGTGCATAAACCAATTGTGACAGCTTAATTTGATAACCGTTGAACCAACTCAATGGTGCACAAAATTAACCGGTCATTGATTACCAATTTTTAACACTGCAAGTGACGCTACTTCATTCAAACCATGCAGTTTAAATTAAACATGTGACTCTAAAGGATATACAAAACATACAAAAAGACCAATCCCAATCATGAAAAAAGGAAAGAAACATTCAGACACACCCTGC
Organism: Lissotriton helveticus; assembly: GCF_964261635.1. Classification (NCBI taxonomy): domain Eukaryota; kingdom Metazoa; phylum Chordata; class Amphibia; order Caudata; family Salamandridae; genus Lissotriton; species Lissotriton helveticus. The sequence continues at coordinate 2,061,980,018 of NC_136065.1, forward strand.
ACATCATACCCATTAATCAATCAAACATGTGCTGTGATAATAGATTATTAGCATAAAATTCCTTAAATAACAATTGTGGACACTAAAATACTGAATAAATATGAGAAATAATGATGATTGGCAATAAGAAATATTTCCTATGCTCATGACGAGCTCAGCTCATTATGACTGTTAGAACGCTCACACGCGGGGCTAATTCCCCTGCTGTGCTGAGCGTTCTAAGTAAACGGGTGTGGCCGTGACGAGCTCAGCTCGTCATGAGCACCGGGGCGCTGTGCGCTCCCCCCCAGCCCCCAGCACAGCAGGGAAATCAGCCTTGCAGTGAAGGGATTAAAGAAAAAAAGGACAGATGTGTTCTGCAAGTAAATTTTATTTATTTATTTATTTAATGCGATTTTATATAGCGCAAACTTTACCCGAAGGTGTCAGAGCGCTTTACATAAGAACCAGTTGCAAAACATAAGGACTTAGGATTACATGCGTTACATGAAAGATACCAACAGAAAGAATTGAAAATGTACAAGATGTACAGTCACTCAAGGAAGAGATACAAATGGATAAACTCTAAGAGTCACATAGGAATGGTAGAGAGTACAAAGGTCTACTGCATATACTAGTGATTAGAGTTATCTCTATATACATAGGGAAGGGATACGGATGGATATACTCTAAGAGTCACATAGGAATGGTAGAGAGTACAAAGGTCTACTGCATATACTAGTGATTAGAGTTATCTCTATATACATATATATACACATAGTAGATTTTCTCTGGTCAAGAACAAAAAAAAACCCCAGAAGAGCAGAGTTCCATTAAGTGAGGTCGGAGGGGGGATGCAGTCACAGCACCAAGGGAGGGTGGGAGATGATAAAGTTATGACACACAAGCATTTGCTGGTTATAATTAGTCAGAGTAGAGCCTCTATAGCGTGACTCCAGGGCATCTTCCCATGTGCAAAGATTGAGTATAGCAGGCCTTAGATGGCAGAGGAGGTATTAGCAGAATGCACTGATTATATGCGGTCAGCATAAATGGTGTAACTACACAACAGAGGGCAGGGCACGGTGTGCCCTCAATACAGGCAGGCATCGTAAATAATCTAAAGAGGCAGTTCACAAATGCTCTAGGATGTACAGCCAGGAGTGATAGAGACTGAGAGCAGTTTTCCTAAAGCACTAATGAACGGTTACTTCTGTATGATCTGGCATTGATTTAGAAGCAAAGAAGAAAGGCTACATGAATGCAGAAGTTACTGCATCCTAGGTTCGATGCTCTGCGGGGACAGGTTTAGTGCGACAAAAGAGCAAACACAGAATTGCATTGGGTAAAGGCAGCTATGATAAATACTCTCTAGGGATAACTCAGAAGACCCGGGAGAACTCCATGGTGTACGGTGGTTACAGATTGCCAGGTCAGTGCCCCATATCCTCTCGGGACTGTTCCCCGAGATTGTCTGGCTTTTGTCGAGCCAAGCCTTCATGGTGCAATGCAGATTGTGTGTGGCCTTTCAAATATATTTTGGCGTTGTGAAAGCGCATCATGCTTTGAGACAGCGCAGCGCTGCTATTGGGTGACTTTTTAAATACATCAGTGTTCATGAAAGTGAGACGGAAGGCGCTGTCTCAAAGCATGATGTGTACTTTCATGATCACTAAGATATTTACAGGGCCATGCAATTTGTTTCACAAGCCCCGCAGCCACGTTCCAATTAGTAAATAGAATCGACTCCTGGACCCAAACTCGATCGGAACTGGCAAAAAGTCGGTACAACTGTCGAGAAGCAAACAGCATACAGCTTCTCCAATAGTTATGAAAGCAGACATTCACCTCCGTCCTGGGGCCCGGAATGCAAAGAATGGATCCCGCCTTCGAGGAGTACATAGGAGGGATTATCTGATTGCAAAAATTTAAACAACACTCACCTGGCGGCGGGCGGCACTGGCAGACATTCGGCAGCAGGGACACTGGGACAGGCAGGGCCAGGGGGGGCTAGACATAATTAAATTATGGTTCGGTGAGAGAAGGCCTCTCGTCGTCAAGGTCCTGCGCGAGCCCCAATGCGCATGTGTCACCTCCAAAAGCCGCGCCCGCCCCAGCCCTAGAGGGGGTGAACTGAAACTAAAATCAGGCAGCCCAGACGCGGATGTGGAGACATCTGCGCACACGCAACCCACCCTCTAAAATGACACTACTGCTCTCCAATGTATTAGGTTAATTAAGTTGTACCTTCTTCCACACGGAGCGAGGAGAGAGGCAGGCATGCAGCAGAGTACAGTAGTAAGTGACTACTACACTGTACTGAGTGTCCATAAAATCGGCCCCACCCACACGCAGCCACAAAACCGGCCCCCGTCCAAAAAACCGGCCCCCACCCCTGGCAGCCGACCGGGGGATTGCCCGGTGCCTGGCATTGCCAGTCCGGGCCTGGTGTAAACCCTACATTTTTACCTTGATTTGCAGGATTAAGACGACACTCCTGCTTCCAATGCCCCAACCTACTACAATAATGACATGGACTGGACTTTTTCAAACTGGCTACATGAATCCTTGTACTCAGGACTATAGGATTGCCACAACCTCTACCTTGTTGCTGAAATCCACCTCAATGGCATTGGAGGAGCTCCCTGCTGATACACTCTGGGCATGGGGGGAAACATTGCTTACAAAAGTCTGACTTTGATCTCCCCTCTAAGCATCTTTCATTTATGCTATTATTAGTTTCTCCTTCAATTTTGTTCTGCCTCATGTCTATTTCATGGTTACAGTACTTGGCATATCTCAAAATCTCATCAACTGACTAGTTCTGCCAAGAAATCAAATGCTGTTGAATCATCATACTCATTTCAGGCCACTAGCTTGTCGCAAACCTGAACATAAAATGCCCAATATCCTAGGGCTTCAATGTTTTCATTCCACTGTACTGTTAAATGTCTGCATCAATCTCTCATAATATGCATGAATCATCTCTTTCGGTTCCTGTGTCATTCGGTCAATCTTGTCCCAGTCAATATCTTGGGGTGACACTTAAGACTTCAACCACGTCATCACCTGGTTATAATTTCTCATTGCTATGGGTGATGGACCATTATTCAATGAATCCCTCACCGTATCTCTCTCTGGCCACTCCGTGGCAATTTTACATGCTGTCCACAAGTCACGTGGGTCCACAATATCAAATGAAGTATTCAAATTAGTCCACAAAACCTTCGCAATTTTCACAAACAGCTCAACTTGTTTATACCATTCTACAGGCTCTCAACCTGGGGAATTCATTGGTGAATGACCAAGATCAGTCCTACTCCAAGGCACATGAACATAACCTCCACTGGGTACTTCCCGTAAAGAGAAGCTTTTAGCATCACTCCCCCTTCCCCAGGAGGAGGCGTTTTCCCCATAGAGCTCTTGTGTGCCTACTTCTCCCATTTATCTTCCCACTTATCTAGGACACTCTAAGTCTGAATGCTTTGAATCAATCCCCAAATTTGAAACTTCATTCCTGGTATTCTCATACACTCTATGTCCTTATCACTAAAACAGAGTTGATGGTGTTTCTGTAAATCTTTAATCAGACCCAGACCTACTTCATATTTCTGAGCTACTTCAGGCAATTTGTCGTAGGTTTGCCTTGCTATCTAGTGACATCCTTACTCATAAACACAAGTTCACTTTACTGATAAATGTTCATTTGTGCCAGTTCAAGACTTCCACTTATCATTTCACCCAATTCAAGTCTTAATTTACCTACATCCACCATATTTACTCTCAAAGATGACTTAATCATTCCTTGACTAAATTCGGAGCTTCCACTCTCATTCGAAGAGGCAATAACAACCTTCAACCATTCATCTAATTCCTGAGCGCTAAAATTTGGCTGCACTCCAGGGGCTTTAGGTACGGCCGCCTCTCTAGAGGTGCTACTGTGTGAGTTTAAAGGTGGCTCCCAGGCAAATGTACCTAGATACAGCCCCAGTAATTACCTTAAAAGTCCAAACCCTGTCAGTTTCATCATTGAATCTGCACTTGCACCCCAAGGGGAACTTGTATTCGTTCAGACTGATGGGATAAATATTCCCACATTCGAGCTTGGGGATGCCTTCTCTGGGGCTTTAATCTTGGCTGGGACAGCCAAATTATGTCTTAAATTCTCTGTGGAACTGGGATTATATATAGGAACCACATGACCAATGGTATCCTGGACAGTGAGAGCATCTGAAACGATATGATCTGTGGAGGTACCGGGGACATAAATCCCTTGAGTTTCCTCCTAACAGGTCTTGATTCACATTTATTGGGGTGGCTCCCATTGTACTAAGGTTCGCCCTTATAGGCGCTTTAGATACTCCCAAATTTCTGTTTTCATTTGCACGCCCACCTCCATTTGATTGGGTCTCAATATACGGAGGTGGGCGTCCTGACAACAACACGTTTGGAAGACTGTCTCTAGAGTCACTGTCATTATTTTTGTCTCTCTCATCTTGTTCCTTCACCTCTTATCTTCTTTCTCTCTTTTTCTTCTCTTTCCTTCTCCAATTCATCACCCATTAATGCAGAATATACCTTAGCTCCCTCTATCATATCAGTTCTTCCCTTCCTCTGTTCTGCATCCCACTCTGCATCCGTGTAAGTGTGCACTGCCATTCTAGCTCTTCCCTGATACTTCTCCTTCTCTCTGACATGAACTGCACTCTCCCAAGCATTGAGTGCTTCAAACTGTGAAGGTCCAGGCTGTGGTTTCATCTCATATAATATCCACCTTAGATTTTAACTAATTCTCACATTAAATGTACAATAGTGTGGAAATGCCAGTGCACCTTCTCTCTCAGTGATCTAATGCCATTGTTTGGGGCTCTATGTTTATCACTATATAATGGCCCGCAGTATCCTCTGGTGGTGCCTCTTCTCCTTCTCTAATGTGTATTGTCTCATCTCCCCTAATCAAATCTCGTATGACTTTGAAACATTTCATTTTCAGGTAAGAATATTAATAATCATTTTTAGAATTTCGTTTCAGCGCAGGAAACAATGGTTTATTCACAATTCTCGTTCAAGAATCAACAGCCAAGGCCAGCATTGCACTTTGTGTAAACAACCAATAACAGTACAGCTTAACAACAACCAACTAATCTCAGCAAGGCACACTGTGACGTAAGTCTCACTCACTGCAGCAGTTCGCCCTCCTTTACGATTTTCACAAACGCACGCTCCTCAACAATACACTTGCAAACAAATGCAAAGCAATTACACAAATAACTTTGTCCGCTCAACTAAAGAAATCAAAATTATTCAATCGTACAAGAAATGATTTGGAATAACACTTTCCAAACAACTTACACAAGCTCGAATGATACCTCGACCAGCAAGGACTCACCCCGATTAGTACAGATTCCCCTTGTGCAAGGGACCATCACACCAATCACATCTCACTTTCACACACAAAGATAAATATCCCTATCTCAAGTATGCTATTGATGACATCTTACAACAGGCACCACAAAGCTTTAGGAGACAATACAAATACAGTGTCTTCCACACTTTTTAATATCACCCCAGGATTTTAGGCCATGTCGGACCTAATAACAACTTCAACGTCTCCAAGTTAGGTGCCAAATTTAACCAACATTCAAAGCATCTCTGCTAAACATCACACACACTCCATGAATACTGCAATCTAAGCACTAAACATTAGCATGCGCAACTCTATTAATACTCACACCTCCGTTGTTGCAACTCTCTCTCGAACTGCTGGATCTCCGCTGATCCTCCAACCCTCCTCCTAAGAAACATTCCCCCCTACTGCCTTTTCAAGCAAAACAGATCATGGTCCAGGGTCTTATTTTGTCTTGCCTGGATTTTGGGACTTCCCTTTACTTAGGGGCCCCTCAATCCACCTTGCGCAAGCTCCAGGCAATCCAAAACTGCTCAGCCTGAACACTCCTCCAGATCCCCCGTCGACTCCTAGTTAAACCCGGACTAAATAGCCTCCACTGGCTCCCTGTCAGAGAAAGAATTGAATTTAAGGCCCTGTGCATCGGCCACCGAGCCTTTTGGAAAACGGGCGCTGTCATCAATCAATCACCCCCTACTACTCTAATAGACAGCACAGATCAGCATCTTCTCTCCTCACCACAGTACGAAGGATTAAGAGAGCCAGATGTGGGGGCCCTACATTTTCCTATAACTCGGCCAAACTTTGGAACTCCCTCCCCCTTCATCTGCGATCAGAGCCCAATTTACTCCCCTTCCGTAAACGTCTAAAAAACCTGCTTTTTAATAAATCTGAATAGTCTCTCAATTGTTCACCTGCAAGTGTTGTCTGTAGAGCTAGGACGCCTGAGGGTAGCTATCGCGCTTAACAAGTGCTCTTTTCATTTAATTTCATTTCATTCCAAGACCTGAGGTGAGCTCTAGGACTGGGATTGGGTCTCACCTACTCTAACAAATTAGCCTAACTACGCCTATTGCAGCACCTAACCATCTTCTGCTACCATCTGCTAGAGCACTGAGCCCCGCAAGCAAATTTTGCTGTAAGTGACCATTTTAGGAACCTAAAGAATAGAAGGAAGTTAACATCATCCACAAGGTGGATTTACAGTGTAACCAATTTGGCCACACAGTGAGGACCCAAAAGTCGGTAAATGGGATTAAGTATAAATTTATTATTGGGGGCGCTAGGTGGCGCCGAACCAAGATGGCCGCACTACCGTGAGGCTCTCGCCTGATTGAGCACCCTCACCATCCAACAGACCATCCTGACCTGCGAATACCGTCGGAAAGGCACACCATCTCATCCGCGACATTCCCCCGCACACAGCGGTGCCGGGAGCGTCGCGGTGGCCCAACCAACGGCCGAGTTATCTGCTGAAACCCGGGGGCGGACTGCCGGGCGCCTCGCGCTCACTGCCCTGCTGGGTCGCGCTGCCAGGAAAGACCGCGGCTCTGGGGCCTAAGCGGAGCCGCTCCCCCCCCCACTACGGGAGCGAAGGGCTGGAGATCCGGGATTGCTGGAGCCCCCGCTGCGATTGCAGAGACCCCCGCTGCCAAGTGAGTTGAGACCCTGCTGGCTCTAAGTCCACCGGCGAACCGAATAGATCGGCAGTCCTCGCTGAGCTGCCGCAGTCCACGCGGCCTGACTGGGACCTTGGCCGCTGCCCTTGCCGCCCGCTCCGGGACACGATTAGGCGGGAGGTTGGGCCCGGCTGTGGAGCGGTGGCGGGCCGGCCCCCTCCCCCCTCCCGGTCCGGCACTGGGTTACCCGCTGCCTACCACGTTCCCTCGGCCTGTGCCTGAATTGCTCCGGCGGCGCCCCGGAGGTGGGTGAGGCCCCTCCCCCTCCCCCCCGACTACCGGACGACTCTTGCCTAAATACCTGCCGGGATAGCACTTTTAAGCGTCCGGAGCCTGGGGGACGGCACGGGGGGCTGCTCTTCCGGCCGAGGACTGTTGGGCCCTGCTGATCTCTGTCCCCGCTCTGCTCCTTAGTGCTGCATGCCTGTCCGGCCTCTCACATCCCCTGCTAAGACTCCACTGCTTAAGAGGCCCAAGGAGCGACCTACATTCATCGCTGGGTGAGGACCCGCTGCTGCGACCGCCTCCACTGGGACGCCGGGCCCCCCCAGGCCTTGGCCCTGCTGGGCGCCAAACCACCATTTTACCTGCTGTGGCCTGCCCCGTCGACTCACATCCAGCAGCCTACAGCCTAGTGCACCGATTCGGTTCGAATTCACTATAGGAGCTTATACCTACGCGCCAGGCTGGTCTCTGCCTCCTCCCCCAGGCCCGGGGGGGCCGCACAAACATATCTGAACCGCGGTGGCGGTGCCTGAACCTGCCAGTGCCAACGCGGGAGGTGGCCGGACGCTGACGCTACCGTGGGTGGGTACCACTGACACTGCTGCGCTCTGTGATTCTCTGAACCTAACGACCCCCCAGGACTCTCCGCCCTGGTCCACGCTGCATCCCCTACAGCGCTGCCGCCACCGAAGGTCACGATGGGCCGTACCGACACCAGGCAGTCGAAGATTCCCTTCGAGGCCAAGAAAACGCCCGTGCCCGGCTCGGCTGCTGTTGCGGAGAGGAGTCCCCCGCCGCCGGAGCCGCAGGACGAGGACTGGAAAACCATTCTATTGGGCATGAAGCAGAGCCTTACATCCATCGACTCTAAAATGGACGCTATTAACTCCCGCATTGATAGCGTAGTCTCTAAACTAGAGCGCCACGACACGCGTATCCAGGAGGCAGAGGAAAGAATATCTTCTTTGGAGGACGGCGCCGCTACTAGTTCCAAACAGGCTACCCAAATGGACAGACTCCTCAAAATAATCGCCGACAAAAACGAGGATTTGGAGGCAAGGTCCCGACGCAACAACGTCCGCGTCGTGGGCCTTGCGGAATCCACGAACGTGGGGAAGATGGAGGTCTTCATGGAAAATCTGGTGGTCGAACTGTTCGGGAGGGAGGTCTTCTCCCCGCACTTAATTGTTGAACGCGCACACAGGTCACTCGCCGCGCGGCCTCCCCCTGGAGCCCAACCGAGACCTGTTATAGCAAGATTCCTCAATTACAGAGACCGTGATGCCGTGTTACGATGTGCCAGAGAGCAGGGCCCGGTAAAATACGGCAACACTACCCTGTCCTTCTTCCCCGACTTTACCCCATCGGTCCAAGAAGCCAGACGCAAATTTGCGGGAGTTAAGAAGAAGCTTCAAACTATGGAACTCCCCTACGCCATGCTGTATCCTGCAAAACTAAAAGTGTCCCTACATGGAAAACGACATTTTTTCCAAAACCCGCAACAAGTGGAGGACTTTTTGAAGCAGCAGCGGAAGGGACGACCCCGCGCAGATGAGGAACGACAGCGCTCCAGGTCGCAATCCCCATTGTCACAACAAGACTGAATCTTCTCATGGTTACTTCGCCTACAACTCCTGCCACCACTGACTCCTTGACTCTTTATGGCCGGAGGTCCCGCGAGATGGCCGGAGGCCTCCGTATTTGTTGAACCACTCCCTCCATTGCATCTTGGACTGCCAACCCCTTGATAGGCTAGAGATGGGTCTGTGGCGACGCACTTGCTACTTGTGCCGGTGAGATGCTCGTTATGATGCTTATATTTCTTTGGTCAAATGTTAACCTGTGTGCTCGATCACCCACCTCCGTCCCGCTCCTCTGGGTGGGTGTAAGTAGGGAGGTGGGAGGCTGGTCTGGTGCCCCTAGTTCAAACCCCCAATGGGTGTTCCCCTGCAAACCTCTACCCTTCTAAGGTTGGGAGGTGGGTTGTTAATGATTCTTGTTTTTAATTTCTGGGGATGTTTTGGGAGGGGGTGGGATTCTTCTTCTCGGCAGGTTTGGGTTGCCGTAGTGGGTGGGGGTGGGTGGGATTGTCATGCCACTGTGTCTGTTGACCCAACCACCTGCATGCTATCTGGAATAACGTACATGACAAAATACACTGGGTCTTGGCGTGACAAAGGGTTGTATTTGTTGGGATTGGTTATGTCTTACCTAGGCTCTAATGCTACTGATATTGCATTGTCCCGAGAACGGGGAGGGGTGGATGGAACGAATTTACGAATTGCAATGGTTGGTGATTTTAATTCTAAGTGTCTAATCGCGTTTGTCGCATATACTTGCTATGATTTATTATCATGGGTTAGATGGAAGAAATGACTGCTGGACCCCCCGCACTTGACTTTCATCTGGTGTCGTGGAATGTAAGGGGGCTGAATGACCCTAGAAAGAAAAGACAGGTATTGGGCTATCTAGACAGACACAGTATCTCCATCGCCTTGCTGCAAGAAACGCACCTCCCCCCCGCTGGGCTCCCCCTCTTTGCCTCGAGATGGGCTACTCACAGGGTATTTGCATCCTACTCTACCTACTCCAGAGGCGTGGCTATACTGGTGAAGAAGGGATTGGGCTTCACTCCAGAGGGGACTGAGGTGGATTCGGGAGGGAGGTACTGTATGGTCTGGGGCACATTACATACCCATCGGATACTTTTTGCCTGTTACTATGGCCCCAATATTGATGACCCTGAGCCGCTTCTCAATATGTGGGGTAAGATCCAATCGCTAGACATTGCCCGCGTAGTGTTGGGAGGGGATTTTAACACCACTCTACTGCCAGGGCTGGATAGGTCGCATCCGCAACCAACGCACTACACCCACACCCAGCGCACCCTACAGGGTATAGTAGACGACCATCACTTAATTGACTCCTGGCGGCACCTACATCCCTCCCTGAAACAGGGCACACACTTCTCAGCAGTGCACTCCACATGGGCCAGGTTGGACTACATTTTTCTAACCCCTGGCATGGCCCCCTGGATTGTGAAATCCCTACACCTTGCACGCCCTCTGTCGGATCATTCTCCGGTCCTCCTTTCCCTGCGTATCCCCCTTTTAATCTCCCCATATCTATCCTGGCGGTTGAACCCCGCACACCTCACTGACACCGCTTTTAAAGCGGAATTGGAACAGGACATCACTGACTTTTTTGACCGCAATATCAACTCTGTTGCTAGCATGGCCACGGTCTGGGAAGCGTTTAAAGTCACTGTCTGGGGGTGGTGCCTATCAAAAGGTGGAGGGGTCCTTAAAGCACTTAGAGGCTCATTGCGACGCCTTGAACTTGAGATCAAGGAACTGGAACGTGAGGTGGTCCACAGCAGGCATGATAATGCGGCTAGGGTGCGACTTCGTCGCAAAATTGACGAATACGCCATTGAGGCGGAGAAGGAATGTAACTTTCTGGGGAAACCATACACAGCGCGAGTGTACGGAGAGGGCGACAGGCCAGGCAGAGCGCTCGCCTCGACCGTTCGGCCACTGAGACATCACAATTATATTACTACCCTGATGGACGAGGAGGACACCCCACATAGGGACCTCCCCAGCCAACTCGATGTCCTGACCAACCACTACAAGACACTCTATTCCTCACATCGGCGAGAGGAACTCAATCTAGGCTCCTATCTCGCAGACACGGCTAAAGCCTGGCTGGGCCCGACCCAACAAACATTCCTCCACCACCCGTTAGAACTCGATGAAATCAAGGACGCTATAATGAGTATGAAATCCGGCAAGGCCCCTGGCTCGGACGGCCTTCCTATAGATTTTTACAAAGCCTACATCCACGTTTTAGCTCCTATTCTGCTACAAGTGTACTATACCGCCTTTGAGGAGGGTTCGTTGCCATTCAGCATGAGAGAAGCCCTCATCACCTCCCTTTTGAAACCAGGCAAACGCCCCGAACGCTGCGATTCGTATAGACCCCTCTCCCTACTAAATACAGACGTTAAGATATTGGCTAAAGTATTGGCCACTCGCCTCAACCTCCTTATGGAGCGATTGGTCCTCCCGGATCAGGCAGGCTTTGTCCCGAATCGTGCTACATCTCATAACTTACGCACGCTACAGACAATCTTACAAGACATCACTCCCAGATGTGAAGCCGCGGTAGTGTTCCTAGACGCTACCAAAGCTTTTGACTCCCTGGAATGGGATTACTTATTTGCATTGCTGGAACGTATGGGCATCCCCTACAGTTTTATTGCCTGGATTAAGCTTCTTTATAATAAACCTCACGCGGCGGTCCTGCTGAATGGATCTAGATCCGGCATCTTCGAAATACAAAGAGGCACCCGGCAAGGATGCCCTTTATCCCCGGTCCTCTTTGCGATTGCTATCGAACCCCTAGCCGCCAAACTCCGACAACACCACAACCAGCGCTCTTTGATTTACCCTGAAAGGCAGATACTCGTCTCACTCTATGCTGACGACATGACCCTATATGTCCATAAGCCGAAAGACAATCTGAACCCTCTCCTGCGGGAGATCACTAAATACGGAGCTATCGCTGGGGTCCAAATCAACTGGTCAAAATCAGCCTTATTCCCCCTTACGGATAGAACCACGCAGTTCGCTCTCGATTACCCCCTGGTGTGGGAGGGAGACGAGATAAAGTACCTGGGCATAACAATCACCAGAAGCCGCGAAACCCTCATTCGGGCGAATTATGGCACCGTCCTGGACAAATTAACGGACACTATCACTAAGTGGATTCATCTCCCACTCTCCATGGCGGGGCGTATCTCCCTGATCAAAATGATCATACTCCCCAAACTATTGTACCTATTCACGAACATCCCTTACAGCCCTGGGTCACACTTCTTCCGCACACTTGATTCCCAACTGTCCAGATTGATCTGGGGCGGTAAACAGGCCAGGTTAGCACTTTCAACGCTGAAACTGCCCTACCATCAGGGCGGGTTCGAAGTCCCCAACTTCAGCCTCTACTATGATTGTGCACAGGCTCACTTCGCGGCCTACTGGCTCCGACCTCCGCCCTTCATGGCACATCTAGCCGTGGAGGATGGGTATATGAGGCCTGCTATGCCTTCAGGTTATCTCTACACGGAACCCCGTGTGACCGAGCGTGATCCCACCACTGTGGATTGTACTGTTTTGGCCTGGCATAGGATTGCGACCCGGGCGGACATTGCCTTCCTCTACTCCCCGCTTATGCCTATCGCCCACGACCCCAGACTGAGCATCGCCTGCGAGGAACTAGGTCGCAAAATGCTTACCAGGCTAGCACTTCATAAGTGGGGCGATCTGTATGTGGCAGGGAAATTCCGTTCTGCTGCCCACCTATTCGGAGATCAGGCCCCCACGACCATGGACACTTTCCTTTATGCACGACTGCGGCACGGCGTTAAGGCAGTCACTCCCGACTTCCCGAACGAGCCCGAAATTATAGCGCCGTTGCATGCACTACTCCAGACTACTGCCCCGAAACATGTCGTCTCTATGTTATACAAGTATGCGTACTCGGCCGCAACGCCTCCTACCCTTCGAGCGCGCGCTGAATGGGATGGGGATCTCGACGTACCACTCACGGATGACCAGTGGGAATTGAGCTGCTCACATACCAACTCAGTGACAGGTAATGCCCGCCTCAGAATACTGCATTTTAAATTCCTTCACCGCCTCTATCACACTCCTGCTAAATTACACCGCTTTGGCTTACGCGAAGATGACAGGTGCCTCTGCTGCAACCACTCGGGTGCCCACTTCATGCACCTGGCGTGGACCTGCTCCCCAGTCGCTTCCTACTGGGTGGAGGTGTTTGAAGCCTTGTCGGACATTGTGGATACTACAATACCACCATGTCCGAGAATCGCCTTGCTGGGACTCACTCCCCCCGAGCTGAAGAACAACCGTAAATTGTTTGCTCTGGGGCTTCTCTTAGCGAAACGACAACTTGCCTGCAGATGGGGCCGCGGCCGCGCCCCCAAGTTTAAAGTCTGGCTAACCTCTATGTCCACCTGGCAGGATCAATTACATAATTATGCAGCAATGTTACCACACACATCACGTCCTAAGGACCTCTGGGGCCCGTTCACAGCGTACCTACTCAAACACCAGACCGAGGCTGACCCAGATTCAGACCCACGCGTAATGCCTGAACACACGACAAACAATGCAACACAACACGAATAGCCTGATACGGGTTCATATACAAGGTGCGCCTCTATCTGTAACCCAACACTCTAGACGCGCCCTCATACCTCCGCTTTGCCTTTACAAACCTACCGTCCACAATGTAGGATAGCCACATTCTACTGACCAACGAGGACTCTAGTCTACGTGTTCCTTCGCTTTTCGCCTATCACTCCCCGCTCATTAACCACTTCCCAGTAGCCATCTAACTGATATGAGACACTACGTATTAGATGTTTTCCTACATCATAACGCAATCCACGTTAGAACCTCCCTCCTCCGTTATTCTCCATTCCTCGCCCACCACCAGCAGGCACTCACCCACGTAGGCTCGAACACATGCAAGCCTTGCAGCGTGGGGACACTAAGTGCTGATCGATACTCTTCACCTTATACTGCGTATGGTGGGAATGTTGATAAGTGGGAAGGCTACACTGATCCCCAAGTTGTTGTTCAGATTTATGAGTTATTGTAAAATGAGACCTCATGGGTTACCTGTTTACTTTCTCTACACTATTGAAATGGCAGTGACCGATAGTCCTACCTGCTTGTGATACATTTCCACGCGGCCGGCCCTGTTGGGTTGTAGGCGACATGCTGTGTTCCCTGAGTTTTCCCCTGATAGAGTTGTATTGCTTGCCTTGACACTCTTTGAAAGCGCTGCCGGCCTGTATACTACAGGTTGTAGGCACACAAGCTGTGTACCACTCCTATTGACACAATAAAGGTCTTTAAAAAAAAAAAAAAAAAAAAGTATAAATTTATTCCAAATTCAGAGTCAAGCTGATGTACACTAAACTCACAAATATATCGTAAAAAATACAGTATCACAACTGGTACACCAAATCATCTAACAAAGTTAAGAAGATGAGGAACAGTATTTGATGATCAGAATTTTATTTGTGTTCCTCTTGCCTAGGCATGAGTTATCTAAATCACCTAAACCAAGCCTACTCTGAGAAGTACTAATTGGGGAAATGTGCACATCAGAACGTACTTGGATTCCTCCCACCTCCTGATACAGCATGAATACTAGTCCTCCCTTTGTTCGTTAGCGCCTCTCATCCTCGGCAAAAGTACTCTTCCTGTGCCTCACTATCCGCCTGATTCATCAAGCAAAATTGTGCTCGCAATAGCTGCGAAAATGCTATTGCGGGCGCAATTTCCCCAATCGGCATTCACCACGACAATAGCGAAGTCGCAAACACATAATAGCGAATTCTCAAATAGATTCGCAGAATCCCGGCAGGAGAGCATTAGCGAATCGGAAAATGCGACAATCCACGGATACTGCGAAAATAATTGCGAATTCGCTATACAATTGCAATCGGTAATCATGAAAAATCGCAAATAGTGAAAAAAAACAAAATTGCTGTTTGCGAGGCGCAAATTAAGGACAACCCAAATCAGGTGGTAACCATAAAAGCCATTGAAATTTTTTTTTGAAAAACCGTTGGCCAATCAGTAACAGGTGCAGGCCTGACCAAACACACATAAGGAGAATCAGCAGCAGCATTTGGAGTCTCACAATGCCAGGAATGTACATGGTGGTCAGGCGGCGAAGGCTACAGCGAGCAGCACGGTTGAGACGCAGAATCCAGGACAGGATATTCCGCCAGCGGGTCACCCTGCTGGGCCAAACCAGAGAGCAAATTTATGCAAAGTACCGCCTGAATGGGGAAATGATAATCCAGCTAATACAGGACCTTGACCCCTGATGCAGCACCCAACAAGGCGGACCAATGCCGTGCCTACACATGTCCAGGTATTGTGTAGCCTGCACCTCCTGGCCTCTGGAAGCTTCCAGGGGATAGTAGCGGTTGCTGGGGGGATATCCCAGCCCACCATGTCCCGCTGCCTAAGGAGTTTCCTTGACGCAATGCTGACCCAGCTACACCAACACATCAAATTTCCCACCAGCCAACAGGATTTGGATTTGACCAAGCTACAATTCTACAATGTTGCCCATTTCCCACATGTGATAGGATGCATTGACTGTACCCACATCGCCATCTGCCCACCAGCTGCAACGGAGTACATGTACCGCAATCGCAAGTCCTACCACTCCCTCAACATCCAGATGGTCTGCAATGCTAAGACATACATCACGGACATAGTGGCACAGTACCCAGGGAGTACCCATGACTCATTCATATTCCGGCACAGCGGCCTCCACACACGACTGGCCAGGGGAGACTTTGGGGAAGGACACCTACTTGGTAAGTACACTTTGTCCACAATGTCACATTGCGATGAAGTAGCTGCGCTGCACAGGCACTCACCCTCTGCTCCTCTCATTCAGGTGACAGTGGCTAAGCCCTCCGTGAATACCTCCTCACCCCATACCTCAACCCTGCTACACCACAGCAACGGCGTTACAATGTTGCACACATACGGACAAGGAATTGCATTGAAAGGACTTTTGGGCTACTGAAGAGCAGATTCCGCATACTGCACAAGACAGGTGGGGCCATGTACTACAGTCCTGGTGTGTGCTGCCGCATTGTGGCTGTCTGCGCAATACTACACAACATTGCTACCAAGCGCAAGATACCTGTAGACATCTCTGGCAGTGAGTCGGAAGGGGACGACCGGCGACCTGCACATGGGCGTCATGCACGCGGGGAGAACCCAGCTGAAGGCCACAGACGCCACAACCACATCACAATGAACAGTTTCTAGTCCACCCACTCCCCTCACCCAACAAATCACAATTGCATGCAAATGGAAATAATGGCAGGACGCCAATGTATGATGCAACTATAAATATTATTTTTTGATTCACAATAATAGTGCAAGTTGCCATCCTTCCTATGCAATCAGTATTGCCCCATACTGCTGCGTCCAAAACACAGGGCAGGCTTATGGTGTCAGCCTGTGCCTGTAAAAGTACATGTTATTCAGGTGCGCCTCCGGCGCGAATCACCCAACCGCCTCTGCCACCGCACGTGACCCTGCAGTGGGCCTGATGCTACGTCGTAACACCGCTACCTGTGAGGCAGACTGGGTGCTCACACTTGAGGTGCCCTCGCTGGCATCGTCCCCCCGACATTGCCAGGTACAGGGGGGTGGAGTGCTATAACAGCAGCGGTGAGGTGCTCTAATACTCTGGCCACATCCTCGCAGCATCGGATTAGCTGCTGCTGCTGCGCCGGGGACCGTCGCGATAGCTGCGATGTCGCATTGCCGATCACGCGTCAGTAGCTGCCGGTGGTGGCGGCGCCCGGTGTTGCGCTGTGATATTAGCGCAGCAGTGTTGGCCTCCATGGCTGACGTCATGCGGTCCATCCTCTCCCCCACACCTGCCATGGCTGCCGTCATGCCGTCCATCCTCTCCCCCACACCTGCCACATTGCGGCCAATATTATACAGCTGCATCTGTATGGCCCCTTGCCGGCGTGCCTGCATCTGGTGAATGCGTAGCATTCTACGCTCTATGCTTATGCTCGGCAATCGCACTTCCATCCCCCTCCTGCCGCTGCGTGCATTGTTCTGCAGGCGAGCCCTGCCATGCCTGCTCTGCTGGCTGCCCACAGTGGGTGGGCGCTGTGTCACCGCTGACGCTGGAGCAGATGTGGAGGCTCCAGCTGCTGCGGGCCTGGCTGCAGGGGTTGGTGCAGCGCCTGTTGGTGCTGGCACTGATGCTGTGGGCCTGGCTGCAGGGGTTGGTGCAGCGCCTGTTGGTGCTGGCACTGATGCTGTGGGCCTGGCTGCAGGGGTTGGTGCAGCGCCTGTTGGTGCTGGCACTGATGCTGTGGGCCTGGCTGCAGGGGTTGGTGCAGCGCCTGTTGGTGCTGGCACTGATGCTGTGGGCCTGGCTGCAGGGGTAGGTGCAGCGCCTGTTGGTGCTGGATGTGTTTGTGACGGCACCTCCTCCGCATCCTGTGGTTGCTCATCGATGAGCAGCCTGTCACTGTCGCTGCTGTCTGTGCCACCTGTGAGGGGAAGTGGACGTCCATTAGTTGCATGTATCTGTCACACATGCAGTTGCTACATGCATGCTGGATGACATTCCCTGACTGGCTGTGGCATTGCGTACTTTGAAACCTGTCTGGCTGCATTGGGGTACTTGTACATTGTGGCCACACTACATGTCCCACAATGCTTTAGGGCATTACCTAATGTGCACCGATGGCATGACTTTGGAACATTATGGGAGGCTATAGGCTAATGGCCATTCATAGGGGACAGGGTCGCAGTCGCATGCCACTTACCTTGGCTCTCTTGGGTGGGGCGGGATGAGTCCAATCTGATGACTCCAATGCACGCCTCGGTCTCCAACGTGTCCTCGACGCGGTCCTCCATGGTGGTGTTTGGAGGGACTATAGGTCCTCCCCCTCCAGTGGCCAGGGACTCTCCCAGCCTCTCGGCAACCCTCTCCTTGGCACGCCCTCGGAGGTCGTACCACCTCTTCTTTAGTTCATCAAGTGACCTGTCTGCCACGCCCACGGAGTTCATTGTGGCCGCTATCCCGACCCAGATTCTCCGCTTCTCCTGCTCAGGCACCCTCCTTGACTCTTTCCTAAACTGTTTAGAGTGGTTCTCTACCACCCCTTCGATGAGTTGCTCCAACTCCTGTTCGGAGAACTTCAGTTTTCTCTTGCGCCCGTTGTTGCTGGGACCTGGCACAGCCTCCTCTGCCATTGCTGCAGTGAGATTGGGTGTGGTATTCCAAGTTTGCAGGTGTCCTTGCAGGAGCTGACTCAGTTGCTGCCTCGAGGTCTGCCTCACTGTGGTGAATGGGTGTGGGAACTGGCTGCTTCCTGGTTGTGATGTCATCACTGTGCTCGAAAAGCGACTTCCCGTTTTCCCGATCCCGCGTATTTGCGATCTCGCAATTAGCGATATCGCTATTTGCGATATCGCAAATCCTACACGGATGTTGCCGAAAATAGCGATTAATCTGCGATTTTCGAAACTCGCTAACGCTTTTTGCGGCCGCGTGCGATTCGCATTTTTTAATCGGAAAAATTCTTGAATACCTATCTGCGATTTCTAAATTGCGATTCGCAGTTATTCGCAATTGGAAAATCGCAGATTCCAGTTTTCATGAATCAGGCTGTTACTCTCTTACACAAAGTGCCTTTCTCTATGAAATCATAAGATTGCACCTGTAGAGGAGAGAAAAAAATTGCACTCTGAACAAACTTTCACGTTGAAGGTTAAACATAAAATTCAAATGCTAAGCCCTTTGGTCAAGTTAACATGGCAAGCATCTCAGTAAACATGTTGAAATAGCAAGGTTATTGATACATATACAGCATAAAATAAATGCAGAATACTATTCAAATGAGCATGCAATTATGTAAGAATTGACAATATTATTCAGACTACACAAGTGCAGATATATATGAGAACGGCAATCTGATGACACTGTAAGGAAAACATTAGTATGTACACCCATATAATACTAGATTATACATTAAATCCACTTTCTGTATCTGTTCAAGTGTACTACATTACGTTAATGATATTAAATCACACATGATAAGACCATGTGTGCTTATATATGGCTTGGTGAAAACATAAAAAGGCGGAACCAAAGTTGCGGTGCTCCACTTCTAAAGTGGATATCAGGCACTGCGGGAAATTATTGTGCACTTTTTAAGTCCGATCTGTCAGCGCTCCTGAGAAAATGGGTGTGGACACCGTACCGGAGCATCAGTATAAACCCTCCTTTTAACATATTTCTTTTATTTTGCAGTTTTACAAACTCGACCCGAAGGTAGTGGAACACTTTACCTTGAGCATTAGTTACATTACACAAGGACACATACATTTGTATTTTCCACGGGGAGATTAACTGATTTGCCCAGAATCACAGAATATTGAGCCAACTCCGAGATTTGAACATGGCTCCCCAGTGCCAAAATCGGCAGCACTAGCCGTTAGGCCACATCCTTGCCCATGCAAAGGGAAACAGGTATAAATAGTGCTAACTTTGCACCTGAAGATGACTTCTACGAGCCCCTCAATTCAGCCTCAGCAGAAAGAGCGAAAACTGTAAAATTAGAAAAGTAATGCATCGACTGGGAAAACCACTAAAACTAAGAAATGTATATGTTTTCAAGCTCTGCGAGGAGACGGGCAGATAATCAGGTCAGAGAAAGAAAGAACAACACAGCGCCCCCTTTTTAGGTTTTGCCTGGCTGCTTTTCGGCGCAGGCGAAATCTATTGTTTACCATATGGGCTACAGGAACGTCCCCCGGCTCCCATTGGCTAGCTCCATAAATGGAGGCTAGCCATTGGAAGCCGGATCTGTCCGTCAAGGCCGGACCAGATTCGGGGGCGTTCCCACGATTTTTTCGCTCTCCACCCACTTCTAATCGTCATCGCGGCGGTGGGTGTGTGTTATTTTTTTTTCGAGTCGGCCTGTTTTCTTCTTTTTACAAGTGTTTGTTGTTGCAGTTGGCTGCAAGATTTGAGTTCCCACGAAGCGATCAGGTAAGGAGCATTTTTTTTATATAATGTCTTTGCTGTTATGTACTTTGGCTCGTGAGCTCTGTTTCCCGCCCCCCCCTCCCGCTGTCCGTTCCGCCCCCCTCCCCGTGTGCCCGTTGTCGCCCCCCCTCCCCTTTCACGCTCCGTTGCTTGTTTTTATATATATGCATAGCTAAGTCTTGAAAAGATATCGAGGGAGTCAGGAAGCGAAAAACACCAGGAAAGGGAAACACCGTACTCGAAGTGGGGAGCGTACGGGTCACATGAACAACAAAGGTATGGCGTTGTCCCGAAGGGGCGGGGTTTGAAGCAACGGAGTGGGGACGGCACAGGGTGCTTGTGTTGGTACCCACTGATCCCGTTTAGTTAGCCCGGACTTACTATGGGGAAGAACCGTAGCAGGTTTGGAGGCGGGCTCGTTTATTCCCGGCCAAAGCAAGGTTGTCGCAGGCATTGGGCGGGGCCTCCGCACTCTGCGGTTTTTTGAACACACGCGAAATGCTATGGTGCGAGCTCGAAAAGCAAATTGAAATACGGTGTCGGCGCTGAATGTTCGGAACTCTTCTTAATCAGTTTGAAATTACCCCCCTCCCCCCAGCAATCTGGGTATATAGTTTCTATTGTTAATGAACGATCTGTGCTGCTCTGTGTCTATACGTTCTTTAGTGTCAATGGAATATTAAATGAAATATCGTATATTAAAGGGCAGTTCTGACTTGTATACATCTATATTAACGACGTTCTTGATGACCACTCTAGGACACTGGCCTTTTTTTTCTGGTGCCTCTTGCTGACCATCCCTTCATTTGGCTTGCGCAGTAGTTTCTGCTGCCCTTAATGTCACTACTCAAAGCCGCTGACGGTGCTCATTAACCCTCTGCTGCGTGATCTTTACGCAAAGCCCCGTTCAGTCTGTAATATCTGCTGCTCATTCTGACAGATACTAAAGTGCATCGAGATGCGGAAGGCTTTGGCAGCAGACCTGTGCCATAGGCTTACTAAATATGTATCTAAATAAAGTATGATCGAGAAACGCGGTGTAAAATAATGTGAAATATGCAGGAGTTGGTAAAAGTAAATAACATCTTTATTTCGTGGGTAGATACATATAAACAGTTTGTACATTTAGCAAAGTAGATATGGTAACCTGAGGTTCTGCCCATACCAGATCATCTTCTATATCTATAGTGAGGACACGGGAGTTCCTGTCATATAACCCCCCACCCCATTAGGAATGTCGAGAGGTCACCGGGGCCTCCGTCATACAACCCCGCCCCTCCCCCAGCAAGCGAGAGGTCCGATCAAGAATCTGGCGCTGGAAGACAGGACCATTTCAACTATGTACAGGCCAGTTTTGTGCACTGCTCGGGTGCTGTATCAGAATAATCCCTTGCAGCTGCAATATACAATTAAATATGTGGTAATAAGTAAACCTTTACCCCACCATTGACAATGAACCGGACTGCGTCTTGAAGCATTGCTCTGTACCACAAAAGCTGAAAGGTCATCTACATGAATCTGCTGGGACAATGCTCTGAAGCGAGGGTGCTTTTGGAAGAAACGTCCCCCCTAAGCACAACACGTGATTTCCATTCATGGGGCGCGAGGGATGTGCTGCAAGTGTCTGTCAGTCACTGTGATGGCCGATGCCATCTTTAGGGGAGCGGTGACTTTTCCCGCCCAACGACCAGTGCTGCAATGAGAGCCGGAACCAGCGTGAAGAGCGCCACTGCCAGCAGCACGGTGATTGTGACCATCCCGCCGGAGCGGCCCGAGAGGCCGAGATCCAGGTCAACCACGTCAGTCACTGCAATAGAAAAGATGTGCGCGTTAGGAGTGATGTCACTGCCGGGGACTACGTCTCATCAGGGCTCAGCTTGTACCAGGTGCCCTTGCTCGAGACATCTCGCTGGATCCTTGGCGCAGGTACACACGTGCATTGGTCACACCCGGGGCTTCACTGACACCCCGCACATGACAGCCAGTGCCCCACAGGAGGCCATTTACACTCAGCTCTTGCATCTCCAACTCTTCCAGACTACAGGCCGTCCTTTCCCCACAGCACCCCAAACACACCGTGCTCTCATTCTAGCAGTCTGGCCCCACTGACAGCTCACGCACACACCCATGCTGCAGCAGTCACTCACAGCACCCCTCAGCACCACGCGCACCCTTCACAGACCAGCACTCTGGAGGCACACGCACGCCTCTTACACACTCACAACCACATGCACGCCTCTTACTCACAACCACATGCGCACCCCTCACACTCACAACCACACGCGCACCCCTCACATCCTGACAACCACACGCACGCCTCTTACACACTCACAACCACAAGCGCACCCCTCACACACTGACAACCACACGCACGCCTCTTACACACTCGCAACCACACGCACGCCTCTTACACACTCAGACACACCTCTTACACACTCACAACCACACGCACACCTTTTACACACTCACAACCACACGCACGCCTCTTACACACTCACAACCACACGCACGCCTCCTACACACTCACAGACACACCTCTTACACACTAACAACAACACGCACGCCCTCAGCCCCACGCGCACCCTTCACAGACCAGAACTCTGGAGGCACACGCACGCCTTACACACTCACGCCTCTTACACACTCACAACCACACGCGCACCCCTCACACACTGACAACCACACGCACGCCTCTTACACACTCACAACCACACGCACGCTGTAGATCACTGCTAAAAACCAGTGGCAAAATCAATGAGTCCCAAAGGCCATTTCTGTTGGTTTTGTCAATACTTGTGCTTTAAGCATCTTTATACCTCAGCGGCAAGAAATACATGTGAAATTTCTTTTTTTTTAAATAGTTTTGTTACAGATTGTCTGCTACGTTCGCCTCCAAAATAGGCACCCTGCCTTACATAATTATACAATGACCAGTGTGAACTGGAAGCGATGCATTGTCCATTATAATACTGTGGGCCCAGTTGTAGTTTTTGTGGCATGAAAACTGCACATTAAGCCACAGAAATTGACGTTAGTGGTACGTATGCATTTAGTTATACCCCTTACTTTCTGGCACGGACAAGGCTTTGTGTTGTGCTCTTAATGTACTGTGACTATGTGGTACTTTCTAAACCCCCCTCTTGGGTGGTTAATCTACTGCTGCATCCCTTGGGTGCCTTCACTTGGCCTCATGTTGATCTCCTTTGGTGCTGACCATTTTCTGCAGATAACCCAAGCCTGTTGGAAATAAAGTGCATTGTGACTTGCTTTCCCCCATCTCTCACAGCCTGCTCTGTGCAAAAGTATTTTACACCCTTTGACACCTGTCTCTTGCCTGTGAAGAACCCTTTCCCACCTTTGAGTTAGTTTCAAAGCCCAGCTATCTCACACCTACCTACTGTCTGCTGTTCCTCTGTGACACCTCGCTATTGTCTGCAGCACTCCCTTTCACCAGTGTACATCATTGCAGCCCCTTTCACACTTGTTTGTTGCCTGTACAATCCCTTGTACACCTGATGTTACACAAAGAGCTTCTCCCACCCGAACCTACCCATTATCTACACACTCCCTCTCAGACTTCTTGCTGTGTACAACCCTTTTAACACTCCTCTTTTATCTGCACAATCCCTCTCTCTCTCTCACTCCTACATCATCATCTCTCTCCCCAGTCTGTCACCTTTGAAGTCCTTTTTACACCTATTGGTTACCTATGCGGTCGGTTCATCTCTAACAACAGTGTATAACTTGCACAGGGGGGCTGTGAGTGTGTGGAGGGCTCTGTGTGGGTGTATGGAGGGCTCTGTGTGGGTGTGTGGGGGGCTCTGTGTGGGTGTGTGGGGGGCTCTGTGTGGGTGTGTGGAGGGCTCTGTGTGGGTGTGTGGGGGGGCTCTTTGTGGGTGTGTGGGGGGGCTCTGTGTGGGTGTGTGGGGGGCTCTGTGTGGGTGTGTGGGGGGCTCTGTGTGGGTGTGTTGGGGGGCTCTGTGTGGGTGTGTTGGGGGGCTCTGTGTGGATGTGTGGGGGGGGCTCTCTGTGGGTGTGGGTGTGTGTGGCATTTGCGAGAGATTAAGCTATTGGCATTGTAAATGACAATGCCAATTTTTTATCGGTTTTCAAAACTAACACATAAATAAAAAAATTGTCATTTACAATGCCAATAGCTCTAACTTTTCCAAAGGCAAAACCGTTGCATTGTAAATGCTTGTCTCCCTTGGAGACAGAGTGAGAATACATGCGGGATAGTGGCGGGGTTAAATACTGTTCGGGCAGCTTGTGAAGAGATGGGAACAGAAAAACTGTGAGGAGCTGGAAGTACACAATGAGGCAGCATGAGAGATCATGGAGAAATGGGCAAATAGTGAGGACACATGGCAAGGCATCATGAGGAACTAAGGGTACATGGAAAGACAGCATGAGGAGCTGGGGTACATGGAAATACAGCGTGAGGAGCTGGGTAACATAGAAAGGTGGTATGAGGAGCTTGGGACACAATGAAATAAGGTACTGTGAGGAGCTGGGGGCACAAGGAAAGAACGTACTGTGAGGAGCTGGGGGACACATGGAAAGAAAACACTGTGAGGAACTGGGGACACATGGAAAGACTTAGTGCTTTAAACAAGTATGTAGTGTCTTCTCCTCATGCGCCTCCCTGCGGGAGGACACTGTTGTGCTCTGTGTCACGCGCTGCCCGTTGGTACGCGAGAACCCGTTGTATTTTGTCAGTTGTATGCTTTGAGTCAGTTGATGCCACCACTCTTGGGTGCTTGCACGCACACCTGAACTCGTCTGTGGGAACTTTATTTATGAAAATAAAACTTGTTAAAAGTACATCCTCTGCTGTGATTACTACATCTTTGAGTGGCGACGAGGACGAGGAAGTTCCCACACAGCTCCCACATGAAAAAATTAAAATTTATGAGAAGAAACTGCTGGGCTGTGTTGGACTACTTCAACTTTAGTAAGGATAATAGTAATTATCTTTACCTCGTCAGCGTGTCGAATTAAGATTTTTCTGGCATTTTCTACACAGACGAAAAGCGGGTAAAGGCATTTGGAGGACGTTCGTTTTGAAGAGACCTCACTTGAGGATTCAAAATTTGCGAACATTCGTGACAAGAATTTTCAATTCTATTAAGGACAAGGAGGCGAGGATTATGCTTTCTAATCTCTTTATTAGAAATGCTCAGCAGCCAATAAAACAGTAAAAAACTACAGTACCCATGAACACCAGGGTAACAACCATAGAGATCACAGTATAAAAGATCCTATAGATAGTCTCTATTCCTCTTTCTTTGGTGAGGAAAAACAGTGCAAATCAAAACAGGAAGTCCAAATGAAGAACAACAGGAAGGAAGTGCACAAACGCAGGAAAATCCAAGCGGAACGAGGATGCAGGCAGTTGAAGAATACTGGAACCAGAAGTCCCTCGAAAGGCAAGTGAAGCCAGGGGTAACAGAAAACCTCTACTTCGGGTCAGAACCTGAAAAGAGACACAAAGCCGTAATACACAACCAGTGCAGAAGTCGCAAGCAGAAATCAGGGGGGTAGAAAAAACAAGGAAGTGTAAGAAATCCATATACAAGTATCAAACATGTTCATAATAGCAATATATGCAGAACAACAACATTGGGTGGGATAATCCTCTCCTCCTTGTCCTTAATAGAATTGAAAATTCTTGTCACGAATGTTCGCAAATTTTGAATTCTATGTCAGGACAGGAGGCTCCGATTATGCTTGTTTAAAGCTGATCCGCCACCACAGAAGCAATATGATCAATCGGTTTGTAATAAAAAGTTTTGAACACAGAATCAGAAGACCAATCCGCGGCCTTCATAATGTCAAAGAGAGTGACACCCATGGAGAATGCTTTAGAAGCCATCGCCCCACGTGCCGAATGGGCACCAAAATGGAAACATCAATGCCAGCTTCTGACATGAGCCATCGAACCCAGCGAGCTAAAGTAGCTGGGGTAACGGGGCGCCAAAGGCTTTTGCAAAGCAATCAACAGTTGACCTTGCAAATCTGAACGTAAAGGAGCAGTACTTACTTCATAATCTTTGACACATTGAACAACACAAAGATTGGGATGAGAGGGAAAAGAAGGATAGGTAATCGAAGTAGTATTTGTTTTGGTACGTCTGGAAAGGAGAAACGTAACACCCTCAGATGTAAAGCTGCGAGCTGCCAAATCCAAAGCCCGAACATCAGACACCCGTTTACAGTAAACAAGGCATAACAAAGTAGTCAGTTTGGCTGACAGCTGTTTACGGGACAATAGAGAATTGGAAAGCCAGGCCTCAAGAAAACGCAAAACAATGGAAACATCCCATAAAGAGACGTACTTAGGACAAGGGGGTTTCGCAAGGCGGATACCTTTAAGCAATTTGGCAATCAGAGTCCTGCAGGCTTACCATCAATATGGATATGGCCCGCTGAAATGGCCGAACAGAAATTGTTGACAGTTCGATAAGCCAAACCGGAAGAAGCAAGAGAGGCCAAAAAATTAATGATCATGGAGACATCCGCTGAATTGGGATCAACCTCCCGTTGAGCACACCAGTCACCCCATCACTTCCAGGAGCCCTTGTATCGTTTGTGAGTATTGGGTGACCAGGCTTCACTAATGAACTTGGAAGCGTCTCGAGAAAGGCCTGGGACCGCCCAGCGGTCCCCAAAATCCGCCATGCCAACAGATGGAGATTGTCGGATAGAATCAGGGGAAGCGGAGTGCCGAGAGGATCCAGCAAGAGATTCCACTTCTGGGGAAGAAGGTGAGGCACTGCACAACGCATTTCCAGGAGAACCGGGAACCACGCTTGAGCCCTCCACCGAGGAGCAATCAGAATCAATTCGGAGCGATAACGTTTTGTGCATGCCAGGACTCTGGGAATCATCATGTACGGGGGAAAGGCATAGCACAGGCCCGACGGCCAAGTCTGCAGAAAGGCATCCGTGGCCAGGGCTTCCGGATCCGGGCTCCAACTGAAGAACAGCGGGAGCTGAGTATTGAGGCGAGAGGCAAACAGGTCGATCTGACACTGGCCCCAGAGCCAGAGGAGAGAACGGAACACGCGAGGATGAAGCCTCCAATCGCTGAAGTCCCGAAGATGCCGCGAATTCCAAACCCCAATCTGATTTTTGCGGCCTGGAATATATTCAGCAATAACCGTGATCTTGTGTTGCAGACAAAAATGCCAAAAATCCTTGGCTATTTCCGCCAATATCTTGGACCTCCTGCCACCCAACTTGTTGACATAGCGAACCGCCGAGACGTTGTCCATGCGGAGAAGAATGTGGAGTGAAGAGGAGAGAAACAACGGATCGCAAATGACCCTGCCAGGAGTTCTAGGCAATTGATGTGGAGAGTCAACTCCTGGGGAGATCAACGACCCCCCATTGAGACAGGACCGCACCGGCTCCCCAGCCCCACTGACTGGCATCGGACTCTATCACTAGCTCCAGCGACGCACCGAAGAGGGCTCGTCCATTCCAGGCATCCATGTGGTCTAACCACCACTGCATCTCCCTCTTCGCTTCCTCTGAAAGAGGAATCTGATCTGAGTAGCGAAGGCCTTTTTGGAGATGACGAATCTTCAATCACTGAAGTGCTCTGTAATGTAGGGGACCTGGGAAGATCGCCTGAATGGAGGACGCCAAGAGACCCACAACTCGTGCTAACGACCTCAATGACACAGTCTGTTTGGGAATAACTGAAGTCAGTTCCCTCTTGATATACCGAATCTTTTGATTGGGTAAAAGAAGTTGACACGAAAGTGAATTGACCTTGAAGCCCAGAAAGTCGATCACCTGTGTTGGAGCCAAGACAGATTAATGAACGTTCACCAGAAACCCCAGAGATTGTAAGAGGTTGATGGACCACTCCAGATGAGACAGGAGTTTGAGCGGATAATCCAACATAATCAGAATGTCGTCCAAGTAAATAATCAAGCAAACACCCCAAGAGCGCAAGTGTTCCACGACAGGCCTCAGAAGCTTCGTGAAGCACCAAGGTGCTGACGAGAGGCCGAACAGGAGAGACTGATACTCGAACTAAGTCCCCTGCCAATGGAATTGAAGGAATCGACGATGAGGACCGAAGATTGGAATCGCCAAGTACGCGTCTTTGAGAACTAGGCGAACCCTCCAATCCCCCTCTCCCAGAAGATCTCGCAACAGATGGATGCCCTCCATCTTGAAAGGCCTGTAAACGACCCCTCCGTTGAACTCCTTTAGGTTGAGAACTAGGCGGGCCCCCTTTCATCTCGACAAGAAACACTGTGCTGACGAACCCCTTGGGATGACGGACGGTCGGAATTATTGCCCCTTTTTGTAGGAGAGAGTCTATTTCCGCCGAAATGAACTCCTGATCCTGAATGGAGAAACACGGAGGCATGGGGGGGTGGGTCTGATGATGGGGCTGGTAAAACTCGTTTCTGTAACATTGAACTGTTTCCAGCACCCATGCATCGTTGGAGATTAGACGCCAGTTGTATAGAAAAAATTGTATCCTGCCCCCCAGAACCACATCGCAAGCAGGAATTAGGCTCACCTGAAGTTTTGGAATCCTGGTAGCCACCTTGGTTTCCTCCAGAATGTCCTTTCTTATACTGTCCTCTCCCTTTGCGAGAGGGGTAGAAATTTGACTGGGAGCGGTATCCGGCATCCTGACCACCGCCTCTGTGGGACTGGTATTCCCTTTGGGAAGGTTGCTGAGAGCCACGGATGAACGAGCGTCCCCTGTTTCGTCCGGCATTGAAAAAAAACGGACGAAACGCCTGTCTCAGCGAAGCCTGAGCCTTATCCAGGCCACTGAAGGTGGCCACAAATTTGGTGAGTTCCTTCAAAAAGGGTTGGCCAAATAACAGACCTTGAGCCGCAGGACCAGATTCTGAGGAGGAGAGCTCTGCCAGCTTTGGATCCAATTTAAGAAGTATAGACCGGCATCTCTCACATGAAATTGCACAGTTGGCATTACCCAACTGGCAAATAGCTCTTTGTGCCCATTCAATAAGTTCATCCGGGTCCACAAGAGCCACAGCTTCTTTTGCCAGGAACCCAAGATCCAGAATTTTAGTGAGAGGACCCAACAAATCAAGCACCTTGTCTTGACAGGAACGCCAAGATCTGTCCAGACCCTTCTTCGGATCTTTGGCGAACTTCCTGAGATAGGTGACCATCGCGGGGTCAACCTCAGGAGTTACCGCCAAGTGGTCAGATAGATCCGGCCTAGGGCATTCGAACCGAAGTCGCGCCCTAACAACCTTATCAAAAGGTTGGCGGATATGCGTCTGGACATACTCCGTCACCGCAGGGGATGGAAGCCAGGAGGTGGAATGAGGATGGACAATATCTGCAGGATCAAAAGTTAACACGGGAGGGTGAGTGGGGGCATCCACAAAATGTTCTTTGCAGACCTTCTTCCTAGGGGGAGGGTCATCATGATCTGAAGAAGTAGAAGAATGCGTGTCATCGGTATCAGTAGGAGGAGGGGCGGCCGACGACGCACCCACTTCGGACTTGGAGTTGCCAGACGCCAAACTTCGAGTCAACTTCTGAAAATCAGACCTGTTAGGATTGACAGGGGACTTAGAGGACTTACGGGCACCAGGCAACCAACCTTGCTGTTGATCATATTGAGGCAAATGACGCTCCAAAGGATTAATGGTACGCACAAGTGCCGTATTCACGGAGCGCTGCACACCTTGGTCTAAAGCCTCCACTAAATCATGCTTCAAAGAGCCAGAGGCATCTTCCTCATAGTAGTAGTCATCGTCATCGTAATTATACTCCATGATTACACAGTATGTAAGTGAATGCCCACAAGATGACTAAAAAATATATATGTGGCCAAAGGCACTGTAGGACCTGGCGTCACCAGATCCCCGGCGGGTAGCTTGGCTCGAGCAGGTAGGCACCCGAAAGCTTAGGTGTTAAGTGACTACACAGCACACACATCCACCGAGACAATAAATGCATGCAAAGACTGAGACCACACCAATATGTTTGATTCAAATAAATAAGTTTTATCTAAGATCAAGATCAGGGCAATCAAAAATCACAGTAGTACTAACTTGTTACCTTTCCTTAAAAGCGCATATTTTTCCATTACTCGGCCATAAATACATAAATAAATAAATATTAAATAGTAAATAACTGTAGGCCTGACATCAGCCTTGCTCCTAGTCAGCACCTGCAAAGAATTCCTTATAGAGACATTCAAATAACATTGCATTACTTAGCAATCAACATTTCATCGCTGCAGGAATCAGCATAATATTAAATGGGGGTAAAACCTTTCCTAGCTGCAAAGATAAGCAGTTCAACAGCAGAAACAGAACATTTCATAGGGCTGGAATAAAGCAATTTATTAATTAGAAGTAAACCCTTCAATAGGTAAGGACAACCCTTTCAGCAGCTACCTGTCGGAATTTATAGCCATTTCATTGCTCAGCAGTAACCATTTCATTAGGTAAACAATACATAGGTTCATTAGTTAGGCATCAGGCACTAGTAAACCATGCCTCCCGGTAAAATGAGCATTTCCTTAGGCCAGGATAACCACCATTCATGGGCAAGAATAACTAACTGTTCCTTAATCAGGGCCTTTCCCCTGACGAGGGGTTAACTGTTATCAGCTGCGGCCCCCACGGTGTCTCTTGGGGGCCCCGGCCTGGTTCCAGTGCTTGAAAGGGGCCAATTGGGGCCATCGGGGCCCAGCAACAATCTTCCCCAGAGGAGGGGCAAACTCAGGCATTCTGCCCTCCTCCCCGGGGGTTACCTTGCCTCTTCGGCTCCTCCTGAGCCCTTGCGGAGAGCTCCAGCTGGCCGGGGGGCTCGTGCTCGCTCCAGAGCTCTCCGGCAGGGCTGGCGCTGTGGGAGCAGGCTGCGGGGCTCAGCTGGGCTTCCCGGGCCCCAGCACGGATGAAATAGCCAGCCCCAGGGGTGCAGCATGACGGAGGGGACTCTCGCTCCTCTGGGCCCCCTCCGTGTGGGTTCTCGGGCCGACCGGACTTCTCCCGGCGTCCGGCCAATCAGCGGCCTCACCTGACGGGGCTCAGCAGCGCGGACCAAATGGTGCGCAGCTGGGGCGGGGCTTGGAACGCGCCCCCGTCACGTGGGGTGACTGTCTCAGCCTCTCGGATTTAACGCGGCCTAACTAGAGGCTCAGGGGCCGCCGCGGGGGACTCCTCGCGGTCGGGCTGGGCCCCACCAGGCGCACCGGAGGGCAGCGCTTTTCCCCCTAATTCCTCCTGGGCTGGGCGCGGCCCACTGCAGCACAGCGGCGGCCCTCTCCTGGGGTCGGGGGCCGCCGGGCAGATGACAGCCGGGGGGCACTTCACAAGGCACACAGCCCCCGCTCCTCGAAGCGTCTCGCGGGGAATAGGAAGGCTTGGAAGTCCCTCTCAGGGTCGCCAATACCAGTGCTTCACAGGACCCAGTAGGTGGGCGCTTGAGGCAGAACTACAATGCTTCACAGGTGGCACAGCGCTCAGGGGGGGGTGCAGCGCTTAGCAGGGATAGCGCTGGGGACAGGTTCCTCACTAGCGCTTCAGAGCATAGTAGGGGTGCGCTGGGCAGGTAGGGCAGGCAGCACCACAGTGGAGATGATGTAGGACAGCAAAGGGGGGTTAGGCAGGACAGCACAGGCCCAGTACCTGATTGATCCCCTGTAGTCCTGGCAGATAGGTTTGTCCTTGGCGCTTGGAGGTTCCTGCGCCCTTGATAGGTTACAGTCTCTTGGTTTCTTGAGGTGGGGGGGTTGAGATGAAGACTTTCCTCAGCAGGCCACTTCAGATGGTCCCTGGGTTCCCCTCCTGCCGGGCCAGATCAGTGGGCTAGTTCAGTGTTCCTCACTCAGTTTGGTGGCCAGTGCCTAAACCCTGTCACCCGCAGTGGTATAGGTTCCTGACTAGGCCCTACCGCCTAAGTCTCCTGCGTAGGGTCCCCCAGGTCAGTGATGCCCTAACTGACTGGAAAGTTTCCCTCCCTTTTCTTTTATAGTGGCAGTTGGCAGTTGGTGACCACTCCCCTATTCCGGAAGGTTCCAGGAGCCTCCTCACTCTAGCTATGGGCAGGGCAGGCGCAACATTGTTTAGGGGTTCCAGCCAGCTCCTGGCTACTAGAGTGCGTCTAAAAAGACCACGCTGCAGTAGCAGGGGTCAGTGGCAGCCATGTTGGGGGAAGAGAGCACCTGCACCTTAGCATTGTCAATCATTCCATCCTGATTCAAAGACTGAGCAATATAGGAGTCACTGGGACCGCATTAAGGTGGCTGCACTCCTTCCTCTCCAATAGGACTTTTGCTGTATTTGAGGATGATGTGGCCTCCCCTCAGATGTATCTCCAGTGTGACATTCCCCAGGGCTCATCCCTCAGCCCCACCTTATTTAACATCTATATGAGGCCATTGGCTGAGGTGGTGCTTCCTTGGGGGGTGCAACTGGTTACCTACGCTGATGACACCCAGCTAGTCATCACCCTCTCAGGGCAGGACTCAACCTATGACAACCTCTCCTCTTGTCTTAGCAGAGTCCGTGAGTGGATGGATGAATCCTTCCTGAAACTCAATGGAGCAAAAACTGAGGTCATGATGCTGGGGCACAATGCTCCCTCCTCGGTGGCGGTATGGTGGCCGGGTAGCCTCGGCCAACCTCCTCCTCCAAAAGAACAGATTAAGAGTTTGGGAGTTTGGTTCGATCCAGCTCTGAATTTCTTGGTGCAAGCCCGGAAGGTAGCAGCTACCTACTACGTCTTGATTAGATTACTCAGGAAAATCCTTAGGCTCCACCCATTCGAGGCGAGGCGGATTTTAGTACAGGCCCTGATCCTATCACGCCTTGACTACTCCAATGCGGTTTACCTAGGGGCCCCACAGGGGACCGTCAAGATCTTTCAGACCATACAAAACTGTGCTGCCCGGATGTTATTAGACATCCCGGGAAGGACCTCGGCCAAACCAGCGCTGCGCCAACTTCATTGGTTGTCAGTTCAACAGAGGATTGAGTTCAAGGCCATGACCATTGTACATAAAGCCATGATCAAGGCCGGTCCCGCCTTGATCCAAACTATGTTTTGCCCTTACCAAACCTCCCGAACCCTAAAATCCAGTAATAAGAACTTACTGGCGATTCCTAGGATAAAGAGAACCCGCATGGGCGGCAGGCGTTTTTCCCAACAGGCAGCAAAGCTCTGGAACAAGCTTCCCGACACCATTCGATTGGAAGCGAACCATCTTAGGTTCCGGAAGCTGCTTAAAACCTTTCTGTTTTCCTAAATCACCGGAATGAATGGGTCTTTGAAGCGCTGGGATGCCTCCGGGTAGCCATGCGCTATACAAATGTGTAGTCATTCATTCATTCATTCATTGATTAGCAATGGGAAGGTGCCCAGAGACATAAGGCCAACAAAAAGAAGGTGGGAAAAAATTAGGCAAAGGCGAAAAAAAATAGGGAAAGACCACCCTAAGGCTGACAGGTCTAACAGGCACAATGCTGGGGGAGTGACAAAAATCCCACAGCAAGCCAGCAAGACAGGCAAAACTTGCACAGTAATTAATCAAATGTGGAGGGAGAGCTTGCTGTCAAAGAAAAAACGCACTCTAGGCAAAGCCTATGCACATTATACAGCCCAATGCTATTCTGTGAGCAAGAGGCGAGAAAAGGGTTAAGTCCTGAGGCTGTGGGCTCTGCCGTAACAAAGACGAACTGCAAATGCTCCCGGCGCTGTGGAAACACAGTATCGAAGCCAGGAAATGGCCGTCGCGCATGCGCGGTAACGGCCGCCTCGGGACACAACGAGAAGAGCTCGCGCACAGCGCGCGAGTCTCCTAAACCCCGGTCTCCCGCTCCACCAAGCAAAAGAAAACGCGGGCGACAAGCGCCTGGTTTAAAGGGAGGTGCACCCACGCTCCGAGCAGCAGCGCACGCAGAAGCGTCGAGGAAAAAGAACACGGCAACCTAGAACGAGCCGCAAAGGTAAACAAAAAGCGCGTGAGATGCGAAATGCAGTGCGAGCGGAAGCGCTAAGCTCAACAAAGCATATAAGTAATATACAAGCAGATAATGTAAACACAACAGTAGATAATAAGTCAAAAGCACTTAACTGGCTGCGGAGCAGCAAAGAAAGAGGAAGAGAGACCTTTTATACTGTGATCTCTATGGTTGTTACCCTGGTGTTCATGGGTACTGTAGTTCTTTACTGTTTTATTGGCTGCTGAGCATTTCTAATAAAGAAATGAGAAAGCATAATCGGAGCCTCCTGTCCTGACATAGAATTAAGGAACATCCGTTTAACTCCACCTACACAAGAAACGGATCATCTGTTGCCTTAATGCTAAAGATTCCCTGCCTGCCAGTGAGGAAATCAACGACGGACGGAAGTCCCACACAAACCTGTCTTTCTTTCATCTTCCACCTCTAGTGTCCGCTGTGGGTATATAATTCCTGATTCTGTACGTTTTTGATGCTGTACCCACAAGCGGAAGAAGCTTCTGTGCGGCTGCGAGGTGAAATTGCCTGCTCATTTTGACATTAAGGTACTGTGTTTTTTAATATATTTATTTACGAGCTTAGCAACAAAACCAGTGCGAGTTACAGCCAGCGGTGACACGCACACCTTAACACAAAACTCGGCCTCATTCTAAAATTGAATTGTAGAGCGACACGTACTCCAGCCTTGTCCGTGTTTTACTTCACTCTCCACCACATCTTGCCTCAACGAAGTGCATCCAGCGTGCATCAACGTAATTGGTGACATGCACACCCTTGTTGCAGGTGCTCAAGCAATAGGAATTTACAAGCGTGCACTGGTCTTCTCGGTGAAACGCAGACCTCCACTTTTGATTATTTTGATTATTAACTTTCTCTGCAGTTCATTCAGCAGTGATTTTTTAAATTTTTTATCTTGTGATTCTTATTGCTTTTATCAATCTTTCACTTGTCAGTACACACACACAGTCATTCATCAAACATTGCTAGGAAATAGTGGCACTTCTGTTATGTTCAATGCTAACGTGTAATTAAGTAATTTTCTTCATAGTGTCATGCCTATCTTTACTTGTCCATATTACTTTACCAGTCATGCAAGCAGTCCAAGCTCCTCCACCTTTTCTTGACACACCTGGTGAACCACCCATAAAATGACGCAAATAATTCGACGCTTTTGGAAATTACCTTGGGGCCATAGGGGCACACAGGTTCAGATCAGAAAGGAAACATTTTTTACTGCTGAATTCTTTAGGATTTGAAGGTAGGGCCACACACAAACATTTACCTGACGCAAAAGCAATTGAAGCAGAGGAACCCGATGAATATTTGAGCACCATCAGGAAATTAGCTAAAAGATACGATGCACAACCCAGCATAGTTGTACTGAGACACAAATGTTTCAAACATGCACAAAAGAGTGACGAAGATGTAGACACATACTTCACAGCACTCAGGAAAATGATTGCAGACTGTGGCTTCGAAAATTTCAGTGAACAGTTAGTCTGTGACCAGTTTATCAGCCAATGTTCTGACAGAGCTATCAGACAGAAACTTCTCTCATTGGACAATCCCTCTCTTGAAGAGTCCATTCGTATTGCTAAAAGTATAGAAACTTCGCAAGTCTACGTGAGGGAACACGAAAATAAAAATAATTAAACAGTTACTTCTGTACGGTTTTCTAATGTCAAGAAAAGAAAAGAAACCCCTCAGAGCAACTTCTTCAGAAGAATTGACATTTGTTTCAGGTGTGGCAACTCACCTCACTCAAAAAATGGTAGGCCATGTCCTGCAAACAATGTGGTATGTAGATCCTGTGGTAAAATGGGGACTTTGATAAAGTATGTCAGAACCAAAACAAAGAGAATGTGCGGATTGGTTGTGTGAAACATTACATTGACAGTGAAAATGAAGATATTCTTGGAGAATTGAAAGACATGGTTCTTGTGGTGAATGAGTCTGATATCAGGACTGGTGACCCTAATGACTGTATTGATCCTTATGTCAATATAGCAGTTGGTGAAAGGAATTTGCGCCTCCTGGTGGATTCAGGCGCGCGCATCACCATGATCACTGATTCTCTCTTTAAAGCTAATTGGGGTAAAAGAGATCTCTTTCCCCCAGATAGCTCACCAGTGTCCTATGAAGGATGTAAAATTGACCTCATAGGCTATTTTAAAGATGTCATGGAATTCAAAAACAGGCACATTTATGGCAAAATGTAAGTTGCTGTACATGGATTAAACATACTTGGGTGGTTTCACCAAGGTCTGTTTAACATGATGCTAAGTCCAGCTGCAAAAGAACAGGTTCTGGCCATTCGCGTTCTCTCACATGTTGAAGATTTGCTTAACAATTATCCCAGAGTCTTTTCAGGAGAATTGGGAAAAATAAAAGGGTTCAAACATAAAATAAAGGTTATGAATGAAGCAACTCCTGTGAAATATAAAATCAGAAGCTTACCTTTCAGCATAAGGGAGGACTTAGAGAAAGAGCTGATATCTATCCACAAGAGAGAAGTGATCGAGCCAATTGAATCCTCGGATTGGGCATCTACCATAGTTATTGCACGACAAAAAAAACAATGAGCTGAGGATCTGCCTTGACGTGCGTAGCCTGAACAAAGTTATCTGGGTGGACTCACACCCCTTACCCAACATCTCTGAAATGTTGGGTGTAGTTGCAGGAGCAAAGATTTTCATGAAACTTGACCTGGCGTCTGCATACCACCAGGTAGAACTAGACAGAGACTCATGTCATCTCACAGCTTTCAACTCCTCATCTGGCATGTATCAATTTTGTCGTATGCCATTTGGCCTGGCTTCGGCAGCTACGGCTTTTCAACGGCTCATGGTCAATCTACTCGAAATCAAAAACATAGCAATCTTCCAAGATGATGTCCTCATATATGCTGCTGACCAGGAAGAACATGATGAAACCCTTAGGCGTATTTTTCCATTTTTGAGGAACATGGTATAGTACTAAAGCGTGAAAAGTGTGTGTTCTCAAAAGATTCTGTGGAATATCTGGGCCACACAATTTCCAGTTCAGGGGTCACGCCCGAAACAAGTCTAGTCCAAGCTATAGTGGATGCCACTGCTCCTAAGGACAAAGTCGGGGTGAAGTCACTGCTAGGTTTGACAGAATTTTATTCTCGCTTCATTCCTGATTATGCGATCCGTGTACGTCCCATATCCAATCTACTAAAAAATCAAACTGAGTTTGTGTGGGATGATGATTGTATTCAAGCATTTTCTTGGCACAAAGAACAACTGTGCAATGTCAAAGCTTTAAAACCATTTGAACCTTCTGTGCCCTGCATCTTGACAGTGGGTGCCAGCTGTTATGGTCTGGAGGCCGTTCTGACCCAGGAGGTTGGGCCTCAAGAAAATACCATTGGCTTCGCTTCAAGGGTGTTGAGGGATTCAGAATCACACTATTCTGTGATAGAAAAGGAACTACTAGCATGCTGGTGGGGGATTGAAAAGTTCAAGTGCTACTTGTGGGGCAGGAAAATTACTTTAAAAACAGACCACAAACCTTTAGTCGCCATATTGGGGAACACCAACCACCACAACACCCCGCCAAGCATAGCAGGCCTGGCATCAAAACTTCTTCAATACAATTTTGAAGTTATACACATTGGGGGTGGAAACATTGTATATGCAGATGCTCTATCACGTCTGCCTTCTGCCACAAATGCGTCGACTTTGGGTGAAGACAACATTGATGATTTTGAGCAAGAAGACTGCATAGTTGCTAGTGTAGAGTTACAAAATGTGTGCTGAAAGTAGCTGGTATGCTGAAATGGACTCTGGTGATACATTGAAAGATGTTAAACTATACATTACACAAGGGTGGCCAAAAGAAAAAAATGTAGATGCTGATCTTCAGCCGTTTGTAAAAATATGGGATGAGTTATCATTAGAAGATGGACTTGTCTTCGGGTTAGACAAAATTGTTCCCCTGAAAAATGTTAGGAAAACGCTGTTAACTAAGGCCCATGAGGGACATTTGGGAGCCACGCTCACTAAACGGAGAACTAGAGAGTACTTTTGGTGGCCGAAAATTGACAGAGACATTGACGATCTAGTACTAGAATGTGCCATTTGTGCTAGTAGCGATAAAAAGTTTCCGCATTGCTAATCCTCCACTCTCCCCTATTCCATTTCCAGAAAGTCCTTGGGAGAAATTGGGTATTGATGTGTTAGGACCTTTTCACATCTTGGCTCATCAGAGCAAATTTGCCATTGTCCTAATAGACTATTATTCCAAATGGCTTGAAGTCAGATTTGTATCCAAAGCTGACTCTAAAGAGATAATTGAGTTAATGAAAGAAATGTTCATGACGGAGGGTTTTCCTAAGACTATTATTTCAGACAATGGTGTACAGTTTGTCTCATCTGATGTTGAAGATTTCCTCAAAGATTCATCCATCTCTCATCTCAGAAGCTCACTTTACCATCCCCAGACTAATGGGCTGGTAGAAAGACTCAACAGAGTCATAGGGTACTATATAAGGTGGGCCATACACCATACCTGTGACATACCTGCTCCAGTGAGAACCAATTTATGGTTTTACAGGACTACTCCCCACTCATCCACAGGTGTCTCACCGTTTGAATTGCTCAGAGGTAGGAAACCCTCCACGGGGTTCACTCCTGCATGGATGTCAAAATGGTTTAAAAACAAAGAATCTCCCCAAGAACTAGATGTAAGTGTTAGAAACAAAGTCCATGAGGTGCAAAACAAGCAAAAAATTATTTTGACCAAAAAAAAACATGTCTCAGAGCAGAGTTTGGCTGTAGGTGACGTTGTGAAATTAAGAAACAAAATTTTGTGAAAAAAGGAGCACCCAAATACAGCGAACAAGACAGCAGTTGCAAGATGAATCCATTGTTACATATGTTGCTGTTTTACGTATGCTAGCGGCAGAGTGTGAATTCGAAAACTTCACTGATCAGCTTATTCGTGATCAGATTGTGGTGCGTTGTTATGACGAAAAGGTTCAGGAAAAACTGCTCACTTTGAGGAATCCTAACCTCGCTGAAACAATTAATATTGTTAAGGGAATTGAGGTTTCTCGTAAAGCACGCAAGGAACTCTCCCGTAAGGAAAACAGTGGTGTGTCTGTAGTGAATGAAAATTCAGTCTCAAAAGAAAAATATAATTTGAGGAAAATTGTTAAACAAAAAGACAACAAAAATAGTTCTTTTTCCAACAAAAACAATTTTTTCACACAAAAAACATTTGTTTCAGGTGTGGAAATTCTAAACATTCCCCTAATGGTAGACCTTGTCCTGCGAGGAGTGTTAAATGTAAATTGTGCAGTAAAATTAGGCATTTTGCCAAAGTTTGCCGGGCTCCCAAGGATGAAATAAATTCTGTCCTCCAAGATGGTCAGAGTGATTCTTCAGAGGAAGAACAGCTTTGTTCTAGAGGTATTAGAGACATGGTAGTCGTGGTTTAAGATGATGAATCTGACTGTATAGATCCTTATGAGTTCATAGAAACGGATGGAAAGAAATTGAGACTGCTCATAGATTCTGGTGCCAGAATGTCAATGATTACCGATGAACTATTTGATGAAGTTTGGGGTAAACGTAGTCTTTGTCCTCCAGATAGAAATCCGGTTACTTATGATGGGAGAAAGATTGAGCTATCTGGATATTTTGAGTGTGAACTCAAGTTTAAGGGTCGTTCAATTTTTGGGAAGGTTTATGTTGCTAAAAAAGGATTAAATATACTTGGCTGGTATCACCAGGGCCTGTTTGGCATGACACTCAGACCTGGAAGAAAGGTACAAGTGTCTTTAGTAACTGATGACAAGAGAAGCGGGTATATCAGTGAAAAATGTGAGAACAGTAATTCTGTTGAAAAACATGATAGTAGCAGTAGATGGTTTAAACAGTTTCCTAAGGTTTTTGAGGACAAGCTAGGGAAAGCAAAAAGGATTTAAACATAAGATAAAAGTATAAGATAATGTGACAACAATTAAACACAATTTGAGAAATGTACCTTTTAGCGTTCGTCAAGATTTAGCGGACATCCTTAAAAAAATGTGTGATGATGGAGTGATAGAACCCATCTAATCATCTTTATGGTTAAGTCCTGTTGGTTATCGCAAGAAAATAAAATGGCAAATTAAGAGTGTGTGTTGACCTGAGGAGCTTGAACAAAGTAATTTGGGTCGATTCACCCCGTTTACCTAGGATTGATGACATCATCGGTACATTTGCAGGTTCTAGTGTCTTCTCAAAAATTGACCTAGCATCTGCATATCATCAGGTTGTACTCAATGAATCTTCAAGACACCTCACAGCTTTTGTATCTCACATGGGTTCTTTTCAATTTAAACGGATGCCTTTTGGCTTGTCATCAGCGGCATCCGTTTTCCAACGTGTTTTGGAGAATGTTTTGGAAGGAGTTGACGGGGTAGTAACCTACCAAGATGATATCTTGGTGGCAGGAGAAAATCAATTCATTCATGGCAATCGCATGCTTATTGTTTTAGAGAGATTACAAAAGCATGGTGTTGTTGCAAATCGTGATAAATGTGAATTTGCAAAAGATTCAATAGAGTATCTGGATCATGTGATATCAAAACAAGGTGTAGAACTTAGACCAGGTTTAATTGATGCTATATCCAAGGCTTCCACACCTAAGACAAAAGAGAATGTGGCCTTATTTTTAGGACTCTGTGAATTTTATTCTAAGTTCATAAAGAATTTCGGCAAAAACAGCACCATTGAGAGAATTGCTGAAGAAGGATAAAAAATTGTGGGAGAAAAATTGTCAGGTAGAGTTTGATGATTTGAAAAAAGAGATTGTTTCAGCTGTGGTTCTTGGGCCATTTGATCCATCCCAGGGTTGCATTATTACTGTAGACGCGAGTAATGATGGGCTTGGTGCCACTATCGCACAAATGAAAGAGAAAAATGAGGCAACCATTGCGTTTGCTTCGAGATCTTTGAGACCAAATGAAAAATAATTTTCAGTGATTAAAAAGGAACTTTTAAGTTGTTGTTGGGATATTTGACCCTCATGGACACTCAGTATTGAAAGAGAATTAATTCCCCAACTTAAAACACGCCACGGGGCGCGTTTGCACAGTGGTGAAGGAAGGGGGCGTGGCCTGAGGTGACATGTCTGCAAACACGCCCCTTGGCACATTTTAAATTAGAAAAATAATTCCTCCTCAATCCTAAGGGGTCCCAGGAGGCCAACTAGCTCACCAGGTACCTCCAGTATGTGCCAGGGGGCTGCATTGCAGAGAGGTGTTCAGAGGACATGCCCCTTTTTACAACACTCTGCAACGCAGCTCTGTGGCGCTTACTGAAGGTACCTGGTGGGCTAGTTGGCCCCCAGGGACCCTCAGGATTGACAAGGAATTAATTCCCCAACTTAATCCACGCCATAGGGTGTGTTTGCACACATGTGCGCTTAGGCCCCGCCCCCTGCCTTCACGACTGTGCAAACTCACCGCGTGGCACATTTTAAGTTGGGGGATTAACTCCCCTTGAATACTGAGGGTCCCTGGGCTGCAACTAGCCCACCAGCTACCTCCAGTAAGCGCCACTGAGCTGCGTTGCAGAGAGGTGTAAAAAGGGGCGTGGCCTCAAAACACCTCTCTGCAACGCAGCCCCCTGGCTCATACTGGAGGTTCCTGGTGGGCTTGTTGGCCCCCAGGGACCCCCAGT
Organism: Lissotriton helveticus; assembly: GCF_964261635.1. NCBI lineage: Eukaryota > Metazoa > Chordata > Amphibia > Caudata > Salamandridae > Lissotriton > Lissotriton helveticus. The sequence goes on from NC_136065.1 coordinate 2,062,021,641, forward strand.
ATTCAAGGGGATTTCGTTCCCCATATGCAAACGCACCAGGGGGTGCGTTTGCAGAGTGCTGCAAGAAGGGGGCGTGTCCTCCGGCGGGATGCCGGTCTTTTCTTTTTTTGTTTTTTTTAAGAAGGGGGGCTGTGTAGCCCCCCTTCTTCTTTTCATTTTGCCCCCTAATAATTTTTTTTATATGTCAAATTCGGGAAGGGGGCCGTGTGGCCCCCCTCCCAAGTCCATAATCGCCCCGAGGACCCCATCCCCCTGGGCATGGTCACTTTTTAAAAAACATTTTGGAGGAGGGCTACGTGGTCCCCCTCCTCTGTCCAGTCTTCGCAACCGGGAAACAGCCGCTTTAAATCCAAATCTTGCAGGAAACCCATTCGAAGAACTGCCACAGAAAGTTAATAGTTAATAGCTGCCTTGCTTTGTTGCCGCTACAGTGAACAGAGCGAGCACCATCCCGCAATGGCGCAGGCTCACCTTTCTTCCTGAGAACAAGACCCCAGTAGGAGCCTGCCCGGACCCGCAAGTCAGCAGTGGGCGTTTAACATCAATTAAATAACTACATGCAACTGAAGAGCATGGGGCTCTCGAAACGCGTTTGGCGAGTGAAGTATTATAGGCATTCTGTGCTCAGTGATGCTGCCAGCATGCTGCCATTAAACCTGTGAACTATTAACTTACTGTGGCAGTTCTTCGAATGGGTTTCCTACAAGATTTGGGTGTATATATATATATATATATATATACATATATATATATATATATATATATATATATATATATATATATATATATATAGTATATATATATATATATATATCACTACCAGTTTCTCTCCCACCTCCTAGAAAAGAGTGTGATACTGCTCCGGGGGGCTTAAAAGCGGCTTTATTTGTTGACAGTGCACAAGCATAGAAAGGGTCCCTGATACGCTCGGCAGTCATGTTTCTTCCTTCAAATGGATTCCTCAGTGCCTGTTTCAGTTGTAACCTTGTCAGGGGTCTGTTAATTTTAATGTTAAAATAGTTTTATATAGCGCACAGCTACTCCGGAGAGTGTCCCGGCGCTTTAATAGAAACTAAGAAGCAGACTTCGAGGGCGAAAAGGGACCAAGCATAGGACCTACTGGACAAAGAGCCAGGACTTTAGCTCCCTCCTGAAACCCAATAGACTCGCGTTGAGTCTCATGGACACTGGCAGGGCGTTCCAGAGCTTGGGAGCCAGATAGCGGAAAGAACGTCCACCAATCCTGGCCCGTCTAATTGATGGAACTTGAGCCAGAGCCAAGGAAGCTGACCTTAGCATCCTCGAAGGCAAATAGAAAGCCAAATGGTTTCTAATATATTTAGCTCCTGTGCCATGGAGCGCCTTGAAGGTCAGTGAGAGAGCCTTAAAGGAATGGGGAGCCAATGAAGATTTTTTAATAAGATAGTCGCACTGGTTCTGCGATGAAGCCCGTAAATGGCTCTAGCAGCAGCATTCTGCACGACCTGCAGGCGAGAAAGAAGAAACTCCGGCAGGCCCAGGTAGAGAACATTGGAATAGTCCAAACGTGAACCAATGAGAGCCTGGACAGTAACCTTCCGATGCCAGAGGGTCAGCAAAGGAAGACATTTCCTCAGCATCTTAATGATACCAAAGCATTTGCCAACAAGACCCAAGACCTGAGGCTTCAAGGTAAGACCGTCGTCTATCTGAACCCCCAGATTCTTGGCCTTGGAGGACACAGCTGCGGGGGGAAACATAGCCGGCGGCCACCAAGACTGCATTCTGGGGTCGGCGGGACAGCCAAAAAACAGCAGCTGAGTTGCATTTCAGGCTGTGCCGTTCGAACCACTTAAAAACGGCTCCCAAACAGCCTCTGATCTGCCCGCCATCGAAGTCTGACCCCTTCTGACTGGTAAAATGAAGCTGGGAGTCGTCAGCATAGGACACGATCTGGGCGCCGAAGGACTCCGCCAGAGCTGCCAGGGGTGCCATATAGATGTTAAACAACGTAGGGCTCAAAACAGAGCCCTGAGGCACCCCTACCTCGAGAGGTGGCATCTCGGCGGAGAACGGAGGGGCCCAGACCATTTGCCGGCGGCCCGCAAGAAAGGACTTAAACCAATTAAACACCGCTCCCCGCAGCCCAATCTCCCTAAGTCTTAAAAGTAGACTGCCGTGGGGAACGGTGTCAAAAGCCGCCGACAGGTCCAACATAACCAGCATGGCCTTACCTCCCGCATCCAACACCTCTCTGATGGCATCCATACCCTCCAGTAGAGCCGTCTCCGTACTCAAGTTGGCCCGAAAGCCCGACAGAGTATCATGGAGGATGTTGTTGCTCTCAAGGAAGTTCGCAAGAGAGGAGTGAACGTGCTTCTCCACGACTTTAGCCAAAGCCGGGAGGAGGGAGATAGGCCTATAGTTGGCATGCAGCAGAGGGTCAAGGTTGGGCTTCTTCAGAAGCGGCAAGATCAAGGCATGTTTCCAAGCCTGAGGAACAACTCCCGAGTTCAGCGAACAGTTGAGCACAGGGTTTATAAGCTCATTAATGGCAGGAGCCATTTTTGCCAGAACCTTCGCTGGACAAGGATCCCGTGGAGAGCCGGATTTGAGTTTAGAGATCAGATCCAGAGAGGAGGCAAGAGAGAGAGAGGGTAAAGTAGCCAGGACAGGACCATCACCCGGGAGTGATACAGAGATAGGGGCATATATATCGGAGGGGATCACCAGAGTGGAAAGGGGAAATGAATCTTGGATAGTCTTAATTTTGGACGTGAAGAAAGTGGCCATAAGAGACACCCAAGGTTCGGAGTGATGATGTGTGGGCAGAGCCGAGCTGGGAGAGATGAATTCCTTGACAATAAGGAAAATTTCCTTACTGGCATTAGCAGCAGCCTCTATTCTACGAGCCAGATAAGCTTTCTTCTCCACCAAAATACTACCTTGATATCCCTTGATGGCCTCCCTATAAACAATCTTATCCGAGGGGTCATAATGACGGTGCCAGGCTCTTTCCGCTTTCTTACAGCTACGGCGCAAAACAGTCAGGGAAGCTGAAAACCAAGGGGCAGATATCCGAATACAGTTTTTGCGGACAGTTGTGACAGAGGCTAATTCATCAAAACACTCCATCAGCCAGCTCTGCAGGCGGTCGATATCGACCTCAAGACTGCCTGACAGCTGGCAGGGATGTAAAGTGAGAGCTTGAGCCAGCATGTCCGGCGATACTCGACTGAAAGCTCTCGACGTTTGACGAAAACACTCTGAGGGTCGAGAAGTGGACTTGTTAGTCAAGGGAAACTGGAATTTGATAAGATAATGATCTGACCATAAAACCGGTTCAGGGGGAGATACAACAATAGGAGTTGTAGAAAACACCTGGTCCAGGGTATGCCCTTTATTGTGTGTGGGCGTAGTAATAAAGGGAATAAGGTCTAGAGGGGCAGTTGCATCCATTAGCTTGACGGTGTCTGCATCAGAACTTGTGTCCATGTGAATGTTGAAATCCCCCAACAACAGGCACTGTTTTTAAACATATAGCCGCAGCGGCAGCGTGAAGGTCTTCATAAAATGAACTTAAGGGTCCTGGGGGTCTGTAGACTAAGAGCCCCGCACAGGTCTGATGAGGGGATATGGATAGAGAAAACCCCAAAGATTCACATCCCGAGATGTCGTCGGTGGGAACTAAAACACAAGGGAAGCTTTTGTCAACTATCAGGGCTATCCCACCTCCTCTGCCCTGAAACCTGTCTTTCCTGAAGATGACATAATTTGGGGCGATGGCTGCCGCGAGGTCAGGTCCTGAACAGGCCCCGAGCCAAGTCTCGGTGAGGAAAAGACATAACGGTTTAGAGTCAACTAGAAGATTATAGACATCCTGAGAGTGTTTGCTAAGAGATCTCGTGTTAAGCAGAAGGCAGGATAGAGATTCGGGCGGGTCGCGGGAAGGCAGAGCCGGCGGTCCAGACAGGCCCCATCCACAAGCAGAGCAGCGTTTTTTACAGGCATACTTCCCAGGAAAGTTTTTATGACAGTTGCCTGCATTTCCTCGTAGGGAAAGAAGCTCCGCAGAGGTGTAGGTACGCATACTTTGCAAGAACGACCGAATAGAGAGTGGTAAAAGAGCACCGCCCGCACCCGTCCACTTCCGAGACGCTGACGGGCGCAGACGGGCTTTCCTTAGGCGCTCCTTTGGCGCGATAGTAGGCGCACCCGCACCGCGTGTCCGCTGCGTGGAAGAAGGCGCCTCTAGTTTTATACCGATCAGACTACAGGTGAGAAGACCGCCCCACTGGTCCGCCGACCAGCGTGTCAGCAATCCTCCCTAAGATGGCCGCTGATGCAAAGTGCAGCCTCCCAGCCTACCAGTCCCAGGATGCCTTGTGGTCCCTAGTCAGCCCAGCAAGGTATGGGGAAAGGTGATCGTGAAATTCCACCGCGATGCTGTAGCCACCCAGCAAGGCGAGGAAGTGCGGTGAGGAATGTGCAAAAGTCAGGGGCAGGAGACCACCCGGCTAATTCGCCTCAGTTGGGGAAAAAAGAGGAGAGCAGGGAGAGAGGAAGTATGCCGTCAGGTAAGGCAGAGACGAGAGAAACACAGCGCTAGCAGTCAGCGCGCTAACTGGAACAATGCAGCACTATCCAAACGCGCTCGCAGTCAGCGCGCGATAGCACTAATGCAGGCACACAGGATGAAATTAAAAATAAAGTTTAAAAAGCACTATCGGTCAGCGCAAGTAACGAATGAATTAAAAAAGCACAGCAATGGTCCTGAATGTCTCAGTCCCAAACGCACCCAGCATCCGCCTCCTATTGCAGCGGGGGAGGGTACAACAGTCTGTTGCTATGGTGTTATACTAGCTCTGACCACTCCCAGTCACGTGTTCACGCCCCTCCTCTGCCTCACAGGTGCAAAGCTCCTTGTGCTGTGCCTGATCCTCCACTGCATGCTAGATATCGTTGTTCGCTGCAGTGACCCATGCAGTGAAGGGACCCACTTAATGATTATCAGTATATTACCTACTGGCGGTCGCCAGTAGGTATATATAGTTAGGATTTTTTCTCTATGGGATTTTTGAAAATTCTATGTCTAATAACTTTGGCGTTTGTGGACGGAATTGGCTGAAATTTTCAGGAAAATGGAACATTTTGTTTCTGAGCAGCCCCTGAAAATTTGGGGGGGTTTCGTCAAGGGGGGGCCGAGAAAAAAGGGGAGTCCCAAAACGTGTTTTTAACATTGAGTTTTCCATAGGGCGGTTGGCCTCACTTTTAGCCCGAACGGCTGAATGGATTTGCACGAAACTTGGCAAAATTGTAGGGACTGGTAGCCCGATGTGCCTTTGCTAGGTCTCAATATATGTGCTCCAGTGGATTTTGAGAAATTAACGTTCAAAAAAAGATATATATCTGTAACAGCGGACCGGGCAGCGCTCCGGTTCGCGGACTTTTCGCGTTACGGAGCTTTGTGAAGCGAAGCTGATTGGTTCTCCGGCGTCTGTAAACATTCCAAACAGTCCGTAGCGGCCGCTATCTTGTCTCTCGGTAGGATCGAGAGACAAGAGGAGGCCAAAGCGAAGGGGCAAATGACCATAAGGGGGCATAGTAGATCCTCCCTGACCCTCTAGGTTTGATGTGGAGGTTTTAAAAGGGCCCCGCGGGGCAAAAATAAAATAAAAAATAATAATCGAACGGCTGAATGGATTTGCACGAAACTTGGCAAAATTGTAGGGACTGGTAGCCCGATGTGCCTTTGCTAGGTCTCAATATATGTGCTCCAGTGGATTTTGAGAAATTAACGTTCAAAAAAAGATATATATCTGTAACAGCGCTCCGCTTCGCGTACTTTTCGCGTAACGGAGCTTTGCGAAGCTGATTGGTTCTCCGGCGTCTGTAAACATTGCAAACAGTCCGTAGCGGCCGCCATCTTGTCTCTCGGTAGGATCGAGAGACAAGAGGAGGCCAAAGCGAAGGGGCAAATGACCATAAGGGGGCATAGTAGATCCTCCCTGACCTCTTAGGTTTGATGTACCATTTTGCCAAGTTTGGTGTAATTCCGTTCAGCCATTCAGGCTGTAGACGTATGTAAATGTCCTATGGAAAATTGCATCGGGAAAACACATTTGAAAGTGTTGAAATTTAGAACCAATTAAAATGTTACTTTGGTTTTGTATTTGTGTGTGATGAAAGTTAATTGGTTATGTATATATCTAAAATGAGAGGAAACCACAGCCATTTTGTGATACTACTGTCTGAGGTACATTTGTGAGGAATTTTTGGTGCTCAATTTCTGGTGTTTGGTTTACACAGTACTAACACTTCTCCTACTTTTAAAAAGGTGAGTTGTTAATTTGTAAGGGGAACTATGTTGTACACTTTAAGATAATTTGAAAAATGTTTTCTGTTATTTATTTACAGTCCTTCTGTTATACTAAATACTTGATAAAGTTAGTTTTATATTATGTATTACTAAAAACGATAAATGAAAGTGATTATTTTTTTCTGCAATTTACAGCAAGCAATTTCAAAATAAAATGGCTCACAATGAAGAGACCGTGGCAATTTCTTTTGAATTATCCACTACATTTATTGAAATTGACAGCACCAATAATGAAATATTCTCACAAGGAGGAGATGACTTGAATGATTTTTTTGATCAATCTCTTGATGGCGAATTTATCGAATGTTTGGAGACCATAGAGTTACAAGAATCATCATTGCAGACTTTTCATGAGGAGATTCCAGATGAGATGATTGAAGAGGAAATTCCTGATGAGGACATGTTACTAGTTCTTTCAAATTTTGAAAATTCAGAAGAATAAATTTATATTTAGAAATACAAAAATTGTTTGAGACATTATTCATTTTTAATTTATGAGGTTGTAGCGAAGTGATTGTAGTATAAAATGAGACTTATAGTATAGAGTGGAACATTTTTATGTTACATGGTAAGTTTACTCATATTTACTTCCCTTCTTCCACTATATTATCTCCAATGTGTATTTGACATCTCTTCTTCATCTCCGGCCTCCTTTCTCTCACTGTCTGTCTCTGATGCATCTTATCGCTGCCATTTTGTGTAATTACAGAAGAGAGTAAAATAAAATAGTTCGGAACGTGAAAAGGGGGCAAAGTAGAGTACCCCTCACCCCCTAGGCCTTCTCAGGCGGTCCCAAAAGGATCAGTTTCTGCTTTCCTGAGAGATTATGGTATGAGTTCCATATACCACAATAACTTGCATTACAACATGCAAGATATCTATCTCCTATTACCAACTTTTGGAGATATTCGCGCTAAGCGCGAATATCTCCAAAAACTAACACCTGCCCTGAGCAGTTCTTAGCCATGTTATCCAATGGGAGGTGGATAACATGGCTAAGAGCATTAGCTCGGTAATTCATGAATATCGCTGACTTTTTAGCGATATTCATGCATTGCGGCCGTTTTTTATCGCATTTGCGATAAACCTTGATAATAGCAAGGTTTATCTTCGATAATTTCTGACGATGCTTAGCGGTAAAAAAATTAGTTGCTAAGCATCGTTAGCGATAAATATCGCTTAACTTTGGCAATATGCACCAACGTCTGTTAACGTTTGATTCGAAGGAAATGAGGAAGTGTTGAAAAACATTGTCTGCGCCATCTTGCCTTTTTTGAAATGCCACACTTTTGTTGTGCACGGCAGCCATTTTAGATGCCTTGACCAGACCCACTCTCTGCACGCTGTCGATTCGTAGCATGGCTCCCCACCCTCGCAAGCATCTTCCCCAGGCACTGCTCACCCCCGCTCTCTGTCTTATGCATGGGCAATAAACCTCCCCCCATCTGCGCTGCTCTTCCCTGAGAATCACACTCTGTGCCCGCCCGACACCTCCCTTTCGCCCTATTCACTACCGCACCCTCTGACACTCCTCTTCTTCTGTGTCCGATTGTCCAGGCCGGTCCTAGGCTATCAGCTAGCCCTGCAGATGTAGTTTATGGCCCCAGCTGTAAAGAATCACCCCTCTTCAAAGGAGTTATAGTAGATCAAGGCCCACACCCGATGAGATCCGTCACACCACACGTGTTCATACTATCTGAAAACCATCCTGTATTGTGATTGGGGAGGGGACCGAGCCTGAAGCGGAAGATTCCAGGGATGCCTCTTTGTACATCAAAGTTTTTACAATTATGTGTCACATGAAAAATATATAGCACTCCAACAAAGTAGTAGGAATATAAAACTTTAATAACTTATAAATATATACAACAAAACAAAAACAGTAAAAAAATTTAAACAACGAAGAGACCGTGGCAATTTCTTTTGAATTATCCACTACATTTATTGAAATTGACAGCACCAATAATGAAATATTCTCACAAGGAAGAGATGACTTGAATGATTTTTTTGATCAATGTCTTGATGGCGAATTTATCGAATGTTTGGAGACCATAGAGTTACAAGAATCATCATTGCAGACTTTTCATGAGGAAATTCCTGATGAGATGATTGAAGAGGAAATTCCTGATGAGGACATGTTACTAGTTCTTTCAAATTATGAAAATTCAGAAGATGTTGCCTGGGGGTGGGTTGTCAGTAGCGGTCTGTTGTGCGAATAGTTCCAAGGCAGCAGAACGTGCTGAAATCTGGATGTCACGAAGGTGATGTCTAGTAAGTTGCCGCCCAGCAAATAACGGCGTGGGGCGCCGCGGGGGGGGGGGGGGGCAGTCCAAAGTTCCGTTAAAAGGGCAAAGGAAAGGATCGGTGGTTTGAACCATCAGTCAAAAAGGGGAGGGGGTGCAACAATTTTTCCTACCGGGTCACACTGTGCTTTCACCGGAACTGAGGTCTGCAGGATTCTAGTCATTCAAACTGAGGCTCGCGCCAGCATGGGAGCGCCGACGTCCCGCGGCTACAGTTTCGTCACTCCACGGGCGATCATGGCAGTCATTCCCCATCGGGGGTGTCTGCGGGGGTCGGGGACTCCCGCGGCTCCTCTAGAATCTTCAAGGTCGTGGAGGACTACGGTGGTGGAGTCAACCAGTGACCGGGCCATTTCTTTATGCTGGGCCCGCTCTTGCCAGGTCGACCGCCATTTTGAGAGTTCGGTAGCTACTGGAGATCGCGGGGTCAAATGAGCGGACGGGCTCCACCCTGCCGGGCGAGACGTTGCAGCATCGCCACAGTGGAAGAACCCTTTTCCGGGCGCCTGGAGCGCTGAGGGTGCAGGTGGGAAGCCTCCACCTGGGGAGGCGGGAGAGGCCTGTTCGCACCGTCTCTCCCTCCCAGTGCATCCCACGGCGTCTCGCTTGAGATTTGTTATGGCCGGACCAGGCGATGAGGACGAGAGGGGGGGGGGGTCGGAGGCATGTGCAAGACATCCCCCCCCCAGGGTTGTTGCAGCAATTATTCAAGAAAGAAGAAATGTCCCGTCCGTCTTTGGGCCGGACCTCCGGTGGATGGCGGCCGGACGCCCTTTGCTCTGGCCCCATGAACGGGTTCCTTGGCTCATCGGCTGCAGCCGGATCCCGTCGGCCCCAGCCCCCGGCCGTTGGTGGCCGGACCGGGAGAGAGTGTGGAGGGACAACCTGCAACTCTCAAGGGCCACCGCGGCCGGACTGGGAGAGAGAGGGGAGGGTCGAGGACACGGACATTCCCCCCCCCTAAAACTCTCCAGTGTTGTCAATCCCCCTGGCCGGGTCCCGCTGGCCTCGGCCTCTCCTCCGGCTACACCCTACGTGATGATCTCCTGGCCGAGGCGTGGCAGCAGGGCCCGCCTTATATGTGTTGCTTCCGGCTGGGCGTAGCCGAAAACCTGTTGCCCTTTGGAAGTTTCTAGAATGGGGCGGATGTCTGCTGACTTCTATCTTTCCCAGTTTGCCGTTATTTGGCCGTGGCAGGCGGTGGGACAGACACGTTTTGGGGCAGTGAGGGGCGATGTTTTCAGGTTTCTTATTACGGGCTTACTTCTAACGTTTCTTGTTTCTAGGACAATAATAGGTTTTATCATTACGTATTGTTATCGTTTCTTTGTTTGTTATTTAATAAAAAGTTCATCAGTGGCCTACTGATTTTCGTTTTCCTATTCTTTTCTTTCCAGGTTGTTTCATGCTAAAGTTTCTGTTAACAGGATACAGTGATCACTTCGTTATTATTGCATATGTCCTTTTCACTAGGGGTGCTCTCTTGTTGGGCCAGATGACCTATCTCTAGTAAATGGTCCGGGTGAAACAGGTGCATCAATCAGTGGGGAGTAGATAGGCATGACAGATTACAACGGGGGAGAAAGGTCCGCATTACGTACCCTTTCACTACTTGCAAAGATTTTCCTACGTTTATTTGCAAACAGGGAATACCTCCAAAAAGAACTAATTCCCAAACAGTCAATGTTCGGACAATCAATCAATCAATGAGGAATGAAATAGGTACGACGTGTTAAAGGCTTGCGGTACCTACCCTTCACTATCTGCAAAGGGAGAGAGAATATTCCTATTCTTCCTCGTTTGCAGGCAGAGAAGATCCTTAAGAGAACCAACTTCGAACAATTCAATGCTCGATTCAAACAATCAACAAGGGGTACTGTGAACACAAATGAACGCCGCTTATGTACATACACATTGCTATTTTCAACAGGTTGTTCCTAATGTTTCTATTTTAGCGAGGTCAAAAAGAGATCCCATTAGTGGCCTACTGATTTTGCTCGATTCCTTTTGTTTTTTTACACGATTTTTCGCTATCTGCAAAGACTAAACAGAGTATTGCGACTCTGTGCTTGTTTGTAAATAGAGAATGAACCAAAGAGAACAATCAATCAAATGGAGAGAGAAGCAGGCACGACGGATTACAACGGGGGCAAAGGCCTGCGTTAACTACCCTTCACTATCTGCAAAGAGAGAGTACTCCTAATAGAAATGAGGGGTGGGGGGCAGCATTCAAAGCAGATCAGTGTGCATAAACACGAAAATGTTTTTACTTACCACGTACTTGACATTCGACAGCTTATGATATTTGCTATTAAAAAACCATTGAAATTCACTGAAAAAACCATAGGTTATAGACCATATATAGTTAGGAATTAGCATTTACAAAACCTTGAAAATTCACTGAAAAAACCATAGGTTATAGACCATATATCGTTAGGAATTAGCATTTAAAAAACCTTATTTTACTCACACAAAACCATTGAAATTCCATATATAGTTAGTTGCACTAACTATATATCGCGCACCCGCAATCCACTGCTGATGATGTCACATATTACATCATTCATGACATGGTCAGTGACATCACTGATGACATCACTGATGACATCTCAAATTACATCACTGATGACATCTCATTTGACATCAATGACCACATCACTGATGATATCATTCATGTGACAATACAATGCATCTCCTCACATTTTAATATAACCTCTGTTTCACCCAGTGTTTAATACAGAATATAATTTTTGAAACCATTGACACACCAATACTAGTTACTACATACGCACTCACTGATTCCTACGTCTACACACACCTTCACTCATTCACCCATACAATCATTCATACATACAATCACTCATCTTTACAACACTATCATATGCACTCATACACCTATACAGACACTCACAGTCTGCCACTCATCCATGGAGTTACTCACACACCTAGTCAGTCCTGTAAAGAATCAATGACACTTGCATTTTCTTGTCTATACAGTTAAACATAGAGCACCTTACATTTTCAAACATATACTAACACATACTTACCTTGTTATACAATCATTGATACAAGTACACATTGATCTGCACAGAGTCACACACCTCCCAGTCAGCCACACACACACTCAGTCTCCCATACAAATACTTGGACAATCAATCAGTAACCCATATAGTTAATCATATAGCTACTGATCAACACATGCAGCAGTTTACAGAACAACAGACATAATGATGCACAAATTAAGACACTTTAGTCACTAACCCATGCACTCAGTGAGACACATTTAATCACTCACTCATACATTCAGTCATGCACCTACTAAATCCTTTGTCCAGACACTTATACTTCCACTCATTCTTCAATATGTAAGACACATTTTAACTTTACAGAAACATACAGTCACTGGATGTTGTCATCAGTGATGTCATTTGAGATGTCATCAGTGATGTCATCAGTGATGTCACTGACCATGTCATGAATGATGTAATATGTGACATCATCAGCAGTGGATTGCGGGTGCGCGATATATAGTTAGTGCAACTAACTATATATGGAATTTCAATGGTTTTGTGTGAGTAAAATAAGGTTTTTTAAATGCTAATTCCTAACGATATATGGTCTATAACCTATGGTTTTTTCAGTGAATTTTCAAGGTTTTGTAAATGCTAATTCCTAACTATATATGGTCTATAACCTATGGTTTTTTCAGTGAATATATATATATATACACACACACATATATATGTGTGTATATATATATATATATATATATATATATATATATATATATATATATATATATGTATATATATATATATATATATATATATATATGTATGTATGTATGTATGTAAATAAATATAAAAAACACTGGCGGTCGCCAGTAGGTAGTTATAGTTAGGACCAAGTTTCCATAGGAAGAGCATTTTTTGTTTTGGGTATAACTTTGGCGTTGTTTGATGAATCTTCATGAAAGTGTCTAAACTAATTCTTTGTCATATCAGCTCCAATGTTGAAAGTTTGGGGGTGATTTGTCAAAGGGGGGCCGAGAAAGAAGGGGGGTTCCAAAACATGTTTTCCCCATGCAATTTCCATAGGAAACTTTAGGCCAGGCTACAGGTCGAACGGGTGAACGGAATTACCCCAAATTTGGCAGGGAAAATGGTCTTGGTCTAGAAAGCACGCCTTTGTTTATTTGGTGTAAATCCATTCAGTAGTTTTAGAGAAATATAGAAATTTACAGATATAGATATTTGGAAATTCTGCCATCTGATTGCCTGGGGTGTTACGAGCATGAGCTTGCTGCTTATTGGTTGCGAGCGCTGCGATGAAGTGTTGAGAGCCATTTTGTGATTACTTTGAAACGAGTAAGGGGAAAAAAGGGCGGAGAGAGTAGGAAAGAGGAGGATAGGAGCACTGTAACCTCTGTGGGGGAGTGCGAAGGGAACTAGTCACTCCTACCGGTCTGAAAGTGCGGTGTTGCTCAGAGTGACATGGTTCTGAGATGAGATGCTGCTACATTCAGGTATGAAACTGAGAGCCTAAACCGTGAGCTCTTTGCTGTAAAGTGATGTGCTCTGGTCTTTGAAGCATACATGTGCAAGTAGTGTTAGTAGGCGTTTATACCATACAGTGAGTGGGAAGCGAACTGCTGACCGCTACTGTGCGTTTATACTCTACCGGAAGTGAAGTACTCATGCCTACCGGTGTGAAGACTCGGGGATCAAACCGAGCTGATTGCTGTAAAGTGATGGGCTCTGGTCGCTGTAGTATAACTGTGTAAGTAGTGTTAGTATGGGTTTATACTATACACGGAGTGGGACGCAGACTACTCACATCTACTGGTCTGAAGACTCGGGGATTAAATCGTGAACCTAAATCGTGAGCCAATTGCTGTAAAGTGATGTGCTCTGGGTGGTGTAGCATACCTGTGGAAGTAGTGTTAGTTTGCGTTTATACAATACAAGGAGTGGGAAGCGAACTACTCACTCCTACCAGTTTCAAGACTCGTGGATGAAACCATGAGCTCATTGCTGTAAAGTCATGTGCTCTGTGTAGTATTCTAAGTAAGTCATAGTAAAATGTTAGTATATAATGCTGGTAGAATGTAAGTATGTAATGTTAGTCTGTAGGGCTGTCATGAGGGGAACCTTGGGGAGTTTGTACACGGTGCTGGAGAAGACGGTTGCCTTGCTGTCTGCTCCTGTGGGTGGCTGTTAAAGCTGTCTTGTTTTCCTGCTATAAATCTACTTACCGGATCCACTGCTGTCCGCCTCTTCAGTACATAAATTTGGCGACGAGCGGGAGAAGGTAAAAAGAAGGCAGCACTCACCAATATTTCCAACTTGCTTGGGTTGTGCTGAAGACCCATTTTCTTTGTGTAGCTGTTTTTACTCATCCCAGGGTCGTCGGCTCATTGAACTATGTCATCCGACCTCTGGTAGGATTTAGATTTTTAGATTTTGGGCTTCCTCTGCCTCTTCAGTACACTCTGTTCGCTGTACTACATGTGTGCAAGTAGTGTTAGTATGCGTTTATACTAATTCTGTAGTTATGCAGTAACCAATGTATCATGGTCCTAGGGAGCGCCACCTCTCAGGCACAGCTCATACAATGTCCTGGGGTGTGCATCTGCGGGACATTTATGCTTGCTATTAGAGGGTGGTTGCATGGCTTCCACCCTGTGATAGCAAATCCTTGTTTGCCTCGTTGAAGCGAGAGGAGGAGAACCTCGTATCGCTTTAATAGAGCGAATCCGGGTGATAAAAATGGAAAAAAATGAAGCGGGGTCTCATCCGTTCATTTCAATGAGCCCCCTGGTAGGCAATGTTCCGGGGCCAATCCTATTACTATATTGCGTGGTCTCTGCAGCACTGGGGACCTTAATCTCACATGAAATTAGGTTCGGGAGGGCACAGAGACGTTTCACAGCCTAGGGGATCGCCACATCCCTGAGTATTGTTTACTAATTGTTCGGGGGGCTTCGAGGCCAACTCAAGTCCGGGTATCGCCACCATCCGGGGCTTTACTTAAATATGCAGGGTGGGCCTTGCCAGTCCCTGAAGCCTCGGTGGCCCTAGGCAGTGCCTTATTGGTTCTGTAATCACACGGGCAGTACTTATGGTGTTATAAAGTGATACACTCATAGAACCCTTGCAGTTGTAGAATTACACAAGCTTCATTTATGTAATAGTCTGTTGGTTTATATTTGGTAGGTGCACTGCAAAATTACAAATGTTTTCCCTCATAACCTCCAATAAACAGCTGCTTTTCACAATAAACTACAGACAAGTGTTGTCAGAAAAGGAAAACCCATAGACTCACTTATTTATTGGTTAAAAAAAAAAACTTTATTAATACAACACAAATAAATGGAAACGCAACTTTACTCGAACAAACAACAGTATACCATGAAATAAGTGTGTGGGACTCCTTCGGAAGCAGTGTACAAAACCTGCAAGACAAAAAAGAAACATAAGTATGTGTGCTATGTCCAAGAGAAAAAGAAAGGTACTCCGAATGAAAGGAAGATATTGAGAATGGAATGGAATGGAGAGGGAGTGGGTGGAAGGAGAAGGGGTGGGAGAGTCAAAAGAACAGAGGGAGGAGGAGACAGAGCGTCGGCCTACTGCACCCAGCCCTCACTGTTCACCTCCCATCACCCGTGTGTCTGGGACGCTGGGGTCCGCGAGAAAGAGTGCGGTCCAGAAAGTCATTAAAATGAAACAGATGTGAATGAGGCTAGAGATTACATTATTATCTATGGCAACATTGCTTGCCTACACCTCTGCACCCAGCCAGGCTGCTGCACCCCAACCCCTTCACCCGCACTGTGCTCAATTGCAGCTCCTGCGCACCCAGGCTTCACTGCTATCCTGCCACCACCGGTGTGTCCAACGATGTGCCGGTGCAAGCTCCAACTCCGGGGTACCTCTTTCAGGGGGGCACAGCAGGTCTCCGGTCGGGGATGGTGTCTTCATACCACGATGGATGGCGTCAGAATGCCCAGGGCATCGTCACGGGGTGAGCACCCACTCCGCACATTTTGGCGCAAGCAACTCAGTGTCTGAAAAGGGAGAAATAATATAATGCTGGAAACGTCTTGAGGTAAATGAAGGTTTATTTCAAGCTTAATAGAGAACACCAGTTGAGTGCATCCTTCCTTCTTGAAGTCCGCTCTACCAACTGTTAGTGGTAATCGTGTTTCAAAGAGGAGTTGGAGTGCACGAGAATAGACAAGGTTAATTAATAAAATGTTATGCCAGTGTTTACATACAAAGGAACAGGGCGCATGCTAGAAACATAATGAGCATGTGTAATGCAGTGGCACAAGCCTGTGTTCATGTACAATTAGTAATTAGCTTACTACAGTGTTCCAAAAGCCAACGCCATGTGTCTGTAGGGCAGCGGTGCCCACTGGCTCATGCCTACAGTATGGTCCAGCAGGTTCAAACACGACGGGCAGCAGTGTTCACAATTCATATGCAGTGTTGATTGCAGGATGGTGTACATCTCATGGATCCCTTTCCAAACACGACGGCCAGTAGGGTTCACAATTCATCTCCAGTGTTGATTGCTAGGATGGTGTACACCTTATGGATTCCTTTTTTTTTTATTGCGCATTGTGATATGCGAGGTAGATGTGGCCATATCACCTGAGGCAGTGTGGAAGAACTGTGACATGTGGCATCGTCGTTATCCTAGTTATACCTACTCAAAGTGGGCTGGGCTTGTGTGCGCTAGGCCAGCATAGGGGTGTGAATAATTTTTCCCGGGGACCTGGGCATTGTTCAGCTCCTGCCTGGCCAGGAAGTGTAATTATGTGTTTTTCTGTTGCAGTTTTGATGTCGCAGAATGCGCAATTTACATTAATGTAGCATGTACCCGGAGGGCGGCAACTATCGCTAATGAGATGCTGTTCAAAAACATTGAATGGACAACATCACATGTTGTTGTCAAGGTTGTGGATATGCGCAGACACGCATGTCAATGGTTTGCGGTATTATGAAAGTGTTTCTATCGTGAAGCGCACGCATTTGAATGTGCTCGGATGGAGGGAGGATCAGCAGTGAGGCTACATCATACATAGTGATAATGCTCATGACAGTCAAGCAATGCATGCCAAACGTGAATCTGAAAGTCTCACATATGACACACTAATATACTGGTAAAGCCTGACAACAGAGCATACTGCAACACAAAGTCAAAGTCAAAAAGTTTTTATTTGATCTGGTACTCGACTGAGGACCACAAATTTAAAAACAATATACAGAGGATCCAAATACACATCAATATAATATCAAAAAAGATTTCAAAAATTTGTAGAAATTATAACAAACCCATTCATCTGTCGGATGTTTACATAATAATAGTAAACTATTAACTGTAGTAATATTAAATTTCTGATAAATCGGCTCTACAAATCTTTTCCGCGCTTTAACTACACTTACGTGTGGGCAAACAAATAAGATGTGCACTATATCTTGAACTCCACCAAAACACAGATTACACATAGGGGAGTCTCCTGGTAACCATTTAGATGTAAAGGCAGAAACCGGTAAGATGCCTAAGCGCAGCATAATTATGGACCTTCTTGCTCCGTGTGTTAGACAGAGCCCCAAATATGGCCGAGATTGCTTATATTCCAGTGATTGAGTAAAGATTTTATATGTGGACAATTTACTACAATGGACTAGATCAAGATCGTAACTTAATCTCGGAGTAAAGCATTTCAAAAAAAGTTTCAACTGCGATTTTGTCCAAGATAACAGGATAACTTTTGTGAGGCATGCTAATTTGAATGCCTCAGACGTATTCTTGGAAAAGGTAAGATATTGAGATTCAGTTTTAAATATCTCAATGTTTAACAAGAATCTCAGTGTTCCTTCTTTTGCATGCAAGATGTTATAGGCCCATCGGATGATATTTGCCACAGCAGTGGCATACGAGCTTGTTAAGGCAAATTCCAGTCTGAGTGCCTGTACAGATGTTGATGTAGCGACCTTTAATAGTCTTTTCAAAATCCTTCCCTCAGCTATATCCATGAAAAGCCATTGTTTCATTGGTAAGTGTTCAGTAGCATAAGACAGTACCGCGGGTATTTTTACTTTGTACACTTTGAGTAACGAGGAGAAATGCCTATTTCCTGTGGCCGTATACAATCGAGAAAGCGCCCCTGCATGTATCTCAGATTTTTTCTTTAGATTGTTGATTTGTTTGACATTTTGTATGTTCTTAGAAAAAATCCTCCCAAGGTAGGTATATTCATTTACTTCCTCTACTCTTATCCCATTAAGGTACCAGCTATATTTAGCACTTTTTTTCCGGCCAGAGAACGCTACCACTTTAGTCTTTGATAGGTTAGGGGTTAAAAAATGGACCTTCGAATAGACGTTCAAAGAATTCAACAAATTTTGAAGGCCAAACGGTGTGAGGTCTAACATGACTATATCATCTGCATATAACAATGCATGTATGCTCTGAGATGCGACCTTTGGGGGCAGACTAGTGCATTGTTGCAGATGAAAAGGTAAGTCGCTAAGGTAAAGTGAAAATAGAATTGGTGCAAGAAGGCATCCTTGCTTAAGACCATTCAAGGTATTAATTGGTTTTGTAATACCCTTCTCACTTCCCATTTGTACCTGGGACCAGGTGTTCGTGTGTAACATAATTATTAGTTGCAATAAGTTTTCGGAAATCCCCAGTTTTCTCAATTTTTTCCATAAGGTTGGCCTATCAACGCGATCGAACGCAGTTGAATAGTCTATAAATGCAGCATACACTGGTTGAGATTTCCGCCCAGTGTATTTGTCAAGTATAGTCTGGAGAATTGAGATATTATCTATTACTGAGTGATTAGGTCGGAAACCGGCTTGATACATCGGTATTATTCCTTGTGAAAAGCACCAGCCTTTTAATCGATCCAATACCTCCGCGGCAAAGATTTTACCTGTAGCGTCCATTAATGCAATTTGGCGGTAATTACTAGCAATATTTCGGTTCCCTTTTTTGTATATGGGAATTATAGTACTTCCCTGCCAAGATTTTGGTATTTTCCTGGTACAGAAGATATAATTAAATAATAATGTTAGCATCTGACTCCATTGTTTAGGATTGGACTGCAGTAATTTGATCGGTATCAGATCAGGGCCTGACGCAGAGGTACATCGAGCTTTTCTAATGTGTATCTCGATAGAAGATGCTGAGCATTTTTCAATTGGTAATGATTTAGTTTCTAGGAACAATTCAGCAATATTACTATCATCATTAGTTGGGTTTGTTTTGTATAGGTCAATTAGATAGGCTTCCCAATCCTGTGGTGGTACTGGTATGGCATATAATGTCTTTTTAGTTCCAGTTATTTTGGCTATCAATGACCAATATTTTCTTTGATTATATAGTTTTGCCGCCTCGTGAATGTCCACCCAATTTTTGTCCTGAAGTTTTCTTTTTTTACTATTCTTTTCTCTTCTTTGTTGGTTTTTTAGTTTATTTATCTCTTGCTGTATTGCAGGTGAATAATTTAAAAATTGCCCACGAATCAGTTTGTTAAGTTTCCTCCTACTTGCATTTTCGTTGGAGGTCTTGTAAATTTGATTTGTACGTGGTTTTTCCCTGTTAAGTAGTAACATTTTAAGATTTGCCATGATGCATTCGAAGTTTGTTATTTGACATTCCGAATGTATTATAGTTAAAATTTCATTTTGTATAATCTTTCCATTTATATAATGTAAAGTCCCGGAATTCCAAAAGATTCGCCTTTGCTTATTATTGATTTCTATATTCCCATTTAGTTGCATAATTGGGTTCGGCAGAGAAGGTTTTAATGACCAACCAGTATATAAACAAAGAAGCGCGTGGTCACTGTCTTCTGTGAAATCAATTTCCAAGTATTGAAATGTGTCCACTATCTCTATGTTACATATTAGATAATCAATAATTGATAGGGATCCGTTTCCACGCCTTGTGAAGGATGCTGGTCTGTCACCCTCTATATAGCCATTCAAAATTGACCCATTTATACTCGGGAGTGAAGCTAATAGCATTTTCCCTCTTTTGTCGGAGATTTTACCCTTTGGAAAAATCGGAGTTGGTAAGTCTATTAATTCATCTTCATATGTTTTTGCCCACTTGCCAATATCGGCATTGGAGATTTTCCCGTTCACATCACCCACAATCAAATACGGGGTATTCGGTCGTTCTTCAATTAGTTTAGTCATCAGATCAATAGTATCTATAAAGATGGTATCTTGAGAGGTGCCTGGAGGAACGTACATGTTAAAAAACAAAAGTGCCTTTTTTTGGTCCGAGATGTTTGTTTTTAGTAAGACCTTAATGCATTGAAAATTATCAGATTTGGAGTTGATCATTACTTGAGACCATTCGTGTTCCTCGCTTAAAAGGATTGCCAGACCACCCTTGGCATGACCTCTGCTTGTCGGTATAGCCGGAATGTCATAGACGAAATAACCCTTTTGCTTGAATGGTTTTGTAGCCCATGTTTCCTGTATGGCTAGTATATCTGGGTTATTTTGTAGTGCTATGTTCATTTTATTGGTGGTTTTTCCGGCTAAATTCCACGAGGTAATCTTTAAACTACTGTTAAACAGTGCAATGCAATTGATGATCTTGTTTATTACTATTTAAGGTCTCAGATACCCAAGCCCAAGATTCTGGTGTTTTTCTGATTTCTTTTTCTTCATAGTGTTGGCTCCAAACGTTTCTATGACCATCATTTACCTGTATTGTCAAAGTATCCTTCCTACCACTAATTTGCCCCATGTTTGCGTGAACAAAGTTGTTTGTATCCCATTCCTTTGGCAGGGTATTCCTGATGGTGTTTTTGTGGCCAATCACATTAGTTATATACTTCTTTGGTGGAGATATTTCTATGACATCATAGCCATGCTTGTGTAATATTTCTTTTTCCCTTACGATGATTCCAGGAACAACAGATGACCAGAAGGCTACCTTCGCAATTTTCCTATTTTCCTTTAGTGGGAATGTTACTAGATCTATTTCTTTACTGGTGATGGATTGTAAAGTATAGATATGCTGCAGCAAACTGATTATCCTTCCTCGATTTAACGGTAAATCGTCAGTTGGAAAAAGTTCTTCAAACTGGAGATATTTCGTCATAGGTTGATAACCACCAGGGGATAATATCATATTTGTCCCGCTTTCTTTATTTTTTTGTGCAATACTGCTTTTTGTTCTGGAAGGTATATATTCAGGAGCTTTGAGATTCAATTGTTGAATGGGTAGTTTGTTTTTTATTCCGTTTGGTACCTCTTCCAAAGATTGTTTGATGGCTAATGTCTCAGAAAGACCTTCCTCGTTATTGTGTTCTATGGGTGTATTTTTAAATCTTATCTTTCTCGATTTCTTTTTATTAATTCTTCTTATTAATTTCCTATTTCTAATTTTTCCTTTTGATCCTTTGTTACATTTCATTTGAGTAGGCTTTTGTTCACCTGCTTCATCTAATACAGGTAGGAAAGTTGTTTTTCCATCTCCTTCGTCAGTATTGTGTAACGTATTGATATTCTTTGTTACTGAAAAGATCGGATACTCTTTTATTTTTGATGAAGGCTCCTCTCTAAACAATTTCTTTAGGGAATATATTCGGGCCTCTTTGGTGTCTTTCTTAGTTTTGGTGTTAAATTGGCATATTGATTCCTGGTCATTGGTTTGAGTGCTATTGTCACATTTGTTTTGAGGATCAGGGATCAAAGCTTTGGTCGAGAGAGAGGGTTTAGGAACCTCCCTTCTTTCCTCCTGAGTCTGTATGTTGTTTGCTGATACCATATGATCTTTTTTCCTCTTTTCCTCTACCAGAAATTTCAAAATGCCAATTTGAACATCCAGGGTTTGATCCGAATTTTCTAAAATATTACCCAAGAAAGAGAGGACAGATTCGAGAATTTCCTGTAATGTGTATAAAGCCTTAGATATAGGGGTCGCCACATTGGTAGAGTTCATATTGGTCGGGAGAAATGTATCCAGTGATGTATCCAAATTAGTTTTAAAATCAAAGTGTTGATCTAAGATTTCAGTTTGTAAATTTTCCGAATGTAATTGTATCTCAGAAATATTTTCCACTGGTTGAATACCCTTTGGACAGAGATTCTCAGAATCTGAAAGATGATTTATTTGATTTGTCGGTATAACAAGAGAGGAATAAAGAGTAGATATTTGAGGCTCCTGTTTGGATCGTAGAATCTGAGGTGTAGAATGAGACCCAAGATCGCTTGCAGTTGAAGTAATCTGTGCATCCGGGAAAGACAAATCAAAGACCTCTTTAGATGAAGTTTTTTCCGATGTTGCTGGTAGTTCATGGGCCAAAAGACTTGATTGTCTTTTAGGAGACAAAGCTAGGAAATATTTGCTAATAGCAGGGGTTCCAATCAGCTGGCCTGGTTTTACTGCTTTAGCGGAGCATTTTCTAACAGCTTCTTCGGTACCCATTCTCTTCATAAAAATGGTACGAGATCTTAATTTTTTATATGCCATGAGATTCTATTCCAACCAGGTATCGGTATTAGATTAAGTGAAGAGTTGAGAGGTATAGGCAATCTGGAAACAGGAACTTATTAGAGCCTTACCCCGTACTAGCTAGATTCACCTAGCAGTGAGAGCTCTGTTACGAACACGTTTAAGAGCTGTGTTAAAAACAGGATTAGTAAATACCGAATGAAAGAGGGGTGGCCCGTCCCGTCCTTGTGCGACCTTGGACGGCCTTAGACGGCCCGCCCTTTGCCCGGGCTTCGCCCCGTGCTCCGACCCGCGCGCGTCCCGCGATGCGCGTGGTAGGTGGGAGTTATGTAGTCTCACGGGTAATAAGGGCGTGGCACTGGGAGGGGGCGCTGCACTCGCGGGAAGAGGACCAGCTGTAGGTGGTGAATGCTGGTCCTCGCAGTCCCGGGGCCGGCGCCTCTCCCTCCTCTGCGGCCACACAAGCAGCAAGGTCCTTGGTAAAATTAGATTTTAAAACAGCAGCAACACAGGATGCAAGCTACTCCAGTAGCGAGGGCAAGACAGCGAGCACTTCTCCTGCTTCACGAGCGGCTCCCGCGAAGCGGGGGCCGCGAGAAGTTATGCAGAATCAGCAGGGCGTGGCACTGGGAGGGGGCGCTGCACTCGCGGGAAGAGGACCAGCTGTAGGTGGTGAATGCTGGTCCTCGCAGTCCCGGGGCCGGCACCTCTCCCTCCTCTGCGGCCACACAAGCAGCAAGGTCCTTGGTAAAATTAGATTTTAAAACAGCAGCAACACAGGATGCAAGCTCCTCCAGTAGCGAGGGCAAGACAGCGAGCACTTCTCCTGCTTCACGAGCGGCCAGTGTTTACATACAAAGGAACAGGGCGCATGCTAGAAACATAATGAGCATGTGTAATGCAGTGGCACAAGCCTGTGTTCATGTACAATTAGTAATTAGCTTACTACAGTGTTCCAAAAGCCAACGCCATGTGTCTGTAGGGCAGCGGTGCCCACTGGCTCATGCCTACAGTATGGTCCAGCAGGTTCAAACACGACGGGCAGCAGTGTTCACAATTCATATGAAGTGTTGATTGCAGGATGGTGTACATCTCATGGATCCCTTTCCAAACACGACGGCCAGTAGGGTTCACAATTCATCTCCAGTGTTGATTGCTAGGATGGTGTACACCTTATGGATTCCTTTTTTTTTTATTGCGCATTGTGATATGCGAGGTAGATGTGGCCATATCACCTGAGGCAGTGTGGAAGAACTGTGACATGTGGCATCGTCGTTATCCTAGTTATACCTACTCAAAGTGGGCTGGGCTTGTGTGCGCTAGGCCAGCATATTGCAGGTTTATATAGCGCTATTATTATTGCAGGTTTATATAGCGCTAGGAATCGACTCCCGGAGGAGTATCTCCACGCTTCGACCGCTGGGGAACCCGTCCTGGCTCACCCTGAGAGATGGTCCCTGATGGGTATCTCTAAGGTGCGACCAAGCATCCCCGGCGGTCTGAGGGGGCCGTTGTGAAGATGAGGCAAGCTGATGCCCAGAGTTGCCGAGTGTGGTTTCTGACTAGAGTAGGCACCGAGGCGAGAATTATCGAGTCCGCTGACCCTGGTCCACGACCCTGCCGCGTCGGGAATCGAACCCTGGTCCCGGGCTGTTCTCTGCTTACGGGTCTGCCGCCTCTAACCAGTGAGCCACACACCCATAGGGGTGTGAATAATTTTTCCCGGGGACCTGGGCATTGTTCAGCTCCTGCCTGGCCAGGAAGTGTAATTATGTGTTTTTCTGTTGCAGTTTTGATGTCACAGAATGCGCAATTTACATTAATGTAGCATGTACCCGGAGGGCGGCAACTATCGCTAATGAGATGCTGTTCAAAAACATTGAATGGACAACATCACATGTCGTTGTCAAGGTTGTGGATATGCGCAGACACGCATGTCAATGGTTTGCAGTATTATGAAAGTGTTTCTATCGTGAAGCGCACGCATTTGAATGTGCTCGGATGGAGGGAGGATCAGCAGTGAGGCTACATCATACATAGTGATAATGCTCATGACAGTCAAGCAATGCATGCCAAACGTGAATCTGAAAGTCTCACATATGACACACTAATATACTGGTAAAGCCTGACAACAGAGCATACTGCAACACAAATCTACACATTACTCTTTACTGTTTGTCACATGTGATCTAGGATGTGCACTCTGCCGGTGGCTGATGATACCCCTTCAAGCCACCAATACCCAGGCCGAAAGGCAGCACAATAATGTGCACGCACACACACCAGTGGCATCATGTAACACACATGAATATTGATCAAGATGACCGTTGCATGTTGAGTGTAGTATAAGATATGTGTACACAGCAAAAAACTTTTCAAAAACGCTCTCTAAGCAGAAGGGGTCTGTCTCATCAAACGCTGTAGAGAGAATGACTATAATGGGTGGGGTCCTCCAACGGTTACAGTGGGAAATGTTATGAACTAATCAAATGCTTCCACTTAAGGTCACATGGCAATCGCGCATCGAGCGCGCAATGGGAAATGTTATGAACTAATCAAATGCTTTTTTTTATTGTCACATGACAATCGTGCATCGAACATATTTATGGTCTCATACAATCACTGATAGAAGCAGACACTTATTTATCCACCCACTTTTCAAATAACTTACTCTCACATATATTCATTTATATACTACAAACACTCACATATAGTGCCTTAAAAATATGTACCCAAATTCTGCTAATTCCGCGAGCAGAACGGAATTTACCGCCCAGTAATACTTTTAGAGTTTTCAAAATCAATAAAAATAAAGTTCATAATAGCATAAATAATTACATAAAACATAATGCAATACCATACAATATAACAACATAGTGAAAATTGTTAGAAAAGTAAATATTTAGAAGTTCAGTATTATAAAAAAGTAAAAATGATGATATACTATTCTTGAATATTTGGTATCCACAATATTTTTGTTTTTGCAAAATTTTGCACACAATATGATGGCGATATTTTGGAATCAATTTGTAGATGGAATACACCTTAGTCTTGTGAAAAGATGTGTGCCCACACACAAATCTAATTTTGTACGTATGCGCATTCTCTTTTTGAGTATGTGTGTGCCAAATATACCTTTTCACATTCATCATTAGTGTGGAGCAGACAAACTGTTTAGACAATTTTTCCTCAAAATCATGATTCAAGCTTCCCTTTGACATGTTTCCAGTGAAAACATCTTATAATCTGTTAAATACTGATTGTAGCATGTTCACGTCAAAGTAATTTCTCTCCATCAGATGAACAAGTATATTGCATCCACTTAGATGAAATCCATGAACATAATCTACAGGATATTTCCTCTAACCTGTCCAGAAGTAGGAAATAATGCCAAATAATAGGCTTTATCTTATCTCACAATAGGTCTGCAAACATCTAGGAGCATGTGGGAACAGACTGCATGCTATCTCCTAGTAGGTCTGCCTGCGCTGGGGGGCTCATCAGTAGAAGCAGGGACGGGCAGCCACCAGAGTAAACAACATTTAACTAGAACAAGTTAGACTTTCTATCCAAAGCAAATATCTTCATACTAGAATGTAACAAATTCGAAGAATATCCAGTATAGGCATGTAGGCAGAGATGGGAACTAAAGCACTGGGACCCAGAGTACTTGTCCAAAGATATTGGGCCCTATTACGATGGCAGTCCCGCTGTCGCCATTAGGATGCCACTGCCACCGTCGTGGTGGCATCCCCCATTCACAATATTGCTGTGAATGCATGTTGGCATGCACAAGGTGACAGACACCGAGCGGTGCCTGCCACCTTGTCCATGCCAAAGTACTCCCCGAGTGCACCCCCACCCCTCAAATACCCTGGGAACCTGCAATGGGCCCCCTAAGGCAGAAACCGCATGCCTTTCCATGGTGGCAACAGAAAGGCACGTTTCTACATTCATCCTAATATGGATGGCGGTTTCTTGCAGACACGCCACCATATTGGAGCCCTTTTCCACCCGGCCGCCTGTCTAACCGGCGTAAAACCGGTGGACGGTCTTTCCGTCCGCCGGGGTCCCCGCGCCATCGTAATATGGCGGGGGAAATGGTAGGCGAGAGGTGGGAAATGGCAGGCGGATCGCCACCGCCATCCGGGTGGTGGCGATCCGCCCGCTATACTAAAGAGCAGTTACGGAAGTTGGGACTAGGCCACATCGCTTACTCCTGTCTGCCAAAGAGGGAGCTAGATTTTTATGAAGCAAAACCATAATCTCTGTTGCCCCAGAGGAGTGGATAGCCCCTGCCACTCAGAATGGACACTGTACTGTCTGAAACATAGTCCATGTCTGGTGCCTCATTGCATGGTGGTATTTGGAAGCCACCCGGCATTCTGGTATAAATGGCTTACTATCATTTGTTTTAGAGCTGGATTTAACTTATAAAGTGGGAACATTTTTTTGGTTGTGGTCCTGTTGTGTACCATTTTAGGGCCCTAGTGTAATTTTCCCGATCATGCCATTATAAAGGTATAGATCTCCTTGTCCTTATATAGGCATAGAAATCATAACCATATTTAGACATAGCCCATGCAGTCCAAATATGGCATGGATACTTCCACTAATTCCGAAAAGCCACAACGATTTCTTGGAAAACTCGCCTTCAGCAGTCAGGGACTTCCCCTTTCTTGAATATTGAATTGTCCTAGAAATCATGGCGTTTTCAAAGAACTGCTATTCTTTGATGACGTTATTATGTCCAACCTTAAATATGTCCACACTTGCCCTAGCAAACACACAGTGGTTTGGAGCAGTTCGACTATCTACTTGCCCGACGCAGCTCTCTACAGCAAGTGCCGAAGGAAGCCGACCCTCCAGCTGACGCACTGAGAGAGACGCTGTCTTTTCTCTTGCAGAGAAATCCAGCTCCAGTGTTTCCAAGCTCCCCTTGCGGTGTGTTGGGAAATCGAGTCCCGAGACTGAGATACCAGCCCTCCTTCATTCTAAACCAAGGTACGGAGCTGATTAGACCCTAAGAGAAATCTTGGATAGATTCATGGCAAAAAATACTAAACTTATGCTACACCACACTTACTTCTTCCCTGATACTAGACTTAGGTTAGGTACCCTGGGGTAGGCGTATTTTATAAGCACCTGTTGAGTACTTTTAGTATTTATTTATTTATGTATTTATTTTATGGCTTAGAAACCATACCGTGCTTTTATAGTATTATTTTATAATCCTCTTCTTAATGTACGCATTATACTTTGCAACCAGTATTACGATTGTAGCACTTCATTTCTTCTGTATGAGAAAGAAGACTGTTCAATAAATACTTGTTATTGAAAACGCCCGTCTTTCTATTTCTCTGCACCTCTGGTGAAACGAAGCATGCACGATTGACTGGGGTGAAATATCTATCTATTGTTTCCGCGACTCTAGAGATACATTTCTTATTCTTGGGAAACAAAGTTGTCATGTTTATGCGGTTGTCAAAAACTAATCCCTTCTTGTTTATTCTAGAAAGTTTCTAGTGACCTCTGAGCTAGCTGGCACTCACAATTAAGTTTAGTATATTCGATAGAGACCTAGTCGACCTAAGTCCTACGTCTAATCTATAGGATATATTATTCCAATGCGCAGAGCCTATTGGGAATATAGGAACTACACCACAGTCCAATGGTGTGTTGTATTTTTATATCCACTGACGGCCTGCCCATGGTGGTATGATCTATTGTAGGGAAAATGGGGTGTTTGGATCTGTTGGAAAGTGGGTTATAACACAGTGTAGGACTCAGAATAGGTTTTAGCAAATTAATCCCGTGCTCAATCCTTGGTAGCTTGGCTGTGAGCAGTCAGGCTTAATTTAAGAGACAGGTATGTAAAGCATTTAAAACCACCGGTTCAGTAAATAATTAAGACACAACACATATTAAAAATCCAACACCAATTTATAAAAATAGGAAATATTTTTATGTTTAAAATGACACCAAACCTAGAAAAATCAATGTAGGGAACTGGAGATATGAATTTTTACAGATTTAGCAGATTTAGCAGCGTCCGCCTCCCACCCTTCTGCTCAAAATCCACCGAGATCATCTGCGGCGTCCCACAGGGATCCTCCCTCAGCCCGACGCTGTTCAATATCTACATGGCACCACTCGCCCACGTCGCACGACAACATAACCCTTAACATCATCTCCTACGTCGATGACACCCAGCTGATCCTCTCCCTCACCGAAGACCCCCACACCGCCAAAGCCAACCTCCACAGAGGAATGAAGGCCGTAGCTGACTGGATGAAGGACAGCAGACTGAAGCTGAACTCAGACAAGACAGAGGTCCTCATCCTCGGACCCACCCCATCAGCCTGGGACGACTCCAGGTGGCCCACATTGCTAGGCGCAGCCCCGGAACCCACAGACCACGCACGCAATCTGGGGGTCATCCTCGACTCCACCCTCTCTATGGCCAGGCAAGTCAACGCTGTCTCCGCGTCCTGCTTCAACACCCTCCGAATGCTCCGCAGAATCTTCAAATGGATCCCCACCGACACCCAGGCCCTCATCACCAGCAGACTAGACTATGTCAACGCCCTCTACTCAGGAACTACAAACAAGCTCCTGAGACAACTACAACGAATCCAGAACGCCTCGGCTCGAATGCTCCTCGATGTCCCCCGCCGCAGCCACATCACACCCCAACTGAGAGGCCTACACTGGCTCACCATCAACAAGAGGATCACCTTCAAACTCCTCATCCACGCACACAAAGCACTACACAACACCGGACCCACCTACATCAACAACCGTCTCAGCTTCCACACCCCCACCCGAAGCCTCCGCTCAGCCAACCTCGCCCTCACCACAGTCCCTCGGATCCGGAAAACCACAGCTGGTGGAAGATCCTTCTCCTACCTCGCCGCCAAGACCTGGAACACTCTCCCAACCAACCTACAACAGACTCAGGACCTACTGGCCTTCAGAAGGCTCCTCAAGACCTGGCTCTTCGACCAGTAGCGCCCCCCGCACCCCTGAGCGCCTTGAGACCCTCACGGGTATGTAGCGCGCTTTATAAATGCAATGATTGATTGATTGATTGAGCACTATATAGCGCATAAAAACCTGCAGCACCTATTGGGACTTCAGGTTTCAGTAGACCGGGACAAAGTCAAATTTTCAGGTTGACCGCAATGGAGCCCTCAGTCAAAGTTTTACGTTATGACTTAAACACTTTTCTGAAGCTTTTTCTGTCGGGTCCCTCAACGCCCTTAACCACTCTGGCTTTAGTGAGGGTTTGCTGGCTTGCTTTCCAGGAAGCTCCTGGTCAAACTCCGAAAGGTGTATCTTTGGAGCTTTCAGCAGGACAAACTAGCAGGCCGGGCCGGCTCGCGGTTGAAGGTGGGTGGCTTGGCTCTCGCGGTTGAGTCGGTTCCCCTATGAAGCATTTTTCCAAAGTTGTTCCAAATTTCTCCAAGCTTCTGGAACTTCTTCTTGAAGTTCCTCTTGGGGGCCTAAAGGCTCCAAAACACAATCTAAGGGTCAGGAAGCTCAAAGATGGTACTTGAAATTTGGGACTTCAGTTCCCACAATCCACTTGGATAAAACCAATACATAAACACTGGACGCACTCCAGGCTGGGGATTCTTAGTAGTGAGGATCCAGATGAGATCTGTTAGCCTGCAGCTTGCAGGGAGTTCACTCTTTATTTCTCTTGAAGCACGTTAGAAGGCTGTAGTTCCAGATTGTGCAGCAGGCGCAGTCAGTCGGAGTGCAAGGCCTGGTTGGTGCACTTCAAACTTCCAGCATGGAGCCTTCTTCTTCTCTTAGTTTCAAGCCTCAAATCGGAGAGGCTTTGTCATTCCCAGATTTGTATTCAGTGTTCTCTGGGATCAAGCAGGAGATCACCCCTGTCCAGTGAGGTGCAGGGCAACACCCCGAAGCATGAGCACTTCCTCCAAAGTGTGGCATAATGCTCTCCAAGAAAGCACTATTCTTCCAAAATTCAAAATGGCTAAATTCTCAGCAGAGGAGCAAGAACTAGCTAAACCAGCCTCCAGTATCGCTCATTTCCATAGCTCTTCTCCATCCGACAACTGCAAATTTCTTCCTTAAGCCTGCCATCTGGCTGGGTCATAGGGGATGGGGGTAGATGGACCTGGCTGTTTCTGCCTGTCCTGTCTTTTCTTTGAGGCCCCAGGACTTACAACCCCTCCCTTGCTCTTCCAGTCCTCTGTAGCAGAGCTTTTTCCAACAGATTAGCATCTCTGGGGTGAGCCACTTATCACTTCATCAAAGCAGCCTGGCTAATCCTGTTACCTCTGACCAATCATGGCAGACCAATAGAAGGCTGAAATTTGGCTTACAGAAAAAAAGTCTTTTAACTTCTTTTCTGTTTATTTTAGGATAAACTCAACAATAAAATATTATTGGATTTTTCTACACCATTCTCCTAAGTCCTTGAATTATATTTTTCCCGAGCGATAATTATGCATCAATAAACTATTGCCATGATAACCTATGTGGCTGGGGATCCAGGATGGGGAAAATGAAATGTGCATTTCTCCAAAACCAGGGATTATAAAAAAAACTTTTATACGGACCCTGCTTATAGCTACAGGACCCTCCACCCTTGGAACACCTAGGGGAGAGTTTAGGGGTCCTGACTATGTAAAAGGAATGGTGTAGATACTAACTCCACAGTACTCCTAGCACCAAAATCGATTTTGGAATGCACTTTACTACAATGAGGGAAGTGAAATGTGCAATTTCTACATCCCCAAGAAATATAAGACATCATTTATAAGGACCCTTTATAGTAAAATAATAACCCCCCACTCCTGGGACACCTAGGCGAGACCCTGTGGGTATCTAATATGCCAAAATGCTGTAGAATGTCAATTATAAGTGCCCCTACCACCAAAGTTGAGTTTGGGCACAATTTACATTTAAAAGCAGTGCTGCAACATAGGGCTGCTTTAAAACTGACCTCAGGCTCCCAGCAGTGCTCACACTCAAGTGCAGAAAGGCCTTCTGACCTCTAAACAGCCAGCCCTATTATCTACTAGGGACTAGGGACTTATAGGGTAGGTCATGCCAATTATAAGTGTACCCTAATATATAGTGTATTCTCATATATTTATGTGTTTTCACTGTATTTTCATTGTATTTTCACCATAGCACTGTTCCTGGGACTGCCTAGCAGATTCAGTTACCAGCAGTACCAGTCAGAAAAAATGAGCGTGCACAAGGCACACAGTATGATTTTGCAACAGGACCCCGTCAAATTTTTGGTCTACCCTGTTAGTTTCATGTATAACGGCTGAAACAATAGTTCTTTATCTATGTGCAAGAGATTGTGGTACCTCTAATCTTTAAGCCTATAAAGTCTGCCAGCCTCTATGCTAGGCTACATTGGTGAAGATTACATCCTGGGAGGAACTGGTTGGATGAAGGTAACTAATTTAGGGAAAAGTCAGACACCAGCAGCTTTTGATGGTATATGGGGAAAGGTGAATTTGAAAACTCGACGATAAGATGAAATACATCTAGTTTTTGTAGATGGGTCTTTGTCTTGCCTATTGTCAACATAACTCTCATTAAAAATGAACTTCATATATATTTTAATGATTTTTTGCAGGGATTTCCTTACATGATATTACTGTCTCTCAACCTATGTATACAACTGTGACAGCCGGTGATGCAGCCACCTTACAGTGCTCCTTCAATAGCATTGAGAAGTCGAGCATCGGTGGCTACAAATGGTTTTTCATCAAACCCTCCTCCTCTTCTAAGACCGAGGTGACCAACAGCAGTGAACAGTTCAGTGGAAGGGTCTTCATGCCGGACCACGCCATATTCACATCGCAGAAGAAGGCCGACATTGAAATTTACAACGTGCAACACAATGATGCAGGAACATACGTCTGTGAGGTGGAGCTCTTTATGATTAATCGCAAAGGGCGTGGAAACGGGACACAACTGCTGGTGATAGAGGGTAAGAGGGCATTGTGTTTAATGTCTTCAAGATGGCACTAAAAATAATCACCATATAGGCAACCCCCATTACTTTCCCAAACTTAACAGAATCCATGGGTGCTGGAGTGTACAATGGCATTACATTCACCAATATCAAGATAGGCTGCTATTAACTATTATAATCACAAGCTATGCACTATTTCATAATGCTATTTTTTAGCATATTGCATAATAGTTTTCGATAGTTTACAATGTTTGAAACGAGTTCCAAATTTAACTTGTGAGAGAAAAAACTTGCAAAAAGTGACTGTACGTGTGAAAAAAATCGTAGCAGAACCCTTCCTGTGGGCGGATTATCAATTGTATGTCAGAACACCATATGCAGAAACATCGCCTAACACAAATATTGTGTCCTAAATATCATTTATAGAAATATCTTCTGATTGGATATATAGTATTATCTAGTCATGTAAATGATATTCAGGTACAATCTTTATGTCCAGAGATGTTCTGTTCTCACAACAATATTCTGGTGCTACATTTGGGTTGTCTTTAATTTTTTTTTTATTTCTTTTTTCAATTTTAACCTTTACACAGTTATCAAGTTACAACACACATTGTATAAGAATACACTTAATTTCTTTAAACACTCTACTTATCAACATCATTTCCATCATAATCATCTGTTAAAGCACAGTACATCATAATATTCAAACTTCTTCAACTGTATCCTATCCTATCCCACACCGCCAATCTGCTATTGGTTTCCAAATACGCAGCCCTCTTTCCCTTCCCCTCCTACCTTTCCTTGCATAAATTGGCTTTTCCATATTATATGAGGACAGTAAGTTAGCCAACCATACTTGTAGTGTCGGGGGTTAGGGTCTAGCCAGGCCCTAGCAATGCACAGTCTATATACTGCCATAGCCAAGAAAACAAACTCTTGGTGCTCCCCTTCTTCTGGTACTATTCCTAAGAGTATGTGCACTGGCTTAAGTTCCAACTTGATCTTGAGTGAAATCTCCATGAAATGTTCCAGGTTTCGTAGCAGTGTATGTAGCTGTGGGCATAGCGCGAACATATGTATTATGTCCGCCTCTCCTGAATTACAGCGCGGACATGTTATACCCTCTGTCCCTCCCCATTTCGCTATCCTTGCTGGTGTGTAATATAGGGAATATATAGTTTTGTAATGCTGCGACTGTAAAGACGCAGAACACAGCACTGAACGCCCTAAGTCCAAGGAGTCCTGGACCCACCCTAGTTCCCCTTCCAACTTTTCTGCCCATTTTTCACTATGTTTATCCAAGTCATCCTGCATACCACACACAAAACTGGCGTATAGACTTCTTATTGAGCAATCCCCCCCTAGTCTTATTTTTTCCATTATCTCTACTTTATTGTAGCCAACCGACCCACCTTGCTTGTTTACTAAGAAGCTCCTAATTTGTAGATACTTGAAAAAATCCTTATTGTTCAAACCAAACTTAGTACACAACTCCAAAAAAGTGACTATGCCCTGGACCCCCCAAAGATCTCCAATACTTATTACCCCCTTTTGCATCCACCTTTCCATTGTTCTATCTCCAAACACCTCGTCTGGAAATGACCTATTTTTGAACAATCTTGTATATCGGTTGAACCTTCCTAGCCCCACTTTTTTCATATATGCCGTCCATACCTTAACTCCTGCCTCAACCGTCTTATATCTAGTCCTTTTAAAACGCCCATATTCCACACAAGCCAAGAAGCAATTTTCCACCTCTTCACCTAGTACGGCCTTATAAATTCTAGCAGAACCCTCTCTTACCCTTGGATCTTCTCCCCCCCCTATTAAGCCTTGCATTTATTGAATGGCCGCAGCCCAGTAATACAATTTGAAATCAGGCGCGCCACAGCCACCTCTTTCTCTGGGGAGTGTCATGTACCGATAAGCCCTGCGCGTTTTGCCATGGGCCCAAATAAATTTATTGAGGATTCTCTCCAGTGCTAAAAACCATTTTGTTTCAAAAAATAATGGAATTGCCCTAAAAAGATACAAAAATCTTGGGAGTATCAGCATTTTTATCACATTTGTACATCCCACCAAGGACAAGTGTAAATTATTAAGTCGTTCTAAATCTAATTTTACCTTCGCCAGTAGGGGAACCATGTTATTCTGTACTACTACTTCCAGATCCGCAGATATCTCTACCCCCAAATAGACTGCTGATTTTACCTCTCTTGGATCTACACTATTTTGTTCATTTTGCACATATCGGTTACTCACTATTTGAGTCTTGGTTTTGTTTAAGCTATACCCAGAGACTTTTCCAAAAGATTCGGCCTCCCTTTCTACTTCCACCATCGCCTCCTCTGGATATGGGGTTAAAATAGCCACGTCAACCGCGTATGCCAGTGTTTTCACTTCAGACCCATTCAGACTCATCCTACCAATACCATCATTCGATTCAAGCCGACGCAGAAAAGGATCCAAATACAGCGCAAATAGGAGAGGAGACGACGGGCAGCCCTGCCTCGTTCCTCTTTCAATCTTGACTCCTTCTGAGTGCCCCCTACACACCCTAATTCTAGCCGTAGGGTTTTTATACAGTGTCTGCATTGCTTTAATGTATTTATTGCCAATGCCGTTCCACCTCAATACCTCCCACAAATACTCCCAGGAGACTCTATCAAAAGCCTTCTCGGCATCTAAGAAGATTGCTGCCATAGAGTCTCCTGGGATACTAGCTGCATCAAAGAATGTTAAAACCTGCCTTGTATGTTGTGTGGTCCCCTTGCCTGGTATGAACCCGTGTTGGGAGTTAACAACTAGTTTTTCAATAACTCCTGCCAACCTTCTAGCCAGAATTTTAGAGTAAATTTTTACATCCGCATTCATTAGCGTTATTGGTCGATAAGATCCTGGTTGGTTTGCAGGTTTCCCTTTTTTGAGGATCACCACTATATCTGCCCCCCCCAGGAGTTAGGAATTGCTTCCCCTAGTTGTGCCTTACTCATAACATCAAACATATCCTTACCTAAGAGGTCGAAGAAAACTTTATAAAATTCCACAGGTAGCTGGTCAGGACCTGCAGCTTTTCCAGAGGGAAGAAGATTTAGTGCCTCTATGAACTCCTCTTTCTTAAAAGGTTGCTCTAACTCCTCCTTACTTTCTAAAGGAATACCCACTGGGGCCACCCCTCTCAAATATCTCTTTACTTCTTGAGAATTCCCCTCCGTATCTTCTTTATATAATGATGCATAAAACTGCCTGAAAATTTTCCGAATCCCATCTGCCCCTACTACTCGGTTTCCATATTGATCTATCATCTCCAAAATATCAGCCGCAGCCGCTCGCTGCCTGGTACGTGCAGCCAGTAGATGCCCTACTTTTTCGCTAAATTCATATATCCCCTCTTTTTTAGCCAGATATTCCCCCACCGTCTTAGTTAACATATACTCAGAGGCTTCTTCCTTAAGTGACACCATTTCCAATAATAATGGCTCCAGAGACAGTTGTTGATGTATCGCTTCTCCCAATTCCCTCTCTGCATCAAGAAGTTTCGTGTTCAATTCCATCATCCTGTTTTTTTCCTTTGCTCTTGTAGCTAACACGAAACTCAGGGTCTCCCCTCTTACCCCAGCCTTAAAGGCGTCCCAAACCATTCCCGAGCTAGCGGTACCCCTGTTAATATCCCAGTAACCTCTAATCCAGGATCCCATGCGTTCTTTGTATCCCTCCTCCTGCAATAGAGCCCTTTCAAATGTCCACTCCCTTTTTTCCCTCCTGTCTAATCCTATTTTGATTGTTAAAACCAGAGGGCTATGATCTGAGATTAAGCGGGGGTACTTTTCTATTGTAGTTGCGTTAATGAGGGATCCAGAAATTAGAAAGTAGTCCAACCTAACCATCACTTTATGAGGGGCAGAATAGAATGTGCTGCCATCCATAGCTGGGTGCAGCTCTATCCAAGGATCAAACAAGGAATTGTTGCTAACCAGGTCACATAGTGCCCTATAAGTTCTTTTTTTTCTCCCTGAGTAAGGAGTCCCTGATTGTAGTATAGGATTCCTAAAATCATGTATATTCAGATCTCCACATAGCACAATTGGTTCAGGCCAGCTTGCGAGCTCTGAGTCTAAGTATTGAAGTACCTCAGGGTCATCTTGCGTTGAGCCATATATAGTTACCAGAGTGAACTTCTCGCCCCTAAAAGTCAAATCCAGCATGACCCAACGCCCCCACTCATCTTCCTGTTTTTTGTTTACTACCACATCCCTGATCTTCCCTAGGATCGCGACCCCTCTATTCCTTGTAGCTTGTTTTGAATTAGCTAAAACAGTAAATCCTAGTTGTCCTAAAAGATAGGCTTGTGCCACCTCTATATGAGTCCCTTGTAGGCATACTACATCCAGATGTAGCCCCCCCAGCAACGCCGCCACTCTATTTCTCTTATTGGAATCATTTAACCCACACACATTAATACTCGCAATTCTACAGTTCATTGCAAATTTTCATGTTTCCAAGGCATCTTCCCCAGTCACTTAATACAGTATTCAGAAAGGTATAATCTATAATTCCTGCATATCTAGTATCCATTGCAAATTTTATATACCACATACCAAGTGTACTCACAAACAACATAAACGAAAAAAGTATAGTGTGCTTAAACATTTCAGAAAAGTTAACCAATTTTTTTGCCCCCATTTTGAACCCCCTTTTAACCCCCCTTTTAACCCCCCTTACCCTTCCCACCCCAACAAGACCCTCCCCCCCCCATTTTCTGGCAAATAGGTCAATAGGACCTATGTGTGGCTGCTTTGGATAGTGCTAATCGCACCCTCCTCCCACCCGGGATCCTACCAACTCGTAATAAACCCTTAGTTGGATCTCATCTAAACAATGTTACATTATTCTGTTACCCCCCCCTTTTGAGTTTTTAACTCATCTAGGAACTGTTGAGCCTTAATCTCTGACAAGAAAAATCTTGTCCTTCCCTTCGTTACCACCTTAAGCTTTGCTGGGAAGAGGAGTTATGCTTCTGAACCCTGTGCTTGTAAGGGCGCTATCATTTGCCTTAGCCTCCACCTTCTCTCCACTGTGGCGTGGCAAAAATCGGGCCTGGCAAAAAAGGTAACGCCCTCTGTTGTGCGCCGTTTATCAGGTCTAGCTTTCTCGATAATTTCTTCCCTTAGGAGGTAGTTTCCTATATTTACAAGGATCGCCCGGGGTAGGTTCCCCTGCCCCCCCCCTCCTTGACCTTTCTTCAATGTGAAGGGGAATCTGTGTGCCCTCTGTATCTCTTTTTCCCATTGCCAGTCGGACTCGGGAAATGCACCCTTTAATAAGCTAACCACAAAGCGTCTTGTATCTTGCCCCTCGAGCCCTTCCGCCACACCCAGGATTCTAACGTTATTTCGTCTCTGGCGATTTTCAAAATCTTTCAGTTTCCACTGGAAGTCCTCGGAGAGTTTTTCCTGGGTGGTTTGGAAGGTTTGCCAACTCCCGACATCGTCCTCCAGCTTGCCTGTACGTTCCTCTACCTCCGTAACTCTGTCTGCAATCTCGTCATAAAGCTTATTCATCTTCCTCATTGTGTTCTGTATTTTTTTTTAAGCCTGCCTCGCTCTCCGGCTCTCTGTCCTTGCTTCTGTTTGAATTTGCTTTAAAGTGCTGAGCAGAATATCAAAAGGAGCTGATTGCGCTGTAGCCTCAGGAGGCACTTCCCTCGTGTTGTTCTCTTCAGAATAGGTTAAAGAGGTAGCCGAGTAATCCCATGTTAATCGGTTGCCAGCCCCAGATGGTGTCTCAGTGTGGCGCCTGCTTAACATAGATAAACTTTTCAATTTTTTTCTAGTCGTGTCTTTGCCCGAGGTACTTGATCCTGAGCTTGCACGCTCATCTGAACTACCCTCGGTAGTTTGGTCTGTTTCAGTACCCTCATTGGGTGAAAAAAACTCTCCCTCTGTTGAGGGTCCTTCCCCGATCATATTTAGGCTCTCTTCGCAGTATTTTTTATTGCCGGTTATAATGTTTTTTTCCACCAGGTTTGCATCACTCCCCCACATTTTGTCAGAATTCTGGCCCAAGCCCAGCTCAGTTTCCATCAGCATTATGGCTCCCAACATATCTGATTTACCTATTGGGCCTCTCCTCATCTCACCTTCTGGAGTTGCTGTATTTTCAACTGATCCTGGCGCAGAGCCCCTCCTGCTAAGGGCGCTTGCCTGCTCTGTTAGCGACTCAGTGCTTGCTGCAGTGGTAACTTCGATGTTTTTATCGTCCAAGGCAAGGCTGGGGGGTTGCTTAGCAACCCTGCGTTCGACGCTCCCTGCGCCCTCAGCGTCCTCGCGGGTGCTCCCGACGTTTTCAGAGACACTGTCGGTAACAGGCATACCGCTACTGCCGCTGCCGCTGCTCGCGTTCTCCTCGCTGCAACCAGGGATCTTAGGAGAAAAGACTCCCACTAAGGTAGACTGCCGCAGTGGTGGCTCTTTATTTTTACTTTTATCTCTGTCTTTGTCTTTTTCCGATGCCTTCGCAACGTCTGTATCACTCACAGACGCTTCATTTCCCCGTCCACCCTGACCGCCTGGGGTGTTTACTTTCCCCCGCGGCTCCGGCTTCTTTCTCGGAAGGGGGACAGTGTTTTTCCGCACTGCGCCTGAAGAGCGCGGAGGGCCATTCATGTTGGGCGCCTTCTCATTCAGCCCCGCTGTGACGGCAGACTTTTCCAAAGCTTGAACCGGCTGTCCTTTCTCTTTGCCTTGTCCTTGTCCTTTCTCCGGCTTTGGGGGTCGCATTTTTGCCGTCTTTTGCTGGGGCCTTATCCGGCCCGCTTCTTTGAAAAAAGTTTTTACTGCCACTTGTGCCAGGCTCCAGGTGTCTCTCTGCTCCCAAGACGCGAACCACTTCCTTGATCTTTTGACAAACTTACTGAGAGTATCGTCGTCAGTGTTGAGACTCCTCAATCCGGTAAGAAAGGACCCAGTTTGTAAATGACATCAGGGTTTACTTGTTGTTACATCCCGGTGTCCCGATGTCCCGGTGTTACACCCCGGTGTAGGAGAGGAGGTTAGTGCGACCGCTCAGCACTGTCCAGCCGCGGCCATCTTGCCCCCGATTCATTTGGGTTGTCTTTCAAACAATTTGCGGAAAACATTTTCAGCCACATCTATTTTTTTCCAAAAATGTTCACTTGATGTGGAAGTGTTGCAGGGCTTTGTCAAGGTGTGTAACATGCAATATACAGTGACAAATGCACCACCATTTTAACTTCTGATATACCTCCCATCAAAAATAAGGGTATGCTATAAATATGTGATTCTTCATTCTTCACCTTTTAGGGATTACATTGCTTTGGCTTTGTGCCATTTCCCTGATCTCAAAGGTGATTTCTGCCTGTATCTTCCTGCTTCAGAAACTGGACAATGTTCTGCCGTGCTTAACTTGAGATTAGAGATGTGCAGCTGTCTCTGAATTAGTGGGTTCCAGGCCTCACTATTTTGAAGGGTGTTTAGGCAGAATATCAGAAACAAAAAATATTGTGGGACAAAATATTGTGTCAAGAATATCAAGATACATATATTGTGTAGATAAGTTTCTATAGGTAAGCAAAGTTTTACTCTTTGTATATCTCCACTTATTTTTACCTTGATGATATATATATCTTCAAGGTACGTAGATGTGGAGTTAGGAACAGTAAATCTATGCTTACCTATGTGCACTTACCTTCTCAATATTTTGGTCCTCGAAATTTTTAGCACTATATTCTGGCCAGTGGCTGCTCCTCTGCTATGGCCGAGGTGTGTCGCCCCACTGTTTTTAATCAGTGCAACGTAAAGGAAACATAGAATTATTATAATTTTATGTTTCTACACTGCTTTGCGGAAGGGGGGCTGCCCTGCTCTTGGAGCAGGGCAGGGGAGGAGTGGTTTGCTCACTCCTAAATTCACATGACTGTTTGGCTGGCCCTCTCGGGCCATCCAAAACAATCATGCACACTTTCCCTCTTCTCCCTGCAGGCTACATTACAGCCTGTGTGGAGAAAGTTCCTAGGTCCCCATTCCCTGGCTGAGCGCCATACCAGGACGCTCAGACCAATCACAACGCCTCATTGCAGTGTTGTGATTGGTCGGGGAGCCTGGCTGTGCTTCCTGTTCCTAGAGTCAAGACAAGGAGAGCATGAGCAGAGACGTGGGTCCTGGCAGCAAGGTAAGTGTTTATTTTTTTTTTACATTTCACACAATCCCTGCACCCGCTCACCACCTCCCCTGCCCGCGCCTCCCCCGCCACCCGTGAGCCATGCCTGCAGCCACTGATTCTGTCCACCCGATACTTTTGTTTCTGATATTCCGTCAGTGATCCGTGTATGAGATGCACTGTGCTTCTCTCATGTACTTTCTCTGATCCCTTCACTAGCATTCAGAAAAACAGTTTGAGCTGGAGGATTGAGTGGTAATAAACACTTGTGCAGGAACATTGTTCCCCTAATATCTTATTTGCGTGACAGTCAAAATATACAAACTGCACAAGGTGTAATGTTTGTCAACTTCATCTGCACCCTTATTTGAAACCATCTTGTGTCTTAATGACTCACCATTTTTAATTCCTTTTAGCTCCTCAGATCCAGAGACTTGGTTTGTCTTCCTACTGGATACTACTGGATACTACGTTACATGATCTTCAGCATCGTCTGCCTGCCTCTTGCCATTGTTGTGCTGATTGTCTCCATCACAGCTAAAAACAAAGTGAGGAATGAGTATTTTCTGTGTCAAATTCCAGCTATCGCCTTAGCATATCTGAGATGGCTGCAGCCATGTTTTCTTGATCACAGTGGTGGCCCGTGCAGGTAAGTGCGCTGGGGCGGTGATGCGGCAAGCACAAGGTAAGTCGGTTTATTTATTTATTTTCCCTATTCCGTAGTTTGTCATTTAAAACCAATTCACCCACCCCCGCCCCACCGCGCTTAACTGCACAAGCTGCGACTGATTGATCATGCTAACCGTGCCTATTGAATGCCCATCTAGGACGTTTTGAGCCTCTCTTTCACATCTTGGCTCCTGAGAAAAGGAATGAAATTCACATTCAGCTGAAAATGTTTACATTTTTTCAGTTTACTTTTTTGTCACTTTCAGAAGGTCACCTTTTTTCATGATTTCAGACTCAGACTTGTGAACTCCCTTTATTTTAAAGTCATGTGTTCTTAACAGGATATCTTAGGATTCTGTAAATGTGTGTCCTGCCTTTGCTTGAATAGCTTACCCCGTCACTGTTTGCTGGGATATCCCCAGGCTAGCCAACTCTGTGATTCACAGATCATGAATGTGGGTTTTGTTAAAAAAAAAACACACACACGCTTTCAGATTTTGATTGTCTTATGAGGAGATGTTCTTTAACCCCTGACTCCCACTTTCAAAAGTAGACATTTTTAGTGTATGTTTAGGGGCTTAAAAGTTGATGAAGCAACAAATGAATGTGTTGTAATCTATGCCTGTATTCTGCATGTTGTACTACCTGTTATATAGATGGTTTCTCCCATGCCCAACAACCACTCCTTCCCCACACCCTTGGTACGTCCCCACCTTAAAATGTTGAGAGTGAAGCTCATCTTAGAATGTTGGTGAGCGTCAGTTGCAGCCGCGGTCGGTAGGGGAGTACCTGCCGGGGCGGTGATGTGGGGAGGGGGAGGGGCAGGGTGGGGGTTAGTAATGTATCGATAATGGATGTTTGCAGGTAAGTAAACATTTAAATAAATAAAACTAATTTCGTTGCGAACACTGCATCCCCAAATGCAATGCAGTGCATGCAACGAAATTCGTTTGATTTATTTATATGTTTACTTACCTGCAAACATCCATTATCCATACATTACTAACCCCCACCCTGCCCGTCCCCCTCCCCACGTCACCGCCCCGGCAGGTACTCCCCTACCGACCGCGGCTGGTCAGTTGCCTGCTGGTGCCTGAGGATCTGGTTCAATAAACAGCTTCTCATCTCTTCATGAGTCTGCTGCTCATTTCTAACATAATGTGATGCCAAAGTACAAATAACGTTTTTCTAAAATATAGTTTTTGAGTAAAGCTTCTGCTTTTCAGATGA
Source organism: Lissotriton helveticus (assembly GCF_964261635.1). Taxonomy (NCBI): domain Eukaryota; kingdom Metazoa; phylum Chordata; class Amphibia; order Caudata; family Salamandridae; genus Lissotriton; species Lissotriton helveticus. Next base: position 2,062,063,849 of record NC_136065.1, read on the forward strand.
GGATCTTCCCTTGAATTTAGTTGCTCACCCTCATAACTTGAGGCAGCCCCCCCCTCAGTCTCTGTAGGCCACAGTTACTGTATCATCTGTAAATTTTGGTTGCACCATATTTCTGCAAAGCAGGATCCGGATAACTGCAAAACTAATTTGTTAATTTGCTTTAATTTGCTTTAATAATTTTCTTCAAAGAGCAGATAGGTCTTACTGCCCCCCTGACACATTTCTAATATCCTGCACAATTTACTTAGCGGATAAGAAGCTTTTTTTTATTTCCAGTAATGCTGTCATTTATGTGGCGGTCCCCGGGCAAGATAGAGGCATACCTACCTAAGTAGCAGCAGCCACCCTTATTTTTTTTGCTAGAGGTGTCAGTGGCCAAAGAAGGCTCCAATGCTTAGAGGTGTGTTGCACAAATATCGCGTAATAAATATTGTGGTTCAGAAATATTGACAGCAACAATATCGTGGTCAAGAATATTGAGTTAAGGTAAGTAATATCGATTTTAAAAATATCTTTTAAATATCTGTTTAATATTGTTTGCAAAAATAGTTTTTTAAATTAATGTTATGTATTTTAGTATAGATTTTATACGGATGTAATGTATGTTTTTTTGTATAAGAATTGTTTGTATTTTAAATATATGTTTTACATTTTCAGTAGTTATTTATTCTTTTTATTAGAATTTTGCATTTTTAGTTCCGTAGCGGCTTGTGGGTTTATAGGGGAATAGGGTGGGAAGTAATTTAATTATATTAAATTAATTGATTATTTCTTATTTATTCATATTTGTTTAACTGAGATGTTATAGTTTTAAATGTGTAAAGTAATTAACTAATAATTATTTAATAATTGGTTGTTAATTAATTTTAATTAATTAATTGGTAATTGAATATGGTATTTGTGTAATTAATTTTATGTGTGGTTTTTGGGGTTTACAGGGGTAACGGTTGTTAAGCTGTTTACTTATTTTTTATTGTTAACGTTAATTATTTGATATTTATTAATTGTTTATTTGTGAGTGTGTTGTTTTTACTTTTAAAGGAGTAAAGGGTGGTTATTAAATACATTTTAATTTCTTTATTGTTAGCTGTTAATAGTAATACTTTTTAATTTAAAAATAAGTTTTAATGGTGTTTTAAAGTTTAGTTTGGGTGTGTTGTGGATATCATTGTGTTAAAGTGTGTGTATTCAATTATTGTGTATTAGTCTCATATTAATATTTCTTTAATTGCTTATTAATTGTTAATTATTAAAGTAAATTGAATTAAAAATGTTGAAGTGTTTTGTTTTTGGTGTGGTGTTATAGGGTAGGAAATAAAATAAATACATTTATTTACTAATGAATTTTTTAGTTTGTTAATCTTTTAATTTATTATTTTATATACCATTTGTAGGTTTTTGTTATATGTAATTAATATTATTATATGTTTTCTTTTTATATATTTAATATATTTGGTTCATCAGTTTTTTAAATATTGTTTATTAATTTTTATGATTCCTTTAAATGTTTTATATATTTGTTTTTTATAACTGATTGTGAATAGTAATTTTTGTCTCTCAGCTATCCAACAGTCTCCCTACTGTTGCACTCACCGGAGTGTGAATAACATATTTTACCCCTCCGCTATCCAACACTCTATCTACTGTTGCACTCTATGGAGTGGGAATAGCAATTTTTACCCCTTCGCTATCCAGCACCTTCCGTACTGTTGCGCTCAGTGGAGTGGGAATAGTAATTTTTACTCATTTGCTATCCAACACTTTCCCTACTGTTGCACTGATTGCATTGTGAAATTTAAATTTAAATATCTTTTAATAATTTAATTTATTATAGATTTTAGTTTTTTTATATTTTAAATCATTAATATATAATTGTATTGTTTATATATTCTAAACTTTAACATAAATTAAAGATAATAGTTTAATACTTTTTTAAGTAAATGTATATGTGTAAACTATTTTGTGTATTTATTAAGTTTATTTGTTATATTTCATTAAAATTTATATTACATTGTATTTTATTTTGTTACATTTATATTTAATATTTAATATATTTAATATCTATTATTGTATGTTATATGTATATAAAAGTCGATATTTTATACATCTATATATTTTACATCAATATTGTTTAGCCAATATTTTTGTGCTTACCTGTTTAAGTATAGGAGTCGATATTTTGTTTAACATCGATATTTTTGACATTGATATTTTTTTACATTGATGTTGTGTCAGTGAATCGTGGGGTACAACCACCTTCAATTGCCAGAGCACTCCAGAGTTTCTCAGGCATGAGGCTTGAAGGGGGTTCTCCCAGAGAGAACATTTGCAAAAGTGGGATCAAGTGGTGCATTTGAAAGCAGTAACAAGCACCAATTATATATTTCCATTATTTCATGAAATGCCATGCACACCTAATCTTTGTTAGGAGAATTTAAAGCTCACTTGTCCCAAGCAACCTGTGACAAATTAGCGGTAAACCCATGGAGTTTCAGCATAATTTCCCTAAAGAATGATTTAAGCAACATGAAGGTCAAAAAATATTCATGCCTTCATTTGTCATAACATTCTTCTTCACTTCTTTCATTTTTTCACGCCTCACTTTCAAATAGATATTCTGCCATGTGTTATGATCAGAATCTACATGGAATGCACAAAATTGAAAAAATACTATTTAACAAATCTCACAATCTCAGGGTGTAGGTAGCAGATATCACAGACTCATATAACAGACTTAGGATGTAGGCTGTGGTAACCTTGTAGGTTCAGGTGCCTGTAAAGTTACAACCATCTTAGGAGCTCAGGCTTGAGCAGGAGAGATAATGTCACCATTGCTTTTGCATTGTAGATGATCAAAAGCCTGAATAGGAATCATAAAGTAACAGTCACTCCAGTCCTATCTGTCACCCTGTCACCAAAGTAACCAAATCATAAATAGGTATCCCAAGCTTAGCATGAATTTTCATTCAAATATCAACTTAATATATACGCTGGCAATGCAATGCTTTTAACCTCAAACATCACCTTGGCAATTTCTGAAAAGGCACATCATTTAAATCAAAGACAGGATTTTCCTTTTGGATAAATAAACTAATTTTCTCTAAACTAAAGTGTGTCATTTGCAAGAAAAAACAGCTGCTGTCCTAAATACCTGCATTTTAATCAAGTACTCATGCTCACTACTGCTACAGGTGGGCAGCTTTTGACTTCTCTGTCAATGAGCCACATACTAGGCATGGTCATGATATGCCAGATGTTTCCACCATTATGCCATGGATGACCATGGCTATGTCATGAAAGCCCACAATATCTCAAGGTTGGCCATGCCAAGGATATCCGTCACTATGCCAAGTATACTAACTGTATGGAAAAGATATCCAGCATAATGCTAGTCTTGGTGCATCCCGGAACTTAGAACATCGAAACACATATGCAAACACCTGGAAAGAAAGTGGTGAACCAGCTGGAACAACAGTGACCGAGCCACCTTAAAGTCAGCCCTCAATAACTATCACTGCCAGCTCAAACCCGCGAAAAAGTAGACCCTGACACACCGGATGGAGACCAGTGCCAACCAAACAAAGGAACTCTTCACCATCGTCAAAGAGTTCACCTGCCCGTCAACCACCCAAAACTCAATCCCTTCCTCACAGGAATTCTGCAACGCCCTCACTGACCATTTCCAAAAAAAGATAGCAACTATCTACAGAAACTTCGATCCCTAACCCACCGACCTCTTCATCATCCCATCGACCACTGCCGCTGTCCACCCGCTCACCACATGGGAACAGCTCAGCACACCAAACACAAATACACTAATGAACTCCATCGACTTGGGAGCCTTCACAGACCCATACCCCCACCAACTTTTCAACCTCAGTATAGATGAGATCAGTTGCCAGCTCACCAACATCCTCAAATCCTCCATCACCACTTCCCCGATGCCTGGAAACACTCAGAGTCAGACCGTTCCTCAAGAAATCATCTGTAGACCCCAGAGAGCTCCAGAATCAGCGTCTTATCTCACTGCTCCCATTCCCCACCGAAGGCCATCAAACTCCTACTCACCGAACACCTGGAGAGAAACAACCTGCTTGACCCTTCCCAATCAGGATTCAGAGCCAATCACAGAACAGAGACAGCCCTGATCACCGCAACAGATGAAATCCACACCCTACTCGACAGGAGAATTTGCTGCCCTGATCCTACTATACCTCTCTGCAGCTTTCGTCACAGTCTCTCACCGCCACCAGCATACATACATACAGGGGCACCCTTCCTGAAGATCAGAATTTCTATTTGGTCAGAGTTGAGTTTGAGGCAGTTGGCTTTCATCCAGTTGTCTACATTGGTCATAGTATTGCAGAAATAGACTTTGACATTAGCGGGGTACTCATTGAGTGAAAGGATTAGTTGCATGCCGTCGGTGTAGGAGATTATGTTGAGTCCATGGGATTCGACAACGTCTGCGAGGGGGGTCATGTAGATGTTGAACAGGGTGGGGCTAAGGAACGATGCAGTTGGATGCTCTGTGTGCATCCTATCAAGAAAGAGGCAATCCACTTGAGGGCGTATTGCTGAATGCTGATGTTGTAGAATATTTCGATGGGGGTGTGGTGGGAGGCGGCTTTGAATGAAGCAGAGATGTCAAGCAGGATCAGGGCCACAGTTTCTATGAAGTCAAGGAGGGTTCTGATATCACCTGTAGCAGCAATCAGCAATCAGCACGTTCTCTGTGCTGTGGTTGGCCCAGAATCCTGATTGTGAGGCATCAAGTAGCTGGTTTTCTTCCAGGTATTCAGTGAGCTGCTGGTTGATTGCTTTTTCAAGTACTTTGGCTAGGATATTGGTCAGTAATTTTTTAGGTTGTTGTGGTCGGCAGATGGTTTATGTAGGAGGGGTGTGACCTCCGCGTGTATCCATCTGTCCGGAAAGTTTGATGTGGTGATGGAGGTGTTGAGCATGCTGGTGAGCTCCATGCTGATTGGATTGGTTCCGAGTTCGAAGACGGGGTGGGCACCCCAAACTGAATGAATGACATGAAGGCAATGGTTATCGGAGTGGTGAACGTGCCCCAGGTGGTGATTATTTAATCCTCGGCTGGTGTTGGTTAGGGTTGTTGAGACTGAGAGTGGTGGTATGGGGATCAAAGGTGTTGTAGATGGTGGCAATCTTGCTGTGGAAGTGGTCCGAGAGGTGTGGCAGAGTTCTTGAAAGGAGTGGATGGTGTTCTCTGTGGCTTTCGGATTGGAGAATTCCTTGACTACCTTGAAGATTTCCTTTGTGTGGTTGGCTGCGATGTCGATGAGGGCAGTGAAGGCTGCTCTTTTGGCTTCCTTGATGTGCAGGTTGTAGTTGCCAAGGGCTGCTTTGTGAGCTCCTCTGTCGAAGGGGTCCTCAGTGACGCACCAATGCTTAGAGCCAGAGCTACCCAGGGTTGAGCTAGAGATAATAACAAATGAAACTTACTGGTATTAAAGGGGTTGATAAGTGTATTACATGATGAGGTTGCACATCCAAACCATTTAATACACTTCCATTTCTCAGACTCTGTGGTGGAATGCGTGTACTGACATTTCTGGATAGCTGGCAGTGCTTTGAACATAACGAAACACATATGCAACACAACATAGCTTAATATTAATAAGTTGCATGCATTAAGTTTCAATCAGACAAACAAAAACAAATAATTCATTTTAAAAAATTGCAATAAAACTTGCCAGTGTTTTCTCGCGTCCTGCACGTGGGGAGAAGGGGGTCACTGATAATAATAAGTAAACAAGGGTTGGCGGCCATCATTCACACCCCAGCTCCACCACCGACCACCACTGACCCACCTACTGTGTGGTGTGAATAATATGGCATTCCTTCACCCTCATCATTCTATTCTCATTGCTAGGAGACTGCCCTGTCACACCTGCGTACAAATGTCAGTGTTGTTCTTTTTTTTATTACAATGTTCCCAATCTTTACAGATTTCCCAGACAAACTAGGAAACTCTGCTATTCCTGTAGGGACACATTCAACACTCCCTGGCCTGCTTCTAGAAGTCTGGTTTGTTACTGGAACCCCCCCCCGTCCCCCTGAGGTGGACACATCTCTGCTGACGATTGGGACACTGCCCAGCAGGAGTTTACATGGGTCGGGTCATAGACCCACCAGTAATTAAAAAAATTACGTTGTATTGGGTTTCGATCGAGCCTTACCGTCATGTCCTTAACTTTACTTGGAAATACACTGATCGATTTCTCAACAGTGACTGTGAACATCCTTAAAGTGTTTCATGGTATCAGTGCAGTCCCTATTTAGGTTTAACATGTTTTACTTCATCTTGGATTTCCTGAGAGCATTTTCTTTTTACAGATGTTGTGATACGGTGTTTTTTTTTCAAGCAACATAACTCTTATGGTGTGCATACTGAGTTGCCGCAGTAGTCTCGGGGACAACGGGTTGTGGGTGGGTGTTTATATAGGTGCTCGATTGAGAGCCCTGGAGCTGAGTCAGAAGGCAGTGTGTGTTGATCACAGTGCCTGTCAGTGTCTCATAAAGATGACCAGACTACATGAACATCAAATTCTTGGCCTATCTGCGGAGCTCAGAGAGCTATGTCCACGTAAATGCCATTTATAATTGTGTGAAAGTGTTTGAAGGAGGACCACAGCAGTCGGAATATGGACAACATTAAAAGAAAAGAAAATGCATTGCTCACAGATGAGTGGGTGGGTTGTATGTATAGGGGTGCATGGTGAAGTGGAAGCAGTACATGCGACTTGTTGGTTGAAACTCCCTTCAAAGGTGATTCTCACTTAATGGTGGCGCTTATCGTTCCGTCAAGTCAAGTCGGATCGGGCGCTAAATGTTCTTTCGTGCTCCATCCGCAATCACTGTGAGTCGCGGACGGAACAGGAAAGAATGTTTAGCGCCCGATCCGACTTGAATTTAAATGTGGACCTCTAATTTCAAAGAAATACGACGGGGCCATTCAATTTGTGTGATCTTACAATGAGGATTAACGGAACGATAAGCGCCACCATTAAGCGAGAATCACCTTTGAAGGGAGTCTCAACCAACAAGGTACCACTGAATAGCGAGTGGTCTTTCTGGAGCCAGACTAAGGAACCCCCACCTGGCATCCTCCTTGAGGCTGTTGTGATTTAACCACTCTCACTCCCCCCTGTACCCAGTCCTGATGAAGACCCGCTTTGACACTTTAAGAGTGTTTTCCAGGGTTGAAACGTCGACTTTAGAACATTTTGGACCAGTCTTTCGGACTCTGCGTGGAGACCTACTCATGTGGTCCGCAGAACTATCTAAAAAATTAAGCATTACTGGCCAATTCCCCCTTGTTCCTTCCCCCCCTTTTTAAAACTTTCACTGTATATATTTCAAAGTCACGCACATCACTGAGCACTGTCACCTTTTCACACATGAGGCGCCACCATGTACTGTTTGCAGCCTTGAAAATATTGAAATAAGGGTACTTATAAATGAAGTAATGTATAAAAAAATCTGTTGTTATATCCTATAAGGTTGTGTTTGGTATTTCTTATAATTGATTCTCTTATAAATGAACAGTCTTATATGAATACTTTTTTTAAAAATCAGAGAAACTCAAAGAAATAGCGCATACCCGACAGAACCAATTGTATACCTATACTGTCGCCCACGTTCTGAGGGATACTGGGTTACCCCATTGTGACTTAACACACCGCTTGCATGTCAGCGATATTTATCGGTAATGACATGCAAAGTGGGCGTACCCAAACTGGTAGCGACTGAAAGCAGTCGCTAACACAGGTATCGCCTATTAGCAATACCTGCGACGCGATAAAAAAACGCATGCTAACCGCGATTAGCGCCAGGATTTTACATCTGGTAAAAATCTGACTTAGCCCTTATAGTCAATGGGAGGTGGATTCTACAGCTAAGTCCCCATCTGCCAATCAGCGATAGGATTTTTATCGCTGGAAATCTCACGTTAAAGATGGGATTCGCCGCTATCACTGGATCTTAAAGCGCAGTGAAGATAAGCGTTGGTAATACTGCGTTATCTCTGCGATAAAATCTAGCGATAAGAGGCGATAAAGAAATCACGCTAAGCGCGGTTTACGATAATTATCGTAAATTGTTGCAAATATGCCCCATGGTTTGGCGGGTTTACCACACATAGTGCATAATATTAGAATGGGTCCCTTAGAGAATTAAGGATCTCGACGTTCTATACTAGATACTCATATTCCATATGTGGATGTAAAATTTTTAAGAGCTACAGAATCAATTAGTGACAACGTATAGAAGAGTACAAAAATACATCCTACAAACCATAGGAATTGGAGTTTTGGTTTGTGCTGCTGCACACCCATATGCTGGTGTGCAGACAAGACCAGCGACTAATAATGTGATTATGGGCAAAGCATCAGCAAAGTGAGATAAGATTCAAGTTTTGATTGCTCTCAAACCTAATCAATTGGAAGTAGTCTATTTTCACACTACCCACCCAGGACAAGCATAGCTTGTTAACTAAGTGTGTTCCACTTGGTCTGGTACTACCCATAAAGGATTGTACTACATGGCAACCAGATTGGTGAGTATTTACTCTACTAAGCATTGCACATCCTATTTTGTGGTGTTACTGGAGGCATTAAAATAAAAACAAAATGATCATGATGCTGCTCCGGCAGATGTTTTGGGTACAAAACTGATAGGTAATTTTTAATCTGTCTCTTCAATCATTCTTAATAAGATTTGAGGGGAAGAGGCAGTTTTGGCTGTGTGCCAGCCCTTGTTTCCACACAAGAACATGAGCTTCCTTAAATTATTTCAGACATCTATACTTCTGTAGAGGGCCATGCCTTAGGTGCCTTTGCCTCAAAACGACAACTCAAAATTAAAAATAAGTCTGAGGTTTTGGTGAAAGATAAAGCACCATCAACTAAAAAAAAAGCAGAAAACTGCATCTCCTCCACAGTTGGAGTTCAGAAAGGGTGTATACAATTTGAGAAACAGAAAAAAATAAAAAAAAAAGCCAGATGGGGATTAGTATTCTGATAGTCCCTCCTCCTGTTCTTTTTGTGAGTCTTGGGAAAGTAGAAAGACAGAAAGAAGCAGATGGACTGAGGACATCAGACAAAAAATCAAAGAGAGCCAGTATGCAATGTTGATATTAACATGAAAAAAGAAGACGAGAAAGGTTAAGATTTAAAAACTTCCTTTAAGAAAAATAAATAACTGGACTAACAAAAAAAAAAAGGATGCCTCAGAAACTGCAAGTATGTCTGCAGGCCAGGACTTGGTCCATGGCGCTTAAAGCCAGAAGAGAAGTGTGATATAAGAGCCAACCTAGATCAATTACTCTATTAGAGTATGGTAGTGCCTTGTCACTCTACCATGACCACTCCCCTTTTTCCACTGTTGAAATAAAGCAACTCATATTCTATTCTGTTAGATTGTAGAAATTTAAATACACATACAAAATCAACGCTGGATATCTTAAACAGATTATTTAGTTAAATGATAACTCCTGAATTACAGAATCGAATCGCTTTCTTGTTTGACAGAATTCAGTGTGCCAGTACAAGATTGCTTCAGGAATATAAGAGTGGCACTGGGCTTTTGCACCAAGAAGTATGGGGAATCTTACAGATGATACTGTGATGATAATGTCATATAAGAATGACATCCGCATCACAGATGATGATTTACTAGAACACTTAGCAGGGTGAACATAATTGTGCCTTTATTGGCATAGTACACCTACGAAATACACTTTTGCAACAATTGTGTACTTTCTTGAATATGAATTAGCCAGTTAGGGTAAAGGATTGACACTATAGAAATATGCCACTTGCAACTTCCAAATACAGTGAGAAAATTAAACTCCATGATGGGATTTCTAAATTTTGCAAGAGACTTTTTGCCAGATTATGCTGAGCAGTTCAAGCCTTTATATGAATTAATAAATCTAGCATTTTCTGAGAAAATTTGCAAGAACATCCACACTGATATCTAATGTGAACTGCAAGCAGACATGCTAGAGATTAAATAATTTCAGACACGGGACAACAAAACCAATCTAGTAATTAGGATTGTCCCTAGCACTTCAGGCTACAGATATGTAGTTTACAATAATAAAAAGACAAACCCTATTGCTTACAGATCTCACTCAGATTCTAATGAAGCAGAACAATTCACTCCTACTAAAATATTTCTCACAGCGGTTCAGACGATTGTCTTAAAGGAGTGTCCTCTGGTATACAGAAAGCACATTTTTGTAGTTACCCCTATAAAGCAAGCATGTATGTGTGCATGCACCACAGCTTCATTGGGTGCAGTGGGTAGCAATGTAAAATGCAACTGATGTAAACTTTGAGTATGAACCTACTCTTAGAACACATTCGTTTCTAAAGTATAAACAAACAAACCAGAAATTCAACACTTTTTAAATAATCATGAGTATAAGAGTGAACATATTCTGGAACTCTATAATTCCACTGTACACATATCAGAAATCACTCGTCTCTTGCCCTCCAAAAGGCTGGTCCATCAGTTCCCACACTGATCATGTCAGATTCAGAATTCTGTACAAGGTTACAATGTGGACCATCTACATCAAATATTCCAAAGGTAAATTGATAAAAGCTAATTGCTTTCAGGAAAGGTAGCTGTTCTACAGGGCAGTTCATGAAGGGACAGCTTTGGCTCATGCTAGCATTATTATTACAGTGGCAAGGTTACAGCAACACATATGGAGGCCTTATTTAGCAAAAATCCAAAGAAGAATGTGCAAAAATGTAACATTTGTTAACAAAAGAAGCATTCTAGTTCTCTAAGACCAGCCCATCCTTCCTTCATGCTAACCAATAAATAATTTGGTGTTGTTTTCCTTGACCATTTTGGGCCATTTCCAATAGTCAATTAAAAAAAGTACATATTGGCTGTGGTCAATTCCTTCCCTAGATTACCCTGGGTGTGGCCACAAAAGACTGCCACTGCTTAGGGAGAGGTGTGGCGCCGCGGCCAGGGCGACTGACGCTGGAATCTGGGGATCACGGTTTGATCCCCGGCTCCGGCGGCAGGGTAGCCCAGCACCATGTGACTCTGGGCAATAGCTCGCTTAATCTTCCCGACGGCCCCCAGCGCCTAGAGACCCTTACGGGTGATTGTGCGCTTTACAAATGTGGACTTAAGCTCTCATACAAGGCCTGCAGTGCTTAGTAGCAATGGGAGTGGTGCATACCTTTCATTTGGCATTGGTTTAGCATTTACCTATAAGGCATTTATGGATTCTATGTCTGCTCTGGGTGTATGACTACTATATGTCCACCCTTTCCCTCTGGAATCAAACAGTGTGATTGAATGAGACAATAGTATGGTAAACCAAGCCTTGACTCCTAGGTTATTGAACTCAGGATTATCATGGTATCATAATTTGTATAGAGTTCAGCAACCCCTCAATAATGTACCTAGAGTAGTATTGAGTGGCTGAACCACATTAGCATATTCTCTTGTTGGGCCAGTGTTGATCTCAATCTTCCTGAAAGAATGACGGAGTCTAATATTATTTAATCTGACCCTGTTTCATAATTTGATTTGTTTCAGAACATTCAAGAAGCTAGAAAGACCTTCTTCGCTAAAAACGACTCTGCCACTAAAGATAAAGCTGCTGCCCAAGGTGAGAGAGCTTGTTAAAGAACACATCCCTGATAAGAAAGTCTTCGGAACACCTTACCAAACACATGTTCTAGTTCAAGTGGTGGAAGGCACAAGCTCTGTAATCCTGCCATCACTTGCGGATGTGAAAAAAAGAAGAAAGTGTGGATCAGTCACATTTAATGAAACTATGCGGCCAATTGCATTCAGAAGTTCACCACCGACACCAAATTGGATCCATAATAGTCTGTGCGCTCCGTATTCTAAAACACTTCAAGAAAACTACAGCTAAAACCACTCACCCTATTCCGGCCATTGATGCACCCTCTGTTTCTCTAGCTTTACACCAATCATCAACAGGAGCAAGCATCATCTTCAACAAGTGAACCTGCTGCAACTTCAGCTATGATTTCTACTCCTGTAATTGCATGAAATGGTGCTATCTGGACAATATTTTGATCTAGGTCCTGAAATGGGAGAAGTTAATGTCTCTCCAAGAAGCATGAGGAACATCCACTTCTGTAGTTGGTCACCCCACCAGATGCATTCTTACCTGTTGCTGAAGCCGTGATAGGTATAGCTACCCTTGATTGTCTAACTTTTAGATCTCTGCCTCAATATAATTTCTTTTGTGACTTACAGTGATTATTATAATTTTGCAGGTGGTTCATGGGCACTATCTTCATGAATGTTTAACATTGTCTCCTTCGATACTACAATTCCTGCAGCAGTCTTCTTCTAGTAGAGCTTAAATGGACTATCCTGCTTGAAAAATACCTTTGCTTGATGGTATTCTGTGAACGCAAGTGCCTTATCAAATTCTGGGTCCTAAAGAAAAAAGCCACCTCCCCTCTGCCCCAGCCCAACTGCCCCCCTTGGCCTGAAAACTGTCTCTTTCCTGTCCCCTGCCCTGAGCCCTATAACTCAGCCCCCAAAACCTACTCCAACCCAGATCCCTCCCTGAGCCCTAAAACCAGCCCCCACCCCTTTAAAGGGTGGTTTAGGCAAGTGTGGTTACGCTTGCGATGTCGGAACACGCATGACTGAGACTGCGGTGTCTGAACAGGTTGTGTGATGGAACAACCCATGCCTAAACAACTCATGCCTGAACTATGCGGTCTTAACCACGACCGAGTTTTTACCACGCATGTCTTTACCATGCAATTTTGTGGTAAATACATGATTGGTAAAGGGGCATGTGTGGTAAAGATCACACTCCTGCTGCTCTGCCCTAAGCCCTAAACTTCTGCCCTCCTGCAGTCTATTCTACCCTCCCTAGCCCTATAAACTACCCAACCCCCTATACTGATCCCTAAAACCCAACCCTCTAGCCACAAAAAAACGACTCCAACCCCAGCACCCTTCCCTGAGCACTAAACTCAGCCCCCTTAAACCTCCTCCTACCTCCCCCATACCCCAGTCCAACTGCCCCCTCTGCCTGAAAACTTTCCTGTCCCCTGCCCTGAGCCCTATATCTCCCAACCCCCAGCCCTGAAAACTACCCGACCCCCCAGCCCAGAAAACTGACCGATCCCCCAGCCCTGAAAACTACACCCAACCCATACAAACTGCCCCCACACTCCTCCAGAACCCCCACTTCCCTCACCTCATCGCGTCCTCTCCCAAACCTTCCTCTTCCTGCTTCCATCAGCCAGCCAGCAACTAGACCGCACATAAGCCTTAACCACACATATGAATGGTTAAGGCATATGCGTGGTTAATGCAAGCATGGTTACGCTTGCGATGTCGGAACATGTGTGACAGACACCGCGGTGTTACGACTTTTTCCCCAATTTATTGCTCGATGAAGATCCATATCTCGATGCAGGGAATCATCAGGAGCGGGTCTGTTTCCATCATTATGGACACCACTAGATTCAGCAATGAAACAGCCCAAGGGAAGCATACTATTTTACACAGTTGCAGAATTGTCAGACCCCTCCACTTAACCATCCTAGAAGTTTTCAGAAAATATTTTCTTATTTTGACAGTAATGATAGATCAGCCCCATCTTCAATTTATCATATCCAGGATCTGAAAAGTTTACAAATATTCGGGGAAGTACATTTTGGGAAATTGAAAGCATTAGAGAATGAATGATTCTTAGAGAAACTTCTTTTTTTTAAATAAACAACTGGAATTACTTTGCTTCACCTTCAGATTTAAAAACCCCATCACTAGCTGTTAAGAAAGTGTATTATTAATTGGATGGATGGTAGTCCACCACAAGGATACAAGGTCAAAACTATGTTAATGTAAAAACAGTTTCAATAATTTAAACCTTGGCTCCACTTGCTGGTAGCTATGTCATAGGCCAGACAGGTAAAATTAGGGAAATGTCTGCAGTATTTAGCAGCAGCAAAATCTTTAAGTCATCAAAATACAACATAATAAAAATCCCACAACTAATTTAGAAAAATCAAGAAACCTTAATGACTAAAACAGAAAGTTTGTCCAGGTTGAACTGCCAAGCCATACCTTCCTTGGACCGGAAACAAGCTTCCTAGGACCGGTTTCCGGCATTTCAGCCAGGCTTGCTTGAATCCAGTGGCAAAGTGAGCAAGGGCCTCAGGTCTGAGCATACCCTACCAACTTATGGTGAACAAAGCGGTACAAAAGAGGGTGGTATTGGACGGAGCATCTGAACCAATCAAACACTCACACCCAGTCAACAGATCTGGGTTTAATCCATCACCGTTCTTTAGCCCACTCTGCCATCCCGGATCAGACATGGCCATATGCAAATCAGTCTGACCCTGTGCCTCATGGGAACAGTCCATCCCGAACTGCCAAGCCATGCCTTCCCTGGACCGGAAACAAGCATCCTAGGACCGGTTTCTGGCATTTCAGCCGTCTTCAGCCAGGCTTGCTTGAATCCAGTGGCAAAGTGAGCAAGGGACTCACGTCTGACCATACCCTGCCAACTTATGGCAAACAAAGCGGTACAAAAGAGGGTGGTGATGGACGGAGTATCTGAACGAATCAAACACTCCCACCCAGTCAACAAATCTGGGTTCAATCAGGTCCCAGGATGCTTGTTTCCGGTCCAGGGAAGACATGGCTTGGCAGTTCAGGCTGGACTGTTCCCATGAGGCACAGGGTCAGACTGATTTGCATATGGCCATGTCTGATCTGGGATGGCAGAATGGGCTAAAGAACGGTGATGGATTAAACCCAGATATGTTGACTGGATGTAAGTGTTTGATTGGTTCAGATGCTTTGTCCATCACCACCCTCTTTTGTACCGCTTTGTTCGCCATAAGTTGGCAGGGCATGCTCAGACGTGAGTCCCTTGCTCACTTTGCCACTGGATTCAAGACAGCCTGGATGATGAGGATTATGAATCCGAAACCGGTCCCAGGATGCTTGTTTCCGGTCCAGGGAAGACATGGCTTGGCAGTTCGGGCTGGACTGCTCCCATGAGGCACAGGGTCAGACTGATTTGCATATGGCCATGTCTGAACTGGGGTGGCAGCGTGAGCTAAAGAATGGTGATGGATTAAACCCAGATCAGTTGACTGGGGGTAAGTGTTTGATTTGCTCAAACGCTCCGTCCATCATCCCCTTTTGTATCGCTTTGTTTGCCCTAAGTTGGCAGGGTATGCTCAGACGCGAGTCCCTTGCTCACTTTGCCACTGTATTCAAGATAGCCTGGCTGATGAGGATTATGAATCCGAAACCGGTCCCAGGATGCTTGTTTCCGGTCCAGGGAAGACATGGCTTGGCAGTTTGGGCTGGACTGTTCCCATGATGCACAGGGTCAGACTGATTTTCAAATGGCCCAGTCTTAACTGGAATGGCAGAGTGAGCTAAAGAATGGTGATGGATTAAACCCAGATCAGTTGACTGGGGGTGAGTGTTTGATTTGCTTCAATGCTCTGTCCATCATCCCCTTTTGTATCAATTATTGGGGCAGCTTTCTCCCACCAATTTTTGTGCACGTCAGAATAAAAGAAAGGTCTGCACATGTGTTATCTGCCCTCTATTGTGATAGGAGAGGATTATTTGAAGTGAAGTAAATTCCTAGGCATTGCCCAACTGATTTCCTGCCAGAGAAACAAAACACCTTCCCATACTCAGGCTATTGTCTCTGCTGTGGCAATAGTTTACACTCTTCATCAGGGCCATTTACCAGTTGAGTAACAGTTGGCGGCTGATTCAAATTATCCTCCAGAAGCTCCATGCAATGAAAAAGTAACTTTCTAAAAGTCATTTTTGAATAATATTTATTCAAATCTAGATTCACTGATGGGCATTTAATAAATATTAAAAACACGTCCTTGAATTATGTTTTCATCTGGTCCCTAGCCTGAGATAGCAGATTAAATATTTAATATTTCTTCCCAGGTTTTCTCTATGGGCCAGCCAGCCTTCCTACAGTGAAAATAGCTTTTCAGGCTAACCACTGTAAGGGCATGTTAACTTTACATTTCTGCATGTCCTGTATTTCAATACTATACTCCAGGCCCTTTGGGCTACAAGGCCTACTCTGGGAAGACTTATAAATATTCAAATGGAAGGTTATCTCCTGTCAAAAGGGCTTATTTTGACAAGTTGAGTTGCAAATTTAAAACTGCAGCAGCCAGGCTAGAGTGGTAGGCCTCGAGTCATGGTTGCCTTGTCACACTAGTGGATCCCAACGCAGTGCTGTAGTCAATTGGTGAAATGTAAATTTCCATGATATGTGTGCACTTTAGGCTCCATATACTATCCTTGTAGGAAAGTTAAAAACACCAATTAGGGAATAGGCCAATTTTTTCATGTATTAGTGGTTAGTGCCCCTGAACTGTGGCCTGGTTAACAGTGTCCCAGTGCACAGAGTCAAGAAAACAGAAGCATCAGTCCATAAAAATTGGGTGACCACGCAAAAATAGGCACTTTTCACAATATCTCTTGGCAGCACTAGTGTGGTGGGCCCGATAGTCGTAGTGTGATACCTCATGATAGCATGGGTACAATCAAGACGCCTTTCTGTCATATCTCTCAGCAACACTATTTTGATGGCCCTAGTAAGAAGTTTGAATTATCATGTAACTCAAAGATATCAGCCTTTACTCTCATAGTCTGAGCTGTAAAGTGCCATGCTTCAGTGGTAACAGCCGTACCTCATTGACAGACATCAGCAGTGAAGTACCAAAGCAAGATGGTTTGGGCAGTAAAATACCTGGCCCGGGTAACACAGGCAGAAAAGTAATTAGCGGGGTGATATGGGCAATAAAATATCAGGCCTCAGTGATATTGGCAGTAAGGTAAATATTCTCAGATAATATGCACAGTAAAATACCTGACAATGGGTATATGGACAGTAATGTTCCTAACCAGGGACATATGATTGTTTCCACTCTTGGGACAGGAGGTTAGCGGTAGAGGCCTGCAGCCTACCTGGCCCATTCCCTCAGCACTCGCCTGATGTCTCCCTTGAGTTCTGTGTGGCCCAGCCAGTAAGAGCACAGCTTACGTCTTCATCATTCTACCTAGCAATCTGTACTGCCCTTTGTGAGCGCAGTTTCTTATTGTGATCAGAGCCACATTGAGGACCACTCAGTAGATTGTTTGTGGTTGTGACATTTGCATATGTCAAAACACTTTTTCCTGCTTCATTTGTATTTTTGTTAGCATTTTTTTTAAATCTCTGTTTTATTGCTTTTTTTATCAACACAGATAAACAACAACATACATGACACAAGGTCGCATTATAATATCTTAGTTAAGCTAAGTGCCATGCCACATCGTGGATCGTGGATCGTGGTCTAAGCAGTACCCCCCTTCACTTAATCCACCACAGTGCTTGATACCCGCACAAGCACTAGCACCTGGCCATGGTGACACCAGTAGTGTCACCATGGCCCGGGGAAGCCAATCCCACCGACATGCGGTACATAACAAACCAAGCACGCCATATGTTTCAAGAAGGAATACCTCCAGAGATATACACCGGTCCTGCCACTCAACTAATAGTCATTAATCGACAGTATCTGGCTAGCCCAGTAGTATCATTTAGTGTCTGCTACCCAGAGCCCTCCATCGTAAGGGAACAAAACCCTCCTCCGAAAGGCAATACATGGCTGTTCACCAGCTCACAAAAATCCCATAATTTCCGACTGCATGAAGTCAAAAAAGGACCTTGGGACTTCAGAGGAAGTTTTGATGAACATAGAATGAGGGGAAAGGTAATCATTTTAAACAAAGCTCCCCTGCCAGCCATGCTGAGGGAGAAATGTAAGGTTCCATATCACATTTGACCCCAGAAACCAGCGGTGTGATATTCAACTCCCATGCCTTCTGTGGATGTAGACTAATGTATATGCCCAGGCCGTGGAGAAGTGTGGCTCACTGGTTAGAGGAGGCAGACCTGGAAGCAGAGGTCAGCCCGGGAACAGGGTTCAATTCCCGGCTCGGCGGGGTCTTGAGTCCTAAAATGTCCATGGACTCGACAATTCTTGCTCCGGTGCCTACTCGATTCACGGGTTCACACTCTGCGACTCTGGGCAATAGCTTGCTTAATCTCCACAACGGCCCCTCGCGGCGGGATGCCTGGCTTTCACCTTGCGGATACCCTGCCGGGGTTATCTCACAGGGGAATACCAGGACGGGTTCCCTAAGCAAGCGCTTAGAAACCGCTTGGTGATTTGCGCTATATAAATTCCTCTACATTAAAGTGGTCTGTGGCCCTTTTAAGCTTATTCAGTAGCTTAATATGTGCATGATCTCCCGTAACTGCCATATACAAGGATGTATTCCAGTTGACAGTCAGTCCTGACGCATCCCCATAAATTTCCAGCTTTTGCGTCAATGTAGGCCAAGAAGTCCGTAGGTTGCATATGTAAAGTATCACATTGTCAGCATAGAAAGATATTCTCTCTTCCCTGATGGTCGCTCAACGGAACTCCCAAAGCTGTGTATCTCTGCACACTCATTCAGTCAGAGGGCAACAGGCCAACCCTGCCTAGTTCCACTTCAATTGTAAAGGACAGAGACATAACTCAGTTAACCCTCCCATACGCACACGGGTCAGTATAAAGGACCGGGATGTGCCTCCGGAAGAGGGGACCGAAGTTCATGCGTTCAAGTATGCACATCATAAAAGGACCGAGTCCAAGGCTTTCTCAAAGACAAATAATGCCAGGCCTCTACATTCCCAGGTGGGCTTTGAACCTGCCACGGCATTAGAGAATCTTCTAAGGCAGTGACGTGTATTACGCCCAGGCATGAACCCATATTGGCTGTAGGACAATTAACTTGCATATCACACTGTCTAGTCTGTTGGCTTATAATTTGGTCTCTAAGTTTATCGAAGAAATCTGCCTGAAGGGTGCGGCTTTCCCGGGTTTCCAGATCACTGTGATAATACCACCTCTCAAGTCTTGGAATAGAGATCCAAGGTGATAGGCCTCCTCAGACAGTGCCAACAGTGGAGCAGTCAGATGTGATGCATAGTTTTTGAAGACCTAGACCAAAGCAAATTAGGACCAGGCTTCTTCCCCATGGGAATGAGACAAGCACCTCTATTATCTAATCTCCATTCAAGGGAGCGTCAAGTCCTTGACTGACCTTTATCAAATGTCGGGACACATTAGGTCCTCTAAGGTGAAACTATCACGCCCTGCCTTGGGGTACGTCCAAGCTTTTCACAGGAGCTTATAATGGTCTGCAAATATTGTGCAATGTGAGATGGATCTTTAAGGACATCAGGATCCCTGATCAAGGTTGGCTGGGAAGAGCGGACGAAGAGATAACAAAGCTGAGCATGTCTCCTTGATGTATGTGTGACTACAGGAGAGGCCACCCCCACCAGACCATGAAGGTAAATATAACCCAGAATAGAGAGGCAATGTGAAACAAGGGAAGGTAGAAACTACCAGTCTTTCCTCTTTTAAAACACACTAAGAAGATTTGAGATAGAGATCCTCTGAGGGACCTGAGGTATGCCCCTGACCAGATATCCACCACTTGAATTGGGCAGAAACATGTTGGCACATTTATGGATGGAAGGGGCATTGTACCCCGAAACACCCAGTGATCTCTTGATGTTATGTTAATCATACCTAACGTACCAACTAATAAAAAATAACCCTGTGGTATACCTAAAGGTATTTTTCACTTGGAACTTGATCCTTGCCTTATCCAGGTAACCAATATATCTTAAGAACTCCCTCATTAATTGAGGTTGAGTCATTTGTCACCTTATCTCATACCAGGGTAGGATGAGGTGGCCAATGATGAAGCATGCCACATTATGTGGGGGAGGCCACCTCATCCAAATATATTTAGACTTAAAACTTAAAAGTGGTTTTGCACCTAGGATAATTAACTAAGGATAGAGAAATTCCCTTCCTATTAAACATATAAACTGCACCTGCACTGTTTAGATGTTTCTTCAGGCGGGACTGCGGTGTCAAGTCCTCCTTTTCTTTCTAAGTGTGTTGATGTAATGGTCCTGTCCACCCTCTATGTTCTCTGAGCGGTGTATGTAACACTGCACCAATAGTGTGGTGTTCTCCCTGCACAAAGTGCATGTTATGTTTGATATGCATTTGACATTTGTACGAGAAAGAGATTTATGTTCTCCTTTGGTTCATTGCCTTTTGAGTCCATTGGGAGCTGGGTCCAAGTGCAAAGCACCATCTATGGAAGACTTGGGGGATAGACTGTCATTGCTGCCGTTGTAAATTACAATCAGTTTCCCAGCCTAAGTGCATTCTGCAAGCAGATGATGCCAAAGAGCTCACAAAAGCAAACATGACCTCCCACCAAACCCAAGGGTACTTACAGAAAAAGCATTCACTTTTGTAGAGGGGTTCCCACCAGTGCCTAAATACAGTAAGTTCGATGAGGGACAGGTTAGCACTAGGTGCAAATTCGGTGGATCAGTGTGTTCAAACTGCTTTACCTGAGACGTGATCAACAAAGTCACAAGGCACACAGATATTTTAAATACCCTAACATTTGTTGCCACCCACTACAAAAATATCTGCTTAGTGTGCCAAAGAAGCAGGCTTGCCAAGTGTTACACATTACCTGTTCTATTTGTGCAAATTTTCATTCCTCCCAGATCCCTGCAGAGTGGAGATTTGGTCATGAAAATTTTTCATGTTTTGGATAGCTGGATTTGGTCTTGTTGGAACTGGTTTCAGATCTGAAATGTGTTAAAGACAACAGCTCGCCAGACTCAGTCGATTTCTGTGGCTGAAAAATTATTCCGAGCTGGCCTTTTTCGCATTTTGGCTATTTAAAGATTCACTACCACCCTGGCTAGCTGATATATTTAAAGGCAGAGCTTTACAAATCAAGCTATCGACTTCAATTCAAACACCCACTGTTCACAAGTGCGGCAAATACAATGTTACTGATTGCAAATATTTCTGAGAGTATTCAATGTTTTTCTGCTAGAATGTTTTGAATGCAGTTTGCTGTGAATTGCGGCTTGAAATGGTAGTGAGTCCCTCGGGCTCCGAGGTGGCTGCCCCCCACAGCTGAATGGTACAGCTGCCCGGTCTTCAGACTTATGGGTGGCACTTAAATGTTTTCAGTGTGGATAAGTGTGACAGTTTGTTCCCTCGTGTGTTTGTATGACACTTTGACATTTTATCACTAGTAGAACTTTCTTAACATGAATAGACAAAAATCTCAGCATGCACATGGAGCAGCATAAAATTGGCTCTACCCTTATACGTCATGGGCCTCATTTATGAGGCCTTGCGTGAGTTTTGCGCTTCCGATGCGTCACTTTTTGTGACGCATCGGTGGCGTAAAACATGCCTCCTGAGGCGCACTATTTACAAAGTGACGCATCTAAGCAGATGCGTCACTTTGTAAACCCCTGCGCTACATTATACCTGCGTCAGGTATAATGTATGCAGAGGGGGCGTTCACCCGCAAAAAGCCTCGTAATAGTGACGCAGTGAAATCTATGAGATTTCACTGCGTCACTTTTAGGATGCTGTTGCGTCAAAATCTTGCGCCTGCCTCACAGCAGGCGTAAGACTGACGCAAGCCCTTTCACATGGGGCTTTCCCCATGTGAAAGGAAGCATTGCTGGAGTTGCGTCACTTTTGTGACACACCCCAGCAATGCATCACTTTTGCGCCTATATATACGTCAGAAATACTGACGTATCTGTAACTCCTTGTGACATGATGCGTCATATTATAAATATGACGCATCAATCATGTCGCAGGGAGAGCGCAGAGAAAAGTGACGCATCGCTGTTTTCACGCAGCGATGCGTCACTTTTCATAAATGAGGCCCCATGGATTTATAGTGATTGGGTTTAGTGAGCACCCTGTATAGTCAGTGTGATCTAATAATGTTAATGAATAATGGAGTTCAAATGTATTTTCTGAAGTGTTCCATAATAACATGAAGAAATTGTATAATGTGTGCATACTAATGCTAACGTTTCCTATGCTCAGCTATAGTTACACAAATGTTTTATGATTAGCAATTGGTTAACATCTATTTCACATGTAACAATGATTGTTTATTCTAAAAGTACTCATGTTACTGCATTTATTTTGTGCCCACACATGCGCATATATTCAAAGATCGGGTGCACATTAATGTTGTTCTAACTTAACAGCTTAAGCTTTGGGATCTCGATGTATAAATTGTTATTGTTAAAATTGCTTGCTAGCATGTTTCTCTTCCTCTGCAGGTGCAGACTGAAGGCTTCATTGGTTAGTGAAAGGGCATTCTGTATTTTAGCAATAGTAAGGTGCCACAGGAGACTCTTGGCAAGAAGAAGATGTGCTATCGAAGTTGGAGACAGGTTTTCAGGGCTCAGAAGGGAACGCCCAATCCCGATCAAATGTTCCAATTTGAAGGTTTGGGAGAGGAGTCGCAAGTTTCGAATTGCTACAGTGGAAGCTGGAAATGTACTGGAGATGTTGACGTTGGTTACCTTGAATACTTTGGGGCTCATTTATGAGTCCTTGTGTCACTTTTGCACCACTGGTGCGTCACTTTTTGTGACGCACCAGCAGTGTAAAAAATGTGCCTTGTTGCGCCACATTTACCAAGTGACGCATCTAGGTAGATGCGTTACTTTGTAAACCCCTGCGCTACATTATACCTGCGCCAGGTATAATGTATGCAGGGGGGGTGTTCCCACGCAAGAAAGGGTCATAGAAGTGACGCAGTGAAATTTGCCAGATTTCACTGCGCCACTTCTAGGACTAAAATGCGTCAAAATCTTACGCCTGCCTCACAGCAGGCGTAAGACGGATGCAAGCCCTTTCACAAGGGGCTTGCCCCATGGGAAAGGACACATTGCTGGGGTTGAGTCACTTTTGTGACACACTCCAGCAATGCGTCACTTTTGCGCCATACAGATACGTCAGAAATACTGACGTATCTGTAACACCTTGCGACATGATGCGTCATACAGTAAATATGACGCATCAGGTATGTCGCAAGGAGTGCGCACTGAGAAGTGACGTATCGCTGCTTTCATGCAGCGATGCGGCATTTCTCATAAATGAGGCCCTTTGTGTGTTAATTGGTGTTGCGATGTTAGTAAGAGAGCAGAGACCCTTAGGATTTCACGAGGTGCAGACTTCTTTTCTTCTCACTGTGTAGCTTTATGCTATACATTCTTAATAGTTAGAGTACTTGTACTGAAATCTCCACTATGCTGACACATTTCTTTGTCCCCCTAACTAATTAGGATTTCCATTTTTCAGTATAGTGTAGGGTAGGAAAATTTAGATTTCTTTGGTTTACCTGTGACTTGTTTTCTGAATTGTGGCAACCAAATTTTTAGTATGCTTCATATTGTTTACCTTGAATTTCCTTAGGAGATTCGCACTTGGTGATTTTAAATGTCTGCAATATGCGTCTGAGATAAATTTATATCAGCTTGTTCTTGAGTTTGTAATAAACTAAATTAACCTTCTTAGTAGTCTTGGTGTTATTGTGTGACTAAATGAGTTACACTGTTAGTTAAATATTGAAATAGAAGTTAACTCACTCTTGCTTCTCAAGCCACTATCAAGGTTCATCAGCGAAAGACTGAATGAACCTTGAAATGAAATGAAACCCATTCCTTTTATTTTGACCTTCACCTTACTAACACAGCCACAGACACTTCAAAAAGGCAAAGAGAAAAGAAATGTGAGTCAGTAATTAAAGCTTCCAGATGATGCTATCACACAGTAATGCTTCTGACCTTCCAATTTTGCTCATGATGTGCAAGTTATCACGATGCCCTGACACTCTGTGTGCCAGCCACTTAAAGTAACAGTGCTGACAGAACAAAGGGTTCTCCAGTATTAGGGGTGTCTTTCATAGATTCACATGCCTGAATCATTCCCCGTCGTCGGAGTGGGAGTCCCACGGTATATAAAAAAGCAATAATATGCTATAATAACATTGGAAAAAACCAGAAATTCCCAACCAGGAAGTAAAGTAGCCCAAGCTACAGTAGAAAAAACTTCCACACTCATGACTGCTCTAGTCATTTTGTATAGTCCAAACTACAGTCAATCAGGCGACAGCACCCACCAGAATGTTCTCCCCAGAGGCTCAGGCTATCAGATTTTCTACCGCACGTCGTGTGAAGGGAGTCTCCCTGAGCTCTGCTCAGTTCTTCTCTATTTTCCTTCTGGAATCTAGTGTTTCTTCATTATGTCTTCCAAGAAATCTTTATTCAGACCTTGCGAATCTTGTGGGAAGCTCCGGCTTTTTAAAGAAGATCCCCACAAAAAGTGCATTTATTGCCTTTATCCTGAACATCAAGTAAAGAACTGCAAGATCTGTAGAACCTTCCCTCAGAGGACCCTCAGAGACAGAGAGGGCCGCCTGCTTTTGTGGCTACACAAGCTTAAGGATTCGGATTATCCTGCCTCTGAGGTAGGCAGTATTGCTTCTGGTTCTACTACAGGCTCTAGGAAGAGAGCTGCTACTGAGGTGTTAACTTCTCCTGGGGCAAAAGTTGCTAAAAAACAACTTCCATCTAAGGGGTCTGAGAGGCCTTCCTCCTCCAAGACTACTCCCCCTGTTAAGGAAAAAGGTGGTCCATCTACGCCCCCGAGAAGTTCCACCAAGAAGTTACCGCAGACATCTGAGAAGATTGTACCTCAGATTCAGCCCCTGTCGTTGACGACTCCGTCGTCGTCGAAGATCTCCGTCGACGCTACATCTACATCGACGGTAACTTTTTCATCTCCTAAGCCACAGATGATCATGTCGACGGCATCTTCATCGCCTACGATGGTCTATGTCACTGTTAGACCTCTTTCGTCGATGGCAGAATCTTCATCTTCTGCCATCGTCGGCGCCTCGTCGACGGCTTCTCTGGAGAAATTTCCGTCAACATCATCGTCGACGCTGGCTCGACCGTCGACGAGGAAGCTACCGTCGACGGGCTCGTCGACGAGTTCCGCTCCGTCGACGACGTAGGGTCCATCGTCGACAAAGTCAATTCCGTTGACGAAGTCAATTCCGTCGACGAAGCCAATTCCGTCGACGAAGCCAAGAAGTCAATTCCGTCGACAAAGCCAATTCCGTCGACGACGTCAATTCCGTCGAAGAAGTCCATACCGTCGACGAAGCCGGCATTGTCAACGACAACAACAAAATCAACGGCATCATCACTGTCGACGACGATAACCGCACCGTCGACGACGAGTTCGTCGTCGTCTAAGGCCAAATCCAGTGCCACGAGTTCTGCAGCGGACCCACCGTCGACGCCGCAACTATCCACTTGTACTACCTTGCAGGTGTGGTCGCCATCTACGGTTTTTCAGACGCAAAAATCATCTTTGCTTCAGAGGCGTAGTTCAGCATTGACGTCATCACCACTGCATATTTCACCTCAAAGGGTACCCCTACAGCTCCCAGACAAGCTTCTTGACTCCGAAGACAGTGAGGAGGATTCTGTAATTGGGGAAACATTTGGTGCGGCTACAAGTCCTTCCGAACTAAATATTAAGCTTCAGGAATACGACCTAGAGGAACAACAGTCGTCTGAGCGGTTGACGTCCCCTGTAACAAATGTTCCTGCCACTCAGGTGCCAATTGCATTGCTCACCAACCTCCAATGCATGCTTGACGATTATTACAGGCGGTTTCCGCCATCTGAATCTACAGGCTCTCAGCCTCCTACTCCGGCGGTGGAAGCGCCTTTACCTGACTTTAGACCTCCAAGGTCTCCTCCACCGGCACCGTCTAATCAGCCAGAGGGACAACAGTCTTCTGACGAAGAAGAACAAAGAGAAGAAGGAGAGGTTGATGACATGTCCGAGTGGGATGAATATCAGGTGCAGACTCCTTCTCTGTCACCTCCGGCTGCTTCAGACTCACCACCAGTAGACGTTGGTGGTTTTCACCTTTTAATGGAACGGGCTACTAAGCGATTTCATATAGATATGGAACATACGGAGCAGGAATGTTTCCTTTATGATTTTAAGGATCAGCCTAGAAAACAAGTCAAATCTATACCTATTATAGACTTTATATCGCACGAGGGTATTAAGGTGATGTATACTCCAGCTTCCATACCCCTGGTCCTGCCACGGATTGACAAGAAATATAAGGCACCGGCGAAATCACCTGCGTGCCTTATAGGGCAACCAAAACTGGATTCAGTTATTGTTCAAGCTGCTCAGAAGAGGTCTCGGAACCCCTCATCTCCAATTGCAGCCCCACCGGACAGAGATGGTAGGCGCCTTGACGCCATTGGAAAACGTGTTTCAACGATGGCAGCTACCACGGTCTGGGCTGCTAATTCATTGGCCATCTTGGGCAGATATGACCGGCAGATGTGGTCGGATATTGCGCCATACATAGACCAGCTTCCGGAGCCCGCTAGATCTGAAGCGCAAAAGATCTTACAGGAAGGAGAAAAAATCTCATCTGAGATTATCGATTTGGCGGTGGACGTTGCCTCCACTGGTTTCAGGCAATTAGCAGGTGCTGCTGTTTTATGTAGACAGGGTTGGCTACGATATGCGTCATTCCGTCAGGAAATTCAATTGAGAGGATTGGATATGCCTTATGACGGTGATTTTCTGTTTGGCCCGCAAGTAGAAGAAGCCTTACAGACAATAAAAAAGGACACAGAAACAGCGAAATCCTTGTGCACCCTCCAATTTCGTAAACCGCCCTTTCGAGGAGCGAGAGGACGTGGATCGTCCTCTAACAGAGGTGGATACACACAGCAATCCTCCTACAGACAAGGAAATCATCGCTACCAAACACAGCGCTATCAATCTTACGGCCAACTGAGAAATAATTATTCCCAGAACAGGGGGGAAACCGGCCTACCGCGGAAAAGATAAACGTCAATGAGACTTGTCACCTGCCACCGCTACTGCCCCACTCTCAGGAAAAAGTTGGAGGACAAATATCAAAATTTTACTTAAAATGGTCATCGATAACATCGGACAGGTGGGTCCTGGACATTGTGACCAAGGGGAACAGGATTCTACTCCAGATTTTTCCTAATAAAGAAGAAATCCAGAGAATAGCGTCCGATTCTGGATCTCCGTGCCCTAAACAAATATCTGAAGAAACTAACATTCAGAATGTTATCACTACAGGAAATATTGCATCTTTTCGCAGCAGGGGACTACATGGCCACCTTGGATCTCCAAGATGCGTATTTCCACATCCCCATCTTACCTCGTCACAGAAAGTATCTGCGATTCAGAGTGGCTGGCAGGGATTATCAATTCACAGTACTTCCCTTTGTTTACAAAAGTCCTGGCCCCAGTAGCAGCTCACCTCCGGCTGGAGGGGATACAAATATTCCCATATTTAGACGACTGCCTTATCAAGGCCAGTTCATACGAAGACACAGACTACCATCTTCAACAGAGTCTAAACCTCTTTCAGTCTCTGGGCCTATCCATCAACATCAGCAAATCCCAGTTAATACCATCACAGAGACGGGCTTTCCTGGGAGCAACTTTAGTCACTCAGCTACTCCAAGCCTTCGTCTCGGATGAAAGGCAAGACAAGATACAGAATATGGCCCGGTCTCTGCTTTCAAAACAGTCAGTTTCAGTCCGACTGTTCAAGTCTTTTCTGGGGATGGTATCGTCGTGCATTCCGCTAATACCAAATTGCCGACTCAGAATGAAGCCTCTTCAGGAGGAGCTCAGCCTACAATAGCTACAGGTCTCCGGCACCTTCGAGGATCTCATCCAGATTACACCTCGCATGCGGGATTCCCTCCGCTGGTGGACACAAAGAACAAATCTACGGCAGGGTTGTGCATTCCTTCAGGATACGCCGAACTTTACACTCACCACGGACGCATCCCTCGAAGGCTGGGGAGCTCATCTTCAGGGCCTGACATTCAGCAGCAAGTGGGGCCCTCAGCAAAGGTGTTGGCACATCAACCTGTTAGAACTGAGAGCCATCTTCCTTGCACTCAAAGCATTTCGTGCAAACATCCAGGGGGCCTATGTGTTGGTGCGCACAGACAACACTACAAGCATGCACTATGTCAACAAACAAGGAGGGACAAGATCAGCTCTCTTGTCGCAGGAAGCCCAGGAGCTGTGGACATGGTCAATACGACACAAGATCAATCTCCAGGCGGTTCATGTTCCTGGAACGGAGAATGCACTGGCAGACACGCTCAGCAGGACAACAGTGTCCACTCACGAGTGGGAACTTCATCAGCAGACTGTGGATCGGCTCTTCCATCTAAGGGGTCATCCAGACCTAGACCTCTTTGCAACCAAGACCAACAGCAAATGCCGATTCTTTGCAAGATGGCATCCCCACAAAGACTCTCAGGGGAATGCATTTTCGATCGTCTGGTCTCTGATATATGCTTACGCTTTTCCACCAATACCGCTAGTTCCCAGAGTCCTGCGGAAGATGAAGAAGGAACCATGTCGGTTGATTCTCATTGCTCCCAGGTGGCCTCGCCAGTACTGGTTCACCGAGCTCCTTCTCATGTCAGAGTGCAAACCGATACAGTTGACCCCAATTCCGGACTTGCTCTCCATTCAAGATGGCCGGATTTACCATCCAGATCCAACGTCACTGAGATTAGCGGCCTGGCGCCTGAGTACCATGAGTTCGCCCATCTGAACATCCCTGCGGACTGCAAGGAAGTTCTGGCCAAGGCAAGAGCACCTGCTACCATAAAGACGTACAGTCTTAAATGGAAACGCTTTTGTGTTTGGTGTCGCTCAGCTGGCATTCATCCTTTTTCAGCTAAACCAGAAGAAATCCTGCCTTTTTTCCTCCATCTAGCGAGATCAGGATTGTCTCATGCAACCCTTAAGGTATTCCTAGCAGCGATTTCGAGATAACGACAAGATGGGAAAAATTCTCTTTATTCTACGAGAATTATACAACAATTCTTTAAAGGCCTTTTTAGAATGTTCCCTCCGGTATGTCGTCCACCTCCAGCGTGGCATCTCAACGTTGTGTTGGTGCAACTCATGCGCCACCCATTCAGACCTATCCATCGAGCAGATCTGAAATTTCTAACATGGAAGGTTTCACTGTTATTGGCCCTGACTTCTTCTAGGAGAGTCAGTGATATCCAAGCGTTCACTGTTCAGCATCCTTTCTTACAATTTACAAATGACTCTGTAGTGCTCCGCACTAATCCCAAATTCATTCCTAAGGTTCCTTCGGACTTTCATTTAAACGTACCCGTGATCTTAAAGACATTCTTTCCTAACCCACAAACACCTGCGGAAAGGGCATTGCATACTCTGGACATTAAGAGATGTCTGAAGTTTTATTTACAAAGAACATCTACATTGCGCAGATCTGATCAACTATTCATCACTTATGGTGTAATTCGTAAAGGACAGGCAGTTTCCAAGCAAACAATCGCAAGATGGATATCTGCAGCTATTGCCTTTTGCCACGCACAAGCAGGAGACCTTTACAAGCAGCTCCTAGAGCACATTCTACGAGGGCAGTGTCTTCCTCTACGGCCTTATTCGCTGGAGTCCCTCTTCAGCACATCTGCAGAGCGGCAACCTGGGCCAGTCGCCATACTTTCACCAAACACTATTGTTTGGATGCAGCCATCAAGGCCGATGCTTCAGTGGGTCGATGAGTTCTTCGAAATCTTTTCAACTAAGGTGAGCCTCTGTTTCCCACCTCCTATTACTGCTGTCAGACGCTTATTATGTCTCTATGTTGCGTATGCTTTTAATGATATGTTTATTTACATATTGAATTGCTATGTGCTGTTAATGTTGACAAGCTTAAGCTACCTGTAGCGTCTGCCAAGCACAAATATGTACTGCTATCTACTCTGATTCAGGCATGTGAATCTATGAAAGACACCCCTAATACTGGAGAAGAACAATAGTTACTTACCTGTAATCTGTGGTTCTCCAGTATTGGTGTCTTTCATAGATTCACATGCAACCTGCTCACCTCCCCTCAGAGGCTCTCAGGCTACTTTGGTTTACCATCACTCCTTGCGAGAAAATCTGACAGCCTGAGCCTCTGGGGAGAACATTCTGGTGGGTGCTGTCGCCTGATTGGCTGTAGTTTGGACTATACAAAATGACTAGGACAGTCATGAGTGTGGAAGTTTTTTCTACTGTAGCTTGGGCTACTTTACTTCCTGGTTGGGAATTTCTGGTTTTTTCCAATGTTATTATAGCATATTATTGCTTTTTTATATACCGTGGGACTCCCACTCCGACAACGGGGAATGATTCAGGCATGTGAATCTATGAAAGACACCAATACTGGAGAACCACAGATTACAGGTAAGTAACTATTGTTCATCCATTCACTGCTCTGGCACAGCCATAGGGCACTGTAATTAGCTTTCCTCAGGTCCATAGGAAGTGTCTATGCAACTGGTCTGAAGGAGTGAATCCAGCTTCCCCCTTACCCAAAAAGCCTATGTTGTGTATTAAACTATGTATTCCCTACAACTGCACTTTAGGGTATGCAGTTAGTTTCCTCATAAGTTTCTCCCAGGGAATGATGGCAGTTTCCATCCACATAAATGATATGGGCTGTGTGCAGCTAGCTCCTCTTCCTGCATTGCAAGGTGATCCTAGACCTAGCCACCACTCCCCCACCACCCCACTAGACAACAGACTTGTTGCACCTTGTGATCAACTGGTCCAACTGTTTGCTGCTGTAGTGGGGGATGAATTCTGTGCTGACACTGGGCCCTAAACATCTAATTGGTGTTATGTCAGACTTGGGGTGTTTCAATCACCTGCAGGGCTTCTAAGGCACCTTAATAATGTTGGATTCGACATGCAGTGGCAACCCAGTTTTTGGGGGAAGAAGCTGAGCCTCTAGTTAAGCACTACATACCACTTTGCTCGCTAGAGGTTTCTAACAGGTATCAAGGCAGAAAGTTACCTAACTTCAGGACACCAATGCACTTCTAATAAGCAGTGTCTCAAGCTACCTGTAGTGCATTATTCTTCGTTTAGGGTCCTGTGCAAGGCTGGGAACCTTCCGTTCCTGAGGGTTTGTCTGTTACTCATAGCTGTGGCGCCCCTTGCCTGGAAGGTCTATGGATGCAAAGGGCATCTTATTAGGTGCCCTATATCAAGCAAGTCCTACAAGTTCTACACTTACACCTACATTCTCCTAAGTCTGTACATACAGATGAAGTTGACTGCAAGTGTCAGATATTGCACACAGACGGACAAAGAAGAACATTTAATCCAAAGTTTAAAAATGCATGCGGAAGGAGGGCATTTTGTGGCAGTGTTACGACATCCGACGTATTGTGGGAGGAGAAGATACAGTAAAGTGAAAGTGTTTTACTCTATCCCTCACAAATTAAAGTTACCCCTTGTACCAGAGTTACTTTCAATGGCAAATAATAGTGAGGTGATGCAGGCTTGGAGCTCCTATGGCAATCCACCCAAGCTGTAATACAGCCTGTGTGGAGAACATGCACAGTGAATGTTTGGCCGGCCAGAGAAGGGCACTTTACAGAGTGCCCACTTCTCCTCCCCTGCTCTGAGAGCAGAGCAGCCCCACCCCGCCAAGCTGCCATTCTGCTGTAGCAGGGAAAAAAAATGATAATAACATTGAGTTATTATCATTTTAGTTTTCCTTTATTAACACTGCTTAAAAGCAGTGGGGCGACGCTCCTCCACCTTAGTGGATGAGCCGCCACTGCTTGGAGGTGAGGAATGCGGAATAGACATCATGTAGGCAGGCTTCATCAGAATTATCTTCCCAAGAAAACTCAGGGACAACTGGGGCCATAATACACAAAAGGCGCATTTTATTTGTTTGCGCCGGGTGCACCTTCTAAAAAGTGCACCCAGCACAAACAATGAAAATGTGCCGTATTGTAATGACCACAAATAAAAGTACAACTTCTTGACGATCGGTTGTCATTATGGCTACGATCACACTATGACAATTTGGCGACGATTATTTGGAAAGGAACCACGCCATGGCTAGACAATTTTTAAGAGACAAATTCCGGAACTTGATTACCGGAACTTTGTGACAGTGCAGACACAAGCCGTGTCGGAGGTTGTCAGAACTACGTTCACTGTACTGTAATTATATTTTGCTTTACAGGTGAGTTTGACAGTGGTCCTAAGCGTTCAGAACTTTGTATCTGTGCAGACACAAACCGTGTCGGAGGTTGTCCAAACTACGTTCAGGGCACTGTAATTACATTTCATTTTAAGAGCGAGTCTGACAGCAGTCCTGAAGGCACAAAATAAGTGTGAATGAGCAATAGTGCTGTGCCATAATTTATATCACCAATGTTTATTTATTAGTTGGAGACTTACCGTTGATGCTGGTAGAACTTGCATGTGAAGGTGCTTGTCATTTTGCTCATCACAAGCTCACACGCGCACATCGTTTCCTGAGGGCAAAGACACACACAGGGACACAGAGCGAATGGTATCCAATGTTTTGTGACGTCTAGGCGGCCATATTGGGTCAGGGTGAAGTATTTGCCACCTTATACATGTTATGTGCTTTCTTCAGTGATCGGTGATAAGCAAGCCAACTGTATTTACTAAATTTGGCTTTGTGATACAAGTATAACTTGATCATTATTCATTATTGCATGTTGCAAATATATCACAGCTGCATTTATATTTGGCATGTTTAACCCAACTGCTGCTGTGACACGCACACATGTAGTCTCAGATGTACATGTCAAAACTAGAGTGACACGTACACTCAACTACACCAGCGTGTCAATTCCAGTTTTAATGCCAACAGTGACACGCACACTAAAATTACTTTGTTGGTCTTTATTGAGTTACTTTATTTTTATTTTTTATTTTCTTGTTTTTGTGCTCACACAGCTTTTGGCTAAACCAAAAGTGAACGTATTGTGAAATGTTTTTTAGTATCTATGAATATCTTGTTGTCAATCAACAGCTGGCCGGAAGTAATAAGTATATGCATATTATTTCAATTTCATTCTTGTCTTTATTTGTTTTGAATAACCAAAATGCAATCTGTAACTGCACCTCCCCCTTTTTACAGTCCCTGGGCGAGCCACCTATCAAATGGAAGACTTGGTTCAGTGCTTTCACAAAATATATGGGGGCAATAGATGGGAAATGATATTGCCTGGAAAGAAAGAGGTTTCTATTAGAACATAATTTAGGTTGCGAGGACAAGCAGTATATGAACATCTACCACTTTCCATGAAGGATTGGATGAAGAAGAGGAACTTGAAAAGTATCACATGGCAATAATGAAATTAGAAAAACTGTTTGATGTTCAACCTAGCTTAATTGTTAACAGGCATAAGTTCTTTACTAGAGAACAGCACTAGGAGGAATCAATAGATTCATACGTAGTAGCATTATGAATACTTGCAGCAGATTGTGAATATGAGGATTTTACTAACCAAAGAGAGAAAATTGTGCTCAGGTGTTGGGACAAAAATATTCAGGAAAAATTACTGACTTATAAAAATCCATCATTAGTGTAGACAATTTAAATTGTCAAAACGATTGAACTTTCACACAAGGTGTTGAGAAAAGTAGTAAACAAAGAAGGTGCTAGGGTGCATGTGGTTACCGATGGTGGTATGAAAGATGAACATGGTAGTAAATCTGTTTATCAAAAGAGGAAGTATGAATCTCCTAAGAATTAATTTCAGAAACGGGATCAAAATAATTGTTTCAAACTAAAGAACATATGTTTTAGGTGTGGGTACCCTCAACATTCACCAAAGGGTAAACCTTGTCCAACAAAGAATGTGGTGTGTAAATGTTGTGGGAAAATAGACCATTTTGCCAAAGTGTGGCAGTCTACAAACAACAAAGTTAATGCAGTGGTTGAATTTGATGAAGACATGTTCCACCCTACAGAAATATCAAAAGATTTAGTGCTAGTGGTAACTGATCAAGAAGAATCTGACTGCAGGGATCCCTACACTGATATCAGGGTGGATGACAAAGTTTTAAAATTATTAGTTGAGTCTGGTGCAAAGATGACTATCGTCACTGATGCTTTGTTCAAAGATAATTGGAACAACAAAGAATTAATGCCACCAGACAGATGTCCAGTGTCATATGATGGGAAACGGATAGATTTGTTAGGTTAATTTGAGACCATGTTGCAGTTCAAATAGAAAGTCATTGTAGGGAAAGTATATGTTGCCAAGAAAGGACTTAAGACCCTGGGATGGTACCATCAAGGTCTATTTGGCATGATCTTAAGGCCAGGCAAGGAAGTTCGTGTTTCATTAATTAGAGAGCAGGAGTCAGAAACAAAGAGCATTTGGATCAATACATTTCCATAAGACTTTTAAGGGAAGCTAGGTAGAATTAAGGAATTCCAACACAGAATTAAGGCTCATGAGATTGTGGTACCTGTCAAGCACAAATTGGGCTGTACCTTTTAGCGTCAGAGAAGAGATGGCCAATATGCTTGAGAAAATGTGCATTGAAGGGGGTATTGAGCCGGTAGAATCGTTCTTGTGGCTACCTCCTCTGGTTATAGCCCGCAAGAAGACCTGTGATTTGAGGATCTGCATTGATTTGAGGACCTTAAACAAGTCCATCTTGGTGGATTCCCATCCTTTGCCTAGAATAGATGAATAGATGACATTTTGACAAGTTATGCAGGGGGAAGTGTGTTCAGCAAGATTGATTTAGCCTCTGCTTATCCTCAAGTGGAGTTCGAGCAGTCTTGCAGGCACCTTACAGCTTTTATTTCCCTGGTGGTTACATTTCAGTTTCAGCATATGCTATTTGGTGTGGCTTCAGCAGCTTCTGTTTTTCAATATATAATGGAGTCAGTTTTAAAAGGGGTTGATAGGGTTGTCGTATTTCAGGATGGCATACTGATTGCGGCAATAAACGGAAAACAACCATTACAACACAGTCATTACAATGCACTACCTTTACAACACAGCTGTTCCAACGCAGCTACCTCTACATCGCATGCCATTACAATGCATGCCATTATAACGCATGCCATTACAATGCTTGTCACTACAACGCATACCATTACAACGCATACCATTACAACACATGCCATTACAACGCATTATAAGATAAGTAATGGTGATGTTTTAGTTTTGTAAATGTAAATGTAAATGTAGTATACTTGTAAAGCGCACAGCTGCCCCAGCAACGGGGCGTCCCGGCGCTGTATAACTCTGGGGAACCCGTCCTGGCTTTCCCTGTGAGATGGTCCCTTGCTGGGAGTCCCCAAGGTGGAGCCAGGCATCCCCGGAATTGGTGAGGCCGTTGTGGAGATTAGGCAAGCTAATGCCCAGAGTTGCCGAGTGGAACCCCTGATTAGAGTAAGCACCGAAGCGAGAATTATCGAGTCCGCTGACCAAGGTCCACGACCCTGCCGCGTCGGGAATTGAACCCTGGTCCCGGGCTGACTTCTGCTCTCAGGCCTGCCGCCTCTAACCAGTGAGCCACACTACTCCACACTACTACTTTTAGGGTGACTATGGGTTTTGGGGTACATGGGGATAGTATTTTTACCCCTACACTATCCAAAACCTACCCTACTGATGCACTCACTGGAGTGGGAATAGTAATGTTTACCCCTATGCTATCCAGCACTTACCCTACTGTTGCATTCACTGGAGTGGGAATAGTAATTTTTATTCCTACACTATCAAACACTTACCCCACTGTTGCCGTAAAAGTATTAAGTGTTGTAATGGTATGCGTTGTAATGGTATGCGTTGTAATGGTAGTTTCTAAAAATGTGTTTTAATGGCATGCTTTGTTAAATCATGCATTGTAATGGTAGTTGTGATGCAAAAACCACGTTATAAAGGCGTGTGTTGTAATTGTTTTCATTGTAACGTCATATATTCCAATAAACTTACAGGAATATGATCAAATAATGTGTACAGTGTTGGAAATGTTACTGCAAGCAGGCATAGTTGGCAATCTAAGTAAGTGTGAGTTTACTAAATCTAGTATTGGCTATTTGGGACATGTAGTTTCTAAAAAAAAAAAGGGTAGAACTGCGCAAAGGTCTGGTGAATGCCATCACCAAATCCCCAGACTCAACAAGCATTTGCAATGTAATAGGTCTCGCATTAGGAAAGTTTGAGCTATTGGTATTGTAACTGACACATTTTTTATTTAGTTATGTGTTGGTTATGAAAATAGTGAAATGAATAGCTTTGTCATTTACAATGCCAATAGTTATAACTTTCGCAAATGTGATACCTATAGCATTTGTAATGCAATATGTGTTGTATTTACGTGACTTAGATGTATTGATATTACAAATAACCATGGCTTTTCAAAATTGTCACCAAAACTAGTCGAAACAAGCTGTGGCGGAGGAATGTCAGAATTCTTGACGGGGCGGGAAGGAAAGTGAAAGTGCGTGTGCTGTACCAACGGTTTCTCTGCTGAAGGGAGACAGGAGGTGGCACGCGCTGACAGGAGATGTGCACTCCGTACGTGTGCACATCTCCTGTCCGCCCATGCCACCTCCTGTCTCCCTTCCAACACCAAAGCGGCAGCAATATTCTAGCTAGCGAACCAGCTTGCGCTGCGTTTGTAGCGAGACCTAAAAAGCACACATGGCGCCAATGAGACGGCAGCCTAGGTCTAGGGTTGATAGCTGTAAAACCCTCAATTGTTAAACAACAAAGCAGGAAGCTAATTAACGCGGCTTGACGCCAGGCGCCAGCTAAACACGTGCTGTTGTTTAACACTGGATGTTAGCGCATCTTTATGAGCACGTTCACAAGTTAACCACTAAGTCAGGCACCACAAAGCAGCAGTCTTGGCAACCATGGAGCACATTAATCTCCAGATTTGTACATGCCAGTGTTGACATAATACAGAGCTAATATAGATTTGTTCTCACAAATCCATAATAAGATTGAAAGCACTAAAAGCAAATATGACCTTCTTGCAGCAGGAGAATTGTTTATGCCTTTTAATAGAGGCCTTATACCCGATGGATCAATTGTTTTTTTTAAAGCAATATTAACAACTGCATTATATTACAAGATACACAAAGAAGACAGCTGAACGATGTTAACGGCTCGAATTGCAAAAGCAAACTTTACTACTGCAGGCACTGCAAAGGTGGCAGTTTTTGTAGAGAGGGAAAGTGCATGCCAGTATTGGTATAAGTTATAGCTAATATACAAAGGCATATACCCGGTGGATTAGCAGTTTGCTGATAAGTAAAAAAGGGCCACGGTGTTTTGTTATGTGATAGTAGTAATGGAGAGGATATAGCGAAATCCACAGTGTGGTAGTGTGATGGCGGAGATAGAGCTGATGGTGCACTATTGTAGTGTGATAGTAGTGATGGCGGGGATAGAGCTGAGGTTACGGTATTGTAGTTTGATGGCAGTACTGGCGGGGATAGAGCTGAGGGGCATGGTGTGGTAGTGCGATAGTAGTGATGGCGGGGATAGAGCTGAGGGTACGGTATTGTAGTGTGATAGCAGTGATGTCAGAGATGGATCACTGAAATAATATCGACTGCCAGAATATCGACTACCCAAAATATCGAGGAAAAAATATCTACAGACAAAATATCGAGTTTGTATATACAAACAGGTAAGTACAAAAATATCGAGTACAAAATATCGTTTACAAAAATATAGATGTAAAAAATATCGACTTTATTAAAAACAGAGTTAAATTAAATTTAAATTTAAAATTAATTACTAAAATATACTTACAAAGACTTAAATTAAATTATAATAAATAAATATTTAATAAAAGTTATAAAAAAAATGTAACAATCATATTTATTAAAACATATATATATATTAACATAATATAATTAACTAATATCCAATTTTATTTACGTACAATAGCAAAATGTAAAATATACTATTCCCACTCCAGTGGGTGCAACAGTAGGGAAAGCGTTGGATAGCGTAGGGGTAAAAAATACTATTCCCACTCCAGTGGGTGCAACAGTAGGGAAAGCGTTGGATAGCGTAGGGGTAAAAAATACTATTCCCACTCCAGTGGGTGCAACAGTAGGGAAAGTATTGGATAGCGTAGGGGTTAAAATTACTATTCCCACTCCAGTGGGTGCAACAGTAGGGAAAGCGTTGGATAGCGTAGGAGTTAAAATTACTATTCCCACTCCAGAGAGTGCAACAGTAGGGAAAGCGTTGGATAGCGTAGGGGTAAAAATTACTATTCCCACTCCAGTGGGTGCAACAGTAGGGAAAGCGTTGGATAGCGTAGGGGTTTAAATTACTATTCCCACTCCAAAGACTGCAACAGTAGGGAAAGCGTTGGATAGCGTAGGGGTTTAAATTATTATTCCCACTCCAAAGAGTGCAACAGTAGGGAAAGCATTGGATAGCGTAGCGGTAAAAATTACTATTCCCACTCCAGTGGGTGCAACAGTAGGGAAAGCGTTGGATAGCGTAGGGGTAAAAATTACTATTCCCACTCCAGTGGGTGCAACAGTAGGGAAAGCGTTGGATAGCGTAGGGGTAAAAATTACTATTCCCACTCCAGTGGGTGCAACAGTAGGGAAAGCGTTGGATAGCGTAGGGGTTAAAATTACTATTCCCACTCCAGTGAGTGCAACAGTAGGGAAAGTGTTGGATAGCGTAGGGGTAAAAATTACTATTCCCACTCCAAAGAGTGCAACAGCAGGGAAAGCGTTGGATAGCGTAGGGGTTTAAATTACTATTCCCACTCCAAAGAGTGCAGCAGTAGGGAAAGCATTGGATAGCATAGAGGTAAAAATTACTATTCCCACTCCAGTAGGTGCAACAGTAGGGAAAGCGTTAGATAGCGTAGGGGTAGAAATTACTATTCCCACTCCAGTGGGTGCAAAAGTAGGGAAAGCGTTGGATAGCGTAGGGGTAAAAATTAGTATTCCAACTCCAGTGGGTGCAACAGTAGGGAAAGCGTTGGATAGCATAGGGGTAAAAATTACTATTCCCACTCCAGTGGGTGCAACAGTAGGGAAAGTGTTGGATAGCGTAGGGGTAAAAATTACTATTCCCACTCCAGTGGGTGCAACAGTAGGGAAAGCGTTGGATAGCGTAGGGGTTAAAATTACTATTCCCACTCCAGTGGGTGCAACAGTAGGGAAAGCGTTGGATAGCGTAGGGGTAAAAATTACTATTCCCACTCCAGTGGGTGCAACAGTAGGGAAAGCGTTGGATAGCGTAGGGGTAAAAATTACTATTCCCACTCCAGTGGGTGCAACAGTAGGGAAAGCGTTGGATAGCGTAGGGTAAAAATTTAATTAAAAGTAATTATGAATTTAATATAATATAATAATTGATCAATTAAAATGATAAATTAAATTTAATTAGCAATTCTAATTTAATTAATTACCCATAAATTAAATAATTAACAATGAATTCTACAACAATACCAATAAATATGTTTGCATTTTTTATTAATAATAAATAAATTACTTCCCACCCAATTCCCCTATAAACACACAACCCACTACAGAAAATAAATTAGAAAAATTAACATAATTAACAATTAGTCAATAAATTTAAATTAATTGCCAATTAAATTTAAATTAATTACCAAATAAAAATGAATTAACAAAAAATTAAAAATGTATAACAATAAATAAATTTACATATTTAATTTATTATTATTAAATTACTTCCCACCCAATTCCCCTATAAACCCACAACCCGCTACAGAAAATAAATAAGAAAAATTAACATAATTAACAATTAATAAATTAATTACAATTAATTGCCAATTAAATTTTAATTAATTACCAATTAAAAATTAATGAACAAATAATTAAAAATGTATAACAATAAATTAATGTACATATTTAATTAATTATTATTAAATTACTTCCCACCCTATTCCCCTATAAACCCACAACCCGCTACAGAATTAAATAACAAAAAAAATTTAAAAATACAAATTTCATTAATTATTATTTATAACATAAATACACACTTTTCACACATATAATAACATAAAACACACTATAAAAAATTCTATATTATTAAAAATTAGATAATTTTAATAACCTATATTATATACTTTGATATTTTAACTGTCTATATTTTTAACAGTCGATATTACTTTACTTACATTAAAAACGATATTTTTGCTGTCTATTTTCTGTCCAGTCGATATTTTGTCCTGTCGATATTAAAAACTCGATATTATGTCCAGTCGATATTTGGGAGTCGATATTTTGACTGTGCACCGTCAGGGATACAGCTGAGGGGCACAGTGTTGTAGTGTGATAGCAGTGATGTCGGAGATACAGCTGAGGGGCACAGTGTTGTAGTGTGATGGCGGGGATAAAGCAAAGGGACACGGTGTTGTAGTGTGACAGCAGTGATGGTGGAGGTAGAGGGGAAGAGCACAATGTTGTAGTGTGAAAGCAGTGATAGCGGGGATAGAGTGGAGGGGCACGGCATTTTGTTATGCGATAGTAGTAATGGCGAGGATACAACGGAGGGCCCTGTGTTGTAGTATGATAGCAGTGATCACAGGGATAGAGCCAAGGGGCACGGTGTAGTAGTGTGATAGCAGTGATGGCAGGGATAGAGCTGAGGGGCACGGTGTTTTGTTATGTGATAGTAGTAATGGCGAGGATACAGCTGAGGGGCACGATGTGGTAGTGTGATAGCAGCGATGGCGGAGATACAGCGGAGGGCAACGTGTTTTGTTTTATGATAGTAGTAATGGAAAGGATACAGCGGAGGGCACGGTGTTGTAGTGCGATAGCAGCGTTGGCGGGGATATAGCCGAGGGGCACGGTGTAGTAGTGTGATAGCAGTGATGGCGGAGATACAGCGGAGGGCACGGTGTTGTAGTGCGATAGCAGCGTTGGCAGGGATATAGCCGAGGGGCACGGTGTTGTACTATGATAGCAGTGATGGTGGGGATAGAGCAGTAGGGCACGGTGTTGTACTATGATAGCAGTGATGGTGGGGATAGAGCAGTAGGGCACGGTGTTTTAGTATGATAGCAGTGATGGCGACGATAGAGCAATATCTCCAAACATAATACAGAACAAATTAATAAACGTTCACACAATTTCACTATAAGCCTGTGCGGTTTTTATTTGGTACACGCTATTGCCACGCGAGTTTTTTAGCAGTGGCTTATACGTCACTCCTTGTAATATCAGCTGAGTATCTGTGGCAGACGGGGGCTTTGGAAGATGGGGGGAGCCACTGGTGTCCTTCATTTGCCTGTGCAACACGGTGGGGGTTAGGCATGGCGCTAGTGGGGGTTCGGTTCTGGGCGCACGAGGTGCAGGAGAGGGATGGATATTGTGCCTGCAGCTGCAGAGTTTGTTCCTGTCTTGGTGCACAGGGAGGGCGCGCCTTGAAGGACACCACAAGCACTAGCAATACCTACAACACTGTAAATTGGCTAATTGTATTAATAAACTAGACAAAATGAAGCTTTAACATATCACATGTACACTATTGGGAGTTGTAAAGACCACAATTATTAAAAAACAACAAAGCAGGAAGCTAATTAACGCGGCTTGCCGCCAGGTGCCAGCTAAACACGTGCTGTTGTTTAACACTAGATGCTAGCACCTCTTTATGAGCATGTTCACAAGTTAACTACTACGGCAGGCACCACAAAGCAGCAGTCTTGGCAACCACGGAGCACATTAATCTCCATATTTGTACATGCCAGTGTAGTTATAATACAGAGCTAAGAGTAGAGCAAAGGGGCACAATGTCATGGTGTAATAGTAGTGATGGCGGAGGTACAGCGGCGAGCACGGTGTTGTAGTGTAATAGCAGTGATGGCGGGGGTAGAGCGAAGAGGCACTGTGTTGTAGCGTAATAGCAGTGATAACGGGGACACAGCAGAGGGGCACGTGGTCATAGTGTGATAGCAGTGACAGTGGGAATACAGCGGAGGGACATGGGGCCTCATTTATAAAAAGTGACGCATTGCTGCGTGAAAACAGCGATGCATCACTTTTCACTGCGCTCTCCCTGCGACATGATTGATGCGTCATATTTATAATATGACGCATCATGTCGCAAGGAGTTACAGGTACGTTTTGTAATGTTCCTATTAAATTGAATTGTATTTTTTTTAGAGACATGTAAACTTTGTTTAGAAAATTTGTTTGGGGTGGGAAAGCACCAAGGGTGAAGCTGTCCGTAATTCAACTTCCAACTGAACAGGGGGGACTGGCTCTGCCACATGTTAAAACGTATTATGATGCAGTCATTATTGATATAATGGCAGGCCTGATAGGTGCAAAAAACATTCGTTATTGCTTCTTCTTAGACAAAATGCTACAGGAGGCTGAATCCCAAGTCCAGGTATTTTTAAAAACTGCAAAGCTCCCAAAAAGGACACGATATAAGACTCGGAAAGACTACTTATTCAGAGTGCAGTCCTTTTTTAAGAAAAACCTTGGCTCCTCTGCCTCTAAGTTTTTGAGCTTACGAGAGTGTACTTGTTTAGGCCTGCAAATCAGAAATAGCCATATAATAAATTGGGAGAATTTGGGATTTAGGGAGTTAAGGCATTTTATCATCCATAATAGCATTATTACATGGCAAGAAGTATTGGCCAGAGTATGTAATTCTGACAGACCCATTTTTCTTGAATATTACCAAATTGTTCATTTTCTAAGGAAAGATATAGGTGGCTTACTAGATTCAACGAACGAGATGGCAACACTTTTGTACGAGTCTAAAATCAGCGGGATAGGAAACTGGTACAAGAAGCTTCACTACGAGGGGCAAGCCGCTATGATAGATTGTCAGCTAGTCAAAATAGACACCCTAACACAATGTAATTTTACACATAAAGACTGGGAAACTTTAAGTGTGTTGGGCTATAAATCGTTGCGTGCTGCCAATTTTAAGAGAATGGCTTTCTTGTCCCGCTGGTTGGCATATTGGACTCCGGAGGCACTTGGGAAGAGGTTCCCTGAGGTAGTGAATAAGTGCTTCAGATGCCAAGCTGAGAGCCAGGGTGGTTGGCTTCATATTGTTTTCACTTGTCCCCAGCTTACATCTTTTTGGGAAGCCATTTTCGCAGATTTAGAGGTGGCTCTGGGTGGTAAAAAACTTCTTCTGACACCAGAGTGGGCTCTATTTGGGATTAGTAAGGACAGAGGGTTTCTTTAAAATACTGAGGAAACATTTGTATTTATTTCTTGTGTCATTGCTCGCTCCCTAATTCTCCAAAATTGGAAAACCAAGGAAGTTCCATCACATTTGAAATGGCTTAATAAAATGAGGAGGTCAAGGAGTTTTGAAAAAGCTTTTGCTATGAGGGTGGGTGCAGTCAGGAGATTTGAAAATAACTGGAAATACCTGGAGACTCTTGAGGTTACGAGGGAGTTAAACTAAATAAGCTAAATATCTCAGATTAATGTTGATATTAAGTTAAAATATACGCTAGCAGTCCTAAGTTTTTGACTGGTTCAATTGATAAGCTATTAAATGTCCTTTCTTTGGCGTGTTTTGCACTATTTGAAAATTCGAATGCACTGGCACTTTTTGTCTTCGTTTGAAGTGTACTGTAATTGCATTTGCACTTTAGGATTGAACTTGCGTATTTTGCACATTGCTTGTAAATTGATAATGTATTTATACTCTATAACTTGACTGCTAACGGACTAAATTCAGCTGAAGAGCTTCCCCTCGTCTCTGTTTTTAATATGAAGAAGCTTTTTTTTTCGTTTCTTTTTTGTATTTTGTATTTCATTTTCTTTGTTTAAAAATTCCATTGTTTGTATTGTACCTTACCTGTGCTCTGCTCAATAAAAAAAAAAAATTAAAAAAAAAAGACAATAGAAGTTCTTGTGCTTTGCTCAGTCCCCACCGTGCACACGATCGGGGGGGGGGGTAGGGCTGCCTAGTTGAACTGGCAGTGAAAGGGCTCTTCCTGGAGGACGAGGAAGGAAACAAGAAAGTCAATGGAGACTCCCGATTTGGATAACAAAGCATACAGCTTTCATGACAATTCTGTTTATTTGAGAAATCCTTTGTATAAAGAGTAAAATAATATATTTGAAACCTGTTTACTTCTAATACACCCCCAAAGAGAATCTTTAAA
Organism: Lissotriton helveticus; assembly: GCF_964261635.1. Taxonomy (NCBI): domain Eukaryota; kingdom Metazoa; phylum Chordata; class Amphibia; order Caudata; family Salamandridae; genus Lissotriton; species Lissotriton helveticus. The sequence goes on from NC_136065.1 coordinate 2,062,107,924, forward strand.
GCCACTAAAACGCCATTTTGCAAAGTGAAAAGGAACATGGTACGTAATAAAACAAAAAAAATTCAGAGGATATTTACAAAATGGCACTACATCGACTGGATAATGGGGTCCTTGGCGCAGAATGCAAGGACACAGGACTGACAGCGCGGTTAAGTTTAACCAACACAAATGTCTTGAAGGTATTCTTAAAAAGAACACACCTATCAGAATAAATGACGAATTACCTATAAATATGCATGCCTCCAGGCCGAGGGTGTGAAAGAGTTGGCCTGGGGCCGACTGTCTGAAAACGGAGCCATTGAGGCCAACGTTGAGCAGGAGTCCGGTGCAGACACCCGGTGATCCCGGCGGATTAACCAATTAAAGTGGGGGTCGCTGCAACGCCTTGGTTGACCTGAACTGACCGATTCCACCTCGTGGCTTTCTTTCCCAAAGTTTTATGGTGGTTTTATTGTGACCGTTTTCTAATTACTTCTTTTCCGGTACGGTTCTTGTGCTGACAGGAACCTACCTGCCTGTACTATTTTGGTGCGTGCGAGTGTTTTTTAGGGCGGAGGGCGAAAGAGATGAATGTGCGTGTGAGAACACGTCTTGCTCTCTTGCAAAGCGATCTAACGCCATTGGGTCAAGTCTGCGCTATAGAAGATTGCAAATGTGATGCGTGTGTTATACAGAGAAGTTTGATAACACGTCTTGCTCTAACGCCATTGGGCCAAGTCTGCGCTACAGAAGACTGCAAATAATAACAAGGGGTCTGCGGGCGGGAGTAAAGAGATGGGACAGCGGGCGGGCGGGAGTAAAGAGATAGCAGACAACGGGTGCACTAGCGGGAGTAAAGAGATGGGACCACGGGCGGGCGGGAGTAAAGAGATGGGGACAAGGGGTGTAAGGGCGGGAGTAAAGAGATGGGACAGCGGGCGGGCGGGCGGGAGTAAAGAGATAGCGGACAACGGGTGCACGGGTGGGAATAAAGAGATGGGACAACGGGCGGGCGGGAGTAAAGAGATAGCAGACAAGGGGTGCACGGGTGGGAGTAAAGAGACGGGAAAAGGGTCGGGAGTAAAGAGATAAAGAGATGGGGACAAGGGGTGCACGAGCGGGAGTAAAGAGATGGGACAACGGGCGGGCGGGAGTAAAGAGATAGCGGACAACGGGTGCACGGGCGGGAATAGAGAGATGGGACAACGGGCGGGCGGGAGTAAAGAGATAGCAGACAAGGGGTGCACGGGTGGGAGTAAAGAGACGGGAAAACGGATGGGAGTAAAGAGATAAAGAGATGGGGACAAGGGGTGCACGGGCGGGAGTAAAGAGATGGGACAACAGGCAGGCGGGAGTGAAGAGATGGGGACAAGAGTTGTGCGGGCGGGAGTAAAGAGATGGGGACGACGGGTGTGCGGGTGGGAGTAAAGAGATGGGGATGAGGGGTGTGCGGGTGGGAGTAAAGAGATGGGGACAAGGGGTGTGCGGGCGGGAATGAAGAGATAGCGGACAACGTTGTATGGAAAACAAGCGGAAGGCATAGCAGGCTTGTTCCCCTGGTTGGGTGTTGTCGCAGCAGGCATAGACAAACAAGGCAGCGCTGGGAGGGGGGCTGGGAACGAAGGAAGGAGAAATGCGAGTCACGGCCGCCACGAAGTCTGAAGCAGTGGGCGGGGAAGCAGATCCCTTTGAAGCTCTCGGAGGCAGGAGCAAATGGTAAGGGGAGGAGAAATGCTGCTGGAAGGCACTGCGCACGCTGGGGAAGCCTGTGGGAGGGAGGGCTGATGGCTGGCTTTGAGGTGGGGAAATGCACGTGCTTGTGGTCACGTGATTTCACGTGAACTGTTGAAAATCCGCACTCGCGATCCGGATGGTTTAACTTTCTGGTTTCACCGCAATAGGTCTCTCTGCGAGACCTAAAAAGCAGAGAGCAGATTTAATCCTTTTTGGGTGTTTGTGAATTCTATGGCAAATTCATAAACTTTTTTGCAGATAAAACGGAAAACATCAGGAAGTTGCTTAAGAAAAATGTGGTGTTTCAGTGGGATGGAAGTTGCCAGGCAGATTGTAACAGGTTGAGAGAAGAAATAGGGTTTGCATGGATACTGGTGCCCTATGATCCTTCTGTCCAATGCATTATTATTGTTGATGAAAGTAACAGTGGTTTGCGTGCAATGTTGTCTCAAAAATATGGCCACATAAAGAGGATGATAGAATTTGCATCCCGGGCATTAAGGGAGAATGAGAAAAAAAATCAGTCATTGAAAAAGAGCTTTTCACATGTTGTTGGGCTGTCCAGAGATTCAAAAGTTTCATTTGGGATAGGAAGTTTCACTTGGTTACAGATCATAAACCATTAGTTGGCATTCTTGGGGAGGATATAATCCGAGATCTCAAATCAAGAATAGCCAGATTGAGTGCCAAATTGTGTTGACATACAGCATATTCCTGGTGGTAAAAACATCAGAGCTGGGTATTTGTCTATATCATCATTAATGCACAAGGGTGGTGACACAGTGGAGGAAGATGAGGAGTGTCTGATTGCCGCTATTGATGCGTGCAATAAGGGGACCTGTGAATACAGTGGATACGTGGTTTGGAGAAGGATGAAGTTTTGAAAATGGTTCAGAATTATATTGGGAGAAGTTGGCCTAAGGAAAAGTCTTTGCCATATGATCTGCAACCATATTTTACAATTGCAGATGAGTTGAGCATAGAAAGGGAAAGCATTGTTTGGAGGGGAGGTAAGTTTAATCCACCTATTTCATTAAGGTCCAGGATTATTCAGGCTGGTCATGATGGACATTTAGGCCAAACCATTACTAAAAGGAAAATACGTTCTGTGTATTGGTAGCCCAGCATGTGCAATGAAATAGAACAAACTGTGAGTGTGTGATTTGTGCTACCAGTGACAAATATTTGAAAACTCTTACTCCTCCACTCCATCCTGTGGTATTGCCGGACAGATGGCAGTGGATTTCATAGAATCTTTTGATTCACACTCAATTAAGCAGAAGTATGCCATCGTATTATTACAGCTGATGGTGGGAAGTAGAGTTTGTTCAGGAACCAACAACAGCCACAATGATATCATTTTTCAACAAGAGTTTTGTGCGTGAAGGTCTGCCTAGAGAGTTGGTATCTGATAATGTGGTACAATTTGTACAGAGAGAAATGTGAGAAATTATTTAGAAAGAACAGGAATAGTGCATAAAACACTTGCACTATATCACCCTCAAGCCTACGGTTTGGTTGAGAAGATGAACCAAACATTAGTTGAGTGTGTGCAATGAAAAACAAAACCGATGTAAGGTTGAAGGTAGATAGTATGTTGTTTTCTCATCGTACTTGCCCTAACACTAGTACTGGTAAGTCACCTTTTGAAGTCATGAGAAGTCGGGGCTGCTGGTAGAATGTTTACAGCTTGGTTAAGAGAATTTCAAGCCCTATCTGTTCATGAAAGGGATATGGATAGAGATATTCATCACAAAGTTGAAGTCATGCAAACAAAGAAGAAGGAATCGTTTGACAAGAAGCATGGTGTTGGTACGGTCAATGACAAAATTTGTGCTGGAAACTGGGTTTGTGTTAAAGAACCTGTTAATGTTCCAAAAGGTTATTCGAAGTTTAGAGAGTCAGTCAGAGTGGAAGCAATGAATGGTTGTGTGCTCAAAAACAAACGGCATGAATGGTGGAATGTGTCTAGAGGTGTAAAGGTCGACCACAATACTGATCGCCATCATCCCAGCGAGGGTTTAGTCAGTGTACCTTCTTGAAATGGATGTCTTGGAAAATTCCAGGAATATGTCAGGGTTAAAAGAATTGTCAAGAACCAGCAAGGTTCAGAGATTAAAGTGTTGTCCTACATTCATTTGAATAAGTATGTAAAGTGTATATTATGTTCTGTTGATGTCATTCTTTTTTTTGGTTGTTTATCTTTAAACATTAAGTAGTGAATTGTTTTTTGTTGCTGCATGCCAAATTTGTACATCTATATATATATAAAAACGAATGTATGTCTGTCTGTCTGTTTGTCCTTTATGCATTACTACACCATTCATCCGATCGCCATGAAACTTTGGGAAGTTGCTGAGTACACTCCTGCAAAGGTTGCTGGCATACATTTTTTTTAAAATATCGGCCCCCCCCAGGGCCCTCATAATCTTTTGAATACTGATGTACGCACCAGACGGAAAAACAACAAATCGTGTATCCTCAAGCACTCGAATAAATAAATAGAATTAAAACACCATTCATGTGATCGCCATGAAACTTTGGGAGGGTGTTGAGTACACTCCTGCAAAGGTTTCTGGCATCAACATTTTTTAAATATCGGACCCCCAGGGCCCTCATAATCTTTCGAATACTGATGTACGCACAAGACGGAAAAATAAAAAATCGTGTATCCACAAGCACTTGAATAAATAAATAAAATTAAAACAGCATTCATCCGATCGCCAGGAAACTTTAAGAAGTTGTTGAGTAAACTCCCGCGAAGGTTTCTGGCATAAAAGGTTTTAAATATCGGCCCTCCAGGGCCCTTATAATCTTTCGAATACTGATGTATGCACTAGACGGAAAAACAAAAAATCGTGTATCCACAAGCACTCGAATAAATAAATAGAATTAAAACAGCATTCATCCGATCGGCAGGAAACTTTGGGAAGTTGTTGAGAACACTCTTGCGAAGGTTTCTGGCATAACATTTTTTTAAATATCGGCCCCTCAGGGCACTCATAATCTTTCGAATACTGATGTATGCACCAGACGGAAAAACTAAAAATTGTGTATCCACAAGCACGCGAATAAATAAATAGAATTAAAACGACACTTTGAAATGTTTTCCATATTAAATTGAATAAGTTTCAATAAAAATGACACAATGTAAATTGAATGTTATCATAACGACTTTCCTTTAATTTCCTTTCTTCGGAGATCGCAGCAATGCACGACGGGTAAGCTAGTGTTTTATATTTCCTATGTTGTGTATTGGTTAGTAAAACTGTATCTTTGCAAAGTTATTTTATTTGCTTTTGTAAGAAGGGAGGTGTTGTGTTAATCTACTACAAGCGCTGCCTGCATGTGGTATGCTCGTGCAGTGGTGCATGGAGTGGGATTCGGAATTCGATAAGTAATGTGTTGGATTTGAATAAGGAGCATTAGTCGAGTGCTGGGTTGATGTACTCCTGGGGCTATAAAGATGGACCACAAATAAAAGTACTTCTTCTTGAAGATCGTTTGTCGTTATTGCTACGATCACACTACCGGGTCCTATTTGTTTTAAAAAGAAATGGCAGCTGCCATTTCGTTTTTTTCTTTTGCCGCAATCCTGCGGGCGCCACACAGGATTGTGGCAAAATGCCTATTTGTTTTTTTAATGCTGGCCCTAGGGACCCCTCCCACAAGGGCTAGGGTGGGCAGGGTATACCTACCCAACCCCGTTATATTATTTTTGTAAAACATTTTCAGGACAAGGGACTAAGGGGGTTATTAGGATGGCGGGCGGACTTTGTCCGCCCACCATCCTGTCGGGGATTGGGACCCCCGCCATAAGGGCGGGGGTCCCGTGGGGGGTATTAGGATGTGCCCGCCACAGTGGCGGGCACATCCTGTATTTTTAGCATTGTGGCGGGCAGTGTTCTCTGCACCGCCCTCCACAATGCTAAAAATGCATTTCTGCATTTGCATTTACAAAGCGGCAGGCACCGCGCGGTGCCTGCCGCTTTGTAAATGCAAATAAAGGGGAGTACCACAGGTACCCCCCTGTGTGCACCCCCACCTCTCCTTCACTCTGGGGGCCCGCAGGGGGCCCTCAGAGTGAAGACCGCATGCCTTTCAGTGGCGGCATTGCCGCCACGGAAAGGCATTGTTAAATGCCCATTGTAATATGGCTGGCAGTGTCTGATAGACACCGCCACCATAATATTCCTTTTCCGCCCCGTCTTTCCGTCCGCCGAGGTCCCCCCCGCCATACTAATATGGCGGGGGGAAAACGAGTGAAGATGTCGGGCGGATTGCCCCGGCCAGGCTGGCGGTGGCTACCGCCAGCCTGGCGGGGGCAATCCGCCCGACATCATAATGGGCCCTTAAGTCTCTGCAGTCCAGTAATAGCCACCAGAACATTTTAGTCCATGTTGTAGCCAGCCACTTAGAGTGTTCACTCCTATGGGAGAGATATGGCCTGAGGGGGATAAGCCCCTTCTGCCAATCAGAATACTTTTTATAAGTTATGCTCACGGAACTCTAACAAAAATTCCACAAAATTAACTGTTCATATATACAAACATTTTTAACCCTACTTTCTCGAGAACTACTGAAAGGGTTTACACAAAATCACCAAAAGCATGCTTTCTGGACCAATATCTAGGTCCTGAAAAAATCTGGTGTAGTTGTGTTCAGCTGTTTTTGTGTTATCTAGTTTCAATCTAGTTTCAAAGAAGGGGAAATTTGGTTTTAGCCCCCCCCCCCACTTTCTTTTCTCAGCCTCCGCCACATGGTGACCTCGAAACTTTCCAGGATGGAGCTGAGGTGGATAAATATTGTTTTTTATTTACATTTCTTGAAGATTTGTCAAACGGCACCAAAGTTATTAGCAAACCAGAAAATGCTTTTCCTATAGAAATGCAGACCTAACAATAGCTACCCAGTGGTGACTACCACTGGGTTCTATATATTGATAGGTAGTGTAAAGGTGCTGAGAACTTGTTTTAGTGTGCCAGTCTGAACAGATGATAGTTCCAGAGAGAGGTCAAGAATTGTTTTGATATGACAATGAGATACTTACCTTATACCTAAAGGTCAGGAGAAAAACAACTGAAAACACATAGGTGGCTCAATAGAGAAGGCACTCTGCCCCCTAAAAGAGACACCCCTACTTCTGCAACCTTGTCTGTCCAATTCCAAAGTCCATTCCACCAAACCTAGTGCTGATTCAGCTGAGCCATCAGCGGTGTTAAATCCGCCGCCATGGTTGGGGGAGTTAGTGCAGTGAAAGACTGGGACATTGTTTGCTTGGCCCGGCCCTGGTGCACTAAGCCTTGCACAATGACATTGTGTAGGTGCACGGTTGGGCCTTCATTCAGAGTTGGGCACTATCCCTTTAACAAATTCTGCACACAGTTACACGTTTTGGTGTTTACTAACAGCACAAATCACTCCCTATTCTGAGTTTGAGTCATTTGAATGTTCTTTCTATGCATATTGTAGGCGCACTCTGTGCTTACTCTAAATGTAAATCATTTTCCAGCGCGCACTTGGGATGCACAGTTTGCACGACAAGTGTTGGATTCCCGTTTTGCACACAGGCTACCTTTATCACCCACACTAGGATTTCCACTCAAATCACAATGTGAACCTTTTTTGTGAAGAATATCTTTAGCAGACCTGCAAAGACACACATTCTTTCATAGCTCTTCAGAATGGTTGAAAAATAAAACTTTCTAACTTTGCGAACCCATAGTTTACGGTTGTTAGGTGCCTAGCCTGTAGAGCCATTTCTGTAGTTGGAGCGGAGGAGGTTTGGTTTCAGGCCTCTCATGAACTGTAATGAGCTGGAGCCAGGTCTGTAGGAGAGAGCCTGAACAGACTTTTCACAACTGTGGACTACAGGAGATTTCCAGAGTTAAGATCATGTGGCTCGGAAGTTGGCAGAGCAGGACAATATAGTTACACGGCCGTGTGCACATGGGTATGGAGGGACTTCTGGACTAGGCAAAGAGTCTCGATTTATGGTGTCCCTTTTCCAGGAGCGGGTGGAGTACCCAGAGAGTGAGTGCAATGTGGTTGATAAAACAAGGCCATAGAGATGCGAGCTCAATAGAGCTACAACAGGTGCAGTTAATAAATACCGCGTTTCTTTGGGTTGGACGGCAGCCCATAAGGATGCTGCTAAAATAGTCCAATTGTGATGTCACAATGACGAGGACCACAAGGACTTTTGATGGATTCAGTGGAGGGGAAGGATGTTGACAGCAGTTGAAGGTGATGGGAAGTTGTCTCTGTAATTCCATTCAAGGAAGGGGTGAAGCGAGGTTGTAGAACTGGTGTTGGGGTGGGCCCGTCGATTCTGCAGAGGCTGCACATAGCAGTGGAAAGATCATTGGTCCAGGAAACATGCTCTATTTCTTCTGTTTAGGCAGAGACAGTTTTGTTGGCTCCAGTGTTGAGGATTTTCAAGCAGTTTAATAGCTACTACCTATTCCCAGACCTCGCATCCCCCCAGAACCCACATCCAGGCCGAGATAGAGCTGTGTGTCATAAGCACACGTGGGAGCTGATGTTGTAAAAAGACATATAGTAAGCTGGAGGGTGAAGCGTGTGTTAATGATGCCTTATAAGGGTGCTCCACAGAGGGTGATGGGAGGCAATCAAATATGACTTCCACAAACCCCCTTGCATACCTTTAGCAAACATTGTTACCCTAAAGGCAAGGATCTCACCATACATGTAAAAATGCAGCTTTACACAGAGGAACTTCAAATTCAGAATAAGAACTTTGTATTGGTGCATTCTACATCGAGAAATGCAAAATGTGAATTTGTTTTAACATAATGGGAAAAACACACCATATAAAGATATTTAAAACATGATTAACAAAGCTACATATCTAAAGCTATTTTGTTAAAAAACAATAAACGTATTTAACTCAAATATTGATTAAATAGATGTATTCCTAGTGCTTCTGAGAATGTAAGTGAATCAGCTGTAGGTCTCCTCCTTGGATAAGGAGTACAATGCAGAACTGAGTGAAAAAAAATGCATCCCTCTAACTTCTTGAGGAAATGCTAAATCTGGAGAGAATGTGCTTTGGAGGGCAGTCAACCAAAGAGAGTTGTGCCCCTGGGAAATTTGGGACAATGGGGCAGCCCGGGTTACATTTGGGCTTCATTGGGCTAGTTCTGGGCTAGGTTATGTTGGGCTTCATGGCCCCTATATATTCATCCTTTTTATATGGCCAATCACCATTTTGGTAGGTGACACGGTGATCATCAGCACCTGCTAGGGATTTTTTGCAATTGCGACCAGAAGCATTTAATTAGGTTTGTGTTTGCAAGGAGGTTTAGTATTAGTACAGAATTTATAAGCATGGAAGACTTCAGGGTGCAGGAGGCCAAATGCCTGCTCACGGAGGCGGGACAATGGATTTGCTAACCCCAGGTGCTCGTGTCGTGGCGTGAACGGTGAGGCATGCAGCGCGTGGTGTGGTGGTTGCGATTCTCGACTGCTCGCCTCTGTGATGCTACTGTTTTTTCAACATACCATGACATCTGTTTTGAAAGGGCTAGGGAGTAGTTAGGATGAAGTAGGTAGGGGGTTGGTGTTAGTTGCTAGACAAGGGTGAAGCGCAGTTTGAAAGAGACACTAACTATGGCACACTGGACCTTCCTTTTATTTTTCAGGGACAGCGGCAAGGGGGACATGCGGACTTGGGAGAGTCTTATGGAGCTCACAGACTTGAGTGAAAGAGATGGCAGGGTCTCTGGTGGCCGGGCGGATAACAACATGGGATGGCTACAACACTGCCACAAGAAGGTCTGGGGTGGTCTCTGTAGTGCACCAACCGGGACGGGTCGATACGGACCCTCAGACAGTGAGCAGCAACATCATTCGACCTCAGAATGGGGGATCAGACAGGAGGGTGTAACAGACACCCTGGCATCCCTCAGGGAACGCATTAGGTCTGGAATTGAATATGGACAACAAGTTGGATACACAGGGCATGGTGTCTCTGTGGAGGTGGGATATAGGTGAACGTCAGGAACAGTTGAACTATGATAAAATGAGCCTAGAAGAAGGTGAGGTGGTAGATGACGAGGTACAAGAGGAAGAAAACAGGTGGTGGATAAGCGGCACTGGGGGAGGTTCAGATAATGCAGTTGTTGCTAGTTCCTTGCAGGAGCGTCACAGCGGCCAGGGAACACGTCAGAAGGAATCGACTGGTCGTGCCCCTTCACAACTAGTTGGGCAGCTGGATCCATGGAGGAGGCTGACCCTGACACCAAAAAAGGGTGCGGGAGGAGCTGGGTACAATACAGTACACAAATGCAAGATGTCTAACGGGGATTAATGAGGGGGGAGATGAGGGTAGCGGGGACATACGTTTGCGAAGTGGTGAGTATGTCAAAGATGCCAGAGTAAGTACATAGGTGCATTCTGGTGAGAATAAATCGGGGGTAGGCCACGCACAGAGGGAATGGGTATAGGACAGGAGCCTAATGCAACAGACACAGGAGCAAAAAGACTACACGACATATTGCAAGAGAAAACAGAAGTGCAGGGGAAGACAGGGGCAGAGGACACCAAATGTTGGCAACCAAGGAGAGAATATGGAAAGGGGAGTAATTGTAGATGCTGAAGCTCACAGGGAACTGAGGGCAAAAGATTGGTCCACAGAGGAGAAATTTGTAATTGTCTAAGCAGCCTAGGGTGCCTCCGACAATAGAAAATTGGGCAGGGGCATTTCTAATTTATGCAAGCGTTTATTGCAAAGAATACCCTGAACGGTGTGTTTCATATTTAAATATATGGACGTGATGTGTAGTGTAGGGTATGCCTGGGCACACTACGACGCGGAATCTCAGGCATGATTAGCATGGGACCCTAAGGTAAAATGGGGGGAAATTGACACGGACAATTCAACAGACGATGAGGTCAGTAAAGATCGGGAAAACAACATTTACGGTGAGTGGCCTAACATTGGTAAATTGGCCCTTTCAGACCTGCCCCACCCGAATGGGGGTTGGGGACAGTGGCCAAGACGCAGGGAGAAACACTTGGGACATGTTGGGTCGTTAATAATGGCTCATGTACAAGAGACTACAGTAAGTTCCGGCAAGAATGTTCCATGCGTGCGGACAGACGCCATTTTGTGCAGTGCTATGCGGCAGAAGATAGCGGACAGGGTACACAGGCGGGACAGTGGAATCAACATCAATGGGCCTACAATGGACAGTGGGTAATCAAGCAGCGCGAAACGGGAGAATGTGGGGCACATGGGAATATGAGCAAAGGCTCTTATGCCAATTGATGCTAACAAAGTAAACGGATGGTAGATTTCTACCATCATGCTAAAACAATGAATACAGGCAAGGATATAAAATACATGACAGTAAAATGTGTACTCTTACGATGCGTCCCTAACTATATGTACCTGAATGTACCTAGCATGTATGTGGGTTTAAAGCCAAGAAATCCTCTAGGATAAAGTCAACCCCATGATCTGAAGAGAGAGACTGTGGGACCACGTCTTGGTCTCGAAATGGACACGCCGCAAGGGATGTCAGACCACTGCGAGCTGGAGTGTCTGCATGCAGGAGCCTCAGAGTCTTGTGTCAGTGTGTCGGCATGGAAATCCTTTTCTCCTCTTACTTTCTCAGGAAGAGATGATGTATATATACCCAAAGGGGTACCCCCAGGGGATATACTTTGCTGTGTCATGTCAGACTAGGATGACGGAAGGAATGACCCTTATGCATAGTTATTAAGCAGGAAATGGAAGGCCTGCTGTCCTGCTGTGATTCCAAGAATCCTCACGCATAATGAATGAGGCTTAAACTTTTCAGAGAAAACCCCATGTCATCTCTGGACATTACCGTAACTAGGTACAAGGTCAGTACTAAGAACTGTTATGCAGTGTAATGGCAGGGGAGAATATAGGTGAAAGGTTAGGTGACTCCCTGAGCCTATATTGGGGTACCTATAGGGAACATTACACCCATTACCAACCTAGACAGGCAAAACAAACACTGGCACTGACGCATGGGGAGAAAACGTTATGCACATCATGGCTATTGTGTTTTTATTCTGTTTATCAAACAAATGTTTGCTTTGGGGTTTTTCTCTGCCTTCAGCAATATAGATTCCTGCCAGGCAGACAGAATATACAACTATGGCTGTCATTCTCTGTCAGGGGAGCAAAGTTCAGGGCTTTGCTGACCTGGAAGTCTGGCCAGGGGCGTAGCTTTGTCAGTAAGATTGAGGGGTTAGGGGGAGCTACACATTTTCCAACAATCACGCTGGCACATACTGTTAAAATACATTATATGACAATCAGGGAGCATGAGAGGGGCTTAAGGGGCAGGAGAGAGGGCGAGGAATGAGGAATGGTAGGGGTACTAAGTGTGAGAAGACATCATTATTTTGTAAAGTAACCAAGATTTCTGGAGACTTTCAAAGCAGAGAGGGAAAGAGAATGTGTGTGTTTTTGTCTTTGTGTGTGGAAATATTCCAGGGGAAATCCGACAAACACCTCACCATACCCGACTGAAAGCATCTGTGCTCAACTATTTACCATAAAATATATTTATTAGAGCGGTGTAACATGCCAAACACCTCCCTCCCCCTAAAAGCTGCACCCTTGAGACTGGCGGGCCACCCACCAAACCACAAATGAGTCCTTATGTGTATTATCAGTCAAACCTAAAAACAAATTACTTGCACAGCTGAATGAAGACACATGTGAATCATTTCTGTCTCTCTGTGCCATTGAAAGTTCAGCATTCTAACAACAAAATTCTGGTTTAGATTGGAAATATTTGTATACTACTCAGAACAGAGTCCTGCGGAAAATTCCTTTGGAGACACTTTGCCTCTAACCTTTGAAAGGCCATTTCTCAGCTACTCAATCTCAATTTGAAGCTCAGTGTTTTTAGAAACTTTTGCTTCCAAATCACATATTTCTTATTGTAGTTCTACCTTGCTCTGACAAAGGGGTGTATAGTTGACAAGGACTCAACTGTCACAATATAGTCCCATAGCAGTCGCTTCAATCCTACAGTGTCTTTTTTAAAGAAATTATTTCCTCACAGATGAACAGTTAGTGGTTTTACTAGGACATTTGCTGCTGAATTTCTGTCTATGTGGCAGATGTTTGTGCTCTGCCACAGTGGTTTCCTTAGGGTGTTTTACTGGGCGATTTATGTGGTTCTCAAAAATCCGGACCCTGGTGTTTCCCGATATCGAGGTCCAATACCCGTGTCACAAAACCTCAACGCACTAAGACGATTTTGGTATCTATGAACCGATAATAATTAGGGCATCATTCCTATGTATTTGCATCACAAGTTTCCGTCCCCATCCCTTAAACTCCATTTTGTGAACGGCATCCATCTTGCATCTTGCCCTCATGATAAGTCAATTAAAGGTCGAGCTTGATCAATAGGGACACGTCCACCTTTTCGTGACTTCCCCCTGACCTGTCCCAACTGACTCCATTGCCTTCGGCCAAACCTGTTTGGACAGCTCGTCGCCCAGTGGCCGAGTACGATAGCATCAATACATAACATTCCACAACCATTCACGACATACAGACCATGCTTTCTGCAAACATGCACCTGTCCACATTCCTTGTTTATGGCCAGTTTTATGACTGGGTTGCACCTTTCTTTATTAAGGTTTCATCGATATCTGATGGGAGTTCCAGGCCTAACTGGGTAATCCATCAACAAACTGGACATCTAAAATATGGGCTTGCTTACATGACTCTGCTCTTTGTATTATTGTAGAAATATGTGTATAGCCATATCATAAACTCAGGAATTCTTGCTTGCAGCTATTATTTTTGTATATAAGGAGACGGCTGGTTCTGTAAAAACGAACAGTCTCCCGAGAACCTACTCTCCGTGCGGTGTACTTCTGGGACACGTGTTACTTGGTAGCTACCAATAAACCTTGATCTTTGACGGTAACTAGAAGACTGCGTGTTTCTGTGGTCCGGAACAATGGAGGAACTCAGAGGTCTTCGGGTGTTATCCCCTGGCACCACCGGGTTCCTAAAAACCCGGAACCTCAGTTGGCGCCCAACTCGGGGCGATATCAAGCGGTGACGGTCCAAGCCAGATGTTCGTGAGGAGCTTCGTGTGAAAATTCCGGAGGACGGCCAGCCACTTCAGCGACCCCTGTATGTCGACGTGGTTCCGAAGGTCTTTGCTGCGAGGTTCCCCGCGTCCCGACGGCTACGAAGGACTGCTGCCCTGACTATCGCCTTGTTTTGGACCCAGTGATCCTTGGTAGAGCGAAACGATAGACGAGTCTTCTAGCGACGTCACAGATCTTCAAATACTTCAGTTAAGTATAAGTGGAGCGTCTCCCAGTCCTTAGTTTGTTCTTAGTTTTTGGTATCCTTGAGATACGCTTTGATTTGGTACTTGCAAGCCCCAAAGCCGAAGGACTCGTGTTTTCACGAGAAATATCGTAACAGATAATCCTTTGAAGTTTGAAGCTAGACTAGTGAGCAAAGATGCCTGGTTTTAGCAGACTTGGAAACTTGTTTTGTCTTGGTTGTAGTAAGGACTCCCGATTAGAGGAATCTTGTCTGGTTCCTCCAATTGGAACTCCAACGTATGAGCTCTATGTAAAGCACGGCGTAGGTAAAATACACCCGCAAGGATGGTGTTTTAAAATGGCCCCAATATGGTAGTTTCGACTCAGAAGTTTTAGATAACCTAGAGGTCAAACTATTCAAGAAGAAAGCCCGACCGGCGATGTTTGACTCTTTCCGCTTATGGCGTAAAGAGGCCAAACAGAAGGAAATTAAATTAGAAAAGAAGAATAAGAGGGAAAGAGGTATCTCAGTAATGCAAGCCGCGATAAAATTTAAAGACAACGAAGAGGATAAAATAAGTGAGCAGTTGCACAGGCAACGTAAAATGGCAATAGATAAATGCTATCCCGTTTTGCCATCTCTTCAGCGAGAGACAGTAAAAGAGCGTGAGAAAGATCCATTAATGGCTCATTTGCTAAATTCGCCACCACCCTATGCACCAAATGCCACAGCACCTCCGCAACCTTTAGTTGCACCTCTGGTAGCTGTTATACAGGCTCCTTTACCGCACTCACCGGCTACTCTTCAGCTGGCTCCTGTTTCTCTGGCGCAGCCTCCTCAAGGCTCACCGATCACATCTACTTCTCCTACTGTTCCTTCTAAAATTTCGCCTAGCACATCTTCTAGTCTCTCTGATACTCGTTCTACGAACATTTCTGTTTCTACTTTGCGTGACTCTGTTCTACCGCCAGTTATTCCCCCACTTTCACCTTCCGTCTGGCATAAAATGGCCAGCATTGTTACTAACTTTCCTTCACCACTTTTTCGGTCGCCTAAAACGACCCCTAACACAGAACGAAGACAATTACGAAGCCAAACGCCCGATTATCAGGAAAGGGAATTATTGAATAAGTTAGCACGAAATTGGGCTATGGACACAGCAAGATATGATGTAGAGTCTGTCATGAACGTTTTCCGTCAATGGGATGAACCAACGCAAAGATACGTCTTTGAGCAGATGTGTGTTTTCCTGTGTAAGGATTTGGTAGATAATGGTCAGAAGACCATCGAACAAGAGTTGTGTAGTGTACGATTTAAATTTGGGGAGGGTATGATAGTTGGTCCCGACGTCGAAAAAGCAGTTGAGATATTATTATCACATAGAAGTACGGGTGGTAATTCTGGGTCATTCTCTGACAGTGGTACATCCAGCAGGAAAAGAGCGAGACAGTACCCCATGAGAGAGGTTCCTCCGGTCTGGAGAGAAGGTGACGCAACTGCAGTTCCACCGGTTCTGCCTCATTTCCAGCGTGTATGGGTACATGTCCCCTGGAAAAGATCCGAAGTTTTAGCACTCAAGCAGACACTACCCGATCCCCGTAAAAACCCGACTGGGTATTATAAGGAGTTATCCCAAACTGCCAGCTCATGTATAATGAATTTAGCGGATATAGACATGTTGTTTGGGAACGTTGTTCCACATCCTTTATGGAGTAAGATACGTCATACAGATCGTGACCAAGAATTAGGTGACTCGTGGGCGAACATTGCGACTACAGATGCTAGACAAGTCGGTGGTTTCAAGCCTGAGCCGTTAATAGCTGAACTTCCCGGTAGAATTATTGCGTACATGAAGACAATTATGCCTGAAGTACGCGTAAACTGGGACAAGCTATCCGCGTGCAAGCAGAAGAAAGACGAGAATGTGTCTGACTTTTTCACGAGATTTGAGGAAACTTTCACTGACCATAGTGGTCAGGATATGGCTACCGAGGGTGGCCAAAGATTGTTTGTAGACAAGTTTGTACACAATCTGCTTCCCGAACTGTGTGCTAAACTAAAAGATTCAGAGAGTGCTTGGGCTGTCTCTACGTCAGCACAGATTCTAGCAACAGCTCAGTACTACGAAAACAGGCGCAAAGACGAGCTAGACAAGGCAGACAAAAAGACGAAAGATTTAAAAACTAAAGTTCTTCTCCAACAGGCCTATCCGCCTCGTATGGCTAGCCAGCCCAATTATCAACAGAATAAGCAGTATTCTAAATACGCGCAAGGAAACGAGTCTTCCCACCAGCGTGTTCCGTATGGCCCGAATCAATGTGCGTATTGCAAGGAAGAGGGTCATTTTAGGAATAATTGTCCGGCTCTTGCGCGACGCTTAAACGATGTTTCAGGTGTAAGAGGGAGAGGTGTTCAACACGCCCCCAGAGGTAGGGGCCGTGGAAATTTCTCCCAGAACACAGTTTCTTTTCCGCCTCAGAATTCCATGAATAGCTTTGACCAACAGAATAACGCATCGTCTAGGTCAGCTCAGTACTATGCTGACGACTATTACACCGAACACGACAATGAGGGTAACGATCGCTAGGACAGCCATGGACAAGGAGAGGGAGTTGTTTCAGTTCCAGTAGATCAGGATGGACCTTATGTCGAGGTAATTACCTCAGGAGTGTCAGAGCCATTTCTGCTGGATACTGGTGCTACAAAAAGTTCTAATATGCACTCAAAACTTCCTGGCGCACCTTTTAGAAACCCGATCTCTAGTCCTATACCCCTTTCTGTTGGCCCCTGTGAATTGGAAGCACCCCTCATTCTTACAACAGGTTGCGGTGAAAATGTGTTAGGATTGGATTTGCTAAAAAGGTTGTATGCGACTTTGTACTGTTCTCCCTCGGGAGTACAACTTACCTTAGGGAAAAAAGTCATTTCTCCAATGTATTTGTCGAAAGAAGGTATTCCAACCGAATTGTCATCACTTCCTGATATACTGTGGGCTAATGGTTCCAATGACGTAGGTCGTTTAGAGATAGCACCGTAAGTCATAACTTTGAAAGCCAACGTCGGATTGCCACGTATTCCCCAATACAAAATATCTAACGAATGCGAGCAGGCGTTGTTAACGATCATTTATGATTTGATCGATAAAGATGTTATTGAAGAAACAACAGGGAACGTTTGTAACAGTCCAGTTTTACCGGTCTTAAAACGTACTGATCCTTCACAGCCCCCTGTGTATAGGTTTGTGATTGACCTCAGAGAGGTAAATAAGGTAGTTATCCCACAGTTTCCAGTTGTCCCCGACATTACTGCTTTATTGACAATGGTTCCAGCTTCAGCAGACTGGTTCTCGGTGATTGACCTGAAGAACGCTTTCTTCAGCATCCCGATCGCCAAAGAGAGTAGAGACCTTTTCGGCTTCAATTTAGGAGGACGAAGCTTCCGCTTCAAATGCGCTCCTCAAGGCTACTGCGAAAGCCCATCTATATTCAGTCAGGCACTGAAAACACAACTGGACACAATAGTGCTGCCAGATGGGTCAACTTTGATCCAGTACGTAGACGATCTACTGATCGCCGCAGACACTGAGGAGATTTGCAAACAAGCCACGTTGTTATTATTGCGTCACTTATGTGACATGAAGCACAAAGTCTCCCTTTCAAAGCTGCAATTTTGCCGACAAGAAGTGACCTACCTAGGTCACATCTTATCGAAGGAGGGAAGGAGACTGACACCAGAAAGAATACAGGCAATTACAGAACTAAGTGCCCCAAGGACACAGAGAGAAGTTCGAGCCTTCTTGGGCATTACATCGTACTGTAGACAATGGATACCGAATTTCTCACTACTAGCCAAGCCCTTGCTGGCGCTACTCCGCAAAGACACGCCTAATCCTATGCCTTGGTCTGAAGATTGTCAGACGAGTTTCCACGAGTTGCGTGATGCATTGTGTTCGGCCCCTGTGTTGGGAAACCCCAACTACAGTAAGCCTTTTACATTGTATGTCCACGAAAAGGAAGGTTGTGCATTATCAGTCTTAACGCAACACTTTGGAGACAAACAGCGCCCATGCGCGTATTTTTCGGCAACTCTGGATCCAGTGGCTAAGGCACTGCCAAGTTGTCTAAGAGCAACCGCCGCAGCAGCTGTCTGCATTCGACAGTCTGCTGGATTAGTCATGAATAACACTCTGATCGTTATGGTTCCGCATGCAGTTGACATTTTGCTAAATAGGACTAAGACACAACATCTTACTAGCGCTCGACTATCCAGTTACGAACTTACCCTGCTAGCAAGTCACATCCACATAAAGAGGTGTGATACACTCAACCCCGCTACGTTATTACCCATCCCGACTGAGACAGACAAGATTGACAAACATGACTGCTGTTTCAGGACAGAAGAAGAGACAAAAGGGAGAGTAGACTTACAGGACACTCCCCTTCCCGAATGCAATGATACTTTATGGGTTGATGGTTCATGTTTCAAGTTGCCGAATGGTGATACGACCACAGCATACGCCGTAACGACATTACACACCATTGTAGAGACTGCACGCATTTCCCACAATTCTGCACAAGCTGCAGAGCTTATTGCGCTTACTAGAGCATGTGTGTTGGCGAAAGGAAAGCGAGTGAATGTGTACACTGACAGCCAATATGCCTTTGGTGTGGCTCACAGTTTTGGGAGATTGTGGCGTGAACGTGGGTTCCTTACGTCCCATGGTGCAAAGATACAACATGGCCAGCTAGTCAATGAGCTCCTTGAGTCACTCACCTTGCCCCTACAAGTCGCCATTATAAAATGCAGTGCACACAAAAAGATTCAGGATGATGTTGGCCGCGGGAATGCATTTGCAGATGAGGTTGCGAAAGAAACTGCAAGGAACACAATGAGTCGGATGTATGTTATGGGTCCCGCTAGATGGACTGCTGATGTGGGAATGTGTGAGGACACCATTGAAAGCGTAAAATCGATACAAGCCGAAGCAACTGAGAACGAGGTGAATGAATGGAGAGAAAGCACAGGTAGATTGGATGCGAATGGTTGTTGGGTCAAACTATCAGAACACCAGCGATGGCTATTACCTAATGCATACGTACTTGCAGTAGTAACGATGGCTCACGGAATTGCGCACATCAGTTCGAAAGGAATCTATAAACTATTGGCCCCAGTATGGCAGAATAGCAATATCCCAAAATATGCAAAGAATGTGGTTAAAAAGTGTATGGTGTGTTTGAAGTACAATCCCGGTAGGGGAACCCCAACTCCAGCTGGTCATTTCGCGCCTCCAACGTACCCGTTCGAGGTTTTACAGCTCGACTTCATCCACATGGAGAGGTGCAACAACCTAAAGTATGTGCTCGTTGTTGTCTGCGCCTTTTCAAGGTGGGTGGAAGCGTACCCCCTTAAGGACAATACCGCTTTATCAACTGCCAAAGCACTCGTCAAAGAGTTCTTCCCGAGGTTCGGAATGCCTAGAATTGTCTGGAGTGATAACGGAAGTGAATTCGTAGGATGCGTGATGAAGAGAGTGTGTGAGTGTTTAGGCATCCACCAAAAATTCCACGCTGCAAATCACCCCCAATCTGCTGGACTAGTAGAGTGCTACAATGGCACTCTAAAACTCAAACTAGCCAAGATCCAAGCCAGTACAGGTCTTAAATGGCCTGACGCCCTGCCTCTAGCGCTTTTGTCAACCAGGACGACTGTCCACTCCAGATTAGGACTCAGCCCCCATGAGATCGTGTTTGGCCGCCCAGCCAACGTCTGGGGCGTGCCAAGACCCAAGAAACTAAGTGAGATAGAACACCCCGTACTACTTGACTATTTGTGCGAATTGACAACTAAATTGCGTGTTTTACACCAACAGGTTCACAGTTCCTCTCCACCAGCCTCTGACGATCCAGGTCACCTCATCGAGCCCGGTTCGTGGATTTTGGTGCGGAATTTCCAGCGCACCAACAACGGACAGCCGAGGTGGACCGGACCGCACCTAGTGCTGCTTTCAACGAGATCTGCTGTTCGGGTGGAAGGCAAGAAGAACTGGGTACATGGGACCCACTGCAAACGGGTCCCTCTACCCCTTCCATACGACCGGTGGGTCAACAAAGGACTTGCCGATTCCGAGACCGAATCCGTACCTCGCTTCATCCCTTTCAGCGATGCACGTTTGAAAGAAACTAGTACTGAAAAGGAGAGTGATCATATTTTACAGGGACTTGTGTCACCGTCTATGCAATTGGACACTACCGAACCTGAGACGCTGTTTGAAGACCACACCATACCTGGGAAACGACGATACGACCTGTGGTCTAAACAAAGAGACTAATAAACGATTGACCTAATGTGATTTCCCTTTTCCCCTAAGAACTATTTTTTTGATTTTTCAGCTCTCTCGTCCCAGGGGAACTAGCTCATTTTTGATTTTTCGAACCGCCATCCGGTTCTGCTGCTAGGGTCGCGGTTGAAGTCTGGGGAGTGCAACTGGGAAGTTCTAGGTCCACGGTTCTGATTGGTCCACGGGAGTTACCCCGGACTGAGCAGAGCGTGCTCCCTGGGAGAATCAATCAACCACCGCGGGCAGCAACTAGAGGATGGAGTTTCCAAGGGTAGAGAGACCTATCAGACTCACGAACTTTGAAAAACAGTTATGCACAATACTGTCCAAAAGAAGATTCCTGATACTATGTGTTTTAATGTTATGTAGCATACTTGTGTTTTTTACTGGTTATGCTCTATTCGTATTTAAAGTTACCTTTTCGAATGACACCCAGCCACCATCTCCTCCCACTATTTCCCCACACTACTTTCACCCCCTACCTGAACACGAGTCTGCCCGAAGACTCGAATTTGTAAACAATTCTTTCATTCAGCTCCTACACCAACACCAGTCCGTAATGAACATATCAAACTGTTGGATATGCGGACTTATGCCACACACAACCGATAAGGGGATCCCATACTTCATTTTGCCATTCAGCTACTATGGTTCTCTGTGGGCTTTCCAGACCATGTTCCTATTCGCCCTAGAACCATACCCGACCCGTTCCACTACGAGCGATTCCAATAACAAAGCACTAATTGCAGGGATAAGGAATATGAGTAGGGATATCGACACATATCTGACAATGCCCAAAGATGAACTCAGTCCCTACACCCGTTGGAACGTGACTAAACATGGGGTTTACCTGGTCAAGAGCCAGGCAGCAAGGAAATCCCGCCCAGTTTGGATAGTGCCCCACCGAGGTCACTTATGCTTACAGGGTATTGGTAGGGACCCCACAGCAGAGTTAGGAAAGAGCATTTGCACGGAAACATATGTATTTACTTCCCGAACTTCCCCTTTACTTTTGGCAGCCAAAGGCACGTATTTCGTTTGCCACGACCAAGCCTACACGTGGTTGCCCCCTGATTTCTCGGGTACATGTTTTATCTCATTTCTGCTGCCTCCCACCTACACGGCCAGAGCAGATTACCATCGGACAAGGACAGCTAGGGGTGTCGTGAGTAAAGACGACACCGCGGGTCAGGAATTCGCTGACTTCGCAAAGGGTTTTCTGCCATTTTGGGGGCCTATGGTGAACAGCAGAAATATTCGACAGTTAGCGAGGATAGTTGAATCCGCTGTGACTACGACGGCCGGAGCACTTGGCAATCTGACAACCGAGCTTCAGTCGGATCGACTTATGACCCTTCAGAACCGAATTGCCTTAGACATCATACTCGCCGATCGTGGTGGTGTGTGTAGAGTCATCCAATCCAGTTGTTGCATATTCATCCCTGATAACGCACCGACAGTATACCAAGCCATCTCCAAACTACACGAAATATCTGGTTCCCTTCACGTTGAGAAAGGGGATTGGTCCCTGCTGGGGTGGTTCTGGGAGCTGATCACTGCCTGGGGATGGAAAATTTTGATCTTCATTGGGATGACCTTGGCACTTCTGTTCATGTTCTGCCTATGTATACAGTGTGCTCCTGCACTATGTGGCCTCTGTACTACCTCGTGTGTACGGAAGCCTGTGTCACGGGACGAGCTGAGTAACAGAATGATGCTACAGCAACATCTCCACGAATTTCTTCATACCGATTTGGACTCAGATTAGCATGAGTTATTGCCTTATATGAGGGCAAAAGGAGGGTCTGTGGTTCTCAAAAATCCGGACCCTGGTGTTTCCCGATATCGAGGTCCAATACCCGTATCACAAAACCTCAACGCACCAAGACGATTTTGGTATCTATGAACCGATAATAATTAGGGCATCATTCCTATGTATTTGCGTCACAATCGAGGGTTGCCAACACCCCAAAATCGTAGTTTCCGTCCCCATCCCTTAAACTCCATTTTGTGAACGGCATCCATCTTGCATCTTGCCCTCATGATAAGTCAATTAAAGGTCGAGCTTGATCAAGAAGGACACGTCCACCTTTTCGTGACTTCCCCCTGACCTGTCCCAACTGACTCCATTGCCTTCGGCCAAACCTGTTTGGGCAGCTCCTCGCCCAGTGGCCGAGTACGATAGCAACAATACATAACATTCCACAAACCATTCACGACATACAGACCATGCTTTCTGCAAACATGCACCTGTCCACATTCCTTGTTTATGGCCAGTTGTATGACTGGGTTGCACCTTTCTTTATTAAGGTTTCATCGATATCTGATGGGAGTTCCAGGCCTAACTGGGTAATCCATCAACAAACTGGACATCTAAAATATGGGCTTGCTTACATGACTCTGCTCTTTGTATTATTGTAGAAATATGTGTATAGCCATATCATAAACTCAGGAATTCTTGCTTACAGCTATTATTTTTGTATATGAGGAGACGGCTGGTTCTGTAAAAACGAACAGTCTCCCGAGAACCTACTCTCCGTGCGGTGTACTTCTGGGACACGTGTTACTTGGTAGCTACCAATAAACCTTGATCTTTGACGGTAACTAGAAGACTGCGTGTTTCTGTGGTCCGGAACAAGGGAGAACTCAGAGGTCTTCGGGTGTTATCCCCTGGCACCACCGGGTTCCTAAAAACCCGGAACCTCACTTACAAGATATAGGCTCTAGAAAATATTTGCTACCAATACATTGACAAAGAAAGAATATAAATGGAATTGCTACAATACTTACTGACATATTTATGTGAAATGACAATATAAATATGTTCTATATATGAAGACGTAGCGTTAATAGTAAATTTATAACTTGCCTATATATATTTACCTTGACAACTTAGTGGTAGCTAATATTTTAGAGTCCATGTCTTTGTAGGCAAATATAAACAAAAATCCTTATTATATTGACATCCAACAGTTTCCTAGTATGTTAAGAACCTTACACTAAGGGCCTGATTTCGATGTCAGACGGACCTGAGTCCGTCTGTCCAACATCAATTCGGTACAAGCAATTAGGTGCCCCCTCAGCCTCCAATCAGAGGTCGTGCACCCATCGGGCCCTGCTGGGGGCCCCCAATGTCGACTTCCCACAGTCTTTCTGTGTCTGAAAGGCCGGCACAGAAAGGCTGTCGGAATCCAACATTGTAATCCCTCGTGCGTAAAGTGCCACCCTTGGGATTACTGGAGGATTTACGATTGGCAGAAGGGCTCTCCGAGCCCGTCGGAAGCCATTCTGAACTCCAGTTTGGATTCCTTTCTGACCGACTCCATCCAAGTTGGTTGATCTGAAAGGAATACGAACAGCTGATTACGATGCCATATGAACAGCTCCGATCGAGGGTCGGAGACATTTACAACGGCATTGCATTCAGCCCATTAGTCTTTTCTAGAAAATTCACTACCTTTTCCACAGTGGCCTTTTTCAGTGCAAACTCCCTCAACTATGGTGGTGGTTCTGAATAAGCACTGTATGTAGCGGAGCTGAATTTAGACCTGGGCAGACATGACTGCAGAAACAAGGGTGTCTCTGCTGAAGGGAACTCCTCCTCTGAGCCAACACCAAACGAAGAATTTTATTTGCCAGTAACACATATACCTGTCAGTTCACCCGCATTTTGTGAGTGTCAGCTTTTTTCACCCTCTAAGAGAAAAGAAAGCCTGTATATACTTTCCTGGGGTCACTTTCTTTTCAAATGTATATCACACCCTTCCAAAAAAGTATTAATCTCTAGTCACTTCAGTAACGTTACCCTCATTTTTAGGTATGAAACACGTGTGACTTTAACGCAATTTTTGATGAAGTCCTCTTCTACAGACACCCTTCAAGCGTCTGTTTTCTTCTTTTTCTTCTTATCTCTCGGTGTAAGGAGACTATCCCATGGTCATGCTCAGTCAGTTCTGGGCCTCTCGATAGAACCATCACCTGGTCATAGCGGCACTATCAAACGAGTATCGAATATGCACTCTGCCTTTCAGTATCCAGCACTGGACTGAGCGGGGAATGTTTCTTCAAACGAAACAATGTGCAATTCGCCGTTCCTCCACTTGATGGTAGTGTTGGTCCACAAGTGGTCGTTAGGATAAGCCAGGTGTGCCGATGTGGTTTAGTTTAGTTTAAGCACGCATATACTGTAAAGGGAATGATATTAGAATTGAAGTTTCTGAACTAGATTATCTGCAAATGCATGCTTATGCAACGCCAATGGGCCTACTGAACCACACCTCTGTTTTTGTTCTTGCTCCATTGATGCTGTGAGTATCTATAAAAAGAAATCGTCATCATAATAGTTATAAAATAATTCCTATCACAATAATTACCAGAACCCCTTACCCTACTCTTTCTGCTGTACCCCCTCCTGCATAATACTGTATTATGTAAATAATATTTTTTATAAAAATGACAGCACTCTGTGCTCAATACGTAAAACATGATGACAATAAACACAAAATAAGCCCTATTGGCCTCTTCGCTGATTATTAGTTCAGGGAACCGTGTTGTGAGTTTAATCCTCTAGATTTTTGGTGCGGGCTCAGGGCGGATCCTGCAAACAATGCGCCAGGCATTCAACTCACCGCCCTTACGAGGTCTGCATGAGCTAAAAAGTCACTCATCAAAACAGCCACTAGGGTGCAGCAGTGACTTAGATGTTTGCATTAAAAGTAAACAAGGAGCTTGGCTGCTAGTTTAGAAGATGAACGTTTTCAGTAAAGCTGTGTGTTTTTACCAGTTCTGCTCCAGTGCAGCACCAGATGTTCTTGTTAAAATGTACATTGATAGGAATTGTCCAAATTCTCCAGACGGATTCCTTAGACTCCAGTCCATGGATTCCTTAGACTCCACCTCATGGTTTCCAGCTGCAGGAGGCGCCGCTCCCTGACCAAGGATCCTCAGCTCAGTGTGTAGTTATCACTTTATCCTGTTCTTCCTCTGCATGCACTTCCTTCATCTCTGCACTCCATGTCACAGGGGACAGGAAGTAGAAATGTTCAGTTTCAGCTGCACCTCTGGGTTTATTCCCGGTTACCAGAGCTCCAGCTGTCCCAGGGCCTTCCACACTCCCCGGCCATCAGGGGTAGGTAAGTTCCACCGGAGACACGCAGGCTTCACTGACAGGATGTGACCATCTGTTCACCTGTGGATCAGAACAAATCCACTTATTTTTCAACAGGAGCCTCTTCAAATCCAGAGAACAAAGACCCAGCTGTGGACAGAATCTTTCTTTCAGGCCTCAGTCCACAGTCTGTCTTCACGCAGCAGTACACATGGCTTTTCTTCTTTGGTTCCAGCCAGCTCTCTGCTGGGATTGAGTTAAGCGGGGTAAAGTAAAAGGTGACACCAGTTTGTGAATGATGATCAAACTAAGGGCCATTATTTAGATCTCGGTGGACGAGTTACTCCATCACAATGGTGACAAAATTAAAATCTCATAGGATATAATTTGATTTATATTTAAGTGGACGGGATAGCCATCACTGCTGTGACATTGTAAGCTGTCCAACAAAATCTAAATCAGGCCCTAAGAACCCAATGCTTTCTTCATGAAGGGTTGCTTCAATGTGGATTTTATGTATTCACTTATTTTTATATTTATAAAGTGCTATTATCAGAGCTTGTGATGCAAACTGTTTTATTTCCCATGCCACACACATGTTGTTAGAGCCTGGTCAGCATCGGACAAAGAGCAGCAAGGCTGGTCTGCATGATAGAGATGGACCCTTCTGGGAACCCGGAAAGACGCATGCTGGGAGCATCAGCATCATCTCCATCTCATGTCAATCAATCAATCAATATTTGTTAAGCACGACTACTCACCCGTGAGGGTCTCAAGGTCCCGTCACAGCAGTAACAGCTGGGCAGACATCAGTCCCACAGCCCAGGCTCTAGCGGGGAGTGGAAGTTTCACACATCAGATGCCTGTCATCCTCCACTGTACCAAGTTTCAATTCTATGATACCTTTGTATGATGGTACCCTGCATGAATTCACCCCGCATTCACTACCCCTGCTGCAATTTTACCATGTGCTACTTTACCAGGCACGTCATTACAATGACTTGCTTAAGGGGGCGCTGGACTTTGGAATAGTATAAATTACTATTCCAACTCCAGTCTACGCAACAGTAGGGAATGTGTTGGAGTTAAAAATTGCAACATCAGTCCAACAAGGTGCCCCATACAGCAGGCCATTGTAACAACTTGCGAGTTAAAGTAAAACATGGTAACTTTGCAGTCGGGGTAGTGGCTGCGTTGTAAAGGCTGGTCGTTGTTGAGACTGTGGTGTAAAGGATGTTTCCCCCATGGGACATCTGGTGAGTGTATTATTAACAATAGTGTAAATAAAACCAAAGTATAAATAAAACCAAAACTGAATATTTGTTAATAACCAAAATATGTCACAAAATACAGAAGCACATTTTAATATTGAACGTTTATTTTTCACTATTATTAGTAAAGGATAAACCAGGCCTTTGAGTGGTGCTTGTTGACTTTCAGTCCTTCTTGGACCAAAACTCAACTAGTACTGTGATCCTCACCGGCGACTCTAATAATAATTTATGATTGAATCTCTGGAGGAATCCCCCATCAGAGGATTTCCCAGACGTGTCTTCAAATATACCCTCTCTTTTGACTGCAAATTGGTAGAACAATACAAAGCCAAAAAGCAATTATATGCGGACATTTCTTTTCGATCTTGGTTTCGTACTTTATGAGACTTTTTTGCAGACCAACCTGCAAGACCAACTTTTAATTCATCTTATCCTAAAATTAGCATTGTGGTACAAGCAAAGAACACTTCCAGTGGCGCATTCTTACGCTCAAAGTGCGGTTTTACTATTCTCGCATAAATTAATAGAAATCACTTGCAGCGAATACATCATTTGTTGGACCTGTGAACAGCGACTGGTGGATGACAACCTGCAGCTTGGTCCCCGAGGCTCTCTCTGCCTTCAACCAGCAGCTGCCTCTTGAAACCATGAATGTTTGAGCGCACAAAAAAAAGAAGTCTAGCGCCAGGACGCCCTTTTCCTGCATATTTGCGCGCTTTATAACTTCCTAAACTAAACCAAAATCGACGAGAAGGACACAGTGTCAGCAGGGGTAGCCTGGGAACATTCCTCATCTGCAGAAAAGCAGATGTGTTGCTTTAAGCACATGTCAACGCTGACATACGCCCCAGCGAGACAAAGCCAGCTGTAAAAACAAGAACAGTGTGCGCGACTGAACCACCGCTCTGAAGGCACCCAGGGAAAAACCCATGTGCGCTGGTGGAACACACCATGTGTGAGAATGGGCAGCTCCGCTTCTTTTCACGCTATCTGTGCCGACGAAGTGGGTCGGAATCGGAGGTCACTTTTAGGTGACGGGTTTTTGGGTGTTCAATATAATTGTGTGCTCTTGGACACTTCTGAGCATGTCTCATTTGATGGGGCTCAAACACACTTATCATCATGTGCAGCCAGGGTACAGCTGGTGGTGCCCCGTGTGACAATCTTTTTTGGCACGCCGCACTCGACCAACCGCGCCCCCACCACATGGGCGTAGGAAGTGTGGGGGACGCGGGGGATATATCCCCCCCAGATTTTGGAGTGGGGGGGACGCGGGGGACAAGGGTGGGGGGGGCGAGGGGACAGAAGAATTTCCCCTCTGCCTTCTGTCATTCGCAGGGCCATTAGCGCGCAAAAGCGCTACCTAATGATGGCCCTGTACTTGACCTGCATGGAGTCAACGAGGCCATCAGGCCACCCGCCCTCTGCCCTTTGTTATGCTGCAGGAAGGCTCAGCGTTCTGGGAAGGGCAGAGAAGGGAAAAAAAACTCCGTCTCTTTTCCTTCATAACCTGGGAGAAGGCAAGGACAGTGTCAACTTCTCCTGTCCTGCGTCTGGCAGCTGCCCTCCTCCCCTCTCTCTCTTTATTCCTCCATCTCTTTCTGTCTCGCTCCTCCTTAAGTTCTGATTTCAAGAGCTCTTGCCTCTCCTTTTGAAATACCGAAATAAAGAAATACAGAGTGGTCAGCAGGCAGGCCAGATTGTTATTTACAGCCACACACATTAGCGCCACTTTACAGAGTTTGCCAGTGAAAGTGCTACTTTCTTTCTTTCTTCTTTATTTGAACAACATTGTTTTCCCAGGGTGGGGAACCATTCCTAAAGGGACTGAAATACCTGGTTGATGGATGGAGTGAAAATGTTTAATATGATTATTTTCAACTGTTTTAATTATTTTAGCTTATAAAATGTGTACTGCGGCTCTGTGTCCGGGGATGTGGTCTTTTTTAAACCAAACTGCTTACATTTTGAAAGGATATAAATATAACAAATGGACCTTGAAACAGGCCCCTTCGTGGTCCTGTAGCCATGTCCTGAATTTTTCAGGCAAAATCACTTACTGATTTCTGAATAATGAGTTTTAAACTGTTAAGGTAACCATGTTGCTCCTGAATACATTTCACATGATTTGCTTATTCTTGCATTCCTTATGAGTGTTTGCTTTTTCTAGGGTGTTATTCATTTTTTTCAGGCAGCATTTTACTGTTGTCTAGTGCATAATTTGAATTTAGTCGCAGCACAATTGTGTTGTAGCTGAAGGCAGTGCACATTTCTCTCAGTGGGGCAGTATGGTGTTCAGTGTGGGAGAGGATGTGGCACTCTGGCCAGAGCTGCTGAATTCAGAACTGGAGCACCATTTTCAGCCTTCATGACCAGTCCACCAGACCACACTCCTGACAGAGCTCATTCCGATGCTACACCTTAGAAGGCCCGATAGACCTTGGACGGCCTCATGTCTTAGCACTGGCAGGTGGACCCTAAGGGTGGCAAGTGTGAGTTAGCCTTGAAGGCCTGTCCACCAAAATCCATACTGCAGTTCACCTCCAGTCTTGCAAGCAGGCATACGAAGAAGCACACCCTAGATCGACAGTGACACTGAGGTCACAAGATCCTTGAGGCCCGTCCACCGCACCCACTGGTACCTCCATTGGCCTTTTTCAGCAGTAGTGGTGCAACTTACCAGAGGTTGGCAATGTAGTATTTGCATGCACACCAAACTTAGGGGGTGATTATAATGGAGGTGGGACCGCCACGTCACCCCGTCAGTGGTGATCTCACCGCCATCGGTGACTGCATCACCACCAACCATATTACAATGGCGGGTGGTACCCTGGCGGTCGGAAAGACCAACCGCCATGCACTCGACTGGTTCCTTGAGCACGCCAGTGCGGCGGAGGGGCTTGTGTTTCTACAATGCTGGTGGTGCCTACCAGGCACTACAGTAGGGATTATGATACCCCTTACCCGCCAGCCTATCCATGGCGGTTCACCAGCCATGGAAAAATTGCGGAAAGGGACATTGGAGGCCTGTAGCAGGCCCCTTTCCCCCCAACCCCCAGACACGGGACCTGGGGGGCATCTAAGAAGCCCCCCTACATATCACTGCACCATGTGGCAGGCACCGCATTGTGCCTGCCACGTAGTGCAGTGATATATGTAACATGTCAGTTTTTACATTGCGGCATATGATGCAGCCAGCAACACCTGCTGCAATGTAAAAGATAGGCACTGCGCACGCCATAGTGGCGGTCGCATTGTAATGCCTATCGTGGAGAATGTGGAAAAGTAAATTTTGCCATGTTCTGTGTCCCTACGTGTCATCCATCATATGTTATGTGTGCATGATTAATATGCATATGTTATTCCCCATGTTTGATTAAAGACGCAATTATAGTTGTGTCCACCTCTAGTATGCCAGTTTCCAGTTCTCGTGAATAATACGAATATCAGGCCTATGTAAAGCTACGTTGCCACGTTTCTCAGTGTGCACGTTATTTCATTATAAAGTCCCCGTTTCTAGGCCTCAAAAGGGCCCGGACACCAGATTCAGCTCCTGTCTCCTGAAGCCCTCGCTGAGGAGCGATACAGCCCCCACCTGTATCCTCGACCCTTCACTTACTTCCTGCATCGCAGTGCCCGGCCCAGCTTGGCTCTGCCTCTGAGTCTGCCAAGAGTATGTTATGATTCGAGTTATCAGTTCAGTCCTCCTTCTCTGCATTCCTAAGCTACTGAATCGTATCAATAGTTTCCGTCATTGTCTAGCTTTTACGTCTCTATGTAAGAGAAATACTGCATTTAATGGTCATTTAATATTCTTCATCACGCACTACATGTAGAATAATGCATGCTCCAGTCTTAGAGTCTGTTAGCCTTTCCCCTCCTGACTTCTAGTTTATATCAACATGTTCTCTAAAACATCAGATACTAGATACTGCTTAGGTACAGGTCGCCCTGACTCTCCAGACTTCAGTCTCTGCTCCTAGCACAGAGTTCATAGCCCCCAGCTTCTCCTAGTAACACGTCATTGCCAGTTTGCGCGCACCATCAGGTTAGAGGTCCCGGCTCCTTAGGTAGCCCCCTCCATGGGTTCCGCCCCATTCATGACATATTCTGTTACGTTTGCATCACATGTCTATGTATACGCCCTGTTACACCTACTTTCACCCTTATCTTTCGCGACTGCTACGCGTCACGCTTTCTGCTCCACCCACTGCTACGCCTATTGCAATGTAATGCTATGTGTTTGCGTTATGTATATATGCTCATGTACTGTTATTAAAAGCTAGCTTCCCTTGTCCCGATCCTGTCCCCGGCAGCTGCCATCCTATTCCCGTGCAGGTCGTCCTGTTCCTGTCCTTATGCTGTATTAAACCTGCAAAACTCCTACTACCTCGAATCTTGACTCTTATTTATTGAGCTATCTGTTATTCATTTATGCATTCAAAAATAGGGTATTATTTATTTATTTACCACATAATGGCGCCCGAATAGGGACTTGCCCTTTCCCCACGCGTCGGTGAAGCCACGCCGACCCCCTGACCCTCTGCAGTCGTGACGGAACTCTTCTGCGCACCGGCAGATATTTCTGCTTCAAGTATCCCTCAGGCCCACGGAGGAGACGGAGGAGGCGGTCCAGCATCCAGACGAGACGGTGGAGGAACGCGGCGAGTCCCGACCAGAGCCCAAGCCGAGAGTCCAAGGTCCGAGTTATCCGGAGGTCCACCCGTAACTGAAGTCCGAAGTTCGTCGTCCGTCGTCGTAGCAGTCCAGTCCAGTCCGAGGCCTTATTTATTTATTTATTTATTTATTTATTGCTATTTGTTAAGCGCAGCATATACCCGAAGGCGTCTTGGCGCTGATTATTTGCAGTGGTCTCAATGATGATAGTTATCTGAGCAATACCTTTGATGAATTATTGAGTGAACAACCATGTTTTAAGTTTCCTGCGAAACTGGAGGAGCGTTGGGCATGTTCTTAAGTCCAGCGGGAGGGAATTCCACAGTTTGGGTGCCGCGACTGTAAAACGACGGTCGCCCCACGATACTGTTTTTACACGGGGAATCATTAGAAGATTGTTATTGGAGGACCTAAGTTGGCGAGAAGGCTGGTATGGTTTCAGTTGCTCACTCAGTGAATGTGGGCCTTGTCCATTAAGTGTCTTATAGACAATACATAATGATTTAAATTTAATCCGATTCTGGATTGTCAGCCAGTGTAATCGTGAAATTGCATCTGAGATGGATGCATATTTTGGAATTCCAAAAACCATACGGGCTGCGGCATTTTGTACTGACTGCAGTTTCCTCAGTACTCTGGATTGTGTATTTAAAAATAGACCATTACAATAATCCAGTGACGATAAAACCAGGGAGCTGACTAGGGTTTTAATAGCCGTCACAGGGAGGTAAGGACTGATTTTTTTAATCATGCGGAGCTTATAGTGGGCTGTAGAAGCCACTTTGTTTGCATGGTCCATAAAATTGAGGCCATCATCAAAGATGACGCCCAAATTCCTGACCTTAGGGACTGGTTTGGGAACAGCACCAAAACTGGATGGCCACCATTCTGCTGACCAGCTAGGTGACATTGGGCCAAATAATAGTACTTCAGTCTTTTCTGAATTAAGTTTTAAGCAATTGGTTGCCATCCAGTTTCCTATCTCCGTCATTCCCCTCTGAAAGCGTTGGGCCACTTCTGGTCCATCTCCCTTTATGGCCATAACCAATTGTGTATCATCAGCATATGAGGTAAGGCCCATCCCATGTGCCTTGATGACATTAGCAAGGTCCGACACATAGATATTGAATAGTGTCGGACTCAGGGATGAGCCTTGAGGTACCCCACATGGCAGCGTCAGCTCAGCAGATTGGTAAGGTCCTAGGGTGACTGCTTGGGTTCTCTCTGAGAGAAAAGTGGCTAGTAGTTCTTTGGCTGTGTGACAAATGCCCATCTTCTCGACACGGTCGACTAAGATCTTATGGTCGACCGTGTCGAATGCCGCTGAGAGGTCAAGCAGTATCAATACTGCGGTTCCGCCAAGGTCTCTAATTCGGCGTACATCATCAGCGGCTTTAATCAGGGCTGTTTCTGTCCCGTGATGTTTCCGAAACCCAAACTGGGTATCATCCAATAAACTAAACCTCTCAATGTATTCTGATAGCTGGATATTCATGGCCTTTTCCACCACTTTGGCCAGAAAGGGCAGATTAGCAATTGGCCGGTAGTTCTTTAGTTCGGTCTTGTCTGCTCCTGGTTTTTTTAAGAGGGGTTTAAGCAGCGTAGTTTTTAAGAACTGAGGGTAATTACCTGAGCACAGTATGGAATTACATACCTGTGTTAAAACAG
This sequence comes from Lissotriton helveticus, assembly GCF_964261635.1. Taxonomy (NCBI): domain Eukaryota; kingdom Metazoa; phylum Chordata; class Amphibia; order Caudata; family Salamandridae; genus Lissotriton; species Lissotriton helveticus. The sequence goes on from NC_136065.1 coordinate 2,062,141,007, forward strand.
GTATTATTGAGTCCATCAGTGGGAGGAGAACTGAAGCTGGACAAGGGTCAAGTGTGGAGCCTGATTTGATGGTTGATACGATGCTCAATGTTTGGTCATCTGTTATTGCGGTAAAATTAGGAAAAGTTGGAGTTTGTTGTTCTCTCAATGTCAGGGGTTCTATTGAGATGTGTGAAGCATCGATTGATTTACCGGAAAATGCCTGGTAGATATCATCTACTTTAGAAAAGAAGAAGTCTGCCAATGCATCACACATATTTTGAGATGGTGGTGGTGTTAGGTCTTGGATATGGCCTGAGAGGGATTTAGTAATTTCATAAAGCTTTCGGCTTGAGTTTTTTGCTTGCACTATTTGATCAGAATAGAAAGATTTTTTTGCGGCTATGATCATACTTTTGTAAACAGCAAGAGATTCTTTGTAGCGTAACTTAAATGTCTGGTCATAATTTTTTCTCCATTGCCTTTCCAATTGTCTATTTTGATGTTTTTGTATTTTTAGTTCCTCTGTATACCATGGTGCTGTAGGAGCCGATCTATTCTTTGAGATAGTTTTAATAGGGACAAGAGGATTTATGGCTTGACTCAGCCAATCATGATACCGCTGTGTTGCTACAGCCGAGTCAGTTGGTATGCTTGGTCTTGTAATGTCGAGCTGCTTTATTAGATCAGTCTGGTTGATATTATGCCAGGCTTTAATAGAGCTCTGATGGGTCCTTGCAGTTACCTTATTTGTGGTGTTGGTTATGGTTAGAGTGGCGAGTATTACATAGTGATCTGTCCACGTCATTGGTAGAATACTGGAGATCTGTAGGCCTTGTGCGTTGGAGAAGATTCCATCTAAAATATGTCCGGCCTGGTGTGTGGGTGCAGTAATAAGCTGTGTGAGTCCCATGGTCTGCAAATCTGAGATTAAGGTAGTGGTATCTCTATCCTTTTCTACATCTAGATGAAAGTTCAGGTCACCCAACACTGTTACAGGGTTTTCTAATGCCAAGGTTTCTAATATCGAGTTTAAATTGGTCAGAAAGGTAGACTTGGCTCCTGGCGGTCTGTACAGAAGTAACCCTTTAAAATTGTAAAGGGGGGTGAGTTTTATAGAGTATCTTAAGATTTCGCACGATGTGTCTGGGATGTGTGAAGTCGTGACTTCAAATTTGTCTCTGGCTATAATGGCAAGTCCGCCTCCCCTCTTTATTGGTCTGTCCTGTCTATAGGATTTATATCCAGCCGGTGTAGCTATAACCAGGTCTGGTTCAGATGCGTCGTCAGTCCACGTCTCCGTTATGAAAAGAATATCCAACTTATAATCAATTATTAAATCTGCTATTTCATGACTATGTTTGACTAGAGACCTTGAATTAATAAGGGCTAGGTTTACAGTGGTAGGAGTATTTGGTTTTGAGCGTGGTCTTTCCCTGTTTAACAGTGTTGTAAACTGGCAATGTGTACAACTATGACCACCTATCGTAGTGTTGTTAGATAAGTCTAATAGAGTACAGACTGGGTTTATAGTCGGTTTATAGCTCATCAAGGAAGCTCTTGTGTAGACTAGCTGGGAATTTGTGGAAGTTGGACCAGGGGTCTGGGCCCTCGGCCCGGAACCGGCGCGGACGGGCGCAGACGGGCTTGCCTCTGGCGCGCCTCCGGCGCGCCGCCGGCGCGCCCGCTGCGCCCGTCCGCTGCGCGGACGGGATGTATCTGTTCTTTTGTACATGGTTGGGCGGGAAAAGTGGGAGGGCTCGACCAGCTCGACCGCTAACCCTACCTCCGCAAGATGTCAGCGAAGGAGAGTCGGTTAAGGTCCCAGCGTCTGAATGCAGGCGCGGTGCAATCGGCCAGCTGATTAAGGCAGCCTCGGTGCGAAGCGACTCTCGCGCCGAGGTATGATATTTAAAAGCTACAGCTTAAAATATTTACAACTTTTAAAATTACACGAGGAAATTCAATCACGCAAATATTTAATGTGGCAATTCAAGTCTAAGCACAGGTAAAGTAAGATGCCCCCGGCTTTCCGCCTCAGGGGTGAGAAGTGCAAACAGTGCTTACTGGCGGGGAATCCTTTTGTAGCTAGAGAAGGGGGAGGGCTCGACCAGCTCGACCGCTAACCCTACCTCCGCAAGATGTCAGCGAAGGAGAGTCGGTTAAGGTCCCAGCGTCTGAATGCAGGCGCGGTGCAATCGGTCAGCTGATTAAGGCAGCCTCGGTGCGAAGCGACTCTCGCGCCGAGGTATGATATTTAAAAGCTACAGCTTAAAATATTTACAACTTTTAAAATTACACGAGGAAATTCAATCACGCAAATATTTAATGTGGCAATTCAAGTCTAAGCACAGGTAAAGTAAGATGCCCCCGGCTTTCCGCCTCAGGGGTGAGAAGTGCAAACAGTGCTTACTGGCGGGGAATCCTTTTGTAGCTAGAGAAGGGGGAGGGCTCGACCAGCTCGACCGCTAACCCTACCTCCGCAAGATGTCAGCGAAGGAGAGTCGGTTAAGGTCCCAGCGTCTGAATGCAGGCGCGGTGCAATCGGCCAGCTGATTAAGGCAGCCTCGGTGCGAAGCGACTCTCGCGCCGAGGTATGATATTTAAAAGCTACAGCTTAAAATATTTACAACTTTTAAAATTACACGAGGAAATTCAATCACGCAAATATTTAATGTGGCAATTCAAGTCTAAGCACAGGTAAAGTAAGATGCCCCCGGCTTTCCGCCTCAGGGGTGAGAAGTGCAAACAGTGCTTACTGGCGGGGAATCCTTTTGTAGCTAGAGAAGGGGGAGGGCTCGACCAGCTCGACCGCTAACCCTACCTCCGCAAGATGTCAGCGAAGGAGAGTCGGTTAAGGTCCCAGCGTCTGAATGCAGGCGCGGTGCAATCGGCCAGCTGATTAAGGCAGCCTCGGTGCGAAGCGACTCTCGCGCCGAGGTATGATATTTAAAAGCTACAGCTTAAAATATTTACAACTTTTAAAATTACACGAGGAAATTCAATCACGCAAATATTTAATGTGGCAATTCAAGTCTAAGCACAGGTAAAGTAAGATGCCCCCGGCTTTCCGCCTCAGGGGTGAGAAGTGCAAACAGTGCTTACTGGCGGGGAATCCTTTTGTAGCTAGAGAAGGGGGAGGGCTCGACCAGCTCGACCGCTAACCCTACCTCCGCAAGATGTCAGCGAAGGAGAGTCGGTTAAGGTCCCAGCGTCTGAATGCAGGCGCGGTGCAATCGGCCAGCTGATTAAGGCAGCCTCGGTGCGAAGCGACTCTCGCGCCGAGGTATGATATTTAAAAGCTACAGCTTAAAATATTTACAACTTTTAAAATTACACGAGGAAATTCAATCACGCAAATATTTAATGTGGCAATTCAAGTCTAAGCACAGGTAAAGTAAGATGCCCCCGGCTTTCCGCCTCAGGGGTGAGAAGTGCAAACAGTGCTTACTGGCGGGGAATCCTTTTGTAGCTAGAGAAGGGGGAGGGCTCGACCAGCTCGACCGCTAACCCTACCTCCGCAAGATGTCAGCGAAGGAGAGTCGGTTAAGGTCCCAGCGTCTGAATGCAGGCGCGGTGCAATCGGCCAGCTGATTAAGGCAGCCTCGGTGCGAAGCGACTCTCGCGCCGAGGTATGATATTTAAAAGCTACAGCTTAAAATATTTACAACTTTTAAAATTACACGAGGAAATTCAATCACGCAAATATTTAATGTGGCAATTCAAGTCTAAGCACAGGTAAAGTAAGATGCCCCCGGCTTTCCGCCTCAGGGGTGAGAAGTGCCTTCCGTTCTTGCTGCCCGGTGAGTACCGTTACTGGGGTAGTATCTAGACAGGGTCAATTTAATTGACTCTGGTCCGTGGGTTGGTGGTACACAAGCCCACAAACGAAGTGTCCACTCCGGTGGATACGGGTCCTGACGTGTCTCTTGATGAGACCGGTAAGTTTCGTACTGTTTCAGCAGTGCATCTAGTTTCTGTTCTAGTCAGTTCTGTTCTCGAGAAAATTCATGTATTCTGTGTTCCGTATTCCAGGTGGTATTTCTGTTCGAACTGTTATTTTAAATGTTCTTCATGTTTTTCCATAGGAACTGCTAAACTGTGGAATACATTACCATCTCACATCAAAACTGCTCCTTCCCTACTACACTTCAGAAAGAGCCTTAAAACCTGGCTGTTTTCATCCTAAACTATCTTTTGCCCAGAGTGAGTTCAGTAGTACTAGCGCCGAGACACCCTCACGGGTATTTGCGCGCTCTAAAAATCGCATAAAATAAATAAATAAATAAATGTATTTTAATGTCGTGGTATGAATGGGGAATAAGTATCGTGTTCATTGTGTATTGTATTGTGTCTAGATTACAGTTCAGTCATGCCCTTGTTTTCCAAGTTACGTCAGTTAAAAACTAGAAAGGGTCTGCTGGAAGCAGCAGTTCCAGTCCCGCCTAGGGACAGTCCAGGTCATTTTATGTATCAGAAGCATGGCATAAGCGCCATATTGTATCTAGATTTATGGGTCGAGTATACCAAACAGTTAGAGGAAAAGTATAGATGGCCTGTGTCAGGCACATGGGATGCCGAGTGCATCATGAGAGTAGAAGAAGCATTATGGAAAAAGAAAGCCAGACAGTCACAGAAAGATGCCATCGAGTTATGGCGCAAAGAATCTCATAAAAGAACCGAAAAAGAAATCAGAAAGTCAGAATTAAGTAGAGAATCCTTGGAACGAGCCCAAGAAAGGGAATTAATCGAGATTGGTGAACGAGTTAAAACCGAACAGTCAGACAGACAGAGGCATGCTCTTATTAAGGGTATGTATCCTCTTCTTGCCGAGGGCCTGCCAAAAGCGACCCCGGAGGCATCCAGTAACTTCCCGCCACCATTAGTTCCGACCAAGCTACGTCACAAACAGACCGCAGCTGATATTTTTATTTCGTCCTATTTGGACGACACAGTCCCAGAATATGTAAATCCTGTTCGCGCTCCGACAGTCCCTGTAAATCAGGCACTTCCCGTTCCTCCAGACACCGGGGTACCCCTGGCAGTACCTGCTACGGTCCCCCTGGTCCAGCCCGCCATACCAGTTCAGCCCGCATTTCAATTTCCTGCCACACTAGTACGAAGAGGATCAGTCGACGATTCTAGTTTAGGGGCCGCAGGAGGAGGTCCTCCTCAGACCCCGCCGCCACATAAGCGTTTAACGTCAGCCGAATTACATGCGCAAGCGTCACAGCGTACGCCCAGACACCAGTCTGTTGCAGAAATAAGAAAAGCCCTTAATGAATGCGGCTATGATCCAGTCCAGGCGAGGATAATATGGTTTTATATTCATTTCGCGTAAGAAAGGTGGCCGAGTATCTAGTCACCCTACCGAATATGAAAGAAGACCTAGACAGAATATATCGTTTCATCCGTACAGGGGATGATCCAGAAAGCATTAGCGAGGCCATGTCTCAAAGGAAAGCCGAGATCCAGCTCATGATATTAAAGTTTCTGATTAACTGTCTAATAAGAGAACAAGATTACCCGTCTAAAGATCCGGCCGAAATGAAAATCCTGACAAGGTGGAGTGATAATATAGCCGAGGGTAAGCACAAGACCGTCGGTGCTATGGAGAGTATGTACAAGAAAATCCGTAAAGAAATAATAAAGTTACACGAACAGCGTAAAGCAGCACAAGTAAGCGAGAAAGAAAGTAACTCTGATACTGAAGAGGTAGACGACGAAAATTCCGCCAGAATAGCGTATGTAGGAAAATCTAGATTTCCAGATCGCCATTTACGCCTAGAACACAAGTCTATTTTCCATCATCCAGCACCAGAACAAGGTTCTCTAGAACAAGTGTTTCAAGCTACCGATCACATTCTGAAATCACGAATCGGTTACAGTGAGTTAAGTACTATGCATGAACAAGAACTAGCCCGATCAGCAGTCCGATGGACTACTGATTCTACCACTTTTCCAGACGAAATAGTGGCACAAATGTTTCTGAAAATGCCCCCAGCCGAGCAACGACTGGCGGGTATGTATATGATTCAGCACCTCATTACATTATATGAGGGTCAGCACTCTGATCCAGGCCCGTTACATGATATCCTGAACGAGTTACTCCAGTATAGATGGAAAGGTTTAGGTACCGATTTAATTAGTGTCATTCTAGAACAGCGTCACAAATATAGAACGTTTTTGAACCCGCATTTTGTTCATGTCTCACCCCCAGAAAGTAAACCATTTTACATGGAGAGACAGAATCCGTTACGAGAAGTCCACCCAGTTAGAGGAACGGGTGGCGAACTAGAACGAGTGTTTGTTTACACCCCGATCACAAAGATGGAACTCTTAGAGATGAAAAAATTAATTCCCTGTCATGATAAAGATCCAGCAGGGTTCCATCGAGAATTAAAAGACATGCTCCGTATGGGAGAATACACGTATCCAGATATAATTAAAATGTTAAAGGTTCTGTTGCCCGCAGGGGTGTATGAAAAGCTCAAGGAAAAAGAATGGGAGGTGGGAGAGAAAAAGATCGATTGGGCAGTTCTAGAAGCTGAAGATAAGGCACGAGTACCAGGTACCGGTCTTGGAGCGAAATGTAAAGAATTACCTGAATTATTGATTCAAGTTTTACCCAGATTGTTAACAACGAAAAAAGAAGACTGGGATGCGATCTCAGCCTGTAAACAGAAACAAGACGAGGATATCAGTGATTTTTATTCTAGATTTGAGAAATGTTTTAGCATCAACAGTGGCCTCAAGACAAGTAGTGAGTCATACCCTCACCTTTTTGTTACTAAATTAGTCGAGAATTCAAGTCCACCAATTAAAAATCGAGTTTTGAAAGTCGAAAGTACCTGGCAAGCTAATACCCCGTCCCAGATGTTACAGATGCTCCAATACCACCAGAATAGAATCAGAGAAGAACAGGACCACGAAAGGAAGCGTATGAAAGACACGAAAATGAAAGTACTAGTTGCACAATCTGTTCCTCAAGACAGTCAGAAGAGGGGTCCGAATCAAGCCAGTCATCCTGCGGCTCCCGTTAAAGGGAACTGCAATTATTGTAAACAGCCAGGTCATTTTATAAACGAGTGTGCAGTCCTGAAACACAACATAGCTACCGGTAAGACTAAAGAAAGACCACGTCCGCCTAGACAAGAACAAGTTTTACAGATTCCTCAGCCACAGAATGCACCACAGACAGTTACAGCACCGCAGCCCATCGCTGCAACACAGCATGTTACACAGCAAATGTATCAGTATGCACAGTCCGAGTATCCAGAGTACCAGCAGTATTCATGAAACAGCCTAGAGAGGGAGGTAGGCTTGCCTCTCATCGAGATACCTGTAGATCAAGAAGGTCCCTATGTTCATAGTCAAGTATTAGGGAAAGACAGAAAGTTTTTGATTGATACAGGGGCAAGTAGGACCACAATTAGTCACGCCGAAGTTCCAGGGGCTCCGCTCTCAGGCTCTAGAAATGTTTCCCTTGGATTTTCAGGAAAACCCATCGTAAATGAAATATCAAAGCCAGTTACTCTAGAAGTAGGTCCATTGTCCCGTACTACTGACCTGTTACTTACTAAGTCATGTCCAGAGAATTTATTAGGCATTAAAACACTGAAAGAGTTAGGTGCAGTTATATGCTGTTCCCCGGAGGGAATACGATTGTTCCTGCGTGACTTTAAGGGTCACTATGTATTACGAGATTTTGATCCCAGATTGTCTAATGTTCCGCAGCATTTATGGGCGCAAGGTCCAACTGATGTAGGGTACATGCAAATCACACCCCATCGTGTGACTCTCAAGCCAGGTGTAGTGTTACCACGAATCAGACAGTACAGATTGCCACCTGAGGCTGTAGCAGCCTTATCCAAAATTATTGACGAGCTCATGGCTCAGGGAGTAGTTGTAGAAACTGGCTCCAATGTATGCAATTCTCCGATCATTCCAGTCATGAAACGTACTGATCCAAATGCACCCCCAGTATATCGATTAGTGATTGACCTACGAGAACTTAACAAATGTATTATTCCTCAGTACCCAGTTGTCCCAGATATCTCTTCCTTATTGACAGCCATTGATTCCGAAGCCACGTTCTTTACTGTAATCGACCTCAAGAACGCATTTTTCAGTGTTCCCATTCATCCAGACAGCCAGTTTCTTTTCGGATTTTGTTTAAATGGAAGGAGCTATATGTTTACACGAGCTCCTCAAGGTTTCACAGAAAGTCCTAGTATTTACAGTCAAGCACTCAAGAGACAGCTTGATAATGTTCACATGCCAACTGACACTGCCCTGCTCCAGTATGTCGATGATCTACTGATCACAGCCCGTTCTGAACGTGACTGCGAGCGAGCGTCACTGACGGTTCTGTATTTCCTAGCCGAGATGGGGCACAAGGTGTCCCCTTCGAAGCTTCAATTCTGTGTCCAGCAAGTGGTATACTTAGGACACTTACTGTCCAAGAGGGGTAGGCAGTTGACACCTGACCGTATCCAGTTAATAGCGAGTCTTCCTCAGCCCAAGACCCAGAAGGAGGTACGTGCTTTTATCGGCCTCACTTCTTACTGCCGACAATGGATTCCTCAGTATGCATTTCTAGCCAAGCCACTGATACAGTTAACGACACAGGAGACAGCCGTATCGTCTGTCCTCCCTTGGACATCTGAACATACACTCAGTTTCAATGAGTTAAAGAAAGCCTTATGCCAAGCTCCAGTTCTAGCCACACCGAACTACAGTAAGCCTTTTACACTTTTCGTCACTGAACGTGAAGGTACAGCATTATCTGTTCTCACACAAGATCAAGCAGGACAATACAAGCCTTGTGCTTATTTTTCGAGCACATTGGATCCTGTAGCCCAGGCTCTGCCTGCGTGCCTCAAGTCAGTTGCAGCCACAGCACTAGCTATCAGACAAAGTGATTCCATAGTATTAGGACACTCCCTGACAGTACAAGTTCCACACTCCGTGGAAGTTCTTTTAAACCGAACACAGACTCAGCACTTGACAATCGCACGTTTAACAGGTTATGAATTGACACTGTTCCAGCCACACATAGAAATCAGACGCTGCAACATCCTGAACCCTGCTACACTGTTACCATCAGTTACTTTAAGTCCGGACACACACGACTGTGTGGAAGTAGTCAACATCATGACAAAGCCAAGACAAGATCTGACAGATATTCCATTACCAGATCCCGACCTGACACTTTAGGTGGATGGTTCATGTATGAGAACAAGTACAGGAGAACTAGTCGCTGCGTATGCAGTGACTACTGACACCGAAGTTATTGAGACACACCGTATTGACACTCTGTCCGCTCAAGCAGCAGAGCTAGTTGCTCTGACTCAAGCCTGCATACACGCCAAGAACCTGAAAGTTAATGTTTACACAGATTCACGCTACGCATTTGGAGTCGTACACGACTTTGGAGTGCTCTGGCAGGAGAGAGGTTTCATGACTTCTCATGGAACCAAGATTCAGCATGGTCTCCTTATTCAAGCTCTGTTAGATGCCATACATTTACCGACATCCATTGCTATCATGAAATGCAAAGCACATACGAAAGTTATTGACACTATTTCCCAGGGTAACGATCTAGCAGATCGCACAGCCAAGCTTACAGCTCAGACTCCAGACATTCCAGTTAACAGGACACACACTCCAGATCCGATTACATGTATGACAGTTAAGGACCCTACTCAAGATGTCATAGATATCCAGCTACATGCTACTCCCGATGAAATCAAGAAATGGTCCGAACAAGGAGGGGTCCAGACAGATCAGGGATGGGTGACGAAGGGTAGAGCCACATGGTTTCTCCCCGACTCTATGGTTCAAGTCATTATCAATACCGCACATAGTCCAGCACATTTAGGAGAAAAAGCTATGTTAGACAGTATCCAGAACATTTGGTTCAACAAGCATTTACGAGCTGCAGCCAAGCAGAAAGTCCGTACCTGTATGATATGTTGTCAGTTTAATCCAGGTAAAAGTGTCCCGGTGGAACAAGGGGGATTCCAGCCTCCTGACCACCCTTTTGAAGTCCTCCAGATGGATTATATTCAGATGGAGCGATGTCGAGGTTTCAAGTATGTCCTTGTAGTTGTATGCGCTTTGTCCAGGTGGACAGAGGCATATCCAGTCCCAGATTACACAGCCGCGACCACTGCCAAGCAGTTGGTTCGTGAGTTCTTCCCCCGTTATGGACTCCCTAGGGTCGTATATTCTGATAACGGCCAGCCATTCTCCTCAGAGTTAATGAAGCACGTTTCCCTTTTGTTAGGGTACCAGTGGAAGTTCCATTGTGTACGCCATCCTGAAGCAGCAGGTCTCGTAGAAAGACATAACCAGACCCTGAAAATTCGCATCGCAAAAATTTGTAAAGAGAAAGGTGTGGACTGGCTAGTAGCTCTGCCAGTCGCTTTGTTCTATATGCGCATGGTCGCACATTCCAGATCAGGTCTGTCCCCGTATGAGGTCGTTTTCGGCCGCCCCCCTAACATGTGGGGTACTCCTAGACCCCGAAGTATTACCGATGTTTCAAGTAATATGCTGACAGATTACCTAGCTTCCTTGATGTCTGCCCTCAACTCTTGTCGTTCACAGGTTGCCGCCGCATTTCCAGACAATACCGAGGTGGCACCGCATGAAATCGTTCCCGGATCCATGGTCTTAATTCGCAATTTTGATCGCTCAAGTCCGCTGGAGCCACGCTGGAAGGAGCCCCGACAGGTCCTCCTCGCCACCCGTACAGCCGTGAAGTTGGAAGGTCGCAAAGGCTGGGTGCACCTTTCGCACGTGAAGAAGTTTTATGGACTGAAACCCGTCTCAAAGAACATTTCCCAGGATTCTAAAGACTGCCAAAGTACTATTCTTAAGGACTGTCCCGCAAAAGACACTGTTACTGCACCCTCCCTGTTAGAAAAAACTCCGCAACAGGAGTATAAACTCAAGTTAAGGTCTAGTAAAATAAGTCAGCCAGTTTGATTGTCTAAGTCCTCCCCTAGGTGAAACGGTTAGACTGTTTCTGACATGTATAAAATAGACCCCCATAGTGAGAGAGTTAGTCAAAACTCAATCCGATGTATCGTTTTTCTATGTTTCATATTATTTCTCAGCATTATGATTTCCTGCACCAGTTATGCCTTTTACCTGTATTTTCCAGTTTCTCATGTAAATAAGTCTGCTAATGTTACAGTAGAGCACACGTTTAGTGATCTGCCTCCTCATGAACTCTCTTACCGCCTCGCTATGCGAAATAATTCTTTCATCCGCATGTTACATTATTCACATCAGACCAGCAATGCTACAAATTGTTGGGTGTGTGGTCGACTCCCCCCTTTCCAGACGCCGAAGGGAGTTCTGCCACTCTTTCCTTATCCGTTTTCACATAATGGTTCGTGTGGAGCATGGTCCACGTTAACGTCGTCCTCAACAGATATGTCTTTTCTTAACAGTACATGTTTTCCAGACAAGCAAGGTCTCCCCCACAGAACCGGGTTAGATCTAGAAAATGAAGTGTATAATTTAGGTAATTATTCTTCGAATTTCATGGTCCTGAATGTTCAGTCTGATACTACTCCAGACTTACCTGCTATTTCAGTACTACCAGTCAAAGGCGAATTATGTGTCCGAAATAATGGTTCCGTACATGTAGGACATAGTGATTGTACTACTATTGTCAAGTATAGTGACAGTAGGAAATCTATTTTCAAAGCTTCACGTCATTCTTATTTTATTTGTGGTCAGACCGCATATGTTCGTCTGCCCCTCGATTGGGAGGGAACCTGTTACATTGCCTTCCTACTGACACCGGTTTTTCTAGCCCCACCCGACTACCATAGGAATTCCCACCTCGTACATACTAGACACAAGAGAAACCTCCCGATAGTCGATTATACTGAAACTGCTCTAGAACAATATATAGATATCAATAAAGGTGTCTTTCCTTATTTAGGTACAGTTGTGAATAGTAAACTGATACGTAGATTAACCAGAACCCTTGAAGCAGTAGTAATTGAGACTACTTCTGCCCTAAGTAATTTAACCGAAGAACAATCCTTTATGAGAATTGTCGTGCTCCAGAATCGTCTCGTCCTTGATGTCATACTGGCCGATAGGGGCGGGGCCTGTAGAGTCATCGGATCCAGTTGCTGCATTTTCATTCCAAATAACGCGCCGTCTGTTTATTCAGCTATAACCAGACTTCATAAAATTGCCCATCTGTTACACCAAAATCCAGGCACTTGGACATGGTCCGGTTGGTTCTGGAATATAATTTCCGCCTGGGGATGGAAAGTCTTGTCCCTTCTAGGTATTGCAGTAGCGATTATATTCAGCTGCTGCCTCTGTATACAATGTGGCCCTGCGATTTGCGGCATTTGTGCTACATCATGTATTCCTAGTCCCAAGCCCCGTTCTAAATCCCGTTCCAAGAAAATTCGAGACGAGCAAATGATACTGTATGAAATGATAGATGGTATCATGAATATTGATGTTTCCTGATGGAAACGTAGTGACAAGGAGGGAATGTGGAAAAGTAAATTTTGCCATGTTCTGTGTCCCTACGTGTCATCCATCATATGTTATGTGTGCATGATTAATATGCATATGTTATTCCCCATGTTTGATTAAAGACGCAATTATAGTTGTGTCCACCTCTAGTATGCCAGTTTCCAGTTCTCGTGAATAATACGAATATCAGGCCTATGTAAAGCTACGTTGCCACGTTTCTCAGTGTGCACGTTATTTCATTATAAAGTCCCCGTTTCTAGGCCTCAAAAGGGCCCGGACACCAGATTCAGCTCCTGTCTCCTGAAGCCCTCGCTGAGGAGCGATACAGCCCCCACCTGTATCCTCGACCCTTCACTTACTTCCTGCATCGCAGTGCCCGGCCCAGCTTGGCTCTGCCTCTGAGTCTGCCAAGAGTATGTTATGATTCGAGTTATCAGTTCAGTCCTCCTTCTCTGCATTCCTAAGCTACTGAATTGTATCAATAGTTTCCGTCATTGTCTAGCTTTTACGTCTCTATGTAAGAGAAATACTGCATTTAATGGTCATTTAATATTCTTCATCACGCACTACATGTAGAATAATGCATGCTCCAGTCTTAGAGTCTGTTAGCCTTTCCCCTCCTGACTTCTAGTTTATATCAACATGTTCTCTAAAACATCAGATACTAGATACTGCTTAGGTACAGGTCGCCCTGACTCTCCAGACTTCAGTCTCTGCTCCTAGCACAGAGTTCATAGCCCCCAGCTTCTCCTAATAACACGTCATTGCCAGTTTGCGCGCACCATCAGGTTAGAGGTCCCGGCTCCTTAGGTAGCCCCCTCCATGGGTTCCGCCCCATTCATGACATATTCTGTTACGTTTGCATCACATGTCTATGTATACGCCCTGTTACACCTACTTTCACCCTTATCTTTCGCGACTGCTACGCGTCACGCTTTCTGCTCCACCCACTGCTACGCCTATTGCAATGTAATGCTATGTGTTTGCGTTATGTATATATGCTCATGTACTGTTATTAAAAGCTAGCTTCCCTTGTCCCGATCCTGTCCCCGGCAGCTGCCATCCTATTCCCGTGCAGGTCGTCCTGTTCCTGTCCTTATGCTGTATTAAACCTGCAAAACTCCTACTACCTCGAATCTTGACTCTTATTTATTGAGCTATCTGTTATTCATTTATGCATTCAAAAATAGGGTATTATTTATTTATTTACCACAAGCCGCCACCTTGGAGGCCAGCAGTCCCATTCCCCGATTCGATAGCGGACGGACTGAAGTCCACCTGCCATCGTAATCAGCCCCTAAGTTTGCAAACTTCATGGTCTCTGCTTCATGCACAAACACTTGCAGCCTGCTTTCGGACCACTGGAGTTATGCAGCAATGGAGGCCAAAATTATGTTGCAGTGTTGACTAAATGATGCAACAATAAAAAGGCTGCAGCGTAATGCAGTGCATTTTATGATACTTCATTATTTTGACATACTTATACATACTAACAGCCTCTGCAAAGCTTTTGCCTCATTAGTACATGTGTAACATACAAATGTAGCCGTGGGAAAGGTGACCAGGCAACCTTTGTAAAGGGATACAAAAGGGGATGATGGACGGAGCGCTTGAGCAAATCAAACACTCACCCCCAGTCAACTGATCTGAGTTTAATCCATCACCATTCTTTAGCTCACTCAGCCACCCCAGTTCAGACATGGCTATATGCAAATCAGTCTGACCCTGTGCCTCATGGGAACAGTCCAGCCCGAACTGCCAAGCCATGTCTTCCCTGGACCGGAAACAAGCATCCTGGGACCGGTTTCGGATTCATAATCCTCATCAGCCAGGCTATCTTGAATCCAGTGGCCAAGTGAGCAAGGGACTCACGTCTGAGCATACACTGCCACACTTAGGGCGAACAAAGCGATACAAAAGGGGATGTAAAGGGCCCTACACTTCACAGCAACATAAATCACATTTCTTTCAGCCGTTTGAGCTACAAAATTGTTTTGGGTAAAATCGTTAGATTATGCAGCAGATGATGTATTATGTGGCAAATATGATACAGCCATAGTTAAGTGGAAAACATTTTTCCACTTAACTTAATTTTGCCCCAGCATTGTAGTTGATCAATTTATAAGTTCCCCAAACCCAAAAGTCGAGTTTGGGTACAATGTGCATTTTCAAAGCAGTCCTACAACACAGGGCTACTTTTAAACTGACCTCGGGCTTCAGCAGTGCACACATGCAAATGCAGAAAGGGCTGATGGCCTCTAAACTGCCATGCCCTATTATATTCTAGGGACTTAAAGGTAGTTCTAATCCCCCTGCCCTATTATGTACTAGGGCCTTATAGGAGAGGTCATGCCAATAATAGGGGTACCCTGACCCATAGTGCACCCTAGTGTATGTAGAGTGTTTTCACAGTATCTTTAAGTGTCTCTTTCAGAATAGCACTGGCCATGTGCCTGTTCAGGCAGAGGCCAGGGTCAGTCAGAGTCAGGTACCACCAGTACCCATCAGCAAAACACTGGGGAGTGCCCAGGGCACAGGATGGCTTTGCAACACTAAAGAAGCACAAACTCAGATTTTAAAACATAACACCATGGTTGGGGGGTTCTATTTAATAACCAGAATTCATTTATATCCTAATGAACCCATTTTCCAACATTAGGATAATGAAAGACTGGGGAAAAATCATAACGTTCTAATCTATACCTTGAAGTTTTCATGCATCTCTTTGATGATGTTTAATAGCTCACTGTTCAATGTTAGGATTTTAACTTATAAACTGCAAATACCAAAAGAATCTCTCAGACAAAAGCAATAACTCACTGACCTATTTACATGATATGCATTTTGTGATCTGTGTGGTACACATTCTTTGCGGCAGGCATGTTACCCCACTGTGGCTATCTTACCAAGAGTCAAAACTACCACTAGACAAACCTCCGATCTCTCTCAATAAAGAACATTAATCACCAAAGTTATATACACATTTGTATTGTTGCCTGAAAATTGCTGGAGTCCAGGAATGCAGAAGCAGGTACATTTTTCAAACCATAAAGCACTTGCAAACATGACGCCCCCAACCTAAGTCAGCGACTTTTGTTTGCTTAGTGCATGAAGATGCAAGATTCATATACATTTTTTTAACATTTGGTCTGATTACTATATGAATGTAAATAACAATAACGCATACATGCAAACTGTGACAACATGCATACTTTTCTCAATATTTCACTTCGAAAGTATGCGATTGTATTTGTTTAATGGGCGGTGATTTGTATAGGGTCACTGGAAATTCCACAAGGTTGTCCCTGTCCCCCCCAGAATTTTAGTGTCTCCTACGCCCCTGCCCCACCATATGACCTGCAGCGCCGATGGAGACTCGCGCCACTATGCCCGTCAGCTTCTTATTACGGAAGTTCTGATTGGTCATTGCATGAAGACTGTTCTTTCAACCAATTGGCACCCTCACCCTCTGTTACTGCTGTTCATTGTGGGGTGACTGGGAAGGAGGCCACATAATTGTGGTGTTATACGAACATATATATTTCCTGTCATCTTCCAACATTTGGGCTCTCTGAAGAGCGGCCATATGTAGCATTATTTGAAAAAATTCGTGAAATCATCAACGTTTCCCCATTTACACTGTCTAAGACTTATTAGGACCACGATTGCTCTTCCGTTGTGACGTTTCTCTTGGTATCTGCATACGGATATACATTGTGCTTGGGTTCGAATTTGGAAGCCCAGTTACATTCTGCTAGCCCCAACGAAGTTCCCGTGGCACGGGGGAACGAAACGCGTTGGCTGTGTGCCGCTGTTGTTTTCCAAAGAAACTTGAAAAATAAAGAAGAACCTACATCTTTCTGATTTGTTTATATAGTGCACCTTCTTAATTCTTATTGTAAATTGGCATCTCTCAGCAGCAGGTGCTGGAAGTTGCACTTGTATGTATGTATGTATGTAACTGAGCTTGTAAAGCACCTGGTTACACTTAACAGTGTGTCCCCGCGCTATACCGCTGAGGAACCCATCCTGGCCTGTTCCTGTGAGGTGCCTACTCCTGGGCACCCTAAGGTGAAGCCAGGCATCCTTAGCGATTAGGGCTGGTGTGGAGATTAAGCAAGCTATTGCCCAGAGTCACAGAGTGGAACCCATGATTAGAGTAGGCACCGAGGTGAGAATAATCGGGTCCACGGACATTGAGCCCAAGACCCTGCCGCGACGGGAATTGAACCCTGGTCCCAGGTCAGATCTCTGCATCAGGGTCTACCGCTCTAACCAGTGAGCCACACTTCTCCACTTAAAGTATTAATCTTGAAACTAAGTGAGTGATTGTGCTTGGCCTTGGTCTGCTGCTGTGTTCTTACGTGGTTCCCTCCCAACCACCCTGCAAAAGTGCCCCTCATCTCTTCATAGCCCCTCTCTCACAGGAAACAGTCTTTGGAGCGCAATTTTTACATCGCAGTGCCTTTACCACGCATGTCTTACCACGCATTTGTTTAGCACGCATAGGTCTTTACCATGCATGCCTTTAGTACACATTTAAGGCAAATATGGAGGGTTGTGGGTTCTCCCCCCAAAAAGATAAAAAATAAAAATGTATATACACAGATATATTAAACTTATCAATCAATCAGAGATTTTTAAAGTACGCTACTCACCTGTGAGGGTCTCAAGACGCTGGGGGGTGGTGTATGAGCAGCTCCGTAGGTCACCTGAAGAGCCGGGTCTTGAGATCCTTTCTGAATTGATGCAGTGTCGGGCTTCGTCTGATGTAGAGGGGGAGTTCGTTCCAGGTCTTGGCTGCGAGGTTGGAGAAGGATCTGCCACCTGCTCTAGTCCTGCGGATGTGAGGGGTGGCTAGGGCTAGGTCGGCTGAGTGGAGGTTTCTCTTGGGGGCGTGAAAGGAGATTCGTTCATTGGGGTATTGGGGTCCAGCGTTCTGGAGGGCTTTCTAGGCGTGTGTGAGCAGTTTGAAAATTATTCTTTTTTTCGACTGGGAGCCAGTGGAGGTCGCGAAGGTGTTGGGTGATGTGATCATGTCGTGGGATGCTGAGGATAAGTCTGGCTGCAGCGTTCTGGATGGTCTGGAGTTTGCGGAGGAGTTTTTGTTGATTCCGGCATAGAGAGCCTTTCTGTAGTCTAGTCTGACGGTGATGAGTGTATGGGTGACGGTCTTCCTAGAGTCGGGTGGAATCCATTTGAAGGTCTTGCAGAGTATGCAGAGGGTGTTGAAGCTTGTGGCGGACACAGCATTGAGGGTAGAGCCGAGGATTAGGAATTCTGTTGTCTCCGAATTGAGCTTCAGGCAGTTGCTGCTCATCCAGGTTGCGACGTCCTTCAACCCTTCTTGGAAACTGCGCCTGGTGATGTCGGGTCACCTTAGTAATGCATGGTAATGGCATGCGAGGTAAAAGCATATGCATGCTAAACAAATGTGGGGTAACAAACTCATTTTAACCCGTTTACCACACGGACATTCCTCCGCGGTGCGGGCGTTCTGAAGAGTGGGTGGGGCTGCGTTGGCCAATGGTCATGCGCAGCACCAGGGAGGGAGTGCTGAGCACGGAACGGGTTAAAGGCATGCAATGTTGCCCTGTCATCCAACTCTCTCTCTCATACATTTCACTATTTTAAAGCCTGTTAAAGGCTGGCTTTACACATACACTCCACTATCCACATAAAATACAGATGTTCTTTTCAGCTGGCATATTAACTCTCTCTGGTACTTTATGGCAAGTGAAAACTGCCACTAGACAAAACTCCGATCTCTCTCTCTAGCAGGAACATTAATCGCAAGTGTTCTCTTGAAATTGTTATCACTGCTTTAAAGCTGGAGGCACAAGGAACTCTGCAGCAGGTGATTTTAAATCCTATATTACTGTTAAACACGCACCCCCCGAGGTTGATACCCACCCTCCAGGTCAGCTCCCAGTGCAGCCGCACCGATCGCATCGCCCTAAAGCTGGCCCTGCCAGTGTAAGCACATAAAGCTTACTGTATTTAAACTCTGTTCATGTGCGAATGTCTGTGGGCAAATGACAGTTCTCATCTGAGTATCCGATTGGTAGGAGGCCATGTTTGTTTTGGTGAGGACTTCAGCACCATCTTGTCAGCAGAATGGGCGTAGGCTGGGACCCACTAGGGTGATCACCTCGCATAGAGGCAAATTGAGGGCAGGACTGTAAAAATTCAGGACAAAGCGTCAAAATTCAGGACAAAATATAATTTTTTTACTCACAAATCCACTACAGCAATGCATTTATTTACTATTTTTGTATTGCACTATTTATTTACATTACTCTGTATGAGATTGTCTCTAAGTATGCTGCATTCAGTTGGCGCATTATGCCTTTGTTCAATAGAAAATCAATGCCATTGGGCACGTTGTCAAGGGCATCCCCCAAACCAAATTTACCCAATCTTTCTTTGGGCGAAAGCAACAGCTACCTTTTGATTATGTATCTAAACATAATGGCAAACAGTTTGGAAACTTTAAGGTCTGTCACCTTTTCAACTTCTGCTAGTTTAGAGAAGTGGTACAAAAACATCAGGCACACCTCATCCTCCACTAGACGTCAAACCTAAAAAAATAATGAGGCAGACCAGCTGTTGTGGGCAACAGTCTAACACCTAATGTCAGGATATGTCGTAGCCACAACTTTTCCGTCCCAAAGCACCAACAAGGCCCGACTGATGTATTGAAGTGTATTCGAGTGTGCGTCAGGGACTCTACCTTTCTCTCAGAACGGGGTGCCCAGACCATCAGGCAGAGAATTAAAGAGCAGGAGGAAGACGCGATCAGATGAGAGATCAGCAGGAACAGATTCAAAGAGTTATTGCTAAGAATCGGTCAAATAGAAAAGTGAAGAACGAAGCAGGACGTTTCCCAAAATCTGACAAAATAGGCCCTCAGTGAGTATCGGACATTATTGCTTACTTGGAAAATACCCTTATCAAAGAAGCCAGAAACAGAAAAGGCATGGTAAAGTGGTTGAGTAATTAGCACCCACCCATTTTGGCAAATCTTGCCAGTGCAATGGTCCATTGATAGTGCTAGTGAAGAAGTAGTCTAGCTCATCCCTAAGTACAAAACAACATGAAGAACCTTCAAAATATTTGGGATGCAAATTACATAACAAACAAAATATAAGAATATGATAAAGACTTTAAAATGCAGAAAGTATTTCTTTAACATATGGAAATGTTTCAATATACTACATTTAATCACTAAATTGCATTGATATTTATTTGAAATGAAAGTTTCTAAACATGAACTTTGAAATATTTATTAACCCTCCCTCCGGACAAAATCATGAATGAACAAAGTGAATCAATTGTCCGGTGTCCCTTATATCATGGCCAATACTATTTTTACAGGTGGTGGAAAATTACAGGCCATTAAAGTGTACACAAGTGAGGTTTATATACAGGATCCATCTTGAACTGAATTACTTGAAAGTGCTCTCAAGTGTCACTATCAAGTAAATTAGACACATGAAGTAACTTGATTTGACTTAGATCACACAATTTAGTCATGTGGGTAAGACAGAATTTGAACCCAGGTTTCCTGGTCACACTTAGTGCAATTAAGCTGCTGACTAGATTCATTTCTTTCAATCAATCCCCTTTAAGGCCGGAGGGCAGTGTTTTGTAGAATTCTATCAGTCGAATAGTTCACTGTGTTCAGTAAATACAGATCACAGGTTAACTTGACACAATATCTAAAAATAGAGGTAAATGGTGAAGGTGAGGGGCTGCAGGATACCATGTGCTAATATCTGGCTTTCTCAGGCTTAACATAGCTATTAAACGCAATAAAGTGCATTAAAAAAGTAGGGACGCTGTGCACCTGGGTGCAATGGGAAAGGGGTCAGTGGGTGTGGACAAGAAATTAAAGATGTGGCTAAAAAGAACAAAATATTCTGCAACTTTTTTGTTGATTTTTCATCATCAGGTAACTGCATATAGAAATTCAGATAAACTAGTCAATGGAAAATGCACTATTTTATATTACAAAACCTCTGTTGGTTAATGGGATCACTGCAGATGTCTGTGTATGCATCCAGAGGCACATAGAATTGAATCCTGTTTGGTACAGTAGGGAATAACGACTTGTGTGGTCTAAAATGTGGATGAAAGAACAACAGTTTACTAGGGAAATAATGGAAGACTGCCTTAAGCTTGATAAGGTGATGACTATTCCCTGGTTTCGGT
The DNA here is from genome assembly GCF_964261635.1 of Lissotriton helveticus. Lineage (NCBI taxonomy): Eukaryota > Metazoa > Chordata > Amphibia > Caudata > Salamandridae > Lissotriton > Lissotriton helveticus. The sequence continues at coordinate 2,062,161,722 of NC_136065.1, forward strand.
AGGTGAAGGAAAGATTTTATGATATTGGGCTGGGTGAGTTTTAGGAAAATCCTACAAATATCCCCGTAAATGCCAAAGGCCTAATCAAGAAGCAATACGGGGACTGGGCACATGTGAAACATTTTTAGCAAGAGGCGCTTGGCCTGAAATGTGCTTTTATGTCTAACCAGCAGTATTATCTATCCTTTTCTACAAATTGTCAGATGTGTTTTTATTTTACCAGATTTCGCCTTTGCACACTCCTCTTTTTGCTTGCTTTTCCTAGACAAACCAAGTGGGTGGAAACCCTTCGTTTCTGTGCCTGTGATGACAGTACTCCCCAGAGCATTATGCATCTTACACTCTTTTTCACACTCTATGATGATCCGAGAAGGAGATTTTTTAGACCAATACTAAAAAATATCTCTCCATGTACATTCTTAGAGGGATATGAGTGTTTGCAACAATTGGAAAATTCTACTGTTTGTTCTGCAATGATGAGTTTAATTAAAGTAGCAGTGGGTATTAGGAGACGATATGTAATGTAGTAATTGAATCGGGCAGGGAAATGAAATGATGTTAGTCTATGGAAATTATAATGTTCTTAGCATAAATAGTGTTTTAAATTCCCAGGCGAATTTTTTTTTTTCTTTTTTTGGCTTCAAAGATAAATATGGTCTTCTCAAAATGCACTTAGCACTTTATGTATAATGATAACCTAGCTTGTAATTGAACTTTACATGACATTTTATATTTCCCACCGTGATAAATTAATCTATATCCCATTGTGATGATTTATGATAAATGTTTTAACGTTTTTAGACTTGATGCTTTTATGGTTGTTTACTAACCGAATAAAGCTTGTTTTGATTGATTGAGTGATTGACTTGTATGTCTTTAGTGCTAGAAGGTCCCTGCCCATCACAGAAAGCACTGTGGATGTTGTGTAAGTCATTATTTTAAATTTGCATTACACACAGCATGAGATAGACTACCACAAAAATGAAGAAATTAATTTATTTAGAGACAGAAAACGTGTTTTCAAAGTACAGATTTTAATGATATGCAGGTTGTACCTAATGCAAAGAGTTTTACAACTGTCTATTAAAAGCATGCACTCCACAGCTTAGCTTGGAACATGTTACAATACCTTTCAAAAAGGGCAAATCTTTTTTTCAAGAAGGTTAAAGTGACACCATCAATTAAAGCCAATGCTGGCATCCAAGCAGCCTTTACATTTGCAGATTAACCAATTGCACATATTTACATGTGTGTCAGGCAGCAGGCACCCTGGCAAGAAGGCGTGTTTCTTGTTTAGCTGCCTGCCCCTCCTTCGGGATCACAGCACAAGGAAACTTGCTCCCTTCCACTTCAGTTTAGCCATTTCAACTGCCGGAATTAACATTAGTCTTTTCGCAAAAAGGCTAAAATTATGAACAAATGCCGTCCGTTGAAAACTCCATCATGGACAATGGACATTAGGGTTAATGTATGGACAGTCCATGTAAATTACGGATGGGTGGTCATCCAAGGACTCACCAATTTTCCCGTTTAATTTAATTCATGGAGGCGGGTAAGGTTCGTGTCCTGTCACATGAACATTGGGTTGACAGTTTGCCTGAGCAAAGAACCACAAGATTGGTAAACGATTTTGTGAAGGTGATTGCTGATTGGATGAACTGTCCAAGGTAACCAAGCATATCATTAAATAATGTTTGTCTGCAGGGGCTACGCGATCACCAGGCAGCAAAGGTGGAGGTGGAGTTCTCGATGGGCCTCTTATGGCTGTAACTCGGCAGACAAAGGTTCATAAATAACATGCGAATGTGGGTGGTTGGTTGATTGAGTGAAAGGACTGATGGATAGGTGTATGAGTGAAAAGGTGTATGGGTGGGTGAATAAATGAGTGAACAAATGAATGGGTGAAAGGGAGGGTGGACAGATGGGTACAAGTGTGGCTGGATGGATGGATGGGTGAAAGAATAGATAGATGTAATGAAAGGGAGGGAGGATGGATGGATGAAAAGGTAAATGGATGGATTAGTGAAAGGGTGGATGATTGGATGGTTGGAGTGAAAGAGTGGATAGATGGAGGGAATGAAAGGGTGGATAGATGGATGAGCAAAAGAGTGGATAGACGGATGAGCGAAAATATGGGTGGATGAATTAGTGAACGGATTGATGCTGAGAAGCTGTGAGTGAGTGAGTGAGTGAGTGAGTGTGAGTGAGTGAGTGAGTGAGTGAGTGAGTGAGTGAGTGAGTGAGTGAGTGAATGGATGGATGGATGGATGGATGGATGGATGTGTGAGTGAAAGGGTGGATGGGTGAAAGTGTGGATGGATGTAGGAGTGAAAGAATGAATGGATGAGTAAAAGGGAGGGTGGATGGATGGATGAGTGAAAGGGTAGATGGATGATGAGAGAATGGATCAGCGAGTGAAAGGATGGATGGCTGAGTGAAAGGGAGGGTAAATTGGCTGATGCATGGAATGAGTAAAAAGGGAGAATGGATAGATGGATGGAGTGAAAGGGTAGATGAATGGATGAGTGGAAGGATGGATGGATGAATGAATGAAAGGGTGGCTGGATGGGAGAAAGGATAGATGAATGAAAGAATGTATGGATGAGTGAAAGGTAGGGTGGATGGATCAATGACAGGATGGAATGATGAATGAAAAAATTGATTAGTGAAAGGGGGTGGATGGATGAAAGGGTGAATGGATGGATGAGTGAACGGAAAGGTGGATGGATGAATTAAAGCATGGATGTATGTAGTTGATGGATGGATGAGTGAAAGGGTAAAGAGATGGATGGATGAGTTGTTTGGTGGCAGGATGTGTGAAATGATGGATGGCTTATTGAAAGGATGGATGGGCAGATGGATGGCTGGATGATGGATGAATGGATGGTGAAAGAATGGATGGATGAAAGGGTGGATGGAGAGATGGGTGAGTAAAAGGATGGCTGGATGGATGGGTTTGGAGATGAATGCATAAGTTTGTATATGGATAGATCAACGGAGACGGGTGAGAGACTGGATGATAGATGAATGAATGGATGGATGACAGAATGTAAAGGTGAAATTGTGGATATCTGCAGATGGATGGAAGGATGAATGGATAGATGTTTGGATGGAAGGACTTCTGGGGAGGGTCGTGATGACTTCCTTTGTTTGCTTGATGCCATAAGAGCTTTGGTTGTGGGGGGAATTTTCATTTTCTGGCTACTCCCTTGTGTGTCCATCAGTCATAGAAACAGAGCAAACAAGGGTTGGGTGCAGCAGTGCTGAGCAAACGTCACTCACCAGTGAAAACAGTACAGTACCTGTTGACTGTCCCTCGAGCGTGGGAGACACCAGATGAGTGCTGAGGGTATGGGTCAGGTAGGCAGCAGTCCTTTACCACTAAACCCCAGCTCCAGCAACACAAACAAGCAACGTTACTGCCCATAAAACTAAGGCTAATTTTACTGCCTGTTTCCCCCTGGTAACGGACATTGCTGCTCATATCCCCAAAATCAGGTGCTATACTGCCCATTTCACGCAGAACAGGTACATGACTTCCCATATCACCCAGGCAAAGTATTGTACTCCCCATATCATCCCAGATTATGTGCATGACTGCCCATATTACCCAGGCCAGGTATTTTACTGCCCATATCATGCTCCTCTGTTGTTTCCTTGTTGATGTTTGCTAAGTAGAAATATATACTGCCAAGAGAGGTACTTTCCAGCTCTTAATATATCTGTAATGTCTGATACTCTTGTGATCTGTAATAATTCAAAGTAAGGAAAATCACATGTAGCTCAGTCTATCCCTCAACATTACACAAGGGCCACCATGAAATGTTAGCTCAAGCTCTACTGCGACTTCACACTAGGGCTAGTGGGGGCCCTCACACCAGTGCTGTTAAGAGATATCACACCTAGAGCATCTTAAGACATTACACCTGGCATATCCTGGGACATTACACTAGGGCTACCCTGAGACCCACACTAGAACCTTTGCACATTATACTAGGGCCTCCCCAAAATATCACACTAGATATACCCTGTGACATCACATTAGGGGTAGCTGGTGTTGTCATACTAGGAAACCCTTAGCACACTAAGCACCCCCAGAAACATAAGATTAGGGTAACCATGAGACATCACACTTGAAACACATAGACAGCACACTAGAGCCAAGAGCATAATGCATGCCCCTTCAACCCCTGCAGTGTTGAGGGCACTGAACCCTTCAGGGGCCTCCCCAATCCTTCAAAAGTGCCCCGTTTATCCCAAAGACAAATGAATTTCTCTGAGATATGGAAAACTATGGGGCCTCTCTACCCATTCTAAGGGGCCCCATCATTGTGGGTTATGCCACTGACTTGAGCTACCCTGAGACATAACACAAGGGCTACCTAAGAGATCACATTAGAGCAACTATGAGATCGTACTGGGGTACCCTAAAACATCACACTAGGGACAAGCTTTGGCAAAACCAATAGGTCTGTCGTTGACTACCAGCCTTTTGGCAATTCTTGTTTTATTATTGTTCCGTAAGCTGCAGGCCCCCTCATTACTACAAAATTGTTGTCTTGGTCTCAGAAAGAAAAGGACAGAAAGAATAAATGACAGGGTTGAAAAGATAGAGTACCCTCATGAGCTTATATTCAGAGTTCTTGTGAGCAGCTGGTATGGTGTGAAAAAGCAGCAGTCAGATAAGTAAACTGCACTTCCAAAGAAACTTGCAACACTATTGGTAGGAGACAGTACTGGATAAAGCTACAATGTGCCCTGTGCTCTCATTCGGCAGCTCAATAAACAAAGATAACACAAAAGTAATAATAAAGTAAAAACAAAAAAAGTGATACTGAAGGAAACTACCTTGTGTGTGGATGTACTCCTTGAGAAAGGGCTAAATACAGTTGCTCAAAGTGAAGTTAGCCAGTGGCTGAAGTAGCTTGACCTATTACCCCATATTGTATGCTGTAGTGAGTGGAAGCAAAATGTGAATAATGTAAGAACAGACCAATGGATGAAGTGATGTGGCTACATATAATTTTAGTAAAATCTAAAGGTCTTGGCTAATTCCAGACCTAAAAACCTGAGACATCACATTAGAGGAGCAAGGAGATATCGTACTGAGAATACCCTATCACACAAACAGCACCCAGAAACATCAATGAGTAGCTAAACTGAGCCAGGCATGGTGGCACAAGTGCAGTTTCCCTGCCACTGGGAATGGCTGGACTAGTGGATTTCTTAGTTAGATGGTTTGAGCACCCACCAACAATGACGGTGTCATAATATTATAGCAGTGCATAGCTTAACTGAGACTTCAACCTAGGCCTACTCTAAGAGAAAACACATAAATGCTATCAGGACATATCAAACACATTGTGACAAAGCCAAGATGTCATGACAGGGCTGCCCAGGGATGTCACACTCAGGCTATCCTCCAAAATCACCTTAGTGCCACCCTAAGAAATTCCCCTAGACACTAATTCTGTATGCAGCACTAAGGCAGGACAATACAGCACCACAGGCCCAGTTAGTGACTCCCTGACCATGCTATATGGATGAATGGATGCTTGAAGGTTTGCTGTAATGTGAAATCCTACCATACTGCAGAAATGTAACTCTTTGTGGTCAGGTTCACCTAGTGACCTAGTGACTATTGGTCATTAAAGTATGTGGCATCAATGGGTAGCAGGAATGGAGCAGGTTGGTAAAGGGAGTTTAGAGGGCTCATGGAAGATCAAACAGAGGTGAGAAAGGGAATGACTGCGATGAGCCATGATCAGTATCCACACTTCATTATTTGTTTTTGGCTAGGCATTGAGTGACGTCTTGGCATACACCACGCTTTCTGACTTCTCACGTGGGCGGTGGGCTGCCTTTGCGCCACTGACTGAGTTCACCCTGGTGTACAGGATGTGGTCTGGATCCTGAGAGGGTCTTCCGGATACCTTTGGCTGGACATCTGTCTGGACACTGGAGTAGAGCACCTGCTTCGATTCCTTGCAGGGCTGGGTTCTTGTTTTGTTTTCTTCAATACTCAGCGTTGCGTAGTGCAAGCTGTCGTGGAACTCATCCTGTGAAAAGAGAAACATGAGGACAACTGTTAATGTTGCAGGCAGGAAAATCTTTTCTGGACTTCAACTCATGACAGAGTACTATTTTTTATTACACTATAACACACCAAATCAAGCACAAGTGTCCTTTAAAGTTACTAGAATATGCGTAGTTGCGGCAAATGTCCCTCTGGTCTTGACCCACTATGCCACCCGGCATTCATGTTGTGATTTCTTATTCACTTGATACTTTTCCCTCTCAGAACAAATCACATAACAAGTTTACTGCTAAGCTTTACAAGCTTTTGTTGAACATTATTCCCTTGGCAGAGTACTATACGAGTTGCACTCTGCCAATGGCTAATGGTGATTGTGGTCTCCTCAGATCTGGCTGTGGGGTGGCTGACGAGTGCTGCCAATCACTTGTCATGGTCTCCAGGTGTAAGGTACTTTTATTGAGTACAACAGGTAACATGTGGTCTGACAGTGTCCTCAGATCTGCTGAAGAGCATAAGGTGTAGACCACCTATTAATCACAGACATGCACCCCAGATTGTGTGTGTACACATGCACACTGTCATGATGTATAAACCCCTGCAGGAAAACCCACCCCTTTCCCGTGCACCCAGCACGCAACTATTGTCAGTGTGATTGTATACTGTAATTCATGATTTTCCTTTTGACTTGTAAACTTGGGATTGTTTCTTTCATTCACAATTTTCCTTTTGTTTTTGTGGTTCTTTTTATTGCTAGCGTATTCTTACAGCCCAGTGTTAATGACAAGATCCTAGTTCAGAGCAGCAGAGGTGAGCCTTTGCTTATGCGCAGCCTGGAGTGCAGGATTCCAGCCTCTGTGCAGGAAGAGGCCCAGGGTTCGAATCTATGCGTTGCACGCACGCACGTAGTTTGTGCGCAACTGGGTGCGGCTGGGTGCGGTTCTCTATTTAAACCGCACCCAACCTTCCCAAAGACGCTTTGCCTACTGCCCAGCTCCGAGGAAGGATCGCGCTTGGAGCCCAGCCAGAGCTCTTCAAGGAGAACGGAAAGAAAAAGCGGCAAGAAATGATTCCAGAGGCTTTTCGTTCACAACTAGAAAGCTAAGTACAATCTTTGAATTCTTTCATCAAGGCGCCCGTCGCAAGAAAGGTCAAAAGTGCTTTTCAGGACAAAGACTTTCTCTGAGAAAACGACGAAAGCCTTTTAGAACTTAATTTTGAAACATTTTGAAAGTTTGTGATTTACTTTGAAAAATAGTGATTGAAGGCAAAAGTATTACACGAAAACAGAGTGATACATAGGTTTCTGGTGTATGTCAAAACTAGATGCTTAGTATATTGGATGTTTGGTACAAAGTTTGATATAATCAATGCCACAGTGTTCAGTTTTATTCAGTGAATCGTGCAAAACCTCATTTTTTTATTATTATTTTCGGAAAGTCAGTGATGTAAAAGAAAGATACCTTTGGGAAAGTAGTATTTGTAACGGTTCATTTCTCAGCCTACAAAGAATCCCTAATTGGAAGGAGACTCACAAAGACATATACTGTAAGTGAGTTTCAAGGAGTTTTTTTTTTTTTAATAAAGAATTGGCAGAATATTTTCTAATATAGGAATTTTATTTCACACATTTTATTTCCACAACTCCTTAAAGGTAGTTACTTCCAAGAAAAGGACAGCCCAAGACAAGACTATCCGAGGTACCTGACGCCTTGACCATCACGACAAGACAAGACAAAGAAATACTGGACGAAGACCACACAACACTGTTCGCAGGTAGGCGTTTGACAAAACAAGACACTCACAGTGGGAGGGGTTAGGCGAGAAAGGCTAATGCTTAGACCTAGGGGTAGTTAAGAACAGATTTTAGGAAAGACTTTTGAGTAAAATCTGGGTACTTGTTGTTTCGCAGGTCGACAGCAAGAACAAGACAACAACCCAACGTCCACGTTCAGTACCGGCCCTCTTCCCTAATTTCTAGTTTTAGTCTTGCTGTGAATAGTATTTCAGTAAGGTTTCAGTTAGTAGTAAGGGAAGTTGGTCCCTTGCGTCTCTGCAAAATCTTCTACGTTATCCACGAGGCTTCAGCTCCAAGACGAGGTAAGGGACAACGTAGTCAGTCTTGACAGAAGGCAAAGCCCACAGGAATCATTTTGCCCAGACGCAATGGATCAAGTTACTTTACAAGGTTTAGCAACCATCCTGGAAGATATAAGACAGGAAAATGTAGCTTTACGTAGGGACATGTCCACCCTTCAGGAGGCACTCCAGGCTTCAGCAACCTATCAGAATGCCTCTTCGGATTCCGGATCCCAGACTCGGATTCAAGTAGTAACGCCTGTTCCTACTCCTTTAGCGCAGCCAGAAAGGTTTTATGGGGATAGTAACAAGTTCTCAGTGTTTTTACAACAGTGTCATTTACATTTCATAGCTAAAACCTCAGCATTCCCTGATGATTCGTCCAAGGTAGCATTTATGTTATCTTATTTAGGAGGTGACGCAGCTCTTTGGTCTGTCCCTCTGGTTGAAAATGATGATCGGATACTATATAATTTTAAGGATTTTGAACGTGCATTAAAAAAGATGTTCGCTAAACATGTTTTTGTCCAATCCGCAGATAACGAACTTCTTAGTTTAAAACAAGGATCCTCCGATCTGCTTCATTATATCTCTTTGTTTAATCGGTTAGTATTAGAAGCTGATTGGCCGTATGACAAGAGAGTTTCAATTTTTTACAGGGGGTTAAAGGACGAACTGAAGGACATGATCACTCAAATCTTAGAGCCTCCTGATGACATCAGTGAGTTCATAGATCTTGTAGTTAAATTAAACCACCGTTTGTCAGAAAGAAGAGGAGAAAAGGGAAAGCCCGAACACAAATTAGTTTTCTTGAAAGAAAAAACATCTAGAGAGATCAGTCCCAGAGTAGATCCAGCAGGACCAATGCAAATAGGTACCATTCGTGGTCCGATTTCAAAAGAAGAAAAAGAAAAGAGACGGAGATTGAATCAATGTCTCTACTGTGGTAAGACGGGACATTTCGTCAAGGAATGCCCAGCTAGGCCAAATAAGATTAAGACTAAGACCTCTGATATAGCCATCACCCAAGAAGCTTCGGGAAACGAGAGTGCTCGGTAAAAATAGAGGCCAGTTTATCGAGTAAAGATCCCAGTTTGGCCTCAACTCTTCCACCTTTGGGGTGCAAGCATTTCAGTATTTTAGTAGAGTTAAGAAGTCCTATTCTAACCTCTGACCTTAGAAAGGTAGAAGCAATAATAGATTCGGGAGCTACAGGCAATTTCATTGAAACACACTTTTTTCAGAAACTAGGATTCAATTCTATCCTTAAGGAACATCCAGAAATCGTTAGAGCCGTGGATGGCAAAGAACTGTCTTCTGGTCCAATCTGTAGACAAACAGAACTGTTAGAAATGGATTGTTCAGAAATTCATAGGGAGAAAATTCATTTTGACATCATAGATGCTCCCCAATTTAAATTAATCCTTGGAATTCCTTGGTTGATCCAACATAATCCCCTTATTGACTGGGTTTCAAAAACAGTGACCTTTAAATCATCTCATTGTTCACAACATTGTTTTCTGCTAGACAGAAGGGAAGACGTTATCCAGGGGTTTGATTTCAGAACTGAAGCAGTTCCAAAAGTTTTGGTCTTGGATGGAGTACCTACAGAATACTCGGATCTTCTAAATGTTTTTGACAAAACAAAGGCCAACACATTACCACCACACAGGGACTTTGACTGTAGAATAGATCTGGTACCTGGTGCCACCTTGCCCTGTAGTAGGATATATGCCCTAACCGAAAAAGAGAATGTACACCTTAGAGAGTATCTTGACGAATACCTTGCAAACGGCTTTATACGACATTCCAAATCGCCTGTGTCTCCTTCTCTTTTTTTCATTCCGAAAAAAGGAGGGGAATCGCGCTCGTGCATAGATTATAGGGCCCTCAATAACATAACCATTAAAAACAGGTATCCACTACCTCTTATTCCCACACTCTTGGACCAGATAAAGAAGGCAACCATTTATACGAAATTGGATCTGCGTGGAGCATACCACCTAGTACGAGTACGAAAGGGTGATGAGTGGAAGACGGCCTTTCGCACCAAGTTTGGTCTCCTTGAGTACCAAGTGATGCCTTTCGGACTCTGCAACGCTCCAGCAGCCTTTCAATTTTTTATAAACGAGGTTTCGCACGAATTCATTGATGTATGCTGTGTAGTGTACATAGATGATATCCTCATATACTCCAACTCTGAGCAAGAACATGTGCAACAAGTTCGTGCCATTCTCCAAAAACTGCTTTCAAATTCCCTTTACGTAAAACTTGAAAAAAGTCTGTTTCACGTATCTAAAGTGGATTTTCTTGGTTATGTCATCAGTCCCATGGGAATTGAGATGGATCCTAACAAAGTAAATGCAGTCAGTTCTTGGCCAAGTCCCACTACTGTGAAACAAATTCAAAGCTTTTTAGGATTTGCGAATTTTTATCGCCGATTTATACAAGATTTTTCACAAATAATTACTCCCATTACTAAGTTGTTACGAAAAGGCGTAAAATTCCTTTGGTCAGCCCCTGCAGAAGAAGCTTTTCAAGAGCTAAAGAAGAGATTCACGTCAGTTCCAGTGTTGTCCCATCCTGATCCTAGTCAACCTTTCATAGTAGAAGCTGACGCTTCACAATTTGCTTTGGGTGGCATTTTGTCTCAAAGAGATCTAGATACAGGTCAAATGCATCCAATAGCCTATTATTCCAGGAAATTGTCAGTAGCCAAACAAAATTATGCGATTGCAGATAAAGAGCTATTGGCAATAAAGGCAGTATTTGGAGAATGGCGTCACTATTTGCTTGGAGCTCGTCATCCAGTAACCATTTACACAGATCACAGAAACCTTCAGGCTTTAAAATCTGTAAAGGCTCTTTCCGCCAGACAGTTACGATGGTCATTGTTTTTCAACGATTATAATTTTGTAATCACTTATCGACCAGGGAAAGAAAATCTAAAGGCTGACGCCTTATCCCGAATTGGGGATAAGGGACCAGATCAACCAGAAAAAATTCTTCCTGTAATCCCCACTTCTTGTTTTCAGGCAAGTCTATCCAATAGTGATATCATTTCCGAGATTAGAAAGGCCTTGGAAGTAAAAAGTTTCGATCTCTGGAAAAAAGAACATCCTTTTCTTCAAAAAAAAGACAAGTTGTTGCTGGTTCATGATCTTATTTTTGTACCTACCGAATCACTTAGAAAAGACATAGTTCATCTTCATCACGATACTCCTTTAACTGCTCATCCTAGTATCATGAAAACTTATGAGCTCATTAAAAGGGATTTCTGGTGGCCTTCGATGTTTCAAGACATTCAACAATTTGTGGAGACATGTAGCATCTGTATTCAAAACAAAGTTTCTCATCAAGCTCCTAGTGGATTCTTGATGCCACTTCCTATTCCACCTCAGCCGTGGCATACAATATCTTTAGACTTCATTGTAGAACTGCCTGAAACCAAGAAGGGATTTACAACAATTCTAACTGTAGTAGACCAATTCTCTCGAATGGCTCACTTTGTTCCTCTAAAAGGACTTCCTTCTGCAATGGATCTTGCCCATTTAATTATGATACATATCATTTGTTTACATGGTATTCCATCTGTAGTGATTTCAGATAGAGGATCTCAATTTATTTCCCGAGTTTGGCGCAATTTAAGTTCTTTGCTTCACACGGAGGTCAAACTGTCTACTAGTTACCACCCTCAGACTGATGGTTTAACAGAGCGAACCAACCAGACCATTGAACAATTCCTTCGTTGCATGCTGCCTGAGGTATCAGAAGAATGGTCTGATCTATTAAGTTCTTTAGAATTCGCCTATAACAATTTAGAACATTCCTCAATCAAGATGTCTCCATTCTTTTGTAACTACGGATTTCACCCCAAAAGTATTCCTAAGCTTACAGACAAGGTAGAGTCAGTACCAGCAGTTTCTGAATATGTTTCTAAACTGTTTGCAATCCAGGAAGAAGCTAGATATAATTTAGCTAAGGCAAAAGAAACTCAAAAGGGTGCAACCGATAAACATAGAACCAAACAACCCGAGTACAAGATTGGAGACAAGGTATGGTTAAGTACCAAGAATTTAAAATTAAAAGGAAATAAGAAATTTAACCCTAGATTCATTGGTCCTTTTCCAATACAGAAGGTAGTCAACCCTGTTTGTGTAAAATTAGATCTTCCACGAAAATATTTGATACATCCGGTATTCCATGTTTCTTTGGTCAAACCTTTCCATTCCAAGACCCGCTTGATCCAATCTCCTCCCTCTGTAGAAATTGAGGGACATCCTGAATTCGAGGTTAAATCAATCTTAGATTCTAAAAGAATCAGAGGAAAACTTTTCTATCTTGTAGATTGGAAAGGATTTGGCCCTGAGGAAAGGTCATGGGAACCTTTGGAGCACCTAAAAAATGCTCCAAAAATAATTAGAACTTTTCATCTACGACACCCTGACAAACCGAAACCTATAGCTACAGTTCTTGGGGGGATCTTGAGGAGGGAGTACTGTCATGATGTATAAACCCCTGCAGGAAAACCCACCCCTTTCCCGTGCACCCAGCACGCAACTATTGTCAGTGTGATTGTATACTGTAATTCATGATTTTCCTTTTGACTTGTAAACTTGGGATTGTTTCTTTCATTCACAATTTTCCTTTTGTTTCTGTAGTTCTTTTTATTGCTAGCGTATTCTTACAGCCCAGTGTTAATGACAAGATCCTAGTTCAGAGCAGCAGAGGTGAGCCTTTGCTTATGCGCAGCCTGGAGTGCAGGATTCCAGCCTCTGTGCAGGAAGAGGCCCAGGGTTCGAATCTATGCGTTGCACGCACGCACGTAGTTTGTGCGCAACTGGGTGCGGCTGGGTGCGGTTCTCTATTTAAACCGCACCCAACCTTCCCGAAGACGCTTTGCCTACTGCCCAGCTCCGAGGAAGGATCGCGCTTGGAGCCCAGCCAGAGCTCTTCAAGGAGAACGGAAAGAAAAAGCGGCAAGAAACGATTCCAGAGGCTTTTCGTTCACAACTAAGAGCTAAGTACAATCTTTGAATTCTTTCATCAAGGCGCCCGTCGCAAGAAAGGTCAAAAGTGCTTTTCAGGACAAAGACTTTCTCTGAGAAAAAGACGAAAGCCTTTTGGAACTTAATTTTGAAACATTTTGAAACTTTGTGATTTACTTTGAAAAATAGTGATTGAAGGCAAAAGTATTACACGAAAACAGAGTGATACATAGGTTTCTGGTGTATGTCAAAACTAGATGCTTAGTATATTGGATGTTTGGTACAAAGTTTGATATAATCAATGCCACAGTATTCAGTTTTATTCAGTGAATCGTGCAAAACCTCATTTTTTTATTATTATTTTCGGAAAGTCAGTGAGGTAAAAGAAAGATACCTTTGGGAAAGTAGTATTTGTAACGGTTCATTTCTCAGCCTACAAAGAATCCCTAATTGGAAGGAGACTCACAAAGACATATACTGTAAGTGAGTTTCAAGGAGTTTTTTTTTTTTTTAATAAAGAATTGGCAGAATATTTTCTAATATAGGAATTTTATTTCACACATTTTATTTCCACAACTCCTTAAAGGTAGTTACTTCCAAGAAAAGGACAGCCCAAGACAAGACTATCCGAGGTACCTGACGCCTTGACCATCACGACAAGACAAGACAAAGAAATACTGGACGAAGACCACACAACACTGTTCGCAGGTAGGCGTTTGACAAAACAAGACACTCACAGTGGGAGGGGTTAGGCGAGAAAGGCTAATGCTTAGACCTGGGGTAGTTAAGAACAGATTTTAGGAAAGACTTTTGAGTAAAATCTGGGTACTTGTTGTTTCGCAGGTCGACAGCAAGAACAAGACAACAACCCAACGTCCACGTCCAGTACCGGCCCTCTTCCCTAATTTCTAGTTTTAGTCTTGCTGTGAATAGTATTTCAGTAAGGTTTCAGTTAGTAGTAAGGGAAGTTGGTCCCTTGCGTCGCTGCAAAATCTTCTACGATATCCACGAGGCTTCAGCTCCAAGGCGAGGTAAGGGACAACGTAGTCAGTCTTGACACACACACACACTTCATACACACACCACTAAGAATATGTATGATATGCATCTCGCCCTAACTCCACAAAGTGCTTGGACAACAAACTACGTTCAGGAAAAAGACTGAAACGGTTGTTAAAATTGCCATAGAACACAGGGTGAATGTACAGATATCTGATCGCAAAATACTGGCCGTACATTGAGACCAGCATTTTTGCGGCCAGCAAAGATTTCACGAACCAAGATATGTACTTCATTTTTAAAAATCTGAATCCCTGCGAGATGTAGTCATCTGACCTATCTCGTGAATATTAAAGAGGTGTGTTGCAGATTGCAACTCACTATAGTTGGAGGCCACCAGAGAGATGGTGACCTGCTGGGACCAGGAGACCACCACCCTTTCTGTCATTGTTTTCCAATAAAGTGCACTTTTTAAAAATGCAAACCTTTTTTGTTAAAGGAAACAGCTTAATAGTTGGCAGTGGCCCCATGGACCCCTGTTTGCTCTTCAACAAATTTGTGTTTTAGATTCACTAAAGAGAAAATGTGATTCAATAGGTAACAGTTGGAAAATTTGTCTATAATACGTCCCATCCAGATACCGAATGGGTATCTATTCATAATCCCATTTTTGCCGGTTGAAAAACGTTTCTGTTAGACCTGTAAGCCGTAGGGTGGCCTTCCTCCAAACATTTTTCCTTCGCACATCCTATTTTTGCTAATTTCGTTTTTGCTGACCTTAGGACTCTGTGCACTTTACCACTGCTAACAAGTACAAAGGTGCTTGTACTCTCTCCTTTAAATATGGTAAAAATAGGCTTACACTCAACTGGCACATTTAATTTACTTGTAATTCCCTACTATGGTAGTACTACATGTATCCAGGGACTGTGAATTAAATGCTACTTGTGGGCCTGCAAAAGACACACAATTGATGGACGGAATGCAGAACAAATTAAAACATTCATCCCCAGTCAAGAGTTCTGGGTTAAATCCATCATTTGTTTGCTCACCATGCCACTCCAGTTTAGACCTGGCCACATGCAAATCAGTCTTGACCTTGTGCCTCAAAGGAACAGTCCAGCCTGAACTGTCAGCACTGATTGTGCCAATCCCTTGAGTAAACCATTTAAACATGTCTCATGCCTGCTTTTGCAGCCTGTATGTGCAGTTTTAAACTGCTATTTCGACCTGTCATGATAAATCTCTTTTCAGGCCCAAATTTTCCATTTTAATATCTATGTCAACCCTAAGGTAGGCCATACACAGCCCAGAGGGCAGGGTGCAGTGTATTTAAAAAGTTGAGATATGTACGTTTAAGTTCTACATCTCCTGGTAGTGAAAAACTCCTTCATTCTCTTTTCACTACTCCAAGGTCTACCTGTCCCATAGGATAACATTGGGTTACCGTATTACATTTAATAAGTGATAACTTTCAATTGTGAGAAGGTAGATAGATCAAGTTTGGTTTTTAAAGAACTGCAATTAAAAGCCCTCTTATATGGTAAAGTCGGCTTTTTTGTCACAATTCCGATAATGGCACTTTAGAAAGTAGCAAAAACAACAAGGCTTTGGATGGAATGCTTGAATTAATCTCAGCCACTGGCAATTGCTTGAGCCGAATCCCAATCCGTTGTTTTTTGCTCTTCACACCACCTCAGTTTGGACCTAGCCATATGCATATCAGTCTTGAGCCTGTTCCTCATTGGAACAGTCCAGCCTGAACTGCTAGGCCAGGTAAACCCTGAACCAGAACACAAACAACCTAAGACTGGTTTTGCCCTAGTTAGGGTTCTTCAGTCAGGTATAGATTGATTCCAGACGCACATGAGCCCGGGGCCCACGCCTGGTTCAACGCAACGCATTCAGGGCATCAAATGCAAAAACAACAAGGCGATGGATGGAATGCTAGAATTAAGCTAAGTCACAGGCAATTGCTCGGGCCACATCACAATCCATCATTCTTTGCCCACAATGCCACATCAGTTTGAACCTTGTTCCTCATGGGAGCAGTCCGCTTGAAACTGCCAGACACGGTCCTTCCTGAACTGGAGTGCAAGCACCCTAGGACCAGTTTCACACTAGTTAGGGCTCTACAGGCAGGTATAGCTTGGTTCCAGTGGTAGTGTGAGCCTGGTACCTATATCTGGGCACACCCAGCGCACGTAGGGCATCAAATGCAAAAACAATGAGGTGATAAAAGGAATGCTTGAATTAATCTCAGGCACTGGTAGTCATTCATGCCACATCCCAATACATTGTTTTATGCCCATCCTGCCACCTCAGTTTGGACCCAGCCATATGTAAATTAGCCTTGGTCCTGTTCCTCATGGAAACAGTTGAGCCCGAACTACCAGGCCAGGTCTTGCCTGAACTAGAACACAAGCAACCTAGGACTAGTTTGTCCCTAGTCTGGGCTCTTGTCTTTTTCATACTTTTAGAAAGTTCGCATTTTCTTGTCCCAACCATTTGGTGTCTGCTGTCTGTATCCTGGGTCATGTGACTAGGTGTAGTTGGCAGTGGGTCTTTGTGTTTTTCTCCTTGACAGTGAGACAAAGAGAAGCTAGGTGTTGGCAGGATGGGCCACTCTGAGTTAACGAGGGAAAGGAGCTGTCACTTACCACACTTGAACATCATAAAGGTCATGCATGTGCCCTTTTACAAAGAGTTTGACAGTAGTCTATTGTGACCCCAGACAATCTGCCATGAATTGGGACCGTTACCTATTCTCTTTTCCAGCTATTCGCAGGTGTAGGATATGGTTGGAGGCTCTCCATTTGGAAATAAATCTGCAGCCAGTTTGATGCTACCTGGAGACCTTGTGCTCATAGCCGCACGGAGGTGAGTTTTAGATATTTGAATGGAAAATTCCAGAACAGTTGTTTAAGACGGAAAAGAGTGACATTCCTACAGAGGCTGATAGGGCCGTACTGCAATTCTGTTTTTCATTGCATAGATTCTAGGGAGAAAAGCGCACATGAAATAAAACTAAGTAAGTCTGAAAAAATTGCTCTTTATTGTGAGAGAAAGTGATGCAGGTTTAAGATAATTTAAGAAAGGACAGTTAATATCTCAAGACTTCTCATAAAACAAAAAATATTTTGAGAGCCATTCAGGAGAACAACAGCTTATAGCTAGATTAAGAGATGCTAGTGCTATGTGTTGACATGATATGTAAATATACAAGTGCATTGATGCCTCAAGAGTGATGTTAACATTTCAGATGCAAAATGACAATTGAAGGACATACAGAAACCGACATGAAGATGTGAGAAGAGTATCTGAAACCATTGGTATTCCTAAATGACTCTAACTTAGAAACAGCAAGTAAGGAAATATTTGGAAAGGTGCTGCTCGTTGAAGTTATGCTAATTGCCGTATATAATTTCTTGAAGTAATCACAATTTTTCCTGTGGAATAAAGAATAGAATGGTGCACCCACCAACGGGAAGTCCGCAGTCTTTTTTTGTATTTGTAATTACCTTTATTGAAATTTGTTGTCTTTCATAAAAACAGCCAAGATCACAGCTAACGCGTTTCATTCAAAAGAACTGAACATCCTCAGGGCTTTTCTTTATATATAACATTTCTTCTTCAGTAAAGGGTTTCATGAAATGTCCCATGTGGATGATCGCCCCCTAATTTTCCTGTGGCAAAGTTATCATCCATATTAAGGTGGGGTTACAATGTTCCCCAACCGCGACACCTGTATCCGGTTCTCTCCTCAGTACGTCTGGTCGTCCCTCGGGCGATGACTGACAAATATACATACATTCTTTATATATATATACACACACATCTGCATACATATTTTTCAGACACATAAAACTTGACACAAATTCTGCACACACACACATATTGTTAAAACACACACGTTCTTCATAGGTACATTGTTCATGCAGACACACATTCTAGACACAAACACATGCATTCTGGCAGTCACCATTGAAAGCACATAGGCTAAAGGGAGAATTCTCACCTGCAGTGGGTTTGTGGTTTGACCATTCTTGCCTTTCTTTCCTATAAACGAAGAGGGTTTTACAGTTACAAATCCAGCTATACAGTCTCCCATCCATTTTACACCCCTAATAACAAACTTCAGGCGAGTGTGACCTGTGATGATGTATCAGAAGTTCTGAAGTGCCGAGATACACCTTTAACTAACTTATTTAATTGAATGTAAGTTAATTTTTCGACCTCTACTGCCCTCCTCCATATCTTTATCCCCTCTCTCTTGAGTGGGCTGGGTGAAGGGATGCGTCACTTAGGATAGAGTGAGAGAAGTGGGGAGGGATGAGGAAACCTGGCAGCAGTGAGAGGTGAAAGAAGAGGGGTGAGGCACAAAGTGTGCCAGCTCTGTAGAGAGTCATGAAGTGGAGTTTTGTGAGTCTGTGGAGGGTCACAGCAGTGAGGAGAGATGGATCTGCCTGGGGAGTCTTCTGACACAAACTGAAGTCTCACAAAAACATGGCAGAGAGCAAGAGGAGAGAGTATTAGGAGTGAAGGAATGCCGGGTCATTCACACCACACATTAGGTGGATCACTGCTAGAGCTAAGGGTGAAGGAATCCCAGGCCATTCACTCCACACATTAGGTGGATCACTGCTAGAGCTAGGGGTGAAGGAATGCCCAGCCATTCACTCCACACATTAGGTGGATCACTGCTAGAGCTAAGGGTGAAGAAATGCCCGGCCATTCACTCCACACATTAGGTGGATCACTGCTAGAGCTAAGGGTGAAGGAATGCCCGGCCATTCACACCACACATTAGGTGGATCACTGCTAGAGCTAAGGGGGAAGGAATGCCCATTCAGCTCATTAATATTATGCTATGTTGTGTTATGTTATGTTGTTAGCATTGGTATGCTTCATGGCACTTTCATCTACCATGTGTTAGCAACACGGGGGTTTACCCAACAAGTCACTGGGACCTGGGTGGATTAATGTCGGGGGGACCCGTGCGGACCCCGTATGTGACCCACTTCGACTCCCCATCGGTGCTTTAAAGATTCGGCTTTTCCAAGGATCCCGAACTATCTGACGGATTTTTTGAATATCATTGTTCATCTGACTCCCCGTTTGAGACCGCGTGAGGCTTTTAATTAAGGATCCGTACCCACGCGGCGGACTCCACCATTCTGCCTTACCACTATCCCCAGCAGATTGGTGACGTGTTGTTGTTGCCGTTTGACTGTGTAAAACAACGTACTACATCTGATTGTCTTGCCTCTACCATCCAGATGTGCAACGACACTCTCTAATTTTTAATCTATTGCTTCCCCGATATCCTATGCTCTCCCCCGAGGAACCGTGCCACAAATAGCCGGATTCCACATGACTTTCTGATTATCTGGCTCATCCTGCTCCCCACCGTCCTGATGAAGACCCTCTAGCAAGGTCTCAGCCAGTACCTGCAACGATCTTGGGTTGAAACGTCGACACACCCTCCCCTTTCCTCAGCTTCTGTTATTATTTGCCAATCTTGCATTTACGTTGAAGCATGAGATTTACCTGTTTGTGAACCATTGGTCATATGCCTGTTTTATGTATCAAAGGCCTAAACTGACTATTAATTTGTCACTGTTTAGTTTCCCCACACTATTCCACCACTACCCTGACCTTCCCTTCCCTTCCCTTTAGGGGCACCAATTGTGTATATATATTTATGTATTTTATGAATTATTTCCAATCTATTGGATTTGCTGGTTAAGATTAAAAACAAGGTTGCAAACTTTCTTCTTATTTAGTCTATAATTATCTGGTATTGTTTTAGAATTGTGCATGCTCTGGGACCATTTTGTTTGTATCACTTTCATCTACCAGGCATACACAAATTCCCTTGCTGCCCTGCGTTGCATGAAATAATAGTAAATTTGCCCTTTTGAGTGCTTGCTCTGTGCTATTTAAGGCGTATGCATCCCACAGCTTTAAACATGTTTTCAGCTGTCAATGACCAGTGCACCCCTTGAGGGGCCTTCTGCCACCGCTCACATCCCTGGCACAAAAGCCAGACTCTGCCACTTAGGTAGATATGCTCCTACCTTTCCGGGGGACTTCCGCATAAACCACAGCATTACTGCAAAGGAGAAAGAGACCTGTTATCTGCTAAGCATAGGGTGCAACACATTGAAATATGGCAGGTGTTTTAGTAAGACGTACCTGCTTTCTGGGCTGCTCTCTGAAAAAAAATGAAAAGCAAATTAAAGGTACTAATTAAACAACTTTATTTTGACTTCATTATGATTATACACATATCCTGATGCCACTCCACTGAAAATGTGATGCCACCAAAGTTTGCAGTTAAACAATAACTGTGGCCCATAGACCTTGCGGTGAGCTGCCTCTGCTGGTCAGTGTAGGCCAGGAAGTAAATCCAAGGGACGACACACATCTCAAAGCAGAGGTTTTACCATTTCTTTGAACTTTACCGTTATATAAATCTGTTGTTTTTCCACTTTTAACCCCCATACACTAAACTTGCATTGGCAAAGACAATAGGTCGGCACTGTACAAGCTGGGAAATGGTTAGTTCTGTTTTTTATAGCAAGTATATGCAACAAAAGGAAATAGAAAGAAATTAAACGTGGCTTCCACATGCTTGCATTACAGATTTAAACATTCTTCACTGGCAGTGACAATTTTACAAGTGATGTTTTTAAGTAACAAACCTTTCAGTTGTGTCCTGCATTATATTATTTTTTAATATTATCATGTGTGAAGGATTTCAAAATAAGTCCCCACATAACCAAGCTGTCAAGGCAGCTGCAATCTTAAGTGAGCACTTTATAACTTTAAAAAGGAGACAATGGAAAGGTGTGCTGACCAAATGCCTTATGCAGCAAACTGTGACTGAGAATTTAATAGAATGAAAAGAGCCCGTTGATTTAAAACGTGTGTGTGTGTGTGTGGGGGTGGGTGTGTGTGTGTGTGTGTGTGTGTGCGTGTGTGCGCGTGTGTGTGTGTACTGCGGGTGTTTCTATCGGGACGGAGGCTGTGGATGGGCGCCGGTCGCTTGATCAAAAACGGCCTACTGGTACACAGTGCCCACACCCTCCTCCCTTGGACTAATAGGACCTTCAGTCCACCACAAGTTCTAGATTTGACTCAGTATACGGTCTGAGTTAGTCACACTATTATCCTCATCACCAAGGAATTTTGAGAGACCATTACCCACGTTGGCCTTTAGCATACTTATAGTCCATGTTTACAAATTGTACTTTTGAACGAACCAATAGATAACAGGATTACAGTAGCCGGGAATGTAACTTCTGGATCCCGGTTCCTCTCACACTTTTCCCCACAAGCGACGTCCCACTAACTAAAAGCCCTGAAGAAGTCCCAGTTTGGGACGAAACGCGTCGGCTGTATGTGTTTTACTGCTTATCGAAAATAAAGAATACAAGAAGAACTTCAACATCTCTGAGATATTTCTCCTCATTGTGCTTTAATACCATTTGCACTTATTGTTTCATGTTTTGTGGTGCACCTTTGCGGTTGTTTGTTTTACAATACATATGTATATATGCATATATTATCCATCCATCCATACTAATATTATAAAGAGAGAGCCCAAACCTTTGAGGCGGGTAATCTCAGTAACAACATCCCCAATCACAACACCCAATAGAGCGTTGGAAAGAGCAGTTGCAGCAGAAGGACATAGGCTATGCAGACAGCCACCATATTTATTTATTTTTTTATTTTTTTTGCAGAATTTTATATAGTGCGAACTTGACCCGAACTGAATTAGGTATCAGAGCGCTTTACATAGCACCAGTTACGTTACATGAGGACACACATTCATTTTTGTTAGGCACGGGGAGATTAAGTGATTTGCCCAGAATCACAGGATGTTTGGCGTTGTTACCAAGACTCGAACCCAGATCCCCAGGTCCGAGGTCGAGCGCCTTAGCCGTTAGGCCAACTCCTCTACACATTTAAAAGGTAAATGAACCGTGCCAGCAAAGTAGTCCCTTGTGGGCGTGTCTGTGTTGTGCTGTGGGCGTGGGCTGGGGGCGTAACTAACGCTGGGGGCGTGTGGTACGGCCATCACATCGTGGGCTGTGGGCGTGTGCTGGGGGCGTGACAAACACTGGGGGCATGTGTCCGCCCTTCATGCCATGTGAGTCGTACATACAAGCGCCAATTACGTTGCTGCGCAGCATCAAGGGGCAGGCTGGGGGCGTGACACGCTGGGGGCATGAGAAACGCTGGGGGCGTGTGTCCGGCCTTCATGCCATGTGAACGCAATTGCGCCGCATCAAGGGACACGCTGGGGGCGTGAGAAACGCTGGGGGCGAGTGCTACGTTCCGCCCTTCATGCCATGTGGGTCGTACATTAATCAGAAGATCGTCTGCTGTGGCCGGGTGCTGGGGGCGTGACAAACGCTTTCACCTGGAGGCCTGGTAAGTAACGTTACTGCAGCCTCTCCTGCACGCTGTTACAGAACTCTCTCATTCAACGAAATTACACGCGCCTGCTACCATCAACCAGGGTTTTAGCCGGGCCCAGGCGGATCAGTACACTAATTACACGCGCCTGATAACATCAACCAGGGCTGCAGCTGGGCCTCTAGCGGGGGAACACGCGCCTGCTAACATCAAACAGGCCTGCATCTGGGCCTCAAGTGGGGGAACACGCAAATGAGCGTGTCTGCGGGGACAATTACTGCAGCCTCTCCTACTCCTGTCACACAACTCTCTCATTAAACGGATTTACCCGCGGCTGACAACTCTCTCATTCAATGACATTACACGCGCCTGCTAACATCAACCAGGGCTGTAGCCGGGCTCAGGCGGCGGGTCACTACACCAATTACACGCGCCTGCTAACATCAACCAGGGCTGCAGCTGGGCCTTCTCCGTCCCTATTCTAATGAAACAAAAAATGTTGTCTACCGCGAGATTTTAAAATAAATTGCCCTTGCCAAATACACACATTACACACATTCTATTTCATACCCGGACAACGTCGGGACGGGCTGCTAGTATATATATATATTTAGAGAGAGAGAGGGAGAGTAGGACTTTTAATAATAGTTTAGTGAACCAGCTAAAGCTGCCTCAGAAGCCAGAACTAAAAGTCTGTACTTTTGTATCTGGAAATAAACCTGGGCAGGTGTGACAGGTCCCAAACCAGTGAAGGAGTAAGAAGAAGGAGTCATGTGTTAAAGAGTCCCCCAGGAAATCACATTGAACAGACAAGAACAGACAAGACATAAATGTATAGACTTCCGCACACAGATATTCAGTGAAGATCACATGACTTTGTTTAACAAAGGGAGTACACTTGTGGCTGAGTCTGAGATCATGAGAAAGGAAGAAGACAACCTTATGATTACAAAAATGTTAATTGTGTAGCTGAGCAAGCTGGACTTCATTTCTTGTTGTGGGAGCTTAGGTGGAAAGACAGGCTCTAAACGTCGTAGATGGGCACCCTCTGTTGCCCGGTTAGCATGATCAAGACAACATGGCTGTAGCAGTTACACTCAGGCTACAATTTGTATTTCACACAGGTGATCCTCACCTCCTTTGCGCTTGCGTATGTAGGCGATCAGCACAACTGCCAGGAGAAGCAGACATGCCAGGCCTAAACCAGTGTAAAGTATGATAGGGTTGAAAATGGCTCCAGATTCCTGGTTCCGAGGGGCTAAAAGGAAGCAAACATGATGAACCATTAAGACACAGGATTGTTTCAAGCAGGGATGCAGGCGAAGTTGACAAACATTACAACTCATGCACTTTGCAAATTTTTTCTGTTATGCAAAAAAGTATCTGTAGAATATTTGTTCTGCATAAATGATTTTTACCACAGGATTTTCCAGCTTAAGCAGTCCTTATGAATGCATTGGTTCCACAAAAAGTACTTTTTGTGCAAGCAAATTGATTTTAAAAACGCTTAGCTACCTTTGTGGTACATGCCTTCAGTTCAAGTTTTAGACGTTTGTGGACGAAAACCTTTATGTATGTAAACTATGGGGGAAAGGTGCTGGAGTCTTGATGTGAGCTGTTATGTTACTTTAATTTTGGTATCTTTTATTAACAAAACAGCTCCATTGTTTCACCTCAAAGCACTAAGGGAAGGATAGCACCAACTTTATTACACAGCATGGACTTATTCATGGTTGTAACACAGACAAAAAAGTAGTAGATTTTAGATAATAGAGGACAGAGTTCCACAGCCTCGAGACCAGCACGGAAAAGTTTAAGCCTCCAATGCGAGCTGTCCTAAACCGGGGCATCTCATGTACAAAGCAGTGATAGGCCACAGTGTATGACAAGGGGCATAACGTTTGAGAGGGGAAACAACCTTTACAACGCAGTCATTACATCGCAACATCCTTTACATAGAATGTCATTACAACGCAGCAATTACATTGCATGTCACTACAATGCATGTCAATACAACACATGTCACTACAACGCAGGCATTGCATCGCAAGTCATTACAACGCATACCATTGCAAGCATAGTACCCTTACACTATCCGACACCTACCCTACTGTTGCACTCACTGGAGTTAGAATAGTAATTATTAGCCCTATACTATCCAACACTTACCTTAAATGCAATGTAATGGTATGCATTGTAAAGGTGTGCATTGTAAAGGTATAATGCGATGTAATGGAATGCGTTGTAAAGGTAGTTTCTGAAAATGCGATGTAATGGCATGCTATGTAAAAGATTGCATTGTAAAGGATGTTGCGATGTAAAAACTGCATTGTAAAGGCATGTATAGTAAATTTATGCGTTGTAATGTCATACATTCTTTGAGAGGGATCAAATAGGCAATACAAAAGGTCTTAAAATCCTCCCTGACTTCAAAGGGAAACAGATGAAGAGATTTATTAAGGTTCTTAGCGTGGATCATCCAGTTCCCATTAGGTTGTAAGATTCTGAAGAATTTGAAGCTTACAGATTAGATAATTAGGTAATCCAATGCATTGAAGGAACTGCATTGACTTCCACTGAATCTTTAAAGCCATGTGCAATGTGTTTAAGGTACTACAGGACGAGGGTCCTATGCCTCTACAACACAGACTGAAAGGATATACCCCTTGGAGATATCTTCGCTCGAGTTCTGCAAACTTTATCTGTATAAATCAATTTCATAAGACAAGACTATGTGGATGGGCCTCTATAGTTAAGGTGGCCCAGCTGTGGAACAAGCTGCCACCCCATGGCAGGTCATCAAAAGAATTGTTGCATTTCAGAAAAGCTTTGAAGACCTGGTTCCTCCCTAAGAAGTTATGCTTTCCGCTTGTGTGCGTTTTTTATGCCAGCAGCGCTGTCAGCGCAAGGATACCAGTTTGATGACAGGTGCACTTTACAAATGCTATCAATAAAATAAATATATGTTAAGGAAAAGCCAGAAATAGAGCAGCATATTAGTGAGTTATGGAACCTACTAGCACAGGAGAGCTATATGCAGTATCCATAGGAGGAAACTGAATGTACCAGTAAATACTACCTTTAAGATCTGGAGAATAAGACTGAGGTCATGTGTTTAAGCTCAACAAGAAACCAAATCAATGTAATCCTTAATATGTCGATAAGAGTTACATATTTGTGGCATGCCCTTATTCCTAGAGATAGCTGAAACATCAATGGTGGTGCATATGCCACTGCCCATTGTAGGTCACATTCCTTTCCAAGCTCTGCAACACTTGACCAGCAAATACACATTTTTGAAGAAAAAAGATTTGGCTAAAAAACATTTCTGCATTAAATATTTTGTAAAATAACCCAATGCAACACCTGAATATTGCTGTCAGAAAATCATCTGATATAAATATAGTTTCTAAAAAATATTGCTCCAAATGGGAAGATACAAATTATATTTCAGATACCATATTTATGTCAGGCGAGGTTTCTGCATATAGTATTCTGACCTACAACTGATAATTCACTGACTAGAAGGACTTTACTACAAATCTGTTCCCATGTAAAACCAACTTTTGCTAGGTTTATCTCACAATACTTTTTTTAGATATTTGAAGTTTACAAAGATTGTAAAATATTTAAAAACATTATCAAATATGCAAAGAAATACATTTGCAACTTAGCCCTTGTGATTATAATAGAGAAACAGCAGTCCATCTTGATAATGGTTAGTGTAATGCCATCATATGCTTCACCACCCGTAGATTTTGTTAAGTTTGGGAAAGTTATTGGGATGATTCTTTTTGGTGCCGTCTTGAAGACTTTAAACACAATGCCCTCTTACCGTCGAGCACCAGCAGTTGTGTCCCGTTTCCACGCCCTTGGCTATTAATCATGAAGAGCTCCACCTCACAGACGTATGTTCCTGCGTCATTGTGTTGCACGTCGTGAATTTTTACGTCGGCCTTCTGCTGGGAGGTGAAGAAGGAGTGCTCTGGCCGGAAAACCCTTCCGCTGAACTTTTCACTGCTGTTGGTCACCTCGGCCATAGAAGAGGAGGAGGGTTTGATGAAAAACCATTTGTAGCCACCGATACTCGACTTCTCACTGCTACTGAACGAGCACTGTAAGGTCACTGCATCACCCGCTGTCACAGTTGTATTTCGCGCCTGAGAGACACTAATATCATGCAAGGAAGTCTCTGGAAAATAATAATGGAAATTCAACAAGTTCATAGTTAGTAAGAATTATGCTGATAAGAGGCATGTAGGAGACACAACGACAAAAATGTGGACATGTTTCACCCAGAGTTTTCATTTTGGAATTTGACCATAAGCCATCAAGAGCATCTGGTGCCTGTCTTTAGGTCTGTTGTTAGCCAAGGCCATTTCCTTTTAATTTTATTAAATTATATATACATGCATAGATGTAATATACTTCTATGGAATCTATTTCATCCAGCCATCTCCTTAAAAGTGTGTGTGTATATGGGAGGGGGCTTGTGTCTGTGTGTGTCTGTGTGTGTGTATGTGGTCGGGTGGGGGATGCTTGGGGGTGTGTTGTAGAGTCGCGCTCTAGTGTTTGTGTCTGCGTCACCACGCACACGCAAAGACGCCATTTTCCTGGAGCGGACTGCGCATGCGCGAGTACCGCGATTGCCGGTGCGAACGGACGCTCGGCGCTCTTCTTGTAAATCGCTTGTTAAATAGAAGCAACGTGTCCCCAACACCTAGCGTCTGCATTATCATTGCCCCTCACAGTGACTACATCAGAGTGGCGACAAGGAGTGGGATCTCCCACATATAAAAAAGAAAAAAAAACAGAGGGAGCAGAAGACAGAGGGAGACACACCCCATACCACCCCATCTAGAAAGGGCACAGCAAAGGAGGGAACATTGTCCCAGGATTGCTGACAGGACGGCAAGAAGAGCGCGGCAGTAGCGCAAAAGAGCGGGAAGCACACACCACGTGAACCAGAGCCAGAAGACACCTCGTGCACCCGAGCCAAAAAGGAAGAGCAACCTTGAGGAGAAACACGGTAGGGGATTGACATACACCACAGAGGCCCTGGCGGAACGGGAGGATCGTGGAGAAGGGGGTGCAGGAGAACCCCGACAGATCCCGACACAAGGGGGAAACGCAAGCACGTCGGGCTGCCCGAGGAACCAGGGAGCGGAACCGGAAGAGCAGGCCAGGATGAGCACGCAGGCATCATCACTTACAGTGCCGATCCCGTTCTTGCCCAAACCGGGTGAACCCCAGATGAAATGGGAAGACTGGAGGGAATACTTAAAAAATTATCGAGAGGCCCTAGAAGATGAAAGTGGGTAAGCCTTCCCCAGCGCAAGGAGGAGGAGGATACTCCTACACAACCTAGGCCCAGAAGGGATAAGAGTATTCACGAACTTAGTGCCCACGCCCAGACCGCAAGCGGACATCGACGTCTTCAAGCATGCCATAGAAGATCTGGATAATCACTATCGCCCAGCGGTATGCGTCTCCATTGATCGCTACAATTTCCAGCAAGGAAAGCAAGAAACAGGGGAATCCATAGATGACGTCGCGGCCTTGAGAAGGTTGGCAATAACGTGCAAATACGGGGCCCTCCAGGACGAATTCATAAAAGATCAAATTGTTATGCACACCACCAACAAGACAGCACAAGATAAATTGTGGGCACACGGAGGAGCGACGCTAAAAGAAGTCCCTGGTTGCAGTTGTCTATCTGAGTGTGGGTAATTCTTCTCTGAACGCGGACCGAATTGACGACCCGTTCCTTGCGCCTTATCGTACTGCCCCTATTACGGTTGATTGCTGGCCGTCGACATATTCGGCGGACCACCACGTCACTACTCTGGCTTGGGCTCCCCATATTAGCCGGGCAGTATGGGTTAAAAAAGTTAATTTTGACTTTTCAATAAGAAGGCATGTACTGTTTGTCCTGAAGATGAACCTAGAATATGTATAGGGTTTGAAACGTCGTCGACCTTGTCACACTATATGTATATGAATTATGCTAATGTATGCAAACAATAGTGTGCTAACTATATCGTCTGACTGTGAATTGTGATACACAGACTACCTGAATTGCCTGTATATATTTTTGTTTGTCCTTTCCTAAGTGTATCAGCTGGGCATCGGCTGGTGTCCTGCCTGTATTACACTATATTCTGTTTATATTTTACTTATCGGAAATTAAATACTGTCTGGCTGGACAAAGAATATAGTTGCTATCTAGCCTATATTTATTTTGCAGAATTTATAATTTTTTGTCTAGAGACCCTTGTCCTGTGTAAAAAAGCTAAAAGAAGTCATAGCTATGGTAAAGAAGGCGGAGTTATCGAAACGATGCGCCGAAGCAGCGAAGAAAGAGACCCCCCAGAGGACCATGGTGAACAGAGTGGATGATTCGGAGCTCCGGAAGAAAATAAAGGAAAGGAAAATAAAGGAACAAACAGATGGGCGGGAAAACCAGGACAGACTGGGAAGCAGTCTACGGAAGGCAGGAACACGTGCTACAGGTGCAGAAGTTCGACTCATGCAGCCCAAGATAAACGCTGCCCGGCATTCCGGGCAAAATGCATGTTTTGCGGCCTAATAGGCCACTATGAGAAGGTATGTCGCAGGAAAATGAACAGACCGGTGATAAAGTATGTCACACAGGAACAACCAGAAGATGAAGAGGATGGACTGGAAGAGGAAGACCTCGTGTTGTGTATAGAAGACCAGGTGTTGGGAATAGACACCAGACGTTTTTGCAAGCCAAGATGCGACATGCTGATAGGAGAAGTGAAGATCAGGATTGTGGTAGACTCAGTATCCCCGTACACCATAGTCCAAAGATCAGTATGGGAGGAAGAATTTGAGCCCAGCCTAGGACCCGGATTAGAACCACCTGATATACGGCCAGTGTTGTACACAAACAACCCCATTCCCATGGTGGCTTATAGAACTTTGGTATTCGAATTCAGAGGTAGGACAGCGGAGTGTAAGCTGTACGTAGCGGAGAAAGGCCCGTCAGTGTTGGGTTGGATGGATCAAGGTGATCTGGGAATAAAACTGGACCCAGGAGGAGACATTCAAGTGTTGACGACAGACTCAGATTGCTGGCCGGACCTGGAGAAAATAAAAGAGGACTTCCCGAAAATGTTCGGTGGGAAGGTCGGCAAACTGGAGAAATTCACACACAAGATCCTGCTCAAGGAGAACTCCAATCCGGTCTCCCACAAGGTACGGAATGTGCCCATAGCAGTGAGTGAAGCTGTACAACAGGAGCTGCGTAGGCTGGAAGATCAAGGAATAATCGAACCCATAGACAGTTCGGAATGGCTGGCGCCCTTAGTTGTGGCAAGAAAGCCCAACGGTAAAGTACGTCTATGTGTGGATCTTCGAGAACTGAATAAGTGCCTGATTGTGGAGAAATTCCCGTTACCTCGTATAGAGGAAATGCTAGCCAAAACAAGAGGGGTAAGGTGGTTTTCCACTATCGACCTCACGTCTGCCTATCACCAGATAGACTTGAACCCAACAAGCCGGAAATTCACATCCTTCATAACTCCCTTTGGATGCTATCAGTTCCGCAGGATGCCCTTTGGTCTTGCCTCGGCTGCCGCAGTGTTCCAAAAGTTAATGCACCGCCTATTCAAGGACATCGAGGGCATCTACTTTCAAGATGACATTCTGGTGATGGGGATGGACAGGAAAGACCATGATGAGAAATTGAACATGGTTGTAGGCGTACTGCAAGAGAAAGGCCTGACCGCGGAATGGGAGAAATGTCGCCTGGGAATGAAGTCTGTCACATACCTTGGACACTAAATAGGAGGACACGGGATCACGCCAAAGAGTGAGAACGTGAAGGAGATCTGCAATGCCAAGGAGCCCAAAAGCAAGGAAGAAGTGCGATCATTCCTGGGAATGGTTGAGTATTACAGTAAGTTCGTCCAACACTTTGCCACAAAAACACATCAACTGAGGCAGCTGATAAGAGACAAAACAGCGTTCAAATGGAATGAAGAAGCACAAAAGGAATTTGACGAGCTAAAAAAGGACATCAGTCAAGCTGTACCATTACAAGGATATGATCCCTTGGGTCAAACCTTACTGACGACAGATGCTAGCGAGAAAGGACTAGGAGCAGTCCTCGCGCAGGAGAGAGCAGACGGGATGGTGGAAACCCTCAGTTTCGCATCCAGAGTCTTGTCTCCTGCTGAACAGACGTTCAGCGTGATTGAAAAAGAGATGCTGGCGGCAGTGTGGGCGATGGGGAAGTTCAGACAATTCCTGTGAGGCACGAGATTTCGACTGCAGACAGACCACAAGCCCCTTGTCAAGGTTCTTACCTCTAGTGGGCATGCGACGGCCACACCACGTATAGCCAAAATGACTTTGAAACTATTGGAGTACCGGTATGATGTGGAATATATGCCAGGGGCATGCAACAAGGTAGCTGATTACCTAAGCAGAGCCTCCGCCATGGAAGAAGCTCCTAACCCTGCAGCTGAGAACGAAGAGATGATAGCGGTTATGGAGGACTCGGAAAGAGTGATTAGCAAACAAGAATGGGCCCAAGCTTATGATGAAGACACAGAAATCCGCGAGGTCAAGGAATACATAATCAAGGGGTTGCCTGAAAAGAAGAGGTTGAAGGAGGTGGTGCGGAAATATTATGAAGTCCGCGAAGAGCTGTCGGTGAGCGACACAGGGATCTTCCTGTACCGGGGAGACAAGGTGGTGCCCCCTACGACATTGATCCCGCACCTGCTAACCCAGCTACATGAGGGACACCTCGGCATAGTGAAAACCAAACTGAGAGTGAAGCAAATGTACTGGTGGCCTGGACTGGACATACAAGTGAAAAGGCACGTAAGAGACTGTGGCCAGTGCCAAGGAGCAGACAAAATCCTGAAACCCCTGAGGCCAGCGTTGGGAAAATTCGACCAGCCGCGCAACCCATGGGAGGATGTGTCAGTCGACATTTTGGGGCCAGTGTTGGACAACCAAGGGACACCGAAATACGTATGTGTCTTAGTGGACAAGTACTCCAAGTGGCCGGAGATTCACATCCAAGAGGAGATGGACTCGGAAACGGTGAAAAAGTGTCTCACCTCAGTCTTCTTGAGAGAAGGGATCCCGAGAACATTCCTGAGTGCCAATGGCCCACAATTTACCTCCGATAAATGGTATAAATATACTGAATGGAATGGAATCAAAACCAAGCATACTTCTATATACCATCCTTCGAGCAACGGACAAGTGGAAAGGTTCAATCGGGTCATCATGGGGTCCATCCAAGCTGCCATCATGAAGGTCAAGTACTGGGAGAAGGAGGTCATGAGTATGATTTGGGCTTACAGGATTACCCCCACGTCAACGGGGTACAGCCCATTTCAAATCCTGAGAGGCAGGCACCCCTTCACCAAGGACAATGTAGTTTGGAGGGAAAAGACCATCACTAGCAAGTGGTCTCCTGCGGTGGTACAGCACAACCTGGAGAAGGCTCAGAAAGTGTATTCTGAACATTATAATCGAAGGAAGAACGTGAAAGAGGCAGCCCTTGAGAGAGGGGAGTGGGTGAGAGTCAAACTGGCAGTACTGAGAAGGAAAGGAGAGAGCAAGTATAGCTCGCCCCTGCGAGTGGAAGAAGTATACGACAGAGCGGCGTTACTCAGCGACGGGAATGTGTGGTCCCAAGATCGAATGCAAAAATCAACAAGATCCTACAGTGGCCTGCGGAAGAAGAGAGAGCCCTACAAGATCCAGGAGCTAAGGGTAGTGAAGTAGTCACGGCAGCAGGTGAAGAACGCCACAGGGAAGAGGGATCTTACGAGGATGAGAGAGATCATGAAATGCCCGTTGTAGAGGAAATGCAGCAAGAGAAGATGATGACACCGAAAGGGGCAGAGCAGAGCCCTCAGAGAAACAGGACAGTGACCCCGGCAGAGAACAGTGCCCAAGAAGTCACCACGCCGATAAGACGCACAAGCGTGGGCAGAGTGGTGGTCCGACCCCATCATTTCCGAGACTTTGAGCTGGGCGAGTGTTAAGCTTTGTGGGGACTTTGCAGACTCATTTAAATGTGTGTAAAAAGGGGAGATATGTAGAGTTGTGCTCTAGTCTTTGTGTGTGCATCACCACGCACACGCAAAGACGCCATTTTCCTGGAGCGGACTGCGCATGCGCGAGTACCACGATTGCCGGCACGAACGGACGCTCGGCGCTCTTCTTGTAAATCGCTTGTTAAATAAAAGCAACGTGTCCCCAACACCTAGCGTCTGCATTATCATTGCCCCTCACAGTGACTACATCACATGTGTGTGCGTGTGCGTGTGTGTGTGTGTGTGAGTTATACGTACTTACATTGACCTTATCGATTGGTTTGCTGTACTACCATTCACATTTTATTTTGCTTCTGCCTACCACAGCATACATTGTGGGGCGCAGGTTGAGTTCACTTCTGCCACTGGCTCATCTGACTCTGAGTGATGACATTCCACTCTTGCAAAATGTGCACATCCTTACAATAAGTACTTCCCCTCAGTGCTAATCATTCGATCTGTTTTATGTTGGCTTTTGGACAATGCTTGTTTTACTTAGACAAGACAGTTCCCACAACACCGCCGGTGTGTCAAGTAACTGAATGCAAAAAACATTTACAGAGAAAAAGAGCATTGGCACAGCTAAAAGGTGGAGAGCCAAAGCCAGACCCATTAGCTTGGGCAATGCTTGATTCTGAAAAATTTACCCACCACGGCATCAACCTATCTCCAAATCAAATTAGTGCAAATAGTAGACCATTTATTCCAGAATGCTGCATAGCATGGCTTTAAAAACCAGCATGCATGCAACGAGCCACCAGACCTGGAGTATGTTCCAGTACAATGCCCATACTGAGTGGCAATGTGGCAGGGGGCATCCACTGTCCTAGGACTATTAACATCCACAGCGTACTTCCTAATGGGTACGTCTTTCTCTCTCTGTGGCAGCGTGGGCACAGAGATGTGGTCTAGTCGCTTAATTGCCGGTTGTAACTCCATGAACCCAGTGTTAAAATCTTGACTTCCATACCTGTCCACCTCAACCTAGGACAAGTATCCTTGTGCCTTGGCTTACATCTCTGCTCACACAGATGGTCTGCCAATAGGCACCTGCTAGTGAGAAGCACAGGTAAAAGGCAGAGCATTGCCCATTGGCAGAAAATCTCTCCTGGCCTAGAATAATACTGTTATTTCTATGGCTGCTAGTCCGCTGGGCTTTTAGTACATTGCTTGGGGGATGAAGTCAACTTTAGTCCTGAGGCCCTCAGGAGGCAAGGGGACCTCATCCTCTGACCAGCAGTGTGCAGAGGCGTGTTTGCAGAGTGGTGGAGAAAGGGGCATGGCCTGCAACCACCTCTCAGCAATCCCCCTGAATGGGGCTTACTGGAGGTAACAGGTGGGCTAGTTGGCCCCTATGCACCCTCTGAGCGAAGGGGACTTCATCGCCAAACCAAGGGCATGCCAGGAGGCGCGTTTTGCAGAGTAGTGGAGAAAGGGGGCAGGGCCTCGGCGATTTGCTGGCCTTTAGTTTTGTTAGCGGGTGCCAACATAGCTTTTTACACCCAGGGAACTGCTAACATGCAGCTCCCTGTGTGTAAAAAGCAAATTTTGCTCTGCTTTGAACTAGCGAGAGATAATGTTCTCGCTTGTTTAGAGTAGCGCACACTGTTTGCTATGGGATGGCGGGAGCATCATAGCAAACTGCAATGTCCCTGGGGATGGGCACCCCGGGACATTGCTGGAGCCAGCCCTGGGGTGTAGCGTTCCCCAGGGCCATATACGGCTCCAGGAGAGGGGGCCGCGCGACACCCCTCCCATCTTCTGCAGAGCCCCAGGGAGGTGGCAGTCCCCGGGGCTGCGTGGGGGGCTGAAGTTCCCCCACACATTATATTGTCACATAGCCCCGAGGAGTTTGCCGTTTCCGGGGCCTCGCCTTTTAATATATTAGCCCCGGGCAGGTGGCGGTCCCCAGGGCTGCGTGGGGGGGCTGGAGCCCCCCCCAAGCATCATATTTTCATATAGTCCCAGGGAGGTGGCAGTCTCCAGGGCAGCGGGGGTGCGTGCCTCCCCGCATTTTAATATATTAGCTCTGGGAGTTGGCGTCTCCGGGGCTGCATGGAATGACCTCCACGCATTTTAATTAACATTAGCGCTAGGGAGGTGGCAGTTCCCTGGGCTGCGGGGGCCCACATGGGCCCTGCAGAATTTTTTCACCCAGGGGCCTAATTAAACGAAGGAGAGGAGCCTGAAAAAAATGCTTTTTGAGCCCAGGTAGGTTCTTGTGGGATCTCCCCAGGAGGCACAGGGGGGGTCAGTGTGTTCCTATCCTGCCCCCTTATCTTTTTTTTTTTAATTTGAGTTACAAGATGGCTGCCAACATTTCCTGGTTTGAAGTGTTGCCAGCCAAACAGAGCCCATGCACGAGATCGGGAGGTTTTGCGCATCCACCGCAGCCACAGTGGTATATCTGAGAAATCTTTTTGTTTCTCTGGAACTACCAAACCGATTTACACCATTTAAAAAAAGAGTGCTTTCTGGATGAAGAGTACCTTTTTGCCAATTTTGGTGTAATTCCGTTCAGCAGTTCAAGGTGTAGCCTTGTCTAAAGTTTCCTATGAAAATTAACATGGAGAAAAAGCGTTTTGGGACCCGCCCCCCTCTTTCTCGGCCCCCGCTTGATGGATCACCCTGAAATTTCTGAGACAGGAGCTGAAGTGACTGGCGTACGTATTAGTTTTAAACATTTTGCGAGGATTCATCAAATGGCGACAAAGTTACTGGCAAATAAATAAACGCTTTTCCTATGGAAACTAGCTTTTAACTATAACTAACTACTGGCAAGTTAATTTTGGGGTTTAGGGTGGGTATGGGCCTTTGATGGCAAGGGCAATAGTAGGGTTTAGGGTGGGTCTGGGCTTTTGGGTGACAATTGTAATTAGGATGGTTATGGGTTTTCAGGTGGCAAGGGTAATTTGAGGTTTAGACTTGGTATGGGTTTTTGGGTGGCAAGGGTAATTTTAGCGTTTATGATGCCTATGGGCTTTTGGGTGGCAAGGATAATTTTAGGGTTTAAAGTGGGTGTGGGTCTTTGCATGGCAAGGGTAATTTTAGGGTGTAAGGTAGGCATGGGTTTTCGGAATGCTAAGGTAATTATAGGATTTAGGGTGGGTTTGGGCTTTCAGGTAACAAGGGTAATTTTAGGGTTTACGGTGGGTATGGGTTTTCGGGGTGGCAAAGGTAGATTTTGGGGTTTGGGTGGGTATGAGCTTTAGGGTGTCAAGGGTAATGTTAGGGTTGGTATGGGCTTTCAGACAAGGGTACTTTTGGGGTTTAGGTTGTGTATTGGTTTTCACGTGGCAAGGGCAATTTTAGGGTGAGTCTGGGCTTTGGTGTGACAGGGGTCATTTTAGGGTTTAAGGTGGGTATGGGTTTTCGGGTGGTAACGGTAATATTAGGGTTGATACAGGTTTTCATGTGGTAAGGGTAATTTTACATAACATAACAGGTGTATTTGTAAAGCGCACCATTACCCGTAAGTGTCTTGCCGCTGAATAACAGATGTTTATTGTTACCCAACTCAATGGTACTCATTTTATCGACCTCAGATGGATGAACGGCTGAGTGGACCCGCCGGGATTTGAACCTGTGACCATGAGGTCGAACACAGGCCCCTGCAATGGACGCATTAGTCCACTGAGCCACCAGATCCGGCTAATTTTAGGGTATATGGAGGGTCTGTGTTTTCAGGTGGCAAGGGAATGTTAGTGTTTAGGGTATGTAGGGGTTTTTGGGTGGCAGGGGTAATTTTAGCGTTTAGGGTGGGTATGGGTATTCAGGTGGCAAGGGTAATTTTAGAGATTAGGGTGGGTATGGGTTTTCAGGTGGCAATGGTAATTTTAGGGTTTAGGGTGGGTATGGGTTTTCTCATGGCAAGGGTAATTTTAGGGTTTAGGGTGGTATGGGTTTTGAATGGCAAGGGTATTTTTAGGGTTTAGGGTGGGTATGGGCCTTTGATGGCAAGGGTAATAGTAGGGTTTAGGGTGGGTCTGGGCTTTTGGGTGACAATTGTAATTAGGATGGGTATGGGTTTTCAGGTGGCAAGGGTAATTTTAGGGTTTAGGGTGGGTATGGGTTTTCAGGTGGCAAAGGTAATTTTAGGGTTTAGGATGGGTTTAGGTCTTCGCATGGCAAGGATTATTTTAAGGTTTAGGGCGGTAAGGGTTTTCGGATCGCAAGGGTAATTTTAGTGTTTATGTTGGGTATGGATTTTTGTGTGGCAAAGGTAGTTTTAGGGTCTAGGGTCAGTAAGGGCTTTCGGTGGCAAGGGTATTATTAAGGTTTAGGGTGGGTCTGGGCTTTCTGTGGCAAGGGTACTATTAAAGTTTAGGGTGGGTCTGGGCTTTCGGTGGCAAGGCTAATATTAGGGTTTAGGGTGGGGGTGGGCATTCGGGTGACAAGGATCCTTTTAGGGTTTAGGGTGGGAAAGGGTTTTTGCATGGTAAGGATAATTTTAAGGTTTCAGGTCGGTATGGGTTTTTGGGTGGCAGGGGTAGTTTTAGGGTTTAGGGTATATATGGACTTTCAGGTGGCAAGGGCAATATTAGGGTTTAGGTTGGGGCTGGGTTTTCAGGTGACAAGGATAATTTTAGGGTTTAGGGTGGGCATGGGTTTTCGGGTGGCAAGGGTAATTTTAGGGTTTTGGGTGGGTATGGGTTTTCAGGTGGCAAGAGTAATTTTAAGATGTAGGATGGGTATGGGATTTCGGGTGGCAAGAGTAATTTTAGGGTTCAGGATGGGCGTGGGTTTTTAGGTGGCAAGGGTAATTTTAGGGTTTAGAGTGGGTATGGTCTTTCGGGTGGCAAGGGTAATTTTAGTATTGGTATGGACTTTTGGTGGCACAGGGTAATATTAGGGTTAAGGGTGGGTCTGGGCTTTTGGGTGACAAGGGTAATTTTATGGTTTAGAGTGGGTATGGGTTTTTGCATGGTAAGGATAATATGAAGGTTTAGGGTGGGTATGGGTTTTCTCATGGCAAGGGTAATTTTAGGGTTTAGGGTGGTATGGGTTTTGAATGGCAAGGGTATTTTTAGGGTTTAGGGTGGGTATGGGCCTTTGGTGGCAAGGGCAATAGTAGGGTTTAGGGTGGGTCTGGGCTTTTGGGTGACAATTGTAATTAGGATGGTTATGGGTTTTCAGGTGGCAAGGGTAATTTGAGGTTTAGACTTGGTATGGGTTTTTGGGTGGCAAGGGTAATTTTAGCGTTTATGATGCCTATGGGCTTTTGGGTGGCAAGGATAATTTTAGGGTTTAAAGTGGGTGTGGGTCTTTGCATGGCAAGGATAATTTTAGGGTTTAGGGTGGGCATGGGTTTTCGGGTGGCAAGGGTAATTTTAGAGTTTTGGGTGGGTATGGGTTTTCAGGTGGCAAGAGTAATTTTAAGATGTAGGATGGGTATGGGATTTCGGGTGGCAAGAGTAATTTTAGGGTTCAGGATGGGCGTGGGTTTTTAGGTGGCAAGGGTAATATTAGGGTTAAGGGTGGGTCTGGGTTTTTGCATGGTAAGGATAATTTTAAGGTTTAGGGTGGGCATGGGTTTTGGGGTGTCATGGGTAGTTTTAGTGTTTCAGGTTGGTATGGGCTTTCGGGTGGCAAGGGTAACTTTAGGGTTTAGGGTGGGTATGGGCTTTCGGTATCAAGGGTAATGTTAAGGTTCAGAGTGGGTATTGTCTTTTGGGTGACAAAGGTAATTTTAGGGTTTAGGTTGGGTATGGGCTTTCAGTGGCAAGGGTAATATTAAGGTGTATGATGGGTCTAGGCTTTTGGTGTCAAGTGTAATT
Source organism: Lissotriton helveticus (assembly GCF_964261635.1). Taxonomy (NCBI): domain Eukaryota; kingdom Metazoa; phylum Chordata; class Amphibia; order Caudata; family Salamandridae; genus Lissotriton; species Lissotriton helveticus. The sequence continues at coordinate 2,062,200,117 of NC_136065.1, forward strand.
TTAGGGTTTAGGGAGACATGGTTTTTCAGGTGGCAAGGGTAATTTTAGGGTTTAGGATGGGTTTAAGTCTTCACATGGCAAGGATAATTTTAAGGTATAGGGTGGTATGGGTTTTCGGGTGGCAAGGGTAATTTTAGGGTTCATGATGGGTATGGATTTTTGTGTGGCAAAGGTAGTTTTAAGGTTTAGGGTCGGTATGGGCTTTCGGTGGCAAGGGTAATATCAAGATTTAGGGTGGATCTGGGCTTTCAGTGGCAGGGTAATTTTAGGATGTAGGATGGGTATGGGTTTTCGGGTGGCAAGAGTAATTTTAGGGTTCAGGGTGGCCGTGAGTTTTTAGGTGGCAAGGGTAATTTTAGGGTTTGGGGTGAGTATGGTCTTTCGGGTGGCAAGGGTAATTTTAGTGTTGGTATGGGCTTTCGGTGGCACAGGGTAATATTAGGGTTAAGGGTGGGTCTGGGCTTTTGGGTGACAAGGGTAATTTTATGGTTTAGAGTGGGTATGGGTTTTTGCATGGTAAGGATTATATGAAGGTTTAGGATGGTATGGGTTTTTGGGGGAGAGGAGTTGGCCTAACGGCTAAGGTGCTCGACCTCGGACCTGGGGATCTGGGTTTGAGTCTCGGTAACGACGCCAAAACCTCCTGTGATTCTGGGCAAATCACTTAATCTCCCCGTGCCTAAAAATGAAAGTGTGTGTCCTCATGTAAAAACGTAACTTGTACTATGTAAAGCGCTCTGATACCTGATTTGGTTCGGGTCTAGTTCGCGCTATATAAAACTCTACAAAAAAAAAGGGTAATATTAAGGTTTAGGGTGGGTCTGGGCTTTCGGTGGCAAGGCTAATACTAGGGTCTAGGGTGGGGGTGGGGTTTCGGGTGACAAAAGCAATTTTAGGGTTTAGGGTTGCTACAGGCTTTCGGTGGCAAGGGTAATATTAGGGTCTAGGGTAGGCCTGGGCTTTTATGTGAATCGGGTAATTTTAAGGTTTAGTGTGGATATGGGTTTTTGCATGGTATGGGTAATTTTAAGGTTTAGGGTGGGTATTATTTTTCGGGCGGCAAGAGTAGTTTTATGGTTTAGGGTGGGTATGGACTTTCGGGTGGCAAGGGTAATATTAGGGTTTAGGTTGGGCAAGGGTTTTCGGGTTGCAAGGGTAATTTTAGGATTTAGGGTGGGATTGGGTTTTCGGGTGGCAAGAGTAATTTTAGGGTATAGGGTGGGCATGGGCTTTTAGGTGGCAAGGGTTATTTAAGGGTTTAGGGTGGGTATGGTCTTTCGGGGGCAAGGGTAATTTTAGGGTTGGTATGGCCTTTCGGTGGCAAGGGTAATATTAGGGTTAAGGGTGGGTCTGGGCTTTCGGGTGACATGGGTAATTTTAAGGTTTAGGGTGGGTATGGGTTTTTGCATGGTAAGGATAATATTAAGGTTTAGGGTGTTATGGGTTTTTGGGTGGGCGTGGGTTTTAGGTGGCAAGGGTAATTTTAGGGTTTAGGGTAGGTATGGTCTTTCAGTGGCAAGGGTAATTTTAGGGTTTAGGGTTGGTATGGGCTTTCAGTGGCCAGGGTAAGATTAGGGTTAAGGGTGGGTCTGGGCTTTCGGGTGACAAGGGTAATTTTAGGGTTTAGGGTGGATATGGGTTTTTGCATGGGAAGGACAATTTTAAGCTTTAGGGTGTGCATGGGTTTTCGGGTGGAAAGAGTACTTTATGGGTTAAGGGTGGGTATGGCCTTTCGGTGGCAAGGGTAATATTATGGTTAAGGGTGGGCATGGTCTTTCGGTGGCAAGGGTAATATTTGGGTTGAGGGTGGGTATAGGTTTTCGGGTGGCAAAAGTAATTTTAGGGTTCAGGGTAGGCATGGGTTTTTAGGTGGCAAGGGTAATTTTAGGGTTTAGGGTGGGTATGGTCTTTCGGGTGGCAAAGGTAATTTTAGGTTTAGTGTGGGCTTTCTGTGGCAAGGGTAATTTTAGGGATAAGGGTCGGTCTGGGCTTTCGGGTGACAAGGGTAATTTTAGGGTTTAGGGTGGGTATTGGTTTTCTGCTGACAAGGGTAATTTTTGGGCTTTGGGTGGGTATGCGTTTCTGCATGGTAAGGATAATTTTAAGGTTTAAGGTGGGTATGGGTTTTGAGGGGCCAAGGGTATTTTTAGGGTTTTGGGTGGGTATGGGGTTTCGGGTGGCAATGGTAATTTTAGGGTTTAGGATTGGTATGTGCTTTCGGTGTCAATGGTAATGTTAGGGTTTATGGTGGGTATTGTCTTTTGGGTGACAAAGGTAATTTTAGGGTTTAGGGTGGGTCCGGGTTTTCAGTGGCAAGGGTAATATTAAGGACTTAACAAATAAACAGGTAGTAGTGTTCCCAAAGGGAAATGTCCGCACATTCACTAAATAGAACAGTAGCGTAGCACATATTCAGCGTGATAAATATGAGTATCCCACTAAGTAACCATATACGGGTGCTATATTCGCCACAAACACCTACTACCCCAAGGAGTTTTAGGCACAAAATCAATGTGCAACCAAATCGAATACAAAAAATTAGGGCTTTTTGCAGCACACTATCAGTTCCTATTCAGTCTTCATTATAATCATCACTTTTCAGGGTATAAGTGACCCTCTAATGGATAAATGAAACAAATCATTGACATTAATCAGAGAATGAACGTCCAGATAAGTCAATCCTCATGCTGTCAAGCAGTCCTTTATTTGTATATAGAAAACGTAAATACCTCCCAGCACTCGGTTTGCTGACACGTGTTTCGTCTTGTTCTAAGACTTTTTCAAGGCATGACAATTGATTCAGTTGCCACAGTATCGACTGGACCAACATGATCATCCTACGAGCTAAAGTATTAGGCCGAAATTGCCGGTGTGCCGCTGTATGCTCCCAAACCAGTTCCAATTGAAAACAAGTGGAATTCCCAACAGGATCCTGGTATCAGTATAAGGAATATCAGTATTTCAGCGAATTTTGAGGCTGGAAGTGGTCACTCAATAGACCACAGGACTTCTTTACTCTCAAGCAGAGAGTGTGCAGGTCTGTGTGTCAGCACCATTGCAACGTCCTTGTCGATCCTGAGCAGTCCCTATGCTTGTGAAAATTAGTGTCCCCGCTCCTATACGAGTTGAAATCTCACAGTGTAACAAATCAACCTTTCCTTAACAGTATGCGCCGACCTCGTATCAGCGTACCAAGTTGCTCTGTATCCAGCAAACGTTAAACCCCTTTCCTGGATAGTAAGGGGACGCCCGTTTTTTTTCCTACCGCCTACGATACTGGTTAGGTCTCAACGTACTATGGTTGGACCACTTCAGGGGTTAACGTTTGCTGGATACAGAGCAACTTGGTACGCTAAATATTTCAATACGAAGTCAGCGTATACAGTAAGAGCAAAACTGAAACAGAAAAGTGTCACTTTTGGAGAATATCACTAAGCAGTTTCTAAATATATAGAACTACCGGCACATCTGGATCTACTTTTAAGTGGAAACTAAAAAACTAAAGGAGACCCATTTGACATGAACAGTGGCAGTATGTGAAAATGAAAACACAAGAGGCAACATGCAGTCATATTGAAAACTCATAAAAAAGCAAATAAAAACTAAAATACCTTGAATAAAAATGATTATGAACGACATGGACAGTTTTTCAGTGACTTTCGGAGAGAATCGCCCTTCCCTTACATCATCCTTTGTTGTCGTATTTTCGGATGTCGCCATTTTGTTTCCTATCTTCAACCCGATTCTGCGGCCCCAAATTGTTCTGGACGCTTCGACTACCTTGATGTTACCGTGGCTCGGGCCACTTGGGCGTTTGTAAAGAACCGTACTGGTCAGGGTTGATTTTTGACTTTTTTGGAGTTAGCCGTGCTTTGTGATTTATGCCGGAAATGTACCTTTTATTCTAATGGGAGTCGGGCAGTTTTTTTGATGATGTCCTCCCCTTGTATGGGGTCAATACTTGCTCTTAATAGTGGATAATATGTCCTGGGGAGGTCGCTAATGGCGGGGGGTTAAGGAGACCGGGAGTGTGTTTTATTGTTCTCCTCTCTTTCATTATCTTTTATTTTCCTTTCTTTAGGGTAATTCTGGGGCGACAGGCACGCTGTTAGTGGGGTAGGCCATAGCCATTACGGTGATGTAGGGTGGCGGGTGTTGGGGGGGTTTTGTTATTTTAGTTTGTTTTGTTCTATGGTCCCTTTCTCTCTTCCTTTCTTAGTAGGGTTGGCTGTATCTCCTTCTTTCATCCTTTTCTCTGTCGGGCATCTGCACTTGCCTCTACTTTATTGTCTCGGAAGGGTGGGTTTTTCGGATGATGCTTTCGCTAAATTGCTTGCCATTGTTTGACCTTTACTCCTGGCCTGCCTTCGGCGGGCGTAGTGTGTTTTAGGCCGCATTGCTCATCACCGATTCCCGATTGCGTGGAGGGGTGCGCCCCTCCCGTCTCTTCTTGTTTATCGTGTAGTGTGATGCCTTCGATGATATAGCCACAGCTACTTCTTCAAAACTATAAAAAATGAAACCTCTTCCATCCTTGTGCTTCGTGGTGCCTACAACCATGTATTATGATTACACCGTGATTACTCCTTGAGCCGTAAACATGTGCAATGCTTCTGCTTATATTTCCTGAGTTTGCGGCCGGCCCCTATGGTTGTAGGCCTGCGCTTGTACTGCTTTGATCGAATCAATAAAGGTTTTTTTTAAAAAAAATAAAAAAATGATTATGAAGAATTTATAAGAACACTCATTACATACTGAAAATATTATTGTTGCTATAATGATTTGAGCCAGAGGCGCAACTAGAGCCAAACTGCGGAGGGGGGGGGTAGAAAAAATGTCAGGGTGGGGGGGCTAATTCTTCCAACAATAGGCAAAGTGGAGATGCTGGGGCTCTAAGAAGGGGTGAAAAAACAACTAAGCCTCATTAACAAGCAAATAGTCTTTTAAAGACCTGTTAAGTACTTGGGTGCTGCTGTGTGTGTGCCCGGGAAGCAGTCTCAGCCCGGGATGCCACACACGACGGGGAGGCTGAATCCCTTTGAGCCCAATGGGCATTGCGTGCCTGATTTGAGCATTGTTAGGGTGGCGTAAGGGTTAGGGATAAGATTCGGTTAGGTTAATGCTAAACATTTGTTAAATAGGGTTAGGATAAAGGTAGTGGTTAGTGTTGTTGTTGAGGTTAGGACCATAGTTATGCTTAGGTTCAGAGCCACTGTTAGCAATGGGGATAGGTCTCTCGCTCGAACAAGTGTTAGTTAGGGTGGAGAAAAGTTTAGGGCTAAGACTCAGTAAGGTTAATGCTAAAGTTGTGTTAAGGGCTAGGGTTAGGCTACAGATAGTGGTTAGTGTTGTGGTTGGGGTCAGGACTGTAGTTATGCTTATGTTTAGAGCCACAGTTAGGTCTCTGACTAGAGCAAAAGGTTTATCGATAAGATTCGGTAAGGTTAATGCTAAAGTTGTGTTAAGGGCTAGGGTTTGGATAAAGGTATTGGTTAGGATTGTGTTTGGTGTTAGGATAGAGGTTATGTTTAAGTTTAGAGCCACATTTATGGAAAGGGTTTGCGCTGTGGTAAGAGCAAGTGTTAGGGTTGATTAAGGGTTAACATTAAGCTAAAGACATGGATTAGGGTTATATTTAGGGTTAGGTCAGTGAATGGAGTTAGGATTAGATTTAGCATTGAGATTAAAATTTGCTTTTTTGTTTAAGGCCACAATTAGAGATAAATAAATATAGGTTTTGCATCGAAAAAGGGTAAGTGTTAGTGTTATACCTGTTCAGTGGGATGCTTCTCAATCATTATAGCACATTCTCCAAAGAAAACTACAAGTTTCTTCATTATGGGGTTGGCAAAATTATTTATTCATTAATGTGTTTGCTCATTATTTCATACCCGACAGAGATGTTTATAAAGACTGTATGCGGATCGGGCCTATAAGTAGAGTATTTCATAAAATTGAACTCGAATTAAAAAATGTTTGATTTAACATGAGCAAAATGACCTCGGTCCTGTCTTCAAAGGTATTTGGTGCTTTGTTTTCAGTCTGTTAAGGTGAAGCTAAGATAATTAACCTTCTTCTAAACATTAATACACATATTTAAAAGTCTCAGTTTCAATGCATGAATAATAGATGTTGTGATATAAGAAAAATCATTTGCAACTTTTTCCCAAGTTACTTGTTTGTTATTTTTAAATAAACTTGCATCCTTTAAAGTTGTATTTTCTATTTTTCTACATAGTAGTAAGTTCTTGCTTTTCTCATATGTGAAGAAAAATTATTTCTTTCACCATTTTGAAGTACTGTCTTGTGTGTGTTTTAATTTTTATTTGTCTAACAATATTTTATTCTGTACAATGCAATTTAGAAGTTCATTGTGAAGTGGTGCTCCAGTTTACTGACCAGACATTTTGGCTATTAGCTTCATAATATATTACACTTCCCATCACTAATTTTGATGACAAATATATCCAAACCTTAGCCCAAAAACTTTTCTCCATGGTTTGATAGGGAACTGATAGCCCAACAAATGAGATGGAAAGTTCTTGCACGAGCGTGTGATAACTGTGATTATACTGCAAACATTACCTACTCCACAGCTATTAAAAAGTATCCTAAGGCCATTGGGAGAGGGAGAATTTCATACTACTCAAATAGAATTGAATCAACTCAAAATTTAAATTAGGCAATGTTTTCCATGGTGAAGTTGCTGTTGGTCCTTCTCTTAAGGCTCTGACCACTATTCTACCAAGGATCTCTGTAATAAATAGTCTGACCATTTCTTTAGGAAAAGTGCTAGTATCTATGCTACCTTTCTGGCCGATGCTCGGGACATTACTCCTGTGTCATCAACGGGCAAGGGATGACGGAGCTGCTTTCAATTTGATCACTTGAAATATTTTTCAAAGATTGATTATTAAGATCAAATCTGTTCTCATCTGACCCCACTTCATTGTGTCCTTAAAATGAGAGACACAGGGGCATATTATCAAGGAACGGCGTTAAAATGATCGCCGTTTTAGCGGCAGGAAACTGCCGCTAAAGTTACGATAATGGGCTTGATAATATGCCCTGGAGAATTCCAATAGAAGCCCATGTTCTGGTGTAAACATGGGCTTCTATTGGAATTCTCTACGGCATATTATCAAGCCCATTACCACCGTTTTAGCTGCAGTTTCCTGCCGCTAAAGCGGCGATAATTTTAACACTGTTCCTTGATAATAATCCCCTAAATTCCTTATTCTAACATAGTCAAGCTTTTTAATTTTTCTATAACTACAGTTGAAGTCCCACAGTCGTAGAAGCATGTGATTATAAATCCGTTATTAAAAAAATCTTCACTTTATCCTATCAAACTGGAAAAATGTCGACTGATTTCCATTTTTCCTGTTTTGTCTAAAGTACTGGAAAAACACACCACTCACCTCCTGCCCCAATACCTGCGGTCTCATCAGCTTCGACATCCTTCCCAGTCTGGTTTTCGACCTTTACATAGCACTGAATCAGCACTCATAGGGGTAACAAAATAGCTTTGCTGTTCTTTAGATCAAGGCAGCTCCACAGCACTGTTTCTATTAGATTTCAGTACCGCATTTGACACAGTATCTCGTAAAGTGCTTTATACTAGACTGGGCGATTATATAGTGAGGCCTTGGACAGTTTTTTTTTATCTTTTCTAGGACTTGCTCTTTTCAAGTGGCCTCAAATTATTTTTCGTCTTCTAAGCATCATCTGTCATTTTGTGTCCTGCAAGGCTCCTCTTTATTGTTGATGTCCACCCATTGGCAGACATTGTTGAAGCAGCTGGCTTCTCATTAATTTGTTAACAGTCGCCGAATGGATGAGGCTGAACTGTTTGGAGTTCAATGGAAGCAAAGCTGAGATTTTGGTTTTTGGGAGCAACTCCAGCATGTGGGCCCCCCCCAGTGGTAGCCAGAAACCATAGGACATTCCCACTCTCACTCCAGTGGTGAAGGATTTTGGAATCTGGTCAAACAGTCCCCTCACCTTTGAACATCAGATTAAAACCACTACCTCCTGTTTTTATGCTTCCTCAAATGCCTAAGAAAGATCTCCTGGACCTTCTCGAATTCTGTCCAAACCATTATTAGTTAAGCTGTCATAATAGCCCATCTAGATTATTGGAACAATTAATTCAAATCCTACTCACCCCCCCAAGGGCTCCTAGGTCATCGAATCTTAGATTAGCTATGATTCCTCAAATAAAGAGAACCAGACAGGGAGGGTGTTCTTTCGTTATTTCGCATCCAAACTTTGGAACCATCTTCCCTTTCAGCAGCGATTCAGTCCCAATGACCTTACATTTCGCAAACTCTTAAAGACCTGGTTATTTTGAGCTGCAAATCTAGAAGGTCTCATGGCAGTAGCTTGATGTTTGTGAGCAATGGCAAGCCCTGGTTTGCACCAGCTATGCCTAGTATAAATCGAGCTAACATTAACATATTTCACTGACTGAATATAACATTTAAGTTGGTGTTGATGACAAATTCATTATTTTAGTCCCAAGTATGGCTTCAGTGGATGCATTTATGTTGAATTTATAGAACTTCACATTTCATACTATTATTATTTCTTGGATATAATCTCTATTTAATCCTCTTGCTGTGACAGTACACATCTTTGCCTGCATTTAACTCCACTAGGTAAGATATAAGTGAACAAATACTTATAGGAAATAATACTTATTGGGGTCAATTAAGTTGACAGATCAAACCCCCTTTTTTTAAATAAAAGTAGTCACGGGTTTATTAACGCACAAAAACTGCAGTTTCCAAAAAACACATGCCAGACTTTTGAAAGGCTGTACGATTGTTCTCAACTTTAAGACACCTTTTGTCTGCTTCAAGATAACATTATTCATTGTCATTTTAGCATTATTAGTTTACTTTTTTAACTTTATGGGAGAATGGTATGCAGACATCTATTTAATAACATCAAATATGTTTTCAGCTTCCTGCTCCCGTAGGCCACAGTTCAGAAAGCATACAAAGTAACATGCAGTTCACCATTTGTACTCCACTAGTCAGGTTCACATATCCAGTAATATGTTCAGGGTCCTTAGAAAATCATGTGCATTCAACAAGAGGGAGAATGGGGAGGGGCGGTTACCACTCAATAAGAGTGGGAGGTCCAGCACCAGCGTGTGCCCCCAGAATAAAGACAAAAAAGGTGCTGAGCTGTTCGTATGAAGGAGAAATGTACAGGTCGAACTAATGTAGTGATGCCACTGTCTCAGTAAAGTCACAGTAGGGCATCCATTTTGTTGGATGTAATGCCCACACACACCTTTGAAGGTGTCATGCTTCATCATCTGGGCTGCTCCTCGTTGGGTCGGCGCTGCAATACCCAACGGGCTCACCTCGAAGAGGGGCACTTTATCAGAGATCTTCAATCCAACAGCCGTTTAGTGAAGTGCGGGTATGGGGCCAGGATTGTTTAGACAAAATATGTGGTTTTAAAATAAGGCTGGCAGTACCTTAGAAAATCAGCCGTGTCTCCCTGAACAGTAGGGGAAGTACAAATATACGCTTTGCTGCAACTCTGGAAAAGCAGCTGATTCGAAAGATTGTCATTTATAGTGGAATATGAGAAAAATTAAGTGGGAGGGTCATGAAATACTAAAACATGCATTTCAATGATATTGGTAGTAACCTTTAAGGTTTATTACCCTTCATGTCAAGCTGAACCATTGGATAATATTCCGTTTGCGGTGCCTTATTCTGTAAATCATTTGCTTGCATCCTGAAAACGTAACTCGCATAAGTAAACTGCAGGCCGTGCAGGGTGGTTTTATATTCAATTGTTTTAAAATCCCAACAAAGATATTTTAACCTTTTTTGTCAGAGCTGGTAGATTGTCATGACATCTTCTATATTTATGTTTTCACATGCTAAGATTTGGGGCTCTCATGCACCTACACATATATCTCTCTCAGTTGGCCTAAAGCATTCAACAAAAAGTTCTATGACCTTGTATTTTTTTTTTAATCAAGGTAAAAATCTAATTTTGAAATAAGTGTCTAATTGCAGTAGACATTTTCTCATTTGTTTGAAACCTTGCAAATCCAAATGTCAATTTCTGATTTTAGAATTACCCTTATCAAAGTAAAATACAATTATGATGTACCTAAGTATCTTTATATGATCCATTACATGTACAATCATTGACACTTTTTTATTACAATTCATGTTGTTAAATTAAAATAAACACTTTCTAGGATTCATGAATCCTGATATGTGAAGTAACATTGACATTACGATGGAAGGCAGAAGAGGATATTGGATGATCACAAATATTTAATACTACAAACCCCCACATTTGAAACATCACATTAAGTGCAACTGATTTGGCCACCGACTCATGGCTGGGTAATTTGGAGTAGTGTTTTACATTAAAAGTGTTTTTAACCCGTTCCGTGCTCCCGTCGGCCGGTGCTGCGAACGACCGTTGGCCGACGCGGCCCCACCCGTTTCTTCGAAGATTCCGCACTGGCGCGGAACTTTCTAAGCAGTTAACGCGTTAAACTGAACTTCAATTGATGTTTACATTATCAGTAAGTAATTTAATTCCTAGCTTAATTCAGTAAAAAAAAATGTATGTATAGTAAATTGTAAACTATCTTATTTGTTCCAAAATCCCTACCTGTTTGGGCATTTACTCTGGGTATGGAAAGTTAGGAAGATTTGTCTCAGAAAAGTTCTGCTTTTTTTCCATAAACCTTACAACTTTTATAAACGTTTTACAAACGATTTTCAAAGAAAATGTTCAGGGGCAAAAAGTGCACAAATGTATGGTATTGTAATTGTAATTGCATTTATATTGCGCTTACTACCACTGACGAAGTGCTCTTTCGGCGAGTAGCATGCTACTCTGGAATCCATAATGGATTAGTGTTGAATTAGTATAGGGAAATAGGAAAGTAATTTGACTGGTGGATAGGTTAGTCAGTTATTTGGATTGAGAAGGATAGCAGAGAGATAGAAGAGAGAAAACGGTTTACATTTATATAGCCCTTGTTACCCTTGAAGGGGTGTTGAAGTACTTTTTCAGCGAGTAGCACGCTACTCTGGAACCCATAAAGGATTAGTGCTGAATTAGTATAGTGAAATATGAAAGAAATTTGAGTGGTGGATATAAGTCAGTTATTTGGATTGAGAAGGATAGGGGGATAGAAGAAGGGGAAGTAGGTTTTAAGGGAAACATCTAGCTTTGTTTTTGAGAATTTTCTGCAGAAATCATTTTCTGCAGAAATTCTGGACTGTCTGCAAGGTTTTGTAAACATAACAATATTTTCAACTCCTTAAAGTCTAAAGTATGTCAAATTCGGGGAAAACAATTAAACATTTGTTGTAGACAACAGTGTAACATCAACCACCTCCATAATTTATAGAACTATAAAAGAAATTAAAAGAAGAACTCATATGATGCTGAAAGCTACGGATGATCAGTTGCCTCCCTATATACAGAAGAAATTGTATTCAATTATCATTTTGAAATAGTTTCAGCAGATAAATAAATACAATAATAGATTCTGACAGGTGAGACATTATTTCTCATCATTGGTGATTAACACCATGCTATGTTTATAATATCATTGTCAAATTGTGTATCTACTTTTTGATATTCACAATTAGGACTGCAATATATCAAATCACCTTGTACTGCTCTTTCATATTATAAAGGTTAGTTAAGCATTTGAAATATAGAATATTCAGCATTTGAAACCCTAGACAGATCAGCATTACTAGCACATGGACTAGCTTACAGGGTCCCTAATGTACTCAATTATTCGAACTAGATTTACCTTTTTTATTCATCATTATTTTTACTGATAGGGCTCACTTTCTTCTTTCCACTGAATTTTTTATTAATTTTTTGTTTCAAATAGTTAAACAATATCAAAGCGGACAGTAATAGTTTTACCAGCCACACTGTCTAAGCAAAATAGGAACAAAAAAATGGCAAATTATATTTACTTGATTCTGAAAGATTGACCCTCACAAGAGTGCTTGCTACTCAAGAAGAGCTCTTAAACATTAGTTAAACGCTAAAAACAGTCATGATTAATTTCCTTTATTAAAGATGGTGTTAGCTGTATAGTTCTGTATTATTTGCATAGTTCATTTTCATTGTTTTTTCATATTGTTTCATTTTTTTTCTTGACAGATTTCTACATTTGACAAATCTTTTTGCTGTACCCATCCGCTAAGTGGCTTGCATCACATTTAAATAACGTTAAAGAGCCAATCGATAAGTATAAACTGGGCATTGCATATAACCCAAGAACAGTCTTTGGATTTTAATGCAGTCAGAATTTAGACTTCATTTTCACTCGATGATTGGGGCCCTTTCTGCCTTCTGAGCTTGTAAGTAAATTTCATGTTACAGTAATTAGGTATCAATTCTTTCTTTTTCTTCAAATAAAAGCGATTACTCTCAGATAACCTAACACGCGCAACATAACACCAGCGCACTGTTTCTCAACATGTCAGTACAAACACTTTTTTCCAGTTCTGGACTTTTGTATGAGAGACTAAAGCGTTCTGGGTGTTGTAGTTTTATTTGGTTCTACTAAACTCTTTAGACTAACACACCTGATCTCAATAATTTGTAGTTGGAAAGTTCAGAACTGGAGGCACTGTCCATGATAACTTGGAGTAAGGCGAGTCACCCTAGGCTTAAGATGTACGCATGAAGAAATCACAGCTAATGTCATTTGTGAAGACATTATTCATGACATCACATATTGCATCGTCACTGATACCACTAATTACATCCAATTAGAAATCGCTGGTTCACATCTTGGTGTCAGGTGATGCTAATTGTTGTATCTTATTATTTCATTCTCCTGTGAAATTTTACTTTTTTATTCCAAGATTACTGCCTGCATTTAATTTTGTGATTATTTTTCTGCAAAACATGAAACAAATGTATACATGCCTGAACGTATTTTGTTTTTTTAGTAACACGCTTTGCCTAAGAAATGCACCTGTTGGTTAATGCATGCTGCAATTTAAAAATTAAAAGGTAATTGGTAGATACGTTTTTTAAATAATTCAACGTCGAATGCCTTATATCCACTGGATATGCAATAATCTCTCATTAAAAGACACAGTAATGACAATCGCTTATGACCAGAGCAAAAAAATGGGTACCCCAGCACGCTTTTGCATGCAAAAATGGGGCAATAAATGAGAAGAGAGCAAAAACAGAGTTTAAGGGCTAGAAACTCGCTCTATACAAAATTTGGTGGTTTGAAATTTCCATCGTGAAATAATGTAGATTGCTAAATTTACTTCTACAACATTTCCACATTTTTTTGTGAATTAATTTGGGGGAGATGGGGAAGGCCAACAAAAACACTTTTAATTATTGACAGTAGCCACTTTGAGCATGATAAAGCAGTGAAGATAATTGTGCACATTTCAAACCCATAGACATTGCAGCAGAATTTGTTGAGGGGGAGTGAGTATGGGCAAGAGTGATTCATGATGGCTGTATGTGTGTAGGAGAGAGGCAGGATGAGGATGTGTAAGAGAACCTGAGAATGAGGGATCATGTGTGAGAGAGCCTGTGAATGAGTGGGCATGTGCAAGGAAGATTCAGGATGAATGAGTATGTGTATGACCGACTCTGGAGGAGTATGTGTAAAAAATCCATGGGGCTGAGTGTATATGTGCAAGACAGTCAGGTTCAGTGTGCGTAAGAGAGCTTGCCCGTGAGTGAGTGCCTATAAGGCAAATTAAGGAGGAGCATGTGTAATGGAGCTGAGGAGGAATGAGTGTATCTAAGAAAAGCTACGGATGAGTGAATATGTCTAAAAGACACTAAAGATAAGTATGTGTAAAACGATGTGAGGATGAGTTACCATGTGTAAGAAAGACTCAGGATGAGTGAGTATATGTAAGTGCACTTGAAAATTAACATGCATGACAGAGGCTGGGATGAGTGAGTATGTGTAAGAAATCCTGGGTAAGACTGAGAATCTGTTAGTGAGCCTAGGATGAGCATGTGTTAAAGAGAGTGAGGGTGAATATGTGCAATAGTGCATCAAGATGGGTGAACGTATGCACTGCAGCGAAGGGGCGAATGAGCATGTGCAAGGGTGCCAGTGTGAGTGAATATGTATAAGAGAGCCTGAGCGTGAGTCAGCAACTGTAAAATTGTAGAGGAATTGTGAACACCTGAAGGAGGCTTAGGGCGAGTGAATGTCAGTGAGAGAATCTGAGTGAGTGAATATCCTAGAACCCGTAGATGAGTAGGTCTATGAAAAGATAACAGACGAGAGTGAGTGAAGCTGTGTGACTGAGTCTGTGGGTGAGTAATGAAGTGGAAGAGACCCTACTGTTAGTGGGATATGTAGAAGAGAATCTGAGGGTGTGAGGACATAAAAAGAGTGCAGGGTGTGTGAGGGTTTGTGAGAGACTAGTCAAAGGGCTGAAATTGTGTTAGGGAGCCTGAGGGTGAATGAACATGTGTAAAAGGGTGTAAAAAAAAGTAGTGAAGATGTGTGAGCATGATAATGAATGTGTGTACATGTAAAACTGGACATAATGGATAGAGAGAAAACATTAGTGAGCAGGAGTAGTGTCATCAATGTTTACGAGACCATGGGGTGAGAGTGAGCATAATTCAGAGCTCAAAGTGATCAAATATGAGTCACAGGGTGGGTGCAAATGTGTGAGAGATTGTGAAATTGAGTATGAATGTGTAATAAAGTGTGATTGTGAGACTGAATGTCTAAGAGACTGAGTTTCAGTATTTAAGGGAGCATGAAGAGAGAGTTTGAGAGTAAGATGAGCAACAGACTGAGTGAGAATGTGAAAGAGAGTTTGAGAGTAAGATGAGCGACAGACCGAGTGAGAATATGAAAGAGAGTCTGAAAGTAAGATGAGCAACAGACTGAGTGAGAATGGGAAAGAGAGCCTGAGCGTCAAATGAACAACTGTATTTGGGCAAAATACTGAATTTTTAATATCAGGAGACAGAAATGTCAGCAAAAGAATATTGTGATACAGAAACATCTTTGTCAATAATTTTTTTTAGGTAAATGGAAATTGTTGTTAAGAATGTAATTGTTTTTAAAATTGTTTTCAACAATATCGTTGTTAAAGATATCTTTTTTGAGTAACTTAATGTGTTTCAGACCATCTATTAATTGTATGGTATTATTGTTTGTATAAGTGTTAATATTTTTTTTAAATATAGTTTGTAATTTTAAGAGAGCTATATTTTTTCATTTAATTGCTAACAGTAATTATAATGTTGTAGTGGGTTGTTAGGTTTGTAGGGCAATAGGGTGGAAAGTTAATTAGGTAATAATTAATTATTAATTAATTAATCATTTTTAAGTAAGTATGGGATTGATATTAAATTTGCACATTATGTCATATTGATTTATTTTAGTTTTGTTTTTGTTGCCGGTTGCTTGATTTGTTGGGGTATATGATGAGAAGTTAATTGATAATCACTTAATATAATTTGTCAAATCTTTCTATTAATATTTCAATTGAATAATAACTATGTGCATTGTGTAATAATTTCATATTTTGGTTATATTTTAGGTGTGAGTTGCTGGGTTTGTAGGGGCATAGGGTGAGAAGTTAATTATGTAATAATGAAAGAATTATGTTTATTGATAATTAATTATGAAATCGTTTATTAATTATTTACATTGTTTTTTATATTTTATGTAAATTAATATTGTTTATATCGTTTTTGTTATAAATGACTGGGGTTATTCAAATATGTAATGTGTTTGAAGTGACGTATTTTCCCTACTAATGCACAGAATGGAGTTGGACGAGTACATTTACCCCTTTCGGAATCCAACACTTTCCATACTGTAGCACAGACTGGAGTGGGAATAGTAAATCTTACCCCTCTGAATTTCAAAGCTTTCCCTACTGTTGTACAGTCTGGAGTAGGAATAGTAAATGTAATCCATCCGAAGTCCAATGCTTTCCCTACTCTTTAGAGTATTCTTAGTAAATGTGTTTTCTGGGGGTTTTAAATGTGTAATATTTTATTTGTTGTCTAAATTAATTCATTTATTTTTTGTCATTGAATTGTATATATTTTTTTAGGTTTATTGTGTTAGTATTATATTTATGTCTTATTTTCCCGGTAATACATTTCAAATATTAAGACTAAATAATGTAATGTAAAATAAATAATGTTAATAATTAAGCTAAACTAAATATATTTATATAAACACAAACTCATATATAAATGTATATATATGTGTGTGTGTGTGTTTTAAAAATATAGATTTATACATCATATGAAACATTAGTGGAATTTGTTTAATAGACATTATGTTAAATGTATATGTTAAAATATTTAACGTTTACTTCTTTAAACTCTATTTATATTTTTTTAATTTGATATTTTTGTATATTTTTGATGATATTAGTGTCAATATTTGTTTTCTTAATATTTTTGTACTTACCATCATAAGTATAGGGATATGATATTTTGATAAACCATATTTATGACACAATAGTTCTATAAAATGATATTGTTTACCTAGATATTGTGTCAGTGATGCGTGAGCGACAGACCCAGTGAGAATGTGCAAGAGAGCCTGGGAGTAAGACGAGTGATAGACCGAGTGAGAGCGTGAAAGGGAGTGCGAATGCGAGAGAGAGCTTGAGAGTAAGACGAGTGACAGACAAAGTGAGAACGTGAAGGCGATCCTGAGGGTAAGTGGGCAGTGTGACAGAGCCTGACAGTCGGTGTGTGAGGGAGGAGTGTGAGTGATCATTAAGCCTCTGGTCCTCAGCGCAGTTAATAACTTCTTGGAAATGTAATCTTATGCCCCAGGTCTAATGCTGCCGTCTAGGTCAGTGTTGGGTCTTCAGAGTAACAAAAGCCGGGTTAGGGGACCAGGCTTTGGAGCCAGCTGCCTCGGAAATCAAGGCCATCTCCTCTGCCTCACTGTTCAGAAAAAAACTTTAAAACTATCTTTTCTGAGGGTGGCTCATCATATCCTCTCATCCCTTTGGGGGCTTTTTGGCGCCATGACGCCCTTTGTTTTAGGTGTTTGTCGCGCTCTATAAAATTGAATATGATTACATTCAAGAGACTGGAGGTCAGTGTGAGTGAGCATGAGCGTGAGTGAGCATGAGTGTGAGTGAGCCTGAGTGTGAGTTAGCATGAGTGTGAGCGAGCACGAGCGTTTGTGAGCTTGAGTGTGAGTGACCATGAGTGTGAGTGACCCTGAGTGTGAGAGCACCAGTGCGGAGTTGGGGAAGAGAGCAACTGATGCTGATTAGCAACACGAACCATTACTTTCTTCTCTTTAATTCAACTCCTCCCGCTCTCCTCTCCCTTTGTTCTCCACCCTTCTCTCCTTTAGTGCATCCTCTCCGCTTTTCTCCTTTTCATACTCCCTCTCTCGTTGGTAAACTCATGTCCGCATCCCTCCTTCTCTTATTTCTCCCTTCCTCCCTCTCGGCTTGCCACGCGTATTTCGTTTTGCCTCTCCTTGTATGCTCACGCTGCCTCTCTTTCCTTTTAATCCACGTCCCCTCTCTTTACTCTGCGCTCCTAATATCCCTCCCTCCTATCTCTATACTTTTTGTATTTTCTTCCCCCTTCCCTCTCTTTATATTCACACTTCTCCTTTCTCTGCTCTTCTTCTTCTTCATTCGTTCTTCCCTCGTCTTCAAAGGCTGTCCAGGGTCCTCGCCTTGTGTGTACGCTTCACTTCATCTCTGTCTCACCTGGTGAGCTACTCGTGCTAAGTGTCCTTATCTCCGCAGACACTCACTTAGCGCCTACGCGTGTCGCCCCAGCTCCTCACAGTGCCTTTCAATATGTCCCGTGCGCCTCACGCTATCCGTGTGCCCCCTGGCTCCTCACAGTGTGTGTCCGCGCGATCCATGGCATCATTGTGCCCACCACACAGCCCTCTGTGCCCCCGGCTCCTCACAGTGTGCGTCTATGCGGCCCATCACAGCCTCTCTGTGCCCCCGGCTCCTCACAGTGTGTGTCTATGCGGCCCATCACAGCCTCTCTGTGCCCCCGGCTCCTCACAGTGTGTGTCTATGCGGCCCCCTCTGTGCCTCTGGCTCCTCGCAGTGTGTGTCCGCGCGACCCATGGCATCAGTGTGCCCACCACACAGCCCTCTGTGCCCCCGGCTCCTCACAGTGTGTGTCTATGCGGTCCATCACAGCCTCTCTGTGCCCTGGCTCCTCACGGTGTGTGCCCATGCGGTCCCCTCACAGCCCTCTGTGCCCCCGGCTCCTCGCAGTGTGTGTCCTTGAGGGTCATCACAGCCTCTCTGTGCCCCGGGATCCTCACTGACTATACATCCCGGTTCTTCCCACTCTCTCCTCAGGCGAGAGAAGGGGCCGCCATGTTGTTATTCTCTTATCTTAGGTAACCGTCCATGTCACCCAATAGATTCGAAAACAATTACATTTCTGAGTTTTAATAGTTAAATAGCGGGTGGGCGATGTATTAACTTGCTAAAATTTCACGGTTGGCTCTTTCTTCTGACGTTCATCGACGCACTAAAAACCACCCTCGGGTGTATAAATAGCGCTATTTTTTGCCTCTCCAGCATCAAAGGAGAATCTTATACCACTGCTCGGAAGCAGGTCGCGGCCCCGTTTTGTCATGAGCGTCGAAGATCGAGCCTTGAAAATATTAGGGACTTCATGTCCTCTTTAGGATTCACGTCTAACTAGTTCTCCTTTCTGTCTGAATATTCTGGAACTGTGTATTTCACTAGTTCACTTTTCTTCAAATCTTTTAGATTGTATCGTTTTTTTTTAATGAAACTGTGGTTTAGTCTGTCAGGGTTCAGAATTTGATATCAGACTGTGACATAATTCACAGAACTGATGTCACATGGTGACGTTGCTCAACGAACATAACGTGTATCACTTTCCTGCATCACTACGCTAAACTGATAAGATACTGTGACATCACACCAGTAACCTGGCATCAGACTGCGACACGACTACAGGAACGTGAACCTCCTCCTAATGTGACATCACACCAGCAGATGTTTCTCTGTGACATCACAGCAGGCCCAGAGAGCAGACTATGACATCACTAAAGGGGTCCGAGGTCAGAGTACAATGGCACTACAAAAACAAAATGTGCCACCCTCCCTACCCCTCACCGGTAGATATCAAAATTCTCAGGAAATCCAGAATGTGATTTTGATAGGTGAGATCCTCTTGGGTTTTGTGACCCCTTCTAACATTATTCACAGGATGGCCCCTTAAAAACTAGAGAAATAGAACATAACAAACGGAGAATGTGTTAAGTCTTAAGCAAAAGAAGTGGAGGAAGCAAATGAAAATAAAAGAGTGGGTCTGCCCCCCAAAGACTCCTAGAAAATGGACTCACCTGGCATCACACCGAAAATGACTAACAGGCACAGAAAATTCATCTCCAGGTCTTCGCATGAGGTCTGATCGACAATGAGGACACTCCTTGGGCCGCGAGGACCATCTGTGGCTAAGCATGGACAGGAAGGGTTGGCTGCTCTGACTGGCAATGAGGCAGGAAATGATGTCATGGAACTTGTCTTTACCTATCCAGTGAAGAGACCATACCTAGCTAATAAAAAAAGTCTAAAAGCTCAGCTGAAGTCAACGTGAGGCACGCCTTCAGCGACAATCTCAACCAATAGCAGCGCATAGTGACCTCAGCCAGACAGTACCTGCGAGAGTGAGTTCTTAACTTTGTACATTAAATGTGCTTTCTTTGTTTTATAACTGTTAGAACTTGACTTTTCTTTCTGGGACACACCCATGATTCCAAATGACTCGCTTTACTCGCTTTACCACCCTCTGTTGAGGGAGCATTCCTCAATTGCCATTAGTTTTTGAAATGTAAAGACTATGGCAGATAGTCACGTCTATGTTACAACCTATCCTTATAAGGTGAAGCGCCGCTTATCTCTGAATCCTGATTGGCTGGTGAAGTGATGACACTGCCTCAGATGTTTAGGACCCTTTGGGATGGTCTTTTCATTCTTCAGCAGAGCAGACCTTGAGGACCAGGTGAGTGCTGTTGAGTAATGTCAAACGTCTTCCAGTTGGATCCCCGTGAACTCCCTGCTCATAGTCACATACGAAGGTCGGTGAGGCCGGACGGGGTATCGAGTCCACGCATTCCGTCATCTGCTCTTAGACACTACTTGCCTTTAGTTTCTTGTTCTTCTGCCGTTGGTCTTCCCTCTTGACTGATCTCCCTTGGTTCCTTTTCTCAGTTGAAGGGTTTCCTTACAAACATTGTCCAGGTTTAGTACTGAAAGATGGTGATGGGATTGAGGGGTGCTGCAGTTAGACAGAGATCCCAAAGATGTGATGTACAGACACAAAGGGTTTAACTGAGGAAATTACAGCCTCTATCATTGTCTATCTGTCTCTATACTCTTCATATCTCCCCAATACCACATCTTTACGATTCTCTTTTGTGCATTTCATGCTTTACTTGTTTCACTGCTTTATATGTTTCTTGCTTTTTCTCAAACTGGTTCTTATCTTTTGTGCAGCAAGAACTTATTTCCTTCATCACTCCTTTGTGACATTCAATAATTATGCCTTTTACCATGACACTCAATTTACTTTTTCATCTACTCATTCTGTTCAACTGTCTTCTCCCATGTATCTCTCTTTCCTTTGAATTCCTACCACGTTTATATAATTTTCTTAATCTTTCTTTTTAGTTCTGAATGCTTGTTCCCTTTCCATTTTTCCTATTCATTCAGCCTTCCTTTTTATTTCTCCCTTTCAACCAGCTTTCCTCCTTTTTTATTTCTTCTTTTCTCGTGCTTCTCTACGTCTTTTCGCTCTTTGTTTCACATTCTAATTCAGTCTAATTATGTTCCCTCTCATGTTGTCTGTGCTTTCAGCTCGTCCTAGCTTTCATCACTTTTCAACCTCCCTCTTTTCACTCTCTATTTTCTCCATTTATTACACCATCTTCTTTTATTGTTTAATTAATGTTGCCCCAATTTCTCAGCACTGCCCGTCTTTCTCTTCCATTCACTCTTTATCTCCAATTATCTTTCACAAATCCTTTCTCATTGTTCATCTTTTCTATATATTTTTTTCTGTCTCATATTTCAACCGTGTTTTGCTTTGCTTTCTTTTCGTTGCTGCGTATCTTCTTTAATTTTGGTTACTGTATCATATGTTGAGCTCTTCTTTTAGATTAGTCGTTTCTGTTTTCTTTTTTTCATTCCAATCCTTCTTTTCTGTTTGTCATTTTTTTTAGTTTGCATTTCCTTATTTCATGTCTCACTTCTTTTTTGTGTTATGCATCAACTGTTTATTCTTTTGTTTCCTGTTTTTTGGTTATGTTTCTCCACTCTCGTTTTCAAGATCCTTTTTTATGGGCTCACAGATCTCTAGAGTTGAAGCATTATTGTTGTGCAGTGTCTGTCACTCTACTGCTGTCCTTGTTCAACTCTCTTTGAAGCGAGGTAAGCGTGAGCTAACAGTACTTCCATCGCGTTTTTTGTTTCCATTCCTTTAATGTCCATCTCTAACTGTGAGCTATTTTTGTCTCTTTTCCTGTCCTCATCTGCTCTCCATGTTTTCACAATTATTAGTCACCCTTACTCCTTGCACTTGTCAACATGCTGTCACTCTCTGATGCCCCTCTTTGCTTTCAACCTCTTTCTCTCTCCTTGAGTCTCCCATACGGTCACTCCTTCCCAGGCTCACTTCCATCTGTCTGACTCGTCCCTTCCCTTTCCTCTCTTTCTTTCTCCCTCTCCTTCTACACTTTGAGTTTCCCATACCGTCACTCCTTCCCAGGTACAGTCCCATCTGTCTGACTCTTTTCTTCACTCTTTCTTCTCTCTTTCTTCCACTTTGAGTCTCTCATACGGTCACTCCTTCCAAGGCTCATTTCCACCTGAATGACTCTTTTCTTTACTCTCTTTCTTTATCTCTCTTTCTCCAACTTTGAGTATCCCAAACTGTCACTCCATCCCAGGCTCACTTACATCTGTCTGACTCATCCATTCCCTTCCCTTTCCTTTCCTTCCCTTCACTTCCCTTCCCTCTCTTTCTTTCTCGCTTTTTCTTTCTACCACATTAAGTTTCCCATACCGTCCCTCCTTCCCAGGTTCACTTCCATCTGTATGACTCTTTCTCTAACTCTGTTTCATTCTCTCTTTCTGTCTCTTGCTTTCTCTTGCTTTGTTTTAGTCTCTTCTCTTTGTGTGTGTCTCTCCTTTTTCATCCTCTCTCACGCTCCCTAACTTGTTCTCTCTTTTTCCCACGCGTTCTCTCTTTGTCTCTTCCCTCTCCTCCCATCTTTTCTCTTTCTTGAGTGGCAATGGTAAGATTTAGTCTCTATGTCATGCCGTGTTATATGTGGTCATCACGTCCCGTCATAGTATGTTCCTGTGAACCGCGCATGTAAAGCACGGTTACCTGTAGCAGGACCCTGGGCCAACTCCTGGAAGGATCACCCACAAAAAGGATTTTGCCAAGTGATGTAACTGGAGTAGACCCTGGTGTTAGAGCAGTGGGTGATCTTTGAGCTGCAGTGAATGAATGTTGGTCTAGTATGTTGTGGCCATGTATGTGCTGTGTGTGGTTGCATGTGAATAATGTTTTTTGGCAGGATTTCAAAGTCACCCATCTGGATATTTCCTGCTACGTTATCCCCTTATTACCACTGGCCAAATGCATGTATTGAATATATGTGTCCCTTTTGTGCATATATGCGTTAGCCGGCACCCCTCATTTTTATAAGTATGAACTAATCAGAAGTAAAAACTTATCTTAATCAAGGCAAGAAAGATCAGATTCTGATCTCGTTGAAATTATGCATCTCCGAATCTTCCTCGAGAAATAGGGGGGCATATTACCAAGAAGTGCGTTAGTAAACGCACAATGCACATCCCCATATCGCCAGCTATCGACGGATTTCATCGCCTTTTTAGCGCGCAATTATCAATGCGCATCACGTAGGCGATGTGAAATCCGGCGATAGTTGGCGATATGGCACATTAGCGCATGAAAACAAACGTTGTTTTCACGCGCTAATGTGTTCTTTGATATTTTGGGGGGGTGGATTCAGCTTTATGTTTCACTCCCCCATGTTATCAATGCCCTAACACCTGGTCAGAGCAGGTGTTGGGAGACCTGCGATAAACGAGTTTATCGCAGGTCTCCCTCTCCCAACGCCTGCCTAGGTAATAGGGTGTTCCCACCTCCAACCACATTTTACATGTGGTTGGACGTGGGAACGCCCACTTTGCATGTCATTAGCGATGTTTATCGCCGACATGCAAAGTGGGCTTGCGCCAGGCTTTAAAATTCCCTTGTTAATAGGGCTCTAGCAGTATAGCCGCTTTCTCTGCACAATTCGCCGAAAAAGGGGCGATACTTGCCCTTGGTAATATGCCCTAGGGTTTGGTAGTCATGGTCTCCAATGAAGCCAATGCTCGGTTTTAAGGCCTGATTAAGAAATGTTCTCATATGATGTCTCACTTCAGGGAGAATGGCTCTGATTCATAAATGATTATATGCTGGCTTAAGATAGTCTGGAGGTACAATTAAGACTATCTTTAGTATATGTATATCATGTCTTCCATTTGACAGTCGTAAGACTGGCGTAAGCTAAGGAAAATGTTAGTAGGGCAGACCTAAGTAAGTGTTTGTATTATCAAAAGAGTAAAGTTAGGAGAGATAGGTTCTGGAACTCCTCCTAGATGTGCCTTGAGACCTCTGAGTGACATTGAGAGGTCTGAAGCACCCTGACCTGGTGTTTCATGGGCCAAATTCAACCGTTCTAGAAATTGTTTGACCTGATGGGTCACAAGTTTGAACCTTGTTGGATGCCCCCAGCCTTTCATCCTTCCGAGGATCTATAAACAGAAGCCACATACC
This sequence comes from Lissotriton helveticus, assembly GCF_964261635.1. Classification (NCBI taxonomy): domain Eukaryota; kingdom Metazoa; phylum Chordata; class Amphibia; order Caudata; family Salamandridae; genus Lissotriton; species Lissotriton helveticus. The sequence goes on from NC_136065.1 coordinate 2,062,224,012, forward strand.
CTAAAGCCAGTGGTCTTCAAAGTTTTTAATGCCGGCACCCAGTGAAAAAATGAAAATCATTGGAGCCCCCTCAGAATTTTTTACAAATATTTTATTAAATTGTCTATGTTTAAACATGTCTAAACGTATTCAAACAAGGCAGTTAAGTTTGGTTACCCCTTTCAAAAATGTAATCAAATACATCGTTGCCAAACACTATTCTGGTCAGAGGCCTTACTAACTTGTAAAAGTATTAACATTGTGATTATTAGAAATCAAGGTGGAGGCGGGGGTGTTGATTAATATTTGGTCCACTCTTGACACATACTCTCAGCTAGGTTACCCATGACAAAATATGTTAGTGATAGCCCATTAGACAGCAGCTTGCTGCCACAATTTCTTTCCACTTAAAACAAAGCACTGCTATCAGCATAATACTTTTTTTCCCAGAGCCTGCCCCCCCATCGGATCACTTGAGCCCCCTAGGATGGTCCACCCCCCAGTTGAAAGACCCCTGCCCTAAGGGATGGCATTGCCCTTTCAAATATACGTCATGTTTATGGCGATGATGAACTTCAAGTATAACCAAGGACTTGATATTATATGTGTCTGTAGTTAAATAGTATTTTTCTAAAACTACTGTGAAGTTACATGCTTTTACTCAGTAACTGCTCTCTAGCTGTCATGGAGTACCACCTAGTTCTATTTTGGTCTGCAACTATTTTGCAGTGACAGGACATTTACAAGTGTTTTGCATGTGCAGTTTCTATTATTTCGTCTTTAACTGTAGGACATCTGAAATTATTATATGAGTATATCATATGTAGCAGGCGTAACACTGTAGCCATATAGTCAGTGCACGGTTTATTTTTCCGAAATAATAATAATCATGTTATAGATTTTGTAGGTTACGATTTTAGAACATTTGTATTAAATGATATGTTGATATTTCGTACTTGGCAGTTATTCATTTGTGGATATAAAAATGTGTCTGTAACCACACTATTGTTATTCATTACTTTGTGACTGAAGAGGGTTTAACTGTAATTACATTTTGATTCTAGGAGATTTGTGATTGCTTTTTGAGTCTTAGCTGTTTGTTATTGTGCTGAAGTTGGAGTCTATTTGTGCATGAACTAACAAAAGAGGCTTGAAATACACGATAGCTATTCAGTATTCACCTGTAATTACTCTGTAATAGACTAGATTTTTGTTTTTTGAATTTTGTATTATCATTATTATTTGTTATTGTATTGTAGTTATGCAACATTTTATTGTCATCACTTTATGGTGTAGAGTATAGGGGTGTATTTAGAGAACTTTGTAGTAATGTAGTATTTTCTGGAACTAACTTCCGATAATGGAATATTTTACTGTAATGTTTAGTTTTATATGCTCTTGCATGTCAATTATTTCTCTTGTATTTTAAAATATTTATTTTGATTTCTCACCAGCTACGTGGATTTTATTTGTCATTGGGAATTTGCCTCGTTTTTACTGACCAGGTCTGTCTAAAAGAGAAATCATGGAAAGTTAGAGTATGTTCAAATTTGCCTGAACCCCTTTCTGATTTTTATTTGCAATAGTGTCACTCTGTGGCGAATTAACATTTACTAGCTATCACCATGTATTATCTGGTATTTACGTCTTATTATATTGCATTTTCAAGATATTTATCTGGTATCACTCTGTAGTTACTGAAAATGTGCCTGTACTTGCACAATTTAAGCATTGCCCTGCCAGTGCTTTATCATTTTCAGCATCATCTTACTATTGATCTGTTATTATAAGACATTTTAATATTTCTAGTATGGGCTCAGTCATTTTCTTTGTCATAACTCTGTATTTATTGAATACACCCTTTTGTCATGTTTTTAGTATGTGCCTGGTACCCTGCTTTATGTATTATAGATTTTTATGTATTGGATACTTGAAATTACTTTATAATTATATAGTTTTAGACTATAATAAATCTACAGCTACAGTGTATGTTAATTAGTTTATTTAAAATAATTTGCAATAAATAATAAATATAAAACATGGGATTCTGAAATCCCTGTCAGGCATGGCCCGTGCCGGGCGTTATATTGGGGCCGTGACGTCAGGCAGGGGAGGGTCAGGGTGGGGGGTTGTAAAATGGGGGATATGGACCATTAGAGGTAAGTAAAAAAAAATAAAAAAAAGAATTTTGTTGCCCACGCTGCATCGCCAAATGTGATGCAGCGTGGGCAACGAAATTTTTTTTTCCGGTACTTACCTCTAATGGTCCACATCCCACATTTTACAATCCCCCACCCTGACCCTCCCCTGCCTGACATCACCGCCCCAGTATAACGCCCGGCACGGGCCGTGCCTGATCCCTGTATATAAGCAAATGTCTAATTTCTTTATAATCGGTAACTTGTGATGCACTCAAATGCCGATGATAAAAGAAAATACCCCAGAAAGCGACTGTAATAAGTTATTACAGTCGAGTTCTGATATCTCAATGCCTGCTGCCAGACCCAGCAGCCAAAGTGAAAGGCAGGTCAGGTCACGGAGCATAATTGAAGCAGCTGTTTAAAGCAATGAAAATAAAGTGTTGCTTTGCTTCCCTCTACTCTATTTTTCTTCTTAAAGTTAAAAGCTGAAATAATATATTAATGGTTTTGTACTCCATAGATAATTATAGAGAAGTTAGAATGTTTCTGCATGTTTCTATATATTCTGAGCTACTGCATTTTTTTAAAAACTGACTTGTATTGAACTGGTTCTAATATATTTAAGCAACAAATATTTAGCTGGTTTAATTTTGCACACAAGGTTCTATTTATATTCTTCACGTTTGCAAACATGCTTTCTCTTTCATATGAAAGAGCTACGCATCAAGGTTTTAAGTAGTTTGTGGGAAAGGTGATGGAGTGACAAGTATTGTATGGGATATGGTATCCCTTGTCATACATGATAAGAATATTTCAAGTCACCTTAGAGTTTCATAACCTTATATAGGAACTCGGCCTTCGACCTTGTTCCTCTATATGCTTATGAAACATCTCGGTGACTTGCAATACCTTTATAATTTACGGAGGGGGTACTTTACCCTTTACATTGATGGGTATTTGTAAATATGCTATGATTAGAATATTTACTGTAAATACTGTGATTATTTGGTACTTGTTTATAAGAGATTTGTAATTATCAGGAGTTTGTGTGCAACTATGGAGTAGGTGTAAAGTATTTAGAAGTATATTTTACGCATGGAGTACTTGTAATTTCAGTTCAGTTCATTATCTTTATTCGGGTAGCTTGATACCCATAAAAGCACAATGTCATAACAAGTTAAAACAACAATCTGAGAATTTGTGGACTTGTAATTTCATTTTAATAATGGTGGATTTGTTTGTAAATACCTTGTTAAAAGGAGATTTATAAAAGTGTTAAGAATATAGGGAAAAGTGGCATCGAAAGGGCATTTGGCTTTATTTACTCAGTAGTATACCATGTTTGGGTTTACATAAAATACTAAGTTTACATTTTCATTACTTTGAAATTGTTGGCTATTTTTATGTCCTGATACTATGTTTCAAGATTTTTTTATCTAATATTTCCCTAGAGCTTTCAAATATTTTGCTTTTGTTTTTTACACAACAGTTAAAATTACATTTACCTTTCACCAATGTGCAGTTATTGGGGCATTCCCTGTTATCATTTCACAATTTTTTAGCTTTGACTGCTAACACTTTGTATTTATTATGCATTTTCCTACTATCGCTTCCATCAATTTACTATGGTGTTGTTCTTCTACCATGCAGCATGCATGGCACTTGGTACTCTGATGTTATTAGTGCGGTAGCTAGACATTTATTTGGATCTTTACAACTCTTGCCATGGGACAGTTCAAATGTGGGAAGTGTGCGGAACGGTGTCACAAATACGTTCAAATATAAAAGAGTGGGGCGGAATCACAAAAGCTTTTATGAATATGACAAGTTGTGCTAGAGGAGGACTCTTAGACATTTTTGGGCCAATTCACAAAGGCATGTAGATACTACTCTTCCAGTATTGATCATTTGTCTGCTTTTTTTTGTGTAGTTGTTAGAGATTTTTCTCATATCATTCTGTATCGCAATACACACCTATTAACACTCTGAAATTATTAAACATTTGCCTGTCATCGCTCTCAAAGTCTTTGCCAAATGTCTATATTTCTCCATATTGTCTGAGATTTGTTTGACAGATCTATGTAGCTAATGGATAATTACCTGGTATCACTGGGTTAAAGAGAATTTGCCCCTTTCTACTATGTATTTACCAGGCATTTTACTGTTTCTTGTAAAAAATCTGTGGAGGAAGAAAATGTCTTTGCCTTTAACATGCATGTATGTGTCACTTGCCGGTGTTTGCATGAATGTGGCTGGAAGTGGTCTCTTTAGCTACCTTGCCCTGCATGTCCGTGAGCCTCCCTCTTACCTGGGTAGGTGAAACACAGAGCTTTATCAAATAGTTGCACTCAAGGAACAGACTGGGCAGCATTTACCTTGGCACCGCCCAAAGTAGGGGCCTACTAAACAACAGAGCGCAAATGTTGATCCTCTTTGATAATACATGTGTGAGGCTATGCATCAACATTGTTGGTGAATGCATATTCCATTAAAGTCAATGGCCAGTCCAGAGAGAGAGTGTGTGTGTGTTTGTGTCAGTCAGTCAAAATGTATGTTTATTTGAGCCAAACCAGCTCGTAAAACAGTGTGTGTGTGTGTGTTTGTGGTTGCATGTGTGGATGACCAAAAGAGAGTGAGTGGGGGACATGAGCAAGTGACTGTACTCCTTGATAAATTAGCAGTCATCTCTCTGTGGCTCTGCATTATACTATCATTGAATACAAATTGTGTGTTCATATCCCAAAAGAGGGGTGTGGGCCGCCATTCTTAGGGGCCGAGACATTTTAAGGCACAGGTAAAATGAGCAATTGCCCAGGGTGCCCACCTTCCAAGGGGCACCCGAGAAAGTGATCTCTCTAGCTCATGTCTGTGTATTTGTGAAGTGTAACCTTTATCTTATAATTCAGTATTGTTAATCACCATAGGGCATGAACTTGCAAAAAATGGTTAATACATTTCAAAGTTGTTCCAAACAGGGGCCCCCAAAATATTTCTTCCCCAGAGCCCCCAAAATCCAAAGGATGACACTGCCTGGGTGAACCCTTTGATACAGTGCAACAAGTGTGTGTGTGTGTGTGTGTGTGCGTATGGTGTCCGTGTGTGACTGTGGCTGTTTTGAGTGTGTGAGCTGTGTGTTTGTGTATACTGTATATATATATATATATATATATATATATATATATATATATATATATATATATATATATATATATATATATATATGTATGTATGTATGTATGTATATATATATATATATATATATATATATATATGTATATGTATATATATATATATATATGTGTGTGTGTCTATGCAGTGTGTGTGTGGTGTGTGTGAATGTCACTGTCTTTGTGTCGGTGTCAGTGGGTTGTATGAAATGAAATGAAATTTTAATTTATAACGCGCCCTAATACCAGAGGGTGTCTAGGCGCAAAGAACTCCGGTTTCAAACCATAGAACCAGCTAAACGATACGGAGCGACAGCCCCAATTGTCATTCCAATTTAGTGTTTTTTAATTAACCAAGGGGCATATTTGCAAGGTGGCCGATATGAAATTATCACCGCTTTTGCCGCCGCTTTCGGCCACAAAGCGGCGATAATTTCATCGCCCTATTATGAAGCTGTCGCTAACATTAGTTAGCGACAGCTTTGAGGCGATAGCGAGCGGTTGGGGCCTGCTTTGCATGGCAGCGATATTTATCGCTAATGACATGCAAAGTCTGCGTACCCAACCTGTTAGCGACTGAAAGCAGTCGGTAACATCGCTATCGCCTATTAACAACGCAGGCGTAGCGATAAGAAAATTCACGCTAAGCGCGGATATCGCTGAAAAGGAACACCTGCTCAGACCAGTTCTTAACCTGTATATCCAATGGGAGGTGGATAGTCAGGTTAAGAACCTATTGGCGTTAATGCCTGAATATCGCTGGATTTCCAGCGATATTCACGCATTAAGCCGCTATCGCCGGAAATGTTATCGCATTTGAGATAAACGTTGCTAATAGCACGTTATCTCTGCGATAAAATCCGGCGATGCACGGCAATAGAAAAAATGTCGCTAAGCTTATTTAGCAATAAATATCACTAGTTGTTGATAATATGCCCCTAAGTTTTTAACAGTTTACAAGAGGAGTACAGTTTTTCACTTTAAGGCGTTGTTTTCTATGCTTCCTTGATTCCAAAGCACATGAACTACATCAAAACGAGGGAGCCCCCAAATAGTCCAAAAGCCCTAACTTTTGCTTGTGTGCTAGAGTTAAAACATCTGAATAGGCCTTTAAGGTTGGAGAATCTAAGCAGTCTGTTGGTGAATGTTTATTTTTCCTCCACAAAATGTTGGTGTAAAGTACAACCCGTTCCAGACAACTGAATTTAAATCCCTGTGGTGTAGATATAAAAATGATTGGGAAATGCATATCCCCAGGTGATATAGTAGTGAAATATCCTTGTACCAATATAGTCTAACAAAAGGATTATCATATTGGACATCATAATACAAAACCTAAACCTAATGTGATGACATCTTTGTAAACAATATTTGGGGCACAGTATTTGTGTTAATTTTCTGTAGGCAATATTCTGACATACAACCACCTTAGGCACACTGCGCACATGACATGTTCATTATTTCTTTAAAAACCCAAATATCAGCTTAAGGTAAGTGGATAAAGAAACGTGGTATGGCTTTTCTATATTTGAGAAGAGATGAAAGCCACAAGACACCATCTTCTCTGACCATGCGTGCCGTTCTCAAGCCTTCTCTGCTTTCTTCTCACTAGCCCGCTGCTGACGTCCTCCTGCTTGTGGCTTTGAGAGAGCGTGGACAGCAGACTCTAGAGCCGAAGGCCTTACCCAGGCTCTCTGACCACAAGAACCCATCCGCCAAGTTGTGCTCTCACGCGGACGAGACAAGGTGACCACATCTCTGAGACCAAAGCGAGGATGCAGTGTTGGACCACAGCTGGACACGCCATGAACCTAGCCTTACTTCTGCTTCTGTTCAGCAGCCCTGGTAAGAGCTAAGCATCTCAGCAGCCAGTACCCTGGCCCTCCCACACAAACACCCTCTATTGTTTCTTCTTTGTTGTGTTTGAAATCACATGGTTACACACACACTATTGGCCACAGTAGAGAGTTGCACAGCCATTTGTGATGTTCACCAACACATATTTTCTTTCCATTATGCTTGGGACTGAGTTTTGCTCAGTCTGCCATTGAGAGATGGAGAGAAAAGATTTCACAGGAGGTTTAGAGCATGTGGTGAATAATAAGATGTTAAAATCAGATAAAGATCAGCACAGACCTAAGCTGCCCATATTATTACCCATTGTAGCTCTGTAGATTCTAAGTAGTGCATGAGCAAAGTTTTATGTCACGTTCATTCCAAACTGAAGTCCTAAAGTGCACCCAAGAGAATGTAAGGTGCAGGGTGAGACCTCAAAAAATTTGATCATTATACACTACAGTCATCAACAGCAGTTTAGACATCTCATATTGTCAGCTGTACCAGGTCTTATTAAATTCTGTTTCAGCTTTTGCTCCGCACTCCTGCAGTAAGAGAATGTCACTCCTGACAAATTTTCTTTTTTGTTTGTTACTAAATTAAAGTTCAAAACCCTTCCTACTTCCATCTTATTACTGGGCATGTAGTAGTAATAAAGTTTATTGTATTATTCAATGACTACAATAAAAATATAAAATAATCCCATATAGCATAATAAATATCTCATAAAATATTCTGCAAATAAAAGTTACAAATCTAGCTTACGAAAAATTAAATTCAGTGCATACATCTCCAAGTATAAAGTGTGGTTTGCGTTCCGACTTCAACGGTTGTTTACTTATAATTAGTCCATATTTTTCCCAATTACAGCCATTGGCGGCACTGGCCACATTGTTTGACCTTCGACCACTGCATTTTGGGTGTTTGCCAGTGGCCCGGTGGCAGTGGGCAGACTGGTGAGCGTTAGGAGAGCTTTGCCATTACTTCACGCATCTCGCCCAGCTGAATGCGAGCGGAGGCGCTACTACGCTGCTCACTGTATTTTTAAAACTGTCACTAACCTTTTTAAAATTATGCAGGTTCTGACTTGATTTGATTTCTGTTCTTACAGGTGATCTGCCGGCTGGGGCTGATCGTGCTTGCGGGCTCCCAGCGGCAGCGGGCGCCATCTTAGGTTGGGCTGACTTCACTATCCCAGCCCTGCCACTCCCCCGCCGCTCCGCCCCTATTTAGGTGCGCGATCCCATCTCCTTTCGTGTTTGCCAGTGGCCCGGTGGCAGTGGGCAGACTGGTGAACGCTAGGAGAGCTTTGCCATTACTTCACGCATCTCGCCCCGCTCAATGCGAGCGGAGGCGCTACTACGCTGCTCACTGTATTTTTAAAACTGTCACTAACCTTTTTAAAATTATGCAGGTTCTGACTTGATTTGATTTCTGTTCTTAGAGGTGAGCTGCCGGCTGGGGCTGATCGTGCTTGCCGGCTCCCAGCGGCAGCGGGCGCCATCTTAGGTTGGGCTGACTTCACTATCCCAGCCCTGCCGCTCCCCCGCCGCTCCGCCCCTATTTACACGGGCAGTATGAGTCAGCGCAGCGGACGAGCGCAGCGGGCGCGACGAAGGCGCGTCGGAGTTGCGCCTGAGTTAAGCCCGTCTGCGCCCGTCCACGGCCGAACGGGGCTAGGGGCACGAGATGCCGTCTGTTTAACCACGTACTCGTCATCTCAGCTCTGCTCGTATTGGGCCCCTGGCACCATTGACCCCTTAACAACTATTCATTTGGTGCATCTTGGTCTGTTTATCTCCCCTTCTCACCTCCCTCCCGGAATTGTATTACATCTAGCCTCGTCGCCCACTACACCCCCCCTTGCTTCCCTATCACTACCTGTCCCCTCTGTTCCGGTATTTAACACGTCGGCTGCACTCCTAAACACTCGGTCTGCGGTCAACCACCAGTACGAGCTATTCGACTTCATCGACTCTCATGAACCAGATCTCTTATTCCTAACAGAGACCTGGTTCAAGGCCGACTCCCTGCCCAATGTGCTAGCCGCTCTACCATCTACATATTCCGCCATTCGGGCAGATCGCTTAGAAGGCAAGCGGGGCGGAGGAGTGGCCCTAATAGCCCGTTATGACCTCAGTTTTCAGATTCTCCCTTCCACTCCTATTCCTGACGTAGACTACCTTGTAGCCCGTTCAACCTCTCACCAGGCACCCCTCACTTTTGTTCTAATTTACCGTCCTCCTCAACCCACCCCCTCTTTCCTCCCAAGCATTCAGACCCTTTTGGTTACCCTGGTGATTAATAACTCATCAGTACTAGTCCTAGGGGACCTCAACTTTTGGCCCAATGACCCTGCCGAGAGCCCCCAATCCAAAGAGTTCACCAACCTCATGATTAGTTTGAACTTCTCATCGCTTGTTCATAGCCCCACCCACATACATGGCCACACGCTAGACCAAATCTGGGCATTGAATGTCCCGTCCACACCCCCTACAATATCCCCGTGTTCCTGGTCAGATCGCTCCACTATTACCTTTTCCCTTGCTTTAGCCCCTATGACTAAACTTCAGCTCCCCAAGAACACTTGGGTCAGGAAATGGGGCAAAACCGACATGCCTTCCCTCTGCTCGACCTTGGCCAAAACCAGCCCTGATCTTTCAGGCCTTGCAGCTACTTCCCAGCTGGCCGCTATTAACAACTGGCTGACCCTGGCGGGTGACGAATTCGCCCCCCTAAGGCGGCTTACAGTCAAGCGGGCCCATGCAGCCAATCGGTGGTTTACCCCAGGCCTAAAAGAAAAGAAATTAGCGGCAAGGAGGGCCGACAATCTACCTGTCCGTTCTACAAATTTACAAAAAGGGCATTCTCGAGGCCAAAACTGAGTTTTATACAAACAGAATAATGGCAGCAGAGTCTCACTCGAAGGAAATCTTCTCTACTGTCCATGAACTGGCATCATCCAGCAGAACTACGGCCACTATTCCCCCTTCCCAGTCCCTCTGCAACTTGCTTAACGAGTTTTTCATTGACAAAGTTGCCAAAATTAAACTCAACATTTCCCCACCCTCCTCTACATTTGTTAACCCTTCCCCACCCTCCACGGCCCTTAAATTGACCACTTTTCCGTTGTTAACCAATGACACACTTCTCCCGCTGCTCTATCGGGTTAAATCAGGTTCCCCCCTGGATTTTGCCCCAGCCTACATCCTTAGGGAAATCTACTCAGCTTGTCCCACCCCGCCCCTGACCCTTCTTAACGACTCGCTTACACACAGCACTGTCCCCAACCCACATAAGTCAGCGGTTGTCATTCCAATCATAAAAAAACCTGACGCCGACTCATCTTCCCCTTCCAATTACCGCCCCATCTCCCTCCTGCCTTACTTAGCAAAAGTCCTCGAAACCCATGTCACGACCACTCTGAGCACTCATGTTGAGGCAAATCATTGCCTCTCCCCCTGTCAAGCTGGTTTCCGTCCCCTACACTCTACGGAGAAGGTGGTGATCTCAGTAATGGACAAGTTGCGTGAAGGTATTGACATCAACCTTCCGCAAGCTTTGATACTCCTGGACTTGTCCGCCGCTTTTGACATGGTGGACCACTCCATCCTCCTTAACCGTGTCAAGGCGGCGGGCATAGAGGGCTTGGCCTTCTCGTGGCTCGAGTCCTTCCTGACCGGGAGAGCTCAAGCGGTCCATCTGGCTGGCTTCGCCGCGGCCTCCCGCAAGGTAGAGTGCGGGGTCCCTCAGAGCTCATCACTTCCCCTCTTTTGTTTAATTTATACATCTACCCTCTTATTTTTATGTTACAGCAGCTGGAGGTCACGGTGTTTAATTACGCAGACGACCTCCAGCTAATCTTTAACCTTTCCCATTCATCTTCATCCGCCCAGAATGTCCAGACAGTCATGACGTTCATTCAGGACTGGATGAACTGCAACCACCTCAAACTCAACCCGGACAAGACGGAGCTGGTCTTGACCGGAGGTGGTTGCAGTCCGTGGTCCCCCTCCTTTTGGCCCCCGTCACTTGGTGTCCCCCCACTCCCCGTACCTAAAGTTAAAACTCTTGGGATCCTCCTAAACTCACAACTTTCTGTTCATTCACAAGTTGGTTCAGTGGTCTCCTCCTGTTTTTTCTCCCTCAGAATAATTAGAAAGTTTCCCGTTTTTTTCCCCCCTCTGCTCTAAAAATCATCATGTTGGCCATGGTACTATCTCGTATTGACTATGGCAACATAATCTATAATGGGGCTCCTGCCTATGCGACCCACCGCCTGCAGCTGGTGCAGAACCAGGCTGCCCGCCTGATTCACGGCCTACCTAAATACCATCGGGCCACACCACTGCTCAAAGCACTACATTGGCTTCCGGTGAGAGAGCGTGCCCTCTTTAAACTTGGCTGCCTCACTTTCCAGGCTAGGTCGGGCACTGCTTCCGAGTTCATATGCTCCGCTATCAAGCCCTACCTTCCTGGCAGAGAACTTCGCTCCACCTATATGGCCCTTCTAGCTACCCCCCGTTTTAAAAAACAGAGGGCTGGCGGAACGAAGTTCGCTGTCCTTGCTCCAGTCTTTTGGAACTCTCTTCCTGCTGCCCTCCGCACATTGCCTTCCTACCTACAATTTCGGAAGGATCTCAAAACCTTCCTATTTGCGCAAGCTTACACTGCCTAACCTCTTCCAGCTGCTGCCGTCCACTGTATTACACATAGCGCCATGAAACCGCTGGGTAAAAGTGCGCTGAATAAATGTTTTTAAATTCAAATTCAATTCAAATTTACAACTATCTTTAGCTCAGTCTATTGCCTTTTACTAATATGATAAAGTGCTGGTGTGCCCAAGTGTGCAAAATGCATACAGTTCATTAAATTTGTGCTACCGACAATTGTTCCGAAAGGGAACTCAAACTGTCTATTAATAAATAAAGTTATGTCCCTTTAAGTGTGCAGGTAAAGGTTAGTAATCATGCAGCTAATGCTTTATAAGCCCGATCTAAAAATGTTATCCTTATTATAATTACACTGCCTTCTCTGAGCTTAAAACAAGATGTACAACACCCGCAGTTGTTCCTATTTTAGCTTTTTAAACAGGGAGCATAAATATCTCTTCCTTAAAGACAACAGTTTGGGGCAAATACATATAATATGTATAAGGGATTCAACTGCAGAGCCACAGAGACAACAGGCTGTATTTCTTTTAAGTACTGGGGGGCATATTATCAAGAAACGGAGTTAAAATTATCGCCGCTTTAGCGGCAGAAAACTGCTGCTAAAGCGGCGATAATGGACTTGATAATATGCCCTTGAGAGTTCCAATAGAATCCCATGTTTTGGTAACAAAAACAATTGGAGGAGTGCCCCCTAAGGGCGAGACCGGGAAAGTCTCTGCGCCTGAAGCTTAAGGCTTACTCAAGCACTTGTGCCCAACCTTATCATAGGACATAGCATGTCCTTTTAGAAGACCCCTCACTCACCAACCTAGTTGGTGACATGCTTCATCATCGGGGTCCCACCCCGAAGGCCGAGTGCCAACAGGGTGTGCTGCGATACCTGAGTACAGTGGAGCGGGTATTTTTTCTCTTTTTATATGTGGAGTGATAAAAAGGGGTAAGTGGTTTAAAAAGGGGCCAGATCTACTCACTACAAGACTTTATTCCTGAGTGACTGGACACCATAGTAAAAGAACTGTAGCACCTTTGTCTAATTAAGTAGACTTCGGTGTTAAAGACGTGTAGTGTTGTTAAAATAGCAACGTGTGCTATGTGATTTCAATTAAAAGTCTTAGGTCTACATGTTTCAACCTCTTGTGATTGTGGGTTTTCGTCAGGACCAAAAGGAAAAAGAGAAGGATCTGGGTGGTACGCACACGCTAAGGAGCGCCCTGCCCTCGGTCCGTGGTGAATGGGAACACAAAATTGTTTCCCTATACAAAATGTAGTCTTCTCCCCACTCTGGAAGAAAAACTCATAAAGCGGTGAGTTCCCGCCTCATGGGCGTTCGTGGTCCAAAGGCGATGCTCCCGTAATTTGCGGCTTCTGTTCCTCAGGATGGTCACCTACTTGGTTCCATAAGCGATACGCCCCTGTTGGTGTCAACATGGGCTTCTATTGGAATTCTCAAGGGCATATTATCAAGCACATTATCGCCGCTTCAGCTGCAGTTTTCTGCTGCTAAAGCAGCGATAATTTTATAACTGTGCTTGATAATATGCCCCTGGGTTCCATTCCCTTCAAACTTTCTGATCGAAATGTATAACAGTCTGAATCTTAAACATTTCTATCTTACATGGCCCGGCAAATTTAGTCCTGGATATTCTTGGATCTGTGCAGTATAAGTGTCAATCACGAAGTCCATATGCTTATATTTTGCTGTATGTATCAGATCTGTCGCCCACTGCTTAATAGTGAACGTATCGCGGATAACGTTTTTGGGGACGGAACGGTTCATGTGCCCCAGTGTCTGTGGGTCAGGAAGATCATAGGATTCTAGACCCGTCAATAAAATGTGCAATTTGGTATCTTTATATAAAGGTCTCCCCATATTTTACGGGTATGAGAACAGAGCAATAATATTACCCTGAAAAAGTTGATCATTTCAAAGTATTAATTTGGATTTAGAGATACAGCTGTCAGGCATTTTAAAGACAAGTTCATCAAACAGGCACTAGCCAGTGTGAGGCAAAAGTTCTGCATCCTCAAAAAGGCTTTGGAAATCTTTCAGGTGGGCTGAAAGTAATTTCAACTTTAAAACAGATTGTAAATGATCGAAGATTTATTCATTTAATTTCTTACTTCACGATATCTTCATGACAAGTTTATTATTTCATGACACAAATCATAGTTTGTTGCACCGATCACTTCACAAATACATTCACTCAAACCTTTTTTAAACTATGTTTCACAGCAATTTTGTACATAGATTTCATTTTTATTTCTAATATTGTAAATCAGTGTTTGTATACAGCCAGTTTTATTATCCATTTTATTTTCCATGTAAACGGGCATCATGTTATATTATTTCAAGGAGTCTAACAGGCAAAGACATTGGACAGTGTGACCATTTTGTGGTTTGAATAATAATGTCCCTTAAAGAAAAATATGTGAAAATATTCTCCAGTTGAATCATACTTTTCTTTTCATCCAAGGAACTCTTGTACTTGTATGGTTTGTTCAAATGTGAACTTCCCTTTGCATCTGCTGAGTGTTCCACAGAAACGACTCCTCTATCACAGACCCACTGAGACTGACACAGTCTGCTCTGCCTGATGGCGATACAAAAAAGAGGATAATGGGACTTTGGTTTGAGTTTGCACTTAATTAAACAACGCTGCAGTTGAAGGTGGTGAAATGCCTGTGGGCACACTGAGAAGGTCAGGGGGAGACAAGGTGGGCCCGTAAAAAGAAAAGAAAAACATCAATCACCACGGGGCAAACTCTAACCTACAGAGTGTGTCTGTCGGCACCAGTACACAGAGAGTGTGTCTGTGTTTGTTCCCCCAGCATACAGAGTGTGTTGGTGTTTGAGCCTGATTATGAGTTTGGCGGTGCAGGAGCCGGACCGCCATGCTGCAGCCCTGCTACCGCACCGCCAAACCCGTGTACGCACCGCCCACCAGATTACAACTTTTTTTGTCACTGGCGGGCAGTTCTTTGGCGTCCCACTGCGGTGCCTATGAAATAAGTTCTGCAATGGGAATAGCAAAGGCTATACCTGCACGGCATGGACTGGTGCAGTCCATGCTGTGCAGGTACTGGGGTGCATGCACAGAGGGGGCACAACATGGCACTCCATGGCCTTGAGCCAACATTGGTCCTCTCTGCCACGGTTTTTATAGAGTAGGAACTGCCATGAAAACCGTGGCAGAGAGGAAACTCGTAATAGCCTTGGCGGGACGGCGGTAGTCCAACCAAGCATATTGTGGCCTCAACACCGCTGCGCCACCGCCAGGGATCTTTGATCCCTGGGATTGCGGTGGTGCAATGGCAGTCCGACCGCCCTAGTTGTAATAGGGCAGTTGGACCGCCAGTGCGGTGGGGCCGGACCATCATCGCCGCGCCACTATGAGTCTGGCGGTCCATGGATCAGCTAGACTCATAATCAGGCCCAGAGTGTCGCGGTGTTTGTACGCATCAGTATACTGAGTGTGTGGGTGTTTGTCCACACCAGCATACAGAGTGTGTTGGTGTTTGTCCCTACCAGCATACAGAGTGTGTCGGTGTTTGTCCCTACCAGCATACAGAGTGTGTCGGTGTTTGTCCCCATCAACATACGGAGTGTGTTGGTGGTTATTTCACAGTGAAATGTCTGTAAGTCGAAAAAGGGGACGCTCCAGTACAGAAACTGGATACATGAGACATTACAGTTTAGCATGGGTTCAGTTGGAGCTTTTTTTGCAGTACTAAATGGAATATTGTTGCTTCAACATTGGTACATTAGAACAATTTTTCTGAATCAGAATAGAAAATCATTTCTCAAAACTAGCCATGGGTCACTCTCACTTAAAATACATTTTAGTTGTTTTAGGACAGTGGACGTGGAAACCAACACATTTAGTAGTTATGCATTTTTCACTGGTGCATAACATAAAAATTAAGATTTCAGTAACAGGATTAATCACAATTAAAACGTGATCCTCCACGTGCTCTGCAGGTGAAAGAGATGCCAAAATAAAGATAATAGTTAGATAGCGCGCATTTATGGTATTACAGGGGTGAGACCAAATACTTTATAGACTGTTAGTCACTAATATTTTTTAATTTGCTGGTAGGTTGTCAATGTTCATAACTGCACCTCAACAGCATTTCAACCTTATTGGTCAAACGATCCACGATCATCAGGTTGAAAGTCCATAGAAATGAGCACTGTTGATGATTGGCTACATTTGGCTACATTTAACACTGTTGATAATTGGCTACATTTAACACTATTGATGATTGGCTACATTTCTGAGACTAAGAGAAAATGAACAGCTCGAGAAGCTAAAGTAGGTACAAGAAGCAATTCCAAGGTTATTAGGCAGTGGTCAGATGATCCCCAGGGCAGCACACGTCGAGGCACACTGAGACCGATCCAATGTTAACCTATCAGGTCGTGACAGATCATGGAAGGATGGAATGTTCTGCTGGGGTGGATGAGAGGAGCACCGTGCTCTGATGGGCAGGGAGGAATTATGTGTTGAAACAGGTTGGACGTGTGCACAAATTCACTTTGATCAACATAAGCCATCTAAAAAATGTTGATGCAATCCTGCATACTTGACCCAAAATTAATCTGTTGGCCACATTGAGGGTCTAATTCAAAAATACTACAAAAAAAATCAAAGGTACACATTTGTTAGAGGCAAAATGCCTCATAAATGCGCATCTGCAGTTTCTAAGCACTATGAGGCCCTCATGTATATGTCCTTGAGCATGCAACTTGTGTTAAACAATTAAATATATATATATATATATATATATATATATATATATATATATACAGTAGCTGTACCCGGCCACGCGTTGCTGTGGCTCAGTCTGGTTAAATGGAAGAGAAAGAAAAGAGTAAGCACACGTTTCTAATATGTTTAATTTCACAATGCTTGAGGGTATACAATATGTTTTTGTCCATCCTAATATATGTAGACTATTGTCTATATGCGTCCCTTGTATTTGTTGCGCAGCATCCAAATCGATAGGGTCTGTTCAGGTTGCAAAGTGAATCAACTCCTCCCACCTCCCCCCACCCACTTCCCGGTCTGCCATCCTGACACCAACTGTCCATCCTAATATATGTAGACTATTGTCTCTATGCGTCCTTTCTTAATGTTGCCAAGTGAACCAACCCCTCCCCCCTCCCTCCACCCACTTCCCGTTCTGACGCGCTGATGTTGCGAAGTGAACCAACTCCTCCCCCCACCCTCCACCCACTTCCCGGTCAGCCATCCTGACACCAACTGTCCATCCTAATATATGTAGATTATTGTATCTATGCGTCTTTTCTTAATGTTGCCAAGTGAACCAACTCCTCCCCCCTCCATCCACCCACTTCCCGGTCTGCCATCCTGACACCAACTGTCCATCCTAATATATGTAGACTTTTGTCTCTATGGGTCTATTGTAGTTGTTGCGCAGCAACCCAATCAATAGGGTCTGTTTGTCCTTTAGATTAAAAACATGCGCGTATTTGACACCCGCGTATTCGAATCCAACGCTGTGTATATATAAACACGCACTTATTCTAATTCAACGTTGTGTCAAAATTTCAAATCAATCGGTGAAGAACTTTCGTCGATTTAAGATTTTTATCAAACGCACATTGACATTTTTATGTGTCTGTTTGGGCTTTCGATTAAAAACACGTGCGTATTCGACACGCGCATATTCAAATCCAACGTTGTGTATATAACAACACTCGCGTATTCGAATGCAACGTTGTGTCAAACTTTCAAAGCAATCAGTATATATTTCCACCACCTTCTCTCAACAAGAAGAAATCGTCCGCACTCACAATGCCCAAAAGTTTCCACAGTTTCTTTATTTTCAGCGAAGCTTCCAATTTCAACAGAAATACCGACACGTTTCGTTAGTGACTACTAACATGATCACGGTTGGTATGTGCACATTCAAAAAACGTGATCAAGTTAGTAGTCACTAACGAAACGCGTCAGTATTTCGATTGAAATTGGAAGCTTCGCTGAAAATAAAGAAACTGTGGAAACTTTTTGGCATTGTGAGTGCGGATGATTTCTTCTTGTTAAGAGAAGGTGGTGGAAATATTGTTCGGCTTGGCTCTGTCGATAAAAGTCGCGCACCGGGAGTAGAGCGCAGGGGTCCATGAATTGGAGCCAAACTTGTGGATATATATATATATATATATATATATATATATATATATATATATATATATATATATATATTTATATTTATATTTATATATATATATATATATCATCCCAAAGTGCTCCTGAGCACAAAGACGCTACTCCTGGAGGAAAGTTCAACAGAACCTTTATTTGGAAACCGGCACAGCCTTTCGTGATTCGTTTAGTCAATCCCTGACGCGTTTCGGTGAAGAATCACCTTAATCATAGGGTGGGGCCTGAACAATCCTGGAACGCCCTGCAACCCATTTTCTCCTTTTGCATGCACTCCCCAGTGAGTTGTATGCTGGGTGTTGCAGTAGCCACTGTACTTCCCTCTCAGTGGAGGCCATGTGATTTGTCCATTATTTAAAAATTCCCCGATATTTGCACAAAGTTTAAAGCCCTCCAGTGGGCCTCGGGAAAAGTTGTCCGGTTTAAGTATGCATTTTCCTCCGTGCTGCTGTCAGGCTGCCATTCCATTACAGCCACGCAGACCTGTGATCTTTTTTGCCAAGCGGTGCAATCTTTCACGGCCGGAGCCGCCGTGTATTAACATCATCCCAAAGTGCTCCTGAGCACAAAGACGCTACTCCTGGAGGAAAATTCAACAGAACCTTTATTTGGAAACCGGCACAGCCTTTCCTGATTCGTTTAGTCAATCCCTGACGCGTTTCGGTGAAGAATCACCTTAATCATAGGGTGGGGCCTGAACAATCCTGGAACGCCCTGCAACCCATTTTCTCCCTTTGCATGCACTCCCCAGTGAGTTGTATGCTGGGTGTTGCAGTAGCCACTGTACTTCCCTCTCAGTGGAGGCCATGTGATTTGTCCATTATTTAAAAATTCCCCGATATTTGCACAAAGTTTAAAGCCCTCCAGTGGGCCTCGGGAAAAGTTGTCCGGTTTAAGTATGCATTTTCCTCCGTGCTGCTGTCAGGCTGCCATTCCATTACAGCCACGCAGACCTGTGATCTTTTTTGCCAGGCGGTGCAATCTTTCACGGCCGGAGCCGCCGTGTATTAACATCATCCCAAAGTGATCCTGAGCACAAAGACGCTACTCCTGGAGGAAAGTTCAACAGAACCTTTATTTGGAAACCGGCACAGCCTTTCCTGATTCGTTTAGTCAATCCCTGAGCCACCTCCCCGGGGCTCAGTTTAAAAATAATAAACAAATGTGTGTTGAGGGCACGAGCCCCCCCACACGCCCCTGGGACTACCACGCTGCAAACACGGTTTCTGGCGCACTGCTGCTCGGACGATAAAGTCCACTTGTGTCCTGAGGTCCTCAAGGGTACTTAATACCCCAATTTACAACGCACCAGGGGGCATGTTTGCACACTTCTTATATCGCGCCCGCACCCTCCGGGCACCACTGTGCAAACACGCCCCTTGGCACGTGGCACGTTGTAAGTTGGGGGATTAAGTCCCCTTTAATCCTGAGGGTCCCTGGTGGCCAACTAGTCCACCAGGTACCTCCAGTAAGCCCCACAGACCTGCTTTGCAGAGAAGTGTAGGGGCATGGCCTCAGGCCACCTATCTGCAACCATTGCAATTCACTGAAAAAAACATAGGTTTCAGGGACGTAATAGTTAGAAATTAGCATTTTAAATACCATTGAAATTCACTGAAAAAACCATAGGTTTCAGGCACGTTATAGTTAGAAATGAGCATTTAAAAAACCTTAGAAATTCACTGAAAAACCCATAGGTTTCAGAGACGTTAGTTGGACATTTCACTCATACAAAACCGTAGAAATTCCACTGTTATAGTTAGTTCAGCTAGCCATAACTCGCGCCCCGCAATGCACTGCTTATGACGTCACATATTACATCATTCATGACATGGTCGGTGACATCACTGATGACATCACTGTCCAACTAACTATAACGTCCTTGAAACCTATGGTTTTTTCAGTGTATATATATATATATATATATATATATATATATATATATATATATATATATATATATATATATATATATATATATATTACCTACTGGCGGTCGCCAGTAGGTATATATAGTTAGGACCTAGTTTCCATAGGAAATCCGCAACATTTTATTGGGAATAACTTTGGGGTCGGTGGATGAATCTTTCTGAATTTCTCAAAGAAGATGGCCCGTTACGCTCCGCTCCTTCCCTGAAAGTGTCGGGGGGATTTGTGAAGCGGGGGCTGAGAAAAAAGGGGGGTCCCAAAACGTGTTTTCCCCATGTTAATTTCCATAGGACGATTAGACACTGCTACAGCCCGAACCGCTGAACGGAATTACACCAAACTTGGCAAAATGGTAGGGACTGGTACGTGGTAGGGCCTTTTCCATATTTGGTTAAAATAGCTCCAGTGGTTTTTATGAAAATTAACTTCAAAAACACATATATATCTATATGCGCGCTCCGAGCGCTTTGGGTACGCGTACCGGTAAGCGCACCCAGCGCGCCACGGAAGTGCGCGAGCGGAATGCTGATTGGCTCTCGGGTGTCTGTGAACATTCCAAACGGTCCGGAGAGTCCGCCATCTTGTGTCTCGGTAGAACCGATTCACAAGAGGTGAAAAACAAAAGGGGAAAACTTTAAAAGGGGGCAGGGTAGAGACCCCCTGACCCCCTAGGTTTTCTCAGGGGGGCCTAGGAGGACCCCCGAAGGGCAAAAAAGCTATTTTTTTTTTAATTCGCGGAGTACGCTCAGGGCACGTTGACATGTACGCATACATGTGCGTTTACCCGTACGCGTACCCTGAGCATACCACAGGGGAAAACAGTGAAAAGGGGGGTCCCAAAACGTGTTTTTCCCCATGCAATTCTCCATAGGACATCTAGCCCTTCTCAGGGGTCCAAGAAGAACCCCAAGGGCCAGAAA